>NC_061770.1:20858505-22201005 GCF_022458985.1 Mugil cephalus
TATTTAACCTCCTGAGACCAGAGCTTTTGTTTGTTATGCATTAAAAATTATAAAAAATACGCATCATCTTCAAACAGGAAGTAGTTTTTGAAAGAAATGATGTCTTCATGTGTGTGGACACAGGGATTACTTCACTCAGTTTTATAATAAAGTCATCAATATGTAGAAAAATATAAAGCTGTTAATTTTCATGTCTGAACATGGCTGTGCAAAGATACAAATTGCAAATTATGAAGTCCCAACGTCCTCAAACGTGTACTTGCTAATTAGCGAAGTTATAGCTTGAAAACTTAATAATCATGAATAAAATTTGAAATGAAATGACTGCTGTCATGTTTTTACACCAGCCATTATCTAGTTATGAGGACAAACATCTAAATGAAGGAGAATAATTTGCCACAAACCTAAAGCCGTATGTCCCCATATGAGGACCCAGGGTCTCAGGAGGTTAATCTAATGCAAACCTGAAAACCCAAGAGCATCAGTAAGAAGAATCTCTTATTTAACAGGAAGAAGTTGCTTTTGCCTGCTTTTTTTTAAAAGTATGAAGACTCAGTGTGATGAATAATGGTCTTTTAATAATAAATAAGTCACTGTTTTCTCACCATGTTGTGTCTCTCCCCGTCCCACCTCTCTCTGTCTCCAGCTTTCTAGACAAGATTGACATTGTGAAACAGAGCGACTACACTCCAACAGATCAGGTGGGTGAACCTCTACCATGCAAACTCATTATCTCCATAGCTGTAGCCCATAGTGGTGTTTCAAGATCAAGTGTGTCAGACATTTAAAGTCATTCCTTTTGCTTTGATCCTCTACTTAAAAAAAAAAACACATCAATTTGACGGAGACAGCTCTAGATCCCACCTCCCCAGAAATGTAACTACTCACCGTGTGTTTCCACTTCAGTATTTCCGACTGCTCCTTCCGCCATTTTCTTAATGACAGTTCTGGATCAATGAAGATGTAACACGTCGAGACTCATCTTGGGAAACATTTCAGGAAAAGTAAAACAGGAAGTAGAAGCAAAAATTAATTAACCCGACTGACAAAAAACGATACAGCGGCCACTAGTGTTATTAGTGGTGTTTTTACAGAGCGATGAGCGCACAAGTGTAAATGACCGGCACTAGGGCTGTCAGATTGAGTCGGATTTTCACTTCACGATCATCGTGGACAAAAAAATGTCACGATAACGACATTATCACGATATCAGCAAATAATAATGGCAAAATCTAGGAAATGCATCTTTAACTTTATTGCGTTGTCTCTCTTTTATGAGATGAATTACATACAAAATAACATAGAACGGAAGAAAACATTTTGCAGTACTTTAAGTTAAATATGGGTATATACAGCATGCGTGTGCAAAATGAACACTATCATGACATAATTTAAAAAAATGAATGACGCTGGTTCACGTTTATGTTCGAAAAATAATTGAAGTATTGTCATTGAAGACATGGATCATTACTCGGCCTTGGGCCTGTGTCTTCAAATCCAAAGACATTTAGTGCAATGAACAAAGTATATGGGACAAATCACTACTGTACTTAGTGCAATAAACAGGACAAAACATGCATCATTAATCATACAACATACACTGTGGTGGAATGGACCTCGTTTAAAAGATATTTGTTTTCTCAACTTGCTTTTATCTTTTTGGATACTGCGACAGCCCTAACTAGCTTGGCTACGTGGTTAAGTTACGGCGTCTGTGTCCCACGGTACCTTAAATGACCTTAACTGGTCTCAGTTTAATGTGATATTCTTTTAGGTTCAAATTCAAAAACATCAACAACAAGTTTTTCACCCTGACCTGACAATAAGTCCAGAGCAGAGAAGCAGCGTCGTATGGTGGCGTCTGCCCCAGATTTTTCTGTGGAAACAAAGTCCCATGTATTATCTTGAATATGTTTGTATGTAATATGTTTTCTACTCTGTCATTTTCACCAGGACTTGCTGCGGTGCCGAGTACTGACTTCAGGGATCTTTGAGACGAGATTCCAAGTGGACAAAGTTAATTTCCAGTGAGTAAAACCATTAAGAAGCGATCACACACACACACACACACAAACACATCAGCATCATACATCCTGTGACTCAGGGTACAAACACGTTTCTCCACACGATGGCAGCATTCTCACATGTTCATACTAACGTCTCACGTTTCATCCACACAGTATGTTCGATGTCGGCGGTCAACGAGATGAACGTCGGAAATGGATTCAGTGCTTTAATGGTAACTCGTGTTTTATTTCTGCTTCCTCCCGGCTCACATCACCCTCCCTCCCTCTCTGTCTCGCCGTGTCTGACTTGTCTCTGTTCCTCCCTCGTCCTCCCTCAGATGTAACGGCCATCATCTTCGTGGTGGCCAGTAGCAGTTACAACATGGTGATCCGAGAGGACAATCAGACCAACCGTTTACAGGAGGCCCTCAACCTCTTCAAGAACATCTGGAACAACAGGTGAGGAGGAGACGCTGCATCTGTCTGACTCTTATTTCTGTCAGAGAGAAAAAAAACAAAATGCTTTCATTAACTGACGGCTTATTGATAGAGGCTGGGAAGCTTTTTACAGCAATATTAGGATAATATGTCATAATGTTATGGCTGATCCACTGAATATCCACTGAATATTTCACTCTATGACCTTAACGTGTGTTTTTTTGTTGTTGTTGTCGTCAGGTGGCTGCGGACCATTTCTGTCATCTTGTTTCTAAATAAACAGGACCTGCTAGCAGAGAAGGTGCTGGCAGGGAAGTCCAAAATCGAGGAGTACTTCCCCGAATTTGCTCGCTACACCACGCCAGACGACGGTGAGCCGCCTTTTTATAGCTTCGTCCGTTCACGGACGCTTCAACCTTTTTTTTTACTTTTCCCAAATGCTGTAAATGAATTATGAAGCAGTGTTCTGGCAGTTGTCTCAGTTCTGACTGAAAATTTGCCTCTGCTTTGGAAAAATACCAATTTTTTTCACTTCATTCTTTTCACTGTAAAGTTTTTGTCCGCAGAAACACACCTGTTCTTTAATGGGGATCTGTCATAAATATTACTTCAAGTATTATCCTTTATTTAAAGAGTTAGATGTGGAACAGAAGGTCAGAGGACACTTTAGAAAACCTTTGGTTCAGCAATTAACAGTCATGTAACAATAAAGTCATAATCAGAAGGTCAATGTCCATTGTCTGATGAGTCCAAGTGTTTGGGAGGCACAAAGGAGACAACACACAATATTAGGAAGGTGGTGCTAATGTTGTTGGATTTGAAAGTCCACGAATAGACACCACAATAACCACTACACTACGATATGATTAGTAATTGCTCATGCAGCTTCCTGATGTCATTATTGTGCTAGGCTAACGTTTAGTGAAGTTAAAACTTATACCAACCTCAAATTTAAGATGTGGCATAGTTTCACTGTGTTTATACAATACAATACAATAATACAAGATGCAATTAAGCGTCATGGATCAGTCTCTTTTTTTATGCTCTTTAAACCTAAATGGATAATTTAAAGTCAACGGTAAATGTGTTGAAATGCGGACGTTTTTTTTGTCCGGGACGTATTTATTCCTTAGTAAGATGGAGAGGCGATATAACATAATATGAGAGTGTATATATGTATATATATTTTTTTTTAATGAGTCTCCAATAGTTCCCACTCGTGATATTCATATTGTTATAAGAGGGCGGTCTAATTGGCCTTTCTCTCTTCCATCAGCGACACCAGAGCCCGGAGAGGATCCACGTGTTACGAGGGCGAAGTACTTCATAAGAGATGAGTTCCTGGTAAGTGCATTGGTGCAACTTGCCCCGGAGTCCGGTGTCAAATTGACAAAAGAGTATGGTCAATGTGTTAGTTAAAGTTTTTTTAAATTTGTATTTCAAAATCAAAGGGAGCACCATTCCCGACCCAATAAGTCGCGCACACACAGGGAAACATGTACAGACAAAACTAGACAAGGAAAACCAGAACCAGAACTACGGAAGCCCTAAGTGGCCATGCATTCACACGTATTATTTCCTTTTTTCTGGTATCGGCTGATACGCGGTTGCGTTTGCCGATACCGATATATATATCTTTTGCTCTACCTCTTTTTACCTATTTATTTTTTATCTTGTATGCATAAGAGCATTAAAATGAATGTTTGTGTTTTGGGTTAAATTGAGACGTGTAACATTTGTTATCATTGTGTCATTTTTATCATGTAAACGAAGGGAGAAAAAGCAGTATCGGCTCAGAAAAATCGGCAGCACGTATCGGCCTTCGGCCAGTGCTGATGAAAAAAAAAAAAAGAAGACGGTATTGGCCAAATATTTTTCCACATACAGATGTAATGAAATGCTGTGACAGTGTAAAGTATTTCACGTGTTATATGGGACTTATAAGCCCAACAATAAAAAACGATAAAAAACAAAACAGTGCGAAACGTCATTGTGGGAAACTGTGATTAACAGTGTATTTTTTTTCTACATTTAACTTAAACAGTTAAAACTTTTGAATATTTTTGTAATTAAAAAAAAGTTCAATTTGTGTATCTTAAATAGACTAAATTTAGTTACATATTAGTTACATATTAGTAACATATCTGTAATAATAAAATCAACATTTCATGGACACGGCCATCTTGTTTTACGACTTCTGTTGCTGGAACGCTGGAAAGCGTACAGTTTAAATATTGAGACGTGTTGACTTACGCTAAAATACGTGTTTCGTTAAATGTTTTTTTCCCCCCTTCCCTCTGCAGAGGATCAGCACAGCGAGCGGAGACGGGAGGCACTACTGTTACCCCCACTTCACCTGCGCCGTGGACACGGAAAACATCCGCCGCGTCTTTAACGACTGTCGAGACATCATCCAGCGGATGCACCTGCGGCAGTACGAGCTGTTGTGATGGGAGAGGAAAAAGGCGTTCGGCCAAAAACAGAAGAAGAAAAAAAAAAAGAAACAACGAATCGGACTATGGAGAATAAAAGAAAAAAAAAGACGTCTCTGAACTCCCCTCTTCTACAGAAGTGTGTGAGCTCTTGTGACAGGGTTGGGGGGGGGTGAGTGAGGTGGGGGTGGGGGTGGGGGTGGGGAGGGGGTAAAACACACACTTTAAGAGCAAACGCACCCCAAACCCAGAACAGAACTGCCCCTGATGCAAACTCCCTACCTGATGTAGAAAGAGCTATTTTGATGGAAGGGTTTGAGGGGCTATACCCTGAAAACAGACTCTGATCTCCACCTTCAGCCATACTCCTCTCCTGCTCCTCACCTTCACACATCATATATTGTCCCCATTGACCTTTCTGGAAAAAAAATAAAATAAAAAAAACCTCGAGTGGCCCAGTCTGGACGGAGTTTCCTGCGACGTGGGAGGAGGATTTTTGAGCTGCAGTTGAGATTGTGTGATCCCCCCTTACCCTCCTTCCCCTTCCCCCTCCTTTGATTGTTGCACCGGGATGAAAACTGAATTGAATTGTTGCAAATACAGAATAAATAGATCAGCTGTATCTAAAAAAAAAAACGCACCCCAGCTGTGCTCAGGAGTTGAACCATGTACACCGAACCCTTCCTTCCTGTCACTTATCTTTAAATCCAACCACAGACTCTGCTTGCACACGGAAACGTTTCACACCTGCTTTGTTACTGGACTGCACAAAAAGGAGGTGGGGGCGGGGGGCGGACACCCAGAAGCGTCCTCTGATCCACGAGTGTCGGGCTCGTCCTGGTGCCGGGGTGATTTACCTGGAGCGGCGGTCGGAGGAGTCGGCGAGAGAGACTTGCTAGGAAGGAGACTCTGATTTAAATCTCCCCCACCCTCCCCTCCCCATAACCCCCCCCCCTCCCTCCCTCCTCGATCCGATGGAGCTCGGGACGCGTTCGACAGGAGGGACGACTTCTCCACAGAACTGTTTTGCCGCCCTGACTTTGCCTCGTTTGGTAGTGGAAGCAAAATGTGAGGAGGATATATCGAGTTTAAAACTACGAGAAGAGGAAAAAAAATAAAAAATGGAGAAAAAAAAAGAAAGAAACAAAAATGAAAACTTTTATGGAACTCAAACGGAGGGCGAAAAGCATCCTTCTCACAGTACAGTACCATATAAGTTAAAGAGAACTCTCATCCTGTTTTACTGTCTCCACAGCTGTTTTTGTCTGTGTAGACCTTTGTGCCATTGTGCCCTGTGCGCTCTCTTTCTTTACTCTGTCTCTCCTCTTTTTTTTTTTTTTTTTGCAAGTTTTACTCACTGTCCATCATCACTTCCTCCTCCTCCTCCTCCTCCTTTTCCTCCCCCCTCCCTCTCTATCTATCTAGCTATCTCTCATTTTTCTTCTTCCTCTTCTTCTTCTTCTTGCCCCTCTGCTGCCTTCCCACCTGCTCCTCTCTTCCATCCTGGCCCCTTTTCCTCAAAGAGAAAATAAAAATATCGTAATCTGCAAATATATTAAAAAAAAAAAGAAAAAAGGTGATAATAACAAATGGGATTTTTTTTTTAAACTCATGTGATCCCTGCCATTCCTCCTCCTCCTCCTCCTCCTCCTCCATCATTCCTCCACCTCTCCTCCCTGACCTCCTCCCGCTCCTTCTCCTCCGTACGTCTGTCTTTACTTTACTGCTGAACTATTATTCTTGTACAGACTGTAAAATGTATTATTTTGTACAACTTTATTGAAAAAGAAAAAACTTTTAGAAGATCCCTGTGCCTTGATCACGACTGTACGTGTGTAATGAGCTAAAGTGGGTGTCATACTGCGCTGTATAGCTTGGCCAATCCCCTCCTAAAACCCCCCCCAAGCCCCTCGCTTCTCTTTCACTCTTATCTCTCTTTCTTTACCCCCCCCTCTCTTTCTCTCTATCTGTCTATCACTCTCTTTTCTCCGCCCTCACAGACGGCGGACGACCATTCGTAGCTTTTGTAGTTTTATTTCTCTCCCCCACATCCTCCCATTCTCTCTTCTTTATGATTTAAATGTCTATTTTTGGATCCATATACCCCCCCACCCCACCCCTCCCCCCCCACCCCCCAAAAGATAAATATATGAAATGTATATGGGTTTAAAAAAAAAAAAAAGTATTTTATTAGAATCAAATGACAAATTGTACACTTGATAGTGTGCGTATTGCTATAACTTAAATCCTTTCAACTGAAGTGGTGTTCAGGTTTCTTTTGTTTTTTCCTCCGTCTGCAAAGAATGTTCTGAGGCGTTAACAAAAAAAAAAAAAAAAACAGGAGACGACAGATGCAAAACATGGCTTGTTTCTACACAAATTGTATTCTTTTGCTAAAAAACAAAACAAAAAAAAAAGGCCAAAAAATGAGAATTTTAGGTGATTTTTGTGATGGAGAGGGGAGGGGTCCTCCTGCCCAGCCTTGCACAGCAGAGGCGGTCTGTACAGTATTAGCATCTCTCTCTCATTTCAGTGCCCTCGTCTTCATTTAATGTGTACATCAAATATGGGTCTCTACTTTCTGAACAGGAGCTCTAAGAAATAAAGATTTTTTTTTTTTTTTGGTGCAGACAGCAACATTCTGTCATTATACATAAAAAAAAAATCACACTTTCTCACGAGATTCAGTTTTTGCAATCTTATCCCTAATTTATTATTATTTTTATTATTATTATTATTATTTTTAATCAGCCCAAAAGGTTAGCTGCGTTTTCCCGCTTGAGGAAGTGAAGTTTCCTGTTCGTTTACTGGCCGTTTCCTTTACAGCTATGAAGAGTCTGTGTTCACTGGGATTTTCTTTCTTGAGAAGTCAGAGAAATCGTTAAATAAAATAAAACTCACTTCTTTACCATTAATACTGATACTGACATGCCATTATCCTGTATTTACCTCCTCACTTAGAGCACCAGAGTAAAAAAAAAAAAATCGAATGAGTGGTTAAGATTTGATGTTATTCTTCAAAATATAAGCCCCAATTCATGTCTGTTTTCGACATTTGTAGCTCAGTTTTCCCGTCTTCTGCCCACTGCTCAGTCTGAAAATCCAAATTTAGCTTGTGATTGAGATCTCTCCAAAGATGGCAAGCATGTTGTGCTGGGTTTAGGAGGAAAATGTGCATAAAAATGATGTACTACGCATGTCTTGAATACAACTGGAAGTTGTATTCCAGGAAAACAAAAGGTTGTTCTCCAGACTCCCACAGCAAGGGGCTGTTTGTGTCGTCCATTCGCCGACGTGATGTCTCAGAAAGACCTGGAGGAAATGTCTGCGGAGTTGGCACAAAAATGAAAAATTTATTGGAATCCTTCCAGGTGGTTTTTCACAAATTATTTGTCAAATCTGGACAGACATATACTCACCAGCCACTTTATTAGGTACAACTCATTGTCATGTTCCAGAAACCAGTTTGAGCTGATATGAGCTTTGTGACATGGTGCATTATCCTGCTGGAAGTAGTCGTCAGAAGATGGTCCACTGTGGTCATAAAGGGATGGACATGGTCAGCAACAATACTCAGGTAGACTGTGGTATTTAAACCATGCTCAGTTTGTACTAAGGGGCCCAAAGTCTGCCAAGAAAATATCCCCCACACCATCACACCACCACCACCAGCCTGAACCGCTGATACAAGGCAGGATGGATCCATGCTTTCATGTTGATTACACCAAATTCTGACCCTGACATCTGAATGTCGCAGCTGAAATCGAGACTCGTCAAACCAGGCAACATTTTTCCAATCTTCTATTGTCCAATTTTGATGAGCCTGTGTGAACTGTAGTCTCAGTTTCCTGTTCTTAGCTGACAGGAGTGGCCCCCGGTGTGGTCTTCTGCTGCTGTAGCCCATCTTCTTCAAGTTTTGACATGTTGTGCGTTCAGAGATGGTATTCTACATTCCTTGGTTGTAACGAGTGGTTATTTGAGTTACTGTTGCCTTTGTATCATCTCTAACCAGTCTGCCCATTCTCCTCTAACATCAACAAGGGATTTTCATCCACACAACTGCCACTCACCGGATATTTTCTCTTTTTCGGACCATTCTCTGTAAACCCTACAGATGGTTGTAGATCAACAGTTTCTGAAATACTGAGACCAGCCCGTATGGCGCCAACAACCACAACACGTTCAAAGTCACTTAAATCCCCCTTCTTCTCTTGAATTGCAGCGATTGGCTGATTAGCTATTTGTGTTAACAGGCAATTGAACAGGTGTTCCAAATAAAGTGGCAAGTGAGTGTACAACGATCAACCACATCATTAAAACTGCCATTATTCTTACTACAATATAATGCTCTTCTGGGAAATCTGGATCCTGGCATCTATATGGTTATTACTTGGATACCACCACCTGAACGTTGGTGCAGACCAAGCATGGCAACAGTATGAGACCACACAGACCAGCCTCCTCTCCCCATTTTCATCCATGATGACCTGGTTCACCTCTTCTCCTTCCTTGGACCAATTTTTATACGTCCTAATGGCTGCAGACAAGAGCTGCAGGTTTGGAGATTCTCTGATCCAGCCGTCCAGCCATTGATGTTTGGGCCTTGTCAAAGTTGTTCAAATGGTTCCACTTGTCCATTTTTTTCCCCCCTCTTCCAGCATCACCTCTGAGGACAGTCCACTTGTTGCCTTATAGATCTCTGACAGGTGCCACAAAAAAACATAATTATTCACTTTACCTGTGACCACCAGCTGGTCATGGAGTTGAGGCTGATGGGTGTAGATGTAAACCCCAACAGCTGATAAATACAACCACAAGGCACAAATTCTACATGATACCTCTATCACAAGCATGTTTATAGTGTCAGATATTTTCCAAATAATTTCAGTTTGAAAGTGTGAAATGATGCCTATCAAACTGAAACGGGAAGCTGCTGAGGTCGATCTGTGGGAGTTCATGTATTTTTGTGGTCCTGTCAACTCCAGTAAAGTTTTCGGCTGATTTGAGGTAAGTGACATCAATTTTCCATTAGAATGAAGTTAATAGTAGACCTCTAATAAATATAAAACCTGATGTGGAAGGTGAGAGAGAGAGAAATCTGTGCTTTAAATTGAAACTAAGCTAGAAAATACTTTTAGATTAACAAAGGGGAAAAGGTAGTAAGACTCTTGGAATTAAGCAATGTCAGATGATGACATCTGTATCAGAGTGGAAACGGTTTCGCGCTGACTCAACTCAGATTTAGAGGTACTTTCTGAAACAAAAACACCTGTTATTGCTCATAAACTTGCATATATATATATATATTTGTTTGTTTTTTTGCTTGTTTTTTTGAGGTAACAAGAACCAACCATGAACTATATTTTAAAGTGCTGAGTGGAGCTCAGGAAGTGAGCTTAACAGGAAGTGACCCCTGCTCCGAAGACCTGGAAAGAAATTTAAGGATGTTAAGGCTGTTATCTTAGTACAGACATGACTGTATGGACACTTGGGTTTTTAAACACTTTATTGTGTTAATTTATCAATTTTTAAATAGAAAAACAAAACATTAACATAGGAATAAAATAGGACAAATATGGATATTTCAAGGCCAATTTTGTCAACTCGATATCAATTGGGCTAATTTAGGTGGACAGAATAATAAACTTTTGCTTTAGCATTTAATCTATATAGTTTTACGTTTTAAGTTTATTTCATTTCAAATAATAAATCCATCCATCCTAAAATAAGACAAAAATACAGTTTAAATGTTGCGTATGTTGGACTTTGACATGTGTCTCATCACTGACCTCTTCAAATCCAAACTTAAAACCTACTTATTTGAAATGGCTTTTAATTCTCGGTAATGTGGTGACACTTACCTTTGTATATGTTGCACGTTGTTTTACGTGCGACTTGCTAATTTTTTTTTGGAGAACACTGCAGAAGCGTATAAGGGCAACGCATGAGAAAAAAAAAAATGAGTGGAGGTCGAAATGACATTATTCTTGACACTGTATTTCAATTCATTTCTCGAAATTCCGACTTTATTCTCTACATTGTGTTTCGAATTTATTCTCGACATTGACTTTTATAATATCTTGACTTTATTCTTTTATTTAGATTTTTTATTTTGATTTTTTATTTTGATTTTGATTCTATTTATTTTGACGTAATTTTCGACATGGTATTTTCAATCTTACTTTCGACAATTCAACTTTTTTCTCAACAGTTTAACTTTATTTTCAACATGGAATTTCGACTTTATTGTCAACATTGTATTTCGACTTCAACTTTTTTTTCGAAGTGCATAATAATAATAATAATAATAATAATAAAATCTGCCTCCTTTCATTTTTGTTTCCTCGTGGGTGGCACTAATAATTTTCCATACATTCAGTCAGCCGTGAACGTTTCTTTCCAACGGCCAGATGACGCCCCGCCCACTGCGTGACGCCACCCCTTCTCCTCCTCAACGTCTCCGCTGCTAGCACAGTTAGCATTAGCACGCTAACGTCCAGCAGCAGCTGTCGGTGGCAGTCAGTCAGCCCATAGTGGTGGTGCATTTGTAAATCCTCTCCTCCTTCTTTCCTCCATTAAAACATTTTTTTTTTGAAAAAAAAAAAAAAAAAGCGGACGGCCGGGTTGTTTGTTCCCTCGGGGACCCAGCTGCTTTACATCTACGGGCTACCTGCGGTAGAACTGAACATTGTCGTCCTCGCCGTCACGAAAAGGAAGAAGCTCTGGGACATGGCCAGACCTGAACAAGTCCTGGTGCTAGAGCCACAACACGAACTGAAATTCAGAGGTAAAGCTGAAGCTGGAGCTGGAGCTGGAGCGGAGGGCAGGGCCCGAGGATAGATATGCAGCTAGCTAGCTAGCATAGGCGCCGTTAATTGCAGGCAGCGTGTCCATTTTCTGTATTAACAGTCGTATTTTATTGACGTTTCCTTAGCTGTAGTTGAATAAGACGCAGCTAGGTCTTTATTGTGTGTACGACGCTTGTGGTCGGTGACAGCATTAAGCTAATCTCACTAGAAAGGCAAACTGCTAGCTGTCATTGCAGCGTCAGAGCAGGCCCGTCTTACCTGTCCTCTAATTTCATTCCTACACTTTTATTATGTCTTCCTCGTACACCATGCACGACATTGTCTTGACATCTGATACTTGATGGTTATTCTGCTCGGTGCAACCACACAAGAAGTCGCTATTCTGGCATTTTCTGCGATCAGGGTGTCGCTGCTTAGCCTTATTACCATGCTTATTTCTCAATATTATTAGCTAGTAACCTGTGATTGGGAGCTTTAACGTGGACTGCAAATGCTTAACCCGAATTCCTTTGCAGCTTTTCCATATCCAAGCCCAATGGTTATGGAAAAAAAAAAAAAGCAGACCGAGCTGGGTAATGGCTGTTTTCTTAGATAATTGCCTCTGGGTGTCATATTGCTGTAGAAATGGGCCAATTGATGGGTGTTGGGATCCGTTCGTAGTGGCCTTTTCATTGATTGATGATTGCAGAGCTGTGAATGTAAAGACGAGCCAGGAGAAGATGCATCCTAACATCTCTATTATGGATGCACAGAGTAAAACATAAAGTAAAAATGAGTATAACAGCAGAGGTTGTATATTTCCTGCAGGAGTAATGAAACATAGTTGGGTGGTGGTCTCATGAGAGGTGACTTATGGGGTTGAGCTTAATGCTACAGGAGCTAAAAGAAAACGTAAAAGAAGTTTTGTACATGAGCCAGTTCTTGGCTCTGGGCGGGGCATAAATAATAAAGCAAATACTTACACACTTTGCTGTGCTTTCTACCATTTTATGTTATTTTTGAAACGTTTAAGTCAAGCTCAAGCTTTGAGTCACACACATTCACCACTAATATGTTCAATCCCTGGTCTTGGTAGAAGCGCTACTTTGTTTTTTAAGGTCTAGGCCTTGCATACAAATGACACCCATTGCTTCTTTCTGTGTCCTCCTCAGGCCCATTTACAGATGTTGTCACTGCCACTCTGAAGCTCACCAACCCCACAGATAGAAATGTGTGTTTCAAAGTTAAGACAACCGCACCACGCAGATATTGCGTGCGCCCAAACAGTGGCATCATTGACGCCGGAACCTCCGTCAATGTATCTGGTTCGTAAAAAAACATTTTTTGCATCCTCCCGCAACTTTACAGTGTGAGATGATCTGTTGCCTTTTTCTCTGTCTGAGTTGTGTATTTGATTTGTGAGATTTATCGATCATTTTGCAGAGCAGCAACACAAAAGTGTAATTCTAGTAAAGCTGTATCAAGCTTTCATGTTAATCAGAGTGTTGGATAAAAATGTAGGATAGCATCTGGACTTTTATGATTACATTGACAGTTTACAGCACCCATTATAGGTCGGTAAATGCTGCAGCCAGCATGTATTGTGTTTCAGGACCAAAATAAACCTATTAGCCTCCATTCCACCAGCCACTGATACAGCAGTAGCCTCTAAAGGTTTGAAATATTGTTGAGAAATGCTCAGGAAGTGTTTCTGTAAAGGGTTAGCAAGACTATATTTGTTATAATCTGTAGGATAGAAAATATATAGGAAATACCCACACGATATTATCATGTTCTCAGTTACTGGGTAATGTCAGAAGAAATAAGAAGTAGTTGACTTTTTTCACAAATAAGCAACTGCAGCTATTATTATGCAGCGTTGTACATAATATCTTAGAGAAAAAAAAGAGTCATAGTTTCCTACAGCAAATATTTTTTGCACATATTATTGATTGACCCCCGAAAAATGGTGGATATTTGCGATTTCCGATGTAAGGCTTCAGAATATTCCTAAAATAATTTGTAATTTGTCTCTGTTCCTCTTCATCAAGATCCGACTTCTAGTACGTTCCATGTTCTCATGATTTCTATTGCTTTCACTGAAATATCAGCGTTTTTTTTTTTTTTTCTTAACTATGACTAGAATCCACACACTCATCAGCATTTCAGGACAAACGGTCCAGTGTGGAGGAGTAGACCGGTCATGGTGTAACCCAAATCATAAACCTTGTGGGTTGTGTAATACTTTTTATGGGGCAATACAGGAAGTCGCTCTAATGTTCTCGCTTTCCATTCTGTCATTGTTTTTTCATTCTCAGTTATGCTACAACCTTTTGACTACGACCCCAATGAAAAGAGTAAACACAAATTCATGGTGCAGTCCATGCTGGCTCCGTACGACATGACTGACATGGAAGGAGTTGTGAGTACCTGAGCACAAGTATCTCTTCCGGGTGATGCATTCACAATACACTTTTATAGACAAAGTCACTCTGAGATATCGAAGCTGCTGTTGGAAAAGAAGGAAGTGGAAGATGATGGCCCGGATAGAGCCTGCTTACATAGATTCTCCTTTTCCTTCTCTATCTGAAAAATCATTACCTGATATTCACACCATGTGGGGCACAGAAAAGAATGGATGTAGCGTTTACATGGTTATTATGAGTTGATATTTTCCTAATGAACAGATTCTGTCCATCTAAATGTAGCCTGTGGCTTTCAGAAACCTTCCTCCATTAACTCTTGAATATTGCACCTTATTTTGGTCTCTCGCTGTGCAGAAACTATTATAAAACATGACAGCAAAGCCTCATAATTCTAATTTAGGTCTAAGCCTGGAGATGTACACTGAACCGATGTAACTCTCTGAACTCTTCTTTCTTTTTCCACAGTGGAAGGAAGCGAAGCCTGAAGAGCTGATGGATTCAAAGTTGAGATGTGCTTTTGAGATGCCTCTAGAAAATGACAAAACTGTAAGTGTACGTCTTGTCATAGCTCGTAGTTGTTGCACAGTAGTCACAACGTCTCACATCTCCATGAGTTACAAACCCGCGTTTGTGTATTTCACTGATTTAAATAACTCAAGTCATTGTGAGTTTGCTGCTCATCTGAAACACATCACCCATTATTACATGATTAAATATATATTTTTTTTTCCATCTATGATTTATTTGTGTGTACTTTCATCTCACTACCGGCCTCGTGTCTGCACGTCTCTTCGTCCCCCTCTTCCTCGTCCCACACACCCAACCACCCACCGCCCCCCCGTCCTCGCTCTCTCTCCACAGCAAGAGAGCGAAAGCAACAAAACTGTGTCTTCCTCTACCTCTGTTAAGACCGAGCACTCCGCAATGCCCAAGTCGGCCAGCGCCTCGCTGGACGACGGAGAGGTGAAGAAGATCATGGAGGAGTGCAAGCGGCTGCAGATGGAGGTGCAGAGGCTACGGGAAGAAAACAAACAGATCAGGGTGAGACACACTAAAACAAATAAAAGAAACAACATGGCTGCGTTTGTCTCGGGGCTTGTAGTTTCTGCTTTGGCGCCGCCTCTATTGTACTCGCTAAACTAGTTGTGACTTGAGTCAACTGAAACAAACTGACAGGGGGGGGAAGTAAGTCTGAAAAGCTGTAACGATGTAAATCTTGTACTGTCTGAGAACGAAGCAGAGGACTCTGGCTTTTAGTTTCTCTAATGACGAGGAAATTCTAAGTATATTATATCCATACACTTCAATTCTGCAGAAGTTGAATGTTAGCGTTTTTTTGCTATGCTGTATTATACTCTACTATTCCGACCTATAACAGAGTCGGCCCCAGTGCCAGGAACACTGTTCTCCTCCAGCCTCTATCTGATTAAATTAAAAATGGATAACCCTCCCTTGCATGAGTTTCAGTCCAGAGGCTCGTCTCTCCTGTGCATTGCAGCGTTGCCAGCTATTTGCAAGGAGAGTAGCTTTTGGCTGGTGAGCTGCATCTAGAAGTCACCATGTGATGTAATATCTACTTTCTCTGTTTGTGTATGAAGTTCTTCAAGGGGACGAGCAGCAAGTTGTTTAAAGTCGCCTAATGATTTGTGCAGGAGTATGTGAAGTTGGGGATATTTCTGCTCAGAAACAAGATTCAGTGAAGAAGACGTGGACTGAATTTATGCTTTGTGAACCAAAGTTTTTTCCAGGCAGTGGCCAGGTTTTGATCCTTGTTTTATGTCTTGTTACTGGAACAGCAGTGAGTCCTGTGGTTTCCTCCGTCAGGATCAACCAGGCAGCTGCTGTCTGTTAACATCCACTTTAATCCTCTTTGATTTTTAATCAAAGAGGATTAAAAGTACAGATTGCATCCCTATCTTTGTAATTTAATAAACAACACAGTTAAGTTTTACACCGATCAGCTGTAACATTGTGACCCTTGACATGTGGAGTAGGGACGGGGGTTGTTTTATTTGATACCGGGGCCAAACTGGTGCTTTTGAAACGGTGCTGGTGCTTAAAGAATGGAAAACTTTGTGCAAAAACTTTTGTATTTTTATTTTTAAGGTGTTTTGTGACGTACAAGTTGAACAGACTATTCATTTAAATAATATAAATACAATTAAGACTTAACCCATATAAAATAAAATCCAGCAAACAGTCTCACAGATTATCCATGACGATACATTCCTGTGTCGTCAGACGTTTAATCAAATTCCAGGTGTTGCCTCTCTTGCACAATATCGCCTTCGAGGACTTGTTGTTGGTTTGCTGTCTCTGAATCCGTTGAGGTGAAGTAATGACTTTTGACCGTTTGGCCTCAGGCACGTTCAAGGTTCACTTCCATCCATGCAGTTTGTCACCTGCATAGATGGAATGTGTAGCGCCATGTGTAGCGTTGCCACAGCAACAGAGCTAAAGGGGGCGCTAATTAAAACTCAGTGGCACCGAGATCTGTGTTGCTTTTCGGTCTGGTTACTACTATTTGCGCTGCCACTGGTGCTGGTGTTGTTATAGTATGAAATATCGGTTCTCATCTCTACTGTGAAGTGAATTACACTGGCTGTCTGCTGATTGTGACACATGGCAGTGGTTGGGTGGTGTAGATTAGGCAGAAACTGAACATTTTGTCCTCAGAATTGAAAAATGGGACAAGTGGAAGGATTTAAGAGACACTGATGAGGGCCAAATTGGACTGGGTTGGATCATTTCCAAACTTGCAGCTTCTGTGAGGTGTTTATTCCTGGTCTGGAAGGTAGGAAAAGGATCTGAATGAATCTGTGACAGGGTCATAGATGGTTAACGCTCATTTATTCTCATGGGGAGGCTTGACAGGTTTGTGTGGTCTGATCCAACAGTTTAACTACTGAAGCTCAAGCTCCTGAAGACGTTTGATGCTGGTTCCGATATAAAAGGTGTCAGAACACACAGTTTGTTTTTTATGGGGCTGTGTAGCTGAATGAGGAAATATTTGAATCATGTTTTCTTTCGGATCATATTTATGTGGTGTATTTATATGGCACCAGGATGCATTATGGGAAGAAGGAAAACCAGTTTCCATTCCCCTTAGAAATGCACAAAACCCAAATATCACAATAAAAAATAGTAATAGAAATACCAACATATCAAAAAAAACTGTCAAATATCACGAAAACATTTTTACGCTCTCATGAGGTGTTTTTTCAGACATATTGATATAACAGTGCTTCACAAAAGAGCCATGGAAACACTTTTATTTTTGTAATTCCCTGTCACCAAAGATGATTCAGGGTCATGTGACCAGTTCAGTTGAATTCTCGTGTGACAAGAACTTTACAGAAATTTACAGCTCAATCAGAAAACACCTTCCAATGGAAACGCGTACAAAGCGCAACTATACTTTAAATTCCAGAAATATCACAAGGAATTATAATTTGATGCTTAGGACGACGTCCTGCTGAGAGACACTGGGTCCTGCTTAGTTAGTTATGTAGCATATAATCTGCTGGATCTAATGCGGCACACAAAGGTTTCTGTTGAGTGGGAAAACGAACACATATCAGTAAAGTATGTGCTGGAGATCTTATCTTTGTGCCGGAGATGTTATCTTGAAGTGTGCTGATCGTGTATCTGGGTTCTCTTTACGTCACAGGAGGACGACGGCCTGCGGAAGAGAAAGGTGACATCAGAGGGCGCCTCCCACTCCTCCGCCAGCATGGCGACCACGGCCATGAGAGACGAAGGCCTGAGCACCCGCGTCCTGGCGCTGTGCGTCCTCTTCTTTGTGATCGGAGTCATCGTTGGCAAGCTGGTCCTGTAGAGACACAGACGGACAGAGCACAGAGACGGACGGACGGACTGCGTGCTCGGGAGGACACGTGTCAATGACGGCAACGGGGATGTCTTCTGGGTTTATGTTGATCTGTTTCCTCTATTTTTTTTTTTTTTTCCTGTAACATTTAAGGCAATATCTCGATGGTTTGGTTGGAGGGGGAAATAATTTAAAGTATAAAAAGAAAACGAAGGAAGGCAGTCCCAAGTTAAACCATGATGGCGAGCGTTTACGTCGCTGGTCCTGCCTTTTATCATCATTATTATTCTTATTATTATTATTATTATGTGAAATAATCACCACCTCTGATCTGTTCTTTCCGTCCATCTTCCTAAACGATCTTCCCCAACTTGCACAGGTAACAGTTAGCGGTGAGTGGAAGAAGTGGCTTCAAACTGGCTGAATGTCTTTCATTGATTCCTTATTGCTTCTTAAAGTTCCACACTCATGTCGTCTATAAGAAAGCTCCTCATCCCATAATCTGTCTTTCACTCATTACCGAATAAACGCGAGGACGAGCTGAGCGCACGTGATCAGTGAAAGACACAAACTTGATGTATTGTCTTCTGAGCAGTTTGCGGTTAAAACAAGAGCCAGTAGAAGCTGTGTGTGTGTGTGTGTGTGTGTGTGTGTGTTGTGTCTTGTTGATTTTCTTTCTTTCTTTTTCTTTTTCTTTTTTTTTTTTTTTTTTGGTGCCTCCTGCAGGAGCGACTGACTGCGTGTGGATGTTTTTATGTGAGGAGACCACAAACGGTGATATCACAGGCTGTTTTAGAACAAAAAAGGAAGAGGGCTGGTTTAAAAAAAAAAAAAAGAAAAACTGTCGTCCCAACAGATTTCCTGTACACGAGAGAAAGAAGAAAAAAAAATAATAATAAAATAAAATGGGGGTGTTTTGTTGAAAATCTAGTTAGAACTTTTGATGATTTCTGTCAGATGTCCGAACCAAAGGAGGCTGCAGAAATTCAATAAATCCACTTTTTGGGCCATTTGTAGAATTATGACGCTTTAAAAATGAATGATCATGAATTAATGCTGCACAGTGGTTTAATTAGTCGACCAGTTTAATTCTCAAAATAATTCAACCTTCAGATTTAGAGAAAACATTTTCTCAACTAAAAGGAAAATGACCCAGTTTCCATCTTGTGTCATGTTACTATATAACAATAATGTTGGCCACATCTTTTAATTTTCCCAAGGAATATTATTATTATCATTATTATTATTATTATTATTATTTGTGTCCTCTAGTGTATTACAGCAGCTGTTTGCTCTTTTTTCTTGTATTACCATGTAGTCACAATGCTTCTGTTTATAATAATCAAATGCACTATATTCAGTTGTGCACTCTGCATGAAATGGCCGGGATTTATTATATTTTATTTTTGAGTGTTGGAAATTATATTAGCTAAAACAAACAAACAAAAAAAAAATTGTCTTTTCAAAAGGGACCATCTTGAGTCTGGTTTTATTGGTTTATGTGTGTTTTTTTGTTTTTTCTTTTTCTTTCCATCACCATTTCTCTTCTGTTGGGGCTCTGGTGGTTTTGAGATAACACAGCTGTATTATCCTGGCTATCACATGACCGTCGCGTCAAATTTAAAAGAATAAATATCTGCGCTTCTATTATTATTATTATTATTTTTTTTTTTTTATTTAATTTAATTTTTTTTCTTCTGTTGCCCTGGGGGGAGCAGAGATGTGTGGATGTGGGCAGCTGTGAAGAGGACTGACCTGTGAATACACACTACATTCAAGAAAAATAAATTAAACAAAACAAAACAAAAAAAAAAAGGCATCAGCGCTTCAGACCACACCTGCAGAGATACAGTCACAACAATGTAACCACACAGTAATTGGATACTCTTTTTGTATGTACATAAAAATAAAAAAAATTACTTCAAAAGATAACTGGCAAAGTTATTAACATATTGTTGTAAAGGAAAAATTAAACAACCACCATGGATCATGTAGCATCATAATGGATTAAAATACATAAACCCCCAAATGTATGTTTGTGAAGAGTTTACTTTCTTGTTTAGTTTCTGCAAAGTGTGTTTGTGCATGTGCTGAAATGGTTTTATGTCACAATTACTTGATGAAAACACCTCAGTGTCTGAACTCTCCACTGATTGCACACATCTGTCTATTGGTAGTAGATGAGATGTAGGGCTTTCCACATTTTACAACATTTTATATTTATATCTTTAATATAATATCATCTAATTTAGATATGCGTTAAATATAGGAGTATTTTTTTTTTTTTAAATGCATGTATGTATTAGTATTTTCCCAAAATACTTAAATTGTCATTTGCAAATTCATATTTTTATATATTAAATTAGGAATATTTTGACTGGTTATTCAGTCTTGAAAGGTTTGAAATAAATTTACAGAAATTTCTTTTCAGACCTACGTTAAACATTAAATGTAGAAAGCCGTTCCGCGGATAAACCTCATTCATAATCTTAAAATTAACTTCTTTCACCTTTGGAGGAATTGAAAAAGGACGGTAGCTGGATCTTGTTTGAGTTTTTACATTTTTTGTTTAGCAACAGATATTTTATTTCAGTGGTGTTGGGAAACAAATTAAAGTGAGGCTAGTACTTAAAAAATATATATATATTATTTAATTTTTTATCTAATTAGATTTAAGTTTTTTATTACGGTGGTTTTGTCCAGCAGAGGGAGACAGAGGAATTAGGCAACGCCCACTCCGCTTGACGTCATCGGGCCTTATCCAGGAAGTACAAAAACATCAACAATCCTTCCAGGTTCAGGCTAGGACGAAGAGTAGCCTAGCAGCCAAGTAGCGTTAGCCAAGCTCGTGTTTTTCGAGAGCTTTTACATTTGTTTATTTTATTTTTTTTATAATATTTTTTTTTTGTAGTACCCCCTCCCCTCCTAAATATGTCGTTGTTTGGGAAGATATTCGGAGGAGGAGGAAAAGGAGGAAAGGGACCGAGTCCACAGGAGGCTATCCAGAAACTCCGAGAGACGGAGGAGATGCTAACGAAGAAACAGGAATTTTTAGAGAAAAAGATCGAGCAGGAGCTGCAGATCGCCAAGAAGAATGGCATGAAAAACAAAAGAGGTGAAACACCGAGAGGGGGGTGGCATCGTTTTCCTCCAATTCGCTTCTGTCTCTGGTCAAACCGCCTGATGGCCAACATGCTAAATGCTAACTTTCCATTTTGCTTTCGTAACTGCTCGCGGCATCACCCAACGTCTTTATTGGGGCCGTGGGTGACACCCGAGTTAGGTGCATGTTTTATGGATTGCGTGACAGTTTTATTCCCTGATTGATAACATCGGCAACTTCCTTTCCCCCTGAGGAAGCTGCTTTTTTACCAACATGTGTCGGGTGATTCCCCCCTTTTTTTTTTTTCGCCTGTGTGATCGGTGGGCGTTTAAAAAAATGACTTGGTTATAGGTGGGGCAGGCGGCACAGCTACTGCCATGTGTCCCACTGCAGTCAGACCATAAATAATTATATTATATAGCCACGTAGCGTGAGGACAAACTGTGAGTCCTGGTGGCTGGATATCACTGTCTCAATAGTGGGCGTGTTTGCAGCTTGATCATTAGTCTGGATAGAAACCTTCGCCCCTCAAGCATGTGCTGTGTCCTTTGCCAGTTCATTAGGTACACTAGTGACAGGAAATCTATTTTAATATAACAATCCTTCACAAAATGTTATCTTGATTAAGGTTGTGGTGTTCAAAATTAGTTGTAATTGACTGAGAGAGCTGTGTTTTTATTTTGTAGCACTGCTCAGTTGTATCGTGTTACACAGACACCCACAAAAATGATCATCCACTTGACTCTTTTTTCTTTTTTTTTTGTCACATAATCTGAGTCACTAGGGAGGATTTAGGGCAGGTGTGTTATATTAATGTAAATGTAATCATAGTTTCCACTTGACTAATACTCTGGTCTTATCTCTGAATTTAACCCTTTCTTTTGTACACACTTGGGAAGAAGTGTGCAGATTTTAAGGTTTGGAGCTTGTGCCATGGCGATGGATCAGTGACCCCAGTAGTTCTCTGTGTTTTTGATCACCTCTTATGATGGGGCATGTGCGAATACGTCACATGGACCTAGGTGTGGTCAGGAACATGATATTTGTTTTTGTTGGTGTGAGAAAAAAAAAAAATAATAACCTGGCGCCTGGAAAGTTTTTGGCTAGTCTGATGTTGGCATCTGAGAAAAGCCCAGGGGGGGGTTTTCTTCTGGGTCATTTAGCTAAATGAAGGTTAGGAGGGCAACAGGCAGTATTACACATTAATGATAATACGTTATCTCAGTGTTGTGATCGGCTCCGCAAAGGTCGAACATTATGACTCAACCCAACATGACAGCATCTGACAGTTTAACCACAGCCACAGTCAGTTAGAGGTTGTGCCGCTGTGACTGACTCTCCACCTTATATTTACCTCCTTGTTTTTATTGCAGCGAGAGCCTTTTATTTATGATTTAAGTTGCTGGTGAAACAAAGAGCGTCATCTGTGACGATGCAAGTCGCTTAATTTACTGGGAAGTTGTTCCTGTTAAACAGCAAAATTTCCCTTTGTTGTCACATTGATTCTCGTATTTCACGAATACTCACAATTAAAATGTAACGATCAGAAGGATTTTTTTTAAATCCGATTAGGACAGATGGTGTAAGTGTTTGTTAATATGTTAATATGGAAAATATTAGGTCCTATTAACTATGTAGAGACTTGATGTTTTCTCTCTCTGGTTGTGCTAAATCCATTCTTTCTGAGCACTTTCTCAGAGGACAAGACGTTATTCTCAGATCATTTTATTTAGTGCCGCATGTCAGCGATAAGCTGGAGTCTGATCGGACTGATCGATAGTAAACCACTGATCTGGTATCTTTCCTTCCCTCTCTGTCCGTCCGTCTGTCTGTCCCTCCTCAGCGGCTCTGCAGGCCTTGAAAAGAAAGAAGCGGTACGAGAAGCAGCTCACTCAGATCGACGGCACGCTGTCGACCATCGAGTTCCAGAGGGAGGCTCTGGAGAACGCCAACACTAACACGGAAGTGCTCAAGAACATGGGCTTCGCTGCCAAGGCCATGAAGTCTGCGCATGAAAACATGTAAGAGGGAGCACACGGACATGTTAAGGAATTACACTTTTTGATGGAGATGAATTAGACTACGAAGACACTTATTGACAAAAATATATGTGTGTGTATATTTTCTACATTTCTACAGGAAAATGGCTAAAAATATCAACATATTATCACACAAGTCCTAAAAGTAGACAAAGAGAATCTAATCAAATCTCCCAGTTCATCCTAAGATTCATATCACAGAAGGCGGATTTATATGTATCCTAATTGCCTTCTTGTTAAAATTCTCAGAGTCTCAGTCTGTTCTAAATAAATAGAAATATTATGAGGTTTGTGCTCATAATAAAACATTTGACCCACATGCAGTAATCCTCCGTAATCCAAACTCGTGAACTGTTTCCAATTCCAATCAGTAGCTTCCTCCACAGACGGAACAAATAGGACGTGCAACAAAAACAGGATTCAGTTCTACGACATCCGCTCGTGCTACTTTTTGCAATGAAGCAGTTTGAAGGTGCGTGTGATATGGATTCTCACCTCTCCTCGCTCTTTTACCAGGGACATTGACAAGGTGGACGACCTGATGCAGGACATTACAGAGCAGCAGGAGCTGGCCCAGGAAATCTCCGACGCCATCTCTAAACCCGTTGGCTTCGGAGAGGAGTACGATGAGGTGAGGCCGAAACTCACCTGCGATGTTACCTCAGACCGTCAGCCAAGGACGTGTTTTTATTGTTCGACTGGCAAAGTTACCGTCGTGTTTCTTGAATCACGACTGTATCATAATCTGATGTGTGTTCACCGATCAGGCATAACATTAAAACCACCGACAGGTGAAGTAAATAACATCAACCATCGTGTGACAATTCAGTTGCTCTGCTGGGAAACTTTAAGACCTGGCATTCATTCATGAGGATGTTACTTAGACATGTAGCACCCACCTAGACCAGACCAGACACCCCCCCACCCCATAGCAATGACACTCAGGATGCAAACAAAAACCACACACAAAAACCATTCAGGCACAACTAAAAAAAAACATGAAAAACAGCACAAAGTCCATTCTTGACATTTAGAACTAATTTTGGACACACAAAGGAGACTTACACGATATTAGGAAGGTGGTTATAATGTTATGCCTGATTGGTGTGTGAACTATATCTGCTCAAACGTACAAGAACATAAGTCTAACATGGGCGACCAGACTCTTTCCTTGAAGCTTCAGTTGCCATATGGTGACATATGGACACAGACTGTGTGTGTGTGTGTGTGTGATTTTGCGTTAATGTGCACGGTGGTGGCACTGGTGCTGCTGAAGCTGCCTTAACGTTGAATCATCTCATTCATTAGTTCTTCCTGGGAAGAAAATATCCCAAACAATGAATGTGTTCTTTCTCGAATTCTGAGTCACACGTGAACTATTTCGATTTAATTCCCAGACAATTTTCCTCGAGCCGGAGTGTGGGTCCGGTCTGAACAGTCTTGAGCCGTTTGGACTTAATATTTTTTTTATTACTTTCTTCGTCAGGATGAGCTGCTGGCAGAGCTGGATGAGCTGGAACAGGAGGAGCTGGACAAAAACCTGCTGGAGATTGGGGGGCCGGAGAACGCCCCCCTCCCCAACGTGCCTTCTACTTCGTTACCTTCCAGACCTGGTAAGAAAACGAACAACAACAACAACTTGATTACGGGGAACTCCTCATTCTTTAGAAAAGATTCAGCTCCATTTGATACTGGCTCTTAGCAGTTGCTAGGCAACCAGGCACGTAGCGACGGCTAAAAACACCGCGGTCTGCAGTTCTTGCACAGTGTTTCCACTAAATAATAATAATAACTGTAACTTCTTCCATGAACCTTTTATTCAGACATTTTCTCTTAATGATAATCATAATAATGAGGATTTATTCTGTGTAGATCTTACAAGGAAATGTTTTCTTCACTATTTTCTTGTCATTAATTGGCAAATATGGTGCTGGAAACGCTTTAACTTCAATGTGCTGCTTGTTATTGTAAATGCAGCTGTGTTGCAACGGTCTCATTGTTTGCAGATGCTCGTACATAGAAGTTTTATTTATTTAATTATTTTATTTTATTCATTTGCACAATACAACAATCCAATAAAATTAAAAACATCCCGAAGAGGCAGACTGTGAAAGTGAGATCGGAAAAACCCATGGAAGTTTATAGAGTTGATCTCACTTCCTTACTTCAAAACAACTTTAATAGAGAAATAATCCATGACACAGCGGCCCTTAAATAGTTTCCAGCATAAAACTTATGCTGCTGACGTAAAAAACTTTTTTCCTCTAAGGCACAGGTGTTCAACAGGGGGTCTGCGGCCCCTAGGGGGTCCACGGTGGAACTGTAGAGGGTTCGCAAAAACTTTAGTAGATTAGATATTTTTTATATTGTTTTTAATTTCCCCCCACGAATTAAAATTTCTTTAAATATACATTAGCGTGATAATGTAAATTTATAAATAGCACTAGGACAGGTTTAATATAGAACACATATAGTAGGTAGGAGGTCACTACTTAATCTCTCCATCAGTTTGCTGCTCTAAGGATTATCTAAAATCAACCTCGAGTCGTGGGAGTTATAGACGACGAGTAATTGAATTGGAGAGAACAAACTGAGTGCGTTAGCAAATGAAATAAATCAACCTAATAACATAATGAGGAGAGTTAAGTCATCTTCTCAATATAAACGTTCTTACTCATTGTTGCAGTTTAATTTATTATTTTGATATTGTTTAGGCAAATACTTTTCATCCACAAATGTCTGGTTCTTCAGAAACATTTTGTCGGATATTTCTCCACATTTTTAGTCGTAATGCTAAAGCTAAAAGCTAAAGGGCTGCTGGCTTTAGCTTCATATTTACAGACATGAGGTGGATATTAAGCTTATATCTTTATTTTTTTTAATAGAATAGAAGAATAAAATGCCCTTTATTGTCATTATACTGTGTATGAGATCAGAGAGCTTCTCTTTTTAAGTGCAAAAAAAACGCAAGTATATACAAAATAGTGCAAAGAAGATTTACAGCCAAATACTAAAATAAATATAGAAAAAAAAATAAATAGATAAATAATAATAAATAAAAAAATATATATAGAAGTTAAAAAATGAAATATATATCGTTCTTTGTTGCATCAGTGTTAAAGGATAAACATGTATTGCACAAGGTTTTTTTTTTTTTTTTTTTTTCTTTATAGAATAGACCAATAAGACGTTGCACATTCTCCATCGTGCAGATTGTTGCATGTGAGAGTTCAGGGTGGTGACAGCTCTCAGAAAGAAACAGTTTTCAGTTTGTTTGTCCGTCCGTGCTCTAACACATCTGTAAGCTGCGTTTGTCTCTTCACATGTGCCGTGCTGGTCTCAGAAGTCTCACACCTTTTGCTTGTCTCCTTTTCCCCCCTCAAGCCAAGAACGAGGAAGACGAGGATGACATCGAGGATCTGCAACGCTGGGCGATGCAAGCCATGTAAACGCAGCATCCGCCTCATCGTCACACCTGCATCGGAGAGAGAAGAGAGAACGCAACGGGGTGGGAGAGGGGGAGGGAGGGGAGAGGGGGGGGGTGAATGGACTGATGTTGTGTGTGAGTGTTTTTGTGTGTCTGAAGAGCGAGTCGACCGTCTTCTTTATGTAACACTACGAGAAAAAAAAACATAGCGACAATGCTGTAGTCTTTCTTTTTCCTGCCCCCCCCTCCTTCACGAATCCAGAGATCGCTGGGTGCTCAGCGCAAACGAGCCAGTCGAGGTCTTTTATATTGAAGCTCTTTCACTGCACCGTTATTTTAACACTTGACTCTAACACAGTACTAGCACTTCGTCGTCCTTGTACCGAGCAGCTACAATTAACCGGCCCGCAGAGTTCACACAGCAGCGTGATGTTATGAGCTCTGTGCTGCCGTAGTTTTCTGACAGAGGAAATATCCAGCGCACATATTTACTGGTATTTGTGGCGTTTACCTCGCTGGGTGTTTTTCTTTTCTTTCCCCGTTTGAATGAAACATGAAATAACCCTTTCCCTCCCTGTTTTTGTTACCTGTTCTTTAAACTTAAGTCCGGTTGAGCATGCGCAGGGTGGGAAAAAAAAAAGAAGCTGTGTGTTTGCTCCGCTTTCGTTTTCAGGCTGCGTGCTTTGAACCTGACTTCTCCCTCCCTCCAAGGCGCCCGTCAAACGCCCGTGGTCCGTGTCATTCAGTGTAAATATCCCCCCCCAAACGACGTGTCTCTTTTTGTATACTGTATTTCTGCTGTCACCAAGAGGATCCGCTGAGGTCGTGCGAAGCATGCAACAGTGAGGAAATCAGAAAACGGATCGCACCTCGCACCTCACGCCTCAAAAGAGAGAGGTGTTTGACCCGACATGTTCATCCCGCTCTCTGTCTTGGTCCTTCTGTTTCAAATTGTATGTTTTAAAAAAATAATTAATAATAATAGTAATAATAAACTATTGTCACATCTTATCAACCGCATCCAGAGGGGAAAGTTTGGGTGGTTTTGAAGAAGATTAGATTATAGTCGGCCTACAACATTTTGGAGTTTAAAGAGTTAAACCTTCTTTTAGTTTTTCATGATGTACATTTTTTACATAGGGAAAAAAAAACATCATAACACGAGGACAGATGGACAAGCATGTTTGCATCTCAATGTTTTATTTATCCAGATGAATATTATTTGCAAAGTCATTAAAAGGTTTTCAATTCTTCTATTGTGGTTGTATTTTTTTGGTCCGCAAATATATACAGTCATATTAATTCATGTTATCATCAAGATTAATTAAACTTTATGAAATCTATAAAATCCTGGCAAAAGGATATTGGAGTGAATTGTTCAACCAGAAACCTGTATGAAAAGCCAGTCCCCAATGTTTTGCAAGCTGAAAGCATTTTAGTGTAAAAGTAATTTATCAAAACTTCTAATTTCCTGTCAGCTGACTCCTTATTGAAAAATCAGTTCAAAGAAAAAGATGACTATGGGCTATAAGTCAAACCAATATATTGCAAAATTTAATTTAATTTCTTTAAATACACATTAACACGTATAACAACAAGACCCCTGATTTAAATAAAAGTTACCTTAGCGAGAAAGAAAGGAAAAAGGCAATATACAGAATTTAGACAAAAACTGGAGACATGCAGTGATGCAATGACTGTAATAAATACAGGTAAGAAATGATGGTCGCTGGTGATGTTGGTTCCCAGAAACTTCACAGAGTCCACCATCTGTACTGCAGCGTTGTTAAAGATGTGCTGTAACATCAGGAGCTGGGAGCACGTTTAAAATGATAGAGATTATCTAAACTTTGAACATTAGTCTTCTACAACACATTTAGCAACCGTGTCAGGTCTGCATTTCAATCTTGAATGTTCCCATACGGCTTCAAATGGACGTTATTCATGGTTTTGTCTCAGAAAACAAAGAATATGATTTCTTAATTAACAATATCGTCCTCCTCAGAAAATTTTGAATGCACAAATGAAAAACTACATGATGGTTAATGCTAGATTTTATGTGTTTCATAGTGAGTTTCTCTCTTAAAATAGTGAAGCATAAACATGGGAAAAGCACTTTATATGATTTTCAAAGGCAGCCTTATCTGACAGATACATATTTTACATATTTTATTTTGTTTTACTGTATTATATGCACCTGTTCATTACAAAAAGCCATTGTTAAGATTGCATGCTACATTGTTTTGTGAATGAATTGGACAATGAAAAAAACATTCCCCTATGGCAGTTTGCCATCACACAGTTTTACATATATTGTGGTGTTACTCATACCAAAAGATTATGGGTGAACCTCAGCAGATTAATCATTGATCATCTGTAAAAAAGAGGGAAAATGTTATTTCGTTATAAACTTGCTCTTACTTTTGGTAAAATATCTTATTCACAAAAATAACTTCAACAATTAAAAAAAAAAAAACTCTGTTTTGTTGTTTATTGGAAGGATATTGAACAATATTTTATTTTAAGTACAAATTCAACTAACAAAAGGGCTGTGACGACAATATGTACCTATGTTTGACACTTACATGTTTTATGTCATTATTGTTTTTCTTGAATACTTTTTATGACTGTTATTTATATACTCTATTTAAATATATTTTTTAAAAAAACAAAAGAAAAGAAAAACGGCAGTGCGCCGTCGCAGGGAAATGACGTCAGGATTTGGCGACATTGCGCGTGCGCACGGCGGTTTAACGCTGATGCAAGATACTGTCGGCGCAGCGGTGTGGGTCTGAACGAGGTTTAGAAAAAAAGAAGTAGCCCGATTTCCGCCAGTTTTTCAGACCGCAAAAATGTCAGGAGACGAGGTAAGTCACTCCGGATTGTCAGCTGGTTAACCCGCGGTGATGTGCCGTCTCGTCGGGTAAAAATTAGTGGAGTTTTGGGCTCACATCGGTGTTAAGGATGACTTTGGGCCTCAGCGCTGCTCCTGCTCCCCTCCCTGTCCGCACACACATGGCTACAGCAGGTCTAACAGCGGCCTGGCCACACAGAATACCAAGAAAACCATCCAGTGTTGTGCTGTATCGCGATTTAAGACATGATTTGGTTCATTAGAACTCACCGTGGTCCATGAATCCACCCTGTCATATCATTTGATAACTCGAAGGGAAGGGCTAACGGTAGCTGTGTAGCATTAGCCTTCTGTTAACTGAGCTGCGGTGCTAATCGTTGAATTGTCTTTCTTACCAGAGACAAAAAGCTGTCGAGTTTTAGCTATTTTTTTCCCCCCTGACGTACAGCCCGCGTTTGTATTAAAATAAGGCATAAACACCATCACAAAAGCTACTGCTAAGTAACAGGAAGTAGTTTATTAGTAGTTTAGTAGTTTATCTAAATGATGGTTCTTAAGTCAAGAGAAAAGCAAAATTTTACCAAATGAATAATTATTTCCTATCCTCTAAAACTTGATGATCCTAATTTAAAGCCCACAGAAGTCTTGAATACGAGCACATTTTGCATTGTAGGTCTTAAATTACAATTAGTCAAGTCTTAAATTCCTGAGTTGACAGTTGAATGACGATAAATTTTGTTATTTTGAGTGTAATTCTGGGTCCCTGAATTTACTTATTTTCCCTGCTAAGTGTAGGTCTTATATTTAAACCATAATGTTCTTAAAATGGTCTTAAAAAGTCTTACATTTCACTTGTTCAAACCTGCAGAAACCCTGGTTGATTTTTCTTACTAGAAACGAAAAGCTGCTTTTAAGCTGTTTTAAGTTTTTATGCTCATTTTTACTTCTACTAATAAATACAAGGAATTGTATCTGAATGTGCAGTTTATCTAAATGTTGATTCTTAAGTTAAGAGAAAAACAAATTTTTATCAAATAAATAATTAATTTCTTGACCAGAGCTTTACTCCACAATATGGCAATAATCCCAGTTTTAGCACTTTCTGGCACCTATAAACCACTAAAACAAACAACCCAGTATAAAAACTGTAAAAATCACAATTAAAAATTGCTGCAAATTTATGTTGTACCTTATAAACACACTGATTAACAGATATTCATGATTTAAGTGGTGAGACTAGCTGCAATTTGCTAAAAAAACCTGTACTGTAGCACCTCTAGATGACCAAAATCTTAACAAAACCATGCATTTTACAGCCTCTAATTTGCATATTAACAGTAATGCTACCAGATTGTTCAAAACTAAATCAGTTTTCAAACTGAAATAAATAATGGAAAAGGCCATTGCTGTTAGTTTAGCCATATTTGACGATGTTTTTCAGTCCCTTTAACTGCGGCTAAATTTCATTCTTTTTTTTTTGTTTTCAGATGATTTTCGATCCCAACATGACCAAGAAGAAGAAGAAGAAGAAGAAGCCCTTCATGCTGGATGAGGAAGGAGGAGAAGGAGTGGGAGGAGAAGAGGCTAAAGAGGTGGAGGCCAAGGAGGCAGAGCCGGAGGCCGGAGACGACAGAGAGATGGATCTAGATGAAGATGAAGGAAGGAAGAAAGGTTTGGAAATGGTCTCAATGAAAACTCACATTTTATTTGTCAATGCAAGTGCTTAATGTTGGACTTCATGATGTTTTGTAGAACCGTCCGACGATTTGAACGACCTGAACTTCTTTAATCAGAAGAAAAAGAAGAAGAAACCCAAGAAAGTATTTGACAATGACATCGAGGAGGGATTAAAGGTCAGTCACTACTACTACTAAACTGCAACAACCTTTTTTTTTCTTTCCTGCTTCTTGTACCACCTCAACTTTGGCTTTCCAATGATTTTTGACTCAAAATAATCTCCTCGCTGTGTTTCACTTTTCCAAATCAGGAGCTGAAAATTGAAGGAGAGCAAACCGAGACACTGGAGGAAGACAACCTGGATATGATGAAAAAGAAGAAGCCCAAGAAAGTTAACTTTGATGAGGGAGAGGCACTGGAGAAAGATGATGGTAAGGTTGAATCCTCTCTCCCTAATAGTTGAGAACTAAAGGGAGACATGTGTTTTATAATATGTTTCCGTGTGATTCCAGCTCTGGAGGACGACGAAGGGAAGAACAACGACGGCATCTCATTCAGCTCCTCCACAGGACCAGCCTGGGCTGGGTCAGAAAGGGACTACACCTATGATGAGGTGAGAACTGGACTTCCCATCATTATAATATATTTTGTGTTCTTGACTTTGGTGTGTAAATTAATTAACCTGTTATAACGGCAGTAAATGTAAACTACAGTGGTAAAATCACTGCTTTTCTTAAGGGAGTCTGGTGATGAAGCTCTTTCTGTGTCTGAAATGTCTATTTGACTGATAATAATCTAAATATAATGTACAACCTCATACAACCTGGCTTCAAAGAAACCCAAACGATGGAAAAACAAACATTTAAACAAATGCTGCGGAAGATTTAACTACAGTAAATGATCAACTAATATTTCATGATTGCGGTGGCCTGACATCTGAATAAGGAACACTCATAGGATATGACTGACTTCCTGATTGTGTGTTCATTTGTGGGGGAAAAAAGAGGAAGGTGTTCAGTTCTTTCCTTCTTTATTTCTTGTGAACAAATCTGTCTTTTTGTTAAGTTCTGTAATTCTCAAATCTGGACACACAGACATCATACACTGACTCACGAGTTCATTAAGTTCACTTATGACAATGTAACAGCCCTGCACTAACTCTCAGCTTCATGGAGGTTACGCTATTTAAAATAACTGTTGATCCAACTGTATTTCAGTGTAGAGGCTGTGGTTTGTTGTACTGTTGTTTTGTTTTGTACTTAAGTTTCTATTATTTTTGACATTTTAGTCTGTGGACTGGATAACAGAAAGGCTTGAATTTAACACGAACTACATCCTTTAAATTGATCGTCTAGTTGAATCACCAACATTAGAACAGTCACAAAGGAGCGTTTAGATTGTATGTACTGTATTTAAAACCTTGTCATATTCATAAATATGTGTTAACTATTACTAATGTTAACTACTGTCTCTACTCTCTCAGCTCCTGAACCGAGTCTTCAACATCATGAGGGAGAAGAACCCAGACATGGTGGCCGGAGAGAAGAGGAAGTTTGTGATGAAGCCTCCTCAGGTGGTCCGAGTGGGAACTAAGAAAACCTCTTTCGTCAACTTCACAGACATCTGCAAACTGTGAGCCTCGAACACACACCCGCTGGCCTTTCACGCTTTGTGTTTGCACACTTCTCCAGTTCAGTTTGATGCCAAGTATGAACAAAACGTTTCACCATCGTGTTCTGTCTACTCCATCACAGGTTGCATCGTCAGCCTAAACATCTCCTCGCTTTTCTTTTGGCTGAGCTGGGTACCAGGTACGTATGAGTGTTACTGTCGCTGTGTGAATGAACTCGAATTTCTTTGGTTAGAATAAGTTTTAATTTCTGTCTCTCTTTGTCTTTTAACAGCGGCTCCATAGATGGAAATAACCAGCTTGTGATCAAAGGCAGATTTCAACAGAAACAGATAGAAAATGTGTTGAGAAGATATATCAGTAAGTGGGAATTAAGCCAAATTTATTTATTAGGGCTGCTTCAGATATTTAATTAGCTATCAGCTATTTTCTGAATAGTTAAATCATCCTTTGGTTAAGCACTAAATTAAAATCAGAATCAGCTGTATTGGCCAAAGTGTGAGTGCACATACAAGTAATTTGACTCTGGTCACTTTGCTCAATGGTACAAGACAAAGCACTTATATAAGCATTGAAGTAAACAACTTAATTTAGACAGAAAAAAAGGAATTTAGAGGAAACAATAAAGGGCAGAAGCAGATATATACAATGAGGTTGAACAGTATGTATATACAATTAATGAAGAGCTGTCGTGTGAGAGTTGATCAGAGACAGACTCCTCTCATTCTGTGGTAATGAGGCATTTTTATTCTGGTTATTCATGGTTTCATGGCGTCCAGGTAAAACACGCTAAATGCTCGTCCGCTAACACCGTCCCTCTCCCCCCTGCAGAGGAATACGTGACGTGTCACACCTGCCGCTCCCCAGAGACCATCCTGCAGAAGGACACTCGTCTCTATTTCCTGCAGTGTGAGACGTGCCACTCCCGCTGCTCCGTCGCCAGCATCAAGACCGGCTTCCAGGCTGTGACGGGCAAGAGAGCGCAGCTCCGCGCCAAAGCCAACTAAAGGCCATGAAATCTGGGCTCCGCCCCTTCTCTCGGCCTTCTACTTTCCCCTCAGAAAGGCCAGAGCCGGGGTCGGACGCCCACTTGATTTGCCCAAAGGACTCTCTGAATCGAACTGCGGGAGGGTTTGGCTGTTGGTCGGTCACGTCGTGGTCTGACCAGGCAGGGAGTGAGAGAGTATCTAAAGCTGACAGATGGGGGTTCAGGCACTGTAAGCAGATGATGTACACCACATACGCTGTTGGATGCATTTGATTTGTTGTTGGGCTGATGAACCCTCCAACTACTAGTTGTTGTTTTTTTTTTTTCTATTTGCTGTGATTCTTGATCCTCCCAAGAAAGCCCTGATTTAACACAGCTTGAATCCTTCTTTATTCCTCTCATACTTTTACATTGGAACAATTTCTTCAGGTAAAGAATACATTTCTCCACACAGCCACTGGCCAAATTGTAATTAAGTTACAGTAACAGAGCTTAGTTGCTTTGACTTTTGTAGCCACCGTTGCTTTAATTCCAGGTTGTGGTCTTGTTTCTGGTCTAGTCCTAAATCTGTGGGAAAACGGTCCTGAAGCTGGAGTACAAACCGTGAAATTTGTCCCTAATCACCAGACTCCTATCTCAGACCTGCTTTTGATCGCTTTATAACAAGAGACGACACAAAGTCACATTACTTGGGCACCGTTAAGACTTTAACATGGAGGCTGTGTGTGAGACCAAAATAAAAGATGATACAGTGTGTTTATAAGTGCTTTTGTTGCATTGATGAGCAATTGTGTACTTTTATTATTTCAGGTTAGACACAACACATTTTATCAAACATTTGGGGTTTGATTTGAGCAATTTGAAAATAATTACAGCTAAAAAAAAAAAAATATATTATTTTTGATTTTTGAGATCATGCCGGTCCGCTACAAAACAAACTTCTGAGCAGGCGCCTCAGATCGGTCTCCTCCGGGTAATTACCTCAAAATCTGAATAAACCGTAATCAATCCAGGACATGATTTTCAGTCCAGTGTCACTGGACACGCAAAGTGATATTGTTTCTGTTCTTGTTTCTGAGGAATGTGGATAAGAAGGTACCGGCTGGAGTCATTTTAAAAACCTGGTTTTTACAAAAATAAAATATTCTACTCTCTCTCTCCACTCCTTTCTCTGTGCTTGCCTCCATTTCACCGCATATGTCTCTTGTTTAATAATAAATACAATAAAACAAATGAATTGATAAATTAAAATTTAGCCACAAAGTGACAGCTTGAGACCAGTGATTGCTCATAAATTGTCAAGTTAATTCCTTACCTCAGTAACTACTGCTACTTGTGAAGGCCCAAAATTATTATTGAAAACAATAAATCCATGTCCCTGAGAGTTTTACAAATTGCTGCAGCCACATAATTTCAAACAGTTCATCAATGTTTTCACTTACTGCTCAAAAAATTAAGTTTTTATTGTCATTATCCAGTGAAAACCAAACAACAAATAGAGAAATATAGAATACTATAGAACATATGTATGGACTGGAGATATACAGCTACTTAAGACTGACTTAATTGTTTTGTTTGTGGTTCCAACGTGATCTGTGATTCATTTGGGAGTTCGTGGCTGCTATAATTGCAAATTACCACTAGATGTCACTGGTAGTGTGCGTCTTTAAGGCTTGAAGAATCGAATATTTTTTTCAGTACAAACAGAGAGAAGCCCCAAAAGCTTCACAGTGATTCATTTGTCCATCTTTGAGAAGCATTATGCTTCTTTATTGTTAACACTGGGGGGGGAAGGCTTTTAATTTGAAGTTTGATACCGGAAATGCTTCACTCCGATTGGCTGGCTGGACTGTCTCGTGAATCTTTGTGGAAATACTTCACTCCCATTGGCTGATTGGACTTCCTCCTTGTGTACATGCTTCACTGCCATTGGCTGGCTGGACTTCCTCTTCTTGTGGAAATGCTTGACGCCTATTGGCTGGCTGCACCTGCCCGTGGACCCTCCGTTTCCGCTGAAAGCGAACAGCAGCAGCAGCAGCTTGTGAACGAGCTGTCGCGAGGAATAGTCTAGAACAACGGTAGTTGGATAAAATTGAATTAGAAAAAAAATAAATAACCATGCCCCGAGTTTATATTGGGCGACTGAGCTATCATGTCCGCGAAAAAGACATTCAGCGATTTTTTAGCGGATATGGAAAACTAATGGAAATCGATTTGAAAAACGGGTACGTTTTATTTGGAGAAACGCAAACGTGTTTCACAGCTAAGTGGCTAGTTCGCTTTAGCGTTAACTGTTTGCGTGCACGGCGGTTGGCGCCGAATGTTTCAGCTTCCCTGTCAAATCTATTGTTATTTCTAGAGCCGGTGTAGCGTTTAAAACAACAAAGTATGAGTGCTTGTGTGTGAATTTTACGGCATTTGGGCCAATTTTATAGTGCTTCCCCCAACTTTGTTCTTGTCCGTGTGGCAAATGTCGCATGGCAAACATGGCGCCTATAGCGGGAGCTAGCGTGGGCCAGGCTAACGTTAGCTAAGCTACCGAGTTCGTTGCGGTTTAACATCATTTTTCTTGAAGTAATATTAACGCGAAGTGATGTAGTTTTCCGTGCATGACTTGGATTTAAATTGTGGTGGTGTGTTTTTTTTTTTTTTTTTTTTTTGCAGGTATGGATTCGTAGAATTTGAAGATAACCGGGATGCCGACGATGCCGTGTACGAGCTGAACGGGAAGGAGCTGTGCGGAGAGCGGGTGATCGTCGAGCATGCCAGGGGCCCACGCCGAGACCGAGATGGCTACGGTGGGGGTTATTGGGGTGGTGGGCGCAGTAAGTGCAGTCTATTATAAGATACCCTCTCTTCCCTATTTCCCTTGGGGTGAGGTGTCGATGTGGACTGCACAGAGAGCCGTTTGTGTTATCAGACTTATCAAAGTTTTGCGCACATGTTTAAGATGTTTCAGTTTCAGTTTGCTTGTGATTTTTTTTAAAGTAGAGCGCCAGTGTTTATAGCCAGCAGGCTGGAATACCAATATCTTTGAGTCACGTCAGCTACTCGTCTGTTATGACCCAGATTGCATGCTACCATTTTCTTACTTTTTTTTTTGTAACATACAGTAGCTTCACCAAATGGACAAACACACATGCAACCCGGACTCATCTGCATTCTTTTCATTCGGGGGAATCACTTTTTTTCCTTTTTTGTGTTTCTGTTTTCTCATCCCTCTAAACATTAGCTCTGTTTTGACCTCGAGGGTTGATGACCTGCAGGGTTTTGCTCCTCCTTAGAGATCATGGGCCACACATGGTTGATCTGTGGTTCATTGTCTGCAAGGAGCAGTAGTCTGCAAGTCAGAGCCTTCAAAGGCAGAGCGTAGGCACTAAAGTGGGATTAAATAACATGGTTATTATATTTTTTTTACTTTACCTTGTTTAGCCCAATGAGGAAGTTCAGAATTTTCAAAAATTCTTGATTGCTTTGCAGAAGAAAAGCTTAAACAATCAATCACTACAGAACTAGCTAGTGTAGTTTTAGCTGAATCATTAGGAGTAGACTAATATTTTCTTGTGAAATGTGTATTTTTAACTTTGGTATATATTTTTTTATATTCAACATTAACAAAAGTCCTTGATGTTTCAATTTGAAAGAGTCCAGTTGCGGGCTGAGGCTGAGAGTCCATTGAGGCTAAAGATGACTGGCTAAGATGACTGCCTGTCCCGTTTGGCCTTGGCTTTCACCTTACAATGTGTGTGTGACCTTTGCCCCCCTTGATCCTTGGCTGACCTAACCGGAAGCCATGATGACAGCAGCCTTTTGCCAATAGACCAGGGGCGATGGTGAGGATTGCCATTGGTTTTTATGTTGACAGCAAACATAAGCGGATCGGCTCTAGTAAAGAACTTGCATCTAAAGAAATCTTGTAAGTGCAAAACTGGAAAAGGAAATTTGAGACTGACATCCGGTAAAATAACAAGTACCAATTGCCAAAAGATTGGTGTATTCTTTACATGGCTCTTAATCAATTTGATCAGCAGTGTCCTTGACCACAGCCTATGTGGATGCTTCCTTTCTGTTTGTGTTACAGGGTTCAGAGGTCTTGAAAGAACATCACTGTCCATTTGTTTATGCAGCTTAAACATCACAGTGTGATGTACTGAAGTAAGACAGGCTTTGTATTGCTGGAAACAGATGCAGTGGTGTTCTTTGCAGCAGGAAACAACATCAAAATGCTGAACAATACACATTTTAAGAGCCCATGCAGTGGCCAGTAGATCACTTATTTGAAGCTTTGTGTTTGGGATCAGAGGGACTCCTTGGGTTGTTGAAGTCAAATTTATATCCCTGTGGCCTTTGATCTGCCATTGCCCTGTGTTTGTTTGATAGCCCAGACCAGTAGTTCTTTGTGTCTTGATCTGTTAAATTGTTTGTAACTTTTTATGTGCTGTTGTGTTTAAAGGTAGTGGTTACAGCAGCCGGAGCCGCTCTGGCAGGGACAAGTATGGACCTCCAGTCCGTACAGAGTACCGCCTCATTGTGGAGAACTTGTCCAGCCGCTGTAGTTGGCAGGACCTCAAGGTACATTTCTAAACACTCAACAGCTAACACCATCAGTTACCAATGCCATAATATTCAGATGGAATTAAAGTCAGTCTCATTTTGTTTTCTCTGTGTCCTGCAGGACTTCATGCGTCAGGCAGGTGAGGTAACATACGCAGACGCCCACAAGGAACGCACTAATGAGGGAGTGATTGAGTTCCGGTCCCACTCTGACATGAAGAGGGCCCTGGACAAACTGGACGGTACTGACATCAACGGTCGCAAGATCCGTCTGGTGGAGGACCGGCCACGCAGACGAAGATCCTACTCTGGCAGCCGCTCCAGGTGAGGACCCAGTTTCACTTCCAAATATGTTCTCTGAAGCTTCGTAGTTGGGATTCATACAATGTACAGGCTCTGTTTTTGATCAGTTTTATCCTGTCGTTTTTAGATCTCGTAGTCGTCGTCGCTCTCGCAGCAGGAGCCGCAGGAGTTCAAGGAGTCGCTCCAGATCCCACTCAAGGTGATGATGGACAGATTGATTTAAAATAAAAATTCTAGTTAAGACAAACAGCATTTTTTTTTTTTTTACAGTTGTACACAACATGAATAGAAATCAAATAAAAACTAACTTCTCTTCCTACAGGTCTCGTTCCCGCAGCAACAAGAGGCGTCACCATTCCCGCTCCAGGTCTGGCAGGAAATCTCGCTCCAAGTCAGGAGACGACAAATCGCGCTCCCGCACCCGCAGGTCCCGTTCCGGGTCCCACAAATCCAAATCTCGCTCACACTCTCGCAAATCTAGGTCTCGCTCGGCCGACCGCAAATCCAAGTCCCGTTCAAAGAGCCGCTCCAAGGTGAAGTCTGAGCGGGATTCCCGCAGCCGATCCAAGGAGATGTCCGTCGGGAAGAAGTCTCGCAGCCGATCGGCTTCGCCGGTAGAGAACGGAAAGGAAGAGCATGCCGTCAAATCTGCCTCCCGGTCCCCGCAAGAGGACGACCGGCGCTCCAAGTCGAGGGAGAAGCGCTCTGCCTCTCGCTCAAAGTCCCGCTCGAGGTCTCGCTCACGGTCTCGGTCGGCTTCTCAGGATTAGTGTAGGTGAAGTTTGGAAGTTGTTTTTCTTATTGCTGAGCTCGAGCCTCATGCTGTACATAGTGAGCTATGTCGTAATAACCGGCTTATGCTTCCTGACTCGTCTACTTTTGTCCTCCGAGTGTGCACGTCTCCGCACGTTCTAAATGCAGTTTATCGGACAAGGCACAACGATGCCTGGGCGGTCGATTTCAGTTGCCGGTCTCTTAAATAGAATCAACAGAATTCATTTCAAAAACAGGTTAGTCTTAAAATCTTGAGTTAACCTGAGATTTTTTTTTTTTGGTCAGTGTTTATCTCAACAGTCTGTTTTCATTAAAAGCTCCTAACAGCTTGGGCGGACATTGCTTTGCTTGTCATTTTACTTAGTTTGCCGTAGCCCCCCTCATCCATAATGTCTGGAGGAGTCTTCATTTAATAGAGCTGTATTGGTGTGGTCTTGATTAAGCTTGCATGACTGTGGGAGGAAAGTGGCATTTGGCTACAGCTCTGGGAACTTTTGTCCTTGGGATCTGCATTCTCTCTATTAATTGCTTTCTGAAGGAATTGATGTTTAACGAGCTTATACTGCAGAAAAACGTATTTACAAGAAAATGAGGGTTTGTAATTCATTTTTTTTTTTTTTTCTTAGCAACTCGCATTGTGGGTGGATTATTTTTTTGATCCCCTTTTAAACTCTTGTACATAGATTGTAATCAACACTGAAAAACAAACAAAAAAAATGTCATGTTTTTGTAGTTGTCTTAATTTTTTCTCCATGGATTTGTTTTGATTAGAGCCTCATCTCATGTCTGAAGTATTTTGATTAGGATCTTTCTTTTTTTTTTTTTGTCCTGCAAGTTTATATGTTGTAGGGTTTTGGTTTAAAGTTTGAGGTCTTGTAGTTTCTGCTATTGGACACAACTTCATGCATTCACATCTTGTGGAAACATCAGAACTGAACTGAATGCAGCTCTCATCCTTTTCATTGGAAATGTTTTTTTGTTTTGTTTTTTTTTTTAATTGTAAGTTCAAATAAAGATCTTAATTAAAAAAAAAATGAAATAAAATTGCCTTTTGATGTCTGTTTGCGTCGGGACCACAAAAACCTTGACTGCAGTATCGACCTGACCTATATCCAGCTAATTATATAATAAATACTCTTTCATTAAAGGGGTGGTGGCTCGAGCTAGTGTTTTTATTTTAGGGAGTGGTGGGGATTTAAGAAGAAGCCCTGTGCTTATATTTCAAATAATTTAAGTGGTTAAGATTAGATTATCTTCAGTCTGATCGATACAGCTCTGCATTATTTTCGTCCATTGGAAATGTTTTTTTTTTTGTGTGTCTCGGTGCTCGAGCTTGACAGTGGGCCCGCGCATGCGCAGTCTGAGCCCCGGAGCCGCAGGAGATCAGAGCTGGTAAGCCCAAATTTCAGTTCCTGAAATCTGCAAACACGAATTTATTCTCACATTTCCTCTAAGTGCAGCATGTACGAGCATCTTTTAGCCAACTGTGTTGTACAAAAAAATAATAATAAAACCAGCGTCTGTTTATTTTTTTATTCATATTATTTCTTGAGGTAAACCGTCTGGCGGCTGGATGTAATGAACCACAAAGCTTTTCATCTTTATCACATAAATGTGATGGTGATAACAGTGATGCCTCTCGGCGGTTAATTGACCCAGTCGAGTTAAAATGGATTTAAACAGCAGAAGCCGGGATTCATGAAATATACTAAACGCTGTGAGGAGGTGAAATGTTTGCTCATTCAATAGACGTGAAACCGGGATGGTTCGTTTTTCAGTAAATGGGATTTTCACGGGAACAGGAGAGAGCGCTTTTGCACATTTATTTTATTTTATTTATTTTTTTGCCTCAAGGATTTGAGATCCTCCGCCATTTTAACTGAAATGCTGTATTTTGTGTGTGTGCCTGTGTGTGTGTGTGTGTGTGTGTGTGTGTGTGGACTTGTGCGTAAATATTGGCGTGCCGTCTTTCCTTGGTGGTAATGGATGGTTGGTACAAAGTTATACGGGGTCATGGCTGCTTGGCATAAAAAAATGGGACCCTCATTTTTTATTATGTTGGACTAAACTAGTAAAAAAATTGATTTACCTGTGAGTAAAATTAACAAAGTGGCTCAAACCATTTTGAAGGGTGAGCCCTTCCTTGGATGAATAAACCCACACTTAATACCTGTAAGGTATTAATTACCTGGACTCATACCTGCGTGAAGCCTTTCGCCCTGCTCCTCTTCTTTCCAGTGCTCCAGCACAAGAGACTGGGATCATGAGTGCCAAAGTAAACATGGAGGCTCCATCCAAAGAACCAGACTGCACCCCTGTGGAGCCGGCGTCTTCGTCCCCAGGCGAGACCATCCTCATCTGTGGGAGCGACGGGGTGGCCAAGAAGGCTCGGCCCCAGCCCCACGCCACCACAGCTCTCCTCCTGCCAGGTGAGCTCACGATAGGATCCTCTGTCCGCCTTTTAAGTTTCCTACAGTGTTTACGTCCACACTTACATGTTTCAGGTCGCATCCAAAATGTCAGAGAAAGGTCTGTTAACTTCTGAGGGTGTCATGTGGTGTCTGGCAACAGGAAGTTGTTAGTGGGGGTCTTTGGGTCTCTTTATCTGTTGGGGATCTTGTGATTTCGGAGGCCAAGTCAACACCTTGTGCTGTTCTTCATGTTTTTTTGCTGCTACCATCAAGGAGTATAATTATTATGGGGTCTGGTTTAGGTGGGCAAAAAAATGATGAAACATGCAACATGTTCTCAGGTTCCAGCTTTCTGAATGGCAGCTGCGTGTCTTTGCCACGTGTAATTGTAAAATGAATAGCAGACACTGATTCCTCTGCAAAGATGTGACCTTATTTATTGTCTTTTTTTGAGATTTCCGGGGGAAATTACTATTATTTTACTCATTTCCAGGACATTTCAGAGTACGGTCCATATACGAGAGGTCGAACCGAATCTACCTACTGAGCCACAGCCTTCCCAGCGATAGATGCGGTGACTTGTCGCAACAGACTTGCTGACAATCACAAGGCTTTACATCAGATCATCGTTTTAAATTAAAATGACCTTTTAACAGCAGCTGCAAGTAGAGTGAGACAGGAAGTGAAGGGGAATGGTATGCGCCAAAAGCTGCAGGCTGTGGCCTTTGAGCTACATCTTTGATCAGGTGATTTCCTTAAATACATCACATTGAAATGTAAAAGCTCAAAACAAAGGCAACAGGACTCGTCTGCGTCTTTGACAATATATCGTCAAAGCAGGCAAAAAAATAAAAACACTAAATTAAAAGAACTGCATTAAAACGCCCTTTGTTACATGATACATCTGTTAAAAGATGGCGAGCAGAAAAAGAACAAATCTTATGGCTCCATCAAGTCATACAACAATAAAAAGGTTTACAGACAAATCTTCCACAATATACAAAACCATAACAGAAAATTGTATACTTATGTGGGATTCAGTGTTTTCTGTCTTCATTATGTCCTGAACTTTTTCGAACAAGGACGTCCTCAGTTCGTTGTGTAACAGGCATTGAAAGAAAAAACATCAAAATCACAATGAAATTAAATACAAAAGAAACCTGATTTAAAAGACAGACAGTGACAAACTGTTCAAGAGTTTAAAGGATGCAGCTGCAGACAAACGATCTCCCCTGAGCTTCAGCTTTGTTCTGGGGAACGAACCCAGAGGCGAGTTGACCTGAGTCTGCGACCTTAGCGGGACACGGTGGCGTGAGATCAGAGAGTTAAACGGTTAAAAGCATTTGTGCCCCTCAGTATTTTCTTCACTCCTGTGTGACATCAACAAAGTCTGTAAATTAGACACAGAAAATCCTTAAATGAAACATAAAAATTATGAAAATTAGCCAGTATTAAATATCTGTGATGCGCACCTCAAGGATTATGAGTTAATTTCGAGGTCAAATTAGAGTCCATCTGCTCAGAAGTGTCTCCAATCGATGTGATGAGACTCATTTAGCTGGAAAAGAAAAAAAGAAAAACTCAGGGGTTTATCACAGTCTGATCTTCACAGCACGGAGTGTGTGATGTCACAGACAAGGGAGCTTTCAGAGGAGCTCATCGTGGTGGAAAAGGTTACAAAACCATCTCTAAAGAGTTTGGTGTTCACAAGTCAACAGTCGGACAGATTGAGAAGAAATGGATGTTTACGAGGACAGCTACACTCCACAGGAGTAGAGTAGTGGTTCTGCAGTGGTTCAGACAAACACCAGACATAGGACGCTTGGATGAGCTGTGACACATCTTTCGAGAAAACCCAAATAAGTTCGCCAAGATATACCAAGACCTGGATGTCTGAGATGTCGTCTTCACACGCCTGGCTATAAAGTGACTTCCATTTCAGGTTGACAGTGTGTCGTAACGCCTGTAAATCGCTTTCCTCAGCTCCCAGCCATCAGAAAGTGGAGGTGACTCCAGCTGTTGCCGTGGGAACCCCAGGTAAAGGCGGCCGGGTCAATGAGATGGCGACGCCCGCCCTGACGGCGCAGGTGGGCGGGGCTTGTAGCATCGTCCACGTCCTGGGGTGGAAGGAGGGGATGGCCATCCTGCCGAGTAGCAACATCAAGGTAAAGTGCAGCCAAACTCTCCGCTAGGAGCTGTAGGTCAGCTAAGTTTGTGGTGGAAAATGTTTATCTGCAACAATTACGTTTATAAAAGGCCCCAGGATGTGGTTATGCATTGACGTCACTGCCGCCCCCTAAGTCAGTGCAAAAACATGGTGAAATGTAGCCGTAAATAGTTTATACAGTCAATGTAAATACAGCATGACCGGGAAAAATGTGGATTATTAGATTAAATTAAGAGGACTGAAGTGGAAAATGATCCATACGAACTAGTATGGATTTGGAAAAGTGGATTAGCCTCAGTTTCAGTTAGTTTAAGTTGTAGTTATGCTAAATGTAGCTATGGCTAAGACCTTTACTGAGAAGTAACGTTAGTCATACAAAACTGTAATGTTAAAAGGATGAGGAGGAGTGATCACAAATAACTTTTTCCGTTTATTGTCTTATTGTTATTTACAGTTGGAACTGAAATAGTTACTGTCGAACGCAACTACGCCAAAACAACAACATCGAGAAACTTATCTGACAGCCCTGCAGAACGTAACTTAAGAAGTAATTTAAGATATGACTTTATCAAAAAACACAGCATAAATTAATATTACCTGACACTAAATGTGAACCACAGCACCAGGTTTCTGTGTCTGGATTCCAGTTGTTTCTTTTTAATGCAGCGATACATTTAACGTTAACGTTACTCGTCTTTTCTCTGGCGGTCGGAAATATCTGTAAAAAAAATATATCTCTGACTGCTTTTCAAATCTGTTGGTTCAGTCAATCTCACAACAGCTCTTCACCTTTTTTTAAATTAATTTTACGATTCAGATACTATTAAAGCCTATGATTCAAACTAATGCTGCTAATCTCCACGTTCAACTGTCAATTTTTGCTCAGAGGCCGTAACCATGGAGACTTCGCTAACTGTGACGTCACACACATACCCTCTATTCCTTTCCAGCTGTTAACCTTAAATATTTTGCCACGTCCATAATGAGTGAACTATGGAAGAGTGTTAGGGCCACCCATAAAATATATATATACATATAGATAGATATATTTTTCTTCTGAAAAAGTCAGAATTTAGAGAAAAAAGTCGAAAAACATCCTCATAAAATAGATAGACCTTCAAAACGGTAGTACCATATGCGTATTGTTCTACTAATACTGATACTCTCACGTAGTGAACTGAACCTGTGGCTGGAATAAAAACTTGACCTGCAGTGGAGTCGAGGAGGCCCCCGGTTACAAAGCCAAAATGTGAAGCACATTTTCTCCTATTAAACAGAAGTGTGCGTTAATATCTCACTAAAACCTTGAGTAACTAAAATGATGGAAGACAAGCTCCAGACAAGGCCGGATGGAAATATAAGACATCAGGAGCTATTCTGACAGATGGATCCGTGTCATTTACGCATGGATAAGTGCAACTCTTGTGCGTGTGTGTGTGTGTGTTTGCGTTGTAGTTCTGTGTGAGTGACGTAGGGACTCTTAGCACACTGATTACCCCAGGGACCACCGGCAGCAGCGGCAGCAGCAGCTCTGAACCAGCAGCAGGGACTTCTGGGAGATCCGCTGACGCAGAAAGCGCTCCAGACAAGCCAGGTAGAGTCACTGTTACATAAGACTGAAACAACATCACAGCAGCTGAACTCAAAATGCTCCGTTTTTACTGAAAGACCTTTTTCACATATCACACAACCACAAACACCTCAGTCTCTTCTTATGTAACACGTATCTGATCATTAAACGTTTTATTTTTTTTAGCATAAATGCAAAACGAAATCTTGCTTGCAGGTGTCACTTGCTTTACGTGCATGCTCCCTTTCTTTATTTGCACAATTTCGCAGCCTGTGACCTTTTCTAAATGATCATCTGTTTGCGTATTAAGCAGAGCTGAGGGATAATTACATCAGCTTGCAGCAGAGCGTCCTCTCCACTAGTGAAGAGGGTGCAGCTGCAGATTAGTGTTCAAAATATCAGGCGACATTCAGACGTTTAGAAAAATCAAGCTTTTAAAGATGAAATAATAAGACACGTCATTAGTCTTGCCCTGCGTGCCGTGTTCTTTCTGCCCTTTGCGTCAGAAGTGTCGGCCGCCGTTAGCTCCGTGAGAGGTGCCGCCGTGGAGCCAGAGCGGTTGGCGCCGGTCAAACCCGAAGCCCAGTTCGTTCCGGTGCAGCAGAACCACGACCCCAGAGCTCAGAGGAACTACGCTGAGGAGCTACGCAGAGACCCCATCACTGACAAGTAGGTTTGCAACCATCTTTTTTTTTTTTTTTTTGTATTTCTTTGTATGGTCACATCCCTGCGCACACGTGTAGCACGTCTGTCCTCCTCGCTCTACAGGAGGAGCGTCGGCATCGAGAAGGTGCCGGCCGGCGGGAGGGTCTCCTCCCTTAACCCCGATCACCTGAAACCCATGAGGAAGAGGAAGAGGAAGGAGTACCTGAGTCCGTCTGAGGAAGACTCTGACATCGAGGGCACGGTGGGGCAGCACTGGCTTACATATAACATCCACAGATAATCAGATGTCCTCATGGAGATATCATTTTATTTACGATAGTGAATCTGAATATTTTCCTTATCTTGTGTTTTTTAGGATGAAAAAACGGATGATTCTAAAGCCGACGGCCAACACATCAGAGGAGGTTGGACTAATCCACTAAATAATTTAGTTTGGTTTTATTTATTTATGCATTTATTTTCCAAAAAAAGCCAAAAAGTGCTGATAAATTCAATATAAAATGGCCAGAATATGAGTTTAAATAAATAATTATATATGATTACTTAAATATGATCATAAATCTGCCCGTTTCCCTTTCGCTTCATAGTGTAAAGTAGAGCGAGCCCCTTCAGTATTATCTAATCCATTCCACTCATTAACATTAATTTAATTCAAGTAATTAGGTAATATTTTACAGGCCCTGAAAAATATTGACACCACTTTAGTCACGTATGTAATCAGTGCGACTTCAAAATATTTGAGAGCAAACAATTACTGTGTTGTGAGCGATCTCGCATCTGTGTCGATCAGTTATTAACAGTTACCGTTGGAACTTGTGTTTGTTGTTGCAATGTGTCTGAAAACAGACTGAAATTATAACAATTCTCAGTCTTTGTTAGGTGTTTGGTTCATCTCCTGGGGGCTAAGCCTCCCTGCCCCAAAAAACCTAGTGACGCCCCTGGACTAATCATTTACTTCAGATTTTTTTTGTGTGTGTGTCCTTGATCTCATACATACCTTTTATTCCATTATTCCCTCCTTTCCAGATTATATGCAACATATCTGAATGGTGACATGATGATGTGCAGTATTTCCATTACAATCTCTAGCTGGTGTTTCTGGTCCAGGTGGAGACAGTAAGACAGAGCAGTGGACGTGGACTCAGTATCTGGAGGAAACCAAAACTGTTGCTGCTCCCAACAAGCTTTTCCAAGAGGTACGTCTCAGTTTTCAGACGGCAGCAAAGCTGTTTTATCGTCGCTGCAGATCTGCCTAAACAAGAGTGCAGAGAGTAGATTGTACATTTATCTACGTACGTGTATCTAATCTATCTGATTTAACGAGTGGTTTCGTCGTCATGAGTTTGTATCCCGTGTGTCCAGTCTCAGAGAGTCCCAACAGTGAAGAACGGCTTTAAACAGGGGATGAAGCTGGAAGGCATCGACCCGCAGCATCCGTCCATGTACTTCGTCCTCACTGTGGCCGAGGTGAGCCAGACGTCCTTTAAACTGTTTTTTATTTTTTGTGTTTTTTACACCTTGTCTGCTCTTTCTGGTGAGACTTTATTCAAAATAAACAAAAGCAGACGCGGGTAGCAGCTCTAAACCTAACGTCTCTAGACAGAATAATTCCTTATCGAGGGTTAGTTGATGGTTATGTGGAAGTAAAAGTAGAAAGAAGACTTGGCCAGACTCTTTCAAACCAGTTATGAAAGAATACTTTAAAATTAGTCACACAAAATACTTTAAGTGACTTACATTCAGAAATCCAAGATTCTTTCTTGTCCTTTAAGGAAGTTCGTTGCCACGGTCGGTACGAGAACCTCACATTAAAACATACATAACAGTGATGGAAAAAAGTTTTCAGACACATTTAAAACTTCACACAATCTCAAATATTATCATGAAATATTTGTGGAAAAATCTTGTTTGGGTTTCTAAAGGTGTGGCTGCATTAGACAGATGCAAACAAATACAAATTATATTTATTTAGTTTATTACATAAACTAAATTAACAAAACGAAATTCTTGACAGTTTCAGTACGTCAGTACTCAACAATGTCGGTATCAGAGTCCACAAATAACAATGTGTTCAAAACTGAACCAAAAAAAAAATACATCGTCACATCATGAATTTAATATTTAGTACTCCTGCCTTTCACACAGTTGAGGGCTAATCTTGCCCCATTCGTCTTGAATTACTACTTTTAATTCTTCTAAATCCTTTGGTTTAGGCTTTGAAATAAACTTGCGTATAGATGCACAGTAAACGGTGTATTTTTTTAGTGCCACTAAGGCAGAGGGGACAAAACTCCTTCCATGACGTTCCTGTTTCCAGGCCAGGGATCTGTATCTGCGAGCAGATGGGAGCAGTGTGAAGAATGGGCAGAGAGGGTGCTCCGGGGTCTCGTGTTGTGGTGCGTGCTCTGTGTGTGATGGCTTTGTTGTTTACGTCTGAGATGTCGGGCACAGAGGAAACCGATAACGTGATCACGAGACGTGGATGGAGACGTGGGTGTTTATCAATATGTGCGCTCTTGTCTGTTCCTGAGTTCTTGTGAAACGTCATGAGTCCAGATACCTGGATGTTTTATCAAGGATCCGTGCGTCCCCCCCCCTCCCCGTCCTTGTCCTCCAGAATCATTACTGCAGAATCAAACTTGACAGCTCTGAAATACGCAAGTGGGATGTTTGCAGCGTGAACGCCCACACACAACTGTCCCCAGTAAATGGCAGATTTTTACTGGCAGATCCGTCAGAAGGTGCTTGAATCCATGTGAACACTTCTCCAGAGCAAGTACAGAGCACCGGTCCAGACGGAGCAGTTACTCAGGATGACTGTAAGGAAACAAACAGAAACACACCATTCAGCCCGGCTGCTTTGTGCTTTGGCTTCTCTCCCTGCGTCCTCTGCAGGTCTGCGGTTACCGGCTGAGGCTCCATTTTGACGGCTACTCCGACTGTCACGACTTCTGGGTGAACGCCAACTCCCCGGACATCCACCCGGCAGGCTGGTGTGAGAGCACGGGGCACAAACTGCACACTCCCAAAGGTCAGAGGTGACAACATTATGACACGTCCTTTCACTTATGCTTGTTTTTTTTTTTTGTTTTTTTACAGGATAAATCTTTTTATTTTGTCAATTAATGAAATATCATCACACAAAAGCTAAAATGCAGGGATATTTAATACAGAGTGAGCATTCATTTGTCTATTTAGATATTTAATTAAACTTTCAGAGCCACTGCTGCTGGGCCTTTTCTTGTCTGACTCTTGCATATGTTCCCAAATTATTCAACAAAATGCTGTTTTCCTAATTATCTTTTTTTTTTTTTTCGTCTGTGTTTCCTGCAGGCTGTAAGGAGGAAGAGTTTACCTGGACCAACTATCTGAGAATGACTAAAGCACAAGTGGCTCCCAAAGAACTCTTTGCCAGTCCTGGGAGGGTAACTGCCACTGTACAGTATAATATACGGTAGTTGTATTACCTACGAAGGTGAATGGATGAGGTGAATGATTTAAGGCTGGGAGGAAGTCCAACTTCTGAAGACTCGTGGTTGTAGTTGTTGCAATGCTTTGTCAAAATAGGGCAAAATTTCCTCCTCTGTATTGTGAATATTCCTTGAGACACGAGACGACACCATAAAGTTGCTTGGACTGACTTCCCTTTGCATCCTCCTAAACTAAGAAGCGATTTCAACTTAGTTCTTGTGCCGCTCGTCCATTATTTATCGGCCAGTCTGCTGCAGCCTGCGGCGCTCTTGCCAAAAAATCTCCAGACGCTGTTTTGTCTTCCCGTTCAGATGGACGTGAAGTGCGGTTTCGAGACGGGGATGAAGCTGGAGGCCGTCGACCGCATGAACCCGTCGCTCATCTGCGTAGCGACCGTCACCGACGTGGTGGACGACCGCTTCCTGGTTCATTTCGACAACTGGGACGACACATACGACTACTGGTGAGCGTCTCAAGGCTTTAGGGAAGTGTGTCATGAATTAGTATCCTGATGATAGCCGACAAACTGCTAAAGCCACATAGAGAGAGAGAGAAGAATTAGAGGATTTGACGTTGGTGAAGGCAGCTCACTGATGTTCGCTGGAGTTGTTTGGTGTGGATACATTTCATTTAGTTTTAGGTTTCTTGGCCCTGCTGCCGGTTCAACTGCACCCAGACTGTTTTGAAAAGGAAGATCAGATTGAGTTTGTATGTGCAAGTAAACACCCTGACACAGATGATGATTGAAAGGACTGAATCTTCCTGCTGAGCTGCTTCAAATTAACAATTAAACTGTGACTCTTTGTAAGCAACTTTATTTAAATCATTGACAAAACACAGTTACCATATTATTGCATTTGATCCTGTTTCCACCTGTTAATAGTTGTATCTGTAAGTGATTAGCATAATAATGATAATTACTCATTTCTCTGTGACACCAGGGAACATACACCGATCAGCCAAAACATTAAAACCACTGGCGTTGGCCGTCTTATGACTATTCAACATTCTGCTGAGAAACCTTTTAAAGTTTTAGTACTATTCAATTGTATTGTGTTGCACTAACACATGTCCCTATTAGCCTGACAACCCCATTTCAGTCAGCGGGCCAGGCTAAATAACAGAAACAGGTCGTTTCAGTAGTTTACCTAATGAACTGGCAAGTGTATACAGTATTTTTTTTTTATTTCCAACATCTGCAACAGTAGTCTGATAATGTCTTCTGCCTCCATTTATCCCTTCACTAAAGTGTGTTGGATTCAAGTTAACGTGTATTTAAAGAAATTTGAATTTGTGGGGGAAAATTAGAAATATATATATATATATATATATAAAAATGTCTAATCAACCAAATATTTTGCAATCCCCCTTCTTAAACACCTATGCTCTAAGCATGTGAAGCAAACATTGCACCATTTCTTCGACAAATAGTTCCTGAGTAATTTCTTGTCTGGAATCGTAACGTCTGGGTTGAGCATGCACCCCCATAAACCGAAACAGGAAGTAACAGCTGTACTAACAGAGTACTAACTTCTAACTGCTGCATTGTCAGTTCATCGCCTTCCATTAGATCAGCCTCCATCAGTTATGCTGTAAACGCTCATGAATGTCTTCTTTTTCTTAAAATATGCAGGTGTGATGCCAGCAGTCCATACATCCACCCCATCGGTTGGTGCCAGGAGAGAAACCTCCCCTTAACACCACCACAAGGTGACCAGCACGTTCCCTGTTGATCGGTAGTTGAAGCGTGTCCATAGTCAAACCACATGTCATAAAATTCAAAACCAGCTTAGCACCATCATGTTCTCCTTTCCACTTCTAATAAAGAAATGTGAGTCTGGATTAAAAAAGAGATTGTTATTAAGATGCTGTACATGGTCACATCCAGAGTAGAGGATGAGCTACAGTTTGTATTGCAAATGATTCAGGAAAAATATATAAATAATGAATATTTATTTACGTTTATATTCACAAATTATTTTCTTTTTGCTACGACAGATTATCCAGACCACAGCCAGTTCTCGTGGCCTCGGTACTTGGAGGAGACCGGATCCAAGGCAGTGGCTGCTGACGCCTTCAAAGTGGTGAGGATAAAGATGTGGTGTTAAAATACAAAAAAAAAATACGGAGCCAAGCATGAATTTGTTTTTCAACACAATTGAGCGCAATGTTTTCAGCCTCCAGACAAAATAACTAACCATGTGATACCATGTGAGGTGGTATTAATAATGACTGTCTGCAGTAGGTTCATTATGCCCTGTTTAGACCACAGAATGCTAAGAATTTACTGCTCATCCACAACATTATGACCACTTACACGTGAAGTGAATAACACTGATTATCTGGTTATCAGAGAACATGCCAGAGGGTGGGATATATTAAGCAGTGGGTCAACATTTTGTCTCAAAGATGATGTTAGAGGCAGAAAAAATAGATGAGTGGAAGCATTTGTGAGACTTTGACAAGGACCAAACTGTGATGGCCAGAAATCTGGATCAAATCAGTGGATGGTGAATTAGTGACAGGGTCATGAGTGTGTTTGGTTCTGTGTAGCTGCAGACCGAAGCTCCTAGAATGGACACATGAGCATCAAAAGTGGACCACAGAGCGATGGAAGAAGGTGGTCAGGTCTGATGGATGGTGTTTTCTTTCACATTACGTGGACGGCTGAGTTTGTGTGCGTTACTTTACCTGGAGAACAAATGGCACCAGGATGTTGGTCGTCATGAAACTGAAAGAAGTCTGGAATGACACGTACATCCAAAAAAGAAAGTAATGAGCAAGGTGCTGGATCAAGACATTCAGGACAATGAAAGACTGTAGAAAAGATTTACACCACAGCAGAAGCTCCCATTAAACCTTTACTGTCATGACGTTTCAGGCCAGCAGCCTCTTCTTCCAATGGAAAACATACCCATCTTAAATACCCATCATGCATCTCTCTCTCTCTGTAGAGAAACAGTTTATAGAAACAAATAGCCTCACGGAGCTGTTCACCTGTCTGTGGACCTGAAATAATGGTTACTTTGTATATTGATTGCTGTGTATTGGGTGTGCACCTTTCACAGCATGAGTTTTGCATTGTGTTTTTATTGTTGTCACGTTATTGTTTTCAATGTTGAGTATTTGATATAGTGAGACCTTGAACTCTGCCGTAGTGGTGCAGTTGATATGGTGATATAAGGTTAACACTGGTACCTCCCAGCAAGAAAGTCCAGATTTGAGTCTGACTTGGACCTTTCTGGGTGGAGTGTGCACTTTGTGTGGGTTTTCTCTGGGTACTCTGGCTTCTTTGTTCTTGCTGTGAGGGCATTTATTATGGTATTTCTGGATTGCATTGTAAGATTTTCCTGCATGACCCCACCAGAATTTCCAAACCAAAACTGAGCCACTGAGCCTAATATAAGTGCAGAGAAAGTACATAAATATAAAAACACATCAAATCTTCATACAGTAACAATCCAGTATATATATAAAATTCTTATATATATATATATATGCTGAATTGTCATTTTTTATATTTATGTACTTTCTCTGCAGTTGTTTTAGGCTATTTGTTTCTATAAGCTCTTTCTCTACAGAGACAGAGAGATGCATGATGGGAATTTAACATGGTGTTTTGTTTTGTTTTTTGTATATTTTTCAATCATCTGGAGAAGTGACTGCGGGCCAAGCTCAAAACATTAAAACTAACACAATAAAAGTCTAAATGGGAGCTGCTGCTGGTGTTTGGATCTTTTCTACAGTCTTTCAAAGATCTAAGTAACCTCCATATAAATGCCAGGACCTAGAAGAACTATTTGCAATATAACAAGATCGTCAATGTTAATCACTTCACAACTCAGTGGTTTTAATATTGTGGCTGATCGATGCGTGTACTGACTGAGTATTATAAAAACTACTGCATATTCAATACACTGACACTAAAGTGACTGTTTAATGATGAATAAAAAGGAATTTCAACACAGTGGTTGAATGGTTTTTCCCATCATCCTTTGCTGTTTCTCCAGCGGGCCGCCCACAGCTTCCAGGCTCAGATGAAACTGGAGGCTGTGGACAAGAGAAGTCCCGGTCTGATCAGAGTGGCCACAGTGGAGGAAGTGGAGACTCATCGCATTAAGGTAATAACGTGTGTGTATGTGTGTGTTTAACACCAGACGTTATGAAGATTATTGTTTAATATTTGCTTTGAGCTCCCATTACAGCCTTAACTGTGCGTACTAGTTGGAGCACTAATGATTTATAAGGGCCCACTGGACCGATGCTGTAACATGCAGCTCTGCAATCAACGCTGGACTCATTATATATATATATATTAGTTGAGCTGTGCGTGCAGTGTTTTTACGGCTCGATCTGTGCTCCTCGTTCAGGTCCATTACGACGGCTGGAGCCATGTCTACGACGAGTGGATGGACTCGGATCACCCGGACATCCATCCAGCGGGCTGGTGTGAGGCGACCGGTCACCCACTAAAAGTTCCTCCACGGGACGCCAAAATACAACCACACGGTAGCAACCCTCGACACGCCACTCTGGTTGGAGCTTCTGTTGAATTTAGCTGCGGGAGTGAGATGTAAATGATAATGAAAGGGTTTAAATGCAGCCTGTGAAAGGGCTGTGTGTCTGGGAAGAGGTTCTCAATCGTCCAGGTCCAAAAAAAATGAGCAGAAATACGGCAACTGTTGAGTTGGGGTACAAGTCTGTGCACTGGGGAAACAAAACAACCCATTCACAAACACACGGCTCAACACAGGAGAGCCGCCACTTCAGGACAGGATTCAGACGTCCATCTACACCTGAAAAAAGTGTCTCTGGCCAATACTGGGTCAATAGAGTACCATTCATCTAGTGTCTGGCCATTAGCAGGCCCTAGTCGAGTCAGTTTCAGGAGGGCATCACCCGCACATGTTCCTAATAACTAAAAACTACTCCTCCAGAAACCCATTAAGTCCATTTGCCCTTGTTTCAGTTTGTTTGTTGGATAAAAGGTCTGGTATTCGACACCACTTCATCATCATCATCATGGTGTGAGGATATCCTGCTGTATGTGTGCATACAGCAGGATATCCTTTTATAATGCTCTTGCCCCCCCCACCCACCACCACCACTACTGAATGAATTCATTCAGAGAAAAAACATTGAAGGACGAAGAGTGAGAGCTCTGACTAGAAGTGACTGTAATTAGACTTAGACTGAGACAGACTTTAATGATCCGCAAGGTCATCATAGCTTCGTTGCACATAAAAGTAAACACTCATAAAAACCACAAGAAAGATAAATAAAAGGAGATTAAATGAAAGTAAAATACAAATAAGCAGTGCAATCAAAAAGATGTACAGAATTAGCAATATAAAAATATACGAAAGTAGTTGGCAAAACAGTTTCAAGGTCCGAGGCTTGGGTTAAGTTACCACCACACATCAGAAACTGTGACAACTACTTACTTTTAAAAAAAAAAAAATCTCAAACACTGGTTAAAAACAACTCATACATGTACTCACATCATCCAAATAGTTTTCTTAATCTGATGCACACTCTCTGGGATCTTGGTTCATTGATTTTTTTTCTTTTATAATTGTGGGTCAAATTCTTTTGTCATAATAATGTCTGTCTGTGTCTTTTTTTGGTTTGTATTGACATTGTCTATCTGTGTCTGGTTCTGTAATTGTCTATTGTCTTCTGTGTCTGTGTTGTGGGGCTATGGCTAAAATTTAGTGCAATTAATTTAATTTATGCTAAGTTTGGCACATTTACATTGACGGCTAACGCATCAATGCTGATTAATTTCCGTTGTCCCAATTCAATAATAATAATAATAATAGTAACAATGTGAATTTTCTGCTCTGTATGTAGGTGTCAGGGAGCCTCCTGCCACAGGCCAGTCCACCTACCCCTCCTCGGTCCCCTGCAAACCCATCAGCCACCCCAGAACCAACAAGTACAGCTTCCACAACAGGTCAGCGCCGTCTTCTCGTCATTTATCGGGGGATGAATTCACGATCATTAACACAGACTTCATGTTAGATTTAGACATTCTTTATATTTCAAACAGGAAGTGTCCGACTCCTGGTTGTGACGGTTCAGGTCACGTGACCGGTCGGTTCACCGCCCATCACTGCATATCCGGCTGCCCGCTGGCTGAGCGCAACCAGGGCAGGCTGAAGGCTGAACTGTCGGACTCAGAGTGCAAGAGAAACCTCTTCTTTGGCCAGAGGACCAAGAAGACTCATTACCGCGGCAGGTGCGTGTGTTCGTATGCATGTTTGCGTGTGCGGGTTCTAGTTTTGGTCGCACGTGAATCTTTTTCACTGTTTTCTCAGGATTGGTCGTCCTCCCAAATACAGAAAGAACCAGCAGAGAGACTACCAGAGTAGGTCTCGCTTTCAGTCAACAAACGTTGTGTTTCTGATGCATGTGAGGTGTTTTATTAGTTAAACACAGCTGTGCATGTCCGCTATGAAAAGGGTTTATTTCTCAGCTTTGATATGAAGCGTTTATCTCCGCAGACATGTCCTCAGAGGGCGTGTACCCATCACTGTTCATGTCAGCTCTGAGCGGCCAGTCGGACCGAACCCTGTCTCTGTGCTGGGAGCAGCACTGCAAGCTGCTGCCCGGCGTTCAGGGCATTCACGCCAGCCAGGTGGTGGCATGGAGCGTTGAGGAGGTCAGTAAACATTAGAGCCTGCGTTCTCTGTCCTCCTGCCGACTTCTGTGCTTTGATTGTTTTCGGTTCTGTGCTGCAGGTCTTCAGGTTTGTGCAGAATTTAATTGGCTGTGAAGAACAGGCTCGTCTTTTTAAGGAGGAGGTGAGAGCGCTCATAGTTCAGTCCATTTTTACTCATGATGCTTTCTGTGTTTTATGTTTTTATTTATTTATAAGGGACATTGCACATTAATCGAGCATTCATAGAACTATTATCATATCTGTGGAAAAAGAATCAAAGCTGATAAAACTATAAAGCAAAAACCAGGAATTAGCCATGAGGCAAACAAACACAACAATCAGAACTATAGATGACAACAGGAACAACATGCAGCCTATAAGACAGATACAGCTAATGATGTTCACATATTTGGTTCTTCAGAAGCCAGTCCTTCAGGTGGAGACTAAAGCATAGAAACATACTTTATTCATCCCCTGGGGGAAATGTATTGTAAGAGGTGCAGTTTCTTATGTCAGTAGGTACTGAGACTGTTTGGATCTCCCCAAATATCACAGTCTAATGCATTATTTTTACTAAAACACATACAGACTGTTTTCTTTATATTAAGATACAGTACAGTACAAGTCAATCAGCCATTTTTGCACATTTATCAAGGCTTCACTAAGTTTTGTAGCTGCTTATGCTTTAGTTTTTGCATGGACATAGATGACTGTATCATCGGCATACATCTGTACTTCACATCCTTTGCCTGCTGACAGTAAGTCATTGACAGACAAGATAAATAAAATCGGTCCTAATAAGCAATGAAATGCTTACGAGCAGAGGTCTTCAACGTTTTTCAGGCCAAGGTCCCCCAAACTGATGGACAGATTAAGTAGGGACCCCCTACCTGTTATATGTGTTCTATATTAAACTCGGCTTAGTGCTATTTATAAACATACATTATTATTATCATTTTGCATTTAATATTAAGCTATCCCTTTACTATGTTATGTTAATGTGTATTTAAAGAATATATATAAGATTTTATATATATATATATATAAATGTCTTATCAACCAAAGATTTTGCGACCCCCCCTGGAGGACCTCTGCAGACCTTTTAGGGGTCACGGACCCCCCTGTTGAAGGCCCATGCTTAAGGGTGGTGATATTTCCCCATTTACCTGTACACACTGAACCCTTTCTTCCTGTTGTGAATGTAATTTATCACATTATAACTTCAAGGCAAATGAGGAACTCACTTACAGACCTGAATAAACCCTAAATTCAGTATTAGGCGTTTTGTGACTCCCCCCTCCGTGAGTACCCATCCTCCACATCCACGTCCTATCACACCGCCCCTGTCTGTGTCCCTCCAGATGATTGACGGCGAAGCTTTCCTGCTGCTCACCCAGACCGACATCGTGAAGATCATGAGCATCAAGCTCGGCCCCGCCCTCAAGATCTCCAACGCCATCCTCATGTTCAAGAGCACAGACGAGGGACTCAAGTGATCCGGGCCCTCGCTTCACCAGACACGTCCGGCCTCCGATCATTACGTGCCAAACTCATTCTGTTGCAGGGAAAAAAAAAGAAGAAAAAAAAAACGTCCCCTGAACCCCCCCTCTTTTTTTTTTTTTTTTTTTTTTTTTTTTCATGTGTTTGGTGTCCTGTACCCATCAGAGAGAGGGAGTGGGGAGGGAGGGAGGAGGAGGAGGAGGAGGAGGAGGAGGAGGTCCAATCAGGGTTAAGGGAGAAATTAAACTGAGATTGGACAAAGAAGGAAGTGGAAATGGGAAAATATAGATATTTTTTGGAGGGGAGAAAAATATTAAATGTCTTAATGTGGAAAGATGTGGAGGGTATGAAGCAGATTATAGTGGTGCTTACAGCTGATGTGTTGAGTTCAAAATCTGGGTTTTATCATGACAAACCTCACAAGCCAGCGCGTCACATCTATCCTGAATGAGAATACACTCTCGTGCCACTTTATTAGGTACAGGATGCACTAAATCTGCCTTTATGACTGTTTTAATGTTCAGTTCATATTAAAACAGAGTCAGAAAGGTGGTAATTCTACCGGACGATCATTTTGGAGGATGTAGTTATTCTAGCCCACTCATTAACATGGGGATCGCCAGAATAATAGGTACAGTACAAATCATTAGTACTTACAAACCACAGCCTCCGAAATGAAAACACGGTTGAATCAACTCTCATTTATTTGGAGCTAATGCCGATTAATACCATAAAACTTCATGGAGACGTTGAGGTGCTTGCATGAGTGTATTTCCTACTCATATATTAGTCAGTTAAGAACGGACCTGGAAAGAGCTCGATACATCTTTGGCCTCAACCCAGATTTGAACAGAAACCATCAGTTTGTAACCACTGATATTAGCAGGCGAAGAGAACATGACTCAAAGTTGAGGTCAGCAACGTGGGATAAAATACTAATAGAGGAAAGTACAAATGGTAAATGAAAGACAATAGATGGAAGGGCTGAACCGTGGGGGAAATGTGGGCAAAAAGTTAAATGCAGTAAGTAAGGCTGGTCAGTGAGGCTCCTGTAAGCTTCACGTTTTGTGCAATAAAGAAGCGGAGACAAAAAGTACTGTATTCTCTAACACTTATATGATATTACAGCTCCTTGTATAGTTTATTAGAGAACATGCTGCACTGGGATAGTGTAGAAAATGGAAATTAAATAAGCTATTTATTCAGACTGAAAAATATTTCTCAGTGGAAAACGATTAACCTCATTTTCCTGATAATTTTAAAATGATTTGTGTTTACTTGTTCAAAATTCTCCTCGCTGCACCGTCAATGTGAAACGAACAGCGACAGAGGAGCTGTTTAAAATGTTAACATTCGCTCTGACCGGAGAGAGTCGGTGCTTGCGTTTTTCTATACGCAAAAGATATTAAATTATTTTTTAGTAATTGTCAGATGAAAAAGACTCTTTGCATTGGCATTTTAGCACAACTGTGAAACCCTCAAGGATTTTACGCGCTGATATTCCCACTTTCGATCACTAGAGAGTGCAAAAATCCAAGTTTTAGCACTATAAACATGTATTTGGTATGAAGCCAAATGGAGCTCTCTGCAGTTTACATGCGATGGAAACTCCATTCAGACTTGGTTCTCCAAAATGTTTACATTTTATGTTGGAGCTGGGTTAAAAAAAACACAACAACAAAAAAAAAACAAAGTACTGTGTGGAGTTGATATCGTGAGATGAAAGGTGAATGTTTTAAGGGCTCTTGGAATCTCAAATATTACCTGTTTGTGTGTGTCTCTCTGGTGGGATATTTGTGTGTGTGGGTGTGCGTGCGTGTCAAGATAATCTCGGGTCACAAACGGCATTCAGTCCATATGAATTCATTAAATAAACGTCCAAAGCTGTCTTGTCTGATTTAACGCCTCCGCCTCTTGTCTCATTTGAGGGAAGACAAACGTTTCCTGTGCTCGTGCAGGTAGTGCATCGCACTATTGACTATAAACTCACTTGGCTCATATCACATCCCCCTATTGACCATATTGTCGTCAACAGTTGGCCGTGGTGGCGACGAGTCCTTCCACACCCTCTCTGCGATTGCTGCTTATCAGCGTGTTGCAGTGCACAGGCCAGAAAAACCAGCATTAAGCTGCAAAGTGAAAGTACTGAACTGAATGTTGGTTGGATGGTAAATGAGTGACGGGGGAATGAGGGGTACGACATTTAGATTTGATAAGTTTGATGGTGAAAACATGACATAAGTGGTTTTAAGAATAAAAGCACGGCCATTTTCAGACTCAGACTTTCATAACTAGTACATTTTGGTTTGCGCTAACTTTGAATTAAAAAGCACCTACTTGAAGAAAAACACACAGTAGCACACTGAAAATTAATTAAATATTAATGAGGTCTGGATTTTTCAGTGAGGAACAACCAATGGTAATTTTACAACTATAACTAATTGTATTCATGTCATATCAAACTAGAAAAGTTAATAAGCATAAATAAACAAGTGCATTGACACTTCGCTACCAGTGCATAGCAGATAAAATTGTCTCCTGATGAGGACAACAGGTCTAAATGAAGCAGACTAAGCTGCCACAAGCCTAAAACATAATGTCCACATATGAGGACGCTGTGCGGTTAATGCAATAAATGTAAAGGCATGGAAAGGATGTCTTGTTGGGATTTTTTTTCTCAGACGTGTTATAAAATCGTGAAGTAAACTTGTGGGATGAAATTATAAAGTACAGCGAGTGAATAAGTATTGAACACGTCACCATTTTTCTGAGTAAATATATGTCCAAGGTGCTATTGATGTGAAAAGGGGAAGGGAAAGGAGGGGGAAAAGTAAGATAAGATAAGATAAGATATGCCTTTATTCATCCCACAGTGAGGAAACACTGAGCATCACACACAGAGGCTGAACGTCCCTGCTGCTGTTAACAATGACAATCAATCACATAAATAAACGGAGGTGCAAAAAGGCAGAGAAAGCCAAGACACCAGCTGAAATCTATCGGTAATTAGAAACCAATCCTGCTTTGAAGACTGTTTGTTTAAGAATGGGTCAAAATCACACCTGAGCAATGCATGCGACTAGTTTCTCCGTACAGGAGGCGTCTCGAAGCTGTCGTTACCAACAAGGGCTTTTGTACAAAGAATTTAATAAATTTAAGTAAGTGTGTTAAACACTTTTTCCCTATGTAAATCCATTTTCGTACAAATAACTTAATTTATGGACGTCTAAGGTTGGATTTGTTTGCATGTGCGGGTTGCTACCAACATCTGGTGGAGATTTCATGTCAACAGAACCTTTAGAAATATATTTAACGAGATTATTCATTGCAACTGTTTAACTGTTAAACATGCAACTATTGAACATGAAGCCAGTGAACATAATTATCTAATATTGCAACTATTAAACATAAAACATTTGTTTGTGCTTTAAAATTCAACTATTTTGCAACTAGACTGCCACTATTTTATGTCAGCCAGCAGTTTATATCTACATCCTATGTAGATCCTATATCCATGTAGTATTTATGCTAAGCTTTCATGCTTTCATCTAAATCTACACTTTTAATAATCACCTATTGTGCAGATTGTGCAGAATTTATATTCATTCATTAGTATCGTGCTTTCATGAAATATGTAGATTAATATCTGTGCATGCATTGCTGTTTCACTGCAGCTGACTCTGCAGCTTTACTGTATGCAGGTGGCTCATATTTTAATTATATATATATATTTTAATATCACTGTTATTTTCTTGCCACAGTTTGTTGCATTTATTCCTCCTGTGAGGGATCATTAAAAGTTTATCTTGCATGTCTTGACTTTATCTTGTTTTTATGCACATAGAGCAAAAACTGATCTGCCTTAATTTGAAAGGACAGAGCAGAGTCAGGAAGTAACACACACACAAACACACACACACACACACACACACACAGACAAACAGGGTCAGGGAAAGTCTGCGAGTGTTGCTCCGCCTCGTTTTAAAAGCTCTCCAACTTTTCATCAATGATTCACTCCCTTGAAGTCAACCTTCCGACCTCCCTTCATAACAAACAGAAACGAGGCGAGAGTCTCAGTTTGTTGCTGCTCAGTGTTCTGACCTGAGCACCGGACAACACTTACCTCCTCCTCCACCTCTTCCTCCTCCTCCTCCTGCTCTGCACACAGGTGAGTACAAACTGCAGCCCTGGTCATTTCTCATGTCTCCTTTTATTAACAGATTATTTTCACTATCCCAGTATCTGCTAATGCTGGAAACCTTGTCGTGCTAAACTTTAAAAGCGTAACTGTGTGATATCTGACGTACTTCAGGGTAATGTCGATACCAGCTGATAATGCACAGATCTGTGCTTGGTAGGTTTTCCCACGCCGCTTGTTCTCGTGAATATTTTCTCCTTCAGTGGAAAGTCACCAGTTCCTTTGCTATTTGAAGAATTTTCACATATTCATTGTACATTTTATGTTGTTTCTTATTTCTTACTGTGACTCTTAGCACAACACCAGAACAAATTCTTTGTATCTGTGAACGTACGTGGAAATAAATCCAGTTCTAAGTTTAGACTGGCTGTGTGCCATCCAGGTCCAAACCTAAATTTGGTTTCCTAAGAGTAGCTTTACTGACTGCTGGTACATTATCCATTTTTTATTATTATTATTATTATTATTATTATTATTATTTTTTTTTTTTTTAATTAAAACTGAATTATTAGATAAAACAAACCAGAGAAACAAATGTTCCATGGACACACCTCCTAATTTAAATGTAGGTTTACAGTCTGAGGGTGAATTTTAACTTCTCCATTATATATTTTTAATCACCAGTCCTTCACATCAGCCATCAGACTTTTCTAGTTGGAGCTTCTTTTCCCTGCAACTGACTTCATCCCTGAGTCTGACGTTAATTTAGTGCAACGCCTCAGTTGTGAAAGGAATTTTTACAACTATATGAACTGTTTCTGTATCATCGTTTGATGAATGAGCGGCGATGCATTCAGTTTGTGCTGATAGTTTTTATTTTATTTTCTCTAACCTGCAAGGAAAAGAAACGGAAACACATGACCTCTGACCCATGTTTTTGTTTCGTTTTAATTTGCCAACTAAATGTTTTCTCCAGAGAGATCTCATTGTGGAAATGACGTCTATATAGTATATGGTGCTTTTTCCTGTCATATAGTGTTTACGGTGTTTAGTGCCTGTGCAATTGCTGCTGTAACTGTGAAATTTCCCAGTTTGGGATGAATAAAGCATCTATCTATCTATCTATCTATCTATCTATCTATCTTAAACAGATGCAATCGTTAAGATTGCTCATTTCAACCCTCCTGTTTTGTCGCGGTTCAAATTGACCCATTTTAAACTTAAAAACTCTAAAATAATAATAATAAATTAGTTCTGCTCAGCTTGATGAGTGTAATAAACATATAAAATGAAAATGGTTAAGTTCAGGGTCAGTTTGACTCTAAAAGGAGAGTTATCATCACCCAATTAAAAACAAAACAAAACAAAAAAACAAAAACAAATCAATGTTGAGTAAACCTATTATTATATTTGTGATGTCGGCCTTACATGCATTTTTATGAGAAACCAGTAAACTATCCTCACTGAGCTGTGATCTCTGAGATATAAAGAGCACCAGTGCACTAAACTTTGATCGAAATGGTTTCTGACACTTTTGGATAATTAATTAAGCATGTCCCAGGTCAAAGTGACCCATTGCTGTTCTTTAGAAATGAACATAACAGGAGGGTTTAAGTAGTACAGACAGTTCAGTGAAATTAGGTGCAGAGGAAGTAACGCTATGGAGGGAAAAAAGGTGCTTTTTGCTCTGAAGTTTAAACTTTAGATGCTTATTATGTTGAGTTTGTCCGATAAACCTCCTAATGTTTTAAGAATGAGAGATCACATGTGGTTCAGATAATAGACAGCTTGTATTGGGATAAAAAACTACTACACTACTTTAACTCATAACTGTGTGGCTCAGATCTGTGCGGCACTAGCAACACGTGACAACTTCATAAAATTCAGTGTGTTTGTTTGTGTGTGTGTGTGTGTGTGTGTGTGTGTGTGTGTGTGTGTGTGTGTGCCCTTGGTCGTCCCATATGTTTCAACAGACATGAAAATGACACAGCAATATTTACCATGTAAACACGTGCAACAACACAGTCACTGAACACACACAAACTTATGTTTCCATCACTTCAGAGGACATTACACCGACTTGTGTTCATTTCTGGGAAACTTACCATATCATTAATATTTAAAATTCAACAATTTACGTCGTGGGGGAGCTGTTAGTGAGTGAAGTGTAGAAATGCACGTCCTCACAACATGAGCGGCACAAGTGCTCACGAACACGACCAGTCAAAAAAAAGCCTGGACGCAGCTTCTCATTCAGTGCGTCCACACTTTTGCCTGGCCGTGTATACTGTACATGCAATACACGATGTATACACAATGTCCCTTATACCCTCTTTGTTGTTCCATCATCTCGTTCCCAACAAACCAGAAGTACCAGCTCCTCAGGCCGTCACACTGAGGTCAGCAAACACACGCACGCACAGACGGACTCGTGTTACTATCTTTGTAAAGGGCATGAGGCGTTTGCCCTAAACCTTAACTTCACCTGAAAGCGAGTCCCAACAGGTTTTAACCCTCTTAAAGTTGTGTTGGTCAGAGAAATGAAATGGAGAAAATTGAAATTTGGTCCCCACATCTGTCCGTCTGTCAGTCCGTCCGTCTGTCTGTCTTGTTCAGCTTATCTAAATCCAGACGGCCCTCTTCTAGAGGAATCCCCAGGGCCAGACGAGAGACATAATCCCTCCATCGTGTCCTGTGAGACATGCTCGGATCACACCTCGTCCTCACCCTATCTCTAAGGCTCGGGCCACTCTGTGAAGAAACCTCCCATCATTACACTGGCTCCCTGTTCATATTAGGATACACTTCAAAACTCTTCTGATTGTTTATAAATCCCTCCCTTCACACATCTCCGAGCTTCTCACCACCACCAGAAGCCTCAGACCGGCTGGAAGCAGAAGACATTAGAAGCTCTGACTCTGTTGAGTCTTTTAAGAAGAAACCTTATGACTCGTCTTTATTCCTTGGCTTTCAGCAGCATTTGATCTGTTTTTTATTTTTTTCCATCCGGTCACCCTCGGTGTTAATGGCTTTCCGTTTCTCGGTAACACTGATGCTGATCTGTATTTTGCATGTTTTATGTGACACTTTGACACAAATGCTCTTTGCGTTTATAGATGCAAATGTGCTACATAGATGAAATAAACTTCTCTGGAAACACCTGCCGCAAGACCTCTGCAACACTGATAGAAAATTTATTTATAAAAATGACCTTAAATCTCAGTATCTAGTACCGTAAATTGAATTTTGTATCTTCACTGCATTTATGTGAGTTGGTTTATTATACATTGTGTGTTTAGCATTGGCTTTCAATTACTCTATATTGGTTTTTAAATGTATTTTCTTCTTATGAAAACTAGCCAGTTGCTATGGAACCAGCTAATGGGGATCCTCAATACTTAAATGAAATCAAAATCAAATTAAATTAACCAAAGTTCATGATCAGAGGTGGGGGTTAAAGCCAAGATTGACCAGAAAATTGAAGGCTAAGCTCACACATTTTAATAAAAACAAGACATTAGGAGGAAAATAGGCCGGAAATGTACGACTGTAGTTGTGATCTACATAAGTCTTCTCCTGTGCTCCCACAGGGCCGTCAAACACCGATGCTGAGTCTCCAGTCGGAGTGGAATACGACAGCCATGGCACAGTGTAACGTGAGTGATCACTGAGTGTTTCATGTCGTTTCTGTTTGTGACACTGGAAACGTGCTTCCAGGCCGCTTTAAATTTTTAGTTAATTTCTGGAGAAAACTGCTAGAAACTACTATCAGTGTTTGCAGCTGTTTTCGTGTCGTTGCTACCTTTCATGTCGATTCATAAAACACAGGGTCTCGTCATGATGTAGCACAACGACGCTGAGGTTCGTCCGCTCAGCCAAGAGTCAAACATTCAAATCCTGGAATATCTCAAACACATGACCTTTAACAATGAGCAGTTCTGGGAAATGTGACTCGAATCCTCCGGCTGAACTTTCTTTGCTCACTGCAGCCACTTCACGGTGTTAATTCTGAAAATGAAAATAATGAGCTCATTCAGAGATTCGTTCGATTAATATTTATCCCCTAATGGGCCGGGTTTATTCTGGTTTAAATGAAGCATCTTTTGTCAAAGAGCTGATTAACTGATAATCACCTCCAACTTACAGAGAAGTCTTGTGCCACCCCCTGTTCTTTACCATATGAGAGTTGTGATACAAGTTACTGTTGTATTTCATTTTTGATGTGTAAGTTGACTTTAAACTTCATATTGAACGTTGTGTTTGTATTTTCTCCAGCTGCGGTCACCACCCTCCTCTCCTCGTGACGAAGTCAACCTGGGACCTTCAGCTAACCCACAGTCAGTGTCTCTGCTCTTACTAGCTCCTATTTTTTCTGTACTGCTTATTTCCTAAATTAGGATATTTTGTTACACCGATCAGCCATAACATTATGACAGGTGAATATCTATTTATCGTGGCACATTATAATGACAGCGGGTTGGATATATTTGGCAACAAGTGAAGACTTTGGTGTTAGAAGCAGGATAAAATGGACTAGTGGAAGGTTAAGAGAGACTTTGGGGACAAATTTGGTCCTAGCCTGCAGTGGTCCTGAGTGATCATGGATTGATGCATGTGGTAAACTGCGGACCAGTCAGGGTGTCCATGTTGACTTATGTCCACCAGTGAATGGTCCTACAATGGACACGTGAGCATGGAGTAATGGAGGAATGCGGCCTGGTCTTAGCCAGGGGTAATATATGGCACCAGGATGCTAGACTTAACTTAAATATCTGAGTGTTCATGCTGCCTTGAAATTTTTTGTTAAGTCAAATAAAAGTTCATAGCTGATGTAACGTAAAATCCCCCCCACATACAACTTATATTCAATCAAATCTCTTAATTATAAGTTGAGATAATTTTTTTGCAGAAACCTGTGGAAAAACTAGTTATGATAACAAACAAGCACCAGAGTTGGTCTGCAACAATGCTCAGGTGGTGCTATTAACATATTATTAAGGTTTCCCAGAAGAACATTAGATCTGATTGGTGTATATTATAATTATATCAGATCAGAATATCTTTTTTTTTAACTGGTTACTTTTCCACCATTTGTGAAGTGGTACAAATAACGTGCTCCAGAGGTTATTATGAAACACTGCCCGCCTAACAATACAATCCATTTAATATATCACGTCTTGTTCCAGTGCCCGACCCACTGACTTTGACTTCTTGGCCGTCATTGGCAAAGGGACCTTCGGAAAGGTAACTCCAAAACCATTAAATGTGTCTTGTGCTGTTTTCTTTTCTCTCGGTAGTTTCCTCGTTCCGTTCACATATTCACCAGCAGAGACGCCTGAGTGAAGATTTTATTTCATTTTTGTTTCTTTTGCATAGAGCCGACTGTTATTAATGCTTGGTCGTATGTATGAATAGTCACTCAGCTTAGCAGCAGGGACTTTATTATACTGACCTTGTCAGACAGAAGAGAGGCGGGAGGGCGGGAGGGAAGGGGGGAGGTAATGGTGAGCTGTTGCTGACATTGCAGACAGGGTCAGAGAGAGTCTACCTGCTGACTGCTGCCAGATCAGAATGTGCCGCCTGCTTCATGAATCATTAACTGTACCATCCACTGAGGCCCCTCACGCCTACCTGAAGATCGCCCAGTCAAAATACCCCAAATCAAACTCAAAGTATACAGTAAACTCTCGATGTAGCCGCTTCCTTTTATCGACTCTTCTGCGTCTCCACATTTTATTTCCACTTTTTTTTTATCTCCTCTGGGGGCATTTCGCACCGTAAAAGTTTACTTGTTCTTTGTATCAACGCACGTCTCAGATTTCCCAGTCTCATCTGTTTCCACAGATCACATATCTGTGTTGTGTGCACTTCTTTGATGTAATGTCCTGACAGCAGTGGTGTGTGGAGATGCTGGTGCAGAGTGTTCACTAAACAAAACCTCCATGCAGGTCCTGCTCGCAAAGCTCAAAGCCGACAACAAGTTCTACGCCGTCAAAGTGCTGCAGAAGAAAATCATCCTGAAGAAAAAAGAGGTGGGCGCTCTCCTCTGATGTCTAAAACTTATTTAAATCCTCTCAACATCAGCAAGATTAGAGGCAAAAACTGAGTGGTCACTTCATTGGGTACATTGCTGAATATGAATGCATTCAAATAAAATAGTCCTGCACTAAATCGTGATGTTTAACATTGGTTTCAAATAACCGGTAGAGGTGTTGATTCATCTGTGTTTTCATTGCAGAGACTCTGTTTTTTTGTTTTATTATTATTGTTATTATTAGTCTTTAATTCGATCCAGTTTAACAGCACCACAAATTACATCATCCAGTTGAATCACCACCTTTTTGACCCCGTTTCACCATCAACTGCCATGACGGAAGATTTAGTGCAGCAGAGACCTACGTGCAGGCCATAAGGGAGTAATTAAAAAGGCTTTAACTCGTAAGGGGCGCGTGTGTGTGATTAGATATTCACGCACAAACGCAGCAGGTGGCCCAGTTTGTTTTGTGGGAGTTGTAAAATCTGTTCTTTGTACAGAACAAACTGCAGATTAGATAAGATGAAGGGTCAAAACTGTGTTTACTAATAACTCTTGGAGATACTATCACACATTTTCCTCTTGGCTTGCTGTGAGATTTTCCACCTTTATCTTATCCTGGTGCAGTGTTGTGTGTCTTTAGAGGGACACTACTTCACCTACACAACAAATGCATTTTTAAATTAACAGCCCTGCACTAAATCCCCCTTCGTGACTGTTCTTCCTCTTTTAAGCATCCAAGAAAAGCTTTCGGATTACAGTCTAAAATTACAATCAGCAGGGGTTGAAAGCAGAGAATATACATTGTTTGTGTAATTACTCTCACTGCCAGAAGAGGGAGACAAACATTCTGCACTGCGGCTTTAAATCCACAAGTACCCACTTAATACTCCTTTGACCTGTGTCATCTCCGTGTTTTCTTGTGATTTGAAGTTGCATGTTAAACACCGTGCACCGTGCAGGGAACATGCCGTGGTGCATTTAATGTAGTGTGACCAATCTATGGACTGTGATAAGTACAGAACATCAAAACAAATCTTTGACCTGCAGGCGGAGTTGGAAAGGATCCAGGAATCCACCCACAGCGGGTCAAAACGAGCAAACTTCCTCTTTACAGCTCCACATTTATTTGTAGAGTTAATTTAAATCCTGGGCTCCACAGTTCGAGTGTGTGATTCTGTGACTGTGATTCACACACTACAGCTTCAATGTCACGGGTTTGTGCAACATTTTGTTACATATTTTTTCTACTTCATCTTCTTCTGTCGCTTTAGCAAAAGAACATCATGGCAGAGAGAAATGTGCTGCTGAAGAGTCTAAAACACCCTTTCCTGGTCCGGCTCCACTACTCCTTCCAGACCCCAGAGAAGCTCTACTTTGTCCTCGACTATGTGAATGGGGGAGAGGTACACGTCTCACACCAAATACACAAATAAATGAACAGTGGACGCTTTGTTTACAAATGTACATTTAGCCCAGAAATTGACTGGACTCTTAATCGACTGGAGCTGTGGCATTTGATTTATTGCTTTATCTAAATGAGAGGCTTTTCTATTCAACAACAATTACATAATATCATCAGCTATAAATTAGGCCATTATCTAGTAGGTTAGCACTTCGAAGTCTTTACTGTGTGTGTGTGTGGTGAGACTTACAAGTGAAATCGATACTGCACATTATGACCTTGTAGCCTCCTTATAAACGAAATGCAGCTAGATTTATGCATTTATTGTCATGTGCCTGAGAATGTTCTCAGTCATCTAGGTCAAGGTTTGTCCAGATTAAACAAAACAAATCTGAAACAAAGGAATGTGGCCTGTTGGGTTTTCTTGAAGACATTTCATCCAAGTGGCTTCTTCAGTTCTTAATGACTTGTCCCTTAGAAGTCCACTTGTGCTGATGGACATTTTAAAAGTCAAAATGTGGACATTACAAGCCGTCTATTTAAAGTTGGAATAACCTTCTCTGAACAGGGGACGGACACAAATTTTGAGTCTTAACATCAAAACGTTTTCTCCTTACTTCACATCTTAGGTTTGTAGTTTCTGGCTATTAATTAAAAGTGAAGAAGCTACTTGGATGAAACGCTCCAGCTGCCTCTGTCTTATTTTTAGACATTTATCGGAAGAGAAAATATTACTTTCACCCAAGATGCGCTCATTTAATTAGTGTTGTACCAAAGTCGCTAATGAAGTGTCAGCAGTGACAAAGAAAGTGTTCAGCTACAGTTTAGCCTAGCTTAGCACAAAGACAGGCCAAGATAAGAGAGCAGCACAAGTAAAAAGGTTTTTATTTATTAATTTACTTCTATGTTTATTATGCCACATCGAATGCTCGTACCCTCACTGTAAACACTGCTGGGAGACCTCGATAATGTCGTTTAGTTTTAGTGTTTTGCCGTTCAGTTGGGACATGGCTGACTTCACTGTAACAAAGATCTAATAAGAAATCCCATCCAAACACATGTCAAATAAAGTCAGACAGAGAAGATACTGTGGGGTCTGATGGTGAATTATTTTACCACAGACACTAGTAAAAGTATAGCTGGTTTATGTTTGTCTCTTCTTTTCCTAAAGCTCTTTCCTCTTATATAATTTTATTTTTCCTCCTTCTGTTTCAGCTGTTCTTCCACCTGCAGAGAGAGAGGTGTTTCTCAGAGCCCAGAGCGAGGTTCTACGCAGCAGAGGTAGCGAGCGCCATCGGCTACCTCCACTCGCTCAACATCGTTTACAGGTCAGATGGTCATGTTTAATTAGATACGATTTAAATGCCATTTTCTGCGATCATTTCCATGCTGACAATCTGCTTGTTTTTTTATTCTCTGCAGAGATCTGAAGCCAGAGAATATTCTTTTAGACTCTCAGGTAAGGATCACCACATTGGTTTTAACCTCCTGAGACTCTGCGTCCTCATATGGGGACGTTAAGTTGTAGGTAGTGTAGCATTTATTTCAAGGGATTCATTCTGCAGCCGACCACATAATAAAAGTGCAAAAATGTGCAAAACCTCATCGGATTTTACAGTTTAAACTTCTTTATTTGTGGTTTAATATAACAGGCAATTTCTATCAATAGTAACAAACTATAGCACTATAGCAATTAGCAAGTACTCGATTGAGGACATTGGGACTTCATTATTTGTAATTCTGTTTTTCGCCATGTTTTATTATGATTTTAACAACATATTTTGTTACATATTGGTTTTATAATATTGAGTGAAATAACCCCCGTGTCCACGCATGAGGACTTTTTTTTTTCAAAAACTACTTCCTGTTCTAATCCCTAATAAAGAGAAATGGAGAAATAAAAAATGCATGCAAAACAAAAGCTTGGGTCTCAGAAGGTTAAGGTACCAGCAGTAAGTAGTTAAGTATCAATATAAATTATATGACAAGTATCACTTCCTGACATAAAGTTCCTGACATTTTGTCAGAGGTCATAATAGGTCATTTGCACTTGTCTCTGTGAAAGCAGCTTTGTGCATGTCTGCTTGTGTTGTGTCTGCAGGGCCATGTGGTGCTAACAGACTTCGGGCTGTGCAAAGAGGGCGTAGAACCGGAGGGAACCACCACAACTTTCTGTGGCACTCCAGAAGTGAGTAGATTTGGGTACAAATCAATAAAATAACGTCACAAGAAAAAGTAGTGGAGAAAATCTGACACTTTCTGTTTTAAATCTGAACAACGCTCACATATTTAGGCTGCATATCCTTAGTATAAGCAAAAATGAAGCCCGAAACAGGCCGGGCGTGCGGTCGCCATGTTGGATGAGCTTTACTCCACCCACACTCAGATACTCCAAATATGGACATGGGGGTCGTGTTGGGGCGGGGCTAAAGCGGCCTGGACATTGAGACCCGCCCACCCTGTCACTCAAAGTGGAAACCCATTAATTATGCAGAATTTTAAACCTTAATAAAACAAAATACAAACAAACGTATTAGGAAAAAATTCACCACGTACAGTTTTCATGAATACTGAAATAAAAAAGACCGAAACTGTTTTTAGTACCAGGCTGTAAACATGTTTAATAATGCTGTAAAGTTGGGCTTTTTAACATGGGAGTCTATGGGGATTTGCTCCATCCTTCAGACCTGGAGGTTGCAGTACAAATGACTCCTCAGTGTTTGGTTCATTATGCAGGTGGTTTATAATAAAGCTCAGTAGTACTTTGTCTGTGAGAATCATAGTTTTTTTTTGTCTGGTTGCTCTCTCTACAGTACTTGGCACCAGAGATTCTTCGTAAGGAACCATATGACAGGACAGTGGACTGGTGGTGTCTGGGAGCAGTGCTCTACGAGATGATCTACAGCCTGGTATGTGTGTTTGTTTCTGTTTGACTCATACAGATTTTGGGATGTATACTTTATTTAAAGATCAATACCACTACTGTTGGCTAGCTCCATACAAACTAATGTTTGGCACAGAGATGGGAGACACGAGATAACACCAGGTGGGGTTCTGTTCAGTCAAGACTGGTGGAGCCAAGAAATTGCACGAAAACCACAGTGTGTCATTTTTGTGGATCTGTAGGGAAGATCATAGGATTGATAAAACTTTCTGCCTCAAAATATTGAATCAGTTCCCAATCCAGTTATTCTCCAGCAAAGATCTACCAATTTGTGTCGGCTGTGATGGACAAAAGAGTGACAGGGATGCAGCCATACAAGTCATCTTAGAATGAAGAGTTGAAGTAGTTCACAACTAAATTGCTCTTATTGGTTGTTGGACTATTCGATATTTGTTTTTCTCTCTTTTTTTCTCATCTGAAGCATGCCATAAAATTAATGCAAATTAAATCCAAGAGTGTTGTTACCTGAATATTTGAAAATGTGGGCAAAATACCAGTAAGATTCAAATCTCTGTGAGAAAGAAACATACAGAATACATAAAGTTTTGCCATCAGTTTAAATTCCTGTTAAATTCCTCATTTTGTGTTACATATACTGTACAAAATGTGTCTCAGTTGAATACATTTGTCCATGAACTTTGAGAATTATGGTCATAGTCCAGTTAATATGAATCTTTTGGCGACATCTATAGAAAATGTAATATTTTTATTTTTTTTAACCTAAATTGTATTGATCATGATATATTTCTATTTTTGCCTAAACCATCTTCCACTTCAGCCTCCGTTCTACAGCCGGGACGTCGGTGAAATGTACAATGCGATCCTAAACAACCCGCTGCATCTGCCTCCGGGGAAGTCCGATGCCGTCTGCTCTCTGCTGGTGGGTCTTCTCCAGAAAGACCAACACAGACGCCTCGGGGCCATCGCAGACTTTGTGAGTCATTTTGAAAAACATATATCTTGAGTATCCTTCTTGTTTCTCAGATAAGAATGTAATCCTTCTCCTAAAATGTATTATTCAGCCTTTTCTTTATTGCATCTATACGACGTATCAATTCTATGTAGGAAGAATGGAAAATATTAATATAACCTATGTTTTTTTTATTATTTCATTTACAGTTAGAAATAAAGAACCACACGTTTTTCGCTCCAATCAACTGGGACGACCTTTACCACAAGAGAATCACTCCTCCGTACAACCCTAACGTGGTGAGTTTGTCTGCTCCACAGACATAAATACTCAAAAGTCTCAATAATCATTCACCTTTTTTTCCAAGCTTTTTCTCACATGCAACATATTTTCCAGCCAACAAATCTCATTTTTTCCTTTGACTTTATACACCCGAAGTCATTTTTAGGTCAGCCACAGTGGCACCACCACTCATGAACAGACTATCCTATCACTGGCCATCATTGCTACTACCATGGCAACAGAAAATATGTGAATTTGATATTGGGTATCCGATTCATTTTTATAAACAGGCCCTTCAATCTTTTGTTACTGTCATGTTCAGGAGACCCTGTCATGTAATATACTAGTGAAAAAAACTTTTAAACAAACCAGAACGTTTCATATTTTAAACTGAGTGAATGTGAAATTAATCTACAATGTAGAAAACATCAAAAATGAATCATTGAAAAAGAATGTATGTCCAAACTCGTCTTCCAGAAAGGACCATCTGACACTCAACACATTGACCCGGAGTTCACCAGAGAAATGGTTCCCAGCTCGGTGAGTCGGACCCCAGAGCTCAACGCCGGCACCAGCGCCAGCAACGCCTTCAACGGCTTCTCCTTCGTCGCCACCGAGGACAGCTTTCTGTGAGATGCGAAGATGTGTGGACGGTTATTGACTGAGGCGATCGCAACTCCATAGGGTCAAGAACTCCTCACGTGACGCTGCGGGAATCCCACACGGCTCCCATCGGGTTTGACTTCTGCGGGGATTTTTTCAAAATGTTCATCCTGAGGGTGTTCGCTAGCAGAGGGAGCGAGTCTGCTACGGAGACGTTTAAGGTTAAGATGTGTAACATGTTGTCCTGGAAGTCTCAGGTTTCTTGGTAAAGTATTGCATTGCAAGTTTAATGCGTGATCTTTATCTGGAAGATGCATTTCTTTTCATTCACTTATATACACATCATCTTTAAGAAAGAAAAAAACACTGTCTTTCTGTGTATATCCACACTTCCTGTTTAAATTAAGTAACTTTCTTTCATTTCTGGTGTGAACACAAATATAATAATCGATTATTTAAAACCAATAATGACATTGTGAAGATTATCTCCCAAGTAGCTTTTTCAGTTCTCAGCCGTCCACCCACACCCGAAGGACAATAGATTGAGGACAACAATATTTTAGTACGAGAAGACAGATGGTTTGAAAGAGCAGTAAAGGAAGTCATCTATGTAAACCTGGAAAACCCCTCTGAACCAAAGACGTAGACTAAGACACAGTCGGAACAATCTGTCCCCAAAAAAGTTCTCCTCCACTCTTAACTTGTGTCTGGAGTTTCTGGCCAGTAATGGGTTAGTAGAGTAATAACTAAACTAAGCAATTATTCCAATTAAAGCAACGTTTTTCAGGCCAATGGCCCCCAAACTACCTACTATATGTTTTCTATATTAAACCAAGCCTAGTGCTATTGTTATCGTCATTTTGCATGTAGCGTAAATTGGGTTTACGTGGAAAAATTATCCTTTCACTAAAACATGTTGGATTCATGTTAATGTGTATTTAAAGAAATTTAAATTTGTGGGGGAAAATTTTTAAATAAAAAAACAAACAAACATATATACATAAAAAATGTCTAATCAACCAAAGATTTTGTGACCCCCCTGCAGTACCTACCTACGCGGACCCCTAGAGGTCACGGACCCCCTGTTGAAGACCTGTGAATTAAAGGATGAGGATGTGGTTGCTAACAGAACCTAAACTCCCCACTGGTCATTTCGAACTGAAAAAGCTACTTGGGTGAAATTCAGTCCAGTTTGTTTTTGTTTTTACATTTATGAAGCAACGCCCTGCATATTTTTGTTTTTCCTCATAAAGGCCGAAATGAAATCTTCCAAATAAATAAGGGAAAATAATAATAATAATAATAATAATAAAATACTATCACTGGCATACACAGCAGTACTGCAGCATCACTGTCTGTTTGTAAATGTACATTTCTGAATTAATTTCGCATTGTTGCGCTAATGTTAAGAAACATACTCCACACTGAACCTCTTATTTTTTTTTTCTTAAATGCAGTGAACTATGCTGCAGTGGTTTTCTGTATTGTAAATGAGTTTGTAGATATTTAGGTTTATTGTTAGCAGATTAGTTTATGCAGCAGGTTGATACTGTTGGTGTCGTTATGAAAATGCCATATCCAATGAGTGTAAATACACAGTAGCAGCTCTGCGATAGTATTATGTATTGTAGTAATGTGATAATAATAATAACAGTGTAAACCAGGAAGTGCCTCTCTGACTTGGACATGACGTTAGTGATGGATGGTGCTGGATGTTGGCAGGGATACAGTTGAAACGTGCACATTGGACGTCCTTGTGTTTTATTTTTATTTTTATCGTCTCATTCGACGTTTGTACTTCTGATATTAAACAAGCTCCGAAGTATTCAAGCCTCTGTACATAGCATACGTTCTATAAAAGTTAAATAACATTTTATTTTCTGGGTCGTCAGGTTTAATTTAAGGCTTAATGACCGTCCTTGTTCACAGTTTCCTTTTCTAAACCGTCACCCCCGTGTGCCAAGCTGTTTTTTTTTGTTTGTTTGTTTGTTTGTTTTTTCCACAACTGATCCTGTAAACAGAGAGGCTGACGTTATTTCTGCTGACTCATGTCACGGTGGACTGATGTCAAACCTCAATCGCACAAATGCCAAATATGTGTGTACATAGAAAACCTGTTAATAAATCAAACAGCTGTCAAAGCATTTACATGTGTTTTTGGTAATTAATGTCAACCACAGATCAGACTGAAGTTAATATGAGTTAATAGGCAGCAGCTTTACATTAAAAAACGCTTTAGTGACAATATGAACGTCGGTTTGAACTGTCAATAGAAAATGCTCTTGTTAATAAACAGATATTGAATTAGACTGTGTGATCACCACTGTCTGGAGATGCAAAACATTAGTATGCAGAAGAGAAATGCAAATAATTAAAAGAAGAAAGAAGGACTTGGATAAAAGGTCATGAGGAATATGAACTTGACAGTGATCTCATACAGAATATACAGTACAAAAGGGCACCCAGAGAAAACACCATTAATTACCGAATTACTTAATTAATTGTATTACTTGTATTTGTGCGTTTCCTCTTAAGGTATTTAGTTGAATACCAGATTTAGAGTACGTATGGGGTCAGTGGTGGCCTAATGGTGAGAGACGTGCCGCAGCTCGTGTCTCCAGTTTGATCCTTAGTTTAGGGTTGTTAACGTGGAGGCAGTGCGGTGCCTTCCTGCCATCGTTATCACCGCTAAACCGTCCTCAAACAACGCCCTTAACCTCCAACTGTGGCCCGACTGGGCAGCATCCCAAGTGTGAACAGGGCAAGCATTAACTGCAGAGAAGAAAATGATGATGTGAGGGGAAGACTGTATTCTGGACTGGATTTATTCTATTAGATTATTATATTATTAAAATTCTCCACTATTTTGCATGTTGAGCGTGTAAGGCGATACAGTCTTAGCAACCATAGCATTGTTTATAGCATAGCAACATCACAGAGTGATTTCTAAGAATAATAAAGGTTTTCAAATGTACAATAAAACAATGATATGCCAACAACACCACTTACCCAGATTAAAACAATAAAAGTACCAACGAAGCAGCAATAACGGTGAATAATTAAAAGAGGTGCGTGTGAAAGACCTAAGAGGTGAGATGTGTTAAACTGCAGGATCCTAACACCCTAACTAGCAGAAGAAAGCGAAAGAAAGAAAAAGGCAGCCCACAAAACATGCTTCTTTGCCACAATCATCTCAGTTGTTGCTCTGGGGGTTTCAGGCTCTGCCTTCTGCAAAGTGTCTTTTGACAATTGTGATTGTTGTTACTGTCTAACTATTTATCATTTGAAGCAGGAGGAGACCTCACATACTACAGAAAGGTCTATCTATTTTTTGATAATTCAAGCGCATACTATAGTTTTTTTAATTATGCTTTGTGTACTGTACTTAATAATATGTATTGTACTGATTAAGTGTGTTACTGTTTTATGCTAATTGTGCTAATTTTTTTGCTTATTCTATTTTATTTTACTAGATTTTACTTTTATTTTATTTTAATCTTATTTTATCTTTCTTGTTACGTGTGGTCCTTAGTGTTTTTTTTTGTTTTTGTTTTTATGTGCAACCACTGTACTGGATGAATAAAGTCTAGCAAAGTCTAACTTAAAGAAGAGCCACAAAGTAGCGCTTACACAGATCTTAAAATGAAACCAAGTTTTGCTTAAACCCTATATTCTGATAATAACATGCTACCACCATTGATTAAAATATAATAAAACATTGGCACAAGCTGGCTATGATTTTTTATCTCAACATAAAATCTATAACGCTGCCTTTGTGACCTAAATAGCATGTAGCCCAGCAGGCCACTCATTTTGTGTAGAGGATAATTGATTTAAAATATGTACTTCGCTAGTGTTGTGCCAAAGCCAATACCACATTCACGAATGTTTGATAGGGACAGGTTATCAGTTATATTAAATTATGTCCCCGTTTTGGATTATCTGTCCTAAAAATGTCGATTTTAGCAGTTTATGAATGAGAAAAAAAATGTTGCGCGCACGCTACATCTATTATGGTTATTACGGTAGCTGGATAGGGCGCGCCAGTGAGCATGTTGCGCGCACACTACAATCTGTACGGTAGCCGGCCGCGCTGCAATTGACATTACAGACACAGCAATTTAAACATGTTTTAAATATGAATAAATATGTCAAAATAGGTGAACCCGCATTTTTCCTGTTTCTTAATTTCATCTTGATAATTAACTCTTTTTTTTTTTTCATCTCAGTGCTTTAAATGTCCCCAGATTTCAACTCAGAAATCTGGTCATGTAGCTTGTGCAGCTAGTCTGCTGCATAGGTCTGCTGCAACAACACTTCCGGGGATTGCTTCTCTGCAGCCATGCCGCTCTTGAACAGAGACTCCTGATTTTTTTCTGTCGCGGGTAAATTTCTAATCGGGAGTTCCTTACTTCCTTAACCTTTGCTGTATTTCAGTAAAGTGCACACATTTAACTCACCCCCTGCTACCGTGGTACTCATTTACTCCTGAAAAGAAGACTTGTTTTAGCCACAGTTAAACTACTTTAGCTTCTCCTCAGTGTCTGCACCTCGAGCTGTGAGGAAGAGAGCAAGGATGTCGCGCGGGTAAGTGTGGGAACAGTGTGTGGACGTGAATAATAACAAATAAAACTACTAATAATAAAAAGTGCGTTAACGCCGTGCCTCACATGTAAATGTAATATTACAATTCCGTCATTTTTATGTTTGTAAATCAAGAAGTTGCATTGTTTTTGTTTATGCAGAGGTGCCATGCAGTAAGCTTGAAAAGATGGACCCAGCTGTTGAATGACTGAACAAATGCTTTATTTCGCACATGTAATATAAACAAAAAAACAAAACACCCAAACTGTCATGTCGGGCAGTTTTTATTGGATTTAACCCAGGGGTGTGAAACTCATTTTAGTTTGGAGCCACATACAACCCAACAAGTAACGACCACTCCAGACTTTTCCCATTTGTTTTAGTGCAGAGAAGAAGTAAAGTAGGAGAATGTTTTCGTATAATAATAATAATAATAATAATAATAATAATAATAATAATAATAATCAGAATCAGCTTTATCGGCCAAGTATGTGTGCACATACAAGAATTTCACTCTGGTCACTTTGCTCACTTGAACAAAAATACAAAACTTAAATAAGCGTGAAAATAAAAGTGTAATAAAACAATAAGACTGTACAGCATAAATTAGACTTTAGGAAATACACATTTGAAAAATAAAGGGCAAGAGCAGATATATACAACAGAATTTGTCAGAGTGTCTTGGTGCAGGGGGGGTTTTGGCTACATTTCCTAAGAAATATAGGTGCACTTTGCTGTCTGTTGTTTTGTCCTGGATCAAATTAGGAATAGCATTTTATTTTCATTATAAAGTTTCTGTCTATGTAATTTGCAAATTTGCTGCAGGGCCAGATTAGACCCTCTGACTGGCCGCTTTTGACACGCAGGCCATGTGTTTGACACCTATGCTTTAAACGTGTGTGTGTGTCCATCACACACGCGCGCCTCATTTTCGCCCATAATAATAATAATGAGTGAAAATGTAGCGGCTGGAAGGCGTGTTGCAGTTGCGCACTTTCGCCTCTGGGGGCGCTCTACTCCCCAGTGAAACCTGTTAGCTGAGCTAGCTAGCTCAAAGTTACAGCCAACTTTGAACGTAAGTGCTGCAGTTTGTCTTTCACGTTTTCAGAATTAATCACAGGAGTTGTATCCTGAGAGGGTGCAGTGCGTATTTTCTTGGATGTATCGCTTAACGTTTAATGTTTGCGTAGAATTCATTGTTTGGGTCGCAGAAGCTAATGCTAGCTGCTTAGCTCTCCCATAAATATGTGACTTGAGAAGAAAAGTCGGATAAGTGAAGTTATGTTTAAGAAAAGAATGGAAATATTGTCATTATACACTGCACTACGAACTTGGAGAACTCAGTGCAGACACAGCTGATCAGTATTAAATACGTCTTAAACGTTTACAAATCGCGTCCTTTGTTTTTAGAGGCGTCCACTGTTATTGTGGAGCACGTTGGTCCACAACAAGAGGGAGAAAACCAACCGTGAAAATTCACTTTGGCATTTAACAGTGGTCTGATAATGTTTCTGGTACTAATCAGTTAACATGGAGTGAAGGTGACCACACACAGCAGCACTGACTGAGGATTTAAATACACAATGAAGAATATCACAGATTGAAACACTGGATTTCAGACTAATATTGTTTCTGTCTTTTATAATGAGCATGCTGCATGTGTCTGTTTGGGAGATTTAATTTAATTTAAGACTTTGCACCTTTTTGTTTGGTTTTTGGACTTCTTTTCCTGCATAAAAAAAAAATCCTCCTGCATGACTTTTCTATAGATCGGTTGATGTTGACAATTCAGCAGGATGATCGGGATTTTGTGGTGCTTGTAAACAGCATTGAATTAAATAGTATTTCTGTTGTTTAGCCTTAGCCCACAGTCCTAATGGGGCTGCCAATATAAAAAAAATAAAGCACAGCACAGTTCAATAGTACTACAAACCGCAGCTTTGAAAATTGAAAGCTGAATCAACAGCTCTCTGAGGTATTTGAAACTAATGCTGAATACCGTAACCTTAGTGCAGGATTTAGTGCAGGACTATTGGTTTCCAATGCATGTGTTTTCACTGGTGTACCTAATTAAGTGACTAATGAGTGTTTGTAATAGAGGCTGGTGTGTATGGGTGCTTTTAAGTGAGAGGAGGAGATCCAGCAGAGTTTAAATGTTGCAGAGGTAACACATTGTGCAGAACATGGGGCTGGCAAAATTGTGGTATATGGCAAAATATTAAAGTTTGCATTCGAAAATAGAATGACTTCTTGATATTGTACTGAGTTTCAATACATACAATTTGGTATTTTAATACCTGTATTCTAAGAGAGAGATATGTTTTTAGTTGTGTAGAGAAATTTAAACATGTGGACCAAACACACACAAAGTGTCAAATATTACTAAACCAAAAGCAGCAAAAGTGAATAATTTTAGATGAAAGTGTTGGCATGAATTAAAATCATGGTCTTCCCCATTCTTACGTCTATTCCAACTATATCATCATACGTTCATATCCCACAATGTGCCTCGTGTGTGTCGAGATGTCTTTTGTTCCCGTTGTTTTATATGTTGAAATAAAACCATGCAACTTTATTTCAATCATTTGTTATTTGTGTGTTTGCAGCATGGAGGGAGAGACTGATGGTAATCTCTGCATTGATACTGATTCAGACGCAACAGAAAAGAAGGATGGAACTAGGGGTAAAGTCAAATGGACACAAGAAGAGGTGAGAGAAAGATTTCTAGCAGCTGTAGATGTTACACCACCCTGAACCCTAATCTGATGACATTATTTGAACTACCTTACATCACCCACTGGCCAGTGCTAGTACTGTGTTTATTCCCTTTTGCCTCCAGAGCTGCCTTAATTCATGGCTTCATAGATTCAACAAGGTGCTGGAAACACTCCTAAGAGAGTTTGCTCCATTATGACTTGATAGTATCACACAGTTGTAGATTTTTCAGGCTGCACATCCATGATGAGAATCTCCTGTTCAACCACATCCCAAAGATGCTCTATTGAACTGTGGAAGTAATTTCATTTGTTTAAGTTATGGTAGGAGTTAGGATATGTTGACCATGTGACATGTAAGTTTACATGACATTGAACTTTTTCATTTTTTTTTTCCTGGTGTGCAGGAAGAAAATCTCAAAATCCTGGTCAGCAACTTTGGAAAAAAAGATTGGAAAACCATTGCCAGTTTTTTACCAGTAAGTACCAGTAGAACTGAAATCAGCCAAGATGGACAACGGATGAATTATTAATGATAAAAAAAGAAATCATTTAAGGATTGCAACTAATGTATGAATCCTACTTCATTTTGTCACCTTGAGTCATTTTCATATTGTATAATTGAACACGCTATAGAGATGATTCCTCTTTCTTGGACAGGGACGGACAGAAATACAGTGCATGCAGCACTGGAAAAATGATCTGGATCCTGATGTAGTCAAGGGCTGCTGGTCCAAAGAGGAAGATGAAAAGGTAGGAAAATTTAAAACACGGAGCATCTGACATAGATATTGCACAGCAGCTTCCCTCTACGTGTTTCATTTCTGCTTTTACATATTGTATCTGTGCTGTATAGATAGTAGAGATGGTGGGCAAATACGGCACCAAACACTGGACTTTGATTGCCAAGCACCTGAAGGGGCGGGTGGGGAAACAGTGTCGTGAGCGCTGGCACAACCACCTCGACCCAATGATCAAGAAGAGCATCTGGACTGACGAAGAAGACCTCATCATCTACAAAGCCCACTCCATTCTGGGAAACCGGTGGGCTGAGATTTCCAGACTACTCCCTGGAAGGTAGGTCAGTTAGTGGATGATCAGTTAAACGTTTCCTTTTTTGTTGTGATAAAATATGTTTTTTGAGAAGGTAGACTGAATGTTAATCTTTGATTCCTTCTGCAGAACAGACAATTCTGTGAAGAATCACTGGAACTCCACCATCAAACGTAAAGTGGAGTTGGGCTTGTACAAAAACGGGGCTGACAGCATTTCTCTTGATATTCAGCAGTTTGTGGAAGGAGAGGTATGTATTTTTTTAACATTTGTTTATTGATTTTTCTTTTTCCAAAACCAAACCGCTACAAACATAGCAATGTACGTAAAAGTAAAAGAATGGAGAAAAAAAAGATTACAGGCCCCCAATGCAAAGTTAAGCAATATTTTTTTTAAGAAATTCTCCCAAAGTTTGTTGAATTCAGAGGTATTCATTGACTTTAGCGTATACTGGGGAACATTTATCCCACATATGGAAATTTTCTTGTCACAACAGTGCAGAATTAGACAAGAATAAATATTAAAAAACAATTAGACTAAAAAACAGCATGGAGTGGGAATTAAAATTGCTGAAAATGGCAATTAAAATAATATAATTGCTAAGATTATAAAATGTAGACAGTGAGGTAGTTTGTACCTTGACTATAATGACTTGTAGGCCTTAATAAGCCAGAATTGTTCTCTTATACTTAAATATGTTGTTTCAAACACACAAAATATTGTCATTGCTTTAAAAATCCTCAGTGTTTACTACATATTTTTACCTGTGGAGCCGGCTCCATTGTTTTAGGTGCGCAATGCACTCTGGGAGTGATGACGTAAAATGGTTACATGAGGGAGAAGTTTAGTTGCCGTTAACTACACTTAACTACGCCAGTTAACCTGCTGTTGATAAGAAGATGGTACCACGGTGCCACATTGTGCTGCTTTTGGATGCAATTTCAAGTCCAACGCCAACAAGGATAAGGACGTAAGTATCCACCAATTTCCTACTGACAACATGAGGAGAAGGGAGTGGGAAGATGCTTGTGGACGTACACAACTTCCTAAAGACCCACGAGTGTGTACACTTGTCGCCGGATGCGTTTGAGGCCTTTAGCCGACCACAGCTGCTAAAAGCGCTGTCAGGAGCAAGTGGTTATTAACGGAGACTAAAAGCAAATGCTTTTAGCCAACTCGGGAAGCGAGTGTAGTGCGCTCTGAAAAACGCCTCAGACAGGAGACAGTGGACGGTCTCATGTTGGACGCTCCAGCAGTTGAAGCTAAAGGTGAACAGTCGGGCACAAAACTGGTAACGTTAACGGAAGAAGCTGACAACCCACTTTTTTTTTTTTTATCCTGGGCATAGAAATCATAGACAAGGATACAAATGCCCAGTAATCAGTCGGTTTAATACACGATACACTAAATACAAGACACGTTTAATTTCTATGAATTTCATTTTACTCTGCATCAAAGTTGTTGTGTGCTATGAACCATGGGATATTTGCAAAAATAATCAAACCCATAAAGCACACAACAGTGGTGGAGGCTAATCTCTAAAATATTAATATTAGAGTACTAGAGGTGCAGCGGATCAGGTTCCGATCGTGTCATAAAGGCTGAATAGATGCCCCTTTTTCTGGCTGTAGAGTCTAGGTACAGGGACCATTTGACATCACTACCCAGACTGCATTGCAACGTAAACAACAATGGCGACCTACCAGTGAAATGTTTTCAAATGATATACAAACAAAGACATCAAGGATATTTTCTGACTTAGATGTATACGATTAACACCATCATTAATCTTATGAAGCCTACAAGTAATTATAGTTGGGGTTCCCTTTAACATATTGTAAATTAATGGAAATGAGGGTGGGGATGTAGCTATGAAAATGTTTGCTTGCACCACAGAGCCTATTGTGTATTTACATAATATGTTGTGCTACAGGTGGACTTCAGATGTGACGTTGTGTTAGATGCTGAACCAGTAACTCCTTATGTGGTAAGCATGCTCTAGATGATTTTGATTTAAACTGGCTGTTGCATTAAAAAAAAATACCTGAACATGTGTGGAGGAGTTTTTCCTGAGGCCAGACAGAAAGCTTGATTTCGCTTTTTTGCTTTGCTGAAGGCCAAGCCAGAGAAGACAACGGAGCAGCAGAAGGAGCAGCAGCAGCAGAAGGAGCAGCAGCAGAAGGAGCAGCAGAAAACCAAGCAGAGGTTCTCCTCTCCGAGTCCCTCTTTGCCTGCAAGTTCAAATTCGAGTCCCAGTTCCAGCTCTGGTGTTGCATCATCATCCACGCAGGTGGACCAGAAAAAGTTTACTGATGCAGCACTGAGGATGATTGCTGAGGACATGTTGCCACTCAGGTAACTTACACCTTACTTACACATTTTTTTTTTTTAGTTCCTTAGTTCAACTGTCCCTCATCTGAACCTGTGTATCGTTAAATGTAAAATAATATTTTTCTTATTGTTTCTTACAGTTTGGTTGAGGGTTCAGGCTTCCGGTCATTCATGAGTACCATATGCCCTGAGTACAGTAAGCTGTCCCAGCGTACCGTAGGCCTGCAGCTTTATGACCATGTGGAAAGAACCATCAAGCCTCAGCTCATCCGTGATCTGAAGGCCTGCCTCGCCAAATCCAAAGATGGTGAACATCCCATTCATGTCACCATCGACCTCTGGACTGGGAATCCGTCCCAACCGGTGGAAGATCCCATCCTGGTCGTGCAGCTCCACTTTGTCAGTGATTCCTGGCAAATCCGCCATCCTATCGTGGCCTTTCGTCACCTGAGCCACAAAAACCTCAGCACTGTCGTGGCCAGTGAGCTCGAAGGTGTGCTCCTGAGCTACGGCATCTTTCCCCAAAGCATCGGCTATGTCCTCGCCAACCAGGCCAAGGAAGTGTTGACCGGGAACAACTTGTTCTGCGACTACAAGATCATGTGCTCATCCAACAGGGGAGAACCAGATGCAGACGAAATGGTGTCTTTTCTGTCGGACCAGATGTCTGAAACGGAGTCGCCCTTTTCAGAGCTGCAGATCGGAACCAGGAACACGTGTGTCGCCAAAACGCTGCAGATGGTGATCAAGGATGCTCTGAAGAATTCAAGAGTAGTGGAGAACCTGCTGTCACAGGTGCACAACGTCTTGGCTTTCTTCAAGAGCAGCGCCTACTGGAGCGAGGTAGGAGAACTATTTTAACAGGTTAAATGTTACCTTAAATGGATATTTTCTTGTGACAAAATTGAGAATTTTTATCCAAAAAATGAGACTGTAGTTCTGGGAATTCTTGTTTTAAATAAAGTATATTTTTCTTGTGTGGAGACACACAGTTTTGATTTAATTATCACTTCAGTAATAACAAAATATGACATCTATATCCTCTGATTCTGTATTATCAGCTGATTAATTTGAATTACAAATTAAACTCTGAAAATGTTGAACCATGAACTAATTGTGTCTCGGCTAATCAATTGTGATTTTTTTTTTTTCTGTTGGTTAAATGACACATCATTCTGGATAATTCAGTGTAACATGGCGGATGCAGATTCAAATTGATGATACTACTTTTCAAGTGTTGTAATGTAATCATTTTTTTTTTTTGTTCAGGTTTTACTGAAGGAGTGCAACGTGTCCCTGTGGCCTTCCTCCAGCAACTGTCGGTGGAACTCCATGATGCAGTCGTTACGGCGTATGGTGCAGGAGTCGGCCTGGAACGCCATCATTGCGCTCCTGACCCAGGCTCGCATGGAGGCTAGCGACACAGCCAGCGCGCCGCCGCTGGTCAGGGCCAAAAGGGAGCAGGTGATTGACATCCTGGGTCTGCTTGAGCCCTTTGAGGAAGCTTTGCAGGTAACGGAGCAGGTTAATGTCAACTTCATGTATGGTGGATGCACACATAATTAAACAATCAGCGCTGTGTCATTTTATTTGTAATTATCATATTTTATGTTTATGGACTCAATCCAGTGTGCAAGACTAACGTCATAAATTGTCAGTTGTACACTGAGCCTTAGTTCAACAAACCAATCATTTGCATTTACAGTCAATCTGAGTTGATGTTGAACTGAGTTATGAAGTAAACAAGGAGCTGTCTCAGCTGCTGAGACATTGATAAGTAATACAAACTCTAAATCTCTGCCAGGTACATTTAAACTGGATTTTCCAAACACAAGATTCATTTGCGTTGTCACAACCTCTTCTAACTTAGGTCCTGCAAGGAAATGGTGTGAACATCTCCTTCGTCATACCTTCCCTCATTGGCCTCGATAAGACCTTAGAGAAATGTGTCACCAACTACACCCACTTTTCTAAAGCCCTGCGCACCGGCCTCCACACTCACTTCCAGTCCCTGATCCACCAGGACGACATGGTACTGGCTGCGGTGCTTGACCCCAGGATCAAACTGCAGGTATTTAATTAGTACAGACGTGTTAAAGGTCTGATGCAATAAAGCATCTTATACCTATTTCATTTTTTAACATTTCTGTAGGGAGTAACCAATTATAATAACAGAATGCATATACATTCCTACATTCAACCCTTTGACTCACATTTCATCCTTTTTCCAGCTGTTTTCTGATGCCAAACTGGAGGAACAGACAGGTTTCCTAACAGCTCTGTCAAAGTCTCAGGCTCGCAGCATCGTGGAGTCTGCATTAGAAAACCAAGAGGCCTCAGCTGTTCCTGCAGTGGAGGCGGATAAAGACCAGGTACACAGTGAGCTGAAAACAGAGCAGGATGTGGAAGAAGAGAGCGAAGCCACGCCTGCAGTGGAAGCATCGGACGCCATCGCAGACGACAACAACTGCAATGGTGGAAACGGTGGAAATGAACTCAAGCGTAAATCCATCTTCCAGTTCCTTCAGCCACCTGCAAAGACAATGAAGACATCGGAGCTCGATGCCTACCTCGCTGAACCGCTGTGGGAAAGCAACTCCATTATTCTCTTCTGGAAGTCGGCCTCCCGATACCCCAGGCTCCAAGGCATCGCCAAGAAGCTGCTGGCGATACCGTCCACTTCTGGGGGGTTCGACCGGCTCTGTCCGATGGCAATGTGTATCGTAAGAGCCAAGAGGAACCGCCTGCAACCACACACCACAGAGAGACTGCTTCTATACAAAGACTCTCTAAAGACGAAGACTGTTAAAAAGGCCAACGGGGTTTCTAAACACTAATAAAGTGACAGCTGGGTGTGTATATTCTGTCCTCTCTCAAAAAAAACACCCAAACTTCCCCAGACTGAGGACAATCAAAATACCTCTTACATTAAGATCAATTCAGATGACTGCGCTCATTGTGCCTGACTTTACTTTATTCCACTGACAAAACAGCTGGACTACGAATTGAAATGCATTCCTTTAAAAGCCATTGAAACAAAAGGAAAGTTGATAACAATAATATTTCCTTTGATATCAAAAGCAAAAAGTTTTGGTTAATTCAGGCATTCACTGTATCGAAGCATTTTATTTTTTGCTGTAGGTTAACTGTAAATTATTATGTTTGTAAATTGAATGAGTGTCATTTCATCACGTTTTTCACGTTTTTTTTTGTCTTTTAAAATATGTTTATATTCATATCTTTTTGTCAGTGACACTTTAAATTTGCTGCAATTGTGGATTTTGTCAAAGGAATTGATCAGAACATCTGTCTGCATTTTAGGTTGACATTGTTAGTCTGTTACTGTTGCTTTTCAAACAGGCTGAAATTCACATTGAATGACGGGTAACTTTTTTTTTTTAATCTTTATTATTATTGCAGTGTTGACTGTTCATGTTGTGCAAATAAACACCAGTGTGTCCTCTTGTAAATACCCAGAGAATGTACTGACATTAAGTCTGTAAAGGTTCTCACTCATCCAGGTCATGATAAATAAATAAAAAAATATATAACGAAGAGTGAATGCTACAGAACTTATTTCATACCGTATTCTAGCCAGCTCTGTAGAAGTTCATTTTTTTTGTAACAACTAAATTACTATCACCAATTAATTTCTCTTGTGGATCATTAAAGTCCGTCTAGGTCTAAGACAACAAGCCTTGTATTTGCTATTTGCAACCTCTGCAAATCAGCCTGTTTGTTAGGATTAGTTTCAACCACTACTGATTTAAATAAATAAATAAATAAATATTTGTGTCAATAAAAAACTTAATTTGATCAGGTTTATAATATTTAACCCGATATAGATGAGAAGCTTCTAGTCAGTGATTGGCTGGACCGCATAGATACCGAACTTTACGTCAGACGTAAACAGTGCGTCCCACACGTTGTACTTCCGGAGTCACGACCCGTCCGTTCACGTGTGTTTGGTGTGAAAATAGTCAAGAAGTTGCTGTTTTAAACCGTGAATGAGGAACCTAAACTTGCGTTTCGATTCTTTTTTATCATTATTATTTTCCGCCAAACAAAGAAGAACATGTCAGCCTGGTTTTCTAAGTAAAACCTCAATAGCTAACTGGAAATAGTAACGAGGTAGGACCCGGGCTAGCGGCTAAGTTTCCATCATGGCTCTGTACATGAAAGCTGCCGAGATCCTTCAGAAAGCCGAGAGTAAACAGGCGGCTTTGAAAACTCTGGTTTATGACAGTAAGTTCGGGAACATCAAGCAGCTTTTCGCTCTGGTTTGTGAAACCCAGAAATTTTCGTCCATCCTGGAGGAGATCATCGAGTCCACCAAGCTGCTCAAGCACACCAAGCTGGGCATGCCCCTAGCCAAGGTGCTGGTGTACGACCTGCTGATGGGTCGGGGGCTGAAGTGCGGCGGCTCCTGGAAGGCCTTAATGATGAAGCATCGCTCCAGGCTGCAGGCGGAGCTGGCTCGCATGAAAGTGAAGCAGAAGGTCAGCAAAAACCAAGACCTACTCCCATCCAGCATGCAGCAGGCTGCCGGGGACCACCTGCCCAGGTATGCGCGTGTCAACACCCTGAAGACCACCGTGGAGGATGCTGTGGACTACCTAAAGAGGGATGGATTCGCCTACCTGGGACATGCAGTCAGACTGGATGACTTAACCCTGAAGGGGAAAGCCTTTGTGAGGGACCTGCATCTACCAGAGGTGCTGGTTTTCTCTCCTAAAACCGACTTCCATGATCACTTCCTGTACAAGGCCGGCCACATCATCCTGCAGGACAAAGCCAGCTGCCTCCCCGCCCACCTCCTCAACCCTCCACCCGGTAGCCGTGTCATCGATGCCTGCGCCGCCCCTGGCAACAAGACCAGCCACTTGGCAGCATGCATGAATAACAAGGGAAAGTTGTTTGCATTTGATTTGGATGCCAAGAGGCTGACTACCATGTCGACGCTCTTGCTCCGAGCTGGGGTCACCTGTCAGCAGCTGGCCAATCAGGACTTCCTGACGGTGGACCCTGACAGCCAGCAGTATAAAGATGTTGAGTACATCCTGCTGGATCCGTCCTGCAGCGGATCAGGTACAGTTACCAGTGAAAACCAACGTATTCTCGTATATCAATCGTATATCAAATAGCACTGTTGATTCCACTGTCTTTTCATCTCTAATTTGTCTGTGGGCTCCAGGTATGGTTTGCCTCCGGGACGACGCCTCTGCTGACCCGGAGAAGGAGCGGGCTCGTCTGGCCTCGCTGGCCTCCTTCCAGCTGCGGTGCCTGAACCACGGCCTCAGGTTCCCCCGCCTGAAGCGCCTGGTCTACTCCACCTGCTCCATCCACAGCCAGGAGAACGAAGAGGTCGTAGCTGCCTGTCTGCAGCAGAACCCCGGCTTCAGGTAGAACCATCCAAATACCAAGCAGTGTTGTTGGATATTCTCCTTCACATATATCCTGTCTTAATATTATTTTTAGATGGATCCCTAATTGAAAGCTTTCCCTCCTCCAGGCTGGTTCCTCTGCTGCCTCAGTGGCCCGAGCGAGGCCTGGAGCCGCTCTCACAGTGTCTGCGCGCCAGCCCAACAAAGACCCGCACACATGGCTTCTTTGTAGCTCTGCTGGAGAAACTCAGCGAGGCTGAGAGGGCGAAGCAGGAAGCAGCCGTTCAGATAAGGCAAGTCCTATTTAAAATAATCTTTAATATAGGATCCTTCATTTTTTAAATGTCGTTTACATGCATTTGAATCTCAGAATCAGATTGTTCACACTCACAAGATATTTATCTTGTTGTTTGTTGCAGTAACCTTCAATTTATGCAATTTAAGCTCCCACATTTGGTATTTATTTCACTTTGACTGGTGCTCTTTTTATTGTTTTAATTTAGCATTTATCTTAGTATTTTTACTCTTTGTGTTGACTGGGGCTTTATTGATCAGTGTTATCCAGTTGGAATTTATTTTAGTTTGGTTTTTCAATGCACCATAACCTAGATGACTTCACAAACTTTCCATGTAACTGATAAATTCATGGCGTCCGTCCTAACACTGGTTCTCTGTTACAGCGAGGCGGAGGACAAACCTCACAGTCCCCCTGCCTCCGAGAAGAGACCTGCAGCTTCAGAAGAAGAGTCTGAAGGTTCAGAGACGGAAGACGGACCGACGCCAGCAGAGGGACAGACTGACGCTACGCCCAGCAAGGCGAAGAAGAAGAAGAGAAAGAGGAGGAAGAAGAAGAAGAATGCGACAGCTGCCACAACAGCAGAGTGAAGTTTATAATGGGACTGCACTCTTCATGTTGTCTGTAATTTCTAATAGAGGAATGTAACTGTAAAGTAAAGATGATTTTTTACTACAAAACATCACTGAGCCTCTTTATTTGACTTGTTATTTTGTTTTCTTTTATATAAGACACTATATGTCCAATATAGGACACTATATTATATACTTACATACTCATCGCAAATTCAGAAGTAAGTCTGGTAATGATTGTAATATTCATGTTTTGCTCAAGGACGCAACTAACGCAACTGAGTATGGGTATGCACATAAGTCTACGTTCATGACAATCATGTAGGCATCTCTATAAGATTTGTACCTTTTTGCAATTATTGCATTAAACACAAGCATTCATCAAAGGTGTAGTATGATTGTCCGATTACAGTGTCCTGTGCTACAAAAATGCAAAGATAGAAAGGAAAACACAACCACTTTTAGTTTACTTACATAAACTATGACCATGTATTCAAAGCTCATCATGATCAAATCACATAGAAACAGATTGAAACACAAATTCCTAATATTAGAACACCCATCTATCTATCTTGTTCTTCTGGATGTATCCAGCAGGGGGCAGCAGTTACCAGACAGACTCCTGAAAAGGTCATAATGTATTTCCGGTTAGACGCTATTGGTGGAAACAGTTTCGTGTTTTGTAACCGTGTTGCACAAACTCTTTTGTAACTGTTAAATGCTGGTTGTTAAATGTTGCTCAGCTGACTGTAATGCAGCTTTGTTTGCCGGGAAGGTAAATATTCTATATTTTTTATTGACATTCATTTGTGTAACAGGGGAAATTTGTAATGCATGAACCTCACTGGTTACTGTTTACAAAGATGCGACGAGGAGAAATGAATATGAATTTGCCTTTTTTCTTCTTGTCTGCTATAAAGATAATAAAGTGAGACCGCAGTCCGCCTCCAGCAGCCTCTTGTCCGGCTCTTGCTGCAGGATGTCCTCGGTGCCCAAAGTGAGACTGGCCGGAGGTCTGGAGGTGTGCCGGGTCCTGAACGGGATGTGGCAGGTGTCCGGAGCCCACGGGGCGGTGGATAAATCCCGGGCAGGTGAACAGTAAACCCGGCGGAATGGAAATATTACTGACTCTGACATTTACTGAGAGAGCAGAAGGAGCCGGAACTAAAAACACACATTTTATTATTATTATTATTATTATTGTTATTATTATTATTATTTAACTGTATACCGTTTGCCAAAATGAACACAAAAAATGCTCTTCTAAGAAGGCTCTAATGTTTAGTAGTGGTTGGCTACACTGTTAAGAACTTGGGTTATTTTGTCCGTCCCATTTACGCTTGCCATTTACTTGCCAGTTCATTAGGTACACTAATGAATGTATTTCAAAGTAAAAGTCCTGCAGTAAATCTTGTCTTTACGAAGGTGCTGGTATTTAGCATTATATATATATATATCTATATATATCTATATCTATCTATATATATATATATATACATATATGCAGAATTAGGTATGTGCATAATTTATATTGCATAGACTATATGTACAGATTATGAACGGTTTGTACATTTCATATATTTATAATAATAAGGATGAACACATTCAAATTTAGTTTTTAACGTCATTGTTACGTGTTTGTCACGATCTGTTAAATGTGGTACTGGTTTGATATTTTAGAAATAAACATCAATAGCAAATCTGAGAGGAAATACACTTACTTACCCAGACACAGTAGAGTTTAATTCAATACAGCTTCACAGCACCACAATGATCGTCCAGTTGAATTACCGCATTTCTTATGACGTTAAACACAAACTGAACATTAGAACAGTCATTAAGGAGAATTTAGCTGTTACATTACAATTTATTCACTAGTGTATATTGGTAGCAATAAAACTCCTCTCCCTGTATGATGGAATGCAGACTGAATGTACGTCGAGTATTTATATTACTGGTACCGTACCGTACCAGATTAAATGAGACACAAGAGGTGATTTATGCATGTTTGATGTCCAGCATTGAGCTTCTGTCCCATTTTAACCTTCCCTATAAACTACCTGCTGCAGAATCTAACTGTGCATTATCCTTCCAGTGGAGGCCATGCAGGCCTATGTGGACGCTGGTCTGACGACATTTGACATGGCGGACATTTATGGGCCTGCGGAGGAAATATTTGGACAGTTCAACAGCCAGGTGTATACACAGAGACACACACACACACACACACAAACATAATGTCTTTCTTACATGTGAAACTAAATACAGGTGCAGTGCATAGGACGTCTGTAGTTTATTAAGTAGTAGCCTGTTTGAGGGACATTTAGACTAAAGAGACAGAGTTACAAAACAGAAACAGAGAAGAGACAAGACAGGCATCTTGATTAAAAACCAGTTGAGTTGTGAGGACCTTATTTTATTGGAAGATATTTTGCTTTCAAATGCACACCCTAAAATAACACAAATAAATAATCTAAGTGTTTAAATAAATAAGAATTTCAATAGAATTTCCATGAACTTTATTTTTATTACTATTCTAGGAGCTCAGTCCTTTCTGGGTATTGATTCTTCTTCCTCTCAGTTCTTCCCAGAGCTGCAGACTCTCTGCACACATTAAGAAATGCTCCCACACTCTCACAAGTCCCAGCGTGGCTCAGATTAGTTTTTGTGGCTGATGTGTTGTGACAGGCTAATGGTATCGACCGTGGTCGTCCGCTCACCTGGAATAATGCGCAGAGAGGCAGAGAGCTCTTCCCTCACCCAGCGAGCTTTTCCTTCTCTCACACATATCATGTCACTTCACAAGCCCTCTAGGCTTTATACCACAGCACAGGAAACTAATTTAACATCTCAACCCCTGCATCTCCTTTCAAATCATTTGCATTAGCGTGTTTTATACCTCACGTAATAATAACAGGTTTTATTCGATCAATGCAAGCAGCAAAAATGTGACACAAGTATTTTTCTGGTCTGTAGCTGAAGTCCAGGTTTCCTGGCCACGCCGCCCCAGCCCTGCAGAGTCTGACCAAATATGTGCCGAGACCGGGACCGATGGAGCGCAAGGTTAGTCGGTCAGGACTCAGAGGCTGGTTACGTCCACTAGAGAGCAGTGTGTGTCTTTATAAAAATCAACACAGCATCTACATATATGTTTAAACAGAAGGAAATTTCATTTAAAATCACAAGGTGTTTGATTTTAGTTGTGGTTTCACGCTAAGATGAAAATGCAGATTTGAACAGTTTGAACCGTCTGATACGATGTTTGTGTTACTGTAACCACAAAACATCATCACTGTAGTGGCTTCCTTTGCCACTATCTGTGCACACTGGTATGAGTGCAGGTGTAAGTGCACCAACACAAAAAACAGCAAAATTGTCCAATTGATTTCCTTATGCTGATTTATTTTAGACAACAGTACACGCTACATTCCTTGGCACGGGCAAAAACCGTATGTCTTCCTAGTGTGCGCCGATTAACCCATCTGATTATATAGACAGTGAACCAGAGGACTAAAGATACCGTCACCTACTGGCACAAATGTGCACAACACCCACAAGGAACAAAAAATTTGCAATTTGACTCCTACAATCACTGCACAAGTTTAATGCCAAACAAATATATACAAAAATAGAAGAGAAAACTCTATTGTCAGATTTATTGACAACATTTAACTTGTTCAATAGAAGACCGAGATGGACTCATAGAGTAAAACAGAGTAAATCCACTACAGAGCACAGACAAGTACATTCTTCAACCCAAACTCTCCACTGTGAATAATTTCTTGTTTATATTTTGTTCAGTATCAGAGACCAGATCTTAACATTTTCAATAAAAACAGAGCACTGGTTGGTCGGTGCATGTTTGTGCTGACGTCCGCAGAGACTTTTTATTTTATTTTTTATCCTTCAGATCTTCAGAATAAACCTCATTATGTGGACTGTGTCGAGTTTTGTTTCACTGCTGAAATGTGTGCAGGTGGTGGAGAAGGCTCTGCAGCGCTCTATGGCCCGAATGCAGGTGGACAAGCTGGACTGTGTTCAGTTTCACTGGTGGGACTACAGAGACAAGAGATACCTGGAAGCACTGGGACACCTGTCTGACCTGCAGCAGGACGGAGTCATACGTATGTTCGCGACGGCTACTGCTGGACATGGACAGATAAATATAAGAGAGATGAGATGAGAAGGAGGCAGAGATGACAGATCAGTTTTAGTCAAAACATTAAGCCCTGCTCTAAATCCTCCTTCTAATGTTCGGTTTACATTACACCTGCTCTTTCTCTAAATAATCCCTTCCTTCCACATCAGTTTCACATATTCTCAGAAGGACGTTCTGCGTGCATCTTGTGCTGATCTTTATTTTTATCTCAAGAAGACGTCGAGGTCCCACCTGTGTCCTCTTTGTTTCTTCCTCAGGCGAGCTCTCCCTCACTAACTTTGACACTCAGACGATGGAGGAGATCACCAGCCGAGGCATCCGCATCTCCAGCAACCAGGTAACGCTTCCCCCACCCTGCCGTGCATCTCTCTGCTGCTTCCCCTTCAGTACCTCTGTCAGGAAAGCATTAATGTGTGTGGCTGTGCAGGTTCAATACTCTGTGGTTGACCAGCGACCTGCAGCGAAGATGGAGCAGTTCTGTTTGGCCAATAACATTCAGCTCCTCACTTACGGCACGCTGGGTGAGTCACCTTACATCACTTAAACACTTGACTATGACTCCAGGTGAACTGCTACAATGATGCACATTTTACATTATGGGGTGTAAAATGGAGGGTATCTAAGATGGAGTCAGCGGGCATGACGACACATCCTCTGCCCCTTTATGTTAACCTTTCCCTCCCTCTGCCTTTATTATTCTCTGTCACTTCTCCCCCTCCCCTCTTGTTGCGTCTCCCTACTCCCTGACACTTTTTAACTCCTTCCCCACGCCATCCCAGCTGGCGGCCTGCTCTCCGAACGCTATCTGGGCAGGGCGGAGCCTACCTCCAGGGCGGAGCTCGACACCGCGTCCCTCTCCAAGTACAAGAAGATGATCGACGCTTGGGGTGGCTGGAGTCTTTTCCAGGAGCTCCTCGTCACCTTGGAGACCGTTGCCGAGAGACATGCCTGCTCATTGGCCTGCGTGGCAACGCGCTACGTGCTGGACCGCCCCGCGGTGGGCGGGGTCATTGTTGGTTGCCGGCTGGGCGTCGCAGGGGCGGGGCAGCACATCGGTGACAGCCTGCACAGCTGCAGTCCAGACCTGAAGCTGACGGCTGAAGATCTCGCCGCCATAGAAGCTGTGACACGTCGCTCCAGGGACCTCATGACTCTCATCGGAGACTGTGGAGACGAGTACAGGAGCTAAAAGAGGGGGGAGGGAGGAACTGACTGACAAGATGTGACAGATCAGTCAGGAGTAAAAAAAAAAAAAAAAAAAAAAAAGGAATGTGAAGTCTCCCACAGCACAGCCACAACATGGAATGAAATACAACTTCTGATTAAGATCATTCTCTTAAACTAAATATGAAAACCAGAAAATCTAAATCAGCTTAACTGAAGAAGTACGTGCACTCACTTGCCAGATAATTATTATAAACAATCCTGCACTAAATCTTGTACTAAATATTGTCTTTATGAAGTTTATTTTCATTCTGTGTTTTCATTTTGGAGGCTGTGGTTTGTATTGTGATGCAATGTCACACGTTCCCATTATTTTGGCGACCCCATTTCAACATTAGAACAGACACGAAGGAGAATCTAGTGCAGGACTGGTATATTACAATGTTTTTTTTATTAAGTGTACCTAATGAATTGGCAAGTACATAAATACACATGCAAATCTGTCCCTATGTGGAATAACTTTGCAGTGAAACAGACGGAGCACATGTTTTATTATATAATAACTTCTATTTTATTCTGTTCTTTCTTTTGGTGCATTACTGACATTACTGACGAGCCTCTAGGAAAATCTCCTTGTTCAGGCTTGAGTTGAATTTCATCAAGATGCACAGACGGTAGAATAAACAGACCAGTATGATTAAGATCAGAGATTTCACAATTGTCATTGTCTAAGATAATAATTTTTTTTTTTTTTAAATGACCAAATAAAAGACACCTCCTTTATAATTTAAGATTAAAGTTAAATCAGTTTAACGTAAAAGCAATAGGAATGTGTACAATGTCATATTGCTTTGTTTGCTCAGGGTTGACTTTTATTAAAGACACATAATCCAAATCACAATAACATGTTCTCCACCTCCGTCTTTGTGATATCTGGCCATATAAAGACTCTGTCCAATGATATCTTTGGGATATCGCCAAGCCACAAAGATTTACGGTGCTGCTGAATAACTCAGTCATTACAATGACATTTACTTTAAGATAATGTCGATGTAGTCAATATTTAACATGATATCATGCGACAGCGTACCGTACATTGATATTCCTTTGTGTCTGAGATGAGTGTGTACGGTCTCATATAGCTATCTTTCCGAGGACCAGTTTGAGCTTTACACCATTGGAGTGCGGACATTTGTGCAAGTGGTCGGCACTTGACTTCTTTAAAAGGTTAAGACTCGGTTTTAGGGTAAAGCTTACAATTAGGGTAAGGATTAGCGTTAGGCACTTTGTTGAGATATTTAGGGGCTTGGGGAAAGCCTTATGTCAGTTGATGTCCTCACAAAGATAGCCATACAAAGGTGTGTGTTTATTTGTGTGTGAGTGAGCGTGGTGCAGGGTTGTGGGGGGGTCAGTGAAGTGGAAGGAAGTGGGAAACCCTCTAGCACCGTCTGTCCCTACAGATGATGAGAAAAAGGCGAGAAATGATATGCAAACGCATATGTTACAGAAATGCTAAGCCCCCCCCATTTATTGTTTAGATTTAATTTACTAGATGGGAACACACTTTTATGAATGAACAGTGAGATACCGTGACAGCCTGCGTTGTGTTGTTTTGATGGGGGAACACATATTTGATAGTGTGTGTGTGTGTGTTCATATACAGGCCGTACGCAACCAACTTATGCTTTATGCTTATTTGCATATACAGCATGTGTGCAGTTTCAAGGTGCAGTGGCTGAGTTTGAGAGGAGGCATGTGAGCTGCTCCACGTGTGTTCATATGGACTGCGATGTGTGTGTCGCACACACATACTGTAAATGCATGCACGCAATCTGTCACTCCGCTTTACTTTTCTTCCTACAGCTGTCCACCTCAAAGACCAGGCAGACAGACCCCTGCTGAGCTATAGGAGTGGGGGGTCATAGGGTGTCCTAAATATCACAGACAATCTACTGAGGTCCTCTATCACCAGCTGGAGTTCAGTGTACAGGTCGTTGTAGGATTGTGAAGTACAAGAAGCTAGTGCACTCAGTCTTATTTGTACACTACCTGACTCTTTATCACAGTCACTGCTATTTGATATTTAAAACCAGATTTTTCATTTAAGTTTACTTGCCGGTTCATTAGGTACACTAGTGAAAACAAATGCACTGTAATCCTGGACGATCATTTTGGAGGATAGAGGTCGGTACAAGAAAATACAGTTCACTACTACTTAAAACCTGAATATTATAACCTTAATGAAGATAAGATTTAATGCAGGATTGTTTCATTAGAATACATTTCTTTTCACTGCTGTACCTAATGAACTGGCAAAGAAATCTGTTTTGCATACAGAATAAATCAGTGCCACAGAGTGAAAATTAACTTGTTCATTTAATGGATTTCCTGCTCAGTTGCCGAATAAATGAAAGACGTTTGATGCTAACGTTCGGTAAGGCAAGACAGTTAAAGAAGTGGAACAAGTCCATAAATAAAATTCATAAATAAAATATTCATTCATCCACAACACCCAGTCACATGTGGTCAGTTCAATATTAAAACTCTATTGAGAAATGAATACCGCAAACTATTTTCTCTCATGTAACAGTAAGAGCAATTTTATCATGTATGTTTACTTAAATTAAATAAAAGCAAACACCAAGTTGAGTGGATCTTTTAGATGCAGGTGCATAAGACAGCCTGAGTGAATCTTTCAATGAGCGTTTTAATTATTAACACACATTAAATATGCATGAGACACTGTGGCAGTGGGCCTGAATGATCCTATAGTCACCAGGCCACTTAAAACTTGTACTGCCACACATTGTGTTGAAGGTGGAGCTCAGGCCAACAGTGCACATCATTCAATAAAAGACCTCATGCAATTGATTTACTTCCTACTTCACTGTAGACTCATTCCCATTATCCCCTAACTGGTTACCTGTTGTCACTATTCAGCCAAAGCAGGCATGTTGACTTGTAATTGCAGGAAAAGCTCAGGTGTTGCTAATAATATTAATGAGGGCTTTGTTTTCCCCCCCTGTCAAACATGGCACTGTGGGAAAAAATCCTCCAGAAACTTAGAAATTAAAGAGGTATGAACTTTTGGCATCAGAAAAAAATGAGGTGAGAAACTTTCTCAACGGAAAACATCCACTAAATCTGATATATTTGTATTATACGGCTACATACACCCAAAATTAAGAATGAATGTTGCTAAGTGAGGATGAACTATTTAGCATGCTAACATATCGCCAATGCTGTTAAATGTTAGGTTAGCTATATGTAAGTATTGGCTTTCTTGCATGTTTTTAATGGTGTTAAATTCATGTTGCTAATCTTGTTAAATCAGGTTAAAGAAAATCAGGTGTGCGAAAATTACTTCGATACAATGTCGCTAATGCTTTTTGAATTGATTGAGCTTATTAATTGTAATCAATCAATCAATCAACGCTAATAGTTGAGCTGTGATTTATGTAAAAATTGGCATGTAAACATGGCCTGTTAAATTAGTTTGAGCAATATAAATATGAATAACTAACGCGCTTACATGTTTCCAATTCTGTCAATCTAAGCTAAGCTACGTCTGAATTTAATTTGAACATGCTAACATGTCGCTAATGCCTGCATGTGAATATTAGCACGCTAATGTGTTGCTAATTCTGTTAACGTGTGAATACTAGTATAACACATAACAAACTTTATGTGATTATTAGCATGCTAACATGTTGCTAATGCCCTTAAACAAGTTTGAACTATGTGTGATACTAGCACGCTAACATGATGCTAAGTATATTAAATAAGGTTGAACTACATGCGAATGTTAGCCTGCTAAAATTTTTGCTAATAGGTTATATTACATGCAAATATTAATATGCTAACATGTTGCTAATGCTCTTAAATAAGGTTCATTTGCATGTGAATGTTAGCACGCTAGCTAATTCTGTTAAATTAGGTTGAGCAACATGAAACATTAACCTGTTAGCTTACAAATGGTGTTATATTACATGTGATTCTGTTAATTATTTAGGATGAGCTATTTTATTTTATTTTATTTAGGATTCAGGATGAGCTACATGTGAACATTAGGTTAACATTTTGCTAAGGCTTACAAATTGGGTTATATTACATGTGAATATTAATATGCTAACAAGTTGTTAATGCTCTTAAATTGGGTTCATCTATATGTGAATATTAGCATGCCAACAGGATGCTGATGATGCTAAATGTGACATTCCTGCTCTGTAACATGTTGCATGGTTTAATATGCTAACCTAAGTATGCTAACCTAAATAATCTGACTTTCAAATTCTAATATTAGCATGACAGTGTAATTGACCACAGTGTTTTAACTATTGAATTTCTGTGGGAAATCAAGATGATGTTCAAGATGATGTTGAACACTTGTAACATCTGACCCATGCCTTGCTCCCGTAGCCTACAGTAAACACATCACACACGAGTATTGTGAAGAAACGATCCCTTTATTGGTGTGAAACAGTCCCATCCAAGTCAAAAGGGTTAAAAACAGTCAGTGCGCAAACAGACCCGTTTCTCCACACCCTGCTGGCTCTACCGGGGTGGGATTTACAAAGTCAAACTGGGTGCAGACGTTCAAAACGCTGAGCCCAATAGGTGAGGGGAGGGGGGGGGGCGGGATTTCCACAGAAAATATGAAAAAAATACTCGAGTTTACTCCAAACCATTGAAACTACAGCAGCACCAGAACTTTCTCACGGAGGCAGGAATGGACTAGAGGGTGGAGTTGTGGACATCTGTGTGAGTGAAGGGGAGGAGGTGTGTTTACTGAACTCACTAAATGATAAGGTAAACATCTGGGGTTGGTTGGTTGGTGGGGGGGGGGATCAGACCACATTGATGACAGAGAAAAAACATTTTATTTTTAGGATTTTGTTTCAAGTGGAGGAGAGCGTGAGTGGCCAGAAGCGCTACCCCTCTGTCCTGTGTCGGTTTATTTGTCGTCTCTATGGTGTTCGCCAGTTAACCACAGAGTCATTTACCAGGTTGTTCAAGCTGCTGTCGCTCTCGGGAGCCGTCTTACTTGGCGTTGGCAGAGCTGCTGAGCAACTTACGGACTGCCTGAGCGATGGCATCGCGATCGATGCCGAAAATCCGGAGGAGCTCGTGGGGCTTCCCGCTCCGGGGGACCTGGGAGACCGCCAGACGGTGGACGGTGAAGCCGGTCTCGTTCACCACCGCAGAGCAAACTGCCTCACCGAGACCACCTGAGGAATCAGGATCAGGATTGTAGGGTTAGTTCATGTAAAGCACACAAGATTCATGTCTCTAATTGTTTTTTTTTTTTTTTTTTTTATTCTGTATTTCATGATTTCCATCTTTCTATCACATGCAATCTCTTCACAACTCCTTGGGCAACTCACACCTGTCATATTTTCACCCTCCTTTAAAGTTGCGTCCAGTTTCTGAAGTCTGTCTGTGGCCGTCTCTGGACCTGGTTAACTGAGCAATCTGATCACAAGTGGCCAAGTCCAGGTGTGAACACACCCAGGACGCATCATACAATCGCTCAAGATGACAATTTGGAGGTGGTCAGGAATTATTTTGACCACATAAAGTGGAGATTTACTGCATTAATTCAGCAGAACAAAATAATTATTATACATGGTACTTACAGCACAATCTGATCTCAAGTGGGCCACAGTAGTAACATAACAGCATAATAAAAAGCTATCCTGAAATTTCTCAAGAAAAAAAATAGTGCAATTTCGGAAGATTGCTGTCATTTCCGATTTAATACTGAGTCTCAGTGTTGAAAACCGTTCAACCTGGTGGACAAATTATTGATAGCTAATTACTTTTATTGAAAAATTGCAGCTAATGTCTTAAATTTAGCTTTCCGCAGGGCCAGATTAGACCCTCTGGTGACATCCATGCTTTTTAAAAGACATTACTGATGATTTCTAGGTTGTTGCTAAAAAGCATAAAAAAACAGTTGTTTTACCGATGGCCAGAAGTTGAATCAAAGGATGGAAATAGTAGATACATTTTAAAAACATATAGAGAAATAAGAGGAGAAGAAAGAAGATGCAACATTTGGCAGATTTCTTTTTTTTTTTTGTCTTACTGGTACTGAATGTAGGTCAGCTTGAGCCCAAAGGCCTGATCTGAATTTAAGGGACGCTGACAGGCTCCTCCTCTTCAACCCCACCTCCTCCCTCCCTTCACCGTCATATATGTGGTTTTTAATGTATTGAACCTTTTCCTCATCTTAACCTCTCTCATCACAACCGCAGCCTTTATCCGTGGTCTCTTGCATGTCCCTCTTCCTCTTCTCATCGGGCTTTTCCCTCTATCTGCAGAAAGACCTCAGGGCTTTTTTATTCATGAGTGGATGCACAAGCAGCTCCCTGACAATCGTCCTTATTCCTGCTAGTTGAAGCTCTACTGCTGATGTTACGGAGTCTAAACAAAAGCGACTTTAAGTGAACACGCGATTATAAAATGCCTGTATATAATTTAATAATGTTTGCAGAACATAAATGTAGATATGTGTCATACAGTATAGTTGGGTGAGGATTTCTTTCTAATCCAGACATTTGAACCTGTAGTAAAAGCACATATTTATTAAATATGACTCACTTCCACATAGATGACGTCCACGTGGATCTAAAATCTTACATTATGTCCAGAATTATTTTTTTTTTGCCACTTGTAATTGTACATTTCTAGCATTTTATGACACTGGCAAATCTAGATAAAACAATAGAAAATAAAAATATGGGAACAATTTGCATGGTTTTTTTTTGGGCCCATTTTCCCGTGTCACCTTCGTAGTAGTGGTCCTCCACAGTGATGATGCGTCCTCTGGTGGCCCTGGCGTTGTCGATGATGGTCTTGGAGTCCAGGGGTTTGATGGTGAACGGGTCGATCACGCGAATGTTAATTCTCTCTGACGGGTGGGAAATAAAGCACAATGTATTATTTTACTATTAATATTATTATCAGTAGTATTAGTAGTATTATTATACTGGAGCGGATTAGCTTCCCACCTTTCTTCAGGATTTCAGCAGCAGCCAGAGCCTCATGCAGAGTCACTCCGGCCCCGATCACCGTCACATGGTCGTCATTGGTTTTATACACAACCTGAGAGGGAAGAGAAGATGTGAACGTTTACGTGGACTCAGTGATACTTGCGATACGTCGATGGTTGACTGCTGCTGCTGCTGCTGCTGCTGCTATTCACCTTAGCCTGTCCAACATGGAAGTCTTCGTTGCAGTTGTAGATGATGTTGTTCTCTGGGCGGCTTGTTCGAATAAAACACAAACCCTAGAACAAATACGAAAATTACCGACCTACATCTACTTTAATGATAAAATCACATATTTAACGTGTTATTAAAGGTCAGTATTGTAACCTTTGTGTTGGCAGCCAGCTCCACAGCCTTCTCAGTGGAGACGCCGTCGCTTGGGTAGAAGACGGTTGCCGTGGGGATGGCTCTGAACATGGCCAGGTCCTCCAGACCCATCTGAGAGGGTCCATCCTCACCTAAATATACCACAAACACCACAGCACCAACAAAGACGTCAGGTAAAAGTAAAACTGAAACATATTTACTGTCGGCAGGGAAAATAAATTACAGTAGGTAGACTGGGCGTGCATTCAGTCTGTGAATGTGGCCATGCAATGTACCTGAGGAGGAGGAGGAGGAGGAGAAAGGGAAGGAGGAGAAGGAAGAGGAAGAGGAGTGAGGCTGCTCTGTCATCAGGTCCAAGACACAGGGACAGAGAGGGGAAGGGAGGACAGGAGGAGTGCTGACACCAGGAGAGGGATGTGAATGACAAAATATCATGGGTTGGGTTTAGCATCCAGGGGAGTAAAACCAATAAAAACTCACTGCAGTGACACTAAACAAAAAAAAAAGTGAGAAGGAAAAGTGTGCAGCTTCTTTGATCACTTGCTAAAAAGTGAGGCTGTGATTAGTTAATATGGAGCAGACTTTGAAATGATTGAATTATCAACCATATAGGTAATAAATAAAAAAAAAAAACACGGTGAAAACATCTTCAAAATATTCCTTCATCGGAACAAAACGTGCTCTAATATGCAATAATCACTAATATCACCACCTGCAATAAACACCACATCCTGTTCCTGTGAGTTTAATGTATAAAATCTATAAATAAATAAAAACTGGTGGGACGAACTGACCGATGGAGACGCCGCAGTGGGAGCCACAGAGGTTGATGTTGCTCTCAGAGATGGCGGCCATGCGGAGCTGGTCGTAGGCTCGGGTGAAGAAGGTGGCGAAGGTGCTGGCGAACACCACGTTACGGTCTCGCACGGCACAGCCCATCGCCACGCTCACCTGCAGGGGAACAAAATGTGTGTTTGTATAAAGAAAGGCAGGTAGTTGTGTCCTCAACTACACCTTCTGATCAGTGGTAATTAACAAATGTTGGCGGCACTAAAGTAAGTGAGAGAGTTAAGGATCTAATTAACCTACTTTGCATTAGCCTGTTTATATCGTTTACCTGATGAGAATAGCTAAGATGTAGCGTGTTAGAGGGAATTTAACTCCTGGATTTTATTCAGATTCAGGGACTAATTAAAACAGTTGGTTGTGTTGCATTTAACGTTGGTTCAGAGATAGTTTTAACATCCCTTCAACACTATGTTCTTGCTGTTTTCAAGCTTTAATTGTTGTGCAATTGGAGCATTGTGGAGCCTTCCTGCTGCTGTTCGGCTCCATAATGAACACTCAAGGTTCAACACTCTCACCATTCACTATTTACTCTGTATGTAATATAATATCCGACAATCCTTATCTGTTTGCAATTTAATGCTTTTGTTACAATCCAATTACTTTTTATTGCAGTTCAATGCTTTTTTTGTATATATGCCAATACTTGCATATTGTTTATTCTGTTCTATTTTTATCTCATTGTTGATCTTTATTATGGGACAAATTAGTGGGTTTAGGCATTTATAGCTGTGTGCGTATGAACAACATGTTCAGTTTGATCTACGTGTAGAAACCAGTATTTTTATTTATAAGCTGAAAAGATGCGTTGCAAGTTGCAGAAAAAGAAGGAGAAGATGCACCCTGGAGACGTGCTCTTCACCCAACTGTTTCTCCTCGTAGGACACACCAGGTTATCTTCTTGGTTATCTAACTATAAGATTATAATGCCTTCACATACGCCTAACACGTGCGGGTCATCTTTCTTTCTCACCATGTTCTGCTCTGCAATGTAACACTCCACGTAGCGGTTGGGGTGTTCGTTTTTAAAGAGCTCAGAGAAGGTGGAGTTCTTGGTGTCTCCGTCCATCGCCACCACGTGCTCGTTGTAACGGCCCAGCTTAGCCAGAGCCATGCCGTACGCCTTCCTCGTAGCAATCTGGTTACACGGGGACGAAAACAGAGAAACATCAGTCAGACACTTATTTATTTATTCAGTGTTTAAGTTAAGAGCGCGTTGGAGACATCCTCACCTTGTCTCCAGCTTTGTAGCTGGGTGCACTCGGCATTCGGATGTTGCGGAGGCTGACGGGCGGCGTGTCCTCGTTGGGTGCGGCAGGATAGAGGCGCTTGTTGCAGCTCATGATGCGGCTCTGCAGCTCCTTGATCACGCTGTCTGCCATGTCTTTGGGCAGGGGTTTACCGTGCCACGCCATCTTGTCCTCAGCCACTGAAAGGAATTGAAGATAAATATTTTTCATCATTCTCTTATAAAACGTTACATCCCACGGTAGAGCTTTTAAGGAAGGAAACGGGTGGAAGATTTGACTGAGCTGAGAATGCGAGAGTCCAAAAAATTTTGCAGTGGATTATTTCACAATAAAGCGCAATCCTGCAGGTGCACATGTGAAGACGCATAAGACACAACCATCTGCCACAGTCATAACAATCTTCCCCTCCAGTGGGTGACAACAAGCTACTTCAGAGGTCAAAGATTAGAACTGAGAGGCCACAGGTTTATAACAACACACACACGCATTATCTGCTATATTAACATTTAAACAAAGACATATGCTGTTAAACACACACACACTCCGCCTAAGGCTTATCACAGCACCAGTACAATGGAGCATAGCTGGGAGTGAATCCTACACATTCTGAGGGATTACTGAGCTGCAGCAGCTAAAGCACTGAAGCGTTGCCGGGATTATGTCCAGTGAGTTTAGGGCCTCTCTGTGATGATGGTGGGTTCTTAGGGCAGTAAAAAACACTTTTGACAAATCTATTTATCACAGTTAGTTGTTTCGACCAGTCATCATTTAGAGAAATGTTGTTGACTTTTAATCCTGCTTTGTTGCATTCATATCTGACTTTGCATTCTCTGATTCACCACTGTACCTGGGATCCCTTTGCCCTTAATGGTTTTGGCAATGATGGCGAGCGGCTGGTGGCGGGGTTGACTCAGCACTTTACATAACTCCTCCACACTGTGGCCGTCCACTATGATGGCATGCCACCTGCAAAAAAAAAACAGAGAAGATCAAACATTTAACTAAGGTCCCAATCCTCCTGGATCCATCTGAATCTCCAAGTTAACTGCCTTCTCCTCCTTTACATTTTATGAGCTGATTTATTCATTTATTCATTTCCTACCCTCTGAGGTCTCTGTGTTAAAGTTAAATTGCAATACAGGTTTCAAATATTTAAATTGTTAAAATAAACATAGCTCAGTGTTATGAAGTTAAAAAGTAATTCCATTTTGCTTCACATTGAGTAAGAGGCGCTTTCTCCTGTTACATTCTTTATTATTCAGATTTACATTTCCTACAGTCAATATTTTTTTGGACCACAACAACTTTGAACCCCCTTTGTCTGCACTGCAGGAACAAATGTAGTGTTTTGCTCAAGAGGAACATTGAGTGACATAATTGTTCATTGATATAAACCTTTTATACAAGTAAACGTTAAAATAAGACTTAATAAAGGACCTAAATATGAATTTTGAAAGTCTTTAACTGAGACTGAACAAGTTACATATTAAATACATTAAATATAAGAAGCTTGAGACGTACATCACAGGCCACAAGTTTGGAAGCAAGATCAAATTTGTACATAAAAGATCATAGTTTCATTGGTATTAAAATAAATATGATTATTATGTAAAGAGTAACCGATCAGAAGACATTTTTACTATAGTTATGAGGTATTTGAGTTCTGCTTAGACATATACGAGGCATTCGTTCCACATGAGATGTTTGTATGCAGACTCTCAAAAGCCAAAGAGTTAAAAAGTGAATAATGCTGTGATTTTTTTATTTTTTTTATTTAATTTTGCACTGAAGTTGTGACTTTTAGTCTGTAGTGTACAGTAGGTAGGAGGTCCCTACTTAATCTCGCCATCAGTTTTTGGGTCCTTGGCCTGAAAACGTTGAAGACCCCCGCTCTAAATGGTCACCGGTGGGTTGGGGTCTTATTGGAACATCGACCAGATACTCACTTGGAATTGGAGGAACTGTCTTTTTTTTTTTTTTTTGATACTTGAAGAACAAAGACTTGCCTCAGACAGTAAAACCGGCTCAAACATCTTGCCCTCTGACTCCCCCTGCTCACCCAAAAGCCTCACAGCGTCGCTGGTACTTCTCCACGTGGTGCTGCAGTGGAGTCGGGTCGCTCTGACCCAGCCGGTTGATGTCCAGGATGGCCACCAGGTTGTCTAGCTGGTAGTAGGAGGCGAAGGCCATGGCCTCCCACACCGAGCCCTCTGACAACTCTCCATCACCCAACAGGCAGAACACGCGATAGCTACGAACAGAGAGGGATTAAATGTTTGGTGAATTCAGAGCTTCTACAGTCACACAGGTGGAGATGAAGAGAGAGAGGGAGGAGAGGGGGGGCATTTTTTCCATGTTAGCGACATTATTCACCCCTGGCAACTCCTCTGATTCCTCCTATAGGGATCGATGTGACAGCTGACCCTCACACCTAAAACACACCAACACAACCCCCGTCCTCCCGCCACCCTCCGACCGAGCGTCCTCACTGGCTGCTCCTGTGGCGTAACCGCTCGTGACAGCTTTCCAGTCAAATAGGCTCGTTGTCATTAAAACGGGAAGATGGGCTGAGACACGCTGCATTACAACACGCATTCCAACCCCGAGTGTGAAGACAAAACACTCGAGAGGGGAGAGACAGACAGACAGAGGGAGAGAGAGAGAGAGAGAAGAAAGGATGAGAGGAATTCCATGGATGTTGGAAATGGAGAGAATAGAGAGAAAAGAGATTTAAGCCCTGAAGGGGAGGAATCAGACGAGGAACCTGTTAAACTGATCTCTAATGCCTTCAGGTCTGAAACGCGCCACCTTCTCATGTGAAACCAAAAACTGACAAACTGTCAGATCGTGTTAAACGTATCTAAACCTTTTATACAAGCAAACTAAAGTTAAAATAAGATTTTTATAAAGGACCTAGATATGATTTTGGAAAATCTTTAACTGAGAATAAGTGAGTTGCATAATTAAATATATTAAACTTGAGACACATACAGTAAAAAATTACATTTTACATTACAAATTACATACAGAAACAGTTCGGTTTGTTTAGTCACTCTTCTTTTATTCAGACGTATAATTCCTACAGTCCGTATTTATTTATATATTTTACCTTTAAGTTAAACAAGTAGTCAAGTATCTGTCTTCAGTATGAACATTTATGAGGTGACAGTTACTACCCTGCATCAAGATGCATTTTTAATTGTTTCACTTTAGATTATTAGGTTCCCATCCACCACACAATACCATCAGGCAGACGTGGCTCTGTTAATTCCTTAATTAATTCTGACGCCTGGCAATGAACTCAGAGACACAGGAGCAGTGTCATGAAGCCGACATCCAGAATCAAAAGATTTCAGAAGTTCATTTTGTTTTTGGTAAAACATGTCTGCATATGATATAAAGCTTTCTCTATAGCCCCGGCCCCTAATCTGACTCTGTCATGACGGTAAGGTTTAGTGCAAGAAATGTTATGTTAGAAAGCATTTGTTGTTGTAGTGTACCTAATAAAGTGACACATGAGAGTATCCAGTGTCCTTTACCTGAAAGGAGCCGTTTGATGGGGTGGTGGAAAGTGAAGACTGGCCAAAATATCCGTACTCCTGACCTAAAACCGTGTGTAACTCAACTGGAGCAGGTACCGGTGAAGTAAACTAATCCCTAGGAAGGTGTGTTGTGAGATAACAGATGGAGACAAGGTGATACCTCTCCTGACTCACTGCCCAAACCCGTCCAGTGCACTTCCCTCTAATTGCATCAACAAGACCTTTACATCCTGCCATCGCGAAGAAGAAAAGAGTTCTTCAGTTAATATCTTTAATGAGCGTGAGCAGCAGCTCTGCACATGTTCGATCCAGTGATCTCACGTTCACGTCCGCAGCCTCACAGTGCTGAAGCACGGCTCAGTGAACAGCCGGTTATTTATTTGCTCTCGTCTCTTGTGCCGCTGGTAAGCGTATTGGACGGGTTCATCCGCGTATCATTTTTTAATAAAACACACCCTCTGAGAAGCTGAGCGGTCTGTTTGTAGTGCAGGCGTAATCCGGAGGAGCTTGCTGCTCCACTCCGAGAGACATTCTTTAGTTTATCCTGCAGCTTAGGTTGTGTGTGCATGTGTGCCTGTGGTGGATATAGTTGCTATTCAGCAGTTTTTGTTATGAAACCAGAGATATAGCCTTCAGTGTTGCAGTGAATTAGCTTGACATGCTGCTCTAAGCTTCACGGTGCATGCACAATCAGGCGTAGCACTGCATGCACGGTGCATAGAGTATTGTCTACTGATGCAGCAGAGGCACTGCATGGTATATTGTTCTTTTTTTATGTATATTTTTTAGGATGAAAGATGAGGAAAGTGGGTGATCCAGAGAAACAAGGGAGGAACTGTGCTTTTGCATGTGTGATTATTAGAGCAGAAACAATCGGGTGCACACAGAAAGCAGAGCGCTAGAGAGCGAGATCAACTGCGCCGTTCCCTGACCGCTCGTTTTGTGCAAAAGAAATGCCTCCGACACAACCTCCTTCTGTTCTGTCTGCAATTAAATGCATAGAGTAAGGCCCTGAATCCAGATTTCTGATCATTGTGCATCATATCCATTTTAATGACGTGTCTGGAATGTGTTGTGGCCTATCACAGCCCACACAGCTCTATCTGTCTATTGTCGGACTGAAATCCATGTGGTCATTTCTAGATCACACCAGAACAAAGGAAACACACGTGGAGTGATTCAGATGGGCGAACATTCAGCTGAGCAAACTGCTCTGCAGGCTCGTTAAAATGTTGCGTGAACAAATTTGAACGATAAAGAAATGTGTGCGGAATAAATCGTAGCGTAATTTGGTACGGTTTTACTTCAAATCAAATTACACTGATCTGTTTATTTCTGAATTCAGATTCCACCTACTTTGCAAATAAACCTTAATTCTTGATCAGATCTGAGGTCAGCTCTCTTAACTCTGAGTGGCCGCCCAAATGTCGACACAGACCCAGCTTGTCAGGGAGGGTTTGATCCAAAGCTCCGGGCTGAAATGTCACATGTCTGCACAGATCGCTGCAGCATACATCATGTCATGCATAATTTCACACAGTCTACGTTAATGTGTGCAGACGCGAGCTAGGCTGCCATGCTCCTGCAAATGTTTGCACGTTAAGAGGGTCCCCGAATGAGGCTGTGTTCATTTTGCGCGAGTGTATATATGTATGTAGAGTGTGATTTTGTGTATGTTACCTGGCCTTGTCAAAGTATTTTCCAGTGTAGGCCATTCCACAGGCCGCTCCCAGCCCCTGACCCAGAGATCCAGTGGCCACATCCACAAACTGCTGCTTCTGTTAGCATGCACACACACACACACACAAAACATGCATCTTACTCCTCAGACTGTACCGAGAGCTCAAGCCAAGCACGAAGTACAGCAGACGGATTGTCGTCAGCGTCTGGCCGCTCATGTCTGAGTCTCGCCGGGTTCATGTGAACACAGTGTCGTTCATGTTTGGAGAGAAGAAAGGAGCTGAGGACAGACCATCTCTGTCGCACAGGCACAGCTTTGTCAACGCGTTTCTGCATGCTTACGTTTGTTTTCCGTGTTCACGCGGGTCAGGAGTTACACCGTCATTAGAACACTCGGTAGAAGACATTTACTTGAAGAAGGTAAAAATCACTTAAAGGTTTTTTATTTAGATTGTTTCTCACAGCTTGTGCGAGTGATGTTCAGACTGTTTCCCGTCTAGCAGGAAAAACGAGACAAATGTGCATATTTTAAGATTCCAGCGTGGCTTCATCTGGTGACAAATATTTCTTCAGTTGTGTTGATTAAATTATTTAAGATTCTCAGATGCCTTAAGCTTATCCAGCCCGCAAGCAGCGCAGCCAGCAGAAACTGGCAGATGCCTGCGCTGATGTAAAGACGCCAGAAGCAAAGTCAAGCACGAACACTGATCGTAGAGTCAGTGAAAGATATCATGAAGCAGCTTAATGAACTCGCTGCTCATGTAAACAAAGATACTAACGGTAATCTATGCTAAACGTGGACACATTTCTGATTGTGTTTGAACTTCCTGCAGGTGTGAACGTCACCTCACCGGCACTGGGTGTCCTTCCAGGATGGAGTCGACCTTGCGGAGGTTGAGGAGCTCGTTCTCCTTCAGGTAGCCTGTCTCCGCCCACACGGCGTACAGCACAGGAGCCGCATGACCCTGAGGACATAGGGGTCAAAGGTGAGAGTTTCATTTTACTTCCTAAAGTGCGCTGTCTGTGTATAGTCTTAAACATATTTTGTTTATTGGAAAGTGGATATGAGTCAATTATTTGGACACTGGACGCACTATTAGAGGTTTCTGTGCCCCGGCCACCTGTACGTTACCTTGGAGAGGACAAACCGGTCGTTGTTCGGGTTACGAGGATCTTCAGGTCGGTACTTCATGGAATGAAAGAACAGCACCGACATGATCTCTGCCACGCTGCAACATGATGTCGGATGACTGCAAAAAAAAAAAAAAAAACACTGAGAAAGAGGAATCAGACGCACCTCCTCAATTCTAATCAACAACCACGTTCAGAAGATACTCCACACATAGACGGAGACGGGACGGGGAGAGGAGGGGGTGAAAAAGGAAAGAGAGAAAGCAGCAGTCACACACTGAGTCTGACTGTCTGTCTAATCTGGTCAACTTTAATCTGTTTGGTTTATTCATGCCAGATGTAGTCTGAGGGTTATGTAAGGAGTCAGAGTGACTTCAACACACAGTCAGTGTCTCTCTGTCAAACACAATTTCTTTCTTTTAGTCTCATGCACACACGTGTAGCCACAGTACAAAGCCATCATTCAGAGTGTTTGTCCAAAGCTGCTGAAAGTCAAGACAATGTATTAATCACTTTTTATTTCTTGCACATTCCAATGACTCGTCACTCACGCGTCGTTTGTGGAGGCATTTTTCTGCGTTTCCTGAAAAGTAAAATGTGATCAAATAATACAAACAAATGAATAAATATTTTAAATTAAATAAATGATTAAATAATTAATTATGTGAAACTGATTAAATCAATGGATAAATAAATCATTTATATTAAATAAATAATTAATTAAACATATGGGGGATGATTCCTGAACAGAGTAAAAGGATTCGTTTCTGTGTTGAGCACATCTCTACAGCTCTGTCTGTGGTTTATGTTTACTAGAATTACATTTGTGGATTTATTTTTTTATGATTTAGAAGCAGCCCGACTAGAAACTGATGCGCTTGAGGTTAAAATTCTTAAGTAATTCTTAAGTAATAAAACAAGTTAAAACGGTGGGGTTGTTTTTATAGTCTAATGTATTTTACGCAAACTTCGAAAAAGTAAGACAAAATATTTTTGCTGTGGATCACCTTTGTTGTGTATTTCCTCTTAGCTTTAACCACTGCGGCGCGTTTTAATTTGAAATTGCACACCGGACGTCTTCTATCTTATTTGATTCCGGCTGCTTCACGATGGCGTGACAAACTGCACCGGACCACGAAGTCGCGCAGGTTGCATTTATTCGGCCGCCGCCGATCACCAGGTCGCACGGGATCACGCAGCTCGACATCCTCTCTGCTCCCGTGTTATATAACAGATCACAGAGCACGCAAGGGCTTACGGGAGAGCGGAGTGCTGTCGTGCACCTGCAGCAGTTTGTGACCGGACCTCCAAATCGGCACCATTTAATAATGGGAGCGGAGGGGGAGTGGTGTGCTGTAAACTAATATTTTTTTCTAGGAACTAAGCGTAATAGTAAAATCTCATGCAGATGAGAAATTGAGAATAAATTGAACCCTTTACACCTAGTGCGTAAATTGCGCAAAAGTAGTTTTACGCACAGATACATATATCTATGCTTCATGCATAGTCCCACGTTGAGATATTATTTATCTGCAAGATAATAAACCCAAACATAGACGTGCATACACTGCCGGTCCTCTTGCACACTGTGTTGCAAACAGTGAGTCCTCAGGAAATAGTCATGCGCACTTCTTACACATTTATCCTTTACTTCTATTAATCATCATTCAAAAGGATGAATGAAAAATAAAACACTCGATTCACTTGGGCGCATTGTTTTGTTGTGTCCTGTAAATGTCCTGCTGGGTTTGATCCCTCGATCTCTCGCGTCTTACCCGCTGCCTGCTGCAGTTGTCGCCTTAATGGAGTTGATCCTGAGTCGGTTGGCGATGTTCCTGAGCGCCTGCACCGTCTGCTGGTCCGGTTTGTGGTAGTCCTCCATCTGGCCGATGCACCGAAGAGTAGCACAAGCACGCACACGCAAGCCGGTTCAATGAAGTGAAGAGTTAAAAAAGTCTGCTGGATAGAGGGCGATGAGTGCGCAGCGCACGGTGGCAGGGGTTAAAAAGAGGCAGCGCTGTCAAACGTGAGAGAGGAGGAGGAAGAGGAGGAGGAGGAGGAGGAGAAGAGGAGAGTAGAGTGGAGAGGAGAGGAGAGGGGGGAGGGAGGGGGCGTGTTTGCAAGCACGAATACCGCTAATCAGAGGCTAAAAGAAGTCCAGAGCGAGTCCAAACTGTCATGAGCGCAGCCAATAGAGGGAAGGCTCTAGACTGACACCAAGGCCACACGCGCGCTCTTAACGCGCATGAGCAGGGAGGCACGCTCCGGTCAGGGGCGCTCAGGTTTAATATGAACAGACGGAGATCCGGTGAAACAAAGAAGTGGCTAATTTATGGCGAATTATGACACATTAATTAGACTCTATATGATATATTAGTAAAATATAATAAACTCAACGTATGTGGCTAACATTGTTACACAAACATCAGTTCCATCTACACATTATAATGTCAGAAAGGTTATACTGTCACTTCATACTAATGGCCTTATCTTGTAGTAGCACCATGTGGCAGGATGGATGTGATACTCAGCATTTAGCTTCTACATTTAATACATTTGAAGACGAATATAGATGTAGAGGGTCAAGGTGTCTATTTTGGTGGGAATAAGTTAAAGAGTAAAGCCACCGTATTAGGTACACCTACTCCTTTAACTACAATATCTAACCAGCCAATTAAATGGCAGCAGCTCAGCTTATTTAACCATGTAGTCACGGTCAAGATGATGTACTGAAGTTCAAACCGAGCATCAGAGTAGAGAAGAAATGTGATTTAATTGACTTTGAATGTTGCATGCTGGCTAGTTGAAGCACAACCACCCACCTTATAGATAACTTTATGCTGGTCCATCAAAGGCAGAGACTTGAACACTGAACTAGCAGGAAACACACTCTTACATGGGCTTGAAACAGAGTAATTATGATTTAATGTTTGCAGCAGTGACACAAGCAGATACAACGAGGTGAAATGTTTTTTGCACCTCCAGAGTTTTCAGAGGAAACGAGAACCTGATCAAACAAATGAAACTGAAATATTATACATGTGAATGTATTTATTTAAGAAAATGAAAACATATCTTGAAGATGCAAAAGTAAGTGAAGCACTGTTTTCGGTGTTTGTTGTGACCTCCTTAGGAACCAACTAAATGAAACGAAACAGCACCTTGGAGGAATTTTAGCCCATACATCAGTACAGAACCACCTCACTTCTGAGATGTTGGTGTGTTTCCTCACATGAGCTACTTGCTTCAGGTCTTCCACGACATTTCTACAGGACTTTGACGTCCATTCCAAAACATTCATTTTTTTCCCTGTTAGATCCTTTGTAGCATGACTTGTGTACCTGTGCTCGTTGTTTTCGCTACATGTCCCACATATATAAACAGGCCCCCATGTTTCATGGACAGGATGGGGGTCTGGTGCTGGAATACAGTGTTGTTTCATCCCAAAACATGACGCCTCTCATTTTAAAGCAAACTATTCTACTTTGGACTCATCTTTCCACAAAACATTTTCTCAACAGTCTCCTGGCTTGTCCACGAGATGTTTAGAAAACTGGAGATGACAGAAACACTTCGCTCTTGAAATTAACTTGTAATCCTCACAGATATGTAATATGGTCTTTTTTTCCCTAATAATCAAATACATAAAAATAATATTTCAGTTTCGTTTGTTGGCTTTGGTTCTCTTTGTCTACTGTCAGGACATGTGTATGTGATGTTATACTAATTATCCGTATATTAGAGATAGTCTGGTCATCTATTGAATGGACCTGAGCTATCCCTCTACGCTGATTGGTTCTGAGCTGGTCACGTGTTTCATGGGCGCCATGAAACTCCACCAAAAACGGAGAAAGGTATGGAAGCAGACGATTAAAAGGAAGAACTGGATGTCAGCTGATTTCTCCCTATTATGTGAGAAAAATAAAGTCATGCCAACATTAATGTGAACCTTGATCTCAAAAACGCCCAACACCACTTTATAAATAGCTGGGTGAATGTTATTTATGTCCATGTAGATAGAAAAATTTAATTGACACGTGACTTTACCTCGGTTACTACTAAGTCATTATGGCTAGTGTGCTAATGCTATAATGATAATACTTAACGACATTTTTACTATTTCTGAGTATTTGTATTTTTTCTAAGTAATTTTAAACTTTTAACGGTGATGGATGAACACAGAGACTGAGGAGAAGCGAAGTGTAAACACAGCTCTGTGACTAATGAGTCTATTGGGCTACAAAGCATTTTTCAGGCTCATTTAAGATATTTAAGTGAGGGCCTTTTACATATTGACAGATGTTGGAAATTACATTTATAGGCCTGTTAATGGTGAAAATAAGCGATTTATTTCAACATAGCACATCCACTCTACAGGGTTACACTGTAGGATTGAATTGACCAGACTCTCTCTAATGTACCATAAGTAAATGGTGACATCTGGTGCTCAAACGAACAAACTGCACTTGTCTCCTGAGCTAAGAACCACTACTGTTATACTGCGTGTTTCTTCTTATTTTTTCCCTTCCCGTAGGATGAGTTATATATCAAAACATGCGGCTTGATTGTGATCGAAATACAATTTTTTTTCCTAACATAAGTCACAAAAAACTGCAAAACAAATTCCACTGAACTGAGTGGGACGGGCAAAAAACAAAAAGAGCAAAAAGAGAGTTTTTCAAACGTCTACTGCTCATGCATACTTTCACCTAGAGACTTCATTTAAACTTTAAACTGTACACACAAGTCTTGTGTATTGGTGTATTGATCCACGTTTTGATAGGTCATATAGTTTTTGATCAATCACTGTTCAATGACCATGATCATTTTTGGAGAAATCTTGAGATGGGTGTGTATTGCGCTAGAGTGGGTGACGCCATCAGCCAGAGTGTGGGATGCTGTCTGAAACTTTTCTCTTTTTCTTTTTCCACAATTGTAGACAAACTTGTTGTGTCTCTCACAAAGTTCTTGTCAAAACAATGAGACGTACAGAATTTGAACTGTGAGCCTCTGAGTGCTGTCTGCTCTCCATTGACTGTAATGTAAAGATTTTCTGAGAGAAGCAGAAGGGACCCCTGTTTTAAAGTCACACATGTCTTCAAAATATTTACTATAGAAGGACTAAAAAACATATCAAAGTCTTCAGGAAGATCTTACGACGCCCACGGTCTGCGTGTTTTTCTGATAGAAGCTACCATTTTGTCACAATAAGCCCAAATGTGAGACCAGCACAGAGGGAGAAAAAACGCCCTTTTCTCTCTGTCCCGGCCCAGCGCGCTACTGTCGTCATTGACAACCACCTCAAGTTGCCATGGCAATCCCCTGACCCACAGGCCAGAGCCACAGCTGAGACCAACCGGTTCTATGCACAAGAGATGATGACGTGTTTCTGTTGAAATGTCAGGATGGTTGTAAACTTCCGATTACCACAGATCGCTACCATAGACTGCAATCAAAACTGTCCTTGTTGTTTCGTTAATCAGAAAAAACTAATCTAAACTGCTCTGGTTTTAGCTATTTTTTAAAATTTATGTTATGTAATACCAAACGACCTGTAAACAGACTGAAGTGTCTTTTCTAAAACAAAAAGACAGCAATTCAAGCCACGACTGCTGTTTGCCGCAACATCAAGCTCAGTCTTAAGTTTCCAGACCTTTCCCAAGGACAAGGAGTTGCAAAAACAATGGATTATTAACATCATTATTAACATCAGGCTTACAGCTCAGGCTAGTTAGAGTTAGCGTTAGCATATTACCTTCAAAATTGCAGAGGTAGGATGACGTGTAAAACTTGAATCTCTTTTCAAGCTTACTCTGCGGCGTTTTGCTGCTCGCCTGGACCCTTTCAAAATTTAAAAAATCTCTGGTATTGAAGCACAAAAACAAAAATCACATCCTAGTTTATGCTTAAAAACGGATTCCAACAAGTTACAAAAAAAAGAAAAAAAAAAGTGACACATCTAAATTTCAAATCTTTAATATCACAAAATATCCACAATTATCCAATTTACGCGCAGTGACAATCAACCATAGAAAATAATGTAATTTGCAAAGACTTTACCAAAACTCACATCTCTGGCCAAAAGGATAAATTATACCAAAGCATAAAATAACATTAAAATCTTAAATATGGGACTGCGATTAAAAAGAGATCTTACTTTATTAAACCGACACATGACACAAGTGTTGGGACAAAACCCACATCTGAAGTAAAGGGTTGATCTGATCTGGTCAAACGGCTGCAGATGTCGTCTTTCTTTTCTTTTTTTTTACATTCTAAATTTAGCCAAATGAAAAAAAAAAAAGGCTTGTAGCTTAAGTTACACGATTAAAGACAGAAGACAACCAGGGCTGAAATGAATACATTCAACTTGCAGGAGCTGAAGTCATGATGACGCAGGTGACAAGAGGACTGATGCAGAGATTCAGCCATTTTTGTTTTGAAGATTTTTTTCACATTTATATCTATATAAAAAAAGTGAAAATCCATAACCTCTTTCTTTTATATATATATATTTTTTTACCAAAATTAAAATAAATTGATAACAAGAGGAAAAAAAGAAAAGTCTTGAGTCTCTGATTTTATTTTTTGACGTACATTAGATCGCTTTTCTTTATTTGCAATCAGCAGCCACTCAGTGCTGCACACGATGGCCGTATAGATGTGCTTTGTTCTCTAGTTTGTAGGGTTTGCGTGCTGCAGTAGCATATTACTGCAAAAAAAAAAAAGAAAAAAAGAAAAAAGTTTGTTTTTAAGTCAACGTGACTTAAAAATGTCTTGGAAAAATAAAACGTAACGACAACAGAGGTAGCTTTTACTTTACATCGTTGGTTCGAGGTGAAACTGAACTCGTTTGAAGCTGTTAAAGCGCGTCACTTCCTCCTACTTTCTTTTTTTTTTTTTTAAGCATTTAATATTAAAAGGGCTGATGGTAAACAAGAATCCAAAAATGTATCATATTTTTTTGCTCATGCTATTCAAATTATAGATGCTGAACCCGCAAATTGACGCAAACATAGCTCTGCAGTACCGTGCTAAAATATCCCAAAAATGCTGGTATCCCTAAAGGCTTGGCGACTGTCGTCTATTGCACATTCCCCTCTTATAACATCTCAGCTCGGCTGGTGGAGGAGAGACGACGACACACACGAGGAGAAAAAAGAAATGCGAAGAAAGAAAATCTGGCAAAGAGGCAAGTTTGTATAAACACAGTCTGTAACATTTAAAAAAAAAAAAAAAAAAAAAAAAAAAAGCAGCTGAGAGGAATTGATCAGTTTGACTTCTTAGTGCTTCTCTTTATAAAAGGTTCAAAGGAATTCCTCAATAAACCGCTGCACAAACACAAAACGCCACTCTTACTGTATCGGCTATCCAGCGTCTCTGTGGCTTTACCAAAAATATACAGGCTTCAGCCTTATCTCCAGGTGGAATAAGTAATAAAAAAAGAAAAAGAAAAAGAAAAAGGGGACAGTTGGTCAAGAAAGACACATGTCATCATACTCCAAAGCTGCATGACGAGTGAGAGAAGAAGCGTCTGTTATTCCCACAAGGTTCAAGCTTCAAAATAATCTGCCCGAAGGTCGAGAGGAATCCATTGTGGTCCCCGTCCTCCAGACGAGTTTATCCACTAACGGCTAAAACCTCATCAATAAGTGTCCGGCAGTTTCTAACCGTATCCATAAAGTTATGAAGTTCATACTGCGATAAGATGTTGATCCAGATGCTGATTAAATGGAGCCATAATAACTTTTAGCACAAAGGGTGACGTTGAAGAGTCAGAAGTGTCCAAAACCTGCATCGCTGCACTTCGTCCAGCTCCCATGATCCTGCGGTCTGTTGGGGGGGGGGGATAAAAAGCTGTAGCTCTGTCGGTTGTTGATGTGAAACTATAGCTTCACGTTGCTGAAGTCCTTGGATAGACTCTGTAGGTAAGCATCATGAATGGCACCGAGGAAGTCTGCGTCATTCTGGACAAAAGAAGACAGGACTGATTACAGATATTACATCGTCTCATTTTTATGACCAGTAAATTGAACCATTTCCTGGCTGGAGACAGATGCTGGTGAAGTGAAAATCGACTGGGATTAATCTGGGATTACTGGGAGTGGTGCCTCTTTTTTAAATTGGCACCAGATTACCATAGAAGACTGTTTTTTTCCTCTACTAGAATTTAAAGGAGTAAATACATAGAAGATTTTTAGATTATCTATGGCACTGACAAGTCGTTGCATCCTTTGCAATGATCATGCACTAGTGAACTTAATGAAATGGACTGAGAGTGTAATGGTGAATAGTTACTCTTAAACTTAAAGAACAATGTTTGTTCTGGTCGGGTCATTCATGCTTCACGAGTACGGATGGGTATCGATACTCGGTACCATAATGGCACCGGTGCTGACGCAAGTGGTTGTTAACCAGATGGTAAAACAACACAGATTTCAGAGTTTCTTTTCTGTGCCACCAAGTACGTTTAAATGCACATGAAAAAAAAAAATGAATTATTGCCTTAATCTGACCTTAACTAAAGGGCCAGAAACACCTAAAGGGCATGTAAACACGTTACTCTGATTAAAATCAGAGTTCTCCTTATCTGATTAAGACGGCCAGATAATGCAATTAGAAATAATTTTTGTCTGGCATGTATACGCTTAATTGGACTTTAACTGGACAAGGCTTTTGCATATTCTTCACAACCACATTACATACGAGATTAAAAAAGCTAAACTATTATCCATCTTGTTGTTGTTTAAAATCCCGGCCTGCCGCATGAACGACTCCAGTTGTTTATTATGTGACGTAATAGGTCAACCGAAAAAGGGGGCCTGGTGAAAAGACACATATCGCCACCTAGTGTGGGGGTGGAGGACATGTTCCCATCAGTTATTCAATTTTCTCCATTGCATGTAAACTGGGGCAAGTACTGCATTCAGAAAGTCGAATTTTGAGCATATCTCAATTAAGGTGCACATGTAAACGCACTAACTCAGTTTTTAATTAGTGCCGGTCAAATTAGCTCTATTTCTGTGCCAATGCTACACGCTACATCACAAGGCAAAGTTTGACTGGACTTCACCTCAAAAGATGCAGACTATTCAACCTGCAACAAGTGCACGAAGGCTACATTGAGCAAGGGCGGTAACAACTCGATTTGATTAAACATCTGGGAACGCATAGAATTTTTTTAAAAGCCAAGAAATTTACTGTTTTAGATAGCCCGTGAGACTCCTGTAGAGGAGAGTATTGTTGCTAAATGAATGCATGTAGGATGTAGCTTCTTCTGGCTACAGTGGCTTCCTCCCCTTCTCAGTTGTATTTATTTTAAGCATCGTGGGACAGACAACGAAAGGCACTTTTCTTATTATGCTTGGATGTCTGCCATCATGCCGAACTCTACCCAAGAGAGACTAGCGATCATCGATTAGCATCTGGGAGCTCACAGAGTAACTGATAGCACTCTTCTGCAGTAACCACGCCCACTTTCACGCAATTTCTGACCATTCACAGAGTAGAAGCTGGACATGACAGGAGAAAATGCATGTGCATGCAAACAAATGCTGTATACCTTGATGAGGTGTATCAGAGTCTCCTGTAGCTGTGTTTTACTGCAGTGAATGACTGGAGGCTCCACAGCTGCTCCACAGGCAGAGGAGGACTCGGAGGGGGCAGGAGGTGCTGCTGCTGCCGCTGCCGCTGCTGCCGTTTTCTTATTGATAGCCTGCTGGAAGGCACTGGGGGACAGCAGCACAGAAATCCCCGACCCTGGAACAGCCAGACCTGGACTCATGGGGACAGCCTGAGAATAGAACGAGAAAAACAAGAGATGACGGAGGAGAAATGACACAAGAGCAGCCAAATGAGCTTACATTACAATCTAATTCATACACTAATGAACAGCTGAACTCACCGACATCGGCTTGATCAGGTTTGGGGGCTGAGTGAAAACATCCATGTCGCTGCTGTGCTGCAGAATGGGTTTCCCCATGGGCTCCTGGAAGCTGTGGGGTGGAACCAGGGTGCTCGGCAGGAAGTTGGGAGCGAGGATGGGTTTGTGGATGTCCGAATTTACGGACGGCACTGGAGCTTTGAGCGTGCTCAGGATCTCCTGTCCCAAGTAGGCGGACGGAGCCGGTGGAGGCGCCGAGGGGCCAGGCGGAGCAGCACGGTGCTCTGTGCCGGCTGGAGGCACCATGAGGGGGGAGGCTGAGCAGTGAGCCTGGGGGTCTGACCTGGGGACCACTGACTGGAAAACAGGACTAGGGTGTAGAGTGTAAGGAGCAGGGAGAAGACCGGGAGCTTGGTGCCGCTGGTTGGACCCAGGATCTTGGGGTGCAAGCTGAGGGGTAAGGAGTGGGCTTTGGTGGACCGCTGTATGATACGGCTGTTTCTGTACGTAGGCGGCCGAGGGGTCAGTGGGAGCAGAGGTGATCTGCGCAGGCATGGTGGGTAGAGAGGGGTCCTTAGGGAGAGATGAGCCAAAGAGCTCCTCAACCGTGATCTGCTTCACCACTGTGTGAGCGCTCTGTGGAGGAGGAAAGACACGACGTCAGAGCTCGTCATTATTCAATAAAAACAGCATCGAAGCCCCTCATTTAATGTAGGTCTGTTCAGCTTTTTACATTATAACTGAAACAAAAGAGTTTAATTGTTCAAAGAGGGTTAAACAGTTACTTGTATTGTGATTATGTTACAAAGTATAATAAATACACAAAGGAATAATTTGGTGTTAATGTTGTGGTGCATTTAGACGTTCATTTTAACTGCGTTAACGTCATAAAAGATTGGCATATAATGGAGACTATTCAGCTTGTTACATTATGCTGCTGTTATGACGAAGAGATGCTGTTTTTAACCAAAAAACTGGACGTACATCAGGAAGTCTGACTCTCTTGAACGCTTTCAGTGACTCCAGACTAGGATGAAGGAACGTTAATGAGATATTTCTATGTATCTGGACACTACAGGTCAGGAACATTGTCCCCACTGGCTGTTTTAGTGCTCAAAAAATAATAATAATAATAAAAATAAAAGCTCACTGAGGAATGATAAGAGTCCGTGATATGTAACCTGTTGAGTTTTGCCTTGTACTGGTAATTTTGTATCTGTTCAAAGTGCTGTCTGAAAATCAGTCTGAAATCAGCGCTGGCACCGTTCATTTTCCTCACTTTTCCTGCCAATATGACGGCGTCAACAAAAAACTTTGTTCTATTGAAACGATAAACCATAATTAAACATCTGTAAAGCATCTGTCCAGAGCCATAATCCTTAAACAACCTAGTTCTGTGCATAAAGAGGCCGTGCTCCACTCTTCTTCATTAAAATCCTAGAAAAATCATCTTCAACATGTAAAAGATCTTCTGTAGCTTCATCTGCTGCCAGACACCACATACAGTAAATATTCACCATGTACGAGTTTGACAGTGACACCTGGAATAAAAAAAATAATAAAACAAACATATCTGCACTCCTCACTGTCCTCCTCCACAGTCTCAGTGTGTAGGAGTGGAGAGGATGACAAAGCCTTCAAAGTGCAGAGATGTACTGTATATAATGAATAAATGGTGGAGCTCCGATAATCTCACATCTTGCCGTGAAGCGTGTTTGTACCTTTTCAGGTTGAGGTGTACCGTGGACATGATCTGTAACGCTGATGGATCCTTTCATGTTCGGTTCTGTCGACACATCTGTTTCACCTGCCTGGGCCTGCGAGTCACACAGAGACACACATTTCATTAAACTAAACAGTATTTTTCATTTTACAAAAGAGCCAGAGGATAAATATAGACCATAAACAGGATATGAAACAAAACGCCCCTGCACCTGAAGTAATCCCACGTTTTTTTTGCTGTTTTTGTTTCTGTTTTTTTTTTAACCACTGTAATCTCTGATATGCGTTTGTGTGACTATGTTAATTCTGACATAGGAACTGGTCTCAGTCAGTATTTAAGAGACAGACGTGATGTTATGTGATACTTTTGGATCTTTTGGACGCCAGGTCTTCGTGGTTAATTGAGTTGTTCCTAAATAGTTTGTGTGTGTGTGTGTCTGTGTCAGGCTGCATCCTGCTGGGGATGGCTGCTGCCACCAATGAGTGTCATTCCTGTGGGGTGGGGGGGTGTCTGGTATGGTCTAGGTGGGTGTTACATGTCTAAGTAACATCCACATTAATGGCAGGTCTTTAAGTTTCTGAGCAGAACAATATATTGTCACAAGATAATCGATGTTATTCACTTCTCCTGTCAGTGGTTTTAATGTTGTGGCTGGACTAAAGTTAGGTTGAATTAAATAGCGTTACCCCATGAAGGGCAGTAGTACAGTATGCAGCATCAAAATTTGCAAAAATGCCAAAAGAAGCAGAAGAAAAACGCAATCAGACACAAACAGGCAGAAATGGATAAAGACTGAACTTTAAAGTCTCATAAAATAGAACTAAACTCTCTGCATTAACTGTCAATAAATCATAATTTATAAACCGAGCAGTGAGCTTTCTAAGCCAGAACACAGAGTTTGGATATAGTGTACATGTGTGTTAGCCTCCTCACTCTCTGGTATTCCTCCTTGGCCTTGCTGAGCAGCTCCAGGATGTCAATGGGTCGTGGTTCTGCGACACCATTCGTTCTCCTTGGCTCTGCCCTCTCTGGCGACTTTCTCTGGGCGTAGTCGGCTTCTTGTTTCACAATCCTGTAAAAGAATAATTAAATTGAACATAAGAGACATTTTATATTTAAAAAAAAAAAAAAAGGGAAAGGAGAGATGCTGGTGTAGGTAAATACACACACACACACACACACACACACAATATGAACATTTTTACTTACTTCACCATCAGCTGAGCGATGCGTTGACAGTCCCTCTTATCATAGAACCAAATACTGTAGATACCCACTGTTGTGAAAAAAACAATCAGATCAGTTTGAGCACAATAACCTACTGCTATTAACCAAATGTCTCCCACTCAGTCTTTTTTTGTTGTTGTTTTCCTGTCCACTTTAAGACATTTCAAACACTTCAAACTACTACTGCTTGCACAAAAACTGATGAAATTTACGCTAAACTAATGCTAAAACAACGGCTCGTTACAGTTCTCCTGTGTTGATTGTGTGCGTATGTGTGATGAAACACCGGCGTATTCGCGGACCCTCAAGAGGCTGCGGTAACCTAGCAACGTGAGTGTTTACCTCCCCGCAGCATCACCTGCTCCTTGGGGAAATAGGGAGCCATGTAAACAGGTGTCTTTGCAGCAGTATCCTCCAACTCCGAGTGTTATTATCAGCCTCGAACAGCGAGTTCACCGGTACTCAAAGAGGCTCGGAGCGAAGCTATCAAGGTCCTCCCTGTGTTGGACTCTTCATTGAAACTTGGGCAAACTCATCCTTCACCATTTCTTCTTCAGAGGGAGGAGTCTTATTATCATCGAGATCATAAAGAACAAACGGAGACTCTAGAAATTAAAGTCCAACAACAAACTAATCATCGGCCTGAAAAGAGCAAACAGACTGAAGAGGAATATAAACCAATATATGAACAAAAACCAGGAGAGGATTTGAGAGAATTTACCGTTTTACAGCCTGAGGAACGCTACTACTCTGCCCACTTTGAGGAATTAAAATGATAACTTCACTCGGACTCAAGTGAGGCTACAGGAGAAGCTGCACAAGAATCGACATCATGTCTTCCCTACCGGGCAGGCTGATGGGCAAACAGAGCCCAAAGGGGGAGCAGTCCACTCTGACGTTGACCCTCGCCATGCTATTTTTTCTCATCAGCAAACAAATGGGGAAACAATCCAACTCCTTATTCGTTGCCTTGATGAAACTCCTGTTCAGACTCCTAATAGATTACCTCGGAGGCAGCGCCGTCAGTTACTTTCTGAAGATCTGAGGGATCCTATGAGGCTTCATTTTACCTGGCTTCCTGCTCAACTCTCTCCATATAACTTGGAGGACACAACTGGACTAAACACAGCTTATATTACATACATACATACTAAAGGAAAATCTACCAGTAAGGCTTTTTTTTTTGGCTTTTGACCTGATGCAGAATAATAACCGAGCCAAGCTGAAACTGCTGAGTTCTGGCAGGTTCAGAGAGAGACCATGAGTGAAAAGCTTTTCCTGCTTCAAGCTCCAAGACGACGAAATGACTTCACGCAAAAGGGAGAAGAGATGTTCCAGAAAACACTGGGGAGGTGTTTGTTCGGCATTTTCCGAGGTACTATCATATTCTGTGGTTTGCATGTGTTAATGGACATCGTCCATTCTTACAGAAAAATGACACCGAAGTAGAAGAAAATATATATGAGAAACTACATATTGGAAACAAACAAAGGGGTGGAAACAAACACCTCCAGGCATATTTACAGTTACAGTACTCATTGAATAAAAAGTAACATTTCATCAATTCTCTGTTTGCTGCTGGGGCTTGAATTTACTTACTATGAAAATGAATTTTCTTGCACCACCTTTTGCACGGTTTGGAAAACAGCCGTCTACTTTACACTTTCTAAGATCTGTGTGGCATGTAAAATTCTGTGACACTTTATTCTGTCTTTGAGGACAGAAATGTTCAAACAGAGATGTAATTTGGAGGAAAGTCTGCTCAATATTCTGACTGACATACAAGGATTTTTTTATAATTGTAAGATGCCTTTTGTACATTTGTGATCCCCTCGAAAACCAGTAAGCATTTTCTCTGCCAAGTTATTCCTCTACATTATAACTGTGAGATTTAAAATGTGTTTGAAGATTGATACTAGAGAGGGAATCACCAGCAACTCCCCTCTTTGGCTTATTACAAGGGCTTCATGATAAAAGTAGAAATTAGATTCGTATCCGACCGCATACAGAAATATGTCAGTGTTTCTTTTCTACTAAAGTACTCACAGTTGCCATTTCTGTAGAGCAAGAAGGGATCCTGCAGCTGGAACTCCAGGTCTTTATTTATCGGCTCCACAAGGTTCTCTGTACTCAGTCGGTTCATGATGGTGAAGCCATGGCGAGGGGAGGCCGACCTTAAATGGATGAAGAACAAACTACACTTAAGATCACACTTATCATCTTGTGTCCTACATATTAATTGTTTTTAATGAACAACCACTAGGAAACCATGTTTGTCCCCAACAAAACTAATATTCTGAATAGTAGGGATATCCTGATCAGTTCATTTTGCCCTCTCGATCCTATATCGATCGTTTAATATTTAGTATCAGTCAATTCGAGTCCTGATCTGGTCTTTAAGTTAGCAAAATTTTCACCCCAGGAGATTCACAAAAGCTTTTCTTATCTTTTTTTGTATTCTCTTAGATCATGCGTGCATCAGCATAGTGTTCTCTGCTACAGAAATGAGGTAGTCATCCAACGACACAAACTCTGTAGCACTATCTGGAATATTTTTTTTTTTACATCAACGCGTCTCCAGGAAACTTTTCTATTTTTATAAACGTAGTGTTGTTGCTGTTTCTGTGCAGCTTTTGCCTGAGTGTTATCGTGTATTTTACTAGGAACATGGCCTTGGTTTATGGCATATCTAAAATAAATAACTACAAAAGATCAAGCCAATACTGAATACTTCATTAACAATATAACAAATTATACAATTTTTCAAAAAGTTTTTTTAAAAAAAATGTTCGCCACCAAGAACAGAAGTAAAACGTAAATCACTGTGTAATCCATAATTTATAACTGTGCAGGGCTACACATGGACCCTCCGCCAGCGTTGTGCACTCATCAGTACTTCCTGCTTCACTTTCACAATGGTGGCTGAAACTTTCACTGAAATTGTGGTCAAATTTTGCAGAACATGAGTCATATAAATATTCAATTTGCAAATTTTGGAGATGGAGAAGCAGCCAGAAATACTCAAGCGGAAATAAACAACAACAACCAAGCGCACCAATCACAACTCTTGCGCTCTGCATCTTTGCAGGGGTAGTTATCATTTCTGGGGTGGTCGACATCAGGCTAAGCGGAGAGATCTGCGCGCAGATTGTGGTTTACGCAAGAGCCTCTGCGTTAATTTAACGCAGAAGCATATATTACGCATCAAATGATTTATCCCAATTAATCAGTTTGTGGTTTTCTCTCCGTGTCAAAACCGCGAGGACAGACACAATCACGCGAAGTTAACTTGATGTTTGTTTACAAAGACTGCGGCCTGCACCTACACACGTGTGCGCATTAGGCCAATGACAGCGCAAAGAAACTCGCAAACACGTAAACAACGCTAATGGTCGTCGCGTTGACCTTTTAATCAACACTTTGCACGCTTACCTCGCATAAACAAACAGGGTCCCCTCGATTTCCGTCTTCTCCTGAAAAGAAAAGTGACATTTTATTAAATAAACCATCGGATGCTAACTAAAACGCACCTAATGCTGCTAGCCAACCCTGTTATCCTACTATAAAACAAGTTCTTAAAACACCCGCAGACTGACACGAGTATAAAACACACAATAGGTGAACATAATCTGGATAAGTTGCAGTTTAATAAAAACAGGCCGATGTTTGAAGGTGTTTATGTTCCCATCGAACAGCTAGCATGCTAACGCTTAGCTAGCCATAAGAGTTTTCCAGAAAGCTGATTTACCGCTGACTTTATAAACAAACGTACCCATTCGTTGGCCTTGGAGTTGAAGTTATAGAGAGCCACCTGGCCTGTAACATCGAGAAGCTTGTTTATGTACGGGTCTTGTCTCTGCAGAGCTGCCAAGCTCATCATATGTCCGGCGTTTACGGGGTTTGCGGTCTCCATCTTGGATGCGATGATTGTTGTTGCTCCTGCACGGACGGATATCTGCAGACACTTATAACATCCGCTGTCAAAAAGGTTTTAATAAAAAAAAAAATATTAATAAAAATTAATAAATAAATAATATTATATATATATATTAATTACTTCCAGATTAATCTGTGATTTGTTCGAGTAAATTTTAAAAACGTTTGTGGAAAATTACGACGAGTTTTATGAGCTTTACCGCCCCCCTAAAAACAACAGCACAAAACAAATAAATCATATTGAATAAACACAATAAAATCTAATAAATTTAATAAGATTAATGAATGTGATCATAACATATATTTAGAATTTAAGCAACGTTGTTTGGATATGTTGCTGGATGTGATGATTTTTGTTTCCGCCCGGACGGATTTCTGCAGACACTTACAACATCCGCTGTCGGTCAAAAAGGATTCACAGAATAATGAAAAAATAAAATAAAAAAATAATAATAAAAAATGATTTATTCCGTCCAGATTAAGCTGAGGTCTTTCGCAATTTGTTAGAGTACAGCTTAAAAAACAAAATGTTTGTAGAAAATCACAACGAGCTTAACCCTCCCAAAAACCAACGTCACAATACAAATAAATCATAAAAAAATTATAAAATCTAATGAATCGAAAAAGATAAATGTATGTGATCATAACATATATTTAAAATTTAAGCAACAATGTTTGTAGACAATCACTATGAGTCTTATGCGCAAAAATTGTCACAATACATTAAATCATATAAAATATGATAAATACAATGAGTTGAATAAGATTTGAATAAGATTAATGCAGCTGATCATACCATATACTTTAAGCAACACTGGAGAGCGATTTCATTAAATGCTGGAGATTTTAAGGGTAACCTGCAAATACAGAAGTTTAGAAACTTGACAAGTTTGTAATGCATTTTTGTTTTCAAAAGAGAGAAAAAAAACAAAGACTGTATCTTTGTGTTGCATAAGTACGCTGCCCCTCTGTCAACTTTATACATTTGTCTTAAATCTGAGAATCTTTGCAAGGAGTGAACTTGCAATACATTATTTTATCTTGTTGAGTTTATGCTGATGTTTAATTCTATTCACAGGATTTCAATAGGCTTCAAAAGTTTAGATGTTTGTGGATTCACGTCCCCTAAGAAAACAGCATATTGGCAGTAGACAAAAAAAAAAAGAATTCAGAATACTTTATTGTTCCTTCAAGGAAATTGTTTCATTGCAGTGGCTCCCATAATGGGTACAACGAGATAAAATACGAAAAGTACAAAATAACAACGTACAAATAACAAAATATAACAATGTACTATCATATATGTCACTGTGTCTTGGGACGGCCTCTGTTGCTGTATATTTATCGTCTGTGGATAGAACATTTTTGAAACTTTTACACATATACAAACTCAGAATGTTTATCATTTGGCCCAGTTGAGACACAACCACTTGCCTCACCTGTCTCGGTTAAGGGAACATTGGAGAAGGGATTATAATCGGAGGATTACTCGCTACTGTGAAACTGTTATCCTGCATGCAGGCACAGGTAATCCAATCACTGGTAACCTTCCAGCACAGCACAGCTCCGACGAATCATTTCCTCTTGAAACACTGCGGCGCGAGGGCAGAAAAACATAACTATGAGGCCCGAGAGAAGAGCAAGGTGACACGGGATGCCGTTCATTATAAGAGCAAGACCCCTGAGGGGTGAGTACAAGGGCCTGCACATGTCTTTAGGGGTTTAACCGGAGGGATAGGGACAGGGATGTTTCTGGTGTTTGTCCTGCAGTCTGGACATTTTCCTGGTTGAGGAAAGTAAAGTAAAGTTATCCAGCTCTACTGATCTGGTTTCTTTTGCATCATAACTATATCATGGACTATGTAATGGCTTCCACTTGAGCACTAAACTTCAGCATGGAAGGAAAAGGCTTTTGTAATGTGGTTGGCCCAGTCTGGATGAAATGTTGTTTTCACTTTTAGTCAGATGAGGTTTTAATTTACAGGCCTTGTTGGATTTATAGCTGTTTTTAAAGTATCTCTTGTAAAGCATTCTTTATTTCAATTCTCAAACACAGATATAACGTGTGTCTGAAAGCATTTGGCCTTAATCTTCCCGTTCTTGTTGAGGTGCTCCATTCTTTTTGGGGGGAAGTTTCCCTAAAGGTAGCAGCAACAGGTGCATTTCCGGGTTGTTCCTCCGCGTGGGTTCAGCACAGAGTTGCGTCCGTGGTCTCTCCAACTTGTTGTGATCCGTGCGTCCCCCCGGGGACACCGAGAATAACTGACAGCAGCGGATTGACTGCCGCTGCCTGCGCGTCGGTCCTCTCGGATGCGCCGTGAATCTGCAGGCAGGCACCCGGATGTGGCGACAAAATGCTCGGCGCTCCTCTCACGGTCCGCGCTCGGGAAACATTTTATGATTCAGGTTGACGGCTCCGCTCAGGTCCGCGCCACCGACACCTCTTGGATGGTTTTTCCAACGAGGAGTTGGATTTAAAACGGATTTTTTCCAATGTGGATTCGAGGATGCAAGAAGCAGATGAACAGTCTGAAGGTAAAAATAAAATAAAAAAAAAGAAAAAGAATAAACCTCGGAGCGCAGGAGGAGAGTTGGAGCGCTGCTAGAGAGGGGGCGAGAGCGCCGGTTTGGTTTATTCTCTGGATGTCTGCTTAATCCAAGTGATTATATGCTCTGAGTCCTGTCTGCTGCTGGTAGTGTGTTTTTCCAACTTATCTCGTTGCAGAGATTGTGCGTTAACATTTAGACTGCGCTGATGTGATGGCAGGCGCCACTTGTCAAATCCATTGGGAATATAGTTGCGGCTGTTTGTCCGAAAAAGAAAAAAAAAAAAAAAAAAAAATGGTTGACTGTGTTTGGTCCAATTTCATGCGGTCGTTTTGGAGGCATGCGGCAGGTCAGGGGGGATGCTTTGCTCCAGAATAATCTGAGAGACGCTTAATCAACTTTTCCACTGAATTCAATTCATTTATATAAGTTTAGAAGAGGTGTAAACAACATATAAAAACGTGTTCCATTGTTAAAAAACAGGGGAAAAAAGCCTGTCATGTCAAAGTAAAGTGGAGAGGGGCAGCAGTTGTTTTCCAGCATCCTGTGACAGATGTGTCCGGCAGAAGTGCTGGGATAATTCCTGTTACATGTCACGTCAGACAGACAGGCTGCCACCATCATTAACCAGCAGTCAGCACTTGTTATTTTGCACCTGTGGAGATGTTGTGCTGCAGGATGAGGAGAGCGGCTGCCTCCTCATTCTTACAGAATGTCTGTTGATTTTTTATTTTTTTTTTATATGAAGCATTTCTGAGTGATTAGACCAACTTCAAGAGAAATCCACTTGTCATTTTCAATATTCTTCCTCGCTGTGAGTGTACTTAACTTCCACTGTATCACTGTAAACTCTTAAAATGGGTTGTTTCTGAAAGCGCATTTCTGGGTTGTTCATGCTGGGTCATATGTCTGGGTTATTTGTGGTACTATAAAAACATTTCTGGGTTGTTTTGCGTTGGGTTAATGGGGTTGAAAAGGGTTCATTTATACCTGAACACCTGGTTGGGTTTATTTGACCCAACTCCTGGTTCATTCATTCTCATTTATTGTTTAAATCTGGTTTTGTCTGGATCTGAGTGACTGGACAGAAGGAGAGAGAAGACAAACCACAGACACAAGACTTTTCTGGTTGGTTAAATTGAATATTTACGCACAGTTTTAATAGCGAATATAATTCACAATCATGCTTTAAAGTTAAGATAGCAACTGTTTTACTCATTAAATTAAGCTAGCGCTCTGTAACTAACTAACACAAACTTATATTAAATAACGTAGCATAATAAACAGTACAGTTCACGTTAGCTAGCGCTAGCTATCATGTTACATTTGTCATATAATTTCGACAGAAATGATGAATAAGAGATGACAAGTAAAAAAACGGAGTGGAGGAGAAGGAGGAACAAGGAAGAGAAGAAGATGGAGGAGGCAGAAGTAGGAGGAGGATTATAAATCACTAAAACAAAAGAAGAATCTGGTATTTTTATATCTTATGATGCAGTTGTGTTACTGGTGTTACTGACCCCTTGATATTGAATGTAGCTCCTTAACTAGAAAAAAAACTGTGCGAGTTTTGATTTGGAAATGTTGTTTCTGATCTAAACTTAATTAATATTTATTTGTTTTAATTTCTTTAGTTCTGAATGTGATTTTTACACTATGTTTGTCATTGAAAATGATATTAAATAAAAGGCCTTTATTTAAGTTTGATTTTACAAATCACAATAAATTACACATTTATTATTATAACATTTATAATTATTATTATTAATACATATAAAAGCAGTAAAAGTAGTAATGCAATGAAATAACTCAGTGTGGGGGTTATTTTTAATCCCTGAATGGGGTAACTTTAACTCATTGTGTTGGGTCAAATGAGCAACCCAGGATACTGGTTGAATGGGTCAACCCAAGCACTTCAAAATAACCCAGCACATGTTCTGTGCCATCGCTGAGTTATAGGTTGGATTATTTTTTAACCCAACTGTTTTTAGAGTATATGAGCTTAGTTTAGGGAAATAATGATAAAAAAACTATTTTGATTTAACCTTCCCACCATCTGTTTCTGTTCCATTGCTGTCACTGCTTCCTGTTGTTTGGCTCAGTCCAGTGTGAGGAGCGTTTCTGTTGGTTGATAATGAAATGTTGGTCAATCCGTGGCCGACAGTAGCCACTGATGGGACTCCGCTGCAGAGCTGCAGTGGACCGAAGTGACTGTGTCAAGGGCACTGTCTTTGACACAGTCAGGGACCGAATTGATTTTAATGACTCTTGGTCTCTCTCATTCATGCAGGCTGTCATGCTTTCTCTCTCCCCCTCTTTTAAGCCAATCCCCTTCTTCACTTTTCTATTATGCTTATGTCTATGTGGATGATATTATCTTTTTTTTTATTATTATTGTAATTGTGCAAAAGCATGACACAACCATGTTTATCTGAACATCTGAACATTACACATGTGTATCTTGTTGCAAACAGACCACGGTCATGTGAGTTTGAGGTGAGCAAACCCCACAGATGTTCCTGGTATGAAACCTAACCTCACCATTCACCTAGAACTGAAGAAGCTACTTAGGTGAAACGTCTTCACCAGTGAAGCCCAAGTTTTGCAGGGCTAACGCGCCAACTATGGGGCTGTCGACGGCCATAATAGTGAAATCTGAGCATCTCGCTTCTCCATTTAGATGTAAGCGAATTGCCTCGTCTCTCCGATAATGTCTATGTAGCTATTACTCCCTCACATGAAACCCGCCCAAATGATATGATTGACCTGTCAGATTGTTGCCGGAGCACATTCAGTTCCAAACAGAGAGACTCCAGAGCAACTTTAGAGAAAAGCAACAACAAAAAGTGACAAGTTGCCCTAGTATCCAGTTACCTTGAAATTCACCCCTATTAATGGTGTTTTTAATAATGCAGTATTATTAAATGGTGCCACTTCTCTTCACACATCAACAGTGAATTTGTAATTTTAAATTCAACATTACAAATATAATCCAGCCAGTGAGGAGACTACTACTACTACTATATTGGAGTCACTCGTCTTTATTTGTTTTGCTTCCTCCTTTGTTGTAAAAAGCGCTGTCTCCTTTATTACTCTTGCTGGGCTTGTGTATTGCTGACAGGTTATTACTCACGCTTCTTGTGCCATTTGTGGATATTAAGTTTCATATTTACTGTTTATGTACTGCTGTTCTCTGGAGGCCCCAATATGAAATGAGTTGGACTGATAAAAAAACGTTGTTCATATTACATTATTATAGATGCACTGATAATAATGTAGCAGACACAGGTGGATAAGTAAGAGGACCTTGGTGTACAGTGGAAACAGTAATGCCGTTACAGATTTATCCGGCTGAGAGCACTGACAAGATTATTTTTTCTGCTGTGACATCAAATCCTAGTTCAGGTCACATCTCAGTTTACAAAACCAACTTTTGGGATAACATCAAGAAAGATATTTCCCTTAAAGTGTCCATTTAAAGTAGTGTGTAATATCATTTTGAAATACTCCGTTTTGCTGCCCTCTGGTGGTTGTGTCAGACGCGACCAACACCTCCTGTGTAAACTAACTTTTGATTCCAGTTGTTTCATTAGTGTACAAATAAAAGCTCAGACTATTAGAGACATATCATAAAATGGTAGCTAGTCTCCTGAAACAGACGAGCAAAACATCAGTAGTTTTGTGAGGAACTTGATATTTGCTTGTTTTTGTTTATTCCATTTTATTTCCCACCCGTTTCTCCAGGGGCACAGTATGCCAGCAACAGAAGGACCTCTCCCTCCACTGACACCTCGGCGCTCTGGTCAGCAAGTCACACCCACCTCCACCAGCTCCATCCACCAGAACCCCTGCAGGCTCCAGCCAGCACCGGCAAGCCCGTCGGCTCCTCTTATGGCCTCCTCGGGGCCAACAGCGGCGCGCAGGGCGCTGGCGGCACCGGCGCCGGAGTCAGCCCGGTCCTCGCTTGGCACGCCGCCATTAGTGCTGCTCGCCAAGCGCAAGGCGAATCCGCGAAGCCCGAGGTGAGTTCGCGACCCTCGGTTTGCACCACTGTACCAGTTCCTCCTGTCGGTTCACTGGCGCAGAGGAAGAGGCAGCAGTATGCCAAAAGCAAAAAGCAGGGAGGATCTACCAACAGCAGGCCGCCCAGAGCCCTGTTCTGCCTCACCCTCAACAACCCGATCCGCAGGGCCTGCATCAGCCTGGTGGAGTGGAAGTATCCTTTAACAGATGTCAAGGGATGTGAACTTTACAACGAACTGTACTGTTAGTTTGGAAATAGGTGGCAGCCTCATGTCAAAGCTTAGATGAAAAACACATCTAAGGCTGTGTCAGTGGCTGAGTTTATAGGTGAATGGATGGATAAAATTAAATTGGTCTTAAGTCTTAAATTTTGTGTCTTAGCTGAGTTTTCATAACCTTTAAAGCCTCCTCCAGTGTAAACAACTTTGATTACGCCAGTTTGGAATCAACACTGCATTCATTTTCAGAATGAGAGAATCAATTAATGCATTTGTGTGCAACAGTCAGAGGCTGTTTACAAGAATACTTCATAAATCAGTCTCACTGTTCAACCTTTGGGGGAAAAAAAGTAAAGAAAAAAAGAGAAAAGATGCATTAGGAGCACTTATAGTAGCACGCCCCGCTGTGGCCACAATGATAACACACAAAGAGCCGCAGAGTTCCTTAGAGAGGAGACCCAGCGATGCATATCCAGTGTAGGGCCACATCTGTGTGTGGTTATTTGTCTTAATTTATCTCTCCTGACTTCTGTTTTCACCATTTAATTATATTAAAAGGCAGCTTTACACGTCTCAAACGAGCACTTGTGTCATCAACGTTAAAACCCTTGTACTATAACGTCTCTCTGAGTTCACCGTCGTCTTCCTTAACAGCCTCTCTTCAGGCCCTTTGATATCTTTATACTGCTGTCTATTTTTGCCAACTGCGTGGCCTTAGCCATCTACATCCCCTTTCCCGGAGACGACTCCAATTCTACCAACCAAGAACTGGTGAGTAGAGACACCGATGTTTTTTTGAAATGATGAATTCGCAGAGATTTCCCCCAAACACGCTGCGGTGCCCTGTGTGCACATCGTTGTTGTTGTTGTTGCTCAGCTGGACTTGTAGTGTGTTACCAGAGAGCATCTGTCGGATTTCTTTTCATGAGTCAACGACCAAAAATGTGTTCTGTGTTACCGGATAGTGTGTCGAGCCTCACTGTGATAAAGTCGGGCACTGAGAATAAGAATATTTATGGCTGGTATCTTCTATTTTTAATCAAAAACGCAGTGAAAATAGCGAAGATACACAAATTTAATAAAAAAGTTCTTATTAGTTGAACTTTTAGGATTATCTGTGCTGAACATCATGAGCTCAGTGTTCGGAACAAGCTTGAAAAGGTGCAGTCACGTGAAGGTTTTACTGTTTTCTCTGAACTGAGAAACCCAGAAAATGTCATTTTGGGGACGTCACACTCTGAAAAGCAGAAGGAGAGTTCACGGCAGCGTTGGTGAGGTGCTGACAACCAGAACAAAACGGTAAAGACAGAAAGTCGCACACTTGTACCTGTGATGTTGCAGGCGTAACCGATGTTTCGACATAGAGGTCTTCTTCAAGGAACAAAAATACTAGGAAACAGTTGAAGTCAAGGTCAAGATCTCAAATATATATATTTTAAATCATCACTTCTGCCAAACAAAGGAGAAACGTTCTTTTCTTTATGCTGATATGATAAAAAAAAACCTGAGTTACGTTTGTAATAGTTTATATTAAATGTACAAGACAGGGGCATATTTTACATTGAAGTTCTGCAGATGTTGAATGTGCAAGAGAGATTTAAATGATTTATTTTTTTTTTTGTATGTGGCTGGCTGCTCGTGTCATCAGCCGGATTACACACAATGGCTTTACACTTATGCATGAGACTGATTGGCCGGATGTGTGAGTTTCGTCAGAGGGCTTTTCCCGGCAATATTTGGATAGATGTGTCGGGTTTCATTGTTTTGTTGACACGCATACAAACACTGATGCGTGTGTGTGTGCGTGCACAAACACAAACACAAACGCACACATCCAGAGGGTCGTCCCTCTGAGAGGAGCACGGAGGGAGTTAAAGAGGGTTTGTTTGCCTCCATAATTACAGTATAATTTAACCCTCTCAAAGAACACACAAAATTATAATCATCATTTTACTATGTTGTAAAATTAATTACTTTATCTCAGACCTGATTACATAATGTGTGTACTGTACGCCGATCAGCCACAACATTATGACCGGAGAAGTAAATATCGTTGACCATCTTGTGACAGTTCATTGTTCTGCAGAGGTCTGCACGTTTACATCTACAATTATTTCTTCACACTTTATACACCAACCATACTGGAAGCAGGAGCTATAAACTCTGTAGTGTTTTATGAGGAGATGATGTTATATGTCCATTAATTAAAATCATCGACTTGTGTTCAAAGTTTCACCTACGAGCAGCTTGTCATGGCAAACATTTTTACCTGGTGTTTTTTTTTTAACTGGTGTTACTAATACTATTAAGAATACCCCTTTGGCTTAATGTCTTTGTATAAGACATAGCAAACTGTAACACTGCCATCTTTTTATTTACTCCTGCAATTTCCTGCTGTCAAAGTGTGTTTTGTGTTAAAGGCGGTTTAATGAGAACGGGTTCTAAATGCTGCACCTGGTAAAACGTGAATCTGTAATTCTCCATCGTTGCACTGTTTATAAAGAAAGATAATGTTATCTCACACAAACACAGGAAGTTGCTACATAAGGGTGTTTAATGATAAGACTGGCGGCTAACGGTTCCCAGTGTGTGAAGAGCTGCATCTTTTGCTGATTTTGTTTGTTTGTTCGTTTTTTAAGCGTGTGGACATCCATGGTTCAGTCTGACAGGTGAATCATTTGATTATACCCCATCTAGGGATTGCATGAGCAGTATATTGTCCTTGGTAGACTTGTTGTCACATTGTTATGGTATGAGTACAAAAAACTCAAAGAACTACCTGTGGAGTTGCTTCACCGTGTCTGGATTAAAAAATGTGCACTTCAACACAACACATCGTAAAGACAAAGAAAGGAAATAACTCTTCATACCAGCAGGTGGCAGTAGTTTGTATTTGTCATTCAAAAGGGGAAACAGGAAGCTGTTAGCTTGGATGCTAGGACGTTAGGACGAGTGAGTAGTTTGTATTTTAGTCTACAGGTTATTCATTTTAGATAATCACGTTGTTGTGGAAATATTAGTGTGTTTCAAATGTTCAGATTTGGTCATAATGTGTCCTTTATACATTTGTTGTTTACTTTAAACTGAACTAGCTGAAAGTTGGTAACGGGTCCAGCTGTCTAGGAGGTAGGTTTGGGATAGGACACAGGTGCAGGACTGTAGGCGATGAGGTGGGGGTTTTATGAAAACAAGAAATGGGATCAAAAGGTACCGCAGAAACCGAAGGTAGGTCTGAAATACAAAGCGAAAAACTATGACGCTAACGCAAGACGACAAAAACGTGGCATGGAAACTAAAATGATGCAACCAAGAAGGGAAACAGGAAACTTAAAACATGCTCATGAAAAAAAGATCTTTTTCAACTTGCACCAGTGGACTGGGACGCAGTGTAAGTTCACTGATGACCCATCACCAGGAAGTGATTGTTGTTGATTGTTAGTCGTCCAGTCGATGGGTCACAACCATAAGACCTGAAGGTTCTGCTCAAGGTTTCTTCCTGTTAGTAGGGAGTCTTTTCTTGCCACCATCACCTTAGTGCTACATCTGGGGGTCCCTGAGAGAGGTTGAGTTGTTATTGACGCCATAGAAATTGACTTTCGGCTTTGATGGCAAAATCTTTGGCTTTCTTGTATCTCTTGGTGGTGAAATTAAAGATCAGTGAGCTCCTAATGTGACAAATTTAATCTAAAACGCATACGTGCCAACTCTGCCCTCCAGACCATGTCAGAAAAACAAGAAAACCTACTATTATTATGACTTGGCTACATGTTATGTCATGATATTTTATCCTTAAAGTCAAACTATCAAATGGCTCTTTGAAATTTAACCAAACCAAGATGTTGGTGGCAGCACATGGGTTTCATGGATGGGTTGCCACCGGTTTGTTGACACTAATAGTGTGACCGGTAATATGATAGCTGTGCCGTGCTTTTTGCCCAGTGGTTGCTCATAGTATAGTCATGGTCTGAAGAGTATCCATGCCATGTCTTTCATTAGCTTGTAGCTTATTTCCTACTGTAGGTCAGCTGCTCGTCTGGTCACGGCTTAGTGAAACTGACAATGAAAAGGAACCAATAAACCAGATGAGCTTATCCAGACCAGCTAACACCAGAGACAGTCACTACGTTGGTGACAGAGCACAGACAGACGGGTCCACCATGAGCCACTGAAGCTGGAGTTTTATCCTCTTACTCTCATCCTCCAGCTTTTCCCAAACTCTCCATGTCACGTTTAATCCATTTGGAAAAGCAGACGACCGGACTTGTCACAGTGATGTTTCTCCGTCTGACTTGTTGTGATGTGGAAAACCTCGGGCGTCTGGTCGACCAAGGAAGTCTAAATTTGTTCAGCCCCCCATGAAGATGGCTTATGAAATGCGTATGCTGAGTAATGCCCTCTTGTTACCCAACATTTCTTTAAAAACACAGCGACAGTAACACAAGGTAGATATCCAGAAAGAAAAGCAGCTGGACTTATAGAGTCGCTTTGCCACCAGTTCACTAATCGGACATAACATTATGACCACCTTCCTAATATTGTGTAGTTGTAGAGAATGTGTCTTCTGATCCTGTGGGTTGAGTAGAGGTTCCTCTGTGGCTCATCCCACAGATACTTGATCAGTTTGGGATCTAGAGAATTTGGAGGCCAGGTCAACACCTTGTGCTGTTCTTCATGTTTTGCTTTTGGTTGTTTCTAAACTGTTTTTGTGTCTGTGTCAGGCTGCATCCTGCTGCCATCAAGGAGTGTCATGAGGTGTGAGTGTCTGGCTTGGTCTAGGTGGGTGCTGCATGTCTAAGTAACATCCACATAAATAAATGTCAGGCCTGAAAGTTTCCCAGGAGAACACTGAATTGTCACAAGATGGTCAATGTTATTCACTTCTCCTATTAGTGGTTTTAATGTTGTGGCTGATCGGTGTAGCTTATAAAGGAGTAGTGGGAGTTGGGGTTTAAATAGACACATCTGTGGGTGTTAATCATCAGGACACAAGTTATGCAATTAACATAAAGTGGAGATCATAACCAGCCAAAGGTGAACATGCTGCTCTCTCTGCAGGTTTTAGCGTGTTAGTCGCACAGAAGAGATGATAAACATCAATGTGGAAAGCTAATTTACTAAATAACTTTAGCTCCGACTGGATTGCTAAAAGAGCAGTATCAATGTTTTATAGTAGCTTAATCCTACAAGTGTAGCAGTGTCCCCAGAGGACTTTGTCATGCAGTGCAAACATTTGCTTTTTTCTCTTTAAGGCTGGCCAGGGACTTTCTAAGCTTCATAGGGAGTTTGTGTGTGTGTGTGTGTGAGCGAGTGAGAGACGGACCCAGAGAAACGTAACATGTTTCATCAACAGATGGGGATTATTCACGCTGTCCAAGTCTACGCTCATCGCTCACTGCACAATGTACAGCATGTGTGAGTGAGGAGGAGAAAGACTTGTCTGTTGTTGCCACTGTCGCATGTCACACGGATCCTCTTCCTGTTTTTATGGACGAGATGTCCAATCATGTCGACTCTCTCATTCATAATTAATCTCCTCTGAAAAGGGACGAGGTCTGATGAATTTTCGGATCAGTTTGAACTCACAGAAAGGTTTTTTTCCAGCTCGTAAGTGTTTCCTGTTTCTTCAGCCTCAAACCTGGAATAACCAACACTCATAAGCCACAATGCTGCCGAGATAATGGGCCGCTACACACAAACACCCAGCCTTTCAAAGTTGTAAGGCCATTACACGCAGAGTAAAACACAATAGCACGGAGCATCACTCACCCTCTCAATCACCACTTCATTGTTCTGATCTGGGGCTTCACGTATACGATCCTCTTACCTGCAGACACAGCAGCTCTACACAGTCTGACCTATCGAGGGACTCTGGGGACTCTCTGAGGTTAATTGCTACTACTGCAGCTACATACCTTCAAGGGCTTGTTGCATTCGCACCTCCATTTAGAAAAATAAATAATTAAGTGTTTGACACAGCAGCCGTCAGATTACAAAGATATGTGGATTTAATCAGCCCCTGCACAGACATTTTCAATAAACCTTGGATAATTTGTTTAATAGGAAAATATAAGCATCTGCTACGGTCTCAAGAGACATTTATAGTGTAAATGTGTGGAATAATGGTAGGGATGTGTTTTTTTTCTTCTACTTTTTTTTGTCTTTTGTATGTTTTTCTTCAGCTACTGTAATTTACTTTTTCACCTGCCAATGGGACTCGAGATGTAAATTAGCCACGTGGCTATAGTCGCTTGTATTAACATGTAAACGTTCATTAACACGAACTGTCCCATTTTAAAAATAAATAAAAAATCAGTACAAAACGGACTTGTAACATAACCAACATAACATAACACAACATAAAAAAGGACCCCAGACCACAGTTTGGAGGTGATTTTATTCAAATACAAAGAGAGCAGGGTAAAAAGTTGGACATAGGGGGCGCTAAATAATTATCCTACTTAAAGAAACGAAACTTAACCTGAATAAAATGATCAAAAAACAGTCACCTGCAACCCAAACTAAAATAATAAAGCCTATGAAGTTCTAATAACTCATACGAAATGAAATAGATCACCCACCACTGCTCCTGTCCCCTCCTTATACAGTCTCCTCCTCCTACCTGAGCACCAGTCACACTCAGGTGAGTAGGGAGGAGTGGCCAGGAGGAGACAGGAAGCAGCGCAACAGAACCTAATGACCATGTAAACACTCGATCTGATCAGTATTACACATTTTCACAAAGTGCAAGCGACATTTATGAAATTTCAATAAAGTATAATTGATTTTTCACGTTTCCACTGAAAGGTGCAAATGAGCTGTGACTCTCATAAAGACTCGCCTGAGGAAACAGACTTCAAATGAACTGGTCACATGACCCCCTGCATCATCTCCGGTGACACCGGAGAGCTTTTTCAAAATCTACGTGTTTCCACTTTACCAGTTTTTTTATTGCAATATTTGGCTTTTACGCATTTCTAGGGGTAAAGGAAACGCAACAAGTGGCTCCGTCTTCTAGATAGAAGACATTCCCATGGCAACGGCAATAACCTCTTGTAGGAGGTTACAGCATGGACACCCTGACTGGTCTGCAAAAGATATATAATATACGTTACCTTTAGTTTATCCCACAGTGGGGAAACAGCAGCATACTTTAAAGACAGTGCACATAAGGGAAGGAAAAATAGTATGTGGTCTATGGGGGGGAGGCTTGAGTGTGCAGCCTCCTGACACCTTTCTATTAGAACCAGTATCAACTTCTCTGACACTCTGAGCCACAGTAATTTATCTGGATCAGACCGTACGGGTCAACCTTCTCTCCCCATGTGAATCAATGAGTCTTCTGTTACCAGTTCACCTCTTTTCCTTTGATCTACTTTTCCTGCTTTCCTAACATCTACGTTGAGGGTTAAATGTTCACTTGTTGCCTAATATATCCCGCGCACTGACAGGTGCCATGAAAGCCAGATACTCAGTGTCCTTCATTCATTGTGACCAGGTGATACCAGATGATTGTATTTGGTGTCTCTGAATGTAAACGTGGCCGCTGTCTGAACACCCACTCAGCTCAGCGAAGAGGTCTAGTCAGGCCTGCAGGTAAGAACATCTGAACAGGTGTGTAGCAGTATCTCTCCTCTGCCCACTGTTATTCTCACACAGAATATGACTAAACACACTACTCTGAGCAGCAACATGTATTTTCTGTAATAGATGCAACCAAGCACTGTGTTGCGCGAGGATGCGTTTTTAAAAATACTCATTCAAGTTCTGGGGAACTCGGGTTTGCCTCGGTAGTATTTCAGCAACTACTTCATCCTTTTTTTAGAGAATGTGTAGGCGTTGTATGACCAGCTCCTCCATGGCACACGATGGGAAGGAGGAAGAGAGATGCATAACTGGGATTCAGTTTACAGTATGTGCTCACCCACCTGCCACTATATTGGGAACGCTTGTGAAATCTACAATTTTGTAATGGGGCACAAATAAATGATGTGTTTTTTTTTACAAATACTTATTTTGAACAAGTAGTTTTCAGAATTATTTGTATTTGTGATTTGTGCATCTGCCCGGATTAAGTGACGTTAAGGAGGAAAAGTCTCGACTCTGACTGCATGAAACTCGACTTAACTGCCTCATTTTTTACCTTAAGTGGGTTGTGGAGGCAGCAAATAACCTTTGGAAAGTGGAGTTTGACTGGGAGATTATTACGTTACGTTATATTAGCAGCCAGGTTCTCTCACGTTAGCATTCGTTTGGTAGCTTGGTAATTTAAACTATTATCTATTGGTGATGGTAAATGATCTTGCTTTTATATAGCGCTTTAAGAGCTTTAGTCACAGAGGTTCAGTTTTTGCTCAAGGACACTTTAGCATGTGTCACATACCGGGGATCGAACCTCTAAACTCTCTACTTACTGAGCCACCTACAGCCACCTATTGTCTCCCACAAGCTCCAAATCATCATCACAGTCATGTTCTGTCCCTTCAAGTCAGAATAAATCACCTCTATGAGCTGCATTTAATGCAAAACATCAACCAATACTGCACGTACATTCATAATTATTATAATGAGTAATTAATGAATACTTACTTTTACTCATGCATATACTAAATTAGTACTGTAACTCACACCTGTTTTGAATTTTATTAAAATACAAATACTGGATGCTTTGCACTCCCCTATGTTCTAATATAACAATCATGCATCTGTTATCTGTTATCTTCATGAAGGTTCCTGTATTCAGCGTGAGTTTGGAAGCACTGTGAGAGCTGTTGATTCAACCGAGGTTTCATTTTGGAGACTGTGGTTTGTAGCTCTACAGAACTGTGCCAGTTTAAAAGCACCACAAACTACATCCTCCAGAATCATCATCCGGTTGAATCTGACACCTTTTCAACAAAAACAAACCATTATAGCAGAGCTTCTAAACCGATGGTGCATCATGAAGAGCACAAAAAATGAAAATTAAGCTCTGACCCATACATAAATATGACAAGACTTTATTAAGATTTCAGGTCATTTTCATGAAACGACTTCTACTTGGAAAAAAATCTCATTTACACGTGAAGTATTTTAGGTTTAACGCTGGAAATGTTTCAGTTGAAGACATGTCAACGTTTGCAGCGTTTTATTTTCTGTAAGGTTTCCTCCGGGGCAGCGAGAGAAAGTGAGTGAGCAGGTTGAGGGATTAAGCTGGGCAGTGGATTAGTCGTCGCTAAATGAGTGGAGGTTGCAGAGAGATGGATGGATGGATGGATGGATGAATGAATGAATGGAGGGATGGAGGATGGGAGCTTACATGTGGGAGGAGATTTTCCTGAACACTATCATGTGACTGATTTGTTCCCTCATTCTCATTTCTGTCTGTCAATCTATGCAGCCATCTCTCTGAATGGTTCAAATACCTGGATGTCGTTTTATTTTACGATCAGGGCCCGTGCATGGAAAAAAACAAAAGATGCCACTTACCAGTTTCAGTGAGTTGAAAACATTCCAGTGCTTTTCCATGTGATTTCATATTTGAATCCTCACGTCTTAATGTAGATAATCGTCATTTTTTTTTTGCCAATTATTTTTTAATTATTATTATTTATTTATTTTGCACAGTTCAAAAGCACATCTTGGTGCACCACCAACATAAACACACAAACAAATGGTCCGTCACTCAATTACTTGACAATCAACAATAACGACAAAAAAAAATAAAAATCTTTTAATCATTTGCAATCTACCTAATAATTTATAATTTTTCAAGCATCTTCAACTCCTTTTGTAATGAATTCTGCAGTTTGACACCAATAAAATGAAATTTCCTTCTACTTTCCACGTAAAATGCTGCACAACGTTTTATTACCAAACACTTGGGTCAATATCAGAAATGTTATGTTTGTCTTCTTGTTTACTACCATCATATCCTAACTATTACTTCATTCAGCCAAAATATCATCGAGATTCATAAATTATTTTACAAGAGCGCCTCGTCCACAGTTACAACCGCATCCTAGTTCATAGTTTATAGTTTCCACTTGTAAAAGTCTATGTCTCTTCTGTCCATCGCTGCATAAAGTGCGGTAATGACGGAGCAACTCGAAACTGAAAATTCTTGTATAAAATTTTGTCGGCAGTGAAACTTGGGGCTGCAACATCTTTTTACTCGTTCAGTTTCACCATGTCCCAACAAATAAGATGTGTTTCTGACTTTTCTCATGTTGATATTCCACCTGAATTACGTGTTAGTCTTGTAACAGAGGCCTGCAGTCGTCTCGCGTTTGATTATTTCTGACCTTTGTTTCATTTCTCACACTTGTGACTCGTGTCCTGTTCATCTCTGTCACTCTATTATTAATAAACGTGTCACTCTGTCAAGTTCTGCCTATTCTTCTTCTCTTTACGTGACCCGCACCCTATCCTTTACTCTCCCCTCCCTCATTCACCACCTCTTACTGAGTGGAGAATGAGTCTAATATCCTATTAGTCTGGTTAGTGGTTTAGCGGACTCATGACGGCCCCGGCTCTAGCTGACTATCGTACACAGCTCATCAGTTCATAATCCCACAAGAATCCTTGTGATTCTGTTGTCTGCGAGTGACAGGCTGAAAGGCGTTCCTTCAGAGCTGCAACAAACTAATAATTTATTAAATTATTATTAAATAATTTATTCAATCTATTAGATTAATTCTTTGGTTAACCACTAGATAATGAACAGATCTTCCTCTATTTAACTTTTATTCAAACACCAACATATTTGCATGCAATATCTTTAGTCTACAACAGCACTTACATTCATTTCTACTGTGTTTTTAGTAGGTTAAACTCAAATTTATTTATATAGTGCGTTTAAAATGACACATGTTGACCAAAGTGCCGAACAAGGGCAAAATGGAGAGTGCATAGAACTACGCAAATAAGATAAATAAGCAGAGTAAAAATCTACGCACATAAAAGAGAGTAAATATCTACCAAGAATAAAATAAAATAAAGACTAAGAAATGCAGGATTAAAAAAAAAGGATAATCACCAGAATATACAGTGGACAGAGATAAAGTGGCTCAACATGAGTTAAAAGCCACAGAATAGAATTAGTAACATCATCAGGGACTAGTCGACACTGACTTCATCACATCTCAGTTAATCCACTTATCTATATTAACAGATACCTGGATATGATGTCAAATCACCATCAGACGATAGCTGATGAGTTCAGAGATTGCTGCTAATCCCCAAACCAAACAGCTTCACAGTAAAAGCACTGGAAAATGTTGGTACTCTGAAAAAATCAGATCAGTTTGAGACATTTCTGGAAGTAATGTGTGAAGAAGGAGCAGCCACAGTGAGCTGTTAGATGAAGAGCTGCGCATCTCCAGCTCCTGTGGCTCACAGACCCGAGGGCAGAACTGAGTCAGATCACAGCTACTGTCACAGAAGACGATTATTGTTAGAATTTGTCATTGAAACAATGATACTTAGCTTTGTTTCTTGTAGTAGAAAACCACATTAGCTGTTGTCAGTAGTGACTTGATCAGTTTGAGATCTAGTGAATTTGGAGGCCAGGTCAACACCTTGTGCTGTACTTCAGGCTTTGTTCAGGTCGTTTCTGAAGCCCTATTCACACGGGATTAGTTTAACCACAAGACGTCCTGTGATTCAAATATTACCCCTCTATGTTTTACTCAAATTCACGTTCTGTTGTTATGGCTCTGCTACTTTCCGTCTCACTCCACTGTGTGTCAGAAACAATTACTTCGTAAGTTATATTGGATGATAAAAATATATTTTTGATACTACTTGTCCTGCGGAGGAAATTACCAACAACCTGGTGGTATTTAAATCACCTCCACTTTTGCATTACATTACATTAATGGTTGATTTAATGGTTTGATCCGTATAAATGGGTGAATAGTTCAGTGACATCTCGAATTTGTGCTCTATCATCCGTCCAAACTTTGAATTTTAGCACATCCTTCATAAAATCCAATTCATCATTCATAAAAAAAGTGGCAAAAAAAAATAAAACTCACCCCTAAATGACAGAGAGGACAATTCACACTGGATTAGATTTATCAGAGGACCTCTGTGTTATGAGAATTATGTAAGATATGCAGTGTAACTTTTACTTTACAAAACGCGAACATGGACGATTCGAAATTACCCGAGGTCCTCATTTAAAACTAATCCTGTGTGAATAAAATCCATCCTGCTGGGAATGGTTGCTGCCATTTCTATCGGGTGGGGGTGTCTGGTTTGGTCTATGTAGGTGCTCTAGTCTTAAGTAATATCCACACGAATGAATGCCAGGGTCAAAAGATGTTATTTACTTTCTCCTGTCAGTGGTTTTATTGTTATGGCTGATCGGTGTATGTATTTATTCGTGTATATCTCCGTCTCACTATTATGCAATATTCAGATAATAAGGCATATATGTCCAGTCTTTGGCGTGAAATCATTTCTATATTGCATCTATAGCTTTTAGATCTTCACAGTGAATAATATGAAGATTTTGCCTGTACGGTAAAAAAGATGTCGAGTCATTGCTGAGCTGCATCCGACCACCTGCTGTATATAGAAACCTGGCGAAGGTGTGAGCGCCGGTATAGAAGGTGTAAAAAAAAAAATAAAATAATAACAATAAGCGCTACAGTGTATAAGACGCCTTGAGGATATTTTATGTTTAATTGTGACATGATGTCTGTCCATCACTAATAAGATTTACAGCGAGTGCATCGTTATTTAAGTCCCTTCAGGTTTTGTTTTTGTTTCCCAACGCGCCGGCCCAGTTAACCTGACTGGTTGTGTCTGCAGCCAGGGCTCGTTAGCAGGATCCGCTTTAACTGCATGTGGGTGAGTCTTCACATGAACAGCATGAGTCAGAGATCAGAGGGTCAATAATCTTTTGGCTAATGCAGAGCTGGATATTAAAGTTAAAACCATGGTAACAAGCCACATAATTCTCCGATTAAAACCATAGGCAGACACTACAGCAGGGGAGTTTCACTGTTAGTCATAACACCAAGTCAGAGCACACGGCGGAGAACATCCTGACTTTCACCTTCATTTCATTCCCTTCAAGTGTAATATTAAAAAAAAAAAAAAAAACTGAAAGCTGGCTGGAAAAAGGAAATCTCCACGGTTCTTCTTCTTGGTTTGGTCTGAGTCCTCGAGGGTTTAAGATTCAGTTCACACTGTTTTCAGATTGCAGATGACCAGCGATGTCAAATAAAGCTGGATGATTGTGAGGTTCCTTTTGTTTCCACTCGGCTTTAGACAAAGATCCTGTAAAAGGAAAAGAGATTTTTACACTATAATGTTAATAAAATGCCTGCATCGTTATCCAATTTATTGCAATTTTGTAACAGGAAAGGCATCTTTAGGCTAAAACTTACTGTGTATGCGGCTGCTACAGTTTTGTTCCGGTTTATTCTATTGGACTGTGTGCATACGCCAATCAGCCACAACATTATGACCACTGACAAGAGAAGCAAACATTGACCATCGTGATAATTTAATGTTCTAGTAGGAAACTTTTTGATATGGCATCCATTCGTGTGGATGTTACTTAGACATGTACCACCCACCTAGACCAGACCAGACCAGACCAGACCAGACCAGACCAGACCCCCCACCCCGGAGAAATGACACTCCAGTATCCCCCAGGAGGACACAATTTGGTTGAGGAACAACTCAAAAAACATGAAGAACAGCACAAATCCCAAACTGATCAAGTATCTGTATGATCCACAGAGGCCCCTCCCCTCAACACATAGGACCCAAAGGCCCCCCACTAACAAGATTGTGTTGCCAGACACCACAGGACACCCTGAGAAGGTCCATGTCCATTCTCTGATGAGTCACAAGACCTACACAATATTCGTAATGATGGTTGTAATGTTATGCCTGATCGGTGTGTGTGTGGTTTTAAAAGTTTGTTGATGATGCGTTGCTCGAGGGTTAATCCTAGAGGAGTACATTTAGCGTGTGTGTGTGTCCACACATGTACTGTATGTTATGTATCCTTCAGATGGTGAAAGCACAGCCTGTATGTTTGTGACTTCACTTCATTCCCCAGAGACTGAAACATCTGCCCACGCCGTGCGCTGTGCTCTGTGCTCGTGCACATCCATACTTAACATTGTATATCTACAGATCACACCGTCCGCACACACTCGTGTGTATGTGTACTTGTTGCCGCCGTGTGTGACTTGTGTTGTGTTTTCACGTTTTTTTTGAGTGTTGTGTTTGAGTGGGAACAGAATGTCAGGTTGCGTCGTTTTTTTCCTTTTGACCGCGGATTAAAGGTTTAGAGCGAGAGGGAAATGAGGGTCGCACTAAGCAGCGCGCTGCTCTATCCAGCACGTGAGTGTCTGTGTGTGAGTGTGTGTGTGTGTGTGTGTGTGTGTGTTGTGAAAGGCAGATCAAGCGGGAGATGCAGACAGACCGTGCAATTTAACTTAGAGGTTATTTTAAGGAGTGCAGTGAAGGCAGAGAGGCTGAGCACATTTACATTTTTACCTTTTAGAGGCTTATGCTTCAGTTTTCTGACAGTGGAGAGCACTGCATCGAACGGGGACCAAATATTAGAGATTTGCATTGATATTATTTATATTTTTAAAGCGCTTTCAGCCTTATTCTGCATAGCACTGTACTGTACAGTATTCAGCATCAGCTGAAACAAGAGAGACAAAGAGAGAGGTTGATTGATTGTATCGCTGATCAGACTGGGGCAGCATGTGACTGTTTGTTGATGTTGCAATCATCCTTCAGGGCAGAATTTTGATGTAGACATAGGCCTGTACACCGATCAGGCATAACATTATGACCACCTTCCTAATACCGTGTAAGTCTCTCTTGGAGAGTTGTGACTCATCAGAGAATGGACGTGGGTCTTCTGTGGGTGTCCTGTGGTGAAACAGGATGTTGTTAGTGGGGGGGCCTTTGGGTCCTGTGGATTGAGTGGAGGGGCCTCTGTGGATCATCCCACACATACTTGATCAGTTTGGGATCTAGTGATTTTGGAGACCAGGTCAGCACATTATGCTGTTCTTTACGTTTTTCTGAGTTGTTCCCAAAGTGTTTTTGGGGTCAGTATATATAGTTGATCAGATTTAGGATGTTTTCAGGGCCTAAAACCAACATGGCCGCCTAAAATCAATCACCACATGGCATTTTTTATGGAAAGATTCTTCGCAATATTATATAAACCATTGGGTAAATTGAAAATGAAAGTTATTTATAACTATATTGTAGTAACACTGTTGACATGTGATAAATCCACACTTTGCCTCACGCACGACTTTATATTAAATAACTGATAAAGAGGAGAAAGAACATACCTCATGTGATTTTGGATTTAACACTCTGTGTTAAATTGATGTTAATTGATTGGGTAGATGAAAGTGATTTCTTGGACACAAATAAAATTTAATTTAATTATTTTCCATATAAAATTTGATATATTGCCAAAAAAAAAAGAAATGTATGTCATGATTATCTCAACCTAACAAAAAGAACACAACCAAAACTAATTTTGAATAAGCTCATTTTATTATTGTGTAGCTAATTAGAAGGCTATTTAGTTGACATTTTAGTGACATCTAGTCATTTTTTATTAATAAGTGATTGTTTCCACAATAAATAATTATAGATTTTGCAGAGACATTATTATGCTGAACATAAAAACATTAGTTTTTTGTATGAAATATATGTCCCATGTACTTCAATTATATATTGACCCTTTATTTTGTGTATATGCATGGCTTGATGGCTGCATCCTGCTGCCATCAAGTCATTGCTGTGGTGTTTGTGCGTCTGGTCTGGTCTAGGTGGGTGCTACATGTTACATAAATAACATCCACATGAATGAACACCAGGTCCAAAAGTTTCCCAGCAGAACAATGAATTGTGACAAGATTGTTATTCACTTCCCCTGTCAGTGGTTTTAATGTTGCGGCTGATCGGTGCACATCCTCTGTATTCACATATAGTGCGTTTGTGTGGGTGGGTATGAAGGAGGCTGTGCTGTGGGTGTACGTGAAGCATGGATGCTGATGATGTGTGTGCTTGAACTGTGAGGGATCGGCCGAGCATGTGTAGACACTGAGATGGAGTTTATTAAAAGATCCTTCTAGGAACGTGTGAAGACAGCTCTGACAGCCTCCTATTCTTCTCCTGCAAGAGCAGGACAGAAAGTTTATGTTTATGGATTTATTCCCCCCCAAAAAAAGTGACACTAGCATTGTGTTCTGCTCTCAAACTGTCAGCTTCTACCCGGCAACAACAACAGCCTTGTGTTTATTTGTTGTTGGGTGAATTTCAGGGCTTAACTTCTCTGGGTTTTAGAAAGAGATGAAGAGACCACGTTTAATTCGGTGGTCGACGTCGTACTTCTCGTTGTGGATGATCCGCGGCGACGCTCGAATCGTGTGAATGGTGCTTTATGCTTTGAAGGACAGAAGAGTAACAGTAGTGATCTGCTTAGAGCGCGCTATCTCGTATGTTGTCAAAGATATTGAGTGTGAAATAACTAAAAAGGACAAACATTTAACAGAGTTTAAGGCCTGTGGGAAACAAAGGAAGGTTACGCCTTTTATATGCAGCTTTAATCTCATTACAAGCGCCCTTTTTTATTTTACCTCTTTATTAATTACAACAATATTATGTCCTCTCGTAATTTGGAGAAAGGTTTTAAGGAAATAATTATAAATGTAAATGCCAGTAACAGTAAATGCCTTTCTCTCAGAGGAGGATTTTCCATGTCCTGTCGTGGATGTCCCTCCATGTATTTCACATCCGTTCCACGGGGAGTGAAGAGAATAAAAACAACGGGCTGTGTTTTCTGTGCTGTGATCAGATATACATAAAAGTGAACACACTGCCCACACACTGGCTTGAAGAAGTCCTAAAATTGTTTATAGTGAAGTTTATAATGGGTTTATTTAGAGGTATGAATCAAACCAAGCTGAAGTTGTGAGTGATGATGAAGAAGGGGCTGATTTAAGAATTTTGTGATGAGGAATTTTTGCATGTTGATGACAGGGTAACAAAAGGGTATAGGCATAAGCATAACATTATGACCCTGATATCCAGTCCCCTTGTGCCTCCATAACATTGAGTCCTATGGGTGTCTGTGAAACACACACAAAATTATAACTCCTATTAGTTTCGGATTAATTTGATGCACACACATACTCAGACCTGCATGGGTACTGTTGAAGAAAAAGTCCTTCTTTCTAAGTTTGCTGTAGTGGAGCGTTATTGTATACGTAACATAGCACCCAAACATTGGAAATGTACTACATTTACTGATACATGAAGGAAAGGGCGAGTTGGGTTGCTGCTGTGACAAAGGAGGGGAATGTGTTATATCATCGAAAGTCTTGTAAGTCTCCATTGACGCAAAAGGCCATGAGACTCCAGGTCTGGCATACAGGTGACAGTAGCGAAAGGTAACAAGAACAAAGGACCAGACCTCCAGGGGGTAGGAGACAGTCCAGACATAACTGAGTTACCTGACTTCTGAAGTTACGAGACGAATGGTATCAAAGGATGGTGAGCCTGAATTGTTATTCGTCAACGTGACATCACAGGGAATTTTTTGTTCTGTGACACATCAAATGATCACAGTTTTATGTATAAATAACTGAACTCTGGTGATCTTAACTCGTTATTTATCTTGTGAGCATTGTTCAGGAAGAAAACCCACTTTGCACTTTGCACCGAGAAAAACCTCCTTGTGACCCCTAGTGGATCCGCAGAGGTACTGCAGGAATGTTGCAAAATCTTTGGTTGATTAGACATTTTTTTGTCTATTTTTTAGTTCCCCCCACAAATTTAAATTTATTTAAATACACATTAACATGAATCCAACTTATCTTAGTAAAGGGATAAGGGATAGCCTTATACTCAATGCGAAATTATAATAATAATGTATATTTGTAAATAGACTTTTACAGCTCGCATCGAAAAAAAATAACAACAAACTCTCTGCTAAGCTGGGAAAGAAATCTTCGTCCCGCTTCGACTGGATAGATGTTCTACACGGTGTGGTTTTTGATGCTAGCATAGTGGTAATGGTGCTTTTAGTGATCTTCTTACCAGCAGTTTTACGGTATTAAGGTGTATTCCTTAATAAAACATGCAGAAAAAAATTGGTGTAAATGACACTTCTGGTTTTGCTTGAAAATCTAAACCAATATATATATATTTATATATCTCAGTTTTCACATTTGAGTGTATTTACTATAAAGACACAAGCAGTGCAGTGGTTGTTTGATTCATTTTGTGTTTTGGTCATGGTTCAGTCCGCGTGAACGGAGCGAATCACAAGACTGTCAGGGCTCAGTTAAGTTTGATTGTTTGCTCTGACTGCTGCATGAAAAGGGGATTGGTTCATTTCTGGGCTGATGAAAGTTACTGAATGGTGGGAAAAACGAGGCTGTGCAGTGGCATCATTTATTTTTTATTTTTGAACGCTCTGACTTGAAAAAGATACACTGTGTGTCACATATCAGTCCCATTTTTCCCAGTATTCATCTCTTTTCTCCTTTTGGAGCCACAGGGTAAAGGTCATTTTCTCCATAACATGGATAGAGTTCACAATGTTGATAAAAAAAAAAGCCTCAGGGTGGGAGGGTTTCTCTGGAGCCAACATTTAGTATTTAGTTATTGCTTTTTTACTAACTACCGTGAAAATCTTCAATTTTCATGAAACAATAAAGTGAAATCAAAAGTTCTGTGTCTCAGCAGTTCGCTGTCCCACATCTTTTCAGAAAGACCAAAAACTATGAACATAGCCCGTAGAAACCACACCACACACCCACTGAATTTGGACTGAAAAACTTGGAAAAAAAAAAAAAAAACTTATCAGGTTCTTCCAACAGAAAAGGCCCAAAAGGAGAATCTGTAGAAGTGGATTGATTTTTCCGAATTTGGAGCCACGTTTCCTCCAAAATTTCTAAATAAGCTTCTTTTTTCCCAGCGCCGTCTAATACAATCTGTTGTGTTTCTAATCAGTAAAATAAGGCTCTTGTAAAGTTTTGCAATGACACCTTCAGTGCTTTTTGAATCGTAAGCATCAAAAAATATCTACATTATTCTTGCGGGTTCCTCTAAAGTGGCAGCTCTGTAGATAACGATAAAAGCCTAAAATGAAACATCTGTGAAGGGAATTACCCGCTTAAAAACTCCAATAACATGCAGCCTACTCTACTACTGCTGTTGGCTAAGCTAGTTAGCTGACTGCTAGCCTGCTGGTCATCTTCTAAATGTGCTTTACTCTGGGATCTTAGCACAAGGGGTTGTGACATGTTATCCTGTGTATTAATGGATGTTTCTAGTGGCTTAAACTTACTACAAAAACTCACTTTCTATGTGTGTGTGTGTGTGTGACTGCGTACACTACTAAAGCAGCCCCAGGACATGTGCGATCGTACAGCTTTATTAGTGAGGTCCCATCGTTGTGAGTCATTTCCTTCCTTCTCTGAGCTGTCACTCCTCTTCATCATTATCATGTGTTAAATATAGTCTCCCTGTATGACTACAGCCAGCGAGCTCACTAATGTTATATGTACTAGAAACCCTCAACATCACGCCATCCATTGATGCCAATAATAATTATTATTCGTTTTTAACAAACGGTACACCATACAATTTATTGTGACATACGCACTTACGAGTACCACACAAGTGTTTGTGTATTTTAAATGGGGCCCCAAGGGTTTCGCAGGTTTTCTGTGCCGTGCGCTGAGAGAGACCCAGATGTCGGAGGCACTGCTTAGCACCCGAAAGCCCAGGGAGCACGGACACAGCGGGGAATATGGGACACAAAACACATCTCTCTCCTGACTCACACACAGACACACACACAAACAAACAAACAAGCACACACTCCTGTTTTAAAGCTCTGTTTTCCAAAACCACACTTTTATTTATTTATTTATTTATTTGTGCAGCGTTAAACCTCATTCTTTAGAAAATAGACGGATATAAGAAGAGTTTCACTGCGTTTTTCTTATATTTTCTTATGTTAACACAATTCAATAATACTACAAACCTCCACCATGTTAACGTAGGTCATCATTCATTTATCTGAAACGAATGCTGAGTATCTACTATAACCTGCATGAAACTAAGATTTAGTTTTATATTGAAATGCGTTTTGCTTTCTCTAGTGTACCTAATGAATTGGCAGGTAGGTGTGTCCCGAGGACTTCTTCAGCTTTGCCTTTTGTCTAAAAATGCTCTATAACTCTCACTATTCACTAATATGGAGGAGCCGCTCTTTAAGTTGTTGCCTTCCTTCATGATTCCTGTCTGTCCAGAAAACACGTTGTCCTGCACGTACTCCGTGTTTTCAAATGATTATTCAAACCGAACCGTTCGAAACTGAATAATGAAAGTTGCGGTAGATTGAATGAGCAGGAAATGTGATGAGGAGATTATCTGTTACAGCTCAGCAGGTTTACGTCTCGTGGGATAAATGAGAATTTAAATCTCCTCTGCCGTGGGAGCAGAGAACCAAGTTAAACCTTTCTGAAGTGACACGTTTTTAAAATGATTTACTTTTCTAACAAATCGAGGCAGCCTGTGCATAAGAGTGTCTTATCTGTGCCTACAGTCACAGTACAGTTGTTTTACATCATATTGTTCATTATTGTTATTTAGGTCGTGTTGTTTTAACATATTTGAAATATTTCGCATATTAAAACGCATAAAAAAAACAAAACTCTAAATTCTTTACTAGTCCCTTGTACACATTCAAAATGTTAATGTGTGATGAGAATGAATGTTTTCCATTTCCATCATTAACATGGATCAATCAATCACAGCTTTTTAGTTTTAAATGTTCTTGGTAGGGATATATTAAGTTTTTATTACTCACATCAACATCTCTGCATCTGTCTGTTTTTATACAGGCTATACATATGAGCATGTATGTTCTCAGTATATATAGAGGGTATGTATTGACAAAAATACAGTGACAATGGGGACAAATGTGGATTATCAGACCAAATCTACAGGGTACAGTCAGTGGATCAAATTAAGGACAGCTGGACTTGACAATGATCCATACAAACTATTAAATAACAAATGGTTTTGTATTTATATGGACCTGATTTCAATGCTGGGAAAATACATAAAGCGAAGTCTGAAAGCAGACTGGACCGGATTTGTCAGAGAAATTAAATTGATTAGCCTCAGTTTCAGTTAATTTAAGTTACTTGGACTACATTTCAGTTATGATAAATGTAGCTAAATAAAAGGTGCTAATGCTAAGAGCTTTACTGATTAGTTACGTTATGTATGTATGACTTCATCAAACAATACAGCTAACCACAACGCCAGGTTTCTGTGCCTGGATTTGGCTTTGGAGTCTGTAATATATATATATATATATATATATATATATATATATATATATATATATATATAAACAGTTCAGACGCTGCTAATCACCACGCTCAACTTCCCCTTTTTGCCACTCAGTGGCCGTAACCACGGAGACGTCTATTCAGATCAAGAGTGTAGATTTAACTGTTGCAAAGCATCACTTTCTCCTGATGTTTTTACTAGTGACATCAACAGTGACTAGTCAGCGTTGACTCAAGTTTCACCACATAACAGCCGCCACATATTTGTATTAGGAGCAGGTACCAGTATTGAACCATACTCTGGTTAAAATATGCTTAAAATACGCGAGTGGACTTGATGCTCATTACCCAATCAACGCTGGCTGAGCAGGAGAGGAGAGGAGAGGAGTTAAGTCTTGAGAGTACCTGTCGTCCAGTTTGGGGGAGACACTACCTCAAACTTTTCCTCAAGTTCTGGTTGTTCCAGATGAGGTTTTTCATGAGATCTTGGACTCTTTCAGGAGCACCCTGATCAGAATAGCAGCAGCACTCACCTGAAGCCATATGGACAGTACAGCGTTTGCATTTCTCTTTATGTCAACAAGTTCAATAAAACTCCATTCTTTGGATTCAACAAAATAAAGAAGCACAGAAGAAATAAAGAATAATATAAGAAATGTTTAAAACAGTATATACAGTACATACTCTATAAAGCATATAACACTATAACCTGTAATAGTGTTATATAACAAGAAAGTATTACTTCAGCAAGTTGTCTTGGTTATGCCTAATTATAATTATGCATTGAATTGCAGCCACGTGATTGGCTGATTACCTGATGTGTGTTAACACGCAATTGAACAGGTGTACCTAATAAAGTGGCAAGTGAGTGTATATATGTACACACAATGGAGCAAATACATACGTGTGTGTGTGTGTGTGTGTGTGTGTGTGTGTGTGTGTGTGTGTGTGTGTGTGTGTGTGTGATCTCCATGTTACGAGTTTCCGTGCTGTATATAAGTTTTAATGAGCCGGGTGTTTATATTCATTTGGTTCCTCCTGCACCTAGTTTAACATACAGCACAGCTTGCTGCCGTGACAACTGTGACCATGGAGACTTGTGGAGTATCCGAGGAGAAGGCTCTCGACGGGAGAGAGAGAGAGAGAGAGAGAAAGGAGCAGCGAGGACGAGGGGACGGACAGGAAATTGAGAAAGACACAAAGAGGACGGGAGGGTGGTCAAGAGAGCGCCGGTAGTGGACAAAAGATCGGAGGGGAGCGCAAGGAAGACGAGGAGGCGATAATAAGAGCCTGAAAAGAAAGGTTAGGGCAGAGGGAGTGACGAGAGGAGAGGTTAAGATTGTTGTGATGGAAGGGAGGAGGAAATTAGAACGGGAGGGAGATGGAGAGAGTAGAAGAAGACATAGATTAATAAAGAGAGAAAGAAAGCATGGTGAGAAGATACTTTCCTCCATTCGCTGATTGATCTGTTATTAATGTGTCTTACTTTAGTCAGTGCAGTTTAGCAGAGGCTTTGAACAGCTGTTTGTGTTTCACGTTAACTGTATTGTACCTACACATGGACACTGGTGAAACCACGTCTTGCACGACTGCGTACGAGTCCCACGAGGCAGATCTGTGATGCTGCTGCAGCCTTCTTAGCTCTGGATTAGCGTGTAGCTTTTTGGTGGTCAGCCAGTGCCAACGCTGGCTGTTTAGACTGCATGCTCACTATTTTGACATCTGGATTAAGAATATCCACGACTAAAAATAGACCCCGGTCACAGCTGTTTGGGCTTAATTGGAAAACCAGTACGGAGGGCCGGAAGGCACCGAGGTCGGACTCGATAAATCCATCGATAAAGTGTTGATGAATTCAAACTGGATCACAATCTGTTTCCTTTTAATTTTCATTCCCGTGTCATTCAGCTGATTGACAGAGTCAACTAAAATTTCGTTTTAGTAATCAGCCACTACATTAAAACCACCCACCTGTTGAAGTGAACCTGAACATCGTTGCAGACCAAGAACTCCTCCATAGCAACAACAAAGTGGTGTTTTCAACTGGTGCCAGAGAAGTGATGCACATGCACCCACCCACACATCCACGTGATGTAAAAAAAAAAAAAATGATGATCCCTCACACCAGGCCACCTTCTTCCACCACCCTGCCACGGGTTCACTTCTTTTCTTTTCCTTTTTGCACCACTTTTGCACCAGGATCACCCGACTAAAGAAGCAGGTTCGGGGATGCTTTGTGTGATGGACGCCACAATTTGAATCTTGTCAAATATTGTCTTGGATCTTGAGACGTCAGCTTCCAGGACTAAGTATTTACATGCTACCTAGTGTATCCCACCCACTGACAGGTGCCATGATGACCTGATGATGTCATTGTTGGCTGTAGATTGGTTGCTAGTGACAGTCAAGTAGCCAGGGTAGCCATAGCAACAACAATGCTCCACGCTACGTTGCCAGTTAACCTGTGAAATCCACCGAACCATTGGTTAAGCTGGTGGACATGATATTAGAAGTTGTACGACTCTTCACACTAATCTTTCATGCTTTCCTTTCATGTCTTTTGACGTGACGTACAGCAGATGGTCTACTTCTTACCTATACTTTTCTATTATTGTGTCGGTCTCCCTCATAAACAGTTGTGTCTCATCGGAGAATGAACACGAGCCTTCTGGAAACAGGATGTTGTTAGCGGGGGGATCTTTGAGTCCTTGGGGTACTTGATCATTTTGGGAATGCATTTGGATGCCAGGTGAACATCTTGTGCTGTTCTTCATGTTTGTTTTAGTTGTTCCTAAACTTCTTCTAGAGTGTGTGTCTTTGTCGAGCTGCATCAGGATGGCTACTGTCATGAAGGAGTGTCATTGCTACGGGGTTGGGGGGTCTGGTCTGGTCTGGTCTAGGTGGGTGGTACACGTCTAAGTAACTTCCACATGAATGCCAGGTCTAAAAGTTTTCCGGAAGAACACTGAAGATGATCAATGTTATTTACTTCTCCTGTCGGTGGTTTTAAAGTTGCGGATGATCGATGCATTTTAGAAGGACTTTAACTTTTGTTAAGTTTAATCACAGTTAATGAGCGAATATATTAACTCGGTGAGATATGTGGGTAAAAATAGACCTGACAACGCAGCACATACTGCTTGATGTGTAGTTTCTGTGACTCAATTAAGCACATTAAATGACTCTCCGGCGGGACTTATCAGTTTTCATAATTAGCGAGCAGGAATTATCAGGCTCTCTGGCCTCATCCCATCTCATATCATCTGCATCTGAGAGGATATCACAGGACAGACCTCTATTTCTGGAGATGAGAGATCTGTGGGAGATAGATCCAGAAAGAAGAAGAAGAAGAAAGGCAGACACTAACAGGGAGAGACACGAGGTATGCAAACACGCTGTAGAGGAGGGGAGGCGGAAGGCTGACGGTATAAATCACATCTTTGTTCTCTTTCTACGCTCAAAGCAGGCGGGAATACAGACCTCTGACATAGGTGCAGGTTAAACGCACGTTCATTGTGTTCGTCAGGGTCTGTTTATAAAAATCTGAGTTTTTTGGTTTAACTCTCATTTTTCCATATCCCATCCTTAAGGTGAGAGGTCATAGGTTCTATGGTTGGTTGATCCCTTCAACCTATACAGTTCTCAACATTTTCTTTGTTGCCCCTCTTTAGGCCTGCATATGCAGCACAGAATATAATAATAATGATAGAATTGTGACACATTATTCACAGCCTATTCTCGTGTGTTTCCCACAAAATTTCATAAGATCCTGGCATTTTTCAACCCCCTGAGACTCTACGTCCTCATTCAGCGGATTTATTCTAAAGCCAATCACGGGACAAAAGTGAACAACTTTTACAATAGAAACTTGTTTATTTATGCTTATTAACTTTTGTAGTGTGACAATTTAACAAATTCTGTCAATAGTAACGAGCTACAGCTAATTAGCTTGTTAATTAGCTAAAGTACTCGTTTGAGGACATTGGGATTATATTGTTTGCGATTCTGGTTTTGCTCAGGTATTAAAATAAACAGTTTTCTTTTTTGTTGTACATTGGTGACTTTATTATAATATACCATGAAATAATCCCCATGTTTTTTTTTTTACGTTTACGTCCCCCTTACGTTTTACGCTTGTTACGTCTTTGAGTTTTGACCTGTTCTCTTTAAACATTAGCATTTTAAAAAGTGGTGGAAATGTAAAATTTCAAAAGTCAACTTTATTGTCAATTCTGACATGTGCAACACAATTAAAACGACAGGATTTAAAGTACCTTCCCCAAATGCCTACGGTGCAAGATCTGATTGACCCGGATCCAGATTTTTGTTGGAGCGTCATTCGTTCCGGACGGAGCAACTTCCACAACTGATATTTTGTAGGCAGGTGAAGTTCAACACAAGCTTCCAAGCTAGCAAAAATCAACTAGAGCAGGAGGAAACTTCAGAATTATAAAACATTACACTTCTGCACATTTTTTTTATATATATATTATTTCATTTAGCTGACTGGGGCCTCTCTGAGTGGAGTTTGCATGTTCCTCCCTGTGTCTACGTGGGTTCTCTCTGGGTTCTCCCCTCATGCTCATTACTGCTCGTTGGCTGATTCTAAATTGGTCGTAGGTGTGAGTTGTCTCACTCTGTGTGACCTGTCCAGGGTGTTCCCCGCCTCTCGCTCCAGTGATAGCTGGGATAGACTCCAGCAGGGGGTGAGGATAAGCGGTGGTAGAAGATGAGATGAGATGAGATCTTAATCTTAGTTAACTGGTTGGAGACGACCGAGGATGAGGTGGCAGGTTAATGCTGCTCTAAGCTACAACCACACAACAGCACACCGGAGCGAGTTGTGGTTTATTTAAAAAAGTACTTTTGGGAAGTACGATGCTAGGTTACGCTTTAGCAGTCAAACATGTGGGGTCTCTGTGGGACTGATGACGTGTTTTTCCAGACCTCCAGTCATTTGATGATGTCCTGTGTGTCCCAAAAAAACGTGACATGGCTGTATAAGAATAGAGAGCAGCTGCTGTGGGGCTCCAGGCTCCTGCCTGTGTCCTTTCTCTGATGACTCACAACTGTTTTGGGTACATAGGGGAGACCTACACGATATTAGGAAGGTGGTCATATTATTATTATTTACACAAAGAAAGTCTCTCCTTGCTGAATAAAACCTACAAACCACGAAATGTTCAGTTTGCTCTGCAGGACGGTTTATTTTAGATGCAGGACGATGCTGTTTGTGTTTCAAACCTTGGTTTTGACTAATGCAGCTAATGATGTGGACAGAACAGAACAGGACGGAGAGGGAAGAGAAAGCACCAGAGTAGGATATGACAAAGGGAAATGAAGAACAGAACAGCAGGTCAGATTAAGAAGAGACACACGGAAAGATTTCAGCGTAATGGGAGGTTTGAGGACAATAAAAAGTCTAAAATCTGTGTGATGGTTTAACATCAATCAGCTCTCTGGTAATCAGCTTCTGGGCCCAAAATCAACTCAGAAAACAATCAAACAAACAGGCACATGGCCGTAGAAGAGCAGAGAGCAGCTGCTGCGAGGCTCCAGGCTTCGCACGAGGAGAAAATGTGCAAATGTGGAGCTCCAGGACTCCCAGTTCTCTAGCTCTTTATGGACGCTGCTTTTTTTTCTTCTTCTTTCTTCTTCTCAGACTTTGACAGTTTGATCACTAAAGAACAGTGAGAGCAGAATTAATTTCAGGATTTAAATAATAGGAAAAATTCAAACTTAAAGTGTGCAGCTCTTACCTGCAGGAGAAAGATAGAATAGTGAAAATAATAATACTAAATACAACCACTTTAGTTTATCTCAGAAATAAAAAGGACACAGAAAAATATCCAATTCTTTAATTGACCGTGTCATTTACAAGAAAGCTTCAAATATTGTAATATGATAGTTATTATTATCCCAAATCCTCAGATTGCCGTATCAAAGACGCTTTCCAAAAAACATTTGTGTCTTTGTGAGAATAAAAAGAGCACTAATAAGGATATCAGTGACTCCTTTGTTTGTCATCTTGCAAAGCGATGAGCAAGAAATCCTCAGCCTTTCTGGCCGTCATTAATCGTATTAAAACTGAAGGGAACGCGGGTTAATAGGAGCAGACTGGCCTGCTTCTGGTCGCCTGCCTCATTCATTCACATCGCCTCTCTCTCTCTCACACACACACACAGACACACACACACACACTGAAACACTAAAACACTCTTGCAAGAGCATACACAGACACACACAAAAACGGTACCGTGCATAAACACTCATATAGTTGGTTAACAGGAGCTGGTAACTGTATTTGATACTTGCACTGCAGTTTGGCCAGGTCAACACTTTGCAGTTCTTCATGTTTTTTATTTATTTATTTATTTATTAAGTTGTTTCTAAGGTTTTTGTGTGTGTGTCTGTGTGAATGTGCTGCCATTAAGGAGTGTTATTGCTATGGGGTGGGGGTGCCTGGTCTGGTCTGGTCTAGGTGGGTGCTACATGTCTATGTAACATCCACATAAATGCCAGGTCTAAAAGGATTTGTGGGTGTGTAAATGAACATAAAGCTTGTGTAGGGCCTCATGGTCCACAGGAGAGCAGATGTCACACTCTAATATTGATTTACTTTTGCCATTTTATCGCTGTGGAATTAGTTCCTACTTTAGAATCTATAACATTCAGTTTTATTTTGTGTTTTTTGTTAATTAAACTGTTCCTATCATTCTGACAGCCCCAATCATTTAATCTCTCTGAGCTCTGAATTCCTGACTTCCTGTTTACATCATGTGACCCAGACTGTGACATCATCAGATCCTAGAGGTAGAGCATGGTGGGACGTCACAGTGCTTGTTGGTTGGGGGAGGACCGCTACACACACACACACACACACACACACGGACTGGCATTGAGTGTTATGTCCAATTGTTTTATCGTCAGTGAGGAAGTGACATCGACTGAACTGTGCGTAAGTGTTTGTGTGTGTGTGTGTGTGTGTGTGTGTGTGTGTGTGTGTGACGCTCCCAGCTGATTTGCCAGGCAGGTCAGGCATGGTGGTGGAGCAGGGCCAGCTCTTCTTTCTGATCAATTATATGATTACGCACTCACACGCTCAGATGTACTATACAGAAAGTTTCTGCAGAAAAATGTAGAACAAAAAAAAAATCAAAAGGAACTTCTGAAACTAAACGGGTTGCATGCATATAAGTGTAGAAGGAGGAGGGGGGCATAAAATCTGTTCTGTTAAGCTGAAATCACGGCGTGAGCTGCCAGGCAGGAAAGAAGATGGTAGGTTTTGTCAGTACAGCAGTCATCTGCAGACTGTCACTCTCTTATTCTACACAGTTAACACCTCCAGCCGCTCATTCCCACACTCTCTCCCTATAGCTCAGTTCAGCCATATTATTTACCGCCTCATGACCGCATTTGTGTCGCTTACTATTCCACTTAACCCTTTATAGGGCACCCATTGAAATACTTGGAAATTCTAAATTATTGTGTGTTATTTTAGGATGCCAGAAAGCTGTTTTACTTTTTTTTTTTTTTTTTTTTAAATTTCGGGATTGATGAAAACATATAGTGGTAAACAAATGCTAACGTGTATTTCAATCATTACAACATAAAAGCTGATTCAGGCGCTTGTCAGCATTATCACATAAGACAACATTAGGCCACATTCTTCTTGGTGCCTAATAAATCAGCTATGCTCATGGTGCGTTCCAGTTGTGCTCAGAAGTCGGGATTTCCGAGTTCCGATTTGGAATTTTCAACTGGAACGACCCCCGAAGACGTAGAATCGTCACTACCCCCGAGTTGAGTTACCAAGATGGCCGCCCCCGTGTGTAAACAGTAGTTAAAAACTCCTGTAATATTCTGTTTATTAGCACATCTGATTGGTTTTTGTTGCATTAAATCTGTCGTACTGACCGTATTTTTCAACATACATATGTTATATGGGACCTACAAGTCCATGTCACGCTATAAACAAACGGCTAACGGCTAAAAACAATAGCGTGGTAAAACCAAAACAGTGCGAAACACCATCATGATAAACTGTGATTAACAGTGAATTAAAACTTTTGAATATTTTTACAAATTTCTGCCTTGTGTGGTCTTGTAAAATTCATCACTGTAAATAAAACTCCTGAGTTGGTTTAAGTTAAGTACATCTATCTATCTATCTATCTATCTATCTATCTATCTATCTATCTATCTATCTATCTGCAAATAAAACCCCTTTTAAATAATTAATTAAGTGTGTGCCTGTGTGGCTGTGGCCGAGGCTGTTGAAATAACTGCAAAGATTCACAGAACATAATGTTGCACTTGCAGAGTACAGCCACCTCACTAGTGCTGCTACCAGTCACTTGTGCTGGAGAACACAGTTATAGATTCTTACCAGGTCACAATGCCAGCTTTAAAACAGCTTAACCACAGATAGAAGTGCATATATTTATATATATATATATGTCAAATTGACCCAGTAGCTTGTGCATGTTCATATTCAGCTCGTTTGATTTTGGGCCCAGAAGCTGTGATGGAGCTGAAGGTGGTCATAATGTTCTACCTGATCATCGTGCTTTAGGAGAAGGGGAGTAGGACTGTCGGCTGTGTGCTAGTAGGTAGATGGTGGCTTGGTTCATTGCAGGTAGCTTTGTTCCCGTCTAACGGGGCTTTGTAGCTTTGAGGACCCTTTAAGTTCATCTGTTTCTGGTTGGTTTTGTCTCCACTTGCCATCCACACTGTTGCTTCTGTGTCACTTCCCTAAGGGTTAAATCACACAATGTGTGCGCATTAATAGCACGTCACAAACTAAACTTTGAATATTCTGCAGCGTGTTCCCAGCGGTTTAGATGCAGACCAGTGGTTTGCGCATTTTAAGAAGAAATCAGGACATGATTAAATCAAATCAAAATAATTATTCCATGAGTGAAAATCACTGATGCAGCACAGTGTTACATTGAGTCATCATATGCTCCCTTACACACACACACACACAGGAATAGGTAATGCTGTGTTCTGCCTCTTTAAGAGCAGATTACTACTGCGGGGGGTCATCCTTGGAGAACATTATCCCAGCTTACACGCTCACCTCACGATGAGAAACGACCTGCATTGATTCAGTGTGATCAGATGTACAGTGGGGGAAATAAGTATTTGATCCCCTGCTGAATTTGTAAGTTTGCCCACTTCCATAGAAATGATCAGACTCTGGTTTTTATGGTTGTTTACTGGTTATGGGTATAGACAGAATATCAGTCGAAAATGCATAAAAAACACACAATCTAAAAGTTATAAATTGTTATGTATTTTATTAAGGGAAATAAGTATTTGATCCCCAACAATTCACTTAGAATTCAGGCTCCTACAGATTGGCTGGTGCGCATTTGGCACACAGCTGTGCTCAGTCAACTAATTACCAATACTCCTGATCTTAACTCGTCATGTATATAAAGCACACCTGCTCTAAGAATCAGTTTCTTACATTCCAACTTCTACAGCACCATGGGCAAGACCAAAGAGCTGTCAAAAGATGTCAGGGACAAGATTGTAGACCTGCACAAGGCTGGTATAGGTTACAAAACCATCAGCAAAAGGCTTGGTGAGAAGGTGACAACTATTGGTGCCATTATTCGCAAGTGGAAGACCCATAAAAGGACCATCAACTGTCCTCGGTCTGGAGCTCCCCGCAAAATCTCGCCTCATGGAGTGAGGATGATGATGAGAAAGGTGAGGGAGCAGCCTAAAACAACACGGCAGGAGCTTGTTAATGATCTGGAAGCAGTTGGGACCTCCGTCACCAAGAAAACAGTTGGCAACACACTGCGCCGTTATGGATTGAACTCTTGCAGTGCCCGCAAGGTCCCCCTGCTCAAGAAGGCACATGTACAGGCCCGCCTTAAGTTTGCCAGTGAACATCTAAATGACTCAGAGAAGGCTTGGGAGAAAGTGCTGTGGCCTGACGAAACCAAAGTTGAGCTATTTGGCATTAACTCGACCCGCCGTGTTTGGAGGATGAAAAAACGTGAGTATGACCCAAAGAACACCATACCCACGGTTAAGCATGGAGGTGGAAACATCATGTTTTGGGGCTGTTTTTCAGCAAAGGGTACAGGGCAACTTCACCGCATTATGGGGCCAATGAATGCAGCCATGTACTGTAACATCTTGGACAAAAACCTTCTTTCCTCAGCAAGAACACTGAAGATGCCTTGTGGGTGGGTTTTCCAACATGACAATGACCCAAAACATACTGCCAGGACAACAAAGGAGTGGCTCAAGAAGAAGCATATTAAGGTCATGGAGTGGCCTAGTCAGTCTCCAGACCTTAACCCGATCGAAAACCTGTGGAGGGAGCTGAAGCTCTGAGTTTCCAAGAGGCAGCCAAGAAACTTGAAGGATTTAGAGACTGTCTGTAAAGATGAATGGGCCAAAATCCCTCCTGCGCTGTGTGCAAACCTGGTGACCAACTACAAGAAACGTCTCATCGCTGTGCTTGCCAACAAAGGTTTCTCTACAAAGTACTGACTTGTGTTGTGCTTGGGATCAAATACTTATTTCCCTTAATAAAATACATAACAATTTATAACTTTTAGATTGTGTGTTTTTTATGCATTTTCGACTGATATTCTGTCTATACCCATAACCAGTAAACAACCATAAAAACCAGAGTCTGATCATTTCTATGGAAGTGGGCAAACTTACAAATTCAGCAGGGGATCAAATACTTATTTCCCCCACTGTACATGAATCAGCTGATTTTTTAAGACGCCTCCCGTGGCGCGTTGCTGGAAATTAGTGACATTTCATAACCTGAGTTGTCTACTAGATAACAGTCCTCTTCTTCTCCTTCCGTTCAGTTCTTGGCACATTGCACTGTGGAGTCGAGACAAATCAGTGGCAGGAATATGTGTTGATTCATCTGAGCAAAAAAAAAAACAAAAACCCTGCATGTGCTTGTAAAAATAAGACTCCCTGCGATACCTTTAATAAGAACCGTCTCCTTTCTAAATTAAACTGTAGGACACAGCAGCCACTGAAATTTTAGATATTCTCAATAAATTGGCTGGTTGTCCACTGATTGCACTTTGCATTGTGCATTGTGTTTGAATAATAAACATTGTAAGGTGCTTTGAGTTCCACTAAAGTAGAAAAGTACAGACCGTTTATCATTCCCTCTGCAGAAGAGTTTTAAAATTAGTATTATTATTCTATAAAGTGCAACCTGCACGATGTATTTGAGGAGTATATACATATAACAGTAGCCGTGTGCAGTTTTTCCAGCGCGGGAAACGTCCACCCGTCGTCTGTGGTCTGCTTTGCATTGTGATCATGCGGAAAACGCTTTTGACAAATCTCATCTTGAGTGTTCTCAACTGAACTGAATCTGAAAACATCATCAAGGACGTCGTGTTCATCCTCTGCACAGAGACAGACAGCAGCTCTTTTGGCTTCAGCTCATGCAAAACAAATATCTTGTCCGACTACCAAAACAGGGGATTTTGGAGCTTAAGGGACGCTCAGCTCCTCCTTCAATCAATTAAGCTGCTTCGGTTTCAGGGCCTCGGCCTGAGCTCTGCTGCGGTCTGTGTAACACATCCTAACGCCGTGCAGAATCTAACTTAGGCCTTTGTGTAACAGCGGCAATTAATATCAAAATCTGTAGAGTGTGTTTCCCATATTTGTTTATATGGTTGGATGTTGAAAGCCTGGATGCACCAAAGGATTAATGGCTGCATCTGATCGTAGTGGTGCCTCCTGACGCCTGTGTCTGGACATACACCGATCAGCCACAACATTAAGACCACTGACGGAGGTGAAGTAAATAACATTAAGTTGTGCCACCCCAGTCTAGGGCTTCGAGGACAGAACATAAAAGAGGTGAGGAATGCAATGCAAATAAGGTGATCCATTGAATAACAACCCGAAAGTAACAACGTGAACTAGACAAGTGAACTATTTACAAAGTGTGGCTTCAGGGTGAACCAAGGCCAAAACAGCAACCAAAACACCAGGGAATCAAAGGAAAATGGCGGCTCACTCCTACTGCTCCTCACTGAGTAAGAATTGTATTATTGTATTTTGTGATGGGAGTGCAGATGTGAATTAGCTTTAAGCTATAATCTGGTACAGTGCATGAAATGGTGACATTAATGTTTGTACTGTACACAAACATTAATGTCACTATTAAATAAAGTAAAGCGATGATATATTTTGAGATAAAGTTGTATTTTCAGTTGCCTTAAATTCATTTTAGCTTTAGCTTGTTTTTTTTTTGTGCATTTAACATATATTCAAGGGAAAAAAAGGTTTCTAATGTGAGAAGAAGCGTTCGCTGGAGGGCATGTGTTGTGTTGTGTTGTGTTGTGTGTATCGGTGGGCAGTTGTCTTGAGCATCCTTTACTTGAGCACTTCAAGACTCATTCTCTGCCCACACATGAAACAAGCCTGGTTTCCACGGCAACCCTGTCCTTACTACAAGCAGCAAAGAAGTGTTGTTCACTGAAAAATAAATAAATAAATAAATAAAAAACACAGGGATTATTATGCTTTTTAGGTAAGAAATTCATATCAAATAGAACTGTAACTCTTTAGTGTCTGCACCTTTGGAAGAGTTAAAAGCTCCACTTCTCTCTATCTCTCGCAGAAACGTGAAACCTGTGACTCCCATTTACTATCCAGGAATCCCCAGAGACGCGAGGACTAAAAGAGATTTAACATTTATTACGTAACATCGTGCCACATGTATTACAGTCATTGTGAGGTGAAGTATGTAATAAGACAGAGGCCAAAGGCTAAAACTCATCTGCCGATACTTATTAAATCCACTCCTGCGGGGGGGGGGTTACATGAGCATTTCATGAGCTCGAGCAACTCATTTTAAATGTGGGCTTATAGATATAAAATAGAAAATAAGCTCCTCATTGGGTCACACAATAAGACAAATGGCTGGAATAAAACTTTCTGAGACGAGTCGACTTATTTCAGTCTGATAATGTTTTTTTTTTGTTTCTTTTTCACCTGCTAAGACTAAAACTTTGTCTCCACAAAAAGCCGAAGTGAATCAACCCAGGCCCAGCTATCCTCAGCGATTAAATCTCTGCCTGCGGTCGCTTCACAGTAAAAAGCCATAATCCGGCCCTTTCACCCGAAAGCTTTTTTTTTTAAAGTGAAGCATCTGCAGGAGGAGTTTAGTTTGCATTTACAGCTTTGTCTGCATGCACCTGCCTATACAGTAATGCATACGGCGACGAAGACAATGCACAAAGAAATAGATCCCGCTGTTGATCTTGCTGTTGAACACCTGCCAGATCGGGTTGTCGTTCATCCGTGCTTCCTCCTCCATGTGCATGCTTTTTGTTGTGTGTGAGATCATGTGACTGCTCCATTTGTGGTGCCCATTTGTTCTGGAGTGATCTTCACACACGGGCCAGATCACAACATTAATTTGTCTGACTGACACACGCACATATTTTAAAATCACAGAATTTCAATATCAAGTCTTCATGTTAATTCTCTTTTTATGGTGTTTTCAACTTTTTTTTTTTTTGCACACAGCAGGATTGTGTAAACACAACATGCGTACATCTCCCATTCATAGGTAACCGGTCCACACACACGCACTCTGTCAGATGTTCACAGGGCAGGAAAGTGGTCATTTTAACAGTATGTAAACAGCGGGAGGACGGAGCAAGAATGTTAAATGTGAACGGTCGGCAGGTGTGTGTTCGTGTGTAGCATCCACGGCTCTTATCAGCGTGAAACAGCTTGTCGACCTTAACAGGTCATCACCCAGCTACTGTCGAAGCTCACCACTCAATTTACACGGGTCAACAATCAAGAGCCAGAGACTGACAAAAAACACAAAAAAAATCAGCATTCACACATTTTATCTGAAGGATCTGGACCATTCTGCAGCTGTAAAAGCAGGAAAGAAAAGACTGCAGATGTTTCTGCTCATTGACATAAATCAAGGATATTTCACATCACCTTGCTGACATAAACCCCCTCCAAGGAGAACCTGCACCATATTGAGTTATGCATGAGTCTGTCAGAGTGAAATTTTAAAATTTTCATTCTTTGAACACCTGTATGAACATAAGGAGCATCACAGCAAGATTGTGCTGCAACTTTAATCAAATCAGTCAAAAGAGGACATGGAGACTGATGCACACTACAAAAAGGATAAGTTAATTAAAAAAAAGATCAATATGAATAAATGGGAATAAATAATTAAAAATATTAAATTTATAAAATATATATAATATTTGAAATATAAAATTATAAAAACATCATAAGATATAAGAACATTAAAAGAAGAATGAAATAAAATGCAGAATAAAAATATAAAAAATAAAGAAACACTCAAAATTAAGATAGCAATAAAATAATGATAACAATAATAAAAAACTAGTGAATATATAAGTTAATTAAAATGGTAGAATACAAACTGTGAGACTATGACATAAAAAGCAGATTAAATAGATGTGTTTTTAGTCCATGATTAAAGGTGTCAGTGTTGCCAACTCCTCTCAGATCCCCCGGCAGGTTGTTCCACAGTTGTTCACCAAATGTTTTTGTTCTGCTCTGTGGAACAATTAAAAGGAAGGAGCCAAAGCATCTGAGAAGCCTTTTCTGCTGCACACGATTAAAAACATCTCAGAGCTACAACCTGGGGCAAGTCCATGGAGCGCTTTCAAAAAACGAATAAGAAAACTTCAAAATCAATGCGATTAACTAACAGGCAGCCAGTGTGAGTGTTTTAAAACGGGCGTAACGTGCGCTGTCTGAGCGAGAACTCGTGCTGCTGAATTTCGAATCAGTTACAGTCGCTTGTTAATTGTATTATTTGCTAGACCAGAAAGGAGAGCATTACAGTGGACTAGCCTGCTGGTTATAAAAGCATTAGAGAAGTGGAAGTTCTTACGTGGAAATGCATTGTATAATAATTAAAATCTTAAACTGAAAGAACACAACTTGCTGTAGTGTGATGGCTGCTGTTTGCCTAACCGTGCGTGGCTTTCTGAAGTCGCCATTGCCAGGACTGCCTCTAATCCCTCTGTGAAAGCGTTTGTCTGCTTGGCTCGCCGCCGCCGAGAAGCGCGGTTTGAGTTTATGTATCATCGCAGGTCTCTCTGCTCGCGTGTGTGGGAGTCGTGTGCGTGTTGCTGATGTCGTCAGGGTCTTTCAGTAACTATGCTCCTTTGTGTCCGAGTGCGCTTTGTGTCCTTTAAATCAACAAGAGGAGCGCTTAGCTTAATGGGCCTTAAAACCTGCCGACTCACTAACCTTTTTCACTTGGTGAATTGAGAGAGAGAGAGAGAGAGAGAAAGACGGAAAGGAAGAGACAGAGGGAGAGAAGGAGAGATTTTTTTTTTCGTGTGTGGGAGAGACGGAAGGAGAGAAGGATGGAGAGAGAGAGGTGAGATGTGAGGAGAGGCGTGTTTCTGTGAGAGAGAAAGAAAGAAAGAAAGAAAGTGGAGGTGATAAAGTGAAATAATGTGTAAGCACGATAAATAGACGCGGCGTGCGTGTGGAAATATCCAACTACAAAGGCCTGAAAATTGAAATGCAAGACACATGGTTGCCACGGAAACGGGCTGATGAAGCAGCAGGACATAGGGCTATGATTAAAGAGTTTATTCGCTCAGAGGACACGTTGTTGTCTTTTGGGAATGGGGGGGCCTCTATAATACTGAAAACATATAGACCCCTTCTGTGATGTCACGACGTTAACTGGAGGCAAAACAGAGGGAAGCTCCAGGCGAAGACAGTCACTGTTAAGAATGAAAATGGCGTCCTGCTATATTTTTAGGTGAAAAAAAAATAAAACGAAAAATCAAAAACACTTACTTGAAGTTTCATTGCATACCAGCCACTGCCAGTCAGGCATGACTTTGGTTGAACGCTTGTGTTTGAAGCGCACGCTTTGTATCAGGTCAGATTAATATGTCATACATCACCAGTTCTATCCTGGATAACGTTGTTGTTTTGAGTTTCCAGTTTTATTTTATTAAGTTCCTTGGTTTCCTGTTTTGTGTTGTTCTCTCTGATTGCTCATTAGTTTCTCCGTGTGTAATTGCCCTTCATCCTGGCCCTCTTGTGTGCATATATATATATTGATATTATGTGATGTTATTTAATCCACACACATACTGTATCGCCAGACATTTACTCATCGGATTAATCTCCTTCCCTGTTTGTAGATCTCAGATCTGATTGAATCATTTTTCTCTCTGTCTTTAATCTGGATCAAGGAATTTAGTCCTGCTTCACTGCAGAACTACTCTTTATCACACACAAAGAGTCCTAAAAAAAAGCTCACTGCAATGACCATCTTCATCAGAGCGTGTGTGTGTATATATGTGTGTGTGAAAATAAACTACATGCAAGAAAATGATGTATTACTTTATTTTAACCTGTTTTTGTATGTGAGCACTGAAACGGTGGCAAAGGGTTTGGTGCCCAGGTTTAAATGTTTTCTTCTTTTTAGTGTCACCAGCTTTTACTGTTACATCTGTACGTTAGTTTTCACATGGCATGACCCAAAAATGTTCTTCTCTTTTGTTTTCCTCTCTCTCTCTCTTCCTCTCTTCTGTCGCCGTCCTTTCACTCCGTGCAGGAAACAGTAGAGTATGCCTTCCTGATCATTTTCACTATAGAGACATTTCTGAAGATTATTGCCTATGGCCTGGTCATGCACCAAAACTCCTACGTCAGAAATGGCTGGAACATGCTGGACTTTGTCATCGTCATAGTGGGGTGAGTTCATAGATTTAACCTGTTAATGTTAAACGTATTATGCATTTTAAGAGGCGTGTTACTTTTAAATGTGTGTTGCCTGCATCTGTCTCTTGATAAAAAAAAAATTCCATTCTAGTAGCAAGACAACAGCGCTGTTAGTGAACATCACACATGGATACAGACACACACAGCTTTGTGTAGAGTGATGCTTTATCAGTGCACTACCTGGGCCTTGTAGGACTTCAATGTAAACTCTGATGAGGTGTGAAAAAAGCAAAGGTAAATAAGCACACAAACAAAAGACATAAACCACGTCTTTACACTGCAGGCACAGGTGCGTGGACGCAGAGACGAGAACAAAGAGGACGCGTGGCTTTGTTCTTTGCTTTCTGACTCCTTAGCTTTCATCTTCGTTCCTCTGGCTGACTGGCACCGGCCTGACTGCTGTCTTCTCCCCCTTCCTCCCTGGTTTGTCCTCTCTCTCTCTCTCTCCCACCTCCAGGTTGTTCAGCGTGGTTCTGGAGATGATAACCAAAGACGCCGACTCTGGCGGCCAGTCCGGAGGCAAACCTGGAGGGTTTGACGTCAAGGCCCTTCGAGCCTTTCGCGTGCTACGGCCCCTTCGCCTTGTCTCTGGAGTTCCCAGTGAGTGAAAACCCTAACCACACTTATGCTATTATTATTATTTAAATACTTTGTTTAGAAGGTTTCTATTTTCTAATCCATCGTAGACCATGCAATTAGTGAACTCGCTTACATACAAGTTCATACGTCAACATTGTTAACTCTCACTCTTAACGTAGTCAGTAAAATGGCCCCAGATGCTAAGACAGTTCTGCAAAGTACAGACAGGAAGTCATCTTATTCAGCCACTTTTTCTTTTAAAACTGCTGGGTCGTATATGGGACAGCAGTATCTTTTTTTGAACAAACATGAGTTGTGTTTGAGCAAATGCTGCATCCTATATGTCGTTCAAAAGCAATTTTTTCTGATTTCATTGAAATAAGCCATTATAGGATTCAACCAACACAGCTGACACAACCAACGCATTTTGTTCAAAACAATATAAACGAGAAACAAGCATAAAACCTCATATCGATTTAGCAATCAATATTACCACGGTCAAAACGCTCTGTTTGTATCACTCAGGGTCCAAACTGTCCATTCCAGTCGTATTTTCAGTCCAAAAACTACTTTTAATTTACGGAAAGGCTGTTTCAGTGTCTTAGACGTAGAAGGAAATACGTCGCAATCTTCGCATTTTATCAAAAAGTCCCCTTATTTTTTACCGTTGTTTAACTTTTAAATCGCCGTTGACCTCTGACCTTTTGATTGATGAGTCTTTGAACGAATTAGGAGCAAGTATGTGCTGAGTAATTTCAAATGAGAAGCAGCGTAAAAAATGTGATTTTACTTCACTAACTCTGTATCGGTAGCTCTAATAATTATAAAATATAATTCCCCTGAGTGTCACCTTTCATTGTAGCCCAGGATTATGATTGTACGCTGAAGCTTTTAAAGGTCATGGCCTTTTTATTCAAAATGTGTCCAAATGGCAAGGTTTGGAAACGCCTGGTTATACACTTAGAAAAAAGGGTAAAATAAACTCAGTTTTGGTAATTTTTATATGCAATTTGGACTGGAAGTAGCTAAGACTTTATTCTCTAATAATCTTGTGTCATCCAGATGACCTCTGTCCTCAGTTTCCTCTGAAGGCATCAGATAGCAAAATGAAATTCAGACAAACCCAACAACTTTTTATTTGTAACCGTGTGTCAACTTTGACTCCTCACCGCTCAACCAGCATCGGTCAGAGCAACCGTCTGCGGTTAGCCGCCTTACAAATGATATTATTAATGGAAGATGCTACACACAAACATTCATTTAACATGGAAGATTAGACCTCTAATTAGGCTGGAGATGGGTCTAGCTACTAAACGCTGGGAAAGAACAGCTTGCGATGCCACTGAACACTGAAGGCCGTGACTCACCGAGTAGAGCTGTCATCTGTGGCCCACACCGTTTAGTCCGACAGAAGTGATGAAAGTGAACTGAATTAAAAAGCTTCATGTCTTCTGAACGTTCAAATACACAAATATTTCCAACAACAACATGATCAAGAGGCCAGCTCAGTACGATAGCTCCTCCTACTCTCCCGGCTATTAGACGCTCCTCCTGTCTCAGTTGCCGCTTGCTGCTATGAAGAGTTATTTCATATACTCTGTGGTTCAAGTGCAACAGGTGACATGAGGTGATTCCACAATTGTTGCTGGTAGTTCTCAGTACTCAATTAGGTGTGTAGCTTAATGAACAGTGTTAAACATGGAGCATCACAGGCTGCACATACCCACTCAGTGTTGAGACAGACGCCTGGAAACACCAGTAAAAAGACCTGTTTGTTTGTGTGGACTGAGGATATTATGAGTCTAAACCATCACCAAATCTGACAAAGCTTTTCATACTGATGACTTACATTTAGAAAACTTCTTTCATTAAATGGTAACTTTAAAACATTCTGAGTGCTTGATAAGGAGCTGGAGTGTTTTCTCCTTCAGGCAAAACATTAGCTCTGATTTAAATTCACCTTTAAATTGGACTGGAGTGTTTAAATGCTAAAGCGTATTTATTTATTTAACTGGCATTTGTTTCATGGGAGCTTAATCTCAGGGACTAGATGAAATTATTCTTGTTATGCCAGTGGGAGTGACGGGCGTGTGTGTGGATGGGGCCGTGGGCAGGACGCTGCTGGAAGTAGGAGAAGGTGACTCTGGATGATTCCCTTTAAATATCACATTAAAGTACTGCATTTTAAAACTTTTTTTTTGTATAATAATGACTTTTCTGAATCATAGTGCACTCAGACAAAGATGGAAGTCAGTTTAACATTACTGTGATAAGTCACATAACAAATAAATGCACTATTTAGCAGTGACACATCAGCCACAACATGAAAACTACACTTTATTCCCCGAAAGTATTCGCTCACCTGCATTTACACGCGTATGAATGTAAGTGACATCCTGCTCTTAATCCGTAGGGTTTAATATGACGTCGGCTCCCACCCTTTGCAGCTTCAGCTCTTCTGGGAAGGCTTTCCACAGGGTTTAACAATGTGTTTATGGGAATTATTCTTCCAGAAGTTGCATTTGCGAGGTCAGACGCTGATGTTGGATGAGAAGGCCTGGCTCATAGAGTTCACATAATTAATCTCATTTACACCACCGCATCTGCACTTTGTGGCCGATCGGCCATGGAAACCCGTACCATGAAGCTCTCTGCACCCTGATCTTGAGCTAGTCTGAAGGCATCATGAAGTTTGGAGGCCTGCAGCGAATGACTCTCCAGAAAGTTGGTGACCTCTTTGCACTACGCTCCTCAGCATCCACTGACCCTGACACTTCCTGGCTGAGCTGCAGTCGTTTTTCCAGAAGCGTTTTTTTTTATACACCTGTGGCCATGGCGGGGATTGGACATTTTTAAACGTACGTTACATTAGAGTAACTGCAGTTTTGGGTGCTTCTGCATTGGCTTCATTGTTCAGCCGCGGAGGCTGGCAGCAGCTGTCATAATTATGGAAATGTTAAATGTTGTATAGAGGCTGTTTTGCAGAACGTTTGTTTTAGGTGGACGCTAATATCTTACCTCACGGCCTCAATTGGGGTTTGACGCCACATGATGCTGGACTGAAACATATACATATTCAAAGATCATTTATATCTCATTGTGCAGACCTGACATTAGTGTGTCTTTGTTTATCCTCAGTGAGCATGTAGTAAACTTTTAGCTAGCCGGTATCCCATGGCAACAAACTCTGGGACAGCGTGCTAAAGTCCCCCCTGCACCAAAAGCTGTTAACAGTTACTGCCGTCTCTGAAAGTCACACCATTTACACCCGTCTGCAATTAGGTGAATTTCTTCTAATAGAACAGTCCCGCTCCAAATCTTATCTCCATGAAGGTTATGGTATTTAGCGTTAGTTTCATATAACTGAGAGAGCTGTTGATTCAGCTGTGTTAGGCTGTGGTGGTGAAATTGTGTCAAGACTATACTAGATAACAGAAACTTTTTGTGTGTCTAATTCAGTCCAGTTTAACAGTAACTCAAACTATATACTTTAAAATGACCATCAAGTTGCATTACCACCTTTCTGAGCCTGTTTCCATATTAACAGTCATGAAGGAGGATTTAGTGCAGGACTGTTGTATTAAGATGCATCCGTTCTCACTAGTGTCCCCATTGAAATGGCAAGTGAGTGCTTGGGGGGGGGGAGAAAAAAGCAACTAAAGCCAATTAATTTTAGTAAGTTAGCAAACAGAACTCACAATTGATATTAGCCATAAGTCCACATGTTGAGCGTGCACCAGTTTCTAGTGTGTGTGAGTCTGAGTGGTCAATAAGAGAAACAGCCCTGTTGTAAATCAGACATCTGCATCACCCGGGGGGGACGCTGCTTCCTTCACCGTTTCTGTTTTCAGCTCACATCTGACCTCACGTCAGCACTTACCCTAATGTGTCTGCATACTTTTGAGTTGCCATAGCAACGTACCATTCTCCTCTCGTTGAGACGAAGTTCGGCGGAGCAGAGACAACATTTTCCAGTTTCATTCCGGTTTGGACATTGTTGGACGGTTTGATATTTTGACTTCGATGCCGACGCCTCGGTGAAGGGGGGGGTTGGGGCCGGTGGCCGGTGGCTCCCGTGGTTGTTCAGTGATGTCGTGAGGCTTGTATGTAGATAAGAACCATAAGGACTGACAGGCGTGCGTATTTGTTTGCTTTTCTTTGCATATACCTTTGTACGGGTGTTTCTGTTCTGCGATATATAATAAACACAGTTGGTTTAAGTGCCAGCTGCAAGCTACATAACATCAGATCATCATCTCTGCTTGGCCTGATACGATCTTAAACTAAACATTGGGAAGAGCTTCATTAGCCACTTTTTTTTGTTGTTGTTGCTGTTGTTTTCAGTTGTGTCATTTTTTCAGTCTAAACATACCTGCATCCACGTCTTACACCTGGACTCTGTATTGTTGGTCAGACAATACAAGAGATCAACACATCAGTATGACATTTTGTATTGTTATTATTAATGTTTTATATTTACTTCATCCATCTTAGAAATTAACTGGATGATTCCTCACTACGAAAAATTAAAGTTTGTGGGTCAAGTCTCAAAATTTCTCGAGTTAGATGAAGAGAAATAAAGGTTGTGCAGATGCATCTTTTTACCCTGTGGAATAAGTTAGAGGACAAAAGGAAATGTTGATCTGTTCAAAAACAGTGTTTTAAGATATGGTATTTGCTGGTTATCTAAAAAAGGAAATGGGAGATCAGTAATATTGATGAGTGACATCATGACTGTGTTATATTAATTATAAATGGAAGACAGGGGTAGGACTAAATAAGCACTTCTTCACCGTACTAAGACCCTAAGATGCTGTTAATTTGAATAAAATCTTCTGGTGTTAAGCTTCACATCTATGTTGATCTCAGCTGTAGCCATTCCAACATTTGTTTTCATTAAATAATCTTGTATTTTATTCTCCTCAAACAAGTTTATCAAAAAATAAATATATTTAATAGGAGACGGCAAGTTAGTCGTTTTTATTTGACCAACAATCCAAAACTCGAGCTTAGTTACGGCTCAGTTTTGGGTATGTGCTCTTTCAGACTTTGCATTAACATCCTGACGGCATGTGACCATCTTAACGTACAGGGCAGGTCTGAGGATATGTGTTTGGATATGTTTTTGGCTCTTAAAACAGAGTCTGAATGGCTCCTGGGTCACATGGAGCTCTGCGTACTCAGCAGGGGGCGCTCTTGTTTAAGTGGAGGTTTGCCTCATTCATTCATTAGACAGCACACGACCTCTGTTATAAATGATCACCTGAATAAGTGTTGTCAGGTTAATAGTAATGAGAGACTTTTATGTTATTCAGACCTTATTGCTGTTAACTAAAAAAAAATAAAAAAAAAGGCAACTGGAAACACAATGCAGACATTTCTAAAAGCAAACTTAAGTCCTATCTTTTAAGTCTTGCTTTTAATTGAATTTTATATATCTTTTAGTCTGGTTATTTATTGAATTTTATATATTTAATTATTTTCTATTTTTTACTTTAGTTATTAATTTATTTTTTGTGCTTTTAACTAATTTTAACTTATTTTATTTTTTACCTTTTTTAGTAATTTTATTTATTTTTATCCTTTAGGTAGTTACTAAATTATATTTATAATTTATACAGTTATTTTTATAACTATTGTTTCTTTAATTTCTAAGTGGTGAGGGTGAGATAGTGTTTTTAAATCTACATGTGTGTGTGTATGTCTGCGCACATGTGTGTTTACATATGTGTGTGGTCTCTTGTGTGTAAGCACTTTGGGCTGCATCGTTTGTATAAAAAGTGCTCTATAAATAAAGTTTGATTTATTGATTGATTGACTTTATTGTGTGTAATTGTTGATGCGATTATGCTGATGTATAACGAGCCACACCAAGTTAATATCCCCCCAGTGCAGTGGTGTGTAAGTTTACTGGCTCCAGTTAAAATTGAGCTTTGTCTTTTAAATAAATTAAGTCTTTGTAGAGACAAGTGAATTAGTTTTGTTCCAAAATGAGTATCATCTCCCAAAGACATGGCGCACACACAATTAACATAATCATCTTAAAATAATATTATTTGCATAAAGAGCATGAAACTGAGATCAGATCCTGGCCTTGTCGTTCCCTTCTGACCCCTAGTTCTTTGTGTATTTGCAGGTTTACAGGTGGTTTTAAATTCCATCATCAAAGCCATGGTTCCCCTGCTCCACATCGCCCTGCTGGTCCTCTTCGTCATCATCATCTACGCCATCATCGGCCTGGAGCTCTTCATCGGCAAAATGCACGCCACATGCTACGTGGTACAAACAGGTTAGCGGTTCATTTAGTCATCATCATGGTTTATGTGAGACTGGGTTGTTGTTGTTGTTGTTGTTATTTGTTCCACATAGTCTCAGTTATGAAACCTTCCTGGTAAACTGTGCAATTTCCATGTAGTTTTTACCCTTTAAACCCTTTTTCTTTTCTTTTTTTTTTTTTTTAAATTAAGCCGCCATGCTACAGTGTAAACAGGCACACACAGCTTAGCACGCAGGACTTAAGCCGTGGAAATGAATGGACACTTGTACCTTGTGAATGGTGACAAGCTGCTGAGAACAGGACAGAACAACAGATGGTGGGATAAATCCTGTGATTAAATGACTAATATCTGGCTATTATGTAAACACGCTTAACCTTTACTCCAGCATTACTACCAACATGGCAGAATTAAGGATAAGTTGGTGGACACTGTCAGCCATAAAGCATGCACATACGCACACTTACATAAAACCACAGACATGTTCTAAAAAAAGGCCGAGAGACGGGAGAGAAACGGCTTAAGTCAGAGGGATTGGTCGGACTATATTTCACTCTTTTTTTTTATTATTATTTTTTTTTTTTTTACTTTGATCTGTTTGCTTGTTGACGTCAGGAGAAACGTCGTAGACTTATGTGGAGAGGTCGTGACTAGATGGAAGCTCCTTTAATCCTGGTCAGCAGCTGTGAGAAAGGCACTTAGCCTCTGGTGTTTGAGGAGGGGGGAGAGGGGGCAACGCATCGAAAGCCAGATAAGAGACATGTTTGTATGGTGGTGGTGGGTATAATAAGTGTGTGAGTGTGTAAAGTAAAAGTTATAACTTCAACTTGATGCTATGACTTACTACGTTCATTAGTTCATTAATAAAGTTTATGTAAAACTACTACTTTATATCAATATATCTTAATAAATCTTAATAGATCTTAATCTTAATAAAAATTTAAAAAACATACAAACCAACCCTCAGCCCTAGAGGCAGCTCATTTATTTACAATTTGTGCATAGAACTAACTTAACACAACTGGATAGTTGCGTCTTCTCATTATGTCCTTGGAACAACCAGAAGCTTCCATGCACATGGTATTAGACTGTAAACCTCTCACCTATACTTCTGGCAGCAGGTTGTATCTGCTATATCCTTACTTACAAAACAAAAAAACATCCCATTAAATCCCTGAATACTTATTTAAATACGTCACTCTATCAAAGAAGAATAACATTCGCTGGCAATTAATTGCATTAAGATGAAAACCACAACATAAGGTAGATGCCTTTCATTGGAAAGTGACACTTCTTGAAATTATCTATCTGGAAAAGTCTACGAATCCATAATGCTAAACAAGAAAATGTATTTTGATAAGCAGCAGCAGAGGAAATCAAACGCAGAACTGCACAATGATTTAAATTCATATATTTTGTCGTGGCTTACCTTGTCAAATCTTGACAGCAATTGAACCTTTACTTTATTTAGGCCATTTAAGACATAAGACATCTTTTATTTATCCCACGCATGGGAAATTTCCTTGTTGTGCAGAATTAGGTAAGAAATATATACAAGAGACAACGTCAGATTAGGAGGAATATTCACAATATAGGAAAAAAACATGCATTCTGACATTTTCTATATACGGTGTGGACTGTAAATGCTAAAAATTCAAATATAATTGCCAGTGAGGTAGTTTGTGCAAGAAAAAGGCAGTGCAAAAACAACTAATTATTGTACAAAAAGAATCTATAAAAAGAACAAAACTGGTCTCAAAGAAAAGTCTCAGGTGTGAATTATTGTTATAAAGAGGATAAATTTCCACCCATCTGTTACACTTACGGTGCCAGTATTTCTGCTGATGTTACACCGTGTAACACTGTGGGTTAATCCTCTTTTCCAGAGCCTTGTTTTAAAGGTATCGTCATCTTATAGTAACAGTTCTGTCTAATTAAAAAAAAAAAAATGAGAAAACTGCGGCATCCTCTACATTTCTCAGGATTCATATCATGTTCCTGCTCCTAATGTTTTACAGTGGACCATCAACAATAAAACAATATCTAATTGTGACATAAATTTATTTGCATATAGAACGAGGAGCACATGTGGAGACGCATTTTATCGCCAGGTGTGGACAAAGATACTTAAAGTTGGACACTTTGAGTTGGATTGCTCAGGTGAGATGTTACTGCGTGGTCTGAATGGGGCCTCAGAGAAACTAAATATGGTTAATTTAACATAGCTTTACTCTAAGGCCTTGTTCACATTAACATCTGCAATTCAATTTCAAGTGACTTCCGTTTAAAGTGCCCGTCTTCACTCCTGGTGTCTCCACATGTGTCCCCAGCCAGCACTTTAGATTAGATCTCAGTTGTACTCCACATGCAAATAAACACGAACATCATTTAGAGTCGCAGTAGAATATTATAAATACCGGTGCCTCTAATAGATCTCTACCGTAGCATCAAACCCACGGAGAACGTCATTGGGTTCACTACCTACTCTGCACTGTGCACAACTCTGTCCGACAATCATTATTCGTGCAATTCAATGCTTTTTGCATATATGCCAGTATATTGTTTGCATATTGTTTATTATATTCTATGTTTTATCTCATTATTTGTTTTTTATACAGTCCACTCTCTACTGCAATTCCCCCATTGTGGGACAAATAAAGGGAAAATAGACTTCACCACCGTAAGCAGATCTACAAAAAATGTCTTTTGGAGTTGAAGGTTGTCAGAGTGTAACTTTTGGATGTCAGACAGGAGAGAGATATGATAGAGCTTGGCTATGAATAGCCTCAAAAATAAGAAGCTGGACAAATACAGCCGGCAGAGTTCAGTCGACCTCTGCTAAAAGGCCTGAGCTAATTGCTCACTGGATGCAGTTACATTTTTCAATAGCTATGAAATGAATGGTTTGGTGTTGACCTCCAAATTCACTGGATCCCAAACTGATCAAGTATCTGTGGGATGATCCACAGAGGCCCCTCCCCCCAACCCACAGGACCCATATTACTCTATACACTGATCAGCCACAACATCATGACCACCAACAGGAGAAGTGATTCACTGTTCTGCTGGGAAACTTTTGGACCTGACATTCGTGTGGATGTTATTTAGACTTGTAGCAACCACCTAGACCAGACCAGACCAGGTACCCCCACCACAACGTAATGAGGAGCAGGATGCAACCTGACACAGACACACTGTGTCACTGCTATGCGTCATCAGATGTTTAATCAAATTCGAGGTGTTACCTTTCTTGCTCAATATCCCCTCCCAGCACTTGTTGCAGGTTGCGCAGTCTGCATCTTTTGAGGTGAAGTACAGCCCAACTTTCGACCGTTTGGCCTTAGGCATGTTGAACGTTCACTTCCATATGGCAAGCGGATTCAACATTTAAAAGCAAAGTTTGACTATTCGGAATTGACATTGTAGAAATCAACAACATCTTTCTGACTAGTCACAATTACATTTAGAATAGTTGGATTTTTTCATTCAAGATATCTATAACGTAATTTTGACGTAATTGTGTAATTCAGTGTTGACCAGCCACAACTAAATTACAGATATCTGCAATGACGTCACTAAAAACGTCACTCATCTCGTCACACATCTTAAATGACAATTGCAGATATCTGTGCGCTTATCAGTTTTGAGGAGGAAGAATGAACGTTAAAGATATCTCAAATATCATGCATGACGTTTCTCCATTTTAGATATCTAGAAATAGGTCACTTCCCCTCCACGCCGTAATCAAAGAAGAAAAACTCCGTTCAGAAAGAAGTAGCATGGCGTTGGCTGTAATTGAGAAAACCACAAGAGGAACATGTAGATATCTTTAATTGAGGTGAATTAAAGATATGTTGAACTGGAATTACAACTAGTCATAATTCAGTTACAGATATCCGTAATTCACGTAGTGGAAATCTGCAACTCAATTGTAGATACCTGTAATGACAAACCCCATACACACGAATGGCAAACGTGATGTCATTTGCCCTAGGAAGAATGGAGCTGCGGATATCAGAAATGCTCTTTTTGACTAGGCAAAACTGAATTACAGATATCTGCAACACATATCCAGCCTGGCTTTTAAATGTTGAAATGGCTTGCCATACTTCCATCCAAGCAGGTGAAAAACGGATGTGACGTCACGTGTACCATCGGCAAAGTAACAGACAAGGCTCTCAAGTTTTGAATTTAGTTCCTAAACTGTAATAAGCAACTACTGTAAAAAATAAAAATAATAAATTAAGCGACGATTTTATGTTTAAACTGCGTGAGAAAGGTGGAAACACAACTGGATGATCATTTTGGAGGATGTGGTTTGTGGTGTCGTGAAACTAATTAAACACTAAATAAACATGTGTCAGTTCAATAGCGCTCAGTTTTGAATTTAGCCTGAAGTGAGCGCGTTCTGTTTATATCCTGCATAGTTCCTAGACTGTAATACGCAACTATTGTAAAAAATAAATAAACAATAAGTTAAGTGATGAAGTGATTACCAGATCGCAGACTTCTACTTAGTTCTTCTTTGGCGAGTTCACGTTTTCGCGCATTTGTGGAAGGCGCGGTTGGGGCGCTCCTATTTCACCTGGCAACGACGAATACTATTTTCTGATTGGCCGCTGTTATTTTCTGATTGGTCACTGATTGAAGGGGAGCAGTCTGCCTTCGCTTCATCTATTCATAGACCACTAATTAATCTCTTTTCAAGTCTGTTTGCGTTTTATCGTTTTACGGTGTGATAAATGTCATGCGTGGCGTGAGAGCGTGAACTTATTGAAATGCACGTGAGACTCTATTGTCCCGGCCATAGAGCTAACAGGACGCTAATTAAAAACCCATCGGTACCATCCCTAGTTTAGAGGAGCTACGAAATAAATACTTTTTTTTTTTTTATTTAGTTTTATGTTGTTGAGAGCATCTGGCGCTGTTATTATGCGGCATGTTCATGTGTCTGCGTGTGTCTGTGCTTCCAGGTGCCCTCGCAGAAGAAGAGCCCACACCATGTGCGGTGTCTGGCCACGGCCGTCACTGCCTGCTCAATGGCACGGTTTGCAGAGAAGGCTGGCAGGGCCCCAACAACGGCATCACCAACTTTGACAACTTCTTGTTCGCCATGCTCACTGTGTTCCAGTGCATCACCATGGAGGGATGGACCGACGTGCTCTACTGGGTAACCTGGGTTATGTACATCTAGAGTCATTTCTCATGATTTGTTTGGTTGGAAGGCAACATTTTCCACAATTTATATCATGCTAGACATTTTACCTTAAAAAAAAATTATTGATTCAAAATATATAATATAGAGGTTTGATCTGATTTTAGTGATTTATTATGAATATGCAAATTATATGTTTGTATGAGCAAATAGAATAAAATATATAAATAACTAATAATTAACTAAAGAAAAAAAATATATATGTAAACAACAATGACTACCAGGTGACAATAACTGTAAGAGTTTTTAAAGTGGTTTATGTTTGTATGATTATATTCACAAGAATTTGCAGGGAATAGTGAGATTACACACAGGTTTCTAATCTTCTGTCTCGGTGTGTCCTGCAAATTCAAGGCTACGTGACATATATATTATATAAAGAAGTCCTCCCTGCAGCCTGGACTGTCACCCTTCTGTCAGTCGCTTTAAACAAGTCTTTAAAAACTAGAAAAAGCCAGACTCGCTTCAAAAGCCCTCACGTTCTCATTAGCAAAAAATCACCAACAGCTTTTTAATTAGCTCAAACACTCAGCGCCGAGAAGGAGTTTTCATTACGGCCCACCCACATCCTTTTATTGAAGGAGACTCACATGTATGAGAAATAATGAAGCCCTCGGCCTCCTTCACTTTCCTTCTCTCTGACCGTCTCCGTCTCTTTACCGCTCTTCTGCGTGCACGTGTTACCATGGCGATACCAATGCAACTACTGCATTAAAGTGGCGGCAAGGAAGGAGATAAAAGGAACCGAAAAAGGAGGAAAGAAAGATCCATATGTGGATGAATAGAGAGATGCATAAATTAATTCTGACCTTTTCCATCACTTAATTATACAGAATATTAGATGTGATCATTTTAGGAGCAATACAAGGATTAATGTAGAGAAGTGTAAACGGGGCAAAGAAAAGTCACTCGTCCTTTTTCAGTCTCTTAAAAATCCAATTAGTTTGTAGAATTGTTATTCCCCACGACCACTTTACTGAAATAAAAACACACACTTCTCTCCTCTTGTTCCTGCCCTGTTGTCTCTCCCTCGGTTCCCTCTAGTGGTCACAAGTCATGATCCATACTTTAGTTGTAGCTGACAAGATTTCTCTTCTGTTCATAGATTAGTAATCTCCTTTAAAGTCCCTTTTTCAGCGAGTTTTATCATTTTTCGGCGTGTGAAATGTCATGAGAGAGCGTGAAGTCATTGAAATGCCCTGGTTCTGCAAACCACAGCCTCCAAAATGACACACAAATGACATGGCACAGTTGAATCAAGAGCTCTCTCAGTCATTTTAACTAATGCTGGACACCAGAACCTCAGTGAGGATGAGATTTAGTGCATATTAAAATGCATTTGTTTCTGTGATGTGGTTTGCAGACTTACAGTTTATCCTGTTTTCTTCTTCTTTGCTTGTCTTTCTGTGCAGATGAACGATGCGATGGGCTTCGAGCTGCCGTGGGTCTACTTCGTCAGTCTGGTCATCTTTGGGTCCTTCTTTGTTCTTAACTTGGTTTTGGGTGTGTTGAGTGGGTACGTTCTTTCTGTCCTTTTTAGTTCAAACAACAACAGATGTTCTTTAGGCGCAATCAGAAATGTTTTAATGAAAATCCAAGAAACCAGTCGTGGTCCAGGTTTGACATTAACCTCCTCTGCCTCCTCCGCCTCCTTCTTCCCGTCCAGAGAGTTTTCCAAAGAGCGAGAGAAGGCCAAGGCTCGCGGGGATTTCCAGAAGCTGCGTGAGAAGCAGCAGTTAGAGGAAGACCTGAAGGGTTACCTGGACTGGATCACCCAGGCCGAGGACATCGACCCTGAGAACGAGGAGGAGGGGGACGAGGAGGGCAAACGTAACCGTGAGTTACCTTGATCTCATTTACTCTGTCTGAAGCAGGAAAATCGAAGAAAGCCGAGAAACTTCAGCGTTAAATGCCTCCACCTTTAAATGATGTTGCACTGTTCTTTGCAAGGAAATGAGGAAGTACTTCATAATCCGACCTGTCCTTTGTCTGCAATTATACACTTATCAGGCATAACATTATGACCACCTTCCTAATATTGTGTAGGTCTCCCTGATACCTCCCAAAACAGTTCATCACAGAATGGACAAGGGCCTTCTGAGGGTTTTTTTTTAGTTGTGCCTAAACTGGTTGTGTGTGTGTACGTGTGTCTGTGTCAGGCTGCATCCTGCTGGGGTTATCTGCTACCATCAAGGAGTGTCATTGCTATAGGGTGGGGGTGTCTGGTCTGGTCTAGGTGGGTGCCAGGTCCAAAAGTTTCCCAGCAGAACATTGATTCGTCACAAGGTGGTCGACGTTATATTTGGTTTACCTGTTGGTGGTCATAATGTTGTGGCTGATCAGTGTAATGTAGAGAAAAGCAAATCCATAGTGACAAAATTGTGTCCAATATACTGATACAATTAGAAATGATGCACTTACTGTTTCATAATGGACAATTAGAAGCAGGCAGACTTCAACAAATTATGTCTCTGTTAAACACAGTTCCACCTAACAGTACCAGGAAATATTCTGCAGGAATGAAGCAGCTCTTTGTACCAAAATGAGACAGTCACCATGAGAATAAAATGCACACAGATATCTTGTTATATGGAAAAACCGTAGGTGTTAAGGGAAGCATACAATCGGTTAGTGTCACTGGCTTAAATAGGTCGAGGATAGAAACATCTTTAATATATGTTGTATGTTTCCTAACATCCTTCCGCCGCAAGGTGTTTCAGGATTAAACTACGTGTCGGGTTATAATTGTCAACACATGTCAATGCTGCTCTCTATAATCTACTACTAAACTACTCTGGGTTGAGTCAAAAGTTGGGTGACTGCAGTCGTCTGGTGCTGGCTACTATGACAACGCAGGGGCTAAATGTAGACGTACTGTGGATGTAAAAGTTTTTGATCTGGAGGCGGATTACAGTGCAAACAGGGTGGCTCTGCCCTGTGTGGGTTTTGTTTTGAGACAATAACTTCCTCATGAATCTCGGTTTCACACGTCTGACCAGTTATTTAACAGTTGCAGTGAATAAGGGCTGAAGCATCTTATCAGTTTTTCTTAAAAAGAGAATTTGATTTATTCAAAGAGAAACTTAAAAACCCATAAAACATGTCATCAAACACACTTTAATTCTGTTAAATAAAACTCCAAACAGGGTCCTCAGTGGTTCCCTGCTTATCGACAGTATTGATGACAACACACTAACTCTCTTTCCTTAATTCCTGCAGTGTCTTTGTGTGCCTTGTTAACACTGTCTGTAGATGACTGCTGACTTTAGTTTTCTCCCTTTCTTCTCTCAATAGTTGTCAGTAGTCGTTCTCTTCTCTCTGCCTTCTGCTTTCTTACTCAAGTCCCGTTAACCGTTTCCAGTCTTATATTGTCTTATATAGTTACTCTGTCCAGAATTCATAGAGCTGAAATGATCGAATCGCCAAGAGATGTAGCCGGAGATCTGTGCCGATGCTTTAGATATGCATTTTAAGTGATTGTGTGTGCTATGCAACACTCTTCTACACAGATTAATGGCATAATTTCAAAGCTACCTCTTAAAATATTTTCAACGTTTCTGTATGTACCTTATTATTCATAGGTTGACTTTAATTCTAATGGCGGTATATTGATGATAATGAGTTAATTACACACTATGACATCACAGTTCTTTTGAAAAAATGTCAATCACTGCTATGTGAGTTTTTATCATCACATAACTTGACTTTAAAAGTGTTATTTCACACATTATAGTGAATGTTTCTTATCCTTGTTACTTCATCAGTGACTTTCACTTTCACATAACAGAAGACTTTTCGTACTTAAATCCTGTAGCTTCTTCTGGACACGGTAGCTGTGCCAGTAGTTTTGTATTGCAGCTGTCCCTTTGCCTTGCTTTCCTCTCTTTTCTTGTTCTGCCGTGTACTGACTCACTGCTTCCTCTGCTGTCTGGCTGTGTGTACTGCATGTTGGTAACACCAAAAGGGGTCACCCTGGCTGACCTCACTGAGAAGAAGAAAGGAAAGTTTGGCTGGTTCACTCAGTCCACAGAGACACAGGGTAAATGTGTGCGTGCGTGTCTGGACTTTCTTGTGTGTTTTCTTCCTGCGCATGTTTCACGAGGGACATCTTTGTGCTGGAGCGTTTCTCTGCCACGCTTGTGCTTTGCTCATGCTTTGGTGTTTGTTGTGGCTTTGTGCAACTCATTGTGCAATCCTTCCCATCCTCATCATGGTTAAGTTCATCTTATTTAACACGTGCACAGGTTACCTTGAATCAACACTTTGTCCCAAACAACACGTGGCAGGGAAAGAAAAACTTACCAGGGAGGAACAGTTTCTAGAGCAACTAACATTTAATAGCACAAATACCACCCATACAACATTCATTCTTTTTTCTATTAACCTCCTGAGACCCCAGCATTTGTTTGGAATGTATCTTAATTACAAAATAACATTAAGATGGTATTTGGGATTAATAAGACCTTAGAAGTATAAAAAATAAGCATCATCTTTGAACAGGAAGTAGTTTTTGTAATATATATACATACACACACACACAGAGACACATATGTACACAGGGATAATTTGCAATTCAAATCACCAATGTACCAAAACACAAAACTGTTTATTTTAATGCAAAAGCAGAACTGGAAATGTTGAAATCCCAACGTCCTCAAACGAGTACTTGTGAATTTGTTAAATTTTCATGACATATCAAACTAGAAAAGTTAATAAGCATAAATAAACAAGTGTATTGAACCTTCGCTACATGGTACATAGCAGACAAAAGTGTCTCCTTATGAGGACAACAGGTCCAAATGAAGCAGAATAAGAAGCTGCAACAAATCTACGACACAGTGTCCCTGTATGAGGACGCCGGTTCGCAGGAGGGTAATATTAATAAATACACACGTGTGTGCATGAGAATCAAGTTGTCATAGCATGTTTTATAACAACAAGGTGAGTTATAAATGCAGTCACATTTATTTGAAGTTTGAATTGTACATTATTGAATCAGGTAGACTTTAATCATCCACAAGTGAAATTGCTTGGTCACAGTAGCTTAGTGGCACATAAACAACACCTCCTGAGAACAACAAGTAAAAAAAAAAATATTGAATAAAATAATATAATATAAAATAAAATAAAAATATAATAACTTAAAAAGGTAAGAATCACAGAGCTACCAGTGACCTGCTGCCACTCTTTCAGGCGCCCAGGTCCAAATGAAGGTACAACTACAAGTGAGTCATACAGTTTGTTTCGTTTCCTGCAGATTTACTCAAATTTCGATGATTTGATGATAAGACGACTTTATTTCCACTTTATTTCCATGTGCCGGTTTACATTTAGCTCATGCACTTTAAATAGTTCATCCTCGCCTGACATGTAGCTGAATGCTAACAGCTAACAGCTAAAATGAGTGTTTCTGTTAATCTCAAGACAGATTTTTGGGTGTGAAGTAAACAGAATCTCCATATTGTTTGTGTTGAAATCCTTCATTGTATCATCATCGTGAGCCATTGACTTCCTCTCATTCATCATTATGACAAACGCATTTCGTGCATGTACAGTAAACATATGTCTTCCTCTACACTACATATAAAGCATGTAGTACTGTTTATGCTACATGCACTTAATGCTTATTGCACTTCTTGCTAGATGGTAATCTGTATTTCGTTGCTTTGTACCTGTACATGTGTAATGACAATAAAGTTGAATCTAATCTAGTATAACTCATCCTTGTTGCAGCACTCAGACCTAGACAAGGAACTAGATTGATTTTGAATGATCAAATAAAATATGTCAATTGTTTGAACAGTGATACTTAAAACACAAACCCCTCTATCCAAAATAACTATAGTTCTATTATAATGGGTTTTCAATTGTTTGAAAAATGACAGAGATTCTTAATAAATTAATAACTTTATGATTAGACATTTTGAACACAAAACTCAAACATTCAGGAGGTAATCCCTAACTGAACATCGTCTATTTCTACTGAGATCTAAATTATTCAGGAAATATGTGGGAAAACCTGAATTTCTTTTTATTCATTTATTTATTTTTATGAATCATGCCAGCATTTCCTATCTGACACCTGCACATTTCACAGTTTCATTTTATTTGCTTGTTTCCTGGTGGTTTGGCTTGGCTTTTAAACCCAATTAGACAACTGGAGACTTCATATTCGTAATGAACAGATTGTCAATTTTGTCAACCTTAACTTTACAAAATATTTTTTAAATTTTTCCTCTGCACTCTACAACCAAGCCAAACCCAAGATGCATGGGTGTCAATAGGAAAATCAATCATGAGAAATGGCTTCTTTATCTCCTTTCAGGGAATAGAAATCTTACTTACAGAACCTTTTCATTGACTTACCTGTGTGTATCTGTGTGTGTCTGTGTGTGACACTGCAGCGAGCATGCCCACAAGTGAGACCGAGTCGGTGAACACGGACAATCACAACGGAGAGGAAGACAAATCGCCGTGCTGTGGGCCTCTGTGGTCAGTGTGACACGTTACACACAACACACACACACACACTTATAAGTAACTTACAGCTCATTTACAGCAGGATGAAAATACTTTATTGAACGGTCTCATTGTTTTACTCTTTCCAGTCAAAAAATTACTAAGTCAAAGTGCAGGTTAGTACCCGATTGTGACTGTGCATGCGAGATGTACACTCACTTGCCACTTTATTAGGTACACCTTGCTAGTAAAAGGTTGAACCCCCCTTTGCCTTCAGAACCGCCTTAATTATTCGTGGCAAACTTTCAACAGGGTGTTGGAAACATTCCTCACAGATTTTGGTCCATATTGACATGATAACATCATGGCACTTTCTGCAGATTTGTCAGCTGTCATCGATGATGCGAATCTCCCATTCCACTACATCGTAAAGGTGCTCCCTTGGTTTAGAGATGGTATTCTGCATTCCTTGGTTGTGACCAGTGGTTATTTGAGTTACTGTTGCCTTTCTATCATCTCCAACCAGTCTGCCCATTCTCCTCTGACCTCTCACATCAACAAGGCATTTTCGTCCACACAACTGTTGCTCACTGGATATTTTCTCTTTTTCAGACCATCCTCTGTAAACTCTAGAGATGGTAGTGTGTGAAAATCCCAGCAGATCAGCAGCTTCTTAAATATTCAGACCAACAACCATACCACGTTCAGAGTCACTTAAACCCCTATTCTTCCTCATTCTGATGCTCGGTTTGAACTTGAGCAAGTTGTCTTGATCACCTCTACATGACTAAATGCATTGAACTGCAGCCATGTGATTGACTGATTAGCTAATTGTGTTAACAAGCAATTGAACAGGTGTACCTAATAAAGTGGCAAGTGAGTGTATGTTCTTCATTTATTTGTTTCGGCTCATCCTGCATGACCTGTTTTTGAGTTCTTCATGTCCCTCGTGTTTTCATCGGTGTTTGTTTCCGTCCTGGTGTCAGCAGAGTTTCATCATTTTTCTCTCTCTGCACATAACACCCTCCTCCACCTCATTTTCTGTCCTCTTGGGTTCACGGTGACATTTCCCCCTTTTTTTTTTTTTTTAATCAAATGTTGAATTGCATGTGTAAGACACTACAGATACTGTAAAGAAATCAAAATCACTATGACTTGTCCGTCAGTCGTCAGTGGCGACGCTGGAATCGTTTCTGCCGGAGGAAGTGCCGCGCAGCTGTGAAATCTGTGACGTTTTATTGGCTCGTCATCATCTTGGTGTTCCTCAACACTCTCACCATCGCCTCCGAGCACTACAACCAGCCAGACTGGCTGACTGAAGTACAGGGTATCTATTTTGCTCCATTATGTTCTGATTTCAAGATATGCATTCAGACTTGAACGCCTCATAATCAGTGTCTCCTTCTTCTCTTCTCTCCAGACGTAGCCAACAAAGTTCTTCTGGCCTTGTTCACCTTGGAGATGCTGGTGAAGATGTACAGTCTGGGGTTGCAGGCCTACTTTGTCTCCCTGTTTAACCGCTTTGACTGTTTCGTGGTGTGTGGAGGCATCGTGGAGACCATCCTGGTGGAGCTGGCCATCATGTCTCCTCTGGGCATCTCTGTTTTCCGCTGCGTACGCCTCCTTAGGATCTTCAAGGTTACGCGGTGAGCAATAATGACACCAACAGTCATTAGATGGAGAGAGGGACACATTGCATGCTGTACAGTAGTAGCACACGACTGCATGAGTCTTTCAGATACGATGGCCTTAAAGGGCCTCATTTGTAAGGAGGAGGATTTTAAATTCAGTTCTAGATTTTAAAGGGAGCCGGTGATTTGAAGCTAAACTGGAGTAATATGATCTCTCTTGTTAATTCCAGTCAGTGATATAAAAAGAAATATGTGGACACTCAGACAATAATGACTTACAGTAATCAAGCCTGGAAGATACAAATGCATGAACTAGGTTCACAAACATAAGCTCACCTTCTGCCTTAAAAATGCAAATAAACTCAACCTGGAGAAAAAAACGTCAAAAAGCTAAAAACAACTTATTAGGTGATGTTATCCATTCAAGATCATTTTAACTATATTCATATAAATTGTCATATTAAGTTGAGGTTTTTGTATCTACTTAGATTTTTCATCTTGACGACTATTGGCAAAATTTAAAGTTGACCGAAACTTCAAACAAATTCAGCTTGTTTGTTCAAAAATGTTACACTTACTTCTTAATATAATGACAAGATGTGCAATGGTTGGCTTTGGCATTTGAAGCAATTAACTCAATAGCGTTTAGAGAGGAGGATATTCAAATTTGAGCCACCAGAATCAGCCACTTTGGATTCCTGGTGGGGAAACGGCTTCTAACATCCGCCCATCCATAAAGCTAATTGTGCCAATGTTATTGCTAATGTTTTAATACCTTTGTTTAATCGTCTTTGTAGAAATTTGTTTCAAATGTGTAGTTCTAACTAATTTAAAAGTGTCAATTCAAAATTCCTCACACTGCATTACTTTCCTCAAAACTAAAGATGTGACTTATGCAAACTTTGACTACACAGACAAAACTCACAGGAAGTCCAGTCAATGGATTACTATAAAGTTTAAGTTTTGAAAACGTATTAAACCGAGTTAAATATCAAAAACTATTGGAGTTAAAGTGAAGAGAAACATTCATATAACTTAATGGGCCTGTAATATTTTACAGTGTAGAAATGCAAAGAAATAAACTTGATTTCACAATAAAACAAGAACCAAACAAAATGAAGTGAGAGACCACACTACAACAATGACAATATGCTCTTTCTTCCACAGTCACTGGGCGTCTCTTAGCAACCTGGTAGCCTCTCTGCTCAACTCCATGAAGTCCATCGCCTCTCTGTTGCTGCTGCTCTTCCTCTTCATCATCATTTTCTCCCTGCTGGGCATGCAGCTCTTTGGGGGAAAGTTCAACTTTGATGAGACTGTGACCAAAAGGAGCACGTTTGATAACTTCCCCCAGGCCCTGCTCACTGTCTTCCAGGTGCAGTGTGTGTGTTCGGTTTAAGGCAGAATTGAATTGGCATGTTGCTCAGAAGGCTTTTAAATAATTCATGGGGGTTTTGTTCTCTATTTTGTGTGTGAACCAGATCTTGACAGGAGAAGACTGGAACACGGTGATGTATGATGGCATCATGGCGTACGGTGGTCCGGCCTCATCCGGGATGGTGGTCTGCATTTACTTCATCATCCTCTTCATCTGTGGAAACTGTATCCTACCTGGAGTCAATTAACAACGTACACGCTTCATTCAGATGAGATTAATATGTAATGCATCATCAGTTTCAGCCTTTTGGGTTAGAATAAATGGGGACTGAGATTAAATTTAGTTAATCATTATTTTGGGGATTCTTGTTACATGTTAATGCTAATGCTAACTGGGAGCTAACACAACATTAGCTACTTGTTTTAGGGGTGACCATTCAGAAGTTGCATTTATTACGTAATATCTTCATTGGAGAGGCTTCACTTGATGAAGACAGACCAGGCTTTGTCCCCTCTGTGTCCTCCTTTGGTCAAACTGTGCATCCAGTTAGTGAGAGTGTAGGAGTCACTGAATGTAGTCAGAGTCAACTTTTTCAAATACGTACACGTTCTCGGGAAGTGAGCGTATTAGTATAATCCTCTAAAATTTTCATTTTCCTCTTTCAATTTTTGCAAAAACAGTCCATTGAAATATGCTAACCGCCGTTTACAAGCTATTGTTTTTGAGATGTGTTGCATCCAGTTAAGCCCCGCCCCTCAAAAATTGTCACATTGTTTTCAAACTGTGAAGAGGTCTATTACCTAGGGTTTACACAGTCCCATGCAATTCTGCCATACCTGTGATTTTCCTCACCAAACACCAACAGCCATATTTCTCTAAATAGAGGTCCTGTGGTAATAATAGTCACATACATTTTATTATTTTTTGTGTCTAGTGATGTCCTGTAGTTCTCTCATGATTACATCCAATCATGTCGGTCACTGTTTTCTCTTTAAGTCACATAATCAGACATCCTGCTAAATGTCTTCTTGGCCATCGCCGTTGACAACCTGGCAGACGCTGAGAGCCTCAACACGGCACAGAAGGAGGAAGAAGAGGCCAAGAAGAGGAAGAATAGCACCAAGTACGACTTTCCTTTTCAACCCCTTTCAACATTTGTCACAAGCTCTTTCCTTTCACAGAGAAAGTAGAACGTTAGTTACTCTTTTCTTTTCTTCCTCAACAGGGACACAAGCTCAGATAATAAGAGAGTTGAAATGAGAGAAACTGAGGATGGTGAGACCAAGGTAAAAAAAAAAAAAGACGGATAATAGTTCTAGTTCTCTACAGATTTAATTTTCCTTTCACTGACTGGACATTTTGTTTTGTGTAGTTGCCAGCAGACGTCCTGCTGCAGGAAGACAAAGAGCTGTATCCTGCAGTTGACTCTCCAGGTAAACAAGGACACGTTTGAAGTGTTAATTGAGCTGTAACCACCGTGCGAACTACAAATCACTCATCACATCCTTAAAGGTTTATTTTTCACTGAACTGAATAGAAGTCTGAACAACAAGAAAACAACAGAAATCAAGGACTCTGGTGTTATTTCAGCAGCTACACTTAAGTCCAGTTGGAAGAGGAGCACAAATTCCAGCTTCACCTCCTGGACACATTCTTTAGAGCACGGATATCAATCCTGTTTCAGTTTGGGGGCCACATACGGTCCAGTTTGATCTCAAGGGAGTCTGGACCAGTAGCATAATAACATAAGAACCTATAAATAAAAAGAACTCCACATTTAAGTACAAGTGCAATATAATATGTTGGATTCATATTGATGTGTAAAATATATACAGTATATATATATAAAAAATGTCTAATCAACCAAAGATTTTGCGACGCTCCTGCAGTACCTCCGTGGACCCACTAGGGGTCAGGGTATTTACCAAACTAGGGAAACATAAGTAGTAGCACATATATCGAAACAACATCCTGAAGGAATACAAAATACGGCATAAAATAATGACGGGAGGTCAGTTAAGATTCAAACATGACTCTGATACAAATACAACAAAACTCTTGTTTTAATGCTGAAACTAATACTCTCTAGTGAATGAAGACCTCCCTGAAGTCCCCTTGGGGCCTCGCCCTCAGCGTTTGTCTGAACTCACCATGAAAGAAAAGACTCCGCCCATCCCAGAGGGCAGCGCCTTCTTCATCTTCAGCAGCACTAACCCGTACGTCTGTCGTCACAACATCAACACCAGGGACAGCAAATTACCTCACAGCTGGAACGAGGCGTCACAGAGCACGACATTTAATCTCCGCCCTCCCTCCCGTTTCTGCAGGTTTCGCGTATTCTGCCACAAACTGATCAACCATCAGATCTTCACCAACCTCATCCTGGTCTTCATCATGCTCAGCTCCGTCTCTCTGGCTGCTGAGGACCCCATACGCAACTTCTCCGCTCGCAATATTGTACGTAAACAACCTCTCGGGCTCATCATATCGGGAGAGTTTAGTAGTTTCTCTCTAGCGTCTCTTTTTTTAAAAGTATAGCTGTAAGTAATAAAAAAAATTGGCTAAATTAAATTTAGCTACTTGTTTTGACCGCCACACAATCAGAGAAATGTTTGTTTCTACAACTGATATCAGTCCTACTTTTACCTATTTTGCGCTTGTGTCATAAAACTTTCTTATAATGTTATTAGTAGTGTTAATATTGTAAAGGCTACTCGCATATCTGCAAACCAAAACAAGCTGCACTAGGCAATAGGTTCAAATTTAAGGAATACAATATGATGAATGAGTTTTTTTTTGTTTTTTTTTGCTGAACCGCACATCACAGGAGCCGTGTTAAAAATTAAACCTACTCAGTGCACTGCAGTGAAACGAAGCCAATCAAAGCATAACTCCACGGTTGAGGAAAATCACTAGTTGTAACCTTGAGTCTGGCTTTGCTCACGTACAATCCCATCACACTAGACATGCAGTGCTCATTAACCACTGTGGCAATTTGGGAAACGGTTTCAGATCTGTCACATTCAGATATTGCCTGCTGCAGCTTTACTACCCCGGGTTTCTGTTTTCATCAGAATTTTAAGTAGATCATTGACTGTGATGTTTATCTTGCAATGACTTGAACTTGTGCATTGCCTCTTGCAGATACTTGGTTATTTTGACTATGCTTTCACGGCAATCTTTACTGTTGAGATCCTGTTGAAGGTAAATGTCCTGTGCGTGCTGTGCTGTGCTGTGCTGGCTAGAGCTTCAGTAACCCCCCGCGTGCTTATGTCACTCTGATTGCCTCCTCAGATCCTAGGCTATGCAGACTATGTCTTCACTAGTATGTTTACATTTGAGATCCTTATTAAGGTAAACAATAAGAAAAAAAAGGGTGCGTTGCCTCGGCAACTACCCACCACCTCCAAGCTTGCTGCACACATCCTCCCTCCCCTCATTTTTTATTTATTTTTTTGTCTATATTTTTTTTGACTAGAACAGCCACCTGCTTGTCTAGGCATCATGCGTTATAATTTTTGCTATTTACTTTTGTCTGTCAGTCGCTTTTCCATCACGGCCCGGTTCCCCTTTTTTATCCCTGACAGATTTATGGATCACATTACAGTTTTTATTATTATTTTTTTTTCCCCAAACGATTATAAGTACATACTTGTTTAGCATTATGACTTTTGCACACTATAATGACTACTTTTGAAATTAGAAATATTGTGGACATCAGATTTTATATAAAACACACACAGACTTCTGACGAGTATTCTCACAGAGATTTATAAAAATCTGGAAACTTTTTATTTATTTATTTTATGTTTACTATTAAAATTCAATCCACTGCTTCAACTCGTTGCTTGCTGCATGTCTGCACCAGGTAAATGTCATGTGTTACTGTTTAAGGAGAAGCCTTGTTTAAAGCACAGTTCGTTGCTTTAACCTGTGCAGGATATGAGTGCAGTGTCTCCCGAATGATGCTCCCACCGCCATGTGTGAACATTTTGCATTGTTTCTATATATTCTGCGTGTACTGTTTGTGTGTGTGTTTGCAGAAATAATAGACATTAGAAGAGCTTAACTCTGCAAATCACTTCGCAACTTTTTTAAATATCAGAACCAGCCAATCAGTTAGATTATATTGTGACATGAATACTTTGGAATAAAAAAAAGCTGCAACATATATAAAGAAAGAAATTCAACAAAACATTTTAGCTACTCAAATTACACTGCACATTGTTTTCTGATCATTCGTCTTGAGGTGTGTGTCTGTGTGCATGATGGCAGATCTTCCTTTAGTCCTGAACTTTGTCTCTTTTCTGTCCAGATGACGGCGTTTGGAGCGTTCCTTCATAAAGGGGCGTTCTGCAGAAACTACTTCAACCTGTTAGACCTGCTGGTCGTCGGTGTGTCTTTGGTGTCCTTTGGCATTCAGTACGTATCAATCAATCAATCAATCAGTCAATCAATCAGTCAGTCAGTCAGTCAGACCTTATTTATAGCTCCCATCCCACTCCACACACAGACAGACACACGACTTAAAAATGAATCGTGCAGAAGCAAATAAAACAATTATACATTAGAACAGGAGCAGGAACTGTGGAAAGGCTGTCGTAGGTGAGGAAACACCAGAGGCTGGATAAAAACATCACCCTAAAAACCCTAATAATAGTTTATAGACCTAAAAACATAAAATGAGATAGATTTATAAATAAAGATCAAACTCAAGGTCATAAAATGCAAACTACTGAGACAAGTACTTAGTACCATAGTACCTGGATGACTGAGAACCTTCACAGACAAGATTTAAATCAAAGGCTTTGGGAAACATTTACATGAGATCATCGTTACTTTCAAACTGCTAGCCAGGCTCTCTTCAAAGATAAATAAAAAACTTCAAACTACTGCACTCAGTGTGTGTTTGTCTTTCCCCAGGTCCTCTGCCATCTCCGTGGTGAAGATTCTCCGTGTTTTGCGAGTTCTCCGTCCACTCAGGGCCATCAACAGAGCCAAGGGACTGAAGGTCAGACTGACAAATACGCTCACTTACCACTTTATCTCAGTTGAAAAAATAGTAGGAATAAATAGTTCCACAGACCACAGTCTCCACATTGAAAACACAGTTGAGTCATCAGCCCTCTCAGTTATTTGAAACCAATGCTGAATACAACATCCTTCATGGAGAAAAGAGTTGGTGCAGGGCTGTTATATTACAATGCATTTCCTTTCACAGGTGTATTTTATTTCTTTTTTTGCACTATATTAGACAGACAATAACGTACAAGAAGAAAAAAACAAAATACATAAAGTGCCGGAGAGGTAAAAAACCCTAACTGGACTTATTCAAGGTACCTCAAAGAACCACCAAAACCACCAAAAAAATAAAATATATATATAAAAAAAAAATAAAAAATCAACAGCATCAATGACAAAGGTAATGGCCTTAATATATCTCAAACTTTTAGGGTAAAACTAAGAGTAAAAGTGTGGGTAAAATGAATATAGAATACATAAAACAAAAATGATCTAGGACAATTTCTATTCTCTACAAAACAATGCATTTATTAACTAAGAAAAGCTCGTATCTATCATATACTTCACTGATAATGTCATACATGACACACTGTGCAGAGGTTTGGAGAACAGTTGATGAATCATATTTATATCTCATAATTAAACTAGCTATACGAGTAATAAATAATGTGTGTCATTTAGAACCAACTCAGATTATTTAATGAATGTGGCACATTTAAATTCTTGGTTATAGTTCAGTTAAAAATATTAGAAACTATTTTTCCAGAGGGGAATAAAAGCCTCCCTGATGAGGTTCAACATTTATTCAAATTAAGAGAGGGAAGACGTAATTTAAGAGGGCCCTATGTTTTTGTTCTATACAAATTTTCCTGGAATGTAAAATGATTTAAGATTATATTGAAAGAAGATCGAGTTAAAAATGACTTAACTTGGACGTTGTAGTAATTTATTTTGTTTGTTTTTTATTTGAATAGTTTAACTTTTGTATTTTTCTGTAGATATTCAGTTGGATTGATTATCTAGGATAATCTTGTCTAAATCCTTTTTTTTTTTGTCAGTGATTGAGATGGTATGCTGCATATTAAATCATGGATAGTGAAACTACTGTCCAAAATAAAAGAAAATAAAAGAATATATGTAAAGGGGAACTTATCATTAAACATTAAAAAGGAGTTCAGTCTGGACATAAAATTAATTAATGAAGTAGATGTTTTTGCTAAATGAAAATATGAATTCCAAAGTAAATGAGTAGAAGAAAACTGACTTTGTGAGGTGTTTCTATAACAACCGTGAGGAAAGTTTTAAAATTCTTTTCTTGAAGATCCAACATGTGTACCTAATGAATTGGCGATACTGTATAAATGTGTTTGTTCCATGTGAATTTCTTCCCGTGTATATTTGTGACTTTGACTTAGCTGCACATAAAAGAAACACTCTAAAAAAAGCACAAGTGAAAAGAAAGATAAAATAAAATAAGAAATAACTATCACCTGCTAACAGTGTAGCTCTGAATGCTTTGCAGCACGTGGTCCAGTGCGTCTTTGTGGCCATCAGGACCATCGGCAACATCATGATCGTCACCACGCTGCTGCAGTTCATGTTCGCTTGTATCGGCGTGCAACTCTTCAAGGTACAACATTCTGGTCCTTCTGCTGCAGACGTGACACGTAGCCGTGCACAGTGGAGGTGCAACCCTAACGCTCTGTTGCGTTTCTTTTTAAAAAAAAAAAAATAGGGTAAATTTTATCGATGCACAGACGATGCAAAGTCCAGCCCAGAGGAGTGCAAGTGAGTTTGTTTGACACTTTTGGGTTCTGGTATGACGCAGTGGTTTATACGTGTGTCCGTGTATGTGAACATCATCTTTGAATCGTAGAGGAACGTACATTCTGTACAACAACGGCGACACGGCGCTGCCCATGGTGAAGGAGAGGATCTGGTACAACAGCGAGTTCAACTTCGACAACGTCCTCATGGCCATGATGGCTCTTTTCACCGTCTCCACCTTCGAAGGGTGGCCCACGTAAGCACTGCTTCCAGGTCGATGGTGATTAAGCATCGCTATCTGTATCTGTTTGTGTGTGTGTGTGAACACCCTCTGTTGTTGCTTGTGTGTCCCTGCAGGCTGCTGTACAAGGCCATCGACTCCAACAGGGAGAACATGGGCCCCATCTACAACTACCGCATTGAGATCTCCATCTTCTTCATCATCTACATCATCATCATCGCCTTCTTCATGATGAACATCTTTGTCGGTTTCGTCATTGTTACCTTCCAGGAGCAAGGGGAGAAGGAGTACAAGAACTGTGAGCTGGACAAGAACCAGGTAGGAAGACAATGAAGACAATTTAATTAATGCATTTTGTTTAGTTTTTTTACAGAATTTTAATTTGTTTGTATTTTCCTCTTTAAAACTCCACCTCTGCAGCGTCAGTGTGTGGAGTACGCTCTTAAAGCTCGTCCTCTGCGGCGCTACATTCCCAAAAACCCCTACCAGTACAAGTTCTGGTACGTGGTCAACTCCACTGGCTTTGAGTATGTCATGTTTGTCCTGATCATCCTCAACACCTTGTGTCTGGCCATTCAGGTAAGTGCTTCTGGAATATACCGTAAAGTCATTTAAGGATGTACAGTATCACACAGTCAGTACTGTGTTACCTCTTCGTCTGGTGATAGATTGTGACTTTTTAAAACCGGGGGTCTTCAACGTTTTTTCAGGTCACGGACCCCCAAACTGATGAAGAGATTAAGTAGAGACCCCCTAAACTCAGCTTTAGTGCAAATTATAAATATACAGTGGCAAAAACATGGTGAAATGTACCAGTTAATACAGCGAGACCAGAAAAAATGTGGATTATCAGATCAAATTAAGGACAATCGGGAGATTTCTTTAAAATATATCTCTGGCGCCTTTTCAAATTTGTTGATTCAGTCCCCATTTTTTAAATTAATTTTACAGTTAAGACACTTTTAAAGCCTATAATTCAAACCAGTGCTGCTAATCCCCATGTTCAACTGTCACTTTTTGCCACTCAGTGGCCGTAACCATGGAGACTTCGCTGGCTGTGACATCACGTGCCTACCTTCTATTGGGTCTGCAGCGATAGGGGCCTCCTCTATACAGGAGGTTTAGATTGACAGGTCTAGTGGGGGGAAATTAAGAAATATACATAAAAATGTCTAATCAACCAAAGATTTTGTGCCCCCTCCCTGCAGTGCCTCCGCGGACCCTCTAGGGATGTTGAAGACCCATGCGTTTATTTAAGTGATCATTTCGTAGCTGCTTTAAATTCATGTTCCCTATTTGTCTTTACTGTCTGTCCGTCTCTTTCCAGCATCACGGACAGTCTCACCTGTTCAACTACGCCATGGACATCCTCAACATGGTCTTCACCGGGGTTTTCACCGTAGAGATGATCCTCAAGCTCATCGCCTTCAAACCCAGAGTGAGTCTCTCCTCTCCTCTCCTCTCCTCTCCTCTCCTCTCCTCTCCTCTCCTCTCCTCTCCTCTCCTCTCCTCTCCTCTCCTCGTTTTTATTTTACCTGAAAGCACTTTTCCTTTTAACCCAGCCCTCATTCTTCTTGCTGTGCCCTCCCCTCCCCTTGGACTCTTTGCTCACCCACCCCACCCATCTTCCATTTATCACTCCCCAACCGGAAAACCTCATCTACCTCTAACTCCTTCCCACTCCACCACCCTCCACCTGCTGGATGTACACGCTGCCACGTTCAGGGCTATGTCGGGGACGCCTGGAACGTCTTCGATGCTCTGGTGGTGATTGGCAGTGTAGTCGACATCATACTCAGCCAGGTAGAGAGACGTCAGTATGTGCAGCTCTGTCATTCCCTCTTCCTGCTGCTGCTGCTACTCACCTTCGGTCCGTCCTTCACGTCCTTCCTCCTCCTCCCTTCACTTCCTGTCTTAGTTCTGTTGCTGGCCAGTTCCTGCTCACGAAGGATGTCGGCTGAATCTGTTGTGGACGCAATAATTGATAATGTGCATGGAAAAAAAAATATATATATCTTCATTCACGACCTGCACTGACAATCACTCAGTGCATGCCAGTTCATTAGGTACACCAGTGAAAACGAATGCCTTCTAATAGTCCTGTGCAGGATGTATTCTCCAGGGAGGTTGTGGTATTTAGAATTAGTTTCAAATAACTTTTCATTGAGAGAAGAAGGTAAACAGAGCCGGTAGAAGAAGAGCCTGAGGGATAGCGCCATCTTATCTGCACCATAAGTAGTGCGAGACTATTACGTACGAGATTAAAAAAGCTGAACTATTATCCATCTGGTTGTTGTTTGAAATGCCGCATGAATGGGTCGTATTAACCCGCTGAAAAGACACATATCGGAGTGTGGACATGTTCCTGTCGAAACTGGGGCAAGGACCACATTCAGAAAGTCAGCATAGCATGTAAACATGCCAACGCACTAATTGTGTTTGTTCCAGGGGATTCATGAGTCTGAAGCCTTGAGGGAAGAAACTGTTGCACAGTCTGGGTGTGTAGGGCCTGAATGCTCCGCTGCCTTTTCCCAGATGTGTTGTAAATGTTCGTGACGTCCTCGCTGTTCATTGCAGGGTCTCGTATTCTAAGTTGGGTTGGTGCAGGTCTCAAACCAGACAGTGATGCAGCAAAAAGATCCTCCAGCTGAGTCACCACCTTAATGACGCTGTTTAGGAATCAGCTGAACGTTAGAGCAATCATTAATGAGGATGAAGTGCAGAACTGAAATTAAATTAGAACGGATTAGTTTTCCCTGGTGTACCTAATGAACTGGCAGGTGAGTGCACGTTGGCAACATCAATTCTTTTAAAAATAGTTTTAAGTCTATTTGAGTTATTTAGCTAAAAAACAAAAAAAAAATAATAAACCAATTATTCAAATCAAATTATAAAACAAACTCTGGTTTTTCAACTTCACTCTGTCATGTCAGAGCACAACTTTTTTTTTAATGTTCTTTCCCAATTCTTTTCTTTCTTTCTTTCACCTTTTTTTCTTTGCTTTGTCGTCTGTCTTTCTTCTTTTCTGTGTGTCTTTGTCGCCTGTGCTCGCAGAACTATTTTGCTGATGCATGGAACACGTTTGATGCCTTAATTGTTGTGGGTAGCGTGGTTGACATTGCCATCACTGAGATCAATGTAAGTAGCCATTTAACGCACGTGTGTCTTTGCTCTGTGTGTGTGTGTGTGTGTGTGTGTGCGTGTGTGCGTGTGTGTGTGTGCCTTACTTTAGTATCAGAACAAAGCTTCCTCATGACTGTGTATGTGTATTTAATAGTTAATACTGAATTAATATAATTATCCATATAGATATAAAGAAATTATAGGACTTAAGTATCAGTTGTATTGTGTTATTTGTTGTCCCATTTAACTGCAAGCTCCAAGCTCCTGTTCCTCGCTTCTAATCGGGTTCATCTAGACCTGCTGCTACCTGTCCTGGATTACAGCATCACTCCTATCTCATGCTTTCAGACACTTTTTCCCATGTAAACATTTCTCAAATAATTGCAGCGAGGCAAGGCATGGAGTCATGCATCAGAGGCCATAGAGGTAGAAATTCAAAACATGTCCTGTTCATTGTTAAATCATGTAATGTGACTTCGACATGACATGAAAGAATAGACCATCCCCAAAAACATTGTAGAAGAAATTTGCCAGAGGGGAAGAAATGAAGTTTCCTTTCGTACGTAACGGGTGAAGGCATTTATATTTTTATTTAGAATTTCAGAGTTAGCCGTGTGGATTTCATGTGTAAAGTGTAGACAGTTGTGCTGCATAGAGTTTTAGCTAAGAGCTCATTTCCCTCAGCTTTGTGTGCATGCAGCTTATATCTGGTGCTGAGAATATATGTGGTAAAGCTTTTGCATGAGAGGCCCATCACAGGTCTGCCATGGTCTTGTTGGAAAATCTGTAATGCTGTGTTGTTTATTATTATTATTTTTATTATTATTTTTTCAAATAAAGGAGCTTAATGTAATTCATTTTTGACTACAACCTCGGTACTGATGATGTGTGTGTGTGTGATGTCATGGGTCTGGTCGCTGTGTGGCTCGGATTAACCTGAGGCTTTTGGTTTCAAGTCGGCAGCCATTCCTGTTGTCAAGGTGATAGTGGAGCCAGGGGTAAGGAGCCCCTCCTCTTTTATTCAAGACCCTCATCTGTTCCCATGATCATCCAAAAAAAAAAAAAAAAAAAAAAAAACCAAAGCATCGGCATCTTGTTGTGTTACCACCGGCGCTCAGTTACTGCTGAAAACACTAGAGCATCTGTTGTCTCTTATTCGTTAGTGTGAGGGTCTGTGTCTGAACTCTCCGTGTTTGTCTCGTTTGGAATCCACGTGCATTTTGGCACCAGTTTCAATCCGCTGACGTTTGTTGTTTTTCGTCCTGCCTGGATGCATGGCATGACGGAGCACACCATGGTCTTTCGTCTTTCCTCTGAACGTAGCTTTTTGCAGTGTTTACAGTTACAATTCTATTGTATTTACTCAGAACTGACCACCTTTCTTGTCAAATGTGCCCTAACAAGTGTGCAATCTACCATTTGTTAGTGAGTTATTGTCTTTGGAGTCTGTTTTCAATCAGTCATCCATGAATATACCCAAAAAAAAAAAAAAAAAAAAAAACAAGACGAGAGGAACAACATCTGTGGGTGTTGACAGTTGAAACTCACAAGTGTGATGATCTGTTATCAACCAGATACTTATCTGGAATCAGGAGCATTTGTTTGGATCTTTTTGTGAAACCCCTCTCTGAACAGGGAGGCGACCCACCGAGACCAGATCAGACAACCCTACCTCATAGCAATGACACGTCATGATGGCAGCAGGCACACACATGCACAAAAATGCTTTAGGAACAACTGACAAAAAAACAAAAAGAACGGCACAAGGTGTCGACCTGGCCTCCAAATTCACTAGATCCCAAACTGATCCATGTGTGATCCATTTACCTCGGAGATTGGAAGTCGACACTGGGAATCCGAATGAGTTGTCGGCGTTCCAGTTACAGAAGTTGGAAAAACTAGATGGTCATGTCCATGAAAGCTCTCGGCTTGTCTAAATATAACTTGGTAGAAACCGGGTGTGTTCAGTGTTTACATATTTTGAGTTTAGAGTGAAATTAAAATAAAAAATAAAAAAATCTGGATATTAACTTATATTATTGCTATAATGTTAAACCAAATTTAGACTATTTAAGTTAGTAATACAAATTCTAAATGCTATTTGAACCAACTTGTAAAAAGTGATGAAATGTACAAGACCACACGCGGCAGAAATTTATAAAAGCATTCAAAAGTTTGAATTGTTTAATTTAAATGGCAAAAAAAAAAAAAAAAATTCTGCTAAATTCACTATTAATCACAGTTTGCCATAGTGGTGTCTTACACTGTTTTGGTTTTAGCGCAACATGAACTTGTAGGTCCCATATGACACATGGAAAACTTAAATTACAGCATTTCAACATATGCATGTGGAAAAATACTGACTGTCCAAGCGATTTAATGCTACAAAAACGTAGCTTCTAATTACTCTTTACACACGGGGCGGCCATCTTGGTAAGTCAAGTCAGGCGTAGTGAGGATTCTATGACTTTCTGAGACTTCGGGGGACTCGGAACTCGGAAATTCCGACTTCTGAGTACAAATGGAACGCACCATTAGTATCTTAGTACTAGTACAGAGGCCCCCCCTTCTTAGCCCATAGGACCCCTATACAACCTCCTGGTACCAAACACCACAGCATAAATGTGATCAAGAAAGACCAGCTTGCCCCTGTTTCAGCTTGTTTTGTTTTTTTTTGTTTTTTTTTGGATATATATCATGACCTGGGTGACTGCGCAGACATCATCCTCAGTGTATGCAAAGTCTACTAATGGCATGGCGTCTGATGTGACGTGGCGTCTGCATGCATACTGGTTGTTGCCTTGGAATTTTAGGAAGTATTTTTAGTCAGTTTTACTGCACGTTTGTGTTTCTATTTAGCTAACGTGACGCATACATCAAGACAAGGCATGTATTCCTAACTGCATGAATGACTCCGAGGATTATTGCAGTGCTGGGATGTTTCTGTGTATTTTGTTGCCGTGCTCCTGAAATGATCAGTCACTTTACGTCCACCTCAGAACACAGAGGACAGCGCTCGCATCTCCATCACCTTCTTCCGCCTGTTCAGGGTGATGCGATTGGTCAAACTGCTGAGCAGGGGGGAGGGAATCAGGACTCTGCTGTGGACATTCATCAAATCCTTCCAGGTGAGACGGTAGCTTCTGCAGAACATAAAACTAATTTTTACCCACGATTCCCAGTTGGGCACTGCACTGTGTTAGCACTACCTGCTAATGTGGAAATCTTGGAACATTTACAACTCGGGGGAAAAAAGTAATAATTAAATGTTATCAAGGTGAAATGAATAAACAGGGCCTATCACATTTATTCTGACGTATTTATTTACATTGAAACACATTTAAACTGCTACCTCTGTCTGTGATATCAATAGCAGCGCGACTGGCTACCGTAATAATTGGAGTCTGCGTGCAACAATTTTTATCTCATTCATAAAAAAATTAAGTTGGCAACATTTTCAGGGACAGCTTTAGCCGGGGGACACATCATACAAAACTGGGACATTTTTTGGCACGAGTCTTCTCGTTCTGCTGCTTCATTTTTTGGACCTCTCCGTCTTCACCACGCGGTCGTGTTTAGAAGCGCTACATTGAAAATGGTCCTGTCTGAAACAATGTCTCACGGCGAAACGTTCCGAACGCCATGTAATCAAATACACCGGTATATTAAAAAAAAGTCTGCCTAAGCCAGTCTGGCTAATGTGTACTTTTTTAATGTCTTTTTTGAAATCTGTAAAGACTGTTGAAGGTGTGTAAAGACAGTTTTAGCTGACGTCCTCTGCCTAGTTTTGCCTCAATAATTATTGCTTTTTTTCCCCCCAAAGTGCGGGATATCGACACTTCCGATCTAGACTCTTCAAAATATGGATGCCAAGTCTGCTTTCGCAAGAAAAATATGAATTATTGTATGACACAGAATGTGTCATCAATTCAAAAAAGTACAAAGCGTGAGAAAGAGGGAGCGCAGGGAAATGCCCAGACACCGAGACGGACCTCTATGATGGAAACCTTTTAATTCGGAGAGACCGAGTGATCGTTACAAGCATGTACATGTAGATTATGTCAATATGCGGTTGTTTCTTAACGGAAACATAGAAATGGGAAATGATAGAGAATGTAGAATGTGAACTTTTATAGTTGACTTGTCGATTTTCTCTGATTAAATAGAAGTCTGATAATTGTCAGCTTGTTTAATTCTTGTAAAATACATTTTTCATAAGTACATTAACACATACATGTACACAAGTAGATGTCATAAAGTATCAGTATGGGTAAGTAATAGTTAAATCTATGTGTATTCAAACAAGGTGTCATTCATATCTCTCTTTCTTTCTGTCTTCCTTTCCCAGGCTCTTCCCTACGTTGCTCTGCTGATAGCAATGTTGTTCTTCATCTATGCCGTCATTGGGATGCAGGTAATGTAAACACACACACATACGCACAAAAGGAGGCATGACAAAATAAAGGTCAATTTAAGACAGCTTACAGCGAAGAGTGAAAAAGTCAAGTCGAGGCAGGTGATTCAAACCGCAAAAGTTCAGCAAAAGTTGATCCAGTGGAAATCACTCAATCAGGACACGGAGGCAAACAGCGAACACGAGGGATCGAAAAAAAGAAATGAGAAAGAAAAACCACAGATGAACTGACAAAGGGAGAAACGGGAGAATTTATATGTACAAAGAAAAAAAGGGGAAATAAAACCCAGGTGAAACTAATGATGGTGGAGTGAAAACTAGCAGAAAGACACAGGAACTTTTCAAAGTAACTCAGGAAGCAAGAAAAACATGAAATTCATTGGTTTTCTGTAACTGAATGACCAGTTATTATGTCTTTGTGCGGTGGGAGGAAGCAGAAGTACCCTGAGAGAACCTGACGCAGACACTGGGATGACATGCAAACTCTGCACTGATTTTCACTAAACCGTAAATAAAGTAAACTGGAAGAAAGTAACATAACATGACAGAACTCAGCTGAATAGACTGAAACTACCAGAAAAACTGGAGAAAAAAAGACAATCCAAAACTCATTAACATGACTTATTAACGACTAATAATAATCTAGTAATAATCTTTTCTGCTTTCAGGTGTTTGGGAAAATAGCCATGGTGGATGGAACACAAATAAACCGCAACAACAACTTTCAAACCTTCCCACAAGCCGTCCTGATGCTCTTCCGGTCGGTATTTATTTATTTTTTTGTGTGTGTTTCCTAATTAATACTTAAATCAGCGATCTTCAGCTTTTTTTAGGCCACGGACCCCAAACTGGTTGATCGATTTATTATATGTGTTCTATATTAAAGCCTAGTGCAAGTTATAAATATACATTATTATTATTATTATCATTCAATATTAAGCTATTCAAATAATACACAGGATCAGATATTCATTTCTGTTTGTTTTAAAATGACAAAGCGATACATTTTGACCTCAGTAATCTGCTGATGGGAGCGAGCTGCTCTGTTAGCTTCTCTTCTGCTAATATTGCAGCCTCTGAGATTTTACCTGGGGACTGAATAGGGTCTGTGTGTAATATGCAGCCTCGTGATTGGCTCAGCAGCGATGGGGGCGGGGCCTAATGTGTACAGGAGGCTTAGATTGACAGGTCTAGCGTTGACTGAAAGATAACTTTGTTTTATCGCTTCACTAAAATGTGTTGGATTCATGTTAATGTGTATTTAAAGAAAATTTAATTTGTGATGGGAAATTAACAAAATATATAAAAAATGTCTAATCAACTGAAGATTTTGTGATCCCCCCTCCCTGTTGAAGACCTGATGATGTTTGTTTTTTGTCGGTCTGTTTTAGATGTGCCACAGGGGAGGCCTGGCAGGAGATCATGCTGGCCTGTCTGCCAGGAAAACTGTGTGACTCTGAGTCAGATTACAACCCCGGAGAGGAGAGAACCTGCGGCAGCGGCTTCGCAATAATCTACTTCATCAGCTTCTACATGCTCTGCGCTTTCCTGGTATTCTACAAGACGCCCCACGGCGTTCGGTCCCAGCCGCGTTCACCCGTGTGCAGTTAATCATAACTCTGATTCTGTACGTTCCGATTTCAGATCATCAACCTGTTTGTCGCCGTCATCATGGATAACTTCGACTATCTGACCCGTGATTGGTCGATTCTTGGGCCTCACCACCTGGATGAGTTTAAACGGATCTGGTCAGAATACGACCCTGAAGCCAAGTGAGTACCTGGGACCCGTTTAATAGAGTGTTATCACATACACCAATCAAGCATAACATTATGACCACCTTCCTATTATTGTGTAGGTCTCTCTTCCAAAACAGTTAGGACTCATCACAGAGTGGGTGTTGGTTGCCGGGACTTTGGGTCCTGTGGGTTGAGGGGAGGGGCCTCTATGGATCATCCTACAGATGCTTGATCAGTTTGGGATCTAGTGAATTTCGAGGCCAGGTCAACACCTTGTGCAAAAGCAGTTAAGGAACAACTAAAAAAAAAAAAAACATGAAAAACATCATGTTTTCTTCTTTAACTGTTCTTTAACTGTTTTTTGTGTGTCTGGGTCAGACTGCTGAGGTGTGTTATTAACATTATCTGGTCTAGGTGGGTGCTTCATGTCTAAGTAACATCCACATGAATGGATGCCAGGTCCAAAAGTTTCCCAGCAGAACACTGAAATATCACAAGACACAAGTATCATTCACTTCTCCTGACAGTGGTCATAATGTTATGCCTGATCCGTGAAGTCAGTCCACCTCCCTGTTCAGAGAGTAGTTTTCCAGTAGGATGAAAGTTATCTGATTCCAGATAACACCTACGTCTGAACTGTATGCTACTTCCCAGCTACTTCCCAGCTTGTTCTTTGAACATATTCACGGATCAACTGCGTTTACATGCACGTTAAAAAACAAAACAAATTATTGCCTTGAAATCGGAGTTCTTCTTATCCGGGTTAAGACGCCCAGATAGGGCGGTAGGAATTTGATTTTCTCCGGCATGTATACGCTGAATCGGACACTTTAATCTGATAATCCATGTGCGCGTGCTCCTGAACCGCTGCGCTGGCGTGTGACCCCGCAACAAAAACATCCAAGAAAGCTGGTCGCAGAAGAAGAAGAAGGTAAACGGAGCCCGTAGAAGAACCGTCTGAGGGATAGCGCCATCTTATCTGCACCAGAAGTAGCGCGAGCATTACGTACGAAATTTAAAAAATGTGCTATTGTCCCTATGGTTGTTTGAAATGCCCGTCTGCTGCATGAACGACTCTTGTTTGTTATATGACACAATAGGTCAACCGGAAAGCGGGCCGTATTAACGTGGTATTAACCTGTTGAAAAGACACATATCGCCACCTAGTGCGGAGGAGGAGATCATGTTCCCGTCAGTTATTCGATTGTAATCAGACTGTAGTCAGAAAGTCGTATTTTGAGCATAGCTCGATTAAGCTCTGCATGTAAACGCACTGACTGATCCCAAACCTGTCAACAAGAAACTGAGGACAAACTGTGACAGATTTTAAACCTGTTTCAACACATTTGACACGAAAGGTAAAGTCACGGCAGTTCTGTGTTTATGAATACACAGGATAAGATATTCATGAAAACAATGGAAATCAACAGCTATGACAAAAGATGACAGGTTGTCATGCATCCATGCATGTGGAAAAACAAAAATAAAAAGTAAAATGTCAGATTTAAACTGAGCCACAACCCAACATGACATGATGCATTTTGGTTTCAGTTGTAGCACACGTCGTAGCAAATAACATGTGTGTTTGTCTTGTTTTGTCTCATCCTGTCAGTAATGTGCACCTGTATGTTTTTTTGTCAGGGGCAGGATAAAACATCTGGATGTGGTGACTCTGCTAAGGAGGATCCAGCCTCCGCTCGGCTTCGGCAAGCTCTGCCCTCACAGAGTGGCCTGTAAGGTGAGCGTCCACGCAGACTGAGATACGTAACCAGTGTTCCAGGTCTTTTAAAATACTTGACGTCCGCTCGATAATCTGAATTCTGTTGCAGCGTCTGGTGGCGATGAACATGCCCCTGAACAGCGACGGGACTGTGATGTTTAACGCCACCTTGTTCGCTCTGGTCCGCACTGCTCTCAAGATTAAGACGGAGGGTGAGTTTTCAGCTCGCGTCTCAAGGATTATTTACTCTATGGTTTATGTGTCTGAACGGTGTATTACCGTTCAAAGAAAAATCTGACGAACAATCTGATATTAAAGAGGTAAAGAGACAAAGCAGAGGTGAGACTCTCCTTTACTGCAGCATTCAGGCGTGAAATCTGTTTGAGAGTCCAGCCCAGAGAAAACAATACAGCACATTTACAATGTTAAACAAGGTGACACTTTATGGTATTCTCCTGTTTGTTTTACTGCACTCTTTTAACCTCACAGTCTAAATAAAGCCTTCCCAGGGTAGAGTGTTGCAAAGTATCAGACGTTTGTTTCTATGAACAAACTATGCTAAATTAGGCCTAGTTGCCCATGGAATTAAAGAGCTAAATCAAAAATTCTGCTACTTGTACTTTTATCCCAAGATTGTACGAACAGTGTTGCTGATATAACATAACAGCTTATTGAGAGCAGTATCTTGGTTCCAGTCAATGCTCAGAAAGTCCACCTACAAGCCAAAACATGTTACCACAAGATAGAGAAGTTATTCAATAACAACCAGTCTCTCAGTACCACACTGCAGAGACACAGGACTCATTCATTCATTCATTCGTTTTCTATTACCGCTTCTCCTCTGGAGGGTCGCGGGCTGGGATGGATCTTATCCCAGCTCTCATTGGACAAGAGAATTAGAATTTAAAAAACCTTTATTTGTCCCACAATGGGGAAATTGCAGTTGGCAACAACATACATACAGGAGAATAACAAGAATAAAGAGCAGACTGTATAGAAAGATAAAGAAAAATAATTAAAATAAAATTAGAATATAATAGAGGGTATGATGCACGTGACGTCACAGTTAGCGAAGTCTCCATGGTTACGGCCACTGAGCAAAAATTGACAGTTGAACGTGGAGATTAGCAGCATTAGATTGAATCATAGACTTTAGTGGCGTCTAAATTGTAAAATTAATTAAAAAAAAAAAAAAAGGAGAAGAGCTTTGAGAAGAGTTGTGCGACTGACTGAACCAACACATTTGAAAAGTAGTCAGAGATATATTTTTACAGATATCAATCAAAGAACAGAGAAGTAAATGTATCGCTGCATTAAGAAAAAACAACTGGAATCCAGGCACAGAAACCTGGTGTTGTGGTTCACATTTAGTGTCAGGTAATATTAATTTATGCTGTGTTTTTGTTTTATGAAGTCAAACCTTAAGTTACTTCTTAAGTTACGTTCTGGAGGGCTGTCAGATAAGTTTGTAGATGTTATTGTTTTTGTGTACTTACAGCCGACAGAACTATTTCAGCTCCAACAGTAAATAACAATAAAACAATAAATGGAATATTTTGCGATCACTCCTCGTCATCCTTTTAACGTTCTGTCAGACGCTACAGTATTATATGGCTAACGTTGCTTCTCAGTAAAGGTCTTAGCGTTAGCATCTCTTATTTAGCTACATTTATCATAATGAAATTACCTAAAACTAAGTAAAACTGAGGCTAATCCACTTTTCCAAATCCATACTAGTTTGTATAGATCACTGTCGAGTCCGATTGTCCTTAATGCCATCGATGACATATATTATAAAAAAAACTTTGAATTGCACAGATTATAATAATTTTGCATATATTACGAATGTTCATTGTGGACCCTAACTGCAGCATTAAGGAGAGGTTGTGTTCACCTTGGATATGTCTGTCAGTGTGCCGCAGGGCTGACGAGATTAGAATCATCAGTTAAACTAACAAAAAATGTCTGTGCACGCTGGGAGGAAGCCGGAGTACCCAGAGAAAACCCATGCAGACACAGGGAGACACCTTGGCTCCATAACATATGAATAACATCTCTCACTGTAACTTCATATCAGACTGTGGGTGTTTTGCATTATTTTATCAACCGCAAATCTGTGCCACTGTTAAAACCTATAAAGATTGTGTTGTGTGTGGGTGGCAGAGAGACATGACTAATACTGAGTCATGTCCCGTTTATATTTAACAGTTAAGGGATTCCCATAACTAAATTACTAATGTGAAGTGTTGGTCTTGTGCCATGTCTAAGGTAACCTGGATCAGGCCAACGAGGAGCTCAGGGCTGTGATCAAAAAGATCTGGAAGAGGACCAGCATGAAGCTGCTGGACCAAGTGGTGCCCCCTGCAGGCGGTCAGTGGTCATTATACCCACACACACACACACACACACACTTTTAAGTCCTTCTCTTTTTTCTTGCACACACGTGATATGAGCGCACATTGTCGCTCATTTATTTCCCACGAGTAGGTCTCAGTAATTTACACATGACCGCAGTTAAATTTGCATCTGCAAATAAGGACGTCTGCAAAACAATTCCACAGTTGTGCTATGTCCATTAATAGAAGAAGGAAGTCGCCATTTACTACGTGAAAATAGTAAGTCAGGTTCTCAGGAAGGCACTGATCAAAAGCAAAAAGTGCACTTGAGCAATAACCGTCTCACGTAAACCGAGCAGTAAACGAGGCGCCAGCAATCACTTGATCTCGGATCTCAGTTGCCAGTCACTGAGGAATGGATCCAGCTTCATGAGCAGACTGAATACGTCATCAGGCGAAAATCAACTGACAAATGAATTAGTGTCTTCAAATCATGTTAAAATCTAATTAAAGCAAAAATAAGAAATGTCACGCATGAGTTTAGTGAAAAGTGATTCAGTCATTGATTAAAATGGGTTAAAACATTTTGCTACCTCCAGTTAAACAAAAGGAGGTGGAGTCACACACTCGTAGCTGATAAGGGTTAAATAATTAAACCAGACACTTCACCAATTAACAGATTCTTGAATGAAGCACAAACCAGAACTGGAAATACAGACTTTCAATATATTGAGGGAAAAAAAATGTAAATGTCAAACATATTTTATAATACAAAACAACATAAGAACCCATGTGGGAGAAAATAATGTACAATAGGTATAAAATATACATTACTACAAACATAGTAAGACTAAAATGAAAACAAAAAAAAACAACCAAAGAAAATACATATATATACATATATATATATAATAATTTTTTATTACTTTTATATTATTTTTATACATTTTTACATCTAATTAATTGCAGAAAACATCAATTTTTAATTCAGCTTAGAGGAATAATTGTTTCTACTACTCTTATCAACAGGCAGTGGATAAATATGCTTGCTTTATGAAAATACATGTTTATATTTTTATTGCAATAGTCCAGAAGTTGGAAGTCCAAATAAGCTGCGTCACTGACTCAGAGAGCACTCAGGCCTCGACACACGTTTTAAATACTTGCTTCTCCCTTTTGGAAGAGGAAACACTTGTTGAAGGTTAACAAGAGGCCTTCAGTTTTTGCTTTTCTGACGCAGCCAGACCAAGACACTGTACAGAAGCGCTCCTTATCTCTCTTTGTCTCACGTCTCTCTTTGCTTCTTCACTCTGTCTTCTTCTAGCGTCGCCTAAAAACGTCAGAAACATTTGTTTTTATATATAACTCGAGCCTCAACTGTTTTCTCTCTCCGCCTATTCCTCATTCTTAAAAATGTGTGTGTGTCATATATGAAACCTTTGGGTAAGAGACACTACAACTGGTTTGACTTGCAAATTGGGCATCCCTAAGTTTAGCTGTGCACTTCTTTTATGAGCAGCTGTATTTGCATGCACCCCACGTTTTCTATTTCAAGTGTTCGGGAAGAGTGGAAGGTTCAATGTAAATTCAAAGCTGTGATACGGGATGACGTTACATGTGACGCTCTTGTCGACCTTTTAGATCAGTTTCAGAGAAAGGACCTTGTGAAACTTTACAATGATGAATGCATCCCAGTTAGCCTTTTGCCCAGGCATGTTTAAATGTGATTTTAATGTGTGACAGTCTATGTGAACTTCTGTAGCCGTAGCTATTACAGCCTCATTTCATGCTTAAGCTTGTCACACTTAATTCTGCTGCATGCCTTTGTGTGTATTAGTTTGTTAATCCCTGTTCACTCTTTTCTTTTTGCCAAGCTTCTGTCTCTTCCACAGCCTCCTCTGCTTTCAGTCATGGCCTCTTCTTCTTCTTCTTCTTCTTCTTCTTGTCTCTTCTTGTCTTTCTGCCATCCTGAGCTCTTTGGAGCAGTTCTGTTTTAGTTCTGGTGGCATGAAACTACTGGTACCTCTTTTTAAAAACTTCACCAGGCTCTGTTCAGAAAGAACGTCATAGATAGATAGAAAGATAGATAGTCACAGATTTTCTTTCTGAATTGAGCCTTTTGTGGTTTCTGTCTGGCTGTGTCAAGTCTTGTAGAGAAATGCACATTTCCTACACGACCGGTTCAGCCATCCTCTTTTTGTTTCATTATTATTGTTCAGCCTCTGTCCCCTCAGTGCTTCACTAGCCGCCTATCTGAGGGAATCAGACCCACGCTTCACTAGCCTCCCTGCATGGCCCGACAGTGCGTGTGTTTAGTCGCAGCTTTGGCAGGAAGCTTCTGTAGATCTGACCCCTCAGTTCTGCCTTCTTGCATGTGCTTCTCACCGCTGACGTCGTCATTCTCCTGCGATATTGTGGCGATGTAACCCGTGTTTCTGAAATGGTGGACGTTAAAGATTCTGCAGTCACCTGATAACGACGTGTTGGACTTTGCATTTTACCGAAATGAACAGAAAAACGTGTTTATTTGGTGTTCAGCCCAGTCATAAAATACTGTACTGTGTTCAGAGAGGAGAGCCTCATAACCACACCTGATGGCATGTAGCCAGTGTTATCAGTCATCAGGTCATTACCTGCTTCACATGTATGTGGGTAAATGTAACTTTGTAACCCTAACCCTAAGTTACACTGTATTGCCAAAAGTATTCACTCACCCGTAAAAGCAACTGAGTTCAGGTGTTCTAATCACTTCCATGGCCACAGATGTACAAAACCAAGCACCTAAGCATCCAGCCTGAAAGAATGGGTCGCTCTGAGGAGCTCAGTGAATTCCAGCGTGGTGCTGTGATGACACACGTGCAACAAGTCTCGGAAACGACTGCAACTCAGCCATGAAGTGTCAGGGTCAGTGGATGCTGAGGTGCATAGTGCACAGAGGTCTGCAGAGTCAATCGCCGCAGGCCTCCAAACTTCATTCAGATTGTCTCACGAACAGCGTGCAGAGAGCTTCATGGCCAAGCAGCCGCATCCAAAGCATACATCAACAAGTGCAATGCAAAGTGTCAGATGCAGTGGTGTAAAGCCACCGAGATCACGCTTCTCCATGTGACAATCTGATGGATGAATCTGGGTTTGGCTGGTTGGTTGCCAGGACAGCGATACTTATCTGATAACATTGTGTGAAGTGAGATGTTTGATGGAGTAGGGGATTATGGTGTGGGGTTGTTACTTAGTTAGTTCCAGTGAAAGACATGTTTCCTACTACTACTGGGGATGTGGCCTTCCTGTTCCAACATGACTGCGTGTCACTGCATAAAGCAAGGTTCGTAAAGACGTGGATGAGGGAGTGGTGTTGGTCCTGATGCCAACCCGGTGACGAATGATGACCCAAAGATTGACTGGAAGCTTGGAAATTGGTCAAAAATTCCCGTAAACGCACGTAAATGTTGTGAAAAGATCTTCCCAGAACGGTTGAAGCTTCAAATGGGTGGGCCGATGTCATATTAAACCCTATGCATTAAGAATGGGATGTCACTTAAGTTCATACAGAAAGGCAGGTGAGCGAATACTCTTGGCAGTATAGTGTATTTCTTCATAGAGCTTTGTGTAGAAACTGTTCCTTTGAGATTTGAATATTTATAACAATAAGATTTAGGCACAACTTTGCCATCAGTTCAAGCTGCAATCACAGAGTAAGACACGCGCTCTAGACCCGTCATTACTGCATCCTCCTTCATGAAAACCGTGGGGTTTAGTGCGTGACTGTTACATTAGAAAGGATTAGTTTTCCTAGTGCACCTCCTGAACTGTCCAGTGAGTGCAGGTCATGAAAGCATAACACACGGATGCAGGGATTTGTGTTGTGTGTGATCCTCTGTAATCCTATAATCCACTGATCATAGTTTTTCCTGAACACTTGGTTTTCTTCTCATTTCGATTGCCGCATCATTGGGCAGTTTTTCTGCTAAATGACTCGTGTGTTGATACTTTCAGAGCTCTCTTACGTGGTGAGATAGGACTTTTTTAATGTTGTTGTTATGTTAAAAACAGGCCTGTTTCGGTGTTGTTTTTCGGTGTTGACCTCGGAGGCTTTGGTGTGTCTGGTCTGTTCTCTCAGATGACGAGGTAACAGTGGGGAAGTTCTATGCCACATTCCTGATACAGGACTACTTCAGAAAGTTCAAGAGGCGCAAAGAACAAGGGCTTGTGGGAAGGCACTCGTGGGAGAGGCTGAACACCACCTTGGCTCTGCAGGTGAGTAAAGCACCGAGCGCGACCATAATCATAGGTCTTTCTAGACAACTAAACACACAACTAGATTTGACACAATCAGCCCAACATTATTATATTATTAAACACTGTCATGAGTGTAAGGAATTGAATGAACAAAAACACACACGAATCCAACCAAAAGGAAAACAGGATCATCCAAAAGGGAAGTGAAACACAAACAGGGCTGTGGAACAATAGGATCGCATGCAGGTGGCTGAACAAGGGGAAAGCCATGGCTATAAATATACAATTACGAGTACCAAGAAACAGCCTTGAGCGGAGGAGCACGCAGACAGAAGGCACACCCAGACAGGTGAAGGCTATAACAGGGGAGGGGAAAAGGAGCTCATCTGGATCACGGCAGTTTTTCTCACTTATGCAGTGGGAGATTTCTTTTGTTCGGTTCACAGCTTTGTGAAAACAAACTACAGTATGTAAAACACCTCCTGGTTGCGCCGTTATCAGCTTTTCTCTGGAACTGTGTCCCGTCGCATAAACGGTTCCATAAACGTCTAGCAGATTATACAGAGTATCAGACTTACACGGAAATATTTATGTGAGAAATAGCGTATGACGTGTCACAGTGACATTCTTGACTTCAGGTGAAGGTTACAGACAGATTTGAAGAAATTTCCTTCCCACAGGCATAAAAACTTTCCAAGCCAAGATGCTCCTATGATTAAAATGTTTCCCCACTGGATATTTCATATTTGAGCTGACCCTTTAAAAGAGGTTTCTCTTGTCTTATCAGCATTTATGAGCCACTCTGCGACGGTCCAGAAGAGACACTTTAACACTGGGCTTCTCTCAGCTAGACCGAGACACAATGGCCTCTCACAGCTTTTAGGTTTGGTGTGACGTGTGCTCTGTTTGCAGGCCGGCTTGCGCACGCTGCATGACATCGGACCAGAGATCCGTCGAGCCATATCATGCGACCTACAGGAGGAAGGGCTGGTAGATGCCATCGGAGAAGAAGAGGAGGAAATCTACAGGGTGAACATCTGGAAATCTCCACTTCACACATTTGATTTGAACCATAAGATATTCTCTTACGATTATAATTGTTCACCTTCCATGTTTTTTCCCCAAACAAGTTCAGTTTCTTGTTTTAAATATCCCAAGCAGCTGTACTATGTAGTAGGGGTGGGTATTGGCAAGGACTTCACGATACGATACGTATCACGATACTTGAGTCAAGATATGGTACATTATAGCGATATTATGATATTACGATATATTGCGCATGTACATATTCTATGTAGTTCACTGCAGCTTAAATGCAGCTTAAAATACACGTTGTATATGTGTACATCAGATGACAGTGATAATTCGTTGGACAAAATGACACAAATCCAAATGATCCATTTGCAGTTTATTGCTCTTGTACAGAAATAGTGGTGGTGGAGGTGCAAAAGTTGTTCATAATCAGCCCAAAACATGACTTTTTCTTTTCCTTTTTTATTAAGACATTCAAAATCGATATTGTATCAGAAGAAAAAGTATCACAATACATTGCCACATTGATATTTTTTCCCACCCCTGCTGTGTAGTGACGCCATCATGACAAACAGGAACCTATAATATCTAATTAATGCTTATTTTGATTCAAATAAAACACCAGGTTTTTTTTTTTTAAAGGATCCTTTTCAAATTAAAGCTCACAATCTTGACGTCATCGCTATTATTATTTTCCTCCTTCCTAAGTCTTCTGTACTTGCATCCTTTATTAATGTCTTACAAGTATTTTGGTAATAATATTGTCACCACATTATTTCTACTGGGATTCTTCATCCGTACAGCGTTCGGACTCTTTAGTGCTGCTACGTTTACATTCTCTGATGAGTCACAATTATTTTGGAGACACAAAAGCATTAGGAAGGCGGTCATAATGTTATGACTGATTGGTGTAATTGACACCTTTAAATGAATGAACTTATTTCTTAGAGATTGGCTTGCAGTGTACTGATTATTATTGTTGTGTTGTGTGTCAGTCCTCATTGGTCTCCGGTGTGTCCCTGCAGCGTAACGGCGGTCTGTTTGGTAACCACGTCAACCACGTCACCGGGGAGCAGCAAGGCTCCTCCCTCCCCACCACCGCCACCCAGCGGCCCTTACAGATCCTGCCCGTCTCCTGCAACTCCTCGACTGAACCCGCCCAAACCTTCAGAAGAACCAGCAGCAACGACATGGAGGGGGAGACGGAGATGAACTCCTCACCCATCCAGTACAATCATCATCATCACCACCACCACCATCACACTCCTCACTGTAATTCCACTTGTCTTCAGTCTCCGATCCCGTCCAACGCCAACCTCAACAACGCCAACGTGCCCTCACTTCTCTCCATGACCATTGGGAGGCCGCAGAAGTGCTTGTTAAGGCGGAGTCGCCCGTCCTCCGCCAAACATGGATCATCAAGCACCACTTACAGTAAAGGACTCCACGACAAGCCATGGAAGTCCCACTCCACCAGGTCAGCTGATCGACAGAGGTATTCACATCTCAGTTAGACAGAACTGTCACCCTGGTATTACAAATGTGACAAATGTAGTTTCAGTATGTTGAAGGATAATTACGTGAATGTAACTAAATGTATAAGTAATTTGACATTTCCTTGATATTATACTTAGACTTTAATGATCCACAAGGGAAATTAATTGGTCAAAGAAGCTTAACAAACAGAAAGATGAGCTGTTCTACAGCTGGATAGAGTAGGGAATAAAAGAAGTTCTGTAGCGTTCACATGTCCAGACTTTTGGATCAGTTTGTTGATCCTACTGATGTCATTTTTGCTGGTACTACTCCCCCAACAAACCACAGCAAAGAACAGGGCACTCGCAACAACAGACTGGTAGAAAGACTCTAGTAACTCACTGCACACATTGAAAAACCTGAGCTTCCTCAGAAAGTAGAGTCTACTTAGGTCCTTCTTGTCCAAAGCATCAATGTTGCCCCTCCAGTCCAGTCTGTTGTTCATGTGGACTCACAGGTACTTGTAGTGGTCCACTACTTCCACCTCCAGACCCTGGATGGTGATGATGGGCTCCACTGGTGTCCTCTTCCTCCTGAAGTCAATGACCAGCTCCTTGGTCTTGTCCACATTCAGGAGTAGGTGGTTAGCCTGGGACCAGTCCACAACGTCTGCGATCAGTGTCCTGTACTCCACCTCCTGTCCATCTCTAATACACCCTACCACTGCAGAGTCATCAAAAAACTTCTGCAGGTTGCAGAGCTGTATCAGAAATCAGAGGTGACATCAGAGTGAAAAGAAATGGAGATAGGACAGTCCCCTGTGGTGCGCCCTACATTAGCCACCCAGCCGCAAAAACTGGGGCCTGTCAGACAAGTAATCAGCAATCCAGAAAACAGGGGAGGAGCTGACACCTATCCTGAGCACACCTGGTGTTCAAAGCACTGGAGAAGTCATCATCATCTGTATACAAGCAACTAATAGTTGTTTTATTCATTGAATAATTCGCCTCATTATGTTTCTTTAGCATTTATTTAGTGAGTTTAGTTTATAAATGCCTGCAACAACTTCATACTGCACTTCTTATGCCAAACATTCATTCTAAAGTGTAAAATGCATTAAAATGTATGCATAGTAGTTCATTGGTTGTCAGGATAGTAGCTCATTATTTGCGTTTGAGCCATATCAGCCCTCAGGCCCCAAGCAACCAGTATGTAGTTGTTTGTTTTTGCTTGCTATCATTCAGTGTTCTCTGACGCAGAACAAAATACTTATTACTCTATTAAGAATGCATCATTGCTCCTTTACCTCTGATGGTATCTGCATACATTTAGTTTCTGTTTGAGGGTGTGTGTGCCTTTAAAGGAATATCCAAATATCAACCTAATCAAGTTTTTGGTTAGAACGACTTGTTGTCATGAGTTTCCATCTTTCCAGAAACACGTTGTTCACATGCGTTCAGAAACATTTTAATCACTATGTGTCCCGCCCTGTGTACTCTCTTTCTACGCTGCTCCCAAAACAATCCCGTTGGCGTGACAACCATCTCCTCTTCGTCTCCCTGGGGCAGGACGCGCTACTACGAAGCCTATATTAGGTACGTACAGGGGCCTAACCACCTGACAGACTGGTTTTGGTTTACATAGCTAATAAAATGTAAAAATTACTTTATGATGACGGTGAGTGATTGAGTCACTGGCGTCAGATAGATGAATCACAGTATTTATGTTTTAATGGTAAAGTGCACTGAATGTACACTGAAACCTAAAAACTGCAGCAGGGAGCCCAGTAAATGAAGATACTTGCAGAACACCGATCAGCCATAAATTTATGACCACTGACAGTGAGTGACGCTGGCCATTTTGTGACAACTCAGTGTTCTGATGGGAAACTTTTGGACGTGGTATTCGTGTGGATGTTACTTAGACGTGTAGCACCCACCTAGACCAGACCAGACCAGACACTCCCACCCCATAGCAATGACAAAACAGTTTAGGAACAACTAAAAAAAGACATGAAGAACAGCACAAGAACACACCATAGGACGCCCTCAGAAGACCCGTGTCCATTCTCTGATGAGTCACAACTGTTTTACAGGCACAAACACAACCTACGCAATATCAGGAGGGTGGTCATAATGTAATGCCTGATCGGTGTCCATGTTCATTCACACCACAAACTACATACATCCTCCAGAATGATCATTCCCTTGAATAACGGATTAAGTGGACGCTGGATTAATTGCAGGATTTGTTTTTGCTAGTGTACCTAATAAACTGGCGGGTGGGTGTTTATACCCTGTGTAATCAGTCAGTGTAAGTGTGACCTGCTGTTTCGATACCAGGTCAGAAAGCGGCGGAGGTCTTTACCCCACCATTCGCCGAGAGGAGGCGGGGGGCAGGGACAGTGACGAGGAGCGGGGCTCCGGAGAATACTACAGCGGGGAGGAGTTTCATGAAGACGACATCATGCTCACTAAGGACAGGTACGGCGTGACGACAGCGTGGTGCGCCTGACTTCACGGAGGTGTTCTCTCCACGAGGGCTCTCGTTTAACTTTTCCTCTCTCGGTGTCAAAGGTTGTCCAGAAAGGACTGCCGTGATGAGGCAGAGGTGGATTTGGAACTCGAAGCCTCCAGGGATGAACACCAGCCTGACGGTTACTATGACGATGACCAGCAGCCCATTTACCAGGATGGCAGGCGGTCGCCTAGGAGATGGTTTTTACCTTCACCTCAAGGTGAGCCGCAGCTTCTTCTTCTTCTTTTAATTCTTATAGTCATCATAATTTCTGTAAAGTCCAGAGATCATTTCGAGTTCTCGTGTCCCTCAGCCACCAACAGACCGACGTTCAGCTTCGAGTGTCTTCGCAGAAGAAGTAGTCAAGACGACGCTCCCCTCTCTCCATCATGCACTGCTCTTCCACTACACCTGGTCCAGCAACAGGTACACACTCTCTGTGAATTAATACTGTGATGCATTGATATATTATGTATATATATATATAACAAAAGTAGTATGAATACCTCCCCTCTCTCTCCTTCTCTAAGAGGCCTGTTTTGTTTGCTGTCACTCCCTCAGGTGATGGCTGTGGCCGGCTTTGACGCCAGCAGAATTCACCGTCTGTCACCGACCAGGTCGCTGCGCTCCTGGGCCACGCCTCCTGCCTCCCCCGTCAGCCGCGACTGCTCCCCCAGCTACACACCACTCATACAGGTCCTACCACAGTGACGCAGTACCACATACACCATGACATAAGAAGAAGAAGAGGTAGTAGTAGTAGTAGTAGTAGTAGTGGTAGAAGAAGAAGAAGTAGTAGTAGTAGTGGTAGTAGTAGTAGTAGTAGTGAATGACATGGACCATCTTCTGACAGTTTAATGTCCTGCAGGGAAACTCTTAGACATGTAGCACCCACACTAACAACAATGTCCATTCACTGATGAGTCACAACTGTTTTGGATGCTAAAGTGTCATAATGTTATGCCTTATCGGTGTGTATATATATATATATATATATATATATGTATGTGTGTGTGTGCTCAGGTGGACTGGCGTAGTTCGGGCAGTGTGGGCAGCCTCCCCGGAGCAGTGAAGAGGAGTTCCTGGTACACAGAGGGTAAAGACGGCCCTCCGAGCTGCAGCCACTCTCCGTCCCGCCTGCAGCTGCCGGCAGAGAGTCGCTTCCTCCAGAAGAGAGGCAGCGCCACCAGTCTGGTGGAGGCGGTGAGTAGAAAACCACTGGATGTGTTGTCGACTCCATGGATGGTACTTATGCATAAACTCGTTCTCACGCCTGACCAGGAGATCTGTTCATTTATCATTTGGTTCTGCTTTCACGCTGCAATTTCTGAAGCGTGCCAAAGTTTACATTTAGTTTCCAGAGACTTTCATTCACCCGTGTGAATGTTTTCAGCTTCAAGTATTTTTAATTTTTTTTTTTTTTTGGTCTCTCATTGGTTCCAGGTGCTGATATCAGAGGGTTTGGGGAAATACGCCAGGGACCCCAAATTTGTGTCGGTGACCAAACACGAGATCGCGGACGCCTGCGAGATGACAATCGACGAGATGGAGAGCGCCGCCAGCCACCTGCTGAACGGGAGCATGGGGAACGGCAACGGCGGCGGAGCGGGGAGCCCGGACCCCAACGGCATCCCCCACCTCAGGGACCACAGCATCCGAGACTACAGCGACGAGGAGCCGTACGTGGCTGCCAAATGTGAGGAGGACCTGACGGACGAGATGATATGCATCACTTCTCTATAGCAGCCGAGTCTCTTTAGGTTTTTTCAATTGAACTTTTCCCTGACCTGACCCTGCGATGAGGGGACGTCTCGTGAAACAGGGACGGATTAGAGAACAAAGTGCCTTGTTTTTCTCTTTCTGTTCGGCGCAGAACACAAACGTTTCTGGAGAAGATCGTTTGAGCAAATCCTGACCCCAGAGAGCATCCGTCCACCGTCCAGCCGGCTCCCTGGAGGCTGCTTCCTCCGTGGACGTTTAACAGCGTTGACGAATCCAGTTTGAGGGTTTGATCTAAATCAGCTTTAACGTTAGGGGCGAGTGCATCCACGCAGTATTGGGTGGGGCCTGTCATCTTTTTTTTTGTTTTTTTGTTTTTTTTGTCAGCTGCACCCTTTTAGATTTATTTGAGTTATTAACACGGCCATGAATCCTACACTGTTTACTCAACATGAAGAGCCAAACAAAAAAAAAAACAAAAAAAAAAAAAAAACGTGCCACTATTCCAGTCGGTTACAGACTGGATGCTTGAAATGTTTCCTACATAAGCTTATTTAATTGTTATTTTTTCAGTTAATATACAGACAGACGGGGTTTAGCGGTACGATCCCCAGAGAGAAGCCAACGCTGTTCTGCTGCAAAATGTCTTCATCCGGTTCAATTTTATGTACATATATAAAATGTGATTTTAACCTTTTATTGGTCATGATAACAAACAGACACAGTTTCATCTCCATGGTTCAAATTACACATAAAACTTGATGTAAAAGCATATAATATATATATATGTTTTAGTTAGTTTTTTTTTTCCCACAGCTGTTTGAGTCGAGCTGCTCTCGTTCACACTTCAGGATTTCAGGTTAAGAAAACGAAAATTCAAAAAACTCGTCTCGCTTTTTGACTTGAAAAACAAAACGACATATCAGTAAAAGGAAAAAAAAAAAAAGAAAAGACTTTGTCCTCAGGCATATCCTCCTGCTCCTCGTGCTCGCTGACACACACACTGTAACTCTAACTCCTTCTTCCTTTACACAAACACAAAATCCCAGGTTTACGCAAAAGCCCTCGAATCAATGCACGGCTCACATTACACGTCCCCCCACACAGATCTTCACCTCATCATTTAAAGTCGCCATGAATACGAACGAACCTGTCATCCTTTCAGCTGATCCTACAAACTTAAAGGTCAGGACGAGGATTCACACTTAAGGCGATTAAAGCTCATTAAAGAGTATCACAGGAGACTGTGTGCTCTTTATGAGTTTAACATGATTCACCTGCCAAAGCCTCAGGCCGCAAGATACAGTTTAACACAAAAACACAAGTACAGGCAAGAAGGTGTGTTGAGGGAGTTTCACTGAAAACAAGTCAACTAGTAAATTATTCTTTATTCTTCATTTAGATTTCCATGAAAATTTTGTTTCGCTTCAACGGCTCCAAATACGGCAGGAATGCTAAACAGAAATCGAATACAAATTTAAAAACTTTGTAAGATAAATATCAGATAAAGGGTAAATATATTGCACGGCAACAGAGTGGATGAGTTGACAGGTCTTAAGGCATGCAGGGAGAAACTGCGTTATCTCCAGCATCAAATTGGAATTTAAAGTCTACACGGCCAAGATAAACAAAGAAGAAACGCGTCCGACTCTGACGGCTGTTAAGGTGAGGCCTCTCAGTGCAGACAGAAACACGCCGCCATCCAGGTGATATATTGTTCAGGGAAGGTTTCTTTTTTAATTATTATTATTATTTTAGCCTTCGGCATTTTTAGACGAACGTCATCCCGCCTGCAGCCTCTTTGATGCATCTCAAATGAAAATGTAAGGCGAAGGAGGTCCCGACCGAAATCCTTTAAAAGCAACATTAATGAAAAACATCTCACTTCCAGAGCTACAGCAGATGCCGCTCAGTATTTAACAAAACAACAGAGGATATACAAACACACCCGGAGCCCTCCCTCTTTACCACCTCAGAGTGAACATCATTTCCTAGCTGTCTTTTCAATCAAATGACATGTTATTATTTTCATTTCACGCTGTCTCCCACAGTGCTACTGGAAATGAGCGTTTCGTTTTTTCCCGCAGGCTGGGATTGTGAAACCGCATCCAGGCATCCGACGCGTTTACTCATGCGCTCACGTGATAAAAAAAACGATTACACCCCCATCATTCCCTACAGGGGCACAGTAACAATGTGAATCAGTCCAGGGAGATGTGGCTCAGCACCACGTTTCACACATAGAGAGAGAGGTCGCGTTTGACTCATCTGAAAAGCATCTCCTCCGGTACATCCTCAGTTCCCATACTTTATATATGATGAGTCAAATATGCTGAGTAACGCCATGAGCGCATGGATTTTCCTTTTCTTTTCTTTTTTTTTTTTTCCCCTCTCTTGCTGCGTCCCCACTACCCTGTTGCCGTGACGAGTCAGATGTGGGACTCAGATTAGGACGCTGTAAGTTTCTGTTCACCAGCGTCTACATGTTAGATGAGATTTGAAACCCCACAGCAGAGAGAGGGCGGCTCTAGCGCGGGGGTTAGCTCAGTTTCTGCAGAGAAAACACCAGGTGAAACAAAAGCAAGAGAGGAGAAGCGACACTTCTGCTCGTTGGCTCCGCCACCAACCAGCTTTTCTGCACCACTGCCAACTTTAACGACGTCTAAAAGCGCCAACTGTGCTGCTCTCTCTCTCGCTTTTCTCTTTTAAAACCGTCAGGGTTTCAGCAATCAAAGGGCTTCTATAAAAAAAAAAAAACAATTCTCATTTATTATGAGACGCAGACATCGAGAGGACAGTTTGTGGATCAGGATTCGAGCAGCTGAAGAGTTGAACTGGCCAACGCAGCGTAATAAATAAGACTTATGCATGTAAATTGTGTTTCATTTAGGCTCAGCGTTGTTGTTATTACCTCTGTTAACCGTCCGCCCGTGCTGGTTAACCCGTCAGGGAAACTGTGGCGAAGGCTGCAGTTGCACAGATGATGTGGGGAGGTTTTCCAGCCCGGAGGCCGGACTGGATTCTCGGCCTGCAGATGTTCTGTTGTGGCGGGGGAGGAAGGTGGTTGTGGTTACGGGTTACGCTCTCGCAAAGATCTGCAGTGACAATGATCAGAGGGGCCCAAAGTTCTGATGGGTTGACGGTGATCTGGAATATTTGTAATTACACTATTATGATGTTACGATTTGTGTAAATTCTGCCAAAGACTCGGTTTTACTGTTTTGGAGTTTGATGACTTTATTTATTTTGGAGGGATCTAGAAAACTTCAGAAGCCATAGAGTCCAACACAGGGTGAGTTATTGCCGCGTTTTATTTATTCATTTATTTATTTATTTTTTAGCTCCTAAAGCAGCGCCAACATGTCTACACACGTGACAAAGATGGGACAAACTCTTAATTTGTAAATCCCCGCTGGGTGCTTATTTAACGAGTTTGACGCCAGAGCACAATAATCATCTCCACTTCATCCAAACACGTCGACATTTAGTTTTATCCAGACGCAAAAATAACAAAGAACACAACTACTCTATTGTGCATCACAGCTTTATTATATTTTTTTTTTGTACAATGCTTTACAAGATGTCTATGAAATGACAGCCATGTATAAAAACCTGTACAGATTTCTGCTTTCTACCCATTTGTTGTATGAAAATTAAAAAAAAAAGAAAGATATTAGCGCTATCTACTTTGTAGCATATGTACCAGTATCTTCTAGATTTTGTACCAGTTCAAACTAAAGCCCTGTTTTTGTACATTTGAATTTTTGCCTGAAATGCCAACAAACCTGATGAATTTTATATAATAAAGACACGAGGACAAGGTCAGGACGTCTGTTCCCAGTCAGTACAAGACAAAAAAAAAAAAAAAAAAAAAGGCAGGACGGCTTTAAGGAAGTTCAGTCATTTTCCCTTCATGATCCTTTCACTCCTTCATTATGACTCAGACATTCACGTCATTGTACAACAACTGCTTTATAATGTAAACAATCACTGAAGACACACTGCGGCGTAGTGCAAACATCATTAAGACAGGTTAAAATCAACAAATCAATCAATACTTCATACGTGTTCATTGGTTAAACTGATTAACACTGACGGTGTGAGATCAGGAGGATTTTAAAGGCACTGGTCGTGTTCTCACATTCTATAAACATCACTTCATCTGATATGTAATCGGCTCATGTAAACATCACAATACATTTAGATCATACACACGCAAAATACTGATATTTAATATTCTGAAATATAATTTGAATCCATTAATACGTAGATTATACGGCTACATGAGGCTAAAGGGAACATATAAGATCAACATCAAGAGTATTTTTACGTTTACTGCTTTTCTTACATGGAATCATGGTCAGTTGAGTTAAATAAGTGACTGAATGAGTCAGAGTCGCCCTCCTGCACAGGACGGTCACAGTCAAAACGTTTGCAATCACATGTTTTTACATCGCATATATATTTTAATTAAATTGCATTACTTTGTAATTTTTTTGTAAAAACCCAAAACCAATAAGTGATGTCAAAACATTGTGACCATGATTCCATTTAAGAAACGGATAAAGAGAGGAACTATCCAAGGGTTTGAACACTTGGTGTGGGCCCTATAATATAAACCACACACACTGGGCAGGTTTAATGTGCAGAGGAATTACAAGAGGACTTTCCTTTAATGTAGGTTAGTGTGATAGCGTAAAGTCGTGTTGCCTTCTCTCTGACCCCTGCTCAGTGCTTTCAGGGTCATTCCAGTTGAACAAAAAACAGATCCTACTTTCCAAGGAAGAAGCAGCTTGAATGTTTGTCCTCATCTTCACCTGCCGTGCGGCTAAAGTCTAGGAACCTTTCCAGACATAAGCACGCAAGCATTGATGAGTGGTTGATTATTATCCTCTCACACTTCACATCAGCAGAAGACCAAGGTCTAAATCAGATCCAGTGTTGAGATTGAAAGTGTTGGGTCGCACATTTTCAGAAAGGAAGACGAAGGCTTTGCAGCGAGCTGCTGAGACGTGCTGAGCTCTGCAGGCTGCTGATTGTTAGACAACAGTAGAGGTGATAAGACAGAGCAGCGACTTTGAATGGCTTAGACTGAATGCTGCTGCGAACCACATTACTGAGATAAAATCTATGAAGTCTGGCGAAAAAAAAAACAGCGTGAATCGCAGAGGAAAACAATTTGTCAGTGCTCATATATGTAAAACATCTCGTTTTCAGTTTTCTTAGTATTAGGATTCCTTGAAATGAAAAGAGGACTTCTAGTAAATAGCCTCTTCAGTCATTTCCACTGTGAGACCAGAGAGATGTTTAAAAGAGAGAAGTGTATAAGTGCAGAGAGGATTGACATGTTATCTAAACTGTGTTAGGGTTGATGGAGAGGACAGTTGAGGCATTATTTATGTCATGTGAGGGCCGTTAAGGCTATAAAAGGTCTTGTAGTAGTTAGTAGTAGTGAAATGTATGGAGTTCTCGCGCAGTATTTAAAAATCTTCCATTAGACTACTTTGCTCACAGCTGAGTAAATAAATGTGTGAGAGTTTGCTGTGGTGAGGTGCATTGCTCCCTTTTTCTCCTGAAAACAGTCCGAACACCACAACTGGATATAAACTGTTAAAACTGACCAAACACAAGAGGCCATAAACGAGACAACCCTTTCCACGTTATTCTGTGACACACAGCCCTTCACCGCTGCTGTCCCCTGGTAACGGATTGTGTTGTTGTGTTGTGAACTGTGTGACCTGTGCTCACGTTGTGAACCCTGTCAGGTCGTCCTCCCTTCATTCTCTCCGTTCATCTCTGCGTGTCGAGTGTCGGAGGCTGGTACACGGGAACACCTGCGTCGACGAGGGGGGGCCTCCCCCTGATCGCGTCGGCAGCCTTCTCCGCCACCATGATGGTCGGTGCGTTCAGGTTCCCACTGACGATGCTGGGCATGACGGAGGCGTCGACAACGCGCAGACGCTCCAGGCCCAGGACGCGCGTGTCCGAGTCCACGACCGCCATCGGGTCGGAGGGGGAGCCCATCTTGCAGGTGCAGGACGGGTGGTAGGCGCTGTCGGCCTTTCTGCGGACAAACGCGTCGACGTCGGCGTCGGATTGGACCTGAGGACCGGGCTGGACTTCGGGACCACGGAAGGGATCGAAGGCCTTCTGGGCAAAAATCTCTCTGGAGAGCTTGACGCTTTCCCTGAACTCCCACACATCGATATCTGAGAGGAGGAGAGGTTATGTTTTTTCCACAGTTATTCAGAGTCACTGTGACGAAGACAATGACTACAACTATTTTAAGCCACTATCGTGTGTGTGGGTGGAAGGGAAATGTCAAATACAGCTGGATCGAAGGGGAAATGCAGATCTCACCAGTGGAGAGGTAGTTTGGCTGGAGAATGGGGTGATCCAGAGGGTTGGTGCTCTTCAGCTTCATCCAACCAACACTGGTGCTTCTCATGGGCCCAACGTGAACCTACAACAATCAGAACATTATTACTCCAGCACAAACCCATCTGGCATTTATCACACACGCATGACTGTTGGTGCCTTTCATGTATTAAATCACTCTGAGTCACAGATTTAAGGGTTGGATTTTCCAAAACAAAACAAATACGTGGCAAATCCTGTCTATATGCTGAAGGCTAAAAAGTCTACCCTTGTTTTTTCCTGTCTCAGCAGGTGGAAATGTCACATGTTCTTGCATAAAATAAGATCAGACCTGTCTACAAATTAATGCAATGAAACCACCTTTGTTTTTATATATATTGTTTCATCCTCAGGGGTTTGAACCTTGGATAGTCTGGGACACATATCCGAAAAAACTTACACCACGGTCTAGATTTAAATAATAACAACGCATTTGTTTTGCATCTAACATTAACTAAAAGGACAAAATGTTCACTTGCTGCCTCATACATCCCACCCACTGTCAGGAGCCATGATAACTAGATTAGTCAGTGTTGAGCGATTAGACAGATAGAGTGGTTATCGTTTTGGTACATGCCATTTGCATTTCTTTTTCTTTTTTTTTATCCTAGAAGCTTGTATCCTAGAAGTGGCACGTAGGAAAGGTTCTACGGCAGGTAGAACTTTTCCGACATGCCAACAGAGGCTGGTGAATTCCAGGGAAAGACTATAAACAAAATTAGGCCACCTCTTCTAGAGAACTCCAGTGTTTCATCAGATAATTTTCCATGGAACTTCACATAGGAAGTCCTCAGTACTCCTTTGGGCCTTTAGGTTTTGTGCTGGCTTTTGCAGAATTAACAGGGAGATCATTTTAGGTGCAACAAACCTATTGGAATTAAAACACTGTTGCATTAATAGCCATAACAGAACGAGAAACAAGGCCTAAACACAAGCCCCACACACCTGATAAGCCTCTATTTTGGAGGCCACTCGCCCGTGGTCGATGACTTGTGAGGGCAGGAAGTGAAACTGGATGTCGGGGTGAGTGACGTTCGGCCGACTGCGGATAAACCCTCCACTTTCCAAGTGGGCTGTTGCTCCATAACCTAGCAGAGAACTATCATAGTGAATGACTGCATGTCATCAGATAAGGAGGCATGCTGGCTGTGTTCGGACGCTGTGTATGTGAAATTTTGGTTCGTCTGAAGAGCTGCTCATAGTGCGATGTGTTGAAATATAGTAAGTGCTAACATCAAAGTTCTCCAAATGCTCGGTGTGCACCCTCATTAGGAAAGTTTCATTTCTGGGGAATGCTCCTGTAAAAACACCTGCCACCTTAAAAAAAAAAAAAAAAAAAAAACACCACAGAAAGGTATGGCCTGAGAAAGCCTGAGAATCAGCTAAGAGACTCACAACCTACTGTTTCCTGTTTCACATGAATATGATTAACATCGGTACAAAAACAAACTGTGGGAAACCTTAACCTAGAAAAAGCGGCATCTTTCATTAACTCAATATTTCAAAATGTATTGTTATAATTATTATTAAAATAGTTGGGAAAATATTTATTATATGTGGTTGTAGAATGTGTGCGTCTGTGACTTTGGTTACCAGTGAACATGGTGAGCCACTCGAGGCCTATCTTGACCATGTGGAACGGTTTCTGGGCCTTATACAGGGTGATAGGCTTAGTACACTGCTGCTGCACATACAGCTCCAAATGATCCTGCAGGTTGCTACCAACCCCTGAAAAACAACAAATACATTACAGGTATATTATAAGGGAATTCGTTCCTAAATGATGATGATGATCAGCTGATGCTTCTTGTTGAACCACAAAGTCAGGCTTAACATAAAAAGCAGGAAAACACCTTCTAATCACTAATCCCAAACACATTCACTGCACCTGGTAAGTGCTGAATCACAGGGATGCCAAGTTGTTTCAGGTCATCGCCGTTTCCCACTCCAGACAGCATGAGAAGCTGAGGGGAGTTGATGGCTCCTCCGCTCAGTATCACTTCCTTTTCTGCAAACACCTGAAAAGAGGAAAAGAAAAATCCAGTCTAGTAATCACATAAACAGGTAAAGGGCAAAAATATTTAATAACCAAATGAATTGTTGTGAGAAATTAGTTATTTCCCACTTTTCCATTTTTAAGACTCTCAGGACATCTACCCTCCTTACCCTTTTTTTCTGCTCATTCTGTGTGTATTCCACCCCTACGGCACGGTTGCCATCAAACAGGATCTTGGTGGTCAGGCAGCGCACCTCCGTCTTCAGATTGGGTCGACCCAGAGCAGGCCTCAGGTAGGCACTGGCTGTGCTCCACCTCTTCCCTGCACACATTTAAAGAGTGGGTGATAGACATTATTAAAGGCCTGCTTCATTTAACATCTAAGTATTAAGTATTTGGACAGTAACACATGTCTCGTCTGCTTTGTGTCTCTTCACTCTCCTGTTAGTGGTGTCTTTTTGCAAACTACAAACTAGCCTTTCTGTTCTCAGGACTCACGTGGGTTGAGTACAGAAGCTGAAGCATAAAATAGACTGTTTTAAATGATCTTGATGGTCAATCATTTATAGATGTCATAGTAATTATTTGTTTCATGAACCTTTATAAATGGTCATGTCCATCCACCCCAGGCCTTCCTGCTGGTATCCGTTCATGTCATCAGTGAAAGGGTATCCTGCCTGTTGCCCTGCCTCAATAAAAGCATTGTGAAGGGGATGATTGGTCTTCCCTCGGGACACGTGAAGAGGTCCGCTTCCACCCCTGTACCTACAAAGATGAAACACAAAGAGAGCAGAGTCATTTTGAAATAAAATATAGCCTATCCATGGAATGGTATTTTTCTGCAAACAGTTCAATCTCAAATCGAAATTAAAATCTGCTGATGAGTGTGTGTGACTAAGGCATGTGGTTCCCTTCAAGCCAATGCATTAATAATTGAATGAAATGTACTTTTATAAATAAATGTACATGCTAGGTACCTGTTTTCTCCCAGCTCGTGACACTGAGCTTTCCTGAAGTAAGGCAGACAGTGTTCATAGTCCCAGCCCTCTGCACCCTCTCTCTGCCAGCGGTTGTAGTCTTCGGCATGCCCACGGATGTACACCATGGCGTTCAGAGACGAGGACCCCCCCCAGACGCGACCCCTCGGCCAGTACATCACCCGGTTGTCCATGTGGGTCTGAGGTAAAGTGTGGTAGTACCAGTTAAACCTGAGGAATAATTAAAACAAACATAGTGTGACCACAGTATTTATGTTGTTATACTGAGGCATCTAAATTTGTATCGATGTAACCTGGAAGATGTGTCAACAGAGGTTTACAGATGTGCACTAAAACATTTCAAGAACCAGCAAAAGATAAGTGAAATAACGTAATTACTGTACTTGTCATCACACAGGTTGTACGTCAGTGCAGCTGGCATGTGGATCTTCCACGACAGCCGTGAGCTGCCTAACCACATATCCTTAGGTCCAGCCTCAAGCAGCATCACAGACTCGTGAGCATCCTCTGAGAGGCGGTTGGCAAGGACGCAGCCTGCTGACCCTGCACCAATAACGATGTAGCTGTAGGATGGCGTTTTCTGATCGGCTGTAGGTGATGACGAACGATTCCAACGAGAAGCCGATGCAGTGAAGCATCTGTGGTGAAGGGAAGAACCCGTTCCTCTGGTCTTGGGCACTGAGTGGCATTCTGGCAATCGGGTAAGGAGGCACCTGCTGTCCCTCATAAACCTCCCCAGAGTCCCCATCACAACTCTTCGGGCTCCGAGAGTTTGGCCTAAAGTGGCCAGAGACGACATCCTGGAGAGGTTTTCTTCATTCACTGGAAATCACAACAACACATATTCAAGTACACATCTGTATCTACAACTGAAACTAATCAATCTGGAGGTGTGAAATGATGTTAGGATATCTAACGGTGACACATACTTCTGCTGCATTACAGAGTAAACTGTGCACTGCAGAGAGGCTGTTAGTTCATATTTTGGATCCTTGAATATCACTTGTGCCACTTGTCCTCCTTCAATGCACCTGCATCCGAACTATCTGATAATCATCTGCTTCGCTCTTCAATTCTGTAACTTCTCGTTCAGACAGACTCTTCCGTCTCTCAACCAGAAACAACTGTTGCAGACTATATATGGACAGCCTGATGAGATCTCAAGATGAGGACGTTTCAATAGAAAAACTGGATTTGCGCACATATGACAGAAAAACAGTGTTTCTCTGCGGGTGCAAATTAAATTCAGGTCATCTCAAATATTACGGTAGGGCACAATAACCTTTCCAGTCTCGTAATTACACTTTTTGAGGGCTATTTGGAGACGCAGAGTCATATCTAGGTCAGTTAACCAGCTGCTCACTGTCCACGCCCCGGTGTCAAAACCGTTTCACAGTCTGAAGGGTCAATGAGTGTCTTCTGCATAAAATGCGGGATTTGTATGTTCAGGACAATCAATATAACAGTTAAAGTTTACGATTCCAGTTTCGCAACAGCTAGCTATCCGTCTACGGTCTATGAGTTTAGTGACACGTCTCTAATCCATTGAAACAAAGCAGTATATTATCTGAAAGCTTAAAATAATGTTTGCATTGTATTTAAAATCTTTGGAAATGGTGCGAGTGGTGCTGCCGGTCTTTAAGGACTTTGCAGAGGATAATTGTATAACTGCTAACCAGTAGTTAGCCCGTTAGCCGAAGCTCGCAGTCGTCTGGACTTCACACAGGTCATGGAAACGTATCACAAACTACAACTAAAACTAAGTTGACGCCAGCAGTTGCTAGAATGTTAGACCGGGCTGGAAATATGTTGATGCGGGTTTAATTGCGTAATTGTGGATTAAAGAGGACTTTACCTTTATTTTTGGCACCGAAACTGGAGGACCTCCGACCGTATCCCGAGGCAACGGTAACTAGGTGTGGGCGGGGCTTGAGGGATAGAAAAGCTCGTGTGACCGAAGATTCACACAAGTAGGTGACAGGCGAACCGCTCAACGTACAGCTCGGAATTCGCTCATTTGTTACTAATATTATTATTATTATTTTTTTATTAATATTGGTAATGTGGGAAATCACGGTGATTTTCGTCTGCTGCGTCGCGGCCCAGGTGACATCCCATGAAATCGTAAGTTATCCGACTTATTAAATGTCAATTGTTTCAATTATAAGAGGGCTTTCCGAAACTGATCTAGTTATGGATTTTCCTTGCAGGACGTGAAGTGTCGGGAAATGAACGGTAAGTTTATTATTATTATTATTATTATTATTATTATTATTATTATTATTATTATTATTATTATTATTATCATCATCATTCATTGACTCCACCTGCAATAAAACAATAAGATCCAAATCTATACCCTAGTGGAAAAACTCAGGGATCAAAAAAAAAAAAAAAAAAATTGCTAAAAACTCAAAACGTACAATAATGCCATCAAACAGGCAAGACCTTCCCATTTCACTAAACTCATTTCAGATAGAAAGAACAACCATACATTTCTTTTCTCTACAATCAGTCTTTTAACTAACCTTGATTTTCAAAAAAGCCGTCCATGATTCCAACAAATTCTCCATGTGACGATTTTGGATACTATTTCACTGGTAAGACTGATGAATTAATGCAATAACCTGCTTTTAAAAACATTTTATGGATTTGTTGAGTTTTAAATATTGTAAAATGCTCTCTCCAGACAGATATCTTCCCCACTGCCGTCAAAACAGCACTGGTGAAACCCCTTCTGAAAATAAGCAACTTGGATCCTGATATTTTTAATATATATATATTTTAACTACAGATTGGTATCCAACATGCCATTTTAAAATAAAATAAAAAAGTAAAATTGGATAAGTTTTCTATCCAATAATCTATTTTTTAAAACAGAAATAATATTTTTGAAAAGTGGTTTCCAGGTTTTAAGATGAACCATTTCAGGTGTAGCATGGACTCACCGAAACTTTCAGTCCTGGTGCTACTGCATCTAAGAGCTTGACGCAGCCACACCACATTTCGTTAAACAAACTCAGAAACCTAGTGGACCTCTCTGGTACTTTTCTTAACTGGTTTTATTCCTATCTCTCAGATCGTCGTTTCTTAGTAAGTTTGAATGCATGTTCCACCTGCGCCTATAAAATCAAGTTTGGGGTTCCCCAAGGTTCAGCTTTAGGACCAATACTTTTTAATCTTTTTATGCTCCCACCTCATCACCTCCTGACATTATCAGGAGGCACGACATCAATTATCACAGCTACACTGATGATACACAGCTCTATATCGCCGTGTCCCCTGATGACACAGAGCCAATTGATGCCCTTTTAGATTGTATTCTTAGATATAAAGTCATGGATGTCAGAGAACTTTTTACAGCTCAATGAGGACAAAACAAGTTTTTATCATTGGTCCTGAAGATAAGAGAGGGAAACTTTTAGCTAAACAAAAAGGTTTTAAACCATCACAATATGTTGAAAATCTGTGGGCATTATTTTCAACTCTGAGCACATATTAGAAACACCACAAAAATAAGATTTTATCATCTTAAGAGTTCGTCAGAGTTCACCGGTTTCTCTCTCTGGCCAGCGCAGAGGAGCTAATGCATGTTTTTATTTCTAGTCATGTAGATTATTGTAAAGTCCTGCTTTCTGGTCTTCTGAGTATTTCACAGCTTCAACTACTCCAAAACTGAGATGCACGCGTGCTGACGAGGACCAGAAAAGCAACTCATATTACACCAGTTTTAGAATCACTGCATTGACTCCCTGTGCATTTCAGGACTGATTTTAAGGTCTGTTGAGACAGTTTTTAACCCTGAGGTCCTCCAGTACACGCCTTTTAACCCACAGGCAAAGCCTCATTTTATTATTACAACCCACACATGCTGGAGAACCTCAGGGCCGCTGAGAATGTTGATGTTGTTAAGGATACGCCCAAGACCCACCTTGGGTTAGGGGTGTTTGTTTTTAATGTAAAGCTCTTTGTGTTTCACGTATGTTTGAAAAGTGCTATATAAATACAGTTTGGTTTGATTTGATTTGGTTTTCTCTGGTGCTTCGACAAAAAAAAAAAAAAAAAAAAAAAAAAAACAGTGACAGAAACTGACAGTGATGATGATCACAATGATGTCGTTTATGTTTGTAGGGTTTCCACAAGACAGTTCTGTGGCGTGTCCATCTGCTCTGGCGGAACTGAAAGTGGAGCTGGTGATGGTGGAAGAAACGGGCATGCTGAACATAAGCTGGGCCATCAACATTGATGGTAGGAGACACCACACTGTCATTTTCTGATGTGGGAAATGATGTTCAGTTCATGGTGGTTATGGTATTCAGCATTTGTTCAGACGTGTTAATTCAGCTGTATTCTCATTTTGGAGGCTGTGGTTTGACGAACTATTGAATTGTGTTATGTATCCTATTATTTTGACAACCTCATTTCACTCAGTGTGCTAGACACCACAAACCACATCCTCCACAGTGACGATCCAGATGAGTTACCACCTTTCCAATGCTGTTTCAGTAGTGACTGAACACCGAAACAGTAATGAAGGACGATTTAGTACAAGACAGCGAGTTATTTTTAAGTAGTGTACTTTATGTTTTGGCAAGTGAGTGCATGCAAATATATAATTATAACTAAATTAAAGCAGTGATTTGAATGAAGTTAATAGATCTATGGTGTTTATTCAGCAACTCTTTGAAGAGTTAAATCCAGTCTAGCTGAGAGTTGATGCAAACTTTTGAAATATCTGGACGCAATAAAAGGGTCTAATGTAGAAAATCATTCAATTTAAACTTTAAAAGTTAGTCAACCCCTCTACTCCAGGGTTTCAAATGTGTTCTGTGCATGTATTTGATAATCTGACACACTTCCCGCTGAATTTTATTACTTTCGTCAAAACATTACAGAAAACCAGAACAATAATTAAAGTTTAGTATGTACACAATCTTGCAGGATCCCTGTGATAGACACTGACTGGCCAGTATCTGAAGGTCCATGTTCATTTGATATCTCAACCCCGTTGTCTCTTTGCAGCTAGCATCCCTTACCTCAACGGCACTCGGATTGGAATTTCAGGAGACTCATCATACCTCTGTGAATACATACCACCTTTGAAAGAAACAAGACTCACGGACCAGGTATCGCAAATGCACTCTGAACCTGTATGCATTTCAAGATGACAGTAGTAATCTTCAGAACGGCATGTATTTTGAATGGTAATCCATACAATGGCCTTTTAATTGTCAGAAAGATTAAATGTTCTGCAATACCTGTCGCCTTTTGAAATCTAGACATGGTTTCATCATTTATTTGCTGCATCACATGGCTTCAACGTGATAGAAGCTGCTAATCTTCCTTTGCCTCCGCTGAAAAGCAATTACCCTAACAAGAGTGCCATTATCATGATCACTGAAAAACAACGTAAGTAAATTTTTTTATTTGAACGCCAAAGTTTCACAACAATGCATTGTTCAGATTAGTATTTGTGATTAATTTGTCAGGCGTTAAATCAATAATTATTATGTATGTCTCCATACCAATGCACTCATGTTTCATGTTGTTTTAATAGTACAGAAAAGAAGAACTACAGCGCCCCCTGAAGTAACCACAGGTGAGCAGTTCAATTTAGTTCAATTTAATTCTATTCGTTTAAATTAAAAGTACTTTTTCCTCCCGTCATCGGGCAATGCGATGGCAGCAAGTTTGCAAGAAGAAAATGTTTTTTCCACATCAAGCATATCTAAAAGTTCACCCATTAATCCAGTGCTTCCCAGCCTTTTTTGGGTCGTGACCCCATTTTGACGTCACAAATTTCCGGCGACATATTTTTTTTTTCTTTCTAGAATTAGTTTTTGATCATGTTTGTTATAGTGTTACAAACACAGAGAAGCCACGATTAGTGGACAGAGTAACCATTTTATTTTCCCTGATCAAGATATAGGCCTAAATGTACAGTGAGGTGAACTTTGAAAATTAATACAAACAACCTCTTATAATCTCGTATAACTAATTATGAAAAAAGCTACTGCAGAATCCGAAACTGACCGCAGTGAGGATTTGAAAGAATGAAAGTGTTTCTCTTTCAGCTTCAGTTTTATGTATTATTATTGTATCTCTCAACTCACCACATTTAACGCTGCAGACTTTCAAAGTTGGGTGCTGTGGTTAGTGTTTCCCAGCCTTTCTTGAGCCATGGCACAAATTTTACATAAAAAAAAAAATAAAAAAGCAACAGCAAACCATCAATGTCACAAAAGCATTTATTATAAAATAATAATTATTTACACACAATTTACGTGCTCAGTGTAAAATCTGATCCTGAGTAAAAAATAAATAAATAAATAAATAAAAAAGTAGAGTATTTCAAAACATAGATTCATAAAGAATACAAGACATCATAGTAATTTATTTATTTATTTTATACTCTGAAGTATATTGAGGTAGGGGCCTCATTTGCTTTACAGAAGAACTATTAAGAACTACATTAAAACGAAAACTTGCATCTTAATTCTGACACTGTGGTGACACTTCCACAAGGTTTGTTGTGTTGCCACAACTCAATACTTTAATTACTTTCCACTGTGATCCTACATTCATGATGACTGAAGTATCGAAAGTATCGATATTTTGATTTGAGAGTCGATTTTAGGGCATAAAGGCCTGGTACCGAATGTATGAATGTAGGTAACTCAAGGCCTTACCTCTACAAACAACCAGCTTCTCGTTTGACTATGAGATGTATTGATTTGTAATGTACGAATCAGTATAGACCCGCACATCACGAGCCAAAGCACATCTCCTCCAACCGCACTCCGCACCACACTCACTCACACTATCTACGTGCACGGCAAGACAGCCTAGTGTGAGTGCGCCCTGAAGGTTGAAGCAAGGGAACTCTAGTAGTGGTCACGGTGTCATCACCTGAACGCGGCCGTGAATCAACATGCGCCAGCTCAGATATTTTATGTGCTGCATTTTATTTGAACTAGATTTATGTTCGAGGAAGTGAAAGTATAGAAGATGGTTGTTTAAGATTGTGTGTGGTGTTTTAATTTTAAAAAGAATAATAATAAAAATATTTTTATCAGTATTTTTTTTTTTTTTTAATCAATTACTAGACACTTCGGGTGACCCCATTTGAATTCCGGGCGACCCCATGTGGGGTCACGACCCTAAGGTTGAAAAACACTGCATTAATCCACTGCACAAAGATTGATGCCCGTTTGTAGTTCAAATATCGACTATAACGCTTAACAACGTGTGTGTTAATTATCTGATCTTATCTTCTCCAGCTGCAGTCAGTACTGAACCGCCTCCCTCAGGTAATTGCTTGTGTTACTTTCAGCGTCTGCAGTGAATCAGTAAACGTATTACATCTACTAAAATAAGGAACGTGTTCTTTGTTTATGTTTCAGAGGTTGCAGACCAGGAGGGGCCATCTGGAGTTGTCGTTGTGTGCATTTTGGGAGGAGTGGTCAGCCTACTCGTGCTCCTGAGCTCCTGCTATGCAATCAGTAAATACAACACTATTCAATTATTATTAATGATTTAGTGTGAAGATGACTTATTGTCTGACCTCTCCTCTCCTCTGATTTCTTAACCTCACAGGCAGATGTTGTGGATCCAGCAACATGCCATTCTTAGGTTTTAAAAAACTGCCTGAGACTCATGAGGCTATGATCCCTGTCCTTGTGGTGTACCCTGCCGAGAATTCTGCTTTCCAGCGGGCCGTGGTGGAGCTGGCAGAGTTCTTGCAGTGGCATGGCGGCTGCAGGGTGGCAATCGACATGTGGCAGCAGGGAAAGATTGCAGAGCTGGGGCCGCTGCGTTGGCTGGCAGAACAGGCCAAGGCTGCAGACCACGTGCTCATTGTCTGCCCACAGGTAGAAACGGTAAATTGACTGTCACATTTTTCCTCGTTCTTAACTTTCTAACTGCAATTTGCCCCATTTGAGTAAAGTAGTGGCAGTGCCTCCATTGAAACAAACAGTCAATAACGCAAACAATTTCTGTGTTTGACTGTCCTTGACACGGTGCACCCCTGCTTAGCCACCTAATATAATGTAGTGATATCTCTTCTCTTCTCTTCTCTTCTCTTCTCTTCTCTTCTCTTCTCTTCTCTTCTCTTCTCTTCTCTTCTCTTCTCTTCTCTTCTCTTCTCTTCTCTTCTCTTCGTTCAGCCCTCTTCCCAGCCGAGCCACTCTCCCCCCAGCCTCAGTGCCCCAGAACCCTCCATCCCGGCTGCGGCTCACGACCTTTACCCTCTGATTCTCAACATGGTGGCCAGCCACGCCAAGAACGCCAGCGAGCTGGCAAAGTTCCGGGTGGTGCAGCTGGGCGAGCAGCGGAACAAGAAGCCTTGCACCCTGCCCGCGGAACTGAGGGCGTGCAAGACTTTTTGCTTGATGAAGGATCTGAACAAGCTCTGCAAGAGTCTCCGCGCTCAGAGGCGGGACGACAAGGAGACATTAGCTCTGATGCTCAAACCAGGGGTTTCCCACACTGAAAAGAATACAGTGAAGTTGATGGAAGCCATAAGAATGCTAAGGGAACACCAGTCGAGCATTTCCAGAGAGTCAGCATTGGCCAGCATTGTTTGAACATTATTGCACAAGTGACTTCTTAATAGCTTGAGCAGAGGCGTGGCATTGGGATCAGTATCACGTTGTCACATGTTAATTTACCTGGTTGAGAGGCGAATGTGCAGGGGACCAAATGGGACAAAGTGCAATGGCGGGAAAAAAAAAAAAAAAAAAAAGTAGAATCTACATTATATGAATAATTCTGGAAAACGCAGCATATCCTAAAAGTGAAAGTTTTAGTATGAACAGCAGGATGTAGGACTAGTGTAAATATGTGGTGAGTCTTGGAGTTATTGAGCAATGCTCCTATTAAATTTCCACTAAAGGTTCATGAAAATATGTAAACTGGTGCTTTTAGTGACATTATAGTGAATATGGAATGGAGTTACTGAGTACACAATAAAGATGCATGGGATTTACCAAAAATCTGCGTTTTCTAAACGGTGTTCTGTAGTAAAAGCAACAAGAGGTTTTTGGGTGTCTGTGATTATTTTTCCCATTCTGATTGAGGGTGAAATTACTGAATATTTCTCTAGCTGTTGCACTTTGTAGACGGTCCCTCTGCTGTGTATACATAGAGACCCATTGACTTGTTTGTACAGTCAATGATAGAGACCAGACTAACTCGATTTGATGAAAACTGCTCTTTGTAGCTCATTGGACATTGAACCACAAGAGGAATCAATAGCCTCCTCTGTCATGTTCCACTTTATAACGTGGCACTGACTCGTTTTTCTTTTTCTGCCGTGGCAGCTGCGTGCTTCCATATTGGACACGTGTCTCTGTCAGTGTGTTGACATATGATTTGTAATGATATTAAAGTTGCTTATTTTAAATGCAACCAGACGTGCTAAGTGTTTTTTCTCCACATTTGTTCCTTAAATAGCAAATAAGGAGAAATTCATGACATATAGCAGCATCCCTTTTCTCAGCATGCTCTTTACATCTACATATGATTTCTTATTGTCTTTTGTCAGTTTATTCAAACTAAAAATGACCCCAATTCATCTGTAGATGTGAGTGTGTTGTAACTCTATGCAGTTACAGTATACAAACACAGTCTCTACATAAGCTTGTGATATGCTATATTATTAACATTTATCAGTATACTGAGGTTCCACTGCGACAAATTAAAATCTATTGCTTTATTATGTAGAGGAAATATACTCAGGTTTAAAGCAAGATGTTTACCTGCACTGTAGCTTTTCTTATCATAAAATGATTTCTAACAATTGTGTCAGTTATATTGACTAAAATCACTCACTGATTAAAATGGAGTTTTCAAAATAATAGGAACACGTGTCAGTAGAATTTAACACAATTCAATAGTAGGCTACTTCAACCCACAGACTTCATTATCAAACAAGAATTGAGTCAGCTATTATTTGAAGTAATACTAACAGAATGGAATTATTACCACTAGTGCAAGTAATGAACCTAACCCAAACCCAACTGCATCATGGGTGGCCACAAATGTGTAACCACATCCGCAAATCTGTAAAATATATCTGCAAATGTGTAACCTGATCCACAAATGTGTAAAATAGATTTACAAATGCGTACACTGATTTGTATGCGTAGACAAATCGATAAATGCGTACATCGATCTGTAAACGCAAGATCTATGGGGCCTCTATATTGGATGTGTTCTGTCACGTGTCACCGCTCCTGCTGCTCCCTATTTTTTGTGTGTGCTCTTTTTGTACAAATCTGTGCCGTACTGTTCTTTGCACTGAATCTCATTCTTGCACTGTAAGCGTGCACAGTTCCTTGTATTGTACTTAGCCCTATGTCTTCATGTATGTCTTCCTCATTCCATGCAGGTTCCATGGTCCTCTTTGACCTTTAACCTTTAATGATCTGGTAGTTGTTCTGTTTTTTTTTTGTTTTTTGTTTTTTTTGGTGTTGTTGTTAATATAATATAATATAATATAATATAATATAATATAATATAATATAATATAATATAATATAATATAATATAACATACGGTAAAAGTGGGAAAATAAAATAATAAAACTCTTAACAAATAGAAAGCGCTCTTTTTATACCACGTGACCAAACACGGAAGTAGAGTTTGCCGCTGCTCCACCACCGAAGAAGAGAAGCGGCAAAGCATGTCTGTGGGTTTATTTTGAAGTGCTTCAGGGTTGGGATTTCGGATTTTTTCTTTATTATTATCATTAGTTTTACCGGTTTCATCTATTAACCAGTGAACATGACCCAGGCGGAGAAAGAGCAGGATAACGGGAAGGAGAAAGAAAAGGAGCGAGACAAGGAGAAAGAGAAGGAGCAGCAGCGCGGCGTGAAAAGACCCATCGCTCCTCCGGCCATCCCGGAGCCTCTCCAGGAGGTCAGAGCATAACACAGCACCACTGACTGTGTGTAGTTTCTCAGGAGCTCTCACTTTCTGCACTGATCCGTCACTTGAACTCACTGTATACTTTAAATGAACGAAAACGCGTTTAATTCCTCTTCCTTATTAGTTAAGGTCTTTGTGCAAAATTCAATATTGTGAGGTACACCTTGCTTGTACTGGGTTGGACCCGTCCCTTCTTTCTTCAAAATTGCCTTAATTCTTAGTAGCATGGATTCAACAAGCTTCTATAAACATTCCTTTAAGAGTTTGGCCCTTGTTGATATGATAACGTGACACAGTGTCTGCAGATTTGTCAGAATCTCTTGTTCCGCCACATCTCAGTTGTGCTCTGATGGATTGAGATCTTGTGACTGTGGAGGTATTTGAGTGTCATGTCCAAGAGACCAGCTTGAGAGGATTTTATTTATGTGACATGTAGCACTGTCCTGCTGCAAGTAGCCTCCATAAGATGGCTACCCTGTGTTCATAAAGGGATGGAAGAAGCTGTGGTATTAAAACCACACTCAGTTAGTACTAAGATGTTGAAAGAAAGTATCCTTGATGTCATTAAACCACCACCAACACCTGAGTAGTTGATACAAGACAGGATGGACCCATACTTCAATATTGTTTATGACAAATTCTGACTGCACAACCACACAAGCACCATATAAAGGTGGCGGCACAAATTCTTAAACAAGGCAATGTTTTCTGATCCTGTATTTTTTTCAGTTTTGGTGAGCCCAGTTTCCTATTCTTTGCGTACATGAGTGTCTCTCTGTGTGGTCTTCTGCCGTCTTCTTCAAGGTTTGACATGTTCGTTACTGCTGCCTTTCTGTCAGCTCAAACCAGTCTGACCTCAGGCACCAACGAGACGTTTTCTCCCAGAGAACCGCTGCTCACCTTTCTCTGTGAGCCCTAGAGATGGTTGCAGAAATCCAAAGTCAAAGTCTCTTAAACTACTTTGATGCTCAATTTGAACTTCAGCAGAGCATCTGAACCATCTCTATAAGTCTGAATGCTCTGAGCTGCTGCCATGTGATTGATTGATACCGATTAGATACAGTTGAACGTGTATTTCTGTTGAACTGGCTGGAGAGTAATTGTTGTAAGTGTGTAAATAGTGTCATACTGTGTGATTAGAAGTATTATATATGTGGTTACCTGCCACTCTTGACATGCTGTTGTACATTTGGTGTTGAGCTGGTAAATAAAGAAATGATTTTCAAGGATGTTGCCACATAGACCCAAGACTTCAACCTCATCCTCCTTATTTGGGATTGTCAAAGCCTCTGTAGCTAACGTCCAGGTCCTAAATCTTGTGTTAAATCTTCTCAGAGTGATGGAGGCTGTTATAGTAGCATTTTAAGTTCTACACTAAATGTTTTTGTTTTTTTTCTCCTTTCACAGCAAATACAGAGCAACTTCGTAGTCGTCATCCACCCCGGCTCCAGGACGCTTCGCATCGGCCGAGCAACGGACACCCTCCCGGTGACGATCCCGCATGTAATAGCCCGGCGGCACAAGCAAAACGGCCAGCCCAGATACGAGGACGCGTGGCTGCTGAGAGAAGGTCTAAATGTACGTCGCTCTTTAACCACACGACGCCGCGGTTCGTTCTCGTAGTCTCATTCTACTTGTTCTAAAAATTAAGTCCATGTTGCTTTTGTCTTGCTGCCCAACAGAAACCAGAGAGCAATGAGCAGAGGCAGAATGGGCTCAAAATGGTCGACCAAGCCATCTGGTCCAAGAAGATGTCCAACGGAGTGCGGAGGACTCCTGTGTCTGCCGAACAGGTTTGTTTATGAAAGAGAGATATAAAGTGAGAGACCTGTGTTAGAGGCGCCACCGTGGAGAAGAGTTTATGTGAGTTTATGTGTGTGTTTAGGCCAGAGCGTATAACTGTCAGATCCGACCGGCGGTACTAGACTGCAGCTCCAGGGTGAAGTGGACAAACACGGGCCACCATCCTCCTTACTTGGTGGGAGAGGAGGTCAGTGCAGTTCATCAAACTGTTTTCATTACCCAGAGCTTTGGTCTGCTTCGTCCGTTCTTCTTAAACCTCCTGCCATCGTGCAGGCTCTTAATGTGAACCCTTCAGACTGTTACGACATCCACTGGCCCATGGTCCGAGGGCAGCTCAACGTGCACGCCGGCCCTGGAGGCTCGCTGACCGCCGTGCTGGCAGACCTCGAGGCGATCTGGAGTCACGTCATTCAGAAGCAACTGGAGATCCCCCTCAAAGATTTAAAGGTAAGAGAAGCTTCCACAGTCCTCGATGTTTTGAGGAACACATTGAAAGCGGAAATCGATACGATGCACGAGTTCAAATTCCTAAGGAAGCTGAAGCTCCTTACGTCACCTGCTGAACAACTTCTACCAGGTTTTTGAGGACCAGGTTCTGGTTCTTACAGAAACAAGTCAGAGTTTCCTATTTATACCTCAACTTCTCACCAGTCCTTTAGAACTGACGAAGCTTCTCAGGTGAGTGGTGAAATATCTTCTCCAAACTCTACAAGTCCAGTTGGCTTTTTTTAAACAAACATATTGCAACACTCTCTTAGAGACATCTACCCTGGCTGGCTAAAAAAGACGACCATCTATATTTTAAAGGATCCCACTCAACCTGCTTCTGCCTTTCTTCTGCCTCCCACAAACTTCAGATGTATCAGGATATGAACACAGGAGTTCTAGGGGTGTCCCATCATATCATCATGCTACTAGGGCGTTAGTAGTTATGGGTTGAGGGGGAGGGGGCCTCTGTGGATCAGGCTTGTTCCAGAGCATCCCACACATACTTGTTGAGTTTGCGATAACGGAGTTTTTGAAGTTGTCATGCGTTTTGAGCTGTTATTTAGCTATTTTTTTCCAGTCTAAGGCTGCATTGTTCTGCTGGGGATGTTTGGGGAGCGTCGTTGCCAGGATCAGATTTCTCAGCAGAACATTGCACTGCAACAAGATTATTAATGTTACTCCTGTTGGATGCACATCTCCTCTTCCTCTTCCTACGCTTCAAGTGCAATAAAATCACATCAAATGCAGTAGACTCCCACCAAAGTGCAAGGCAGTGCAAACCTCCCTGGTCTTACGTGTCTATTTAATGTTTAATTATGTGTCCATTGTTATGTACCCGTCTTGTCTTTTGTACTGTCGATCTGAGGGCGGCAGGTCCTGACCTCCCTGCGGCCTGGGGATCAAAAGTGTCCAGTACCTGTAGTCACACTTGGCATTAAAATGTGTTCACTGCTAGGAGATTGCTCTTTTCACTTTAACGCTTTTTTTCGTTTTTGGTTGTTAGTATTACAGATGCATCCTGTTGGTCCCTGACATCTACAACAGACCGCACATCAAGGAAGTCGTCAACATGCTGCTGCTTAACATGGGCTTCTCAGGTATTACACGCGTGCAGGACAATAATGTACATATAGACTTACCGGCCACTTCATTAGGTACACTAGTGAAAACCATCTTCTTCGTGAAGGTTAGGGTATCCAGCATTAGTTTCAAATAACTGGGAGAGCTGTTGATTCAGCTGTGTTTTCATTGAGCAGACTGTGGTTTGTAGTGCTGTTGAATTGTGTTGTGTTGCACCAACAAATCTCCCTATTGTTTTGACATTTTAATCGATGTGTCAGGTTAAACAACAGAAATAGTTTAATGTTTAATTGAATCTGGTTTTAAAAGCACCACTAGCTACATCCTCCACAATGATCATCCAGTTAAATTACCTTTTTCCTGACTGTGTTTTCAGCTGAACATTAGAACAGTCATAAATGAGGATTTAGGGCTGTCGTATTAGGATAAGCCATTGTTGTAGTTGTACAAAATACACAAGATGAAGAGTGGTACGGCTGGAACGAGGGTCAAATATTAATCTAATAAATTAGACGTAAGTAAATAATGTAAAATGTTAATGCAATGGTGGGAGGAAATATTCAGTAAGACGTACAATCTGTTTTTTAACTTAGCGCCTTCTAACTTTGTCTTCTACCAGAGAACATGAGAATAAACTGTTCACGTCCTGGATGGGAAAAGTCCTTTATAAAGTTTTTTAGAATGCATTAATTTTCACTAGTGTACCTAATAAAGTGGCACGTGGGTATAACCTGTTGTATAGAATATTGTCTTCTTAGGCCTGTTTATTTGGCTGAGGTCCACGTTTTCTGTCTCTTGTCATCACCTTACTTTTTCTTGTGTTTGTGTGTGTGTGCAGCAATCATTGTGCACCAGGAGTCAGTGTGTGCTACGTTAGGCAGCGGCTTGAGCAGCGCTTGTGTCGTGGATGTAGGCGACCAGAAGACGAGTCTCTGCTGCGTAGAGGACGGGGTGTCCCACCGGAACTCCAGGCGAGTTATTTTTCAACTTTATTGAGCATTATGAATCCATTCGAAAAGAAAACCTGAGTATTTCATTAAATTTGTGATTTTTTATTTATTTATTTATTTTTATTTCATGGTGTGTTTGTCTGTTGGACTGTTGCAGGTTGTGTTTGGCGTACGGTGGCTCGGATGTGACCCGCACTTTCTTCTGGCTCCTGCAGAGGGCGGGATTTCCCTATAGAGACTGTCAGCTGTCCAACAGACTAGACTGTCAGCTGCTGCAGCATCTGAAGGAGACGTTCTGCCATTTGAACCAAGTGTGTGTTGGTTGGGGGAGGGGGTTGGTGTCTGTGCTTTTAAGACAACTCTATCGTATATGTTGACTGTAGTCGGGCTGGGAGGTATGTTTTTTTTTCATGCATTAATCACGTGTTCACAACATTTTCTACTGGTTGAGAATTCAGTAGATTGACTAAGGATGGACTATTTTACTGTGATGATGTGTAAATGTTGTAGAATAATCCCATCCTAGTAGCAAAACGCTTTGCATGGCCCCGTGTATTGATTCATATTTAAATATATTTAAACTGCTATGTCTGTAATGTCAATAGCAGCGCGGCCCAGATACCGTAATAACTGTAGTCTGCGTGCAACATTTTCTTTTCTCACTGATAAAAATCTAAAATTGGGGACACTTTCAGGGACAGCTTTACCCAGGGGACAGGTCATCCAAAACCTCTGGGCGTTTGGTCACCGTAAAAAAAAAAAAAGGAAAAAAAGAACCGACGCGGCACCTTTTATTTGGCACAAATCCTCTCGTTCTGCCGCTGAATTTTTTCAGACTTCTTCACTTTCACCACGCCTCACAGTGACACAGTAGACCAGGTCCGTTTAGAAGCACTACATTGAAAATGGTGTCTCACGATGCAGCGTTCCGAATGCTGCGTAATCAGACACGCCGGTATGCCAGTATATTAAAAATTCATATCATAACGGAAACAATTAGCGGTATATAGTCGGTATGAACGGGTATACCACCCAGCCCTAGACTGTAGTATCTGTCTGTCTGGTTAAATAAGAGCAACTGCAGCTAATTAGACTCATTCCACAATGTATATTTCTTTTCTGCTTGTTCCTAACAGGACATATCAGGACTACAAGATCATGAATTTCAGACACGTTTCCCAGAAGCTCCAGCTCTTCTGTATCAGGTTCGACTAGGGGATGAGAAGTTACAGGTATTTTAATCTGCAGCTGTTGACGCGCAACATTTTACAGCCAATCTGAGCCGTCTGTGCCTCGGCTCATGCTTTCTGGCTTCGTGCCTGTGTCTCCTCGTCAGGCACCCATGGGCCTCTTCTATCCGACCACATTTGGCATTGTGGGTCAGAAGATGACGTCGCTTCAGTACCGTTCCCAAGGCGACTCCGAGGATCCTCATGATGAACACTACCTGCTGGCCACACAAAACAAACAGGACCAGGTAACACGCACGCGGCCATTCAGATTTCTTTAGATGGACGGTTCCTGCGCACGTTTTTGCTCCTGCTGTTATTTCTTCCAACAGTCCTCCAAGTCTGCTGCAGACCGGAAGGCTGTCTCCAGACCAGGCGGAGGGGTGGATGGTGAGATGAGCAGTCAGGGAGGGATTGGGGAGCTGTCAGACCTGCCGAGGGGATGTGGGAGCAGCAGCGGCGGCGGGGGCGGCGGTGGTGGTGGAGCAGGAGGAGTAGGCGGAGGTGGAGGAGGAGGTGGGATGCAAGGGGAGATGGAGCTGGGGTCTGCCCAGGGAGAGTGCCTGATGGGGGCAGGAGAGGTGGAAGAACCCCTGTCTGCTCACCTCTCCAGGAAGACTGCCATCATGAGCCAGTTTGAGAGCAAAGCACTGGGTCTGGATAAGGCCGTCCTGCACAGCATCGACTGCTGCGGTAAGGAAGCGGAGCGTGAAGTGAAAAGGAGTCTCAGGACATCCTGCTGTGGCTCACCTCGTCTCGTCTTTGTGCTTTTACAGCGTCGGATGAAACCAAACGAAAGATGTACAGCTCCATCCTGGTGGTGGGCGGAGGGCTCATGTTTCACGGTGCTCAGGAGTTTCTGCTTCACCGCATCATCAACAAGATGCCGCCCTCCTTCAGAAGGCTGGTGGACAACGTGGAAGTTATCACGCGGCCAAAGGTAACCTGGGATCAGGCACAGATGTTGTGTGGTCGTTTCTATTGACTGCCACAAACTGCTAAATGTAAACAGAGCACGTCCAGAAGAGATTGATAATAAAACAATACACTTTAATGTACAGGACATGGATCCGCGACTGATATCGTGGAAGGGGGGAGCGGTGCTGGCGTGCCTGGACACCACGCAGGAGATGTGGATCCACCAGAGGGAGTGGCAGCGCTTCGGTGTCAGAATGCTACGAGAAAGAGCCGCCTTCGTTTGGTGAAAACTTAACTCACCCGAAGGCTCGCACTGATAAGAGCGTGAGGCAGACTGCACAAAGATTGATCAAACTCAGTGGGTTTGTGCCGCGAGATGAAAATCTCAAATGCTTTTCCAGAGACAAAATCTAAAGTCGTCACACAATCAGTGCATACAGTGGGAAAGTACTTCTAAGACCATGCTTAACATTGTTACCCTGTGTGTTTTAAGTAGTTATATTGACTGTTTCTTACGTAAAAAACACAGACGCTGTTCATGCTGTGCAACTTTTGAACAGCATTTAGTAGGAGATGCCTTTTATTTGTTAACATTTTGTAAATAGCGTTGTCATTCTGCCGCCCTAAAGCCTGGAACTGTAAATAAATCTATTACACTTGAATCTTTAATACAGTTGTATTTAATAGAGATTTGTGCTATTTAACATACTGAACAAAAATGACTCTATCTGCTCGATTATCTTCATCTTAATACCTTCATACCTTCTCGTACTGCCCAGCCAGGTCGTGTCACAGTAAAAATACACAGTACAGTATGAGACGAGCTCTGTAATAAATTTTTATTCACACAAAAGAATATAAAACAAAGACAAACTAGATGATTTCCAGGAGGGACAACTATGATAACTATAACTGAAATTCCAGTGTCACGCATATCTAAGAGATAGACGAGACCATGTATTTCATGCGGGGAGAAAGGAGGAGGAGACGCAGGTAGCTGCTGTATCAGCCCTTCTGGCCCCTACTTGTAGGAATTCCCAGAAAGGCATCAAGAAACCGCTCGTGGCGGTAGCAGCTGATGAGGAGGGGGCTTCAGCGCGGTGACGTCACTTAACGGACACTGTGCGAAGCCCCGTGCCTACACGTGCACGTGTAGGCGTTTACCTAGAGGAGAGGAGAGGGTTACAGGGTGGTGAGATGATGATCGAGTCACAAACCAACTTCATGTTCTAAAGAACTAAAAAAAAAAAAAAAAAAAACTAATTTCTATTGCGTACCTGAGAGTTCAACACAATGCAATGAATGTATTCTAATACAACGGTCCAGCACTAATTCTTATCCTCATGAAGGTTCTGGTATTCAGCTTCGGTTTCAAATAACTGAGTCAGCTGCTGATTCAACTGTGTTTCATTGTGGAGGCTGTGGTTTGACACCAACTGAACAGTAGTACAGTCATTAAAGAGGACTTAGTGCAAGTTATATTAGAACACTGTCATGTTCACTAGTGTACCTAATGTTTTGGCAAATGAGATGTACATCATTGAACATCTCACATGATACAGGCTCCAGATATAGAGGGTGCGGAAAATCCAACAAGCGCTTTATAAGCCAAGTAAAGTTTGATCCAGGGGAAGTGTTCCTCACCTTCCTCATCCTCCGCCCATGGGTGGAGCACCAGGTCCCGCGCCATGCGTTACTCTTCCCATCCGCCTTCTGCCACCCGGAGGACCCGGAGGACTGGAAATGCAAACAACAGAGAGGAGGGTCAAATGGTACATTGGATAACAAGCATTTGAGTGGGCAACAGCGCAGGTATTCCCTGTAAACCAGTTTTTACATGAAATAATCTAAACCAAGTGTGGTGTATGTGACACAATAGAGAAAATAACGGCGTTCCAGTGACATACCCTCTGCCGTCACTGTAGCGTGATGAAATGCCGTTTCTGTCCTTCGTCATGTCGGAGTGAATCATTGTCCTAAAACTGGTAGAAGAAAGATAAGACCAGAGTGAACAGAAAGCTTACACGGTGACAAATGGTCTGTCTCAGCATCTACCCGACTCAAGTGTGATGAATATTCTACCTGCAAAGTGAACACTGTCAGAGAAATCCAATGTCATGTTACCCCATACAAATGATTACTATAAAAATGAGGGGGGCCAATATGACCGACTGATTAATGTTAGACTTACAAGAGGCTAATAAACTCCACTGCTTCCCAGAAGAGATCAACCAGTAAGGAAAGTCTCCATGGAGACTGCATCCTGTTGTCCAGGACCTGACCTGTGAGAGACAGAAAGACATGGATGAGAAGACAGAAAATGGGCAATGAGAGAGACGCAAGAATGTACGAATGCTTTCCTCCTTAGTGGACCACTCTTCTTAAGCTGTCAACCAGTAAACCGTAAACCAGCTGTGGTCCAATGAGGTCACAGGTACCCCATACAAACAACACAACATGGCCTCGTTTCTCAAATGTATTACAAAATACATCGATTTAATCCCATTGTAAGAAAAATGGGGTCCAGTTTTATTCGTTTGTCTAATTTTTGTCACGTTAGTTCAGCTGTTTCGTCTTACTACGCAGATTCACTCAGGCTAGGCTATCTGAGGAGCTAATTGGTTACAGTTAGCCTATTACTTTTCTACCATTACACATTCCCGTGTATGTGTCGTATTTGAAAGTGTTCAATATTTCAGAAGACGTGAAACGGGAAGCTATATATTCGCTCAAACCACGAATAAATAGGTTGAAAACACATCAGAAATCACTCACCGTTGGACACGTACACCATCTTTTCGAAACTACCTGCACAGCTTTGTTTACGCTTGGCGTACACTTCCGGGTCTGCTGTGCGCATGCGCAGCTATTGCGGAAACAGAAACGTCAGATTAGAAATCTATTGTATGCTGGTTGTATGTGACTAAATAAAATGTTACACTCACACCACAACTATGCATTCACTTGTCACTTCATTAGGTACATCGGTGAAAACAAATGCATCTAATTTAACAGTCTTCCATTGAATCCTCCTTCGTAACGCAGCATTATTCCCACGGAATAAATAAAGTATCTAATCTATGTTCAGTGAAACTCAGAAATGTCACTGTTTGTTATTTAGTCCAATGGCTAAAATGTAATACAAACATTATATTCATGATTTCTAGCGTATATTCACATCACATTGTGTATCCACTAAACGTTACTTAACCAACTTTGTATAGTTAGATTGTCACAGTGGCTGTAAATATTTCTTGCATCAATAACATATTATTAAAGCAGACAAAGGTATTTTTTCTGCACCAGCCTATGTTTGGCTGGTTTTCTAATGAACTCATCTTAACAGAATAAAGTAGGAGCGGTATTGTGTTTGAGAACTTATTATCTCCAAACATACAGTCGATGTAAGCTTTAATATTGCCAGAATACAAACATTACATACAGTATCTGTCAGTCAACAACAAGATCCACATTATAGAAACAGCTCTTAAATGAAGAACTTAGCATCTTCTAGAACAACAAGTATCTCACCAAGTCATTTTGGTTCTTTTATGCAGACTTTATCTGCATATCTAGCCAATAGAGTAACTACTGTAGATCTTCTGAGATTCAAGCTGCAGCTTGGTTTCACACTTTATCCTTAAGAGATTATATGACACATAAAAAGAAACAAACAAAATGGCCATGCTTTATAAAACAAAAAATAAAAAGTCCACCATAAACTGTATGATCTCTGCCACCGGTCTGCATATAAGGACAAAACTGTGAATATTTTATTTCATTATGATGTATTTTTGCATATCATAATATACTGTTTAACAATAGCAGTATATACACTGTATACTATTCAGAGCCATCCTCAGCAAAACACACTTAAGTTTGAATGTTTGCTTAGAGACCAAAAAGAAAAAAAAAGCTTTTGACACGATTAATGGCGTTGTTGCATGACGACATATTAATTAATCCAAACCAGAAAATGGTTCTAATTCATTCACATTTAAGTTAAAGTCTGAAGGCATTCTGTGGTTTCTCTTTATATAATCAGTGTGGATTTATTAGAAAGGCTGGACATTATCACAGTGGACAGCGTTATTCCTTATCACTAGTCTGAGGATGACATTCTTCACCCTTTTCATGATGCATTTGGGGGTTGTGTTCGTTCCCAAAAATCTGGGGTTCAGAACTTGTGCTGTCCTCTTCTTCACTGACTTCAGATGTTACTTCCTCTTCAGATTGTTCTGTGCTCTGCTTTACGAAACAAGCCTGGGGCTCAGATACTGTGTCGTCTCCTACAGGCTTTTGTGTGCCACACTCTTCAGAGGTTGTTTGCAGTTCAACTCTTGTGCTCTCTTCACCTGCATTTTGTGCATTATCAGCATTATGTCCATGTGGCTTTTGTGCATCAGCCTCTGTCTCTGGTTTCTGATTGGCTGCTCCTCTAAAAATACCAGCTTTGTGAAGCTCCCGGCGTATTGTCCTTACGGAGACCGTGTGAGAGAGGTGTTTGTTCAGCTCCGTGGTTAATTTCGAGGCTGTGTACTCGGGGTGTTCGTCGACTATAGTGAGAAGCGTCCGTCGGTCCTGTTCGGTGAGCTTCGACTTGCGGCCGCTGTTCTTCTTCGCTGATGCTGTTCGTCCGTGCTTGATGTACACGGTCATGACTCTTGACACCGTTCCTCTCGCCACGTTGAACAGCTGTGCAGTTTTTGTGACAGACGCCCCCGACAGCCGTGCAGCGACTATCTGGCATCTCTCAAACTCTGTTAAGTCGCTCATAGTGCTGTGAACAATCCTGCATGGGAAATAAAAGGAAAGCAACAGGCTCTTTAACTGCTACTCAGGATCTCCAAAGTCAATGGTATATAGTGTTTCCATTATTTTGTATCCTCCTGATGCATCCTGGGTAGGAGAAATCAGCTGCAGGGGATCCTCTTGGGTCTACAAATAAGTACAGAGATGAAAATAAATCAGAGAACGTAACGTTTTAAACACTACATTTGCAGCAAAGTACAACTGTGTGCTATCGAATATGGAGGCTACCGAGCAGGGAGCTAATATCACCTGAGGCGTCACAGAAAGAAAACCAAAAGCTAGACACATCATCCAAACACCTTCAAGCACAGTTCAAACGAGCACACAGACACTAAAACACACACTAAGTGTTCAGTTTTTCTTTACAGTCAAAGTTGATGGTAACGTTAATTTAGGCCAGTCAGGTAGAAGGCTAACATTAGCTCCCAAAAACCCAGCACACGGTTATTGTTTTAATATCATGTCGAGTGGAAAGTACTGGCATGTGCAGCGACTATAATGCGTTTTACTTACAGATAAAATTGTACCACGTAGTTCGGACGTCCACTGACACTGTGCATCCGAGCTGAACGTGTTTTTATTTATTTATTTATTTGTTTTTTTAACTGCTGAACGTTACCGGAACCAGTACAACTACTAGTTCCGATCTAAGATTTTCACAATAAAAGAGTTATTATTAAAGAGTTACAATCTGGCTGCTGCTGCTGTTAAAGTTGTTGTTAAATTGCTGAGATTGAATTTTTATTGTTTTGGATATATGGTTACAGTGGATCAGTATTTAAATGACTGATTGGACAACTTCATTTGAATTAGTTGTTCACGAATCCATGAGTCTAGGAGTGAATGTATTTTTTTGAGGATAGTAATGGTTCAGACTGAAACAGCAATCATCTCTTCAGTACTGTCATTTCTTCTTCAGAACCAGCAGAGGGCAGCAGAGACCGCAGAGGAAGTTTAAATGTGCGTCCACGCCCTCTGCCTTCTCATAAACAAACTGAGATAATATACTTTACCTTATTTCAATAGGGACCTTATGACTCCCTTGAAGCCCCCCAGGAGGTTCATCCCATGGTGAAGACTAATGAATTAAATGGAAACAGCTCTACATCTCGGAGGCTGCGACCTTTGAAGCAACCTGTAACCCCGCTGCTGTTCTGCTTCTTCTGCTCCTGATGATCATGACCCCAGACCGAAGGTTAACAGGTCAGACAAAACAGGGCCGAGCTTCTGACGACTGAGCCACGCAGAAGGATAAGATTTCAATAAAAAGTCTCGACCTTCTGCCCCAATTTCAATGATCTCTTTCCATGTTTTAGACTTTTGTCTTGTCAAGCTGTTTGACAAAACTGTGTGCGAGCTGGACACTATGTGGCTGGTAACCATCCAACCACATCTGGTTGGATGGTTTTGAGATTAAATAATTGAATACAGTGTCTAAAAATAAGTATTCATGCATATTGAATGATTTCCCCTTTAATTGCTTGCAATTAAATCATGGGCAATAATCTTTTTCAATAAAATACAAATAAATGATTTTATTTAACATATTTTACATGATGAAATATGTTTATATTTCTATCTATTTTCACTTTATGTTCCAAATATTTATTTATTTTAGGTCATTTAATGACCTATATTCCATTTATAAACGCAACAAAAGGGAAACTAACCCAAAGCGGTAAATACATTTTACAGGCGCTGTAACTGTCATCAGCTTACAACACATCTCCCTCTGCTCACACAACTCACGCACACACACGCAAATCCTCATCCATCATTTTGACAATCAGTTGCTGGTCGCACACACCCACACACACACACACACTAATGCACACACACTAACGCACTAACAGACCCTTGGTGCTAATGCTCTTCCACTTAGGCTGTGTTTTCACAAGACTGTAATGGATGAGTCCATTAGAGTTAAGTAGCGGGGTCGGCCATTTTTCACACCCTCACGTGGCCAAAAATCCGCCGGCCCGCTCACAAAAAGATCAACTTTCAACGCAGTCATCACTTTGCGTGATGACGGAAATATGGATAAGCTCAAACACTGTCTCTTTCCCTCATTTTATCCTTTTGTTCTATGCCGGTCATACAGCGTCAAATAAAAATGAATGTGTGGTGTGTTTATTGATAGAAATGAAAAGAACATGGGAGAAATATGATTAAATTTAAGAGTTTGTGATGTTAAAAGAAGAAAATAAGTGGAAATGTTTTCTCGCCTCGGAGACGTGACATTACCTTTCAACATGTGAGTGTTAAGAGTCCGTGTTGACAGCGAGTCGGTAGCCTGAGAGGACACTTCATGCGTGCACGTGTTATTGTTGGCATGTCTACCTGCAGACGCACTCATGTTTCCAGAAATAGGAGAAACGGATATGTGAGTGTGAGCATGTGTAGGTGAGGCTTTGTTGTTTTTTCAGAAGCATATAAGTTTGGACAGATGAGATTATTCACCTATGCTCTATGTTTTATATTAAAGGTCTATTAAAAGAAGACATATGGACGAGGTATAACGAGGAAAGACAGAGATATGGGGGATGAAAAAGAAAAACTATGGTGTAGCAAAGGGGAGTTGAGGGCTGTTAGAAAGCTACTGAGCTTTTTTTATGTTTTACCCTTTCCCTTTTTTCTTTGGCGCCCTGCATTTCCTTCTCCCCTCCCGTGATAATCGCAGCTGTGCGTCTCTCAGCTGTTAATGGTTATTGGAGTTTAGATATGAGACGCTGCTTGGCTGCCGACCTGTGTTTCCAGACTCAACACTTAGCTCCAGCTGATAAGGAAAAGAAAGGAAATAGCCAGAGGGGCTATTGGGAGTGGGTTGTTGTGCTTATGTAATGATAATGATGGCCAACAGGAAGCGCACTGGAAAAGAAATACCTAATTACAAAGTGGGAGGAGATTAGGAGCAGGGTCATAAGCTGCTCCTCCTCAATGTTAGTGAATGGGAGCTACAACGTTGCTCCACTCTTGGACAGTAGTGCGGATGAAACACACACTTGCATTACAGGGCCGCCCGTATCCCTGGGATACGAGCATCAGTTTGGGAAAAAATACAGTAGTCTTGTCTGTTTTTTCTACAGTCTATGATCTCCACACCACATGAGGAAAAAGCATTTAAGGTAGATTAGAAGTGTGAAAATAAGCTCTCCTGAATAATGAACATATGCACCGATCAGGCGTAACATTATGACCACCTTCCTACGTCCCACACTATTGTGGCCCGAGGCTCTCAGTCAGATCATGGCTACACCTTGCTTGCCTTTATAAAGTGGTGTGAGGAGAACTATCTTCACCTGAACGTCTCAAGGATCAAGGAATTTGTCATCGACTTCAGGAAGGACACACCAGAACCAAACACAAGCACTATTCAAGGCCAAGATGTCCAGATTGTGGAGTCTTATAAATATTTAGGGACAATCTTTGACTCCCACCTAAAGTTCAGCACCAGCATAGAGTCTGTTGTCAAAAGGGGGCAGCAGAGGACCCACTTGTTGAGGATGTTGATCTCTTTTAATGTCTCCAGAAATATTCTGTGCACCTGTTTTACCACTGAAAGTCTTTTATATGCTCCTTTAATAGAATGTCACAAAGGAAAACAAACCGCTTTTCTTTTTTTTTTTTTTTTTTTTCTTCCTTCAGCCATCGGACATCTGAACTAGTCATTACAGGATGGAGCAGAGGCCATGGACAGCTCCGAATATTTATGTAGTTGTGTCCAGTTCCTGTGTGATGCTTGATTGAGTGTCATGTTGTTTGTTTGTTTGGTGGGACTGCAAAGAAAATTGCGCCCTGTGTGATGAATAAAGTGTTCTGACTGACTGATATTGTGTAGGTTGGTTGGTTGGTGCCAACACCTTGTGCTGTTCTTTGTGTTTTTTTTTTTTGTTTTTTTTTTGTTGTTGTTGTTTTTTTGAGTTGTTCCTAAACTGTTTTTGAGTGTGTGTCAGGCTGCTGCTATCCAGACATGTCATTGCTATGGGGTGGGGGTGCCTGGTCTGGTCCAGGTGGGTGCTACATGTCTAAGTAACATCCACATTAAATGGAAGCCACGTCCAAAAGTTTCCCAGCAGAACAACTGACTTGTCACAATGTTATTTACTTCTCCTGGTCATAATGTTACGCCGGATCGGAATAAAACCATGGGCTATGTGTGCACTGGTTACACTGAACATGCCGTGGCCTGTCTCTGCTGCTTCTCTCTGGTCAGGATTCCCCAACTACCGCAGAGATGCTTTCAAGGAAAAAAAGTCAAACTTACTCCGCTCAGTAAATTAACTTTGACACTTGAAGGGAGACACAGAACCGTCTGTAGTTTGGCAGATAATGTGTCTGCATGCAAAGCCTACGATCATTATCTGTGGTTTTGAGAAATAATGAGCAGCTAACCAGCTTCATGAGCGACTGGATTAACTTCAAACTGGGAATGGATCAGTGAATGCATGAAAGGCTTAAACTTGTTTTATATAGTGTCTGTCGACTCAAACTGTAATAACTACAGCTGGATTAAAGCAACACTGCAGAGTAGACGTATAAGGTGACATGAAACAGAGTAACTGTACCTGCTTTCTACAAACATTCGCTGTGAGGGGTTATGGAGAGAGAAAGGGAGATTACACGCCATTATGTTCAGTTCATCCATCAAGCCAGTGAACGTACCGCAATGAAACAAGCAGCTGCAGGAAATAACATGCTAATGTAAGAGGGCGAGCAGAACTTCTGGATGACAAAATGAAAAGACATTCGAGGAGCCCGTAATTCTCCTTCCAGCTCTTTTCTATGCATCTTCCCTGACTGGGTGCAGTGGCTGGGAATGAAGCATCCCGAAGAAGGCAAGGAGTAAAGGTGAGCGGGAGGTGAGGAGGGATGGATGAGACACGACGGCGAGGTGAAAGAAGAAGAGGACGCCCGGACGACTGTACGAATGCGAAAGCTCAGATGGAGAACTGAACGGCTCTCTGCAATTGCGGGGGTCAAAAGTCCGGTCTCCAAGGAAACGGCCGCGCAACTCATGAATCATCGTGGCAACCTATAACTAAGTATACGCCTGTGTTGTGCGCACTTACTAGTGCGTTGAGCCTGAGACTGTACTCGTGTGTGTGCGTGAGCATGCATCCACTTTCTTACTGATGAATGAAAAGCAATTTTCTTTTGGAGTTCAGAGGTTAAATTCTTCCACTGGAAACATTTAGACACCCAAATCACTTTAGGGCTCCTGCTGCACTACTCTCACACACAAACACACAAACACACACACACACACACACACACACACACATGCAGAAAAAAGGAAATATAAGACAAGTGTCCATTCAAAACTGCTCCACACAGTAATCACACTGCATTAAACGCCAGAATAACTGTCAGGAGACACAAGCTGAATCCTAAAGGAATGCAGAGATGTGAAAGGGAAAGAAAAATAAGAAAAATGCATTTAGGCATGTAGAGGTGATGGCGACAACTTGCTGAAGTTCAAACCGAGCATCAGAATGTGGAAGAAAGGAGGTTTAAGTGACTCTGAACGTGGTATGGTTGTTGGTCTGAGTATTTCAGAAACTGCTGATCTACTGGGATTTTCACACACTACCATCTCTAGGGTTTACAGAGGATGGTCTGGAAAAGAGAAAATATCCAGTGAGTGGCAGTTGTGTGGACAAAAATGCCTTGTTGATGTGAGAGGTCAGAGGAGAATGGGCAGACTGGTTGGAGATGATAGAAAAGCAACAGTAACTCAATTAACCACTGGTTACAACCAAGGAATGCAGAACACAATCTCTGAACGCACAACACGTCCAACCTTGAAGAAGCTGAGCTACAGCAGCAGAAGACCACACCGGGGGCCACTCCTGTCAGCTAAGAACAGGAAAGTGAGACTACAGTTCACACAGGCTCACCAACACTGGACAATAAAAGATTAGTAAAACGTTGCCTGGTTTGACGAGTCTCGATTTCAGCTCAGACATTCAGATGGCAGGGTCACAATTTGGCGTAAACAACATGAAAGCATGGATCCATCCTGCCTCGTATCAATGGTTCAGGCTGGTGGTGGTGGTGTAATGGTGTGGGGGATATTTTCTTGGCACACTTTGGGCCCCTTAGTACAAACTGGTTATGGTTTAAATGCCACAGCCTCCCTGAGTATTGTTGCTGACCATGTCCATCCCTTTATGACCACAGTGAACTAATCTTCTGACGACTACTTCCAGCAGGATAATGCACCATGTCACAAAGCTCATATCATCTCAAACTGGTTTCTGGAACATGACAATGAGTTCACTGTACTCCAATGGCCTCCACAGTCACCAGATCTCAATCCAATAGAGCACCTTTGGGATGTGTTGGAACGAGAGATTGGCATCATAGATGTGCAGCCGACAAATCTGCAGCAACTGTGTGATGCCATCATGTAAATATGGACCAACATCTCTGAGGAATGATGAAAACATACCACGAAGAGTTCAAGTGTCCACTGCAGGAGCTTTCAGCTGTGGACAGGGTCTGTAGCCACATGCAAAAACAAACTGAGTGTTCTGACACTTTTCATTCAGAACCAGCATTAACGTCTTCAGGAGTTTGAGCTTGCATGTTGCATCAGATCTCCCAAGCCAGTCTTATCCTCAGTCCCCAGGTACTGACCCCTTCAGACGAGGAACACCCCACAAGAGCTGCAGGCGTGGAGGTGCTCTGACCCAGTTGTCTAGCTGTCACAGTCTGGTCCTTGTTTCGAATGCAGGAGAGCAGGACGCACGAAGCCGAAGCCCTCGAAGAGGTTTGAATGAAGTGACAACAATATAGTGACAACTGGATCTGTGTGCTCTTACAGTCTGAGAAATTATGGAGCCGTCATTTTCATTTAAACCCAAATCCTATTTTAGTTGATCAACTTGCTGTCGCTGGTGGGCTTCAGCTGGATGCCCTTATGTGTGACCCAAAGTGATAAATAGCATCGAGGCCATTCCATTTGCTCTGCGTAATGTGCCATGTGCCGTATGACAAACAGATGCCAACCCCGCCCCGATAAGAAGGAATCAACCTGCATTCTCTCAGTCTAATCATTTTCACGCTTAAAGAGAAGATGTCGACTACAGACTCCGGGCGCAGTGAGTAAAGGGAGGACGAGAGAGCTCGCTCAACAGGTTTCAGGAGTTCTGTCATGCAGACCTAAAGTGAAAACAAAAATCTGACTTAAAGACAAATAGGAACGAACATCTGGCGTGACATGTATACACTGGAGCATCGTTACCACTGCTGTCCTGGTAAGACCTGTTACATTAGTCTGTATTATATCTATTTAGTCTTTCCATTAAATGAGAAGTCGAATTTAGCATGTTGCTGTAATGTATTTCCTGTTCCCTTACCCCTGTAGCCACGCTGCTCCTTGCATGTGAATAGCAGACAGATCCACTGACCTGATAAGGTCCATGTGTGGTGTGGTGCATTTTGAAATGGTTTGATTGACAGAAAATCAAAAGTCTTTCTCAGGATGTCGGGATGATATTTCTTTTACAGTAGATTAATTTACAGCTTCTTTTTAAGGTCTTTATCTGATCAGGTTTTATTTTAAGAACACTACTTGTTACCAGGAAAGGTTCTGATTGGTTCGTAATGATGCAGCGCTCATAGACCACATTAAAGACATTTTTATTTATAATCATAAATATAGTCAAATAAACTGGTGCATGTTTCCTTTTCCCTCCCTCTTGTAGTTTGGTCTCTTTTTGTATTGGTTTTGTGTGTATTCATGTTCCATATCTCCTCTTTTTGAAGTTGGTCTAAATCTTTTCAGTGGCTCCTTTGTGTCTCTCTACAAATCTCTACAAATGTGAGAAATGTAATCATAAAACTGTCACAACTGATTTAATGGTCAATATTTATGTCAGATATGTGCACTCTCTGTTGTACAAGTTGTTCTGTTTGTAAAACCCACAATATTATGAACACTATTTCATTTTGTTGACACATTCAGTGTTAAGTGCAATGGATGCAAAACTTGCTTTTAACGTAGGTAGTAATACGCCTAATCAGGAAGATGTTATTTCTTGAACTGCAGATGGACAGTTTCTAGAGTTTCCATGAGACGTGTCTGCTTCAAGAAAGGACCTGACAACTTGTAAAATGGATTCAAGGTAAGAAACAGTGGCAACGTGTTGGCTTTGACGCAGAAAAACAACGACCAGCATGTCAGCGGATCAAAAATGTTTTATTATGACATCTTCTTCCTCATTCCTGACATAGAACACGTCACATGAATGCTGGAAGATGTTTTCTTTACATTTGGCACCAACACTGACTTGGAACTGATGAACTGATTAGATTATGTGGTTAAAGGACAAGTTCAGTGTGACCCAGTGGTGCCCTCTGGCCTCAGATGTAGCCCAAAGATTATGTCTCTACTTTGATCGCTTTTTGAACTACGTCACTTTATGTCAGTAACAGAAGACGGAAATTGTAACGATTTCTTATCTTAAGTGATTAGAGTGTTCTGTTTTTGACAAATCAGACAGGGTTTATCTTGATTTGTAGACGGTCTGTGGGTAAACTTGACAACTTGGATAGAATGGCAGTGGGTCAGGTAATAAAATGTAATTGGTCACTTTATTCAGAATTATTTACTCATTATGTAAAAGGTCTGGAAATAGTTTCCAAGTGGGACGGCGGCATTTGGAAACTGTTGCTCTGAACCCACACCATGCATTCAAAAGATGTCACTCAGGCGTGTACCAGCCACCTACAGTAGACCATACCAGACAACCCTCAAAAAAAACATGAAGAACAGCACAAGGTGTTGACCTGGCTTCCAAATTCACTATATCGCAAACAAGTATCTGTGGGATGATCCACAGGGGCCCCTCCCCTCAACCTATAGAACTCAAAGACCCTCCACTAATAACATCATAAGGCCTGGGCATCCACAAAGTGATCAAACTGATTTTAAGATCTTTACAATGGTTAAAATCCATGAACAACACTCATCCACGTGACAAACAGTATCCAAAAGGGAGGCATGTCACTTTTCAACTTATAAAGAGAGGACTTTAGAAGACACAGACAAACATAGGGTTTTTGTATGTAAGTATACTGTACCTGGTGTTCACTGGTGTTGAGTGGGTTGAGGGTTAAAACTGATGTTGCGTGCAGGCTGTGTGGAGACAGATGCCTGAAGAGCTGGTCAAACAGGCTTGGCATATGAAAGAAATGGAGCATACTCCTGAGATACTTCTGGAACGCAGAAGTATCAGCAATCAAGGAATGCCAGCTGTTTACCCTGAAGAGATCAACTCCCAATTTTCATAACATACAGACCTGGACAGTCACAGGTTCTGTGGTGAATCGAATCCAAACCGTGCAATCCTATCTCCAATTTTTGCATTTTACGTGGATGCAATGGGTTAGGGTTAGGGATATCCCTGGCCATTACAAGCAGCACCACAACTGTTGCGGCCTCCCGTTCGTCCCAATTTCAGTAATGTTTGTGACTTACTCTGGTGTGATTTGTTGTGTTTCCATTACCCCTAGAAATGCGCAAAACCTAAATAATGCAATAGAAAACTGGTCATAGAAACGCCTACATTTAGAAAAGCCTCTCAAATATCTGAAGCTACAACACTTTTACGCTCTCATGAGGTGGTTTGTCAGATGTATAGATATTAAAGAAATGGAACAGTCTTGTCCGTGGATGTACCACCAGCCTTCAGCAAAGAAGGACCAAGGTGTGAAACTCTGTTGAGGTAAGGGCTTCGGTAGAGGAGATATTAGAGACAGAGGGAGAGACCAGATAGACGATAACAACTGTGGGAAATGCAATGATGCAAATTAGTCCCATCTTGAAGCACACAAAAAAACTAAAGTCTCTCCAATTTTTTTTACTTAATTAGATGATGTAGCCCTCACATACAAGAAACACACAAACAAATCTGTAAATAATTTAGACATAGGCCATTACAAACAACAGCACATCTAGTGAATTCTAAGGTTTGTCTCTGTTTCATGTTTTTATTTGTAGCCCTATTAAGGATCACAGACTAGCTTCACGTACACACAGCGGTGTTTCTATGAACAGTGACTGGTCTGTGGATGTACCACCAGCCTTCAGCAAAGAAGAACCAAGGTGTGAAACTGTGTTGAGGTAAGGGCTTCAGTAGAGGAGATATTAGAGACAGAGGGAGAGACCAGATAGACGATAACAACTGTGGGAAATGCAATAATGCAAATTAGTCCCATCTTGAAACACACAAAAAACTCAAATCTTTCCAATTTTTTACTGAATTAGATGATGTAGCCCTCACGTACAAGAAACACCCAAACAAATCTGTAAATAATTTAGACATAGGCCATTACAAACAGCAGCACATCTAGTGAATTCTAAGGTTTGTCTCTGTTTCATGTTTTTATTTGTAGCCCGATTAAGGATCACAGACTAGCTTCACGTACACACAGCGGTGTTTCTATGAACAGTGACTGGTCCGTGGATGTACCACCAGCCTTCAGCAAAGAAGAACCAAGGTGTGAAACTGTGATGAGGTAAGGGCTTCGGTAGAGGAGATATCAGAGACAGAGGGAGAGACCAGATAGATGACTTTTCACAATCTTTACAATTTTTTACTTAATTAGACGATGTAGCCCTCATGTGCAAGAAAGACACAAACACATCTGTAAATAATTTAGACATAGGCCATTACAAACAGCAGCACATCTATTGTGGCGTCTTGTTCATCCCATTCTTGTGAAAGTCAGAAATATCTGTGGAACATCTGGAAGGAACATCTTTAAATTAGGCTCAAATGTTCAAGAGGAATTGATTTGAATGATTTCTTCTTTCTCAAAGTGAATTCTAAAGCTTGTCACTGTTTCATGTTTTTATTTGTAGCCCGATTAAGGATCACAGACTAGCTTCACGTACACACAGCGCTGTTTCTATGAACAGTGACTGGTCCGTGGATGTACCACCAGCCTTCAGCAAAGAAGAACCAAGGTGTGAAGCTGTGATAAGGTAAGGGCTTCGGTAAAGGAGATATTAGAGACAGAGGGAGAGGCCAGATAGATGACTTTTCATATTCTTTCTGATTTTTTACTTAATTAGACAATGTAGCCATCATGTGCAAGAAAGACACAAACACATCTGTAAATAATTTAGACATAGGCCATTACAAACAGCAGCACATCTATTGTGGCCTCTTGTTCATCCCATTCTTGTGAAAGGCAGAAATATCTGAGGAACATCTGGAAGGAACATCTTTAAATTAGGCTCAAATGTTCAAGAGGAACTGATTTGAATTCAACAGATAAATACTGTATTGATTTCTTCTTTCACAAAGTGAATTCTAAAGTTTGTCACTGTTTCATGTTTTTATTTGTAGCCCAATTAAGGATCACAGACTTGCTTCACGTACACACAGCACTGTTTCTATGAACAGTGACTGTTCGGTGGATGTACCACCAGCCTTCAGCAAAGAAGAACCAAGGTGTGAAGCTGTGATGAGGTAAGGGCTTCGGTAGAGGAGATATTAGAGACAGAGGGAGAGACCAGATAGATGACTTTTCACAATCTTTTAAATTTTTTACTTAATTAGACGATGTAGCCCTCATGTGCAAGAAAGACACAAACACATCTGTAAATAATTTAGACATAGGCCATTACAAACAGCAGCACATCTATCTGGACCTCTTGTTCGTCCCATTCATGTGAAAGCCAGAAATATCTGAGGATCATCTGGAAGGAACATCTTTAAATTAGGCTCAAATGTTCAAGAGGAATTGATTTGAATGATTTCTTCTTTCTCAAAGTGAATTCTAAAGCTTGTCACTGTTTCATGTTTTTATTTGTAGCCTGATTAAGGATCACAGACTAGCTTCACGTACACACAGCACTGTTTCTATGAACAGTGACTGGTCCGTGGATGTACCACCAGCCTTCAGCAAAGAAGAACCAAGGTGTGAAGCTGTGATGAGGTAAGGGCTTCGGTAAAGGAGATATCAGAGACAGAGGGAGAGGCCAGATAGATGACTTTTCACAATCTTTTAAATTTTTTACTTAATTAGACAATGTAGCCCTCATGTGCAAGAAAGACACAAACACATCTGCAAATAATTTAGACACAGGCCATTATAAACAGCAGCACATCTACTGTGGCCTCTTGTTCATCCCATTCTTGTGAAAGGCAGAATTATCTGAGGAACATCTGGAAGAAACATCTTTAAATTTGGCTCAAATGTTCAAGAGGAATTGATTTTAACGATTTCTTCTTTTTCAAAGGGGATTCTAAAGTTTGTCACTGTTTGGTGTTTTTATTTGTAGCCCGATTAAGGATCACAGACTAGTTTCACGTACACACAGCACTGTTTCTATGAACAGTGACTGTTCGGTGGATGTACCACCAGCCTTCAGCAAAGAAGAACCAAGGTGTGAAACTGTGTTGAGGTAAGGGCTTCGGTAGAGGAGATATTACAGACGGAGGGAGAGACCAGATAGACAACTATGGGAAATGCAATAATGTGAATTAGTTCCATCTAAGGTTTGCCACCATCTTCTGTAAATAAAGGAGGGCTATTTGATCCTATTGTGATAGATGTGTTCAATGACTTCTCTGCACTGGCTAAAACTAGAATCAACAAGGTCGTGATTTCAAAGAAATATTCTTTCTACTAAGGTTTGTCACTGTATTCAGTTTTATTTTTAGCCCAACCTCACCTATAACCAGCAGTGTCTCTATGAGAAGTGATATGTCCAACGAGAGACAACTAAGCTCCAGGACAGAAGAACTAAGGTAGGAAACTTTCATATGTTTGGTACTATCACAATGTAGAGGTATATTTAATGCGCCACATTCTCTAAATTAGGGTTTTTTAAAGTGCTGGATAGTGAGTCTACCCTAAGAACTCAAACGCAGCTGCCCATTATTACTGTTACTGTTGATGCTTTGTATGTGCCGTGCATGCTTGGTGTTTAAACTCTTGGTGCTTAGTTTAAATATGACAGTGGAATTTACATGGTCGCATACTGTCGTTAACTAGCAACTCTTTGGAAAAAACACTCAGTACGTTCACATGCACATGAAGAAAATAAAAACAACAATTGTGGGGTGGTGAGGTATTGCCTTAATCTGAGTCTAACTGGACAACCTAAATGTATGTAAGCGCGTTACTCCAACTAATAGCAGATTTCTCCTTATCCAACTAAGACGGATAATGCGATTGGAAATTGATTTTCATGGGTATGTATACGGCTTAATCTAACCAACAGGTATGTGCATGTAAACTGGGACAAGGACTGCATTCAGAAAGTCGAATTTTAAATAATCAGGGTCAAACTTCCTCCATTTTCTGCTCGCCACAGACTCTGTGTCTTCTCTCACCTTCGCCTGAGGTAGCCTACTAAAAATCGATCCATTTTGCCCCTTTCATGCTGTGTAATTAGCTAACCAGACGTTTTTTTTTTTTCTGGTTTATTTTTTCTCCTGCCGTGTCCCCCCTGAAAGAGGGCTTTTTTATCCTACTGTGATAGATGTGTTCAATGACATTTCTGCGCTGGCTAAGACCAGAATCAACAAGGTTGTGATTTCAAAGAAATATTCCGTCTACTAAGGTTTATCACTGTATCCCATTTATCTTTAGCCCAACCTCATCTACAACCAGCAGTGTCTCTATGAGAAGTGATTTGTCCAACGAGAGACAACTAAACTTTAGGACAGAAAAACTAAGGCAGGAAACTGTTGTTTCCTATGTTTGGTACTATCACACTGTAGAGGTATATTTAATGCACCATATTCTATACATGGAGGAGGGATATTAGATCCTATCGTGATAGACATGTTTAATGACTTCTCTGCAATGTCTAAGACCTTCTGTATATGAGGTTTGTAACCCAATTGCCTGTAATTACACTAGGCCAGGGGTCGGTAACCTTCAACACTCAAAGAGCCATTTGGACCCGTTTCCCACAGAAATGAAAATACTGGGAGCCACAAAACCCTCTTTGACATCTAAAATGAAGATAACACTGCATATATCGTTTTTACCTCTATGCTAGGCTTATGTATAAAAAAAAACTATAGTGTGTTGCATTCATGAAATTAAATAACTGCAACAGAGAAAACATTTTATTTATGCATACGAATACATTTTGAACTCCGAAAGAACAGCAGGTCGAACATAATACTGCATATATCGTTTTTTTTTACCTCTATGCTATGTATAAAAAAACTATAGTGTGTTGCATTTATGAAATGAAAGGACTGCTACAGAGAAAACGAAATTGCACTTATGCATACATAACAGGGATTTATCCATGGTTGGCTTACCTGCGGTCGAAACGTTCAATAAATAGCGCGCTGGACCTGCCGGCGGGTGTCGCACATCGGCAGTTGTGACGTATATTTTGAGCGACAAAAAAATTAAACACGTTTTATTTTAATGTTACAAGATCACCATAAATTCTAATTTAGAATTATATTTAAAAAACTAACGAAGTAAAATAAAAATACATTTGAATTAAATACTTGGTAACAAGGCGATAACTATATGTGCTGCAATGCACTGTGGGAGTTCAGTGGTTTTGGTGGATGTTACAACCATAAACATAGATACCGTATATATATGTCTATGGTTACAACCATGAGTGTGAGTAGTGTGGCATTCAATGTCATTCAGTTGTTGCGTGGCTCTTGCTGTTTACTATAGAGTGAACAGTTACCGCTTGTCTGAGGTAGTTAGCGTGGAAACGTGAACGACTTTAATTAGCGTGCTTGCTCCGCACCACTTGCTACAGAGAGCCGCAGCAGAGGACCAAAAGAGCCGCATGCGGCTCCAGAGCCGCGGGTTGCCGACCCATGCGCTAAGCCAAGCTAAACAGCTGCTGACTGTCGCTAACCTCATTTACTGAACAAATTCCTCTAATTCTGACATGTACTTCCTCTTACTTACTTCATGTCCACAAAACTAAAACTTGTTTTCTGTGACATCTGTGCTTGGAAGAAGCTCAATCACATCGGACCGACCTGAACATGACGCCAAGGACTTGGGACAAGGTTTGGAATACAAATAACAGCGCAGTTTAAATATAAGCTTTGAGACACTTTTAAACTTTACTTGAACATGTACTTTAATCACATTGTTTGATTACACATTTAAAACTGCAAAGCCCACAGGGGAAAAAAGATAAGTTATAGTTTTCCCAGACATTATAGAAGGCACTGTACACAGCATAGGCATAGACACAGAACTCTGTATTACGATCTACTTTCGTTAATTTCTTTTCTGATTTTTGTTGTACTTTGTCTATTTAGAAAAACATATCAAAAAGAAACTCACAGAGGACGGGAAGAGAAGAATCTTGGACCTGTATGCAAGTCATGGGGAGAATTATTCAGGATCCTACAATGACATGTTCCAGTCAAATGGAAAGACTGTGAGAACAGTGCTAACAAAGGGAGTTGCTGGTGTTGGTAAAACATCTTTCTCAAGGATGTTTATGGTTGGCTGGGCAAATGGAAGGTCCAATCAAAACATAGACTTGATAGTCCCACTCCACTTCAGAGAGCTGAATGAAAGAAGAAACAAAGTTCAAAGTATTGAAAGTCTGCTTAATGATTTTTTAAATGATGTCCAACCACGTTACACTCATGACCATGAGTGTAAAGTAGCTTTTGTCCTGGATAATTTGGAAGAATGTGAGCTTCCTCTTGACTTCGAAAGAAACAGAAAACTGACCCATATACAAGAGCCGGCCTCGATGGATGAACTGCTGACAAACCTCATCAAGGGGGATTTGCTTCCTAATGCTCATCTCTGGATCATCTCTCAACCTTCAGGAGTGGAGAAAATTCCTCCTAAATATATTGAGAAAGGGACTCAGTTTCGAGGTATGAAACTCATTCACTGATGTTTTTCAGCAGCACACACCTGCACACTGTAAACAGACACAGTGTTAATATAATTACTGATAATGATGAGGCAATGAGGTGTCTTCTGAATTTTCAAGAAACTTAACCCATCTATTGAGACCACTAGTTAAAGGCTGTTCTTTGAAGTCATTTAATCATTTCTATTTTCTCCTTTCAGAATATGACCCCAAACAGAGACTCACAGAAGACGGAAAGGAAAGAATCTTGTCAAAGTACGAGACAGAACTGAGTCAAAAGGAGAAGGATTCAGACATCTATGAGGTAGCCCCAAACAAGGAACATGGAGATAAACTGGTACAAACCTACAATGACATGTTTCAGTCAAAGGACAAGACTGTGAGAACAGTGTTAACAAAGGGAGTGGCTGGTGTTGGTAAAACAATTTACTCAAGGATGCTCATGGTCGACTGGGCAAAAGGAAGGTCCAACCAGAACATAGACTTGATAGTCCCACTCCACTTCAGAGAGCTGAATGAAAGAAGAGACACAGTTCAAAGCATGGAAGAGCTGCTTAAACATATCTTGAATGATGTCCAACAAAGTGACTTGGAATGTTCATTAGCTTTTGTCCTTGATGGCTTGGAAGAATGTGAACTTCCTCTTGACTTTGAAAACAACAAGAAACTGACAGATACACAAGAAGCAGCCTCGATGGACGAGTTGTTAACAAACCTCATCAAGGGGGATTTGCTTCCCAACGCTCATCTCTGGATCATCTCTCAACCTTCAGGAGTTAGAAAGATTCCTCCAGAGCATATTAAGAAGGTTACAGAATGTCGAGGTAAGAAACAGCAAATCATGGAGGCAAATGTGTGAGTGTTAAAAAGAATCACTTTCATGATATTTATATTTAATTCAGGCTCTGTCTATTCTGTCCTATTCTAACCTGTCACATTCATTGTGTTTATTCAGAGACGTCGAAGCGTCGGGAGAAGCTTGTATCAAAACTGAGAGAAAGATTTCTCAGAGAAAACACTCAAGCTGAAGACGTCACTCATCCTAACCAGACAAACACAGAGCACATCATGAGAGAAAACAATGGACAAAAGTTGGCAAAATCAGTGACACAAGTGAATGTGTTTGATATCTTCAAAGATGAAAGAGGAAAACATATCAGAACTGTCCTGACTACTGGAGAATCTAATATCGGAAAATCCTATGATGTGCAGAAATTCATAAAAATGTGGGCAGAAAATAAGACGAACAGGCGTTCATTATTCACTAGGGTTGTAGATGGAGCCAAGGGTTTTTTTGGTGTAGCCAATGTCAATTTAGAAGTTGTATTTCCATTTAAGTTGTCTGAGCTTAACTTGATGAAGCAGAAAATCGTCAGTTTGGTGGGACTTCTTAATCATTTGTTCAGGGAGACCAAAGAATCTGTCATCTCTAACTATGCAAGGTTCAAAGTTGTGTTTATCTTGGATGGACTGGATGCGTTTGAGCCTCCTCTGGACTTTAACAATAGTCAAAAGTTGACTGATGAGAGAGAACCAGCATCAGTGGATGTGCTATTGACAAACCTCATCAAAGGAAACTTGCTGCCTTCAGCCCATGTCTGGATAATCTCCCGACCTTCAGCTGCGAAAAAGCTGCCTGATGCTTGTGTTGACAGGAGGACGGAAATACGAGGTAAGATAAGATCATACAGTAGATATTTAAGGTCAGACCGTTTTTGTGGTGCAAAGCAGCAAATAAAAAAAATTAAATTAGGTAAAATCTTTTCTTAACTTTTATACTTAAGTCAACTTCACTACAGGACTGTGCATAGCCTTTAGTAACTGGGTATGAATCTGTGTTCAAAATCAAGGTCCCATTTGAAATAGTTACTCTTATTAACTCTCCAAATAAATCTCAGGGTTTCTTCAATTCCTTATAATTGATGAAAATAAATAAAACTGCTCTTGGAGGTTGTCAAAATCCTGTCAACAACATCAAATGAACTGCAGCTCTTGCAGCCATACTTTTTTGCTTATAAACGCAAAAGACCTGACAGCCAGTGACATTTCCTAATAATTTCTGTGCAGACCTACCATCCCTTTCAGTTGGTCAATGTTCACTAGTGTTTTTTCTGTCCACAGTTCTTTCTCATGCAAAAAATGTTTTCTTACAGAGAAATCTGATCTTGTCAGTCAAAGGAAACTCAAGTCTCAACTGAAGGAACAATTCACCTGTGTGTCTGAAGGGATTGATAGACAGAGAACCTCTGCCCTTCTGAATGACATTTATACAGATCTCTACATCACAGAGGGAGAGAGAGGAGAAATCCATAACCAACACGAGTCCAGACAGGTTCAAGAGGCAAAGTTCAAACCAATGAGAGAAGAAAGACCCATTAAATATCACGATATCTTCAAACATGCATCTGAAAATAATCCCATTAGGACAGTGTTGACGATTGGAGTGGCAGGCATTGGGAAAACCTTTGCATCAATGAAGTACATGCTCGACTGGGCCGACGGTACTGCAGTTGAAAACATTGATTTCACATTTCCACTTCCTTTCCGGGAGCTGAATTTGAGAAAAGAAACAGAACACAGTTTTGAGGAACTTCTGTATGAGTTGTTCCCAGCTATGGAAACGTCACAGATAAACGACTATGACAAATATCAAATCCTGATTGTTCTGGATGGCCTTGATGAATGCCGCTTTGATCTCCAGTTCAATGAAAGTAACAACTGGACAGATGTGAAGAAGCCAACCTCAGTGGGTGTTCTACTGACAAACCTGATCCAAGGAAATCTGCTTCCTAAAGCTAAAATCTGGATCACCTCCCGGCCTGCAGCCTCCAACAATATTCCTGCTGATAAAGTTGACCGAGTTACAGAGGTACGAGGATTCAATGATGAGCAAAAGGAAGAGTATTTCAGGAAGAGATTCAGTAAAAAGGACAAGGCTGAAAAAATCCTCTCACATGTGAAGAAATCAAGGAGTCTGTACACCATGTGTCACATCCCAGTTTTCTGTTGGATAATTTCAAAAGTCCTGGAGGATTTTGTGAACCAAAACAAAGAAGAGGGGATGCCCAAGACTCTGACTGACATGTACATACACTTTCTGTTGCTGCAGTGCAGACAGGCTAATGTGAAGTATAGTGAAGATGGAACAGTTGAGACTTCTGAGACAGGTCCATGCTGGAATGCAAGAAACAAGAAGACAATCTTATCTTTAGGGAAACTAGCTTTTGAGGAGCTAGAGAAAGGAAACCTTCTCTTCACTGAAGACGACCTGAAAGAATATGACATTGACATCACAAATGCTGCCGTCTTCTCTGGGTTACTCACTCAGATCAAGAGAGAAGGTCGTGGGCTGTACCAACAGAAACTGTTTTGCTTTGTTCATTTGAGCATACAAGCATTCTTAGCAGCATTCTTTGTCTTTCACACATTCAACAAAATGGGTGAAAATGTGCTTACCAAACCCACTTCAGTGCTTTCAGATGTGTCTGCATCAGACCTCTACAAGGAAGCAGTGGACAAGGCTCTAGATAGCAAAAATGGAGACTGGGATCTGTTTCTCCGCTTTCTGCTTGGACTTTCTGTGGAGACTAACCAGAAACTGCTGCAAGGGCTGCTGAAAAAGACAGAAAATTACCAGGAGACCTACAAGGAAACAGTTGAGTACATCAAAAAGAAGATTAATGAAGACATCAGTGATGTGGATAAAAACCTCAATCTGTTCCACTGCTTGAATGAGCTCCATGACCACTCCCTTGTTGATGAAGTTAGACAATACCTGCAGTCAGAAAGAGTGCCATTTGAAAGCTTCTCTGCCTCACACTGGGCCGCTCTGACTTTTGTGCTGCTGACATCGGATGAGAAACTGGATGTGTTTGACCTTAAGAAGTACCTGAAATCAGAGAAGGTTCTTCTGGGACTGTTGCCATTGGTCAAAATCTCTCAAACTGCTTTGTAAGTACTTTATTGCACTTAATGAATCAAATTGCCACTGATGTAAATCAGGGCAGCCCTGATGGGCCTGAAAGTTACAGAGTTTTAGGAATTAATATGTAAACACAAGTTTCACACTGGCTCTGTTCTCTGCTTGTTAGGAGTGATAATCGTAATAAATTGTCGCAAAACCCCTGTAGTCTTAGGTCTAACCCTAAATGTTAGTTGACACATTACCTTAGTCCAGAAACACTAATAAATGATATCTCAGTCTACTTACCTGTTTAGAGAGGAGCTTTCAAATTTTCTGTAGACAGCTTTTTGTTATCCCACCATCTGTCTTCTCTGGCTAACATGTACATTTAGTAGAGGATGTCCAGACATCTCTCCTGTGACACTTTGGACAGTAAGAAGCACATGAGCTGAATGTTATGAGCAATGGATTGGTTTGAAATCTACCTTAAGTTCTGTTGTATTATATTAGTGGTGTAGAGCATGTTTTGTCCTTGATGTCAGTGAATGCACCATGCGAAAACCGGAAGTTATTAGAGTTTGCAGAATGAGAGCCACGATGAGTGTCACTAGTGGCCTCACTATTGGCGTGGGCTATGGCTGACATTAGCCCGCCTTCAACCTTCATTAAACTTGCAGAAAAAAATTAATTTGGGCTACAAATTAGTCAAGAATATAGCGTTCACCGTTGCAAAGAATTACTTTCTACTGTGTTTATATTAGTGATTGACTTTCAGAAACTTTAAGTCATGCAACCTCTTGTAGGTAGTCATTTCATTCCGGGAAACAAATTTGTCCAATTACATTTGAGTATCTGGTCGTCACAGTCATGTGAGTTTAAAGTGGGCACCACCCATAGAGCTTCCTAAGAAAAACATCTCCCCACCAGTCATCAAAACATCTTCAAGAAAATCCAACAAGTCCAGTTTCCTTCTTTTTAACTTCCTTTTTGAATGACCTGATGACAGAGAACCTTCACAATAACACTAAATCAGCAGCTTTCTTGCTACTGACCAAGTATTAAACAGGTAGCCAGTCCAGTAATGATGGTTCATGTTTTCTGCTTTCAAATTAATAGTGTTAGAAATGAAGGAGTTGTATTATTGTTGCTCCAGTAGTGACGTACAGAGTTGATGTGTCCAGCACAATTTCTGATTGTAATTGTTTTCACAGACTGAGTGACTGTGAGCTAACTGACGAATCCTGCATTGGTCTGGCATCTTCAGTCCTCAGCTCTGCATCCTCCAATCTCACCGAGCTGGACCTTAGTCACAATGGCCTGTTTGATTCAGGTGTGCAGCGACTTGCAGATGGACTTAAGAGTCTCCACTGTAAACTGGTGATTCTCAAGTAAGTGCTCTTTGCTTTTTATTATTGTTTTACTACAGCTTTATACAGGTATAATACATAAGCCTGGTTAAATTGACAAGTCTGATTGATTTAAAGTCTGATTTGAGATGTACGATAAAGTAAAGATGGCAGGCAGTTAGCTCTCGTGCCTCACAGCAAGAAGGTTCCACATTTGAGTCCAGGACGACTGATGTCTTTCTGAGTTTGCGTGTTCTCAATGTGTCTTGCATTCTTTAATTCATTCTGTAACTACTATTACTAGGGGTGTTCAACTGATTTTAGTTATAAAATAAATAACCACATAAAGCCCAGGTTTACTTGAAGGAGGCCGGACCAGTAACGTAATGAATAACAACAATTTTGTGTAAAGTTCAAGTACATTATCACAGGGTTTAAATGAACTATCCCTTCACAAAACATTTTACGAACAACATCTTAAGAAAAATTAATACAATTTCTGAGTATTGCCACCATCTGCACTTTAGTTGTGACTCTTAATGAAGCAGTGTGACCCCTAGTGGTCAAATTAGGATTAGCAGTTATATTTATAGCTAAAGAGCTGTCCTGTGATTGACTGGCGATCTGTCCAGACTCGTGGACAAGCGGTTACAGGAAATGAAGGAATGAGCTTACTTAATGTCTTCTATGTAATTTTTTGCACTCTGTAAATTCATCCTGCGGCCCAGATTGGACCCTCTGGTGGGCCTCTTCTAGAGGGTTCCAGGGGGACAGGAGCCTCTCCCAGCTGTCATTGCACTAAAATTGGGGTGTCTGTCTATTATAAGGACTACACAGGACAGGGCAAAGACACAAGCAGTCATTCACCCCCACAGGCATACCTACGTCCATTTTTAGGATCACCAATTGACCTCGTACTGGCAGAACACAGGAATGAATCACCTCAATGTTGTGACAAAGCCGATCATTCAATAACAGAATTATGAAAAGTTTATCAACTCTTTTTCTTTAAAGAAAGAAATGTTCAAGCACAGAACCTTCTGGTTATGAAGTGTCAGTGTGAACCACTGCAGCACTGCAGATTTTCGAAACACAAAAAGCAAAATCTAAGTGGTAACCAAAAGAGAAACAAAAACGTCTATGTGTCTGCTCTGCAGGTTGTCAGATTGTCAGGTGACACATAAAGGCTGCTCCTTTCTGGCCACCGCTCTCAAGTCCAAGCCAACCACCCACCTGGAACAACTGGATCTGAGTCACAATCCCATAGGAAAAAATGGGAAGATGGTCCTCTCTGGCATAGCTGAGGACGTGAAGCTAAAGATACTGCGGTATGTTACGACTTCATTGTATATGTTTATATGTGTATATTTGCAATGATATACACTGATCGGACATACAATGACCACTGGACCAGATACTCCTTGAAGGCAACAGCCATCCCCAGAGGTTGCAGCCTGACACAGACACACACAAAAAGAAATTTGCCTTGGTGTTTTGGTTCAGTTTGTTAAGTTGGTCACATTGAAGATTCGTGGTCTGTGATGTACATTATGAGCCAAGCAGTTGCATCTATACCAAGAAATTTTAACCCTCAACCTTCAGTGACAATTGTGATTGGGTGGTGTTTTTTACTGTGCTTACGAAAGATGACAACAACTGCATAGACAGTGGCCTGGGTAATACTACATGTTGAATTTGTGTATTTTTGTTTTCTACTGTACCTGACACTGGTCCATGACAGTTTAACTGTCAGTTTGTAATATAGCAGTTTTGAAGCTCATCTAGTTGTTTTTTTCTTTGTTTTTTACAGCTTTGACCAGGATGGAGAGCAACGTTTAAAATCAGACCTGAAGAAGTGTAAGTATTTTTGTGAGAGTGATTTTTCAGTATTTCATATCTTTGAACTTGTTGAACTAAGGGTCAGATAAAACACCCCTCACATCAAGAGTAAAGGTTCTAATGATGTCATTGAGTTCAATATGAGTAGTGTTTGCTCTCTTGTCTTTAAACTCCACACAAACACCGAATTGAACTGTTTCTTTCAGATGGTGTATGTCTGAAGCTTGATGAAAGCACAGCAAGCAAACGGCTTGTTCTGTCTGAAGGGAACAGAAAAGTAACTATAGGCAAGGTGGAGGAGAACAAAGTTCAACGACGTGGGAACAGCAACAAGTTTAAGAGGACGCAGGTGTTTTGTGATAAGGGCTTCAAAGGGTTCTGCTACTGGGAGGTGGAATGGAAAGGGATGGTCGGCATTGCCGTGGCATATCAGGGAGTGGGTAGAGGAATGGACAGTAGTGGAGGCCTAGGATGTATTGACATGTCCTGGAGTCTGATGTGCTCGAGGACCCAATACACTGCCAGACATGGTAACACATCAAAAGATATTAAAGGACCCTGTTGCCAAAAAATAGCAGTGTTCCTGGACTGGGAAGGTGGAACTCTGAGTTATTACAGTGTCTCATCTGGAGAGTTGAGTCTCATTCACACCTTCCGTGCAAAATTCACAGACTATCTCTTCCCGAGTTTCTGGCTGAAAGAGGGCTCCGTGACCTTATGTGACATAGACTGAACTCTTCAGTGATGGAACAACTTCATGCTGTCGTCACTTTACTCATTTATACTGTAAATCCAGGGTGCCCGATATGCTGATTGACCGGTATATAGTGAAGGTTGTGCGGGTTGATTGCGTGCCATTGAAAAAATCTTTTAGATGTTAGTCTATCATCTATTTGTTGCACCTCCAAAACGAGTAGTAAGACAACCTTTCATCTTTTTTTTTTTCTTTTTACTAGCGATGGTCATATTGATACCAACCTTGGTATCGATACCAGTGTAGTGCCATTGATACTTCAGTGTCAGTTTCTCTCTTGTACAACTGCAGCAGTTTCATTAAAGAGGTGTATTGCACTTGTTAAACACACATACTATTTGAAATGCAGCTAAAAAAAAATAATAAGTTTAATTGTTTTTTTATATTTGCTGTGAAGAGATAATTTTGCACATCGATACCAAATCTAGCGGTATCTCACGCCACTACTTTTTATACGTGTAAGCAAGGAACCCAGTCACTATCCAACTAAAACAGGAACACACAGAACTGTGATCCAATACTACAAGTGCAATAATTTTAGTGCAATGAACCTGTGTACTTTTATATTTATATTTCTTTTGTTTATACCTGCTTATATATAGTAGTAATAATGGTTTGCTATTTAAAAAAATAAATAAAAATCACTCAGGAAAGCTTGCACAGGCAGTCCAGTGTACCTGTACTTTTTTGTACCTGTGCAAATGGCTATTCTATTCTAAAAAGGAATAATAAAAACAAAGATGGATGAAGCTTTTAAGACTGTAGCAACAATCAATATGACTTGTGCTCAGGTATGTAGGTTAGTTTGACTTGGTCACTGGGCGCCCCTATGAATCTGACCTGTTGTTGTTATAAGTATTTTGCATAAAATTGTGTGATTTCCTGTTATTAACTTATTTATAAGATTAAATTATTCTGAAACTACAATCTGGGCACCTATTGAAACTAATAGTTGTGTCTATCTGTCTGTCTGTCTGTTTTCTTTCTGTTTGTAAAGTGTCTTTGAGTTTCTGAAAAGTTCTATATAAATAAAATGTATTATTATTATTATTGTTATTATCATTATTATTATTATTATTATTATTATTATTATTATTATTATTACTGCCCCTAATGGATCTTACAACTCAAACCCTGGAAGCTTCAGTAATCACTGGTAATTAAGGTTGTTAGTTAAGTTATTCCTGTTTAGTTAATTATTTATTTATTCATTCAGTTTAGTCTGTATGGCATTAAGTGGTATTTACAATTGTGTTTTTTTGAACCTCATATATTACTGATGTCCTTTTTTTTTTTTTTTTTGAGTGAACGTAACCACAGATTCCCAGTTCTGAATTATGCAAATGCAACTTTCATTTAAATATATCAGTGGCTCCTCGGCTGAATTAAATTTAATTTATTATTTTAACTGTATTTGATGATGATTAACAAATAAAAACAAACAATATTGCTTCCTTAGTATAACTAAGACCAAATAAATTAAAACATTTTTTGTCAAATTTGTCGGTACAGCCATCAGAATCAGAATCAGAATCAGAAAAAACTTTATTTATCCCCGAAAGGCAATTAGGATGATGATCATGAGGTGGTTCTGGTGTTTATTGAGACTCACACACAGTAAATCAACTACTGAACCTTTACAAAATCTCGTGCTGTGTTATTTTTTTAAATTTCATTTCTTTTGCATAAAAATAAATAAAAACTAGATATTTTAAACAGTTAAACTCAGCAGGTGGCCTGATATGAGCATATCCATAAACAGTATGGAAATATATTAAATATTCTAACCTACTCTAGCATCCTGATACATTTCAGTAAAAGCCAACTCGTTGGTTTGGATAACAAACATTAGCCGAAATTATAACATCGTGCAATTAAAACACTATTTTAAGATTATGTTGCCTCATGGATACTGAATCGTTATACTGCTTGAAAATTGACCGTTTTTGAGGTTTTTTTTCTGGGTTTCTGCATTAAACAGGGAACATGCTCATACTGACTGTCTCTTTACTGATGCTGGTAGTTTCTGCAAACGCTTCCTCATCTCTGCCGAGGCTCTGCTGCTGCTGTTAATGAAGAGGAAAAAGGGACAAACAAGTCACCAGACTGTAACCAGTGTCATCAGGAAAATTAATTATTACAATATACCCACTTCTACACTGAGACTGTAAGAGTTAATGATTAAACTTGCGCAGCCAATAAACTGCAGGAGGAGTCTCTGCTGGAGGAGAAAGTGAAAGAAGCACTGTAGCGATCATCTTTAAACTACATACATGAGGGACGGTTGACTTCACCTGTGCTGGTAAGATCCATTACATGAGCACATGTTGTGTCTAAATCTTATAATAAATGTTATTTGTGTATTTATTAGGTTCTATTTTTGTGCTGAAGCTGTGTTTATTACGCTTACACACAGACTGTGGTTAGGGGTGTGAAGAGCCCGCCTTTAGTTTTTATCTCTGATTATTTGTTTCTATTGTTTTTACATTTAGACAATGACACTGTAACACATTACGTTGTGGTATTAGTTGTGGTAATAGTTTGACTTGGAGAAAATGATAAACCTTTGTCAGAGTTTCTTGTTTGTGCAGGTGTATCTTAAAGTCACACTATTCTAACACTGTTGTCATATGAATTGAGTATTTCACCATCAAGCTGAACATTGAGGCCAAGAATCAGCAGATTTTTATTCATTTTTCAATAGTTTTTTGAATCATTACACTCACCTCTTCCTGATATCACAACCAGAACTCATGTTATACTGCTTGATTACTTTATTGCAAGGTGCACCTTGTTCAGATAAACTGAATGTAACTAAAGGTCAAGGAGGTAGCAGATAAGTCAGGAGGTGCGGGTTGGCAGAAGCAAGACACAAAATGGTCACTAATGACTTTTTCTTTTCTTTTCTTTGTCTTTTATAATTTGTTCTGCATATCTGTAACTTAGTGGTAATGTTACTAAACCATGGCAGAAATTACAGTTTGAAAATGACAGTATGGTATGGAAAGGTGTAAAATAAATGATTTCTAGAACTACAGAGCCTGTTTTACCTGCACTCAGCCATGTTTCCATGAGGAGTAACTGCTTCAATAAAGGACCTGAAAACATGAAAAATGGATTCAAGGTAAGAAAACTGTGACAATATTTCCCAGAAACAGACACATAGTAGAATAAAGTGAAAGCCAATGTTGAAGTTTTGCATATGTAATGGTTTAATGGTTGACACTGAACATGATTTATCACACAGATGTGATTCCTGTGACTTGGGTTTGACCATTACAAGTTCACATTTAAAGTTGGTGTGAGGTGGAAGGAAGTTCTTATCACATCTGGTCATTATGTTGCAAGATCACCAGTTCTTCAAGCCATGTCTTAACAACTGGTCTCATTTCCGTACTCTATAAACACATTGTTTGGGGTACAGTAAGATATTATGCAATCAGTGACTGTCTTCAGTGGTATCTACTGCTGTTCTATGCTGTTCTGTTCTACTACCAGAACTATGAATGAATATAACAAGTGTAAATTATGTGAAATTATCCATTCATAATGTTGAACATTTAACCTGACTTGACTTAGAGAAATGGCTGACTGTAAACTGGATGTTAATCTACCTGTTAATCTACTTTGCTGTCTTTCACAACTTGCATGACACATAAGCATTGCATGACACCAGCATTTTGCTGCTGTGTACTTAGTACCAGTATTGAAGGTTTTGCATGTGTAATGGTTTATGACCATGACATAGTCTTTATAGGTGTAATACTTGTCACAAAGGTAAAACCAAATTAAGGATTTCTGTGTAATGGTTTATGACCATCACATAGTCTTTATAGGTGTAATACTTGTCACGAAGGTAAAACCTTTTTAAGGATTTCTGTTGTACCCTTTTTCATTTGGCTTTTGGATAAACTCTATAGACCACCTTCACCTGCACCCAGTGGTGTTTCTATGAGAAGTGACTGGTCCAAGGATGAACCAGGAAACTTCAGGAACGAACCAAGGTAAGAAGCTGCCGTAACAGTTTGAAAGTGTTTGAAAGTGTTTGAAACTGACAAATTCCAGAGAAAACACAATCGCAATGACCGTTCCCTCTTGAAATACCAAAAATATAATTAAAGTTTTCCTTTGCATGTTGCCAATTGGGTCCTTGGTTAAACTCTGTAGACCACCTTCACCTGCACCCAGTGGTGTTTCTATGAGAAGTAACTGGTCCAAGGATGAACCAGGAAACTTCAGGAACGAACCAAGGTAGGACACTGTGGTAACAGTGTGTTTGGATGAACCAGTTTTAGAACTTGAGGGTTAATGACAAATGCTTAGATCAGACTATCAGAATGTCATACATTTCTGAATTGAAATGGCAGACATATAGCAGGTATATACACTCACCGGCCACTTTATTAGGTACACTTTGCTAGTAAAAGGTAGGACCCCCTTTGCCTTCAGATTCTTCGTGGCATTCTTCCAACAAGGTGTTGGAAACATTCCTCAGAGATTTTGATGCATATTGACATGATAGCATCACGTTGGTACAAGGTAGGATGGATCCATGCTTTAATGTTGTTTATGCCAAATTCTGACCCTGCCATCGAATGTTGCCGCTGAAATCAAGATTCGTCAGACCAGGGATCGTTTTTCCAATCTTCTGTTGACCAATTCTGGCCAGCCTGTGCCAGCTGTAGTCTCAGTTTGCTGTTCTTAGCTGACAGGAGTGGCCCCCGGTTCTTTCTTCCTTTTCAGTTTCCCTAGGGGAGGTTCACTATCCAACACTTTGAAAACTCCTGGTTTAGTCAATGAGAGTTAACATGTTCTTTATAAGGTTAATGCTTGTGACTTGAGCTGTACCAATTCCCTCTTGAAATGCAAAACATATAATTAAGGATTTGTGCCCTTTTTCATTTGGCTGTTTGGATAAACTCTATAGACCACCTTCACCTGCACCCAGTGGTGTTTCTATGAGAAGTGACTGGTCCAAGGATGAACCAGGAAACTTCAGAAACGAACCAAGGTAAGAAACTGCGGTAACAGTGTGTTTGAAAGTGACAAATTCAGAGAAAACACAACCGCAATGACCATTCCCTCTTGAAATACCAAAAATATAATTAAAGTTTTCCTTTGCATGTTGCTGATTGAGTCTTTGGTTAAACTCTGTAGACCACCTTCACCTGCACCCAGTGGTGTTTCTATGAGAAGTGACTGGTCCAAGGATGAACCAGGAAACTTCAGGAACGAACCAAGGTAAGAAACTGCCGTAACAGTTTGAAAGTGTTTGAAAGTGACAAATTCAGAGAAAACACAACCGCAATGACCATTCCCTCTTGAAATACCAAAAATATAATTAAAGTTTTCCTTTGCATGTTCCCGATTGGGTCCTTGGTTAAACTCTGTAGACCACCTTCACCTGCACCCAGTGGTGTTTCTATGAGAAGTGACTGGTCCAAGGATGAACCAGGAAACTTCAGGAACGAACCAAGGTAGGACACTGTGGTAACAGTGTGTTTGGATGAACCAGTTTTAGAACTTGAGGGTTAATGACAAATGCTTAGATCAGACTATCAGAATGTCATACATTTCTGAATTGAAATGGCAGACATATAGCAGGTATATACACTCACCGGCCACTTTATTAGGTACACTTTGCTAGTAAAAGGTAGGACCCCCTTTGCCTTCAGATTCTTCGTGGCATTCTTCCAACAAGGTGTTGGAAACATTCCTCAGAGATTTTGATGCATATTGACATGATAGCATCACGTTGGTACAAGGTAGGATGGATCCATGCTTTAATGTTGTTTATGCCAAATTCTGACCCTGCCATCGAATGTTGCCGCTGAAATCAAGATTCGTCAGACCAGGGATCGTTTTTCCAATCTTCTGTTGACCAATTCTGGCCAGCCTGTGCCAGCTGTAGTCTCAGTTTGCTGTTCTTAGCTGACAGGAGTGGCCCCGGTTCTTTCTTCCTTTTCAGTTTCCCTAGGGGAGGTTCACTATCCAACACTTTGAAAACTCCTGGTTTAGTCAATGAGAGTTAACATGTTCTTTATAAGGTTAATGCTTGTGACTTGAGCTGTACCAATTCCCTCTTGAAATGCAAAACATATAATTAAGGATTTGTGCCCTTTTTCATTTGGCTGTTTGGATAAACTCTATAGACCACCTTCACCTGCACCCAGTGGTGTTTCTATGAGAAGTGACTGGTCCAAGGATGAACCAGGAAACTTCAGAAACGAACCAAGGTAAGAAACTGCGGTAACAGTGTGTTTGAAAGTGACAAATTCAGAGAAAACACAACCGCAATGACCATTCCCTCTTGAAATACCAAAAATATAATTAAAGTTTTCCTTTGCATGTTGCTGATTGAGTCTTTGGTTAAACTCTGTAGACCACCTTCACCTGCACCCAGTGGTGTTTCTATGAGAAGTGACTGGTCCAAGGATGAACCAGGAAACTTCAGGAACGAACCAAGGTAAGAAACTGCGGTAACAGTGTGTTTGAAAGTGACAAATTCAGAGAAAACACAACCGCAATGACCATTCCCTCTTGAAATACCAAAAATATAATTAAAGTTTTCCTTTGCATGTTGCTGATTGAGTCTTTGGTTAAACTCTGTAGACCACCTTCACCTGCACCCAGTGGTGTTTCTATGAGAAGTGACTGGTCCAAGGATGAACCAGGAAACTTCAGGAACGAACCAAGGTAAGAAACTGCCGTAACAGTTTGAAAGTGTTTGAAAGTGACAAATTCAGAGAAAACACAACCGCAATGACCATTCCCTCTTGAAATACCAAAAATATAATTAAAGTTTTCCTTTGCATGTTCCCGATTGGGTCCTTGGTTAAACTCTGTAGACCACCTTCACCTGCACCCAGTGGTGTTTCTATGAGAAGTGACTGGTCCAAGGATGAACCAGGAAACTTCAGGAACGAACCAAGGTAGGACACTGTGGTAACAGTGTGTTTGGATGAACCAGTTTTAGAACTTGAGGGTTAATGACAAATGCTTAGATCAGACTATCAGAATGTCATACATTTCTGAATTGAAATGGCAGACATATAGCAGGTATATACACTCACCGGCCACTTTATTAGGTACACTTTGCTAGTAAAAGGTAGGACCCCCTTTGCCTTCAGATTCTTCGTGGCATTCTTCCAACAAGGTGTTGGAAACATTCCTCAGAGATTTTGATGCATATTGACATGATAGCATCACGTTGGTACAAGGTAGGATGGATCCATGCTTTAATGTTGTTTATGCCAAATTCTGACCCTGCCATCGAATGTTGCCGCTGAAATCAAGATTCGTCAGACCAGGGATCGTTTTTCCAATCTTCTGTTGACCAATTCTGGCCAGCCTGTGCCAGCTGTAGTCTCAGTTTGCTGTTCTTAGCTGACAGGAGTGGCCCCCGGTTCTTTCTTCCTTTTCAGTTTCCCTAGGGGAGGTTCACTATCCAACACTTTGAAAACTCCTGGTTTAGTCAATGAGAGTTAACATGTTCTTTATAAGGTTAATGCTTGTGACTTGAGCTGTACCAATTCCCTCTTGAAATGCAAAACATATAATTAAGGATTTGTGCCCTTTTTCATTTGGCTGTTTGGATAAACTCTATAGACCACCTTCACCTGCACCCAGTGGTGTTTCTATGAGAAGTGACTGGTCCAAGGATGAACCAGGAAACTTCAGAAACGAACCAAGGTAAGAAACTGCGGTAACAGTGTGTTTGAAAGTGACAAATTCAGAGAAAACACAACCGCAATGACCATTCCCTCTTGAAATACCAAAAATATAATTAAAGTTTTCCTTTGCATGTTGCTGATTGAGTCTTTGGTTAAACTCTGTAGACCACCTTCACCTGCACCCAGTGGTGTTTCTATGAGAAGTGACTGGTCCAAGGATGAACCAGGAAACTTCAGGAACGAACCAAGGTAAGAAACTGCGGTAACAGTGTGTTTGAAAGTGACAAATTCAGAGAAAACACAACCGCAATGACCATTCCCTCTTGAAATACCAAAAATATAATTAAAGTTTTCCTTTGCATGTTGCTGATTGAGTCTTTGGTTAAACTCTGTAGACCACCTTCACCTGCACCCAGTGGTGTTTCTATGAGAAGTGACTGGTCCAAGGATGAACCAGGAAACTTCAGGAACGAACCAAGGTAAGAAACTGCCGTAACAGTTTGAAAGTGTTTGAAAGTGACAAATTCAGAGAAAACACAACCGCAATGACCATTCCCTCTTGAAATACCAAAAATATAATTAAAGTTTTCCTTTGCATGTTCCCGATTGGGTCCTTGGTTAAACTCTGTAGACCACCTTCACCTGCACCCAGTGGTGTTTCTATGAGAAGTGACTGGTCCAAGGATGAACCAGGAAACTTCAGGAACGAACCAAGGTAGGACACTGTGGTAACAGTGTGTTTGGATGAACCAGTTTTAGAACTTGAGGGTTAATGACAAATGCTTAGATCAGACTATCAGAATGTCATACATTTCTGAATTGAAATGGCAGACATATAGCAGGTATATACACTCACCGGCCACTTTATTAGGTACACTTTGCTAGTAAAAGGATGGACCCCCGTGCCTTCAGATTTCATGGCATTCTTCCAACAAGGTGTTGGAAACATTCCTCAGGGATTTTGATGCATATTGACATGATAGCATCACGTTGGTACAAGGTAGGATGGATCCATGCTTTAATGTTGTTTATGCCAAATTCTGACCCTGCCATCCGAATGTTGCCGCTGAAATCAAGATTCGTCAGACCAGGGAACGTTTTTCCAATCTTCTGTTGACCAATTCTGGTCAGCCTGTGCCAGCTGTAGTCTCAGTTTGCTGTTCTTAGCTGACAGGAGTGGCACCCTTTTTTTTTGAAAGAGACAAATTCAGAGAAAACAGAATTGCAATGACTATGTGAAAAGTATTGACGTGAATAAGTTCCCTCTTGAAAAAGTACCAAAAATATAATAAGGAGTTCCGGTGTCAGGGAAGAGTGAAGACGCACACTGTTGCCCTCCTCACCTGTTTCGGGAATTGCTTACTTAAGTCATCAAATTATCTGAACCACACACACAGAACTTTGTGTGTGTAGAACTTTGTTGTAAGACTTGACAAACAGCAGGAATTCATGACGAGCGAAAGACCCAACACAAGAGCAACCTAGTCGAGCGAGGCTGCAGCTAACGTTAGCTATAGTTACTCCGCTATAGCTATAGCTATAGCTACAGAAGCTGGGGCTAGCACGAGCTCTCAACTCACCCGGAGAGATTTTAAGGGGCTGCTCAACCATATGAAAGACGAGATTCTGTCAGAGCTTCCTTGCACGGTTGCCACAAGAGCTGGAAGTCTGTGAAGGTTCTCAGTCATCCAGTTCATGGTGCATTTGACAAACAACCTAAGGTTACCACTGCACCGGCCCAGTTTATTATCCCTGTCAGACTGCCGATGACGTAGACAGATCCCTTCCCCTCTCACTCTTTCTTGTTTGTGTATTAGGAAAAAAGGAAAAAGAGAGGTTTCTCCTTTTTTGTGTGTGTGTTTGTGTGATCCGTTTTACCAGAGACACATTCTGCAACATTCTGCAAGTTCTCAGCAAAGTAAATATCTATCCTTTATTGCTAAATTTCTAGTATTACTTTCTCCGTTTCACTTCCAAGAGCCTGGAAGAGTCTTAGAGTCTGGTGAGGAGTGCCAAGATGCATGTGTTAGGCTCAATGCACCTTAGAAGCAGTTGTTGGATAAGTACTGCACTTAGTTTGGGTAAGTGCCATGGTGTGGTGGGGGTCATATCCTCTGGATTGTGTTTTTTTTTTCCTTTTCTTTTTGCGTTTTCTTGTTTTGCACTACTTAAAGTTTCTCACCATAATGATACTGCCAGGTAGGAAGGAGGTGTTGAGTTGAGGACCCAGATGCAGGACTACAGATGAGGCCGGGTTTCAAACACAAAAGGTATTTAATAATTAACAAAAAGCGCTACGCGAAGCAGGAAAATCCAAAATCCAAAATTAAAAGAAATCATCAACTTGGCATGGGAACATGTAACAAGATGTGGAGACATGGAACATGGCATGGGGACATTAACGATGCAACCAGAAACAAAGGGAAGGGCAGGGCTATGTGTACACAAGAGGACTCAGGGGAGACAAGGTACAGGTGAGACACATGAGGGCAATCAACCAGGTGAAATCAATTAACAATTAAGGGACACACAAGGAAGCACAAGACAGTAAATCCAGAACTTAACAAAATAAAACAGGAAACACAAAACATGACATGGACAGACATGTCAAAACCAAGGAAGCACGACAGCCAGGAAACTAGGAAACTTGACAAAATACGACAGGAAACTTCAAAACATGACTCACAAAATAAAAGACAGATACAGACCATGACAGATACCAGCTATACTCACCTGTATCGTTATCTTATTGAACTGAATGACTGGGGTTAATAATAGAAATCTCAATTTGATCTCTTGGAATGTAAAGGGCTTAAACCACCCAGTTAAAAGGAACAGAGTACTGGCTCACCTCTCTCAGCTGCATGTGGACATAGGGTTTCTACAAGAAACACACTTTCACAACGCTGATGTTAATAGAATTCGTAGAGGCTGGGTTGGGGAAGTTTTTCACTCAAGATTTAACTCTAAGGCCAGAGGCACTGCTATACTCATTCACAAAGACATCTCATTCGGTCACTGTTAATCCTTGTTGTCCTTAATAAATATGTAATTTCTAGCAAACATATACACTCTTATCTGGGACGATGAGGGTTTTATGAAATCCTCATCGTCCTCATCCTTTATGAAAGCCAATCCACAGCTCTTCACACGGGCTGGCAGCCAACCTTCCACCTTTTACCTGCAGGACTACAGCAGAGAGAGCAAAAGAGAGACATACACAAATCTATACACATAACATTTTGCTAGACACTCTCTATTCCCTTTATAGATCGCATCACATATGACAGTATTGTCATCTCCGATCATGCCCCACTCTCTGTCGAATTATCTTTCCCGGAACAACCACCTGCATGCAGAACATGGCCCTTGAACTCTCTTTTACTCTCAGGCTCTAAATTTGCAAAAATTTGTGAGCACTCAGATAAAGTTCTGTATTGAAACAAATGCTACGCCAGATATCTCTCATGGTACTCTTCGTGAGTCCTTAAAAGCCTTCCTGCGTGGCCAGATATTTAGTTTCACTTCCTACAGTAAAACAGAAAACATCTCTAAATTACTAAGTGACAATATAGCCCTGTTAGATGTACAGTACACAACCTCACCTACTCCTGAACTCTGTCAGAAGAGGATTCATCTTCAAACTGAGTTTGATCTAGCCTCAACCGCCAAGGCTGAGCACCTGCTTCTAAGGGCCATATATACTGTGTATGAATTTGGGGATAAAGCGGGCAGACTTTTGGCTCAACAAGCTCAACAGTCATACATACATACAAATACAAAACACTTCAGGTTCCACGGTCACTGACCACAAACAAATCAATGACACGTTTGCTGAGTACTATGGTAAATTATATACTTCAGAGTCTTTTTTTTATCAGGAACTGAGTCTACCTAGGCTAAACAATACTTGGAGATCTACTCTCGACAATCCACTGATGGTTGAGGAAGTTCGGGAAGCCATTAACTGCATGTGTTTTCTGGGAAAACACCTGGGCCCGATGGGTTCCCAGTGGAACTTTTCAAAAGACTCTCTAGCTAGCTATCTCTGTTACTTTTGTTCAATGAAGCCCTCTTCCACGGCCAGCTGCCACAAACATTGAGGCAAGCCTCAATATGCTTAATTCCCAAAAAAACCCTATCAAACAGGATTTGTTTAAGAACAACACTCCTTCTCGAACACCTGTAGGCTCCTTGATATATTGTACACCCAGTCAGAGTCTTATTCTCCTGAAACTATTGTAGCCTTAGATGCAGAAAAGCCTTTTGATCAGGCGGAATGGGGCTTCCTTTTCCATACCCTATCAAGATTTGGCTTTGGACCCACTTTTATTTCCTGGGTCAAATTACTTTACAGTGGTCCCTTAGCCTCAGTTCAAACAAATGCAAAGTCCCTTCCGTCCATCCTATCTATGCTGGAACAGTTCGGGAAACTCTCCAGTTACAAGGGCAATATGCAAAAAAGTGAGGTGGGTGTTTGGTTACTCTATAGACCACCTTCACCTGCACCCAGTGGTGTTTCTATGAGAAGTGATTGGTCCAAAAATGTGAAAAGCATTGACGTGGATACGTTACCTCTTGAACTAAATATGGGGTCCATATTTAGGAAACATGGTATTCCTTTTCATTGCTTTGCTGATGATGTGCAGGTGTACTTGCCATTAAAGGTCCCTTCTCTGGAATCTCTTCATGCTGTGTCCAGTTGTATGAGGGAAATTAAAACATGGATGGATAAATTTTCTAAAACGAAATGAAAGTAAAACTGGTTGTTCTGTTGGTCACCCTGACCTGGTTGGGGTCCTTGCCAGCTCCCTTGGCCCACTAGCACCTTTCATAGGATTCCAGGCAAAGAGTCTTCGTGTAATTATTGATGGGGCACTTAAATAGGACAAGCAGGTAAGCTCAGTGGTGAAGGCTAGCTTTCTTCAGTCAAACCCCACCTGAAAATGACAGACCTAGAAAGAGTTATCCATGCCTTTATTAGATCACGACTAGACTATGCCTTGTACTTGTACGTCGGCATTGGTCGACTCAAAGCTCAACCGTCTCCAGCTTGTCCAGAACACAACTCTCTCCTAACTGGGACAAAGAAACGAGTACATATAACACCAGTTAATTTTCTCTTCATTGGCTCCCAGTTAGGTACAGGATTGATTTTAAGATTCTTTTATTTGTTTCTAAAGCTCTGAATGGGCTGGCCCCAGAATACCTTTCTGACCTTTTGAGCGTGCATCATCCATCCAGAGCGCCTAGGTCAGCTGACCAGATGGTCCTGGATGCTCCTCATTCCCTCCTTAAAACTAGAGGGGATTGAGCTTTTGCAGTGGTGGATCCCACACTGTGGAACGCTTTGCCTCTGTTTCACAACCATGAACAATCATAACAATTCTCAAAAGCACTACTGGTAGACCTGTTTGGTTTACACCATTCCCACCTCATGCACAAACTGTGAAGATGCAGATTTGATCTTCAGTAGTTTTGTAGGCACAATTTGAGAATTTCTGGAGCATTCCTGAATAATTGACACTTCCCTTTATTCTAAGGTAAAATGTAACATTGCTCTCAGGCAAGTAAGCCAGAACAAACAAAAGCCGGAGAGAACAAAATAACCAAAAATTATATTCACACACACAAATCAATTAACTACTATTAATTTGTGGTAAAGAGGAATGATATATGCTCTAGGACAGGCATGTCAAACATACGGCCCGCGGGCCGGACCCGGCCCGTTGGGTCATTTAATCCGGCCCGGCATAAATTTCTGAGTATGTCAAAAAAAGAAGCGAGTCTCTAGCTCATTTCTATTAAAAGTTGTAATTTTTTTTAAATAAATACAAACTAAATGCTCTCTCCGGCCGCTAGAGGGCAGTAAATGTGTAAAAGCGCTCACGTCAAGCATGCGGCACTGACACGAGTTAGTCACACGAAATAAACATTCGCAACGTGATGTGTCCAAGTAAAAATAAACCGGCAGTCTTGCTTCACCATTCACCACTACTAAACAAGTTATCGGTCAACACACCCTTCCAAAATGGCACTGTCAAAAAAAAGAAGAGTGGACACGGAGTGCAGAGTTTTCCAGGAGAAATGGACCGAGAAGTATTTATTCACAGAAGTGAATGCAAAACCAGTGTGCTTGGTATGTAATCAGCAAGTTGCAGTGTTCAAAGAGTTTAATATTCGGCGCCACTCATCATAAAGACAAGTATGTCATATTAAAGACAATTAATATTGTGCAGTATAGGGTTAGTAGTAGGCCCAGCCTAGTAGTTTGATCTGATGTAATCTAATCCTATTGCCCATGCACTGCTATAACTTTTTTATTTATTTATTTTATTTTATTTTGTATTTCTTTTTTCATTTATTTCAAAGCAGTATGAAAATTAAGGCGAAAATATTTTTTTTATAGCTCCCACTTGAGTTTGTTTAGTGTGGTGAGTTGGTTCAGGTGTAAAACTGCATTCACTCAACTGTTAAAATAAACCAGTTGTTAACACATTCACGGCCAAACATGAAAAATCATTTTTTTCCCATTGTTTTTGAATAAATGTGTTGTGCTTAGAAAAGATCTCTTGTCATCCGTGATTATAATATGTAGGGTAGGCTACAAATGTAGGCTGAATGATAAAGCATAGTACTGAAAAACAAGGCTAAATATTTGGAGTTGACATTCTTTTGCTGATCCGGCCCACCTGAGAACAGAAAGTCTGGATCCGGCCCCAGAGCCAAACTGAGTTTAACATGCCTGCTCTAGGATCACTAATAGGGTTTGCAGGAAACTGACTGACCTGACTTCCACAATTAGAATGTCATCATGTTTTGGCAATATGTAATAAACGAGAACTTGCTGCTGCATCACATCTGTGTCACAAATGTTCTTTTCAGTCCCAGGCAGGATAAGAGACCAGTAACATCTGAACCCATAAGGTGTGGACCAACTACAAGGGACGAATCTGAGAAAGTCGATTGCAACTTCGAACAAGGTTTAGACTTAGTTGATATTTTCTTGTTAGTTCTTACATGATTGCACGTTACTGATGTTTGGTGGTGGTCGGACAGGTGGATTGGCAGCCATGTTTCCGTCAGTCTGCCACAGTGTGACTGTGTGAGTGGATGAATAATGTATTCAGTGTGAAGTGTCTTTAGGTATTTAGAAAAGCACTTTATATAATCCGTGCATTATTATTGTAAAGAAAAACTTTTGGCACTGTTACATACACACTGAAAACAACTTCATTGTATCTTTCTTCAATTCATTTTCATGATTTCTGTTGTTCTCTCTCAATTTAGAAAATTCTATCACCTGGCAACAGTTTGGGAAGAAGAGAATCTTGGACCTGTACGAGAAAGAACTGAGTCAGGGGAAGAATTATTCAGAACTCTATGAGGTGGTGAATAACAACCAACTTGGACAAAAGCAAACATACAATGATATATTTCAGTCAAAGGACAAGACTGTGAGAACAGTACTAACAAAGGGAGTGGCTGGTGTTGGTAAAACATTTTACTCAAGGATGTTCATGGTTGAATGGGCAAAAGGAAGGTCCAACCAGAACATAGACTTGATAGTCCCACTCCACTTCAGAAAGCTGAATGAAAGAAGAGACACAAGTATGGAAGAGCTGCTTAAACATTTAGCATTTTTAAATGATGCCCAAGTGAAAGAAATTTGCAACCATGAGTGTAAATTAGCTTTTGTCCTTGATGGGTTAGAAGAATGTAAACTTCCTTTTGACTTTGAAAACAACAAAAAACTGACAGATACACAAGAAGCAGCCTCGATGGACAGGTTGTTAACAAACCTCATCAAGGGGGATTTGCTTCCCAACGCTCATCTCTGGATCATCTCTCAACCTTCAGGAGTTAGAAAGATTCCTCCAGAGCATATTAAGAAGGTTACAGAATGTCGAGGTAAGAAACAGCAAATCATGGACACAAATGTGTGAGTCTTAAAAATAATCACTTTCATGATATTTATATTTAATTCAGGCTCTGTCTATTCTGTTCTACTCTTAAAAAAAGATTTATTTATTGCCAATACACAAAGTACATTTGACACATTTTTTATAACATACAACTTAGAATAACAAATAAAGAAAGAAAAAAAAAACACAAAAAGACACAAAAAAACAGTGGCTTAACTCCTAGAGGTTAAACACCCAGACCCACCTTCCCCCACCATGGAAGGGTACAATCCACAACACTCAGTCCTTATTTGAGGAAACTCCCGACCTTCAGCTGCTAAAAAGCTGCCTGATGCTTGTGTTAACAGGAGGACAGAAATACGAGGTAAGATTATAAGTGTAGACAAAGCTACTATGAAATGAGAACCTCTCAATAAATGTTTTCTTTGGGAAGTTTCTAATGACATATAATCTGACTGAGCAGTGTCACAATGTATTTAGGTCATGTCGTCATATTTTCATCAATAGGTCAAAAGCTCAAAACCAAACTGGCCTTTTCTAGGGGAGACTCTAAACATTGAGTCAAAGGAGCTATCTAGTTAATATATGGATGGATCATAATGCGTCTAATAATCCCCATCTCTAATCGTGGTTAAATCAGTTTGCAGTCAGATGCACAGTCAGATGTACAAATGCATATGACCCGTGTATATGGTTGTTTTTGATCATTTGATTACCATTTTTCTTACAGAGAAGCCTGATGTTGCAAGGCAAAGGAAACTCAAGTCTCAACTGAAGAAACAATTCACCTGTGTGTCTGAAGGGATTGATAGACAGAGAACCTCTGCCCTTCTGAATGACATTTATACAGATCTCTACATCATAGAGGGAGAGAGAGGAGAAATCCACAAACAGCATGAGTCCAGACAGGTCCAAGAGGCAAAGTTCAAACCAATGAGAGAAGAAAGACCCATTAAATATCACGATATCTTCAAACCTGCATCTGAAAATAATCCCATTAGGACTGTCTTGACGATTGGAATGGCAGGCATTGGAAAAACCTTTGCATCAACGAAGTACATGCTCGACTGGGCCGAGGGTACCGCAGTTGAAAACATTCATTTCACATTTCCACTTCCTTTCCGGGAGCTGAATTTGAGAAAAGAAACAGAACATAGTTTTGAGGAACTTCTTCATCAGTTCTTCCCAGCTATGGAAAATTCAGAGATAAATGACTTTGACAAATATCAAATCCTGTTTGTTCTGGATGGCCTTGATGAATGTCGCCTTGATCTCAAGTTCAATGAAAGTAACAAGTGGACAGATGTGAAGAAGCCAACCTCAGTGGGTGTTCTACTGACAAACCTGATCCAAGGAAAACTGCTTCCTAAAGCTCAAATCTGGATCACCTCCCGGCCTGCAGCCTCCAACAATATTCCTGCTGATAAAGTTGACCGAGTTACAGAGGTACGAGGATTCAATGATGAGCAAAAGGAAGAGTATTTCAGGAAGAGATTCAGTGATAAGGACCTGGCTGAAAAAATCCTCTCACATGTGAAGAAATCAAGGAGTCTGTACATCATGTGTCACATCCCAGTTTTCTGTTGGATCACTTCAAAAGTCCTGGAGGATTTTGTGAACCAAAACAAAGAAGAGGGGATGCCCAAGACTCTGACTGACATGTACATACACTTTCTGTTGCTGCAGTGCAGACAGGCTAATGTGAAGTATAGTGAAGAGGGAGCAGATCAAACTTCTGAGACAGGTCCATGCTGGAATGCAAGAAACAAAGAGACAACCTTATCTTTAGGGAAACTAGCTTATAAGGAGCTAAAGAAAGGAAACTTTGTCTTCACTGAAGACGACCTGACAAAATATCACATTAACATCACAAATGCTGCCGTCTTCTCTGGGTTACTCACTCAGATCAAGAGAGAACGCCGTGGGCTGTACCAAAAGAAACTGTTTTGCTTTGTTCACTTGAGCATTCAAGAGTTTCTGGCTGCATTCTATGCCTTTCACACATTCAACAACATGGGTGAAAATGTGCTCACCAAACTCACTTCAGTGGTTTCAGATGTGTCTGCATCAGACTTCTACAAGAAAGCAGTGGACAAGGCTCTAGATAGCAAAAATGGAGACTGGGATCTGTTTCTGCGCTTTCTGCTTGGACTCTCAGTGGACACTAACCAGACACTGCTGCAAGAGCTGCTGAAAAAGACAGAAAATTACAAGAAGACCTACAAGGAAACAGTTGAGTACATCAAAAAGAAGATCAATGAAGACAACAGTGACCCAGATAAAAACCTCAATCTGTTTCACTGTTTGAATGAGCTCCATGAACACTCCCTTGTTGACGAAGTTAAAAAATACATGCAGTCAGAAACAGTGGCTTTTGACAGCTTCTCTGCCTCACAGTGGTCAGCTCTGACTTTCGTGCTGTTGACATCAGACGCATGGCTGGATGTGTTTGATCTTAAGAAGTATGTGAAATCAGAGAAGGTTCTTCTGGGACTGTTGCCATTGGTCAAAGTCTCCAAAACTGCTTTGTAAGTACTCTTATTCTACTTCTTGTCTTTTGGAAAAGCCTTTACTGCAGCAGTCTTCATGTCTTCAGTTGTTTTTGGTGGGTCCTTTAGTTTTCTCTTCAGCAAGTGAAATGCAGCTCAGTCTGGTGGATATCAGTTGATTGATTCGGTCGCCTAACGATTATTAAACATGAAACACTGTTTTGTGTCGACCTGGCCTCCAGCTTCACTTTCATCAATGGTGTCTGAAGACAAATTATAGAAATGTTTGTATCTGTGAACCTCCTCAGTTAACCTTGCCCCAATGTGTTCTGTCTTTATTGATCCAAAACAACCAAGTCGAAAATTGTGGAGATTGAGAAACGATCGGAAATACTAAAGTGGAAACACTCTATTACCAATTGGACCAATCACAGCTCTTGTGTTGACAGAGTTCTTCTCTGTCAACTTAACGCAGAAGTCTAAACCATCTAGTCCTCTGTCCATAGGAAGATTGAAGGTATAAATGACAGATTGGATCGCAGGCATTGAAAAGAGTCATGACTTAGTTTCCTTCTATCGGTCAAATAACTTTCCTATGTGTGCGTGAAGAATACTCAATTGAGATATGAAACTTAATCAACGCAATCAATCAAAAAAAAGGTTTACTGTTACTAGTACAAGTACCAGCGAAATTAGCCATCAACCCATCCATACATATACAAAACATACATACACTTTGACAAAATGGGGGGTAGACAGGACAGGAAGACAGGGATGGAAAAGAGAGATGCAGAGTGACGTGAGGAAAGGGGAGGAGAAAGAAAAAAACAACTACTATACTATGCTTCTGTGAAGAGTACAGTGTGGGAACATGAAAAAAAACTCAGCAACATAAGCACACAATAAGTACACTTTAAAAACATGAAAATCTCAGGACTTGCATCAGGGAAGGGGGAGAGGGGTATGTGAGTGTGGTAGGGGTAGAGGTAAAACCAAGTGCAAACAAGCAGCCATCCGTTCCTGCAGCCACCAGGCGCTGGTCGTGGACCCGCTTGTCACACTGGGGGGGTGAAAGCCGCAAAGGCGGATGGAGGTACGGGGGGTGATTGCATATCTGTCCATATGTGTGTGTCTGTGTAGGCCTGGAGAGTCGCTTCCGCCTGGCATCACAATCTTTCTGCCTCGGTGCAGAGACAACCTTGATCAGGTCCCAGACAGAGTCAACAATCAGCAGGTGTCCAAGGGAGTCGGGGCAGGAATGCAAGAGGGAGTTGTTGTTCTAGCAGCGGCCTTGGCTGAGGCCAGTGCTGTTAGGGTGCCGAAAACAAATAAGATTGCGATTGTTTGGTCTTGGGGCAAGTAGAGGAATTCTTTTGCCCGACTACTCTGTTTGTCCATTCTGGTCTCCGAATCGATCCATTCTCCTTTGCAAAGCCAAAATCTTCTCCATGATGTCACCCATATTGCGTTTAAGATTCAAGTTCAAGTTATGAATCGCCACAGTCTGAGTGCCAACAGCTCTGCCCACCACTTTAATCATGTCGGGAAGCTTTGTGGGGCTTTTGACAACTGTCTCCGTTCTTTGATTTCCTCAATAAACTAATCCAATCAGCAAAAGACCTGACATCATGGTTCCGAATAGGAATCTTCAATGTTCTCCATGGAAAGAGACGCCAGACATATGACCCGCCACCTCTCCCACGTGTCCATCGTGTAGCCAGCTGCAAACGTTCTGGCAGGGCAGTCCGGCTCCCCCGAACCCAGGCTTCTTGTCGAAAAAATTGTGTCAATTGTGTTCAGAAACCAGTTTATCAATTCCATTATTTTGTAGTTTCGAGAGCAGTGTGGAGAGTCTCTCAAATGTATAGCGATTTTCATTCCAGATATTTTCACAGGTTGAGTTTGTGTGAGCTAACTGAAGAATCCTGCAGTGGTCTGACATCTTCAGTCTTCAACTCTCCGTCCTCCAATCTCACAGAGCTGGACCTGAGTCATAACGACCTGCTTGATTCAGGTGTGGAGCAACTTGCAAATGGACTTAAGAGTCTCCACTGTAAATTGGAGATTCTCAAGTAAGTGTACTTTGCTTTTGCTATACATTGGAGGCATGCTTGATTTTTAACCACATGTTTGCTTTATTTATATTGTTTAGAAACTACATAATGATTTTGTATTAATTCTGTGTCAAATTAAGTCATGTCTCATGGTTTTTGAAACTATAAAAGCTGAATCTCAATATTACAGTTGAATAATCTTTACTTTTTATGTGGTAATTTTAAGAAGAACACATTTTTTGTGTGTCTTATCTGCAGGTTGCCAGGTTGTCAGGTGACAGATAAAGGCTGCTCTTTCCTGGCCACAGCTCTCAAGTCCAACAAAGCCTCCCACCTTAAACACCTGGATCTGAATTACAATCATCCCGGAGAAAATGGGAAGAAGAAGCTCTCTGATATCGCTGAGGATCCAAATATGAAGCTAGAGACAGTGTGGTATGTTGCGATTACAAGATGTGCTTTTACACATTTCTACATTTATATTGAGCAGGTTTACTGAAACTCTCTCTACTCATGAGGCAAAATCACAAACCACTGTTGATTAAAATAATCAAGTGGGATTCAACTCAAAGATTGATGGTAACCAGCTATGAAGTTCATTATAAGTCAAGCAGTTTCATCTCTCTTACATCTGTCCATCTATTTTATCTGCTTATCTTGATATGGGCTCTCAATAAGGATGGTAGCAAAAGGCGAAGTACACAGTAAAATCAGCATACCCAAATTAACACTGTAAGAGTTGATCTTAACACTTTTAAAGTGTCTATATGGGTCCACACCTCAGAGTGTTAATGTGTTGGTACCTTTACACTAAGTTAGTGTAAATTTGACTCTTCTTGTAGTTAAATTTAACACTGCCTTACACCAACCAGTGTTTTTTTTAACACTTTCATGTAGTGTTAGCAATTAACTCTCTGAGAGGACTATTTCTTAACTACACAAGTATTACCCCCATAACACTTAAAAGGTTAATTCTTATATAATCCTACAAAAAATACTAGGAAAATAAACTTTACTAAAATAAAAAGGAAGTCATGTTTGGCAGTTCAAAAACATTTATTTTCAAACTTGCACCACAAGTATTAGGGGCGTTAACACTTGAGGTGTTAAATACAGACTCAGAGTTTAGAGTAAGAAGTTCGGAGTTAATATTTAAACATTTACACCTAGAGGTTTGATTTAGTGACACTTAACTCTACTAGTGTATGTCTCGTTTAACACCAAGAATTCAACTCTTCTCAATTTGCTGTGTAGTAGCTAGTAGGTGTTTCCAGGCCAGATGAGATATCCAGTCCTGTTCTTTGGGTCTGGGTCTACCTTCTGGTCTCCTCCCTGCTTGCTATGCCTGGTAAACCTCCAGCTAGCCACCCAGGGGGCATCTGAACCACCACAACTGTCCCCTTTTGACACAAAGGAGCATCGGCTCTACTGCAATTTTCCTTCAGTGTCCAACCTCTGCACCCTATCTGTAAGGCTGAGCTCATCCACACGAAGAAACTTTATTTCAGCTGCTTATATCCGTGCTGACATTCTTTTGGTCACTACCCAAAGTTCATGACCGTAGGTTGGGTAGATCAATCATGATGACTGTTCAATACAGCACCCGCATTACTGCGGCCATCTCACTGATCTCTCTAACCTCTCCTTTTTTAACCCTCTACCTGACAACTGTGATTTGCTGGTGTCTTCTTCAAGAATTCGTTGTTAATGATAACTGTACATCACTAATTACAATGTCTGTTAGTGCACCACAGCTTTACTGTAGAATGTAGATCCAGACCCTAGACTGTTCCCTATACCGTAGCCTGAACAGGACCTTACTGGAAATGTAACTCACTATCATAGACACCAACAACTGTCATGGATCCAGGTCTCTCAGTGGCCAGACATGCACAGAAAATTCACCCCCTTTTAGCCTCCTAACCCCTTCTATTTAGATGTTTTATGACCTTTCTACATTGCAGTGATTTCAGCAACAGTAACTGTTGTTCAACATTTACTAGGTCCAACTACACTCAAACCCAAACAACACAGATGACCAGCCAAAACTACAATTTTAGAGGCATAATTCCAGAGCAATGCAGACAAATCAGTGCACAAGTACAAATGTTTTGCGATTACATAGGCCACTCATATAGGCTAGAGACTCTGCATAAATCAGTTGCAGAAGCAAAAATCAAGCTTTACTGGTAAGTTTAGAATATCGGTGAAAAATCAGCCCCTCAGTTGTACCACCTCCTCCTCTGCTATTGACAGTAAATAATCAGATAGTCGAATATCAATGTTATACTCAATATTAAATATGCATCTTTATTTTTTATTTTTTTTTACAGTTTCGACCATGATGGAGCACATCGTTTAAAACCAGGACTGAAGAAGTGTAAGTCTTTATGTGGAAGACATTTCATTTTGATATGAGGGTCAAACTTGAGTAGAATAGAACAGAATAGAATGTCCTTTATTGTTGTTATACAGTGTATAACGAGATTAGAGAGCTTCTCCTTATAGGTGCACCAGTACACGCACAAAGTCAACAAAATCAACAAAAGTCAACAAAATACAAAATAGTGTAAAACGTACAATTTTAAAATAAATAAATAAATAAAAATGCTAAAATATGATATACTTGGTAAATAATATGATAATGTCACTTTTATTATTAGTTACATATAGTTTTGGACATTTTTCTCTAAAACAGGTAAAACATTCTAATCACAATTGCAAATTTACAGATAAATTCTGAATAAATACTAAATAGTATTTTGTTTTGTTTTGTTTTTTCAGATTGTGCAGATCTGAAACTTGATGAAAGCACAGCAGGCAAAAGGCTTGTTCTGTCTGAAGGGAACACAAAAGTAAAAACTAAAGAAAAGGTGGAGGGGTACAAAGTTGAACGATGTGAAAACAGCGACAGGTTTAAGAGGACACAGGTGTTTTGTGATAAGGGCTTCAAACGGTGTTGCTACTGGGAGGTGGAATGGAAAGGGAAGGTCGGTATTGCCGTGGCATATCAGAGAGTGGGTAGAGGAATGGACCGTAATGGAGGCCTAGGATGCAATGACATGTCCTGGAGTCTGATTTGCTCCAAGACTGAATACACTGCTATACATGGGAACACATCAAAAGATATTAAAGGACCCTGTTGCCAAAAAATAGCAGTGTTCCTGGACTGGGAAGGTGGAACTCTGAGTTATTATAGAGTCTTACCAGGAGAGTTCAGTCTCATTCACACCTTCCATGAAAAATTCACAGATGAACTGTTCCCATGCTTCTGGTTTAAGAAGGGCTCTGTGACCTTATGTGACATGAACTGAACTCCTCTGTGATGCAAACAAGTTGAATGTACTGTAGTGATCTCTACAATACACAGAGACACACTGCACTGACATTTTGATATATTAACAAAAATCTTATCTGTATCTTGAAGTGTAGCAAGTGTAGCAACCATAGACTGACGTATTTAAAAGATGGGCAAACCCTGTGCGACATCATCCATTAGCTTCTGAACAGGAGATTTGAACATCGACATGGTGGCTGCCATACTGGTTTTGAGAGACTCTTTTGGATAATCTAAATATGGCCATGGGAGAAGCATTGGTGGGGACTGGGGTTTACAGAATGACGTCTGACTCTTAAACACACTCACTCAACACCACCAGCAAGCCATGGCCACCAAACTAGGCAAAGCATAGCCGTATGTACATAGACAGCGTGTTGACTGCTATCGGTCATTGGAGCGATGTGCCTACAGGGCGGCCATCTTGGTACAGTGCTGCTTGCTCCTGGATGCATAAAGTTTACAGAGGAATGATGTTTCTACACAATTAAAGTCATCATAAATGGTTTAATTGTCAAGCTATTTTGATTGGGTTTGTTCGTGACAGACAGACACTGTTTTGGGGAAACTTCAAAGATGTGAGAAAAGCAGCCAGCCATAAAGAATTGTCTACAACAAAAAATAATTCCATCATTAATTATATAACAGGTCGTTGCTAGGGACACTGCCTGTTTCACCGTTGTGACGCTCTATTTCAACAACCTACTCACTCTATATTATCCCTTACTTACATCTTACCTGTGAATTAGTGTGAATAGCCTCAGAACACTTGTCTCCACAAATGACTGACTAACGAACCATACAACATGTCTGGCAGGATGTGTACTCCAAATGTGAGGAGTTTGCAGCTCAGGTCAGCTTTTAGTCAATCTCAATCTTGTTTTATTACAGCTGAACATATGCTTTTTTTGTGAGGAAACACTGAATAGTTTTTGTCCTGGTTGATGCTAAGGTGTTGGTGGAAGTTATTTTCTCAGTTACAACCAGCAACCTGCCTTTTAGGTTGGATTCCTACGCCATTTTTTAAATCCTTTTGGGACTTTTTAGCTGAGGATGTTTTAAATATTTTAAATTATTCTCTTAGATTGGAGTTCCCAAGTGCTTTTAAGACAGCCTTGCTCAGTCCTCTTCTGCTGAGGAATAATTTAGACAGTTGAACGCTGAAGAATACAGGCCAGTGTCCAATCCAGTTGAAAGATTTGATGGAAACGCACAGTTTCTACGAAACTTTTCAACCAGGTTTTCAGACATATCACAGCACTGAGACTGCCCTCAGCAGGTTTTAAATTATATTTGAATGGACATGGACAAGGGGAAACTCTAGTTCTACCTAATTTAAGTACAGCAATTGACACAGTTGACCACAATTGTCTTTGCAGGTGTTTTGTGATAAGGGCTTCAAAGGGTTCTGCTACTGGGAGGTGGAATGGAAAGGGACAGTCAGTATTGCCATGGCATAACAGGGAGTGGGTATTTGAGGCCTAGGATACAATGACATGTCCTTGAGTCTGATGGTCTCAAGGGCCCAATACACTGCCAGATATGGTAACACATCAAAAGATATTAAAGGACCCTGTTACCAAAAAATAGCAGTGTTCCTGGACTGGGAAGGTGGAACTCTGAGTTATTACAGTGTCTCATCAGGAGAATTGAGTCTCATTCACACCTTCCGTGCAAAATTGTACTATCCCTTTGACTATCTGTTCCCAAGTTTCTGGATTAAGGAGGGCTCTGTGACCTTATATGACATAGACTGAAGTCTTCAGTGATCCATCAACTTCATGCTGTTTGTGTCACTGAACAAAAAGAATAGCAAGACAAAGTTGCATTTCATTTTTTTTTTTTTTTGCTAGCATCGGTCAGATCCATCCATATAGATACCAACGATGGTATCGACGCGTCGGCGACGCAATGGTAACACAACGAATGTTTGTAAGCATATGAAAAATAATGGATAAGAAAATGCAGAGCTACAGAAAAGGAGAGAGGAGGAGATTTATTGTATTGTGCTTACTAAACATACATGCTATTTGAAATGCAAAAAATAATTTGATTTAATTTTTGTATAGTTGTTGTGAAGAGATAAATATACAAAGTGATGTTTTGATGTATTTGAACAAAATCTTTTATTGTGATAATTAAGTATTTTCTGTGTACTTATAAACGTTGCCCAAATTCAGTAGTTAATATTTTGCATACATACATAAATGTGCGATTTTTCTGTTATTTACTTATTTATAAGATTCAATTATTTTGAAACTACAATCTGGGCACCGTTGAAACAAATAGTTGTGAGCAGTATTTTTGAATGTGTCATGGAGAGAACGTCTGTACTACTGCCATAATAAATTGCTGCATATTTCAAATGTACCTGTATGTATCTACTATTGGTATAACGATTCATCCACTACATCGATGAATCGATTTATTTTCCTACGATCCAACTACATCGATCTATGCTCGGCAAGTTGGCCTTTCGGACCATAGACGTTCCGGACGACATACATCGATCTAATATCGATTTAAAAGGTAATCAATCTAAGCACGCTTAGAGTATTTACTTGAGAAACACTGTAAAACTGGACAAACAAAAATTACAAATTAGTTTTATATAACGAAAGCACCGTTATACAAATATAACTAACATCAATGTCAAAAGTAATGTATATGCTAATGCTAACATTCCCCTTCACGTCTCCTCGCCTCCCGCCTTATCTCACCAGTGACACAGTGACATGAACAAAAAGAGAACATGGATGATTTAACGTGCAGCGTCGGTCACCACCATCCTGTGATATTGTCAACAGACCAGCATGAACGTCAGCGCTCAAAAAAGGAGATAATAAACATAAACGGACATTTGGTGTTAAACTTCTGGGTCATAACAACCTCGTTCTAAACAGATAAACCAGCGCCGTCCAGCGGATCGAGACACCTGAGGAAGTTTAAAAAGTGACTGTAACCGGGAGATTAAGAACACCAAAGAGTAGATACTGAGCAAGATGATTATCTTGAATGTAGAGGAAACACTGAGTAGGTATTTATTTGAGTCACAATGGTTTAATTTTTGATTAAAAGGTTACTGAATCAATCTCAAGCTACTGCATTGTTTCGGATTGTATCTTCTAAATGAACTAAAATCGTCCTTGAATCGTATCGGCAACCATGAATAAATCGAATCAAATCGTTAAAATGAATCGTTACACCTAATTTCCCTTCGGGGATGAATAAAGTAATCTATCTATCTATCTATCTATCTATCTATCTATCTATCTATCTATCTATCTATCTATCTATCTATCTATCTATCTATCTATCTATTTACATCCATAGTATCTACTGGTATATAGTAAACGATTAAGACAAACAGACTAATGTCTGAAATATGAAAACTGCAGATGTTAATGTAATTTACATGAATTACTTTTATTGATTAGTTTTGTATATTCATGTTAAAATATGCAGCTGAAATAAATAATAGTGATAATGATAATGTCTTTGTTAATGAAGTTCAGTTTACTTCTTCTACAATACCCACCATGTAGACCATTTCACACCTGGCATTATATATGACTTAGATGGTTCAATCACAAGTGGACAGCTTTAAGTAAATCTTTTCACCCATGGAATTAGACTGAGCATTAAAACACATCTCCACATGTGTCTCCAGACAGCTTTTCACATCTTATCTGAGTTTAGTGCTCTATATGCAAATAAACAACGACATCATCCTAGATGCAGTAGAATATTTTAGCAGCTACTGCCTCTAATGGATCTCTACCGCTCACATGTTTAATGATCTATGTTAAGTTATTATTTGCTGATCTCATCCCTGTCATTAGTTATTTTAGAAACCTGCACAAAAGTCAGATTATAATTGAAACCCTGGAAGCTTCAACAGGCACAGTAATCACTGGTAATTAAGACATAAGACATTGTTTATTTATCCAACTATGGGGTACTACCTTAATTAACATAAGGTATTCCTGTTTAAATGTATTTAGTCAGTTATTTATTTATTCATGCATTCAGTTTTTTTTCCAACTCCAAATTTCTTAAATATTTCTGCTGAAAACACCTGCATAAAATTAATAAAACCTAGCCATTTAGGAGGCCTGATATGAGCATATCCATGGTTATAGCTACTGTTTTTGCGACAAATAACAAAACAGTGGGAGAACAGGTATTGTCCTACAATGACGTATGACACTGACATTGTTAGGCCTAATTTACCCCCAAATAATTTGGTGTTGTTTTTTTGTTTTTTTTGTTTTTTTTTTAAATAAACTAGTTAAAACAAATTCAATATAAAGAGAGCAGAATATGAGTTTCACTAAATAATGATCACTTAAATGTGATCATAAATCTTCACTTCATAGTGTCAGGTAGAGGAGCCCCTTCACTGCGTCATCATCCAATCCATTCCACTTGTTCATATACAGAGCGCCACCATCACTGAAATAAAATACCAGTCCACGTTTTCCCTGCGACCTTGCTTGCGGTTCGGTGTGTGAAGCACACAGAGCCGTTGTGACACATCCTGTGCATCTGCTGTAGTCTAAGCCTCCCTGTCCTTAAAACCTAGTGACGCCCCTGATGTATGACTAAAACACAAAATCTATTCTGAGTTAAACGGGAAACACACTCATACAAACTTTAAAAGTTTCTATCACTTTACTGAAGCTGTTACAGTTTCTACAACAGGTGTCCTCATCTCTGCTGAGGCTCTGCTGCCGTATCTGTGCCTACATCTAATACTGCGGAATGAAAGAAGGCGAAATAAGGAAACATAGGTCAACAGACTGTAACCAGCGTCATGAGGGGAATTAAATATGTCTACAATATCCCTGCTTCCACAGAGAGACGCTAAATTAGAGTGGGCTGTAACAGTGAATGGGTAACTTTACTCAGCCAATACATTGCAGAGGGATGGCTGCTGTAACCGGAAGTGAAAGTGAAAGAAGCACTGCAGCATCGCCTTACGTGGACACGCAGGTCGCAAAGTTGCTGGTAAGTTCCGTTAAATGAGCACATGCCGTGTCTGAATCTTGTTGCAAATGTTAGGTTCATTTTTGCCCTTATAGACCCTCACAGAGCTGGGTTTTATCTCCGTTATTTTTTATTTTATTTTTATTATTGTTTTTACATTTAGACAATGACGCGGTGACAAGTTACGCTGTGGTATTCTGCATTTAAATACTTTGACTTGGAGAAAGCGACGAAAGTTTGTCAGAGTTTGCGGGGCCGCTTCCTGTGCACACTGCAGGCATCACTGCCAGGAACTAACGCGCCATTTGATTTGAACGCAAAATCGTCTCCTACATCGCGGTAAGTAGCTGCTTTTCATTTTCCAGAAAACGTATGAATGTATGGTTTCTTGCTTGTGTTCGCCGTTGATACACTTGCCGCAAATTAACATGCAATATTAATGGTGCAAATAACAGCATGTTACAACTGTAGTTTAGGTTTAAAGCAAAGTGTCAACATACGATTATGTAAGGCAACATGTAATGTAGATTAGGATATGAAGTAGTTAAAATATCTTAACCTTAATCAGTTGTAGTAAAATGCAACATATATCAATGAAGCAGTAATGAAGTTTTCCTATGACGCAATTTGCTGTAGGTAGAAATTTATAAATAAGTTATTTTGATACTATGTAGAGACTTTCTAGAATTTGACAGGTATGGTTTAAGTAGAGTAAGAGCAGCAGACTAATGTTTGTTTCAGACTGGAAGTCTTGTTTCCCAGGCTCTGTCTGTCAGATACTATTGGTGCAGCATTGGGAGGCGTAGGCCATGCATGAATCCAAGACGGTTCATGACTGCGGACATGCAGCAGAGTGGGTATAGACAAATATCCACCTGTTTACTGCCAGAGTTAGGCCAAATATGAAATAAATAATGGCTAGGAATACAGAATAGTCCAAAAGAGAAGATAAAATTAAAAACACTAGAACAATATACATTAAAGAAAAAGCAACAGTGCAATACAGTTAAAAAGATAACAGTGAAAATACATTATGTCTTACATGATGGAGCACTTTGTGACAACATGTATCATGAGATGTTGGCTTGTGAAATAAGAGTTTTTTAAAGAAAGCAAGTGGTTTTACCTGACTGTTCCTGGCCCCCAAGCAGGTTTATAATGTAAACACACTTTTTTTTGTCTCCAATGAATTAAACTCTAAAATGGGTGTAGGCTGTAGGGACATAATTCACATCTTCATCATAAATTGTTCAAGTCATGAGCTTTACAACATGTATTTGCATTGAATGTTTTTTCCTATTATCAATACCGCAGAGATAATATTACTGATATAATATACGATCTTTTATGGGCATAAATGCCCACGTTAGGGCACACGTGTTACACAGATAAAATGGCAAAAACCTACATTCAAGAACTAAGTGGTTTTTATGTCACATTGTTGTGTAATTTACGCATCTATGAGAAAATCGCTTTTATTTATGGGAAATTAATTTCAGCGGAGGTGGGTAGATTTTATTCTATGAGTTTTCCCCAAGCATTTCCTGTCCTGACAGTGGAGGTGGCCTGAGAGTTCAGCCTGCACTGGAAGTGACCCCACAGTAGAGGTCTGCAGCCAGGTCGTCTTGGAGAGTTGCTCATTATATGCGCATCTTAAAGTCACACTATTCTAATGCGCGTTTCACCATCGAGCTGAATTTGTAGATTTTTATTTATTTTCAATAGTTTCAGTAGTTTAAATCATCACCCTACCCACGATAGCGTAACCAGAAATTACGTGATACTACTTGATTACTTTATTGCAAGGCACGTTTTCTCCAGATAAACCGAATGTAAATCAAGTAAGTGCATAAGTCCAGAAGTGAGTCTAAAGCAAGACACAAAATGGCTACTAGTTACTTTTTTTTTCTTTCTCTTTTATAATTTGTTCTGAATGTTTGTAACTTTCTGTCTCCTGTCTCTTGTTTGTCCTGTGTGGTGGTAATGTCACTTAACCACGGCATAAATTACAGTTTGAAAAAAATATGAAATCCTAAAAAACTTAACGATTTAGTGACTGACTGATTCTGAGTTTTGCTTAAACGCGTATTTAGGTCATTCCTAATATTTGGTGCCATTTCAGCCTGGTTTACTTCATCATCAAAAAAAAAAAAGTAAAATTATTTTTTTGTATTTTATCTGAAGGAAGACTGATTAAACTATAAGAAAACTATATTGGTCCAACTCAGCATTTTAATGATCAAATGATTTTGAACAAAATCTTTGAAAGCGACAGAGACCAAATGTCCACCCTGTTACAGGAGATTTTCATTTCTATTTATATATGATTTGAATTACATTTTCTGAGAATTAAAATTAAAATACCCTTAAAATATTTATTTTAATAAATATTCAAAAACAAGTAAATTCACAAAAGGTTGGTCTTGGTCTATTTAAGGTATAGCATAATTTCAACACATTTCTTTTCGAATTAAAGGCAATTTCAGTGGAACTTTCTTTTATTTTTTAATTGGGTTCAATTTGGCAATTCATATTCTACAATTAAACACGTAGAAATGCTTAAAATGTTAGTTTTTATTTATTCATCAAAAAATTGTACATGCACTAGATTCTCACATCATCTTTAGCCTCCAGGGTGATTTCTGAGTAGGGTTTACCATCATAGGTCACAATGCACCACTTCTTCTATGTGATCTGTGATTGCCTCTTCTCCCAGGCTCACCTCTTTCAGCCCATAGCATAATACATATATGTCTGTCTGGCATAGGCAAGTTGCAGTATTTAATTGACCGTGGAGAGAAGCCGATGACTTGGATTTTCTTTGTTGACAGGCACAAGCGGGGGCACCTCCATAATTTCATTAACTTTCCTTTGAACTTCTCCTTCTCCCACAACAAAAAAGTTCCAACCAAGTTCCAAAAAAGTTCCACCCAAGTGCTCAAGTTTCTCAACTGGTTGAGCATGGGCTCTGCAGTGGGGCTATCTTCTCCAATTTGCCATGCCATTTTAATAAATCTTTTGAGAGTACATAACTAATCAATTCATAATCAATTAATAAGAAAAACAAACACATGCTGGGAAAAAAATGGAAATAAAATCATCTGCCTTTCTTACGTCCATCCTGCCACTGTGTGTCCACCTTGTTACTGTGCAAAACATTAACAGCTAGACATTTAATGCTAAGGTTCTCAATTACTACTCATGTTATGAAAAACAAGCCAGCACGTGGTAACGTGGTAAGGAAGATTTCTCACATACTTATTAAACATATTTTCATCGTCTCTATAAATAAGCAAAACATAGTGGACGTGTTATGCTTTACCACATCAGTCAAGCATTCTAACCACTAAAAAAAAGTACCATAAGCAAGTACCATACTTACTTTGCTTCTTGTATTTGATTTTCCCTCCAAAAATGAGGCGACTCAGGGACACAACATATTTGGTGAGGAATATTATAAATGGTAAACTGTCTTGCTTTTATGTAGCACTTTTCTACCTATTGGTATTCAAAGCGCTTCACAGACGCATTCAAACACCAGAGCCACGCACTGGGAGCAACTAGGGGTTCAGCGTCTTGCTCATGAAGCTTTGGCATGCTTCAGTCATGTTAAACAGACTTACTCTGCCATTTGTTGACATATGGATATGACAGTATGGAAAGGTGTAAAATAAATGATTTCTTGAACTACAGAGGCCTGTTTTACTTGCACTCAGCCATGTTTCCATGAGGAGTGACTGCTTCATGAAAGGACCTGACAACATGAAAAATGGATTCAAGGTAAGAAACTCTGACAATATTTCCCTGAGACAGGCACATAGTAGAATAAAGTGAAAACCAGTGTTGCAGTTTTAAATATGTAATGATTTAATGGTTGACACTGAACATAATTTGTCATATGGATGTGATTCCTGTGACTTGGGTTTGACCATTTCAAGTTCACATTTAAAACATTTGTGATCTCATTGCCGTACTACTGTTGCAGAACCACGAAGAAACATAACAACTGCAAATTATGTGAAATTATCCATTGATAATGTTGAACATGTTACCTGACTTGACTAAGAGAAATGGGAGACTGTAAGCTGGATGTCAGTCTGTCACAGTGTGCATGACACAGAAATATGACTGATAACACTAATTTTTACTAACAAGACCACCTTGGTTGTATAAAAAGTTTTATTTGACCAGATTAAAAGTTGAGGGAAATTAAGGAGATGGAATGAAATGAATGAATGGTTTGAGTGGAAGGGATGAAGGGGTCGAGGAGATGACCTGATGAATGGCTTGGAAAGGATCGTGAACCTGGGGAGTGAGATACAGAGTGGGGGCATATCTCTGTAGGTGTTGACTTCTTGTCCCCCAAAAGAATTTATTGAGGCAAGTTCAGGCATAAGAAGTAAATAGGACGTGAAAGCCCAAGCTGGTCAGTCTTGCTTCTTTTGAGGTTGAACACTACAGTGTCAGGGGGGAAGGAAATGTTGGAAAGGCTGGCATACGAAGATGAAGAAGCTGTGAATTCATAACCTGCTAGAAGAGTATGGCTGCAACGAGTTAGGAGAGTTACTGTGAGAGGTAGCCGTTTCGCAGCTGTCCCGGGTTCTGATTTGTGTAAACCTTTTATTATTATACCCAACATGCGAATGGGAAATGGGAAGGCGAGGCATTCCGGTTATCAGTGTGTCAGTTTTGATTTCTTGGACGGAATGAGTGTACATGATGAAGCTGTCCATCTAATGAAGGGGAAGGCAGTTGGAGGGATGCGTGGAAGGCTTTGAAACAGTTCCAGTTGGTGTAGCATGAAAGAAGTGTAGCAGGTGAAAGGCTGTTTAAGATGAACACTCGTGATGCAGATATGATGGTGGCTGAAAACGGTAGGACTCAAGTTGGATGAGTATCCGAGTCTGGAGCTAAGGATCTAAATTTCTGGAAAGAAATCGAGACAAAGAACAGGCAATTGTGTTCATGTGACCTGGGACATCTATGCGTGAATTGCATGATGTCGAGATGTTGTCAGAGTGGATGAGAATGACTCGCACAGGGCAGAGGACTGCAACATTGATAACATTTCTGGAGGCCATTGGGAAGCGAATCAGCATCCCTTGTGGTATCCCCAACATAAGGCGCTGCATCTGTTTAGAGCCAGATGTCATCAGGTTGGGAAACGATATCATTGTTGAAGAAAGAAATACTGTTCCAAGAAAACAGAAAATGGTGCCGTATTTTCATTTCCATTTTGCAGGCTGGGTCGGGGATGACAGATTCGAGGAGGGAAGGAGCAGCAGAGGCGGGAGGTGCAAAACGGCGGGTCTACCATGGGGAATGATGTAAATGGCGTAGTTGAGATGGCGTAGTTGAGACGGCAGATTCTCTCTGCCATACGCAGAGACAAGCTGCCGAAATTTCTCTAGTGGCAAAGAGGTTTGGAATAAAACTTTATGCCGAGTGATTCCGAGGAACTCAAGGGAGGTGAGGTGAGTTTTTTTTTTTCAGGCTGATTTTGCAACCGAAGGTTAGGCGAACTGCAAAGTAATAGGACCCTTTCCATGCTGTTCCAAAAAACCTCCAGAAGTCGGGCTGTTTGAAAGGCAGGACTTTGAATGCGCTGGTGAAGTCGGCTTTGGCCAGCCAAGCCCCGTCACTGTCTAGGCCGTTGAGGTTGGTGGCATGGTTGTTTGAGGCATAGTTTAATGAGAAGTCTGTGCTTGGGATGAGGCTATTGATGATAGGTGTAGAGGATCCATGTGGTGAAGAAAGGTCGATGATGAGTCTCTTTTTTCCTGAGTACTTCCTGGGGTCTATTCCGATGGGTGATGAGGGAATGGGCCTATCATGAAACCTTCTTTGACTGCTTTATCTAGTAATTTGTCAACTACATCATTAACAAAGTTAACCCCCATATACAAAACATCACATATAATTCAACTTAAACATAAAACACAAACAAAAATTAACATACAAAACCCACCAGTTTGTTAGCAGATCCCCAGTCAGGCCGGAATCAGTCACAGTCTGTAGTTCACACCACTACACGATGCACCGCTCCACAATGTGGCAACTACGTACAACCCAACAAACTTTTCCCCTTCCCAACAGAGCTACGTGCGGTGTCAGCGTTGTATTGAATGTTTTGCACGTGTAATGGTTTCATCAATGACAGCTGACATGCTCTTTATAAGGTTAATGCTTGTGAGTTGAGCTCTTGATTTCTGTTTGCGCATTTTTCATTTGGCTGTTTGGATAAACTCTATAGACCATCTTCACCTGCACCCAGTGGTGTTTCTGTGAGTAGTGACTGGTCCAAGGATGAACCAGAAGACTTCAGGAATGAACCAAGGTAGGAAACTGTGCTAACATTTGTGTGTGGTGGAGGTAAATTCAGAGAAAACACAACTGCAATGACTAATCCCTCTTGAAATACCAAGAATATTAAAGTTTTCCTTTGCATGTTGCTGATTGGGTGTTTGTTTAAACTCTATAGACCACCTTCACCTGCACCCAGTGGTGTTTCTATGAGAAGTGACCGGTCTAAGAATGAACCAGAAAACTTCAGGGATGGACAGTCAAGGTGCAGAACTGTGTGACATTTGTTTTTGGAAAAAGCACATTCAGAGAGAACAGGAGTGTAATGACGTTGTGAAATGTGCTGACATGTATGAGTTCCTTCTTGAAGTGCAAAACATATAGTTAAGGATTTCTTTTGTGTCCTTTTTCATTTGGCTGTTTGGACAAACTCTGAAGGCCACCTTCACCTGCACCCAGTGGTGTTTCTATGAGAAGTGACTGGTCCAAAGATGAACCAGAAGACTTCAGGAAAGATCCAAGGTAAGAACCTGTGACATGTGTTTGTTAAAATCACATTCAGAGAGAACAGGAGTGTAATGACATTATGAAATGTTCTGACACGTGTGAGTTCCCTCTTAAAATACCAAATATATAGTTAAGGATTTCTGTTGTGTCCTTTTTCATTTAGCTGTTTGGACAAACTCTATAGACCATCTTCACCTGCACCCAGTGGTGTTTCTGTGAGTAGTGACTGGTCCAAGGATGAACCAGAAGACTTCAGGAATGAACCAAGGTAGGAAACTGTGCTAACATTTGTGTGTGGTGGAGGTAAATTCAGAGAAAACACAACTGCAATGACTAATCCCTCTTGAAATACCAAGAATATTAAAGTTTTCCTTTGCATGTTGCTGATTGGGTGTTTTGTTTAAACTCTATAGACCACCTTCACCTGCACCCAGTGGTGTTTCTATGAGAAGTGACCGGTCTAAGAATGAACCAGAAAACTTCAGGGATGGACAGTCAAGGTGCGGAACTGTGTGACATTTGTTTTTGGAAAAAGCACATTCAGAGAGAACAGGAGTGTAATGACGTTGTGAAATGTGCTGACATGTATGAGTTCCTTCTTGAAGTGCAAAACATATAGTTAAGGATTTCTTTTGTGTCCTTTTTCATTTGGCTGTTTGGACAAACTCTGAAGGCCACCTTCACCTGCACCCAGTGGTGTTTCTATGAGAAGTGACTGGTCCAAAGATGAACCAGAAGACTTCAGGAAAGATCCAAGGTAAGAAACTGTGACATGTGTTTGTTAAAATCACATTCAGAGAGAACAGGAGTGTAATGACATCATGAAATGTGCTGACACGTGTGAGTTCCTCTTAAAATACCAAATATAGAGTAATGGATTTCTGTTGTGTCCTTTTTCATTTGGCTGTTTGGATAAACTCTATAGACCACCTTCACCTGCACCCAGTGGTGTTTCTATGAGAAGTGACTGGTCCAAGGATGAACCAGAAGACTTCAGGAAAGAACCAAGGTAGGAAACTGTGGTAACATTTGTGTTTGGTAGAGACAAATTCAGAGAAAACTCAACTGCAATGACTATTCCCTCTTGAAATACCAACAACATTAAAGTTTTCCTTTGCACGTTGCTGATTGGGTGTTTGTTTAAACTCTATAGACCACCTTCACCTGCACCCAGTGGTGTTTCTATGAGAAGTGACCGGTCTAAGAATGAACCAGAAAACTTCAGGGATGGACAGTCAAGGTGCGGAACTGTGTGACATTTGTTTTTGGAAAAAGCACATTCAGAGAGAACAGGAGTGTAATGACGTTGTGAAATGTGCTGACATGTATGAGTTCCTTCTTGAAGTGCAAAACATATAGTTAAGGATTTCTTTTGTGTCCTTTTTCATTTGGCTGTTTGGACAAACTCTGAAGGCCACCTTCACCTGCACCCAGTGGTGTTTCTATGAGAAGTGACTGGTCCAAAGATGAACCAGAAGACTTCAGGAAAGATCCAAGGTAAGAACCTGTGACATGTGTTTGTTAAAATCACATTCAGAGAGAACAGGAGTGTAATGACATTATGAAATGTTCTGACACGTGTGAGTTCCCTCTTAAAATACCAAATATAGAGTAATGGATTTCTGTTGTGTCCTTTTTCATTTGGCTATTTGGATAAACTCTATAGACCACCTTCACCTGCACCCAGTGGTGTTTCTATGAGAAGTGACTGGTCCAAGGATGAACCAGAAGACTTCAGGAATGAACCAAGGAGAGAAACTGTGCTCACATTTGTGTGTGGTGGAGGTAAATTCAGAGAAAACACAACTGCAATGACTAATCCCTCTTGAAATACCAAGAATATTAAAGTTTTCCTTTGCATGTTGCTGATTGGGTGTTTGTTTAAACTCTATAGACCACCTTTACCTGCACCCAGTGGTGTTTCTATGAGAAGTGACCGGTCTAAGAATGAACCAGAAAACTTCAGGGATGGACAGTCAAGGTGCGGAACTGTGTGACATTTGTTTTTGGAAAAAGCACATTCAGAGAGAACAGGAGTGTAATGACGTTGTGAAATGTGCTGACATGTATGAGTTCCTTCTTGAAGTGCAAAACATATAGTTAAGGATTTCTTTTGTGTCCTTTTTCATTTGGCTGTTTGGACAAACTCTGAAGGCCACCTTCACCTGCACCCAGTGGTGTTTCTATGAGAAGTGACTGGTCCAAAGATGAACCAGAAGACTTCAGGAAAGATCCAAGGTAAGAAACTGTGACATGTGTTTGTTAAAATCACATTCAGAGAGAACAGGAGTGTAATGACATCATGAAATGTGCTGACACGTGTGAGTTCCCTCTTAAAATACCAAATATAGAGTAATGGATTTCTGTTGTGTCCTTTTTCATTTGGCTATTTGGATAAACTCTATAGACCACCTTCACCTGCACCCAGTGGTGTTTCTATGAGAAGTGACTGGTCCAAGGATGAACCAGAAGACTTCAGGAATGAACCAAGGTAGGAAACTGTGCTCACATTTGTGTGTGGTGGAGGTAAATTCAGAGAAAACACAACTGCAATGACTAATCCCTCTTGAAATACCAAGAATATTAAAGTTTTCCTTTGCATGTTGCTGACTGGGTGTTTGTTTAAACTCTATAGACCACCTTCACCTGCACCCAGTGGTGTTTCTATGAGAAGTGACCGGTCTAAGAATGAACCAGAAAACTTCAGGGATGGACAGTCAAGGTGCGGAACTGTGTGACATTTGTTTTTGGAAAAAGCACATTCAGAGAGAACAGGAGTGTAATGACGTTGTGAAATGTGCTGACATGTATGAGTTCCTTCTTGAAGTGCAAAACATATAGTTAAGGATTTCTTTTGTGTCCTTTTTCATTTGGCTGTTTGGACAAACTCTGAAGGCCACCTTCACCTGCACCCAGTGGTGTTTCTATGAGAAGTGACTGGTCCAAAGATGAACCAGAAGACTTCAGGAAAGATCCAAGGTAAGAACCTGTGACATGTGTTTGTTAAAATCACATTCAGAGAGAACAGGAGTGTAATGACATTATGAAATGTTCTGACACGTGTGAGTTCCCTCTTAAAATACCAAATATAGAGTAATGGATTTCTGTTGTGTCCTTTTTCATTTGGCTATTTGGATAAACTCTATAGACCACCTTCACCTGCACCCAGTGGTGTTTCTATGAGAAGTGACTGGTCCAAGGATGAACCAGAAGACTTCAGGAATGAACCAAGGTAGGAAACTGTGCTCACATTTGTGTGTGGTGGAGGTAAATTCAGAGAAAACACAACTGCAATGACTAATCCCTCTTGAAATACCAAGAATATTAAAGTTTTCCTTTGCATGTTGCTGATTGGGTGTTTGTTTAAACTCTATAGACCACCTTTACCTGCACCCAGTGGTGTTTCTATGAGAAGTGACCGGTCTAAGAATGAACCAGAAAACTTCAGGGATGGACAGTCAAGGTGCGGAACTGTGTGACATTTGTTTTTGGAAAAAGCACATTCAGAGAGAACAGGAGTGTAATGACGTTGTGAAATGTGCTGACATGTATGAGTTCCTTCTTGAAGTGCAAAACATATAGTTAAGGATTTCTTTTGTGTCCTTTTTCATTTGGCTGTTTGGACAAACTCTGAAGGCCACCTTCACCTGCACCCAGTGGTGTTTCTATGAGAAGTGACTGGTCCAAAGATGAACCAGAAGACTTCAGGAAAGATCCAAGGTAAGAACCTGTGACATGTGTTTGTTAAAATCACATTCAGAGAGAACAGGAGTGTAATGACATTATGAAATGTTCTGACACGTGTGAGTTCCCTCTTAAAATACCAAATATATAGTTAAGGATTTCTGTTGTGTCCTTTTTCATTTAGCTGTTTGGACAAACTCTATAGACCATCTTCACCTGCACCCAGTGGTGTTTCTGTGAGTAGTGACTGGTCCAAGGATGAACCAGAAGACTTCAGGAATGAACCAAGGTAGGAAACTGTGCTAACATTTGTGTGTGGTGGAGGTAAATTCAGAGAAAACACAACTGCAATGACTAATCCCTCTTGAAATACCAAGAATATTAAAGTTTTCCTTTGCATGTTGCTGATTGGGTGTTTGTTTAAACTCTATAGACCACCTTCACCTGCACCCAGTGGTGTTTCTATGAGAAGTGACCGGTCTACGAATGAACCAGAAAACTTCAGGGATGGACAGTCAAGGTGCGGAACTGTGTGACATTTGTTTTTGGAAAAAGCACATTCAGAGAGAACAGGAGTGTAATGACGTTGTGAAATGTGCTGACATGTATGAGTTCCTTCTTGAAGTGCAAAACATATAGTTAAGGATTTCTTTTGTGTCCTTTTTCATTTGGCTGTTTGGACAAACTCTGAAGGCCACCTTCACCTGCACCCAGTGGTGTTTCTATGAGTAGTGACTGGTCCAAGGATGAACCAGAAGACTTCAGGAATGAACCAAGGTAGGAAACTGTGCTTACATTTGTGTGTGGTGGAGGTAAATTCAGAGAAAACACAACTGCCAAATACCAAGAATATTAAAGTTTTCCTTTCTATGTTGCTGATTTGGTGTTGGTTTAAACTCCCCAGGAGTGTAATGACATCATGAAATGTGCTGACATGTATGAGTTCCCTTTTGAAATGCCATTTCTTTCCTCTCTTCATTGGCTCCCAGTTAGGAACAAGATTGATTTTAAAACTCTTTTATTTGTTTTTAAAGCTCTGAATGGGCTGGCCCCAGAATACCTTTCTGACCTTTTGAGCATGTATCATCCATCTAGAGCCTCTAGGTCAGCTGACCAGACGGTCCTGGATGTTCCTCATTCCCTCCTTAAAACTAGAGGGGATTGAGCTTTTGCAGTGGTGGCTCCCACACTGTGGAACGCTTTGCCTGCCTTTTTACCCTAGTCTTGGGCTGAGAGAGTCACCTGCTTTCATCTTTTGTTTGTATTTATTTTACTGTTTTCTATTGTCTTACTTTTTACTGTTTTTATTGTTGTGATTATTGATTATTTTATCCTGTTAAGCACTTTGGTTGGCCTTGGCTTTTTGAATGTGCTATATAAATAAAAGTGACATTGACATTGACTTTATACATGTAATGCTTGTGACTTGAAGTTTCAACTTGTGCATTAAAGTTCACATTTTAAGTTTGAGATGGAAGAAACTTCTTTTCAGATCTAGTCATAATGTTGCCAAATTATGAGCTCTGTAATCCTTGTTCGTGGGTGATCCCATGAGTGAACAGCTCTAAGTATGTTTGTTCACTATAAATTAATGTGGAGACACATTGTAATGTGAACAAACAGCTGCTGTCTCCATTGGACAGGTATCTCTACCACTGTTTCACAACCATGAACAATCATAACAATTCTCAAAGGTATTGTTGGTAGACCTGCTTCATTTACATGATTCCCACCTTATGCACGAACTGTGAAAATGCAGATTTGATCTTCAGTAGTTTTGTAGGCAGAATTTGAGAATTTCTGGGGCATTCCTGAATAATTGACACTTTATTCCCCTTTATTCTAAGGTAAAATGTAACGTTGCTCTCAGGCAAGTGAGCCAGAACACACAAAAGCCAGAGAGAACAAAATAACCAAAAATGATATTCACATACACAAATGAATTAATTACTACTAATTTGTGGAAAAGGGGAATGATATATGCTCTAGAATCAATCAATCAATCAATAATAGGGTCTGCAGGAAACTGACTGACCTGACTTCCACAATTAAAATGTCATCATGTTTTGGCAATATGTAATAAACAAGAACTTGCTGCTGCATCACATCTGTGTCACAAATGTTCTTTTCAGTCCCAGGCAGGATAAGAGACCAGTAACATCTGAGCCCATAAGGTGTGGACCAACTACAAGGGACGAATCTGAGAAAGTCGTTCGCAACTTCGAACAAGGTTTAGACTTAGTTTATACTTTTTCTTGTTAGTTCTTACATGATTGCACATGACTGATGTTTGGTGGTGGTTGGACAGGTGGATTGGCAGCCATGTTTCCGTCAGTCTGCCACAGTGTGACTGTGTGAGTGGATGAATGTTGTATTCAGTGTGAAGTGTCTTTGGGTATTTAGAAAAGTGCTTTATATAATCCGTGCATTATTATTGTAAAGAAAAACTTTTGGCACTGTTACATACACACTGAAAACAACTTCATAGTATCTTTCTTCAATTCATTTTCATAATTTCTGTTGTTCTCTCTCTCAATTTAGAAAATCCTATCAACTGGCGACAGTCTGGGAAGATGAGAATCTTGAACTTGTACGAGAAAGAACTGGGTCATGTGGAAATGGATTCTGTACTCTATGAGGTGGTGAAGAAAAAAAAACTTGGACAACAGCAAATATACAATAATATATTTCAGTCAATGGACAAGACTGTGAGAACAGTGCTAACAAAGGGAGTGGCTGGTGTTGGTAAAACATTTCACTCAAGGATGCTCATGGTCGACTGGGCAAAAGGAAGGTCCAACCAGAACATAGACTTGATAGTCCCACTCCACTTCAGAGAGCTGAATGAAAGAAGAGACACAAGCATGGAAGAGCTGCTTAAGGATTTATCATTTTTAAATGATGCACAAGTGAAAGAAATTTGCAACCTTGAGTGTAAATTAGCTTTTGTCCTTGATGGCTTGGAAGAATATAAACTTCCTCTTGACTTTAAAAAGAACAAGAAACTGACAAGTACGCAAGAAGCAGCATCAATGGACGAGCTGTTAACAAACCTCATCAAGGGGGATTTGCTTCCCAACGCTGATCTCTGGATCATCTCTCAACCTTCAGGAGTTGGAAAGATTCCTCCAGAGCATATTAAGAAGGTTACAGAATGTCGAGGTAAAAAACAGCAAATCATGGACACAAATGTGTGCGTTTTAAAAATAATCACTTTCATGATATTTATACTTAATTCAGGCTCTGTCTATTCTGTCCTATTCTAACCAGTCACATTCATTGTATTTATTCAGAGTCGTTGAAGCGTCGGGAGCAGCTTGTTTCAAACCTGAGACAAAGATTTCTCAGAGAAAACGCTCAAGTTGAAGACATCACTCATCCTAACCAGAGAAACACAGAGCACATCATGAGAGAAAACAGTGATGGTAATGATGGGATAAACGAACAAAACTCAGTGATACAAGTGAATTTGTCTGATATCTTCAAAGATGAAGGAGGAAAACATATCAGAACTGTCCTGACTATTGGAGAATCTAGTATTGGAAAATCCTGTGAAGTGCAGAAATTCATAAAACTGTGGGCAGAAAATGAGACAAACAAGCGTTCATTGTTCACTGGGGATGTAGATGCAGCTGATGTAGCCAAAGATGATTTAGAAGTTGTATTTCCATTTAACTTGTCTGAGCTTAACTTGATGAACCAGGAAAGTGTCAGTTTGGTGGAACTTCTTAATCATTTGTTCAAGGAGACCAAAGAATCTGTCATCTCTGACTATGCACGGTTCAAAGTTGTGTTTATCTTGGATGGACTGGATGCGTTTGAGCCTCCTCTGGACTTTAACAATAGTCAAAAGTTGACTGATGAGAGAGAACCAGCATCAGTGGATGTGCTATTGACAAACCTCATCAAAGGAAACTTGCTTCCTTCAGCCCATGTCTGGATAATCTCCCGACCTCCAGCTGCCAAAAAGCTGCCTGATGACTGTGTTGACAGGAGGACAGAAATTCGAGGTAAGATTATAAGTGTAGAGAGAGCTGCTATGAAATGAGAACCTCTCAATAAATAATTTCTTTGGGAAGTTTCTAATGATATATAACCTGACTGAGCAGCGTCACAATGTATTTACTTCAGGTCGTCAATATTTTCAGTGGAAAATTACGAATAACAGCCAAGTAATGATTATAAAAATGATGCTTTTATTTATATAAAGCACTTTGGGTTGCTTTTTAGTATAAATAAAGTTTGAAGTTTGAAGTATAAGAAACAAGCACATGCAGGCTTTAAATATGCTTTACGCTTCATCCAGAGGAATGAAAATACAATGAGGTCTGACTCTCTTGCAAGGAAGATACAAAACAATAGTCCCAATGACTTCTGGAAAGAAATTAAACAAATGAATTGTAAAACTTCACTACCAACTAATATTGATGGTGTATGCGGCTCAGAGGAAATTTCTCAGCTATGGAGGAAACATTATTATGAGCTTTTCAGCTGTGTCAAGAGCAATACCTTCACAGTGGGTAACATTGACACTAAAGAAGATGTGACCATCTCCTCACAAGAAGTATATAATGCAATTATGATGTTAAAAGACAATAAAGCATGTGGTATGGATAAGATATCTGTGGACAATTTAAAATTTGTGAGGAGAAAACTCTGTCCCCTAATTGCCATATGTTTTACAGGGGTTTTAGTTTACAGGGGTGGTTTCTTTCAAAAAATAACAGTTGATCTTTTTTTTGCTTCATATTTCATAACTTTTTCTAATTTTATGGGGACAACTGTTTAAGCATAAAATGATCATGATGAGATTTTTTTTTCAATGTGCCGAACACATATTGGACTCATTGGTGTTCCTCTGGGGTCAATTTGACTCCAAGCTGTTTTAGCTGTGTAAAGCTTGTCTGTCTGTGTGTGTGACCTAACATCCCCACACCTGCAGGGGCAGAGTTGATACTTTTGAGTTGATACATAAGAGGAGGGAGGGGAAAACAACTATTACCAGTAGAACTTTGATAGTTTTCATGTAGTGGGCATGTGGAAAACAACTTGACTTGTGAAGTCCTGCCAAAATGAGGAAGCTAGTGTAGGCTTTAGAGTTGATCACATCCAAATCGTCCTCACTACACATGCCTCCACTCTAAAATTATCATCTCAAGGACAATATGTTCAATTGATGATTGTATGAAGAGTTCAAATAATGACTTTATGTGTTCAATGTGGCTGACTGTGTGTCTGGTGGGACATATTCTTAGCAGCACATCTACCTTGTTGTTGAAGTGAGCAGAGACCATAATTTTCCATGGTAACGTGACATGGAGGAGGGGAAAACAATATTCTTATGCAAACTTTCCTGCACCATGGACATGAAGTGTATGTGTGACCTACTGAACTCATACCTGCTGAGGTACAACTTATTTTTCCTGCGCTGTGGAGGGCAGACTATTCCCACCAGGACATTGGTAGTTAATGCAAAATAAGGGAGGAGCAAACACATGGTATGTGCACTCCAAATTAGAAAAGATTTGGATGAATGATTTTCAAGATACAAGGGTCAGATTGACCTCGAGGGTAAAATGTGTTTGTAATATTTGAGGATAATAGGAGGGTTAGCAAATATAATGTTCCTGCTAACTGACGTTTCCGTCAGTCTGCCACAGCGTGACTGTGTGAGTGGGTGAATAATGTATTCAATGTAAAGCATATTTGGGCACTGTTATATACACACTGACTAGAACTTTATTATGTCTTTCTTCAATTAATTTACATGATTTCTGTTGTTCTCTCTCAATTTAGAAAATCCTATCACCTGGCGACAATTTGGGAAGAAGAGAATCTTGGACCTGTACGAGAAGGAACTGGGTGATGTGGAAATGGATTCTGTACTCTATGAGGTGGTGAAGAAAAACAAACTTGGACAAAAGCAAAAATACAGTGATATATTTCAGTCAAAGGACAAGACTGTGAGAACAGTACTAACAAAGGGAGTGGCTGGTGTTGGTAAAACATTTCACTCAAGGATGTTCATGGTCGACTGGGCAAAAGGAAAATCCAACCAGAACATAGACTTGATAGTCCCACTCCACTTCAGAGAGCTGAATACAAAAGGAAACACAAGTATGGAAGATCTGCTTAAAGATTTATCATTTTTAGATGATGCACAACTGAAAGGAATTTGCAACCTTCAGCGTAAATTAGCTTTTGTCCTTGATGGCTTGGAAAATTGTAAACTTCCTCTTGACTTTAAAAACAACAAGAAACTGACTGATATAAAAAAAACAACTTCAATGGACAAGCTGTTAACAAACCTCATCAAGGGGCATTTGCTTCCCAACGCTCATCTCTGGATCATCTCTCAACCTTCAGGAGTTGAAAAAATTCCTCCAGACCATATTAAGAAGGTTACAGAATGTCGAGGTATTAAAAACCTTCATTATACACTCAAAATAAACAGCATTAATAAATGATGGCAATGATGATGTATTGTGATTTCACTTGTTATAGTAAGTATGCCAAAATCTGCTAGAGTATCTTCTTGAATTCAATTTGTTAAAATGTTCTTGATTAGATTTAATGTAGCAAATATAATGTTCCTACTAACTCCAGCAGCTCAACCCATCTATTGAGACCACAGCATAAATGATGTAACATCCATCCCTACAGTGACAACTGACATTCATTAGTGTTTACTGCTTTGTATGAAGTCTTTGAATCATTGCTAATGTTGTTTTCTAATTTCAGAGTATAACATCAAACAGAGACTCAAAGAAAACGGGAAGAAGAGCATCTTGGCAAAGTATGAGACAGAACTTAGTCAAAAGGAGAAGGATTCAGAAATCTATGAGATATCCCAAAACAAGAAACATGAAGATAAACTGATAAAAACCTATGATGACATGTTTCAGTCAGACAAACGAACAGTACTAACAAAGGGAGTGGCTGGTGTTGGTAAAACATTTCACTCAAGGATGCTCATGGTCGACTGGGCAAAAGGAAAATCCAACCAGAACATAGACTTGATAGTCCCACTCCACTTCAGAGAGCTGAATACAAAAGGAAACACAAGTATGGAAGATCTGCTTAAAGATTTATCATTTTTAGATGATGCACAACTGAAAGGAATTTGCAACCTTCAGTGTAAATTAGCTTTTGTCCTTGATGGCTTGGAAAATTGTAAACTTCCTCTTGACTTTAAAAACAAAAAGAAACTGACTGATATAAAAAAAACAACTTCAATGGACAAGCTGTTAACAAACCTCATCAAGGGGCATTTGCTTCCCAACGCTCATCTCTGGATCATCTCTCAACCTTCAGGAGTTGAAAAAATTCCTCCAGAGCATATTAAGAAGGTTACAGAATGTCGAGGTAAGAAACAGTAAATCATGGACACAAATGTGTGAGCGTTAAAAAGAATCACTTTCATAATATTTACATTTAATTCAGGCTCTGTCTATTCTGTCCTATTCTAACCTGTCACATTCATTGTCTTTAATCAGAGACGTTGAAGCGTCGGGAGCAGCTTGTTTTAAACCTGAGACAAAGACTTCTCAGAGAAAACACTGAAGTTGAAGACATCCCTCATCCTAACCAGAGAGACACAGAACACATCATGAGAGGAAACAGTGACGGTAATGATGAGAGAAATGGACAAAACTTGTCAAAATCAGTGACAGAAGTGAATATGTCTGATAGTTTCAAGGATGAAGGAGGAAAACGTATCAGAACTGTCCTGACTATCGGAGAATCTGGTATTGGAAAATCCTGTGAAGTGCGAAAATTTATAAAACTGTGGGCAGAAAATGAGACAAACAAGCGTTCATTGTTCACTGGGGTTGTAGATGCAGCTGGTGTGGCCAAAGACGATTTAGTAGTTGTATTTCCATTTAAGTTGTCTGAGGTTAAGTCAATGAGGAAGGAACGTGTTAGTTTGGTGGGACTTCTTAATTGTTTCTTCAAGGAGACCAAAGAATCTGTCATCTCTGACTATGCACGGTTCAAAGTTGTGTTTGTCTTGGATGGACTGGATGCGTTTGAGCCTCCTCTGGACTTTGACAACTGTGACAAGTTGACTGATGAGAGAGAACCAGCATCAGTGGATGTGCTATTGACAAACCTCATCAAAGGAAACTTGCTTCCTTCAGCCCATGTCTGGATAATCTCCCAACCTTCAGCTGCTAAACAGCTGCCTGATGCATGTGTTGACAGGAGGACAGAAATACGAGGTAAGATTATAAGTGCAGAGAGAGCTACTATGAAATGAGAACCTATCAATAAATAATTTCTGTCTGACTGAACAGTTTCACAATGCATTTACTTCAGGTCGTCAATATTTTCAGTGGAAATTCACAAATAACAGCCAAGTAATGATTGTAAAAATGTTGTTTTTATTAATTAATACACTCACCACAAGCACAACCCAGCCTACAGTACTGTTCAACATTTTAGGCAGGTGTGAAAAAATACTGTAGACTAAGAATGCTTTCAAAAATATGAATAATGATTCTTTATTTGTATCAATTTACAAAATAGAAAGTGAGTGAACAAAAGAAAATCCAAATCACATCAATATTTGGTGTTACTACCCTGTGCCTTTAAACCAGCATCAGTCCTTATAGGTACACTTGCATAAAGTCAGGGATTTTGTGTGATCGTAGATGCAGTAGTCAGCCAAGGAAACTTGGAACGAGAACATAGGTACTAGAGTGTAGAAAAATGGCAGCAAGTGCTCTGGACTGATGAGTCAAACTTTGAAATATGTGTCTGTAGCAGAAGGCCGAAGGCATTAATAAATGATGGCAATAATGATGCATTGTGGTTCCACTTGTTATAGTAAGAAAACAATGGAAAAACAGAATTCTTATTAAACAACGACAGAAAGATCTGCTACAGTATCTTCTTGAATTCAGTTTATGTCAAACTGTTCTTGATTATATTTAATGTTGCAAATATAATGTTCTGCTAACTCCAGCAGCTCAGCCCATCTATTGAGACCACAGCATAAATGATGTAACATCCATCCCTACTGTGAAAACTGGCATTCATTAGTGTTTGCTGTATTCACCAAAGCCTTTGAATCATTGCTGTTGTTGTTTTCTACTTTCAGAGTATGATGTCAAACAGAGACTCAAAGAAGACGGAAAGAACAGCATCTTGGTGAAGTATGAGACAGAACTTGGTCAAAAGGAGAAGGATTCAGAAATCTATGAGATTTCCCAAAACAAGAAACATGGAGATAAACTGGTAAAAACCTATGATGACATGTTTGAGTCAGAGAAACGAACAGTGCTAACAAAGGGAGTGGCTGGTGTTGGTAAAACATTTCACTCAAGGATGCTCATGGTCGACTGGGCAGAAGGAAAATCCAACCAGAACATAGACTTGATAGTCCCACTCCACTTCAGAGAGCTGAATGAAAGAAGAAACACAAGTATGGAAGAGCTGCTTAAAGATTTATCATTTTTAAATGATGCCAAACTGAGAAGAATTTGCAACCATGAGTGTAAAGTAGCTTTTGTCCTTGATGGCTTGGAAGAATGTAAATTTCCTCTTGACTTTAAAAAGAACAAAAAACTGTCAGATACACAAGAAGCAGCCTCGATGGACGAGCTGTTAACAAACCTCATCAAGGGGGATTTGCTTCCCAACGCTCATCTCTGGATCATCTCTCAACCTTCAGGAGTTGGAAAGATTCCTCCAGAGCATATTAAGAAGGTTACAGAATGTCGAGGTAAGAAACAGCAAATCATGGAGGCAAATGTGTGAGTGTTAAAAATAATCACTTTCATGAGGTTTATATTTAATTCAGGCTCTGTCTATTCTGTCCTATTCTAACCTGTCACATTCATTGTGTTTATTCAGAGACGTTGAAGCGTCAGGAGCAGCTTGTATCAAACCTGAGACAAAGATTTCTCAGAGAAAACACAGAAGTTGAAAACATCCCTCATCCTAAAGAGACAAAAACAGAACACATCATGAGAGGAAACAATGATGATAACGATGAGAGAAATGGACAAAACCTGTCAAAATCAGTGAAACAAGTGAATTTATCTGAGATCTTCAAAGATGAAGGAGGAAAACGTATCAGAACTGTCCTGACTATTGAAGAATCTAGTGTTGGAAAATCCTGTGAAGTGCAAAAATTCATAAAAATGTGGGCAGGAAATAAGACCAACAACCGTTCATTGTTCTCTTGGGTTGTAGATACAGCCACAAGTTTGTTTCGTAGTGCCAAAGATGATTTAGAAGTTATATTTCCTTTTAACTTGTCTGAGCTTAACTTGATGAAGCAGAAACACGTCAGTTTGGTGGAACTTCTTAATCATTTGTTCGAGGAGACCAAAGAATCTGTCATCTCTGACTATGCACAGTTCAAAGTTGTGTTTATCTTGGATGGACTGGATGCTTTTCACCCTGCACTGGACTTTAACAATAGTCAAAAGTTGACTGATGAGAGAAAACCAGCATCAGTTGATGTGCTATTGACAAACCTCATCAAAGGAAACTTGCTTCCTTCAGCTCGTGTCTGGATAATCTCCCGAGCTTCAGCTGCTAAACAGCTGCCTGATGCATGTGTTGACAGGAGGACAGAAATAAAAGGTAAGATTATAAGTGTAGAGAGAGCTGCTATGAAATGAGAACCTCTCAATAAATAATTTCTTTGGGAAGTTTCTAATTACATATAATCTGACTGAGCAGTGTCACAATGTATTTACTTCAGATCGTCGTGGAAAATTACAAATAACAGCCAAGTAATGATTGTAAAAATGTTGTTTTAATTAATTAATACACTCACCACAAACACAACCCAGCCTACAGTACTGTTCAAACATTTTAGGCAGCCGTGGAAAAAATACTGTAAACTAAGAATGCTTTCAAAAATATGAATAATGATTCTTTATTTGTATCAATTTACAAAATAGAAAGTGAGTGAACAAAGGAAAATCCAAATCACATCAATATTTGGTGTTACTATCCTGTGCCTTTAAACCAGCATCTACATTTATAGCTACACTTGCATAAAGTCAGGTGTTTTGTATGATCGTAGACGCAGTAGTCAGCCAAGGAAACTTGGAACGAAAACATAGGCACTGGAGTGTAGAAAAATGCTAGAAGATGCTCTGGACTGATGAGTCAAACTTTGAAATATGTGTCTGTAGCAGAAGGCAGTTTGTTCACCAAAGGGCTGGAGATGGTACAATAATGAGTGTCTGCAGGCAACAGTGAAGCATGGTGGAGGTTCCTTGCAAGTTTGGGGCTGCATTTCTCCAAATGGAGTAGGGGATTTGCTCAGGATTAATTTACCAAAAACTGTGTGCAAGTGTATCTAGATGCCTAGAACAACAGATGCTGCCTGGAAGGCAAAGGATGGTCACACCAAATGCTAAATTGATTTAAATCCCTCTGTTCATTCACTGCATTTTGTTAATTGGTGAATGTAAACTATTAACAGTTACATTTTTGAAAGAATTCCTAGTTTACAGCATGTTTTCACCCCACACCTGCCTAATATTTCTGCACAGTATTGCATGTCAAAATCTCAAAACCAAACTGGCTTTTTCAAAGTCAGACTGATTTAGTTCCCCTAAAACCGTACCTCTTCAACAGGGGGTTCACAGAGGTACTGCAGTGGGGTCACAAAACCTTTGGTTGATTAGACATTTTGTGTATATTTCTTAATATTCTTAATTTTTGACTGCTTTGTCTGAAGTCATTGAATCATATCTGTTGTTGTTTTCTACTTTCAGAGTATAACATCAAACAGAGACTCAAAGAAGACGGGAAGAAAATAATCTTGGTGAAATATGAGAAAGAACTTAGTCAAAAGGAGAAGGATTCAGAAATCTATGAGATAGTCCAAAATAAGGAACATGGAGATAAACTGGTACAAACCTACGAAAGCATGTTTCAGTCAAAGAAGCGAACAGTACTAACGAAGGGAGTGGCTGGTGTTGGTAAAACATTTTACTCAAGGATGCTCATGGTCGACTGGGCAAAAGGAAGGTCCAACCAGAACATAGACTTGATAGTCCCACTCCACTTCAGAGAGCTGAATGAAAGAGGAAACACAAGTATGGAAGATCTGCTTACAGATTTATCATTTTTAAATGATGCACAAGTGAAAGGAATTTGCAACCTTGAGTGTAAAGTAGCTTTCGTCCTTGACGGCTTCGAAGAATGTAAATTTCCTCTTGACTTTGAAAACAACAAAAAACTGACAGATACACAAGAAGGAGCCTCGATGGATGAGCTGCTAACAAACCTCATCAAGGGGGATTTGCTTCCCAACGCTCATCTCTGGATCATCTCTCAACCTTCAGGAGTTGGAAAGATTCCTCCAGAGCATATTAAGAAGGTTACAGAATGTCGAGGTAAGAAACAGTAAATCATGGACATAAATGTGTGAGTGTTAAAAAGAATCACTTTCATGATATTTAATTCAGGCTCTGTCTATTCTGTCCTATTCTAACCTGTCACATTCATTGTCTTTAATCAGAGACGTTGAAGCGTTGGGAGCAGCTTGTTTTAAACCTGAGACAAAGATTTCTCAGAGAAAACACTGAAGTTGAAGACATCCCTCATCCTAACCAGAGAGACACAGAACACATCATGAGAGAAAACAGTGGCGGTAATGATGAGAAAAATGGACAAAACTTGTCAAAATCAGTGACAGAAGTGAATATGTCTGATATCTTCAAGGATGAAGGAGGAAAACGTATCAGAACTGTCCTGACTATCGGAGAATCTGGTATTGGAAAATCCTGTGAAGTGCGAAAATTTATAAAATTGTGGGCAGAAAATGAGACAAACAAGCATTCATTGTTCACTGGGGTTGTAGATGCAGCTGGTGTGGCCAAGGATGATTTAGTAGTTGTATTTCCATTTAAGTTGTCTGAGGTTAAGTCAATGAGGAAGGAACGTGTTAGTTTGGTGCGACTTCTTAATTGCTTCTTCAAGGAGACCAAAGAATCTGTCATCTCTGACTATGCACGGTTCAAAGTTGTGTTTATCTTGGATGGACTGGATGCGTTTGAGCCTCCTCTGGACTTTGACAACAGTCAAAAGTTGACTGATGAGAGAGAACAAGCATCAGTGGATGTGCTATTGACAAACCTCATCAAAGGAAACTTGCTTCCTTCAGCCCATGTCTGGATAATCTCCAGACCTTCAGCTGCTAAACAGCTGCCTGATGCATGTGTTGACAAGAGGACAGAAATACGAGGTAAGATTATAAGTGCAGAGAGAGCTACCATGAAATGAGAACCTCTCAATAAATAATTTCTGTCTGACTGAACAGTTTCACAATGCATTTACTTCAGGTCGTCAATATTTTCAGTGGAAATTCACAAATAACAGCCAAGTAATGATTGTAAAAATTTTGTTTTTATTAATTAATACACTCACCACAAGCACAACCCAGCCTACAGTACTGTTCAAACATTTTAGGCAGGTGTGGAAAAAATACTGTAAACTAAGAATGCTTTCAAAAATATGAATAATGATTCTTTATTTGTATCAATTTACAAAATAGAAAGTGAGTGAACAAAGGAAAATCCAAATCACATCAATATTTGGTGTTACTATCCTTTGCCTTTAAACCAGCATCAGTCCTTATAGGTACACTTGCATAAAGTCAGGGATTTTGTGTGATCGTAGACGCAGTGGTCAGTCAAGGAAACTTGGAACGAGAACATAGGTACTGGAGTGTAGAGAAGTGGCAGCAAGTGCTCTGGACTGATGAGTCAAACTTTGAAATATGCGTCTGTAGCAGAAGGCCGAAGGCATTAATAAATGATGGCAATAATGATGCATTGTGGTTCCACTTGTTAAATTAAGAAAACAATGGAAAAACTGAATTTTTATGAAACAACGACAGAAAGATCTGCTACAGTATCTTCCTGAATTCAGTTTGTTAAAATGTTCTTGATTATATTTAATGTAGCAAATTTAATGTTCCTACTAACTCCAGCAGCTCAACCCATCTATTGAGACCACAGCATTAATGATGTAACCTCCATCCCTACTGTGAAAACTGACATTCATTAGTGTTTGCTGTATTCACCAAAGCCTTTGAATCATTGCTGTTGTTGTTTTCTACTTTCAGAGTATGATGTCAAACAGAGACTCAAAGAAGACGGAAAGAACAGAATCTTGGTGAAGTATGAGACAGAACTTGGTCAAAAGGAGAAGGATTCAGAAATCTATGAGATTTCCCAAAACAAGAAACATGGAGATAAACTGGTAAAAACCTATGATGACATGTTTGAGTCAGAGAAACGAACAGTACTAACAAAGGGAGTGGCTGGTGTTGGTAAAACATTTTACTCAAGGATGCTCATGGTCGACTGGGCAAAAGGAAGGTCCAACCAAAACATAGACTTGATAGTCCCACTCCACTTCAGAGAGCTGAATGAAAGAAGAGACACAAGTATAGAAGATTTGCTTAAAGATTTATCATTTTTAAATGATGCCAAACTGAGAAGAATTTGCAACTATGAATGTTCATTAGCTTTTGTCCTTGATGGCTTAGAAGAATATAAACTTCCTCTTGACTTTAAAAAGAACAAGAAACTGACAAGTACACAAGAAGCAGCCTCGATAGACGAGCTGCTAACAAACCTCATCAAGGGGGATTTGCTTTCCAACGCTCATCTCTGGATCATCTCTCAACCTTCAGGAGTTGGAAAGATTCCTCCAAAGTATATTAAGAAGGTTACAGAATGTCGAGGTAAGAAACAGCAAATCATGGACACAAATGTGTGAGTCTTAAAAATAATCACTTTCACGATATTTATATTTAATTCAGGCTCTGTCTATTCTGTCCTATTCTAACCTGTCACATTCATTGTGTTTATTCAGAGTCGTTGAAGCGTCGGGAGCAGCTTGTATCAAACCTGAGACAAAGACTTCTCAGAGAAAACACTCAAGCTGAAGACATCACTCATCCTAAAGAGACAAAAACAGAACACATCATGAGAGAAAACAGTGATGGTAATGATGTGAGAAATGGACAAAAGTCGGCAAAATCAGTGACAGAAGTGAATGTGTCTGAGATCTTCAAAGATGAAGGAGGAAAACGTATCAGAACTGTCCTGACTATTGAAGAATCTAGTATTGGAAAATCCTGTGAAGTGCAAAAATTCATAAAAATGTGGGCAGAAAATGAGACCAACAACCAGTCATGGTTCACTTGGTTTAAAGACAAAGCCAAGAGTGTTGTTGGTGGAGCCAAAGATGATTTCAAAGTAGTTGTATTTCCATTTAACTTGTCTGAGCTTAAGTCGAGGAAGCAGAAAAGCGTCAGTTTGGTGGAACTTCTTAATCATTTATTCACGGAGACCAAAGAATCTGTCATCTCTGACTATGCACGGTTCAAAGTTGTGTTTATCTTGGATGGACTGGATGCTTTTCACCCTCCACTGGACTTTAACAATATTCAAAAGTTGACTGATGAGAGAGAACCAGCATCAGTGGATGTGCTATTGACAAACCTCATCAAAGGAAACTTGCTTCCTTCAGCTCGTGTCTGGATAATCTCCCGAGCTTCAGCTGCTAAACAGCTGCCTGATGACTGTGTTCACAAGAGGACAGAAATACGAGGTAAGATTATAAGTGTAGAGAGAGCTGCTATGAAATGAGAACCTCTCAATAAATAATTTCTTTGGGAAGTTTCTAATGACATATAATCTGACTGAGCAGTGTTACAATGTATTTACTTCAGGTCGTCAGTGTTTACAGTGGAAAATTATGAATAACAGCCAAGTAATGATTGTAAAAATTTTGTTTTAATTAATTAATACACTCACCACAAACACAACCCAGCCTACAGTACTGTTCAAACATTTTAGGCAGCCGTGGAAAAAATACTGTAGACTAAGAATGCTTTCAAAAATATGAATAATGATTCTTTATTTGTATCAATTTACAAAATAGAAAGTGAGTGAACAAAGGAAAATCCAAATCACATCAATATTTGGTGTTACTATCCTGTGCCTTTAAACCAGCATCAACATTTATAGGTACACTTGCATAAAGTCAGGGATTTTGTATGATCGTAGACGCAGTGGTCAGCCAAGGAAACTTGGAACGAAAACATAGGCACTGGAGTGTAGAAAAATGGCAGCAGGTGCTCTGGACTGATGAGTCAAACTTTGAAATATGTGTCTGTAGCAGAAGGCAGTTTGTTCACCAAAGGGGTGGAGATGGTACAATAATGAGTGTCTGCAGGCAACAGTGAAGCATGGTGGAGGTTCCTTGCAAGTTTGGGGCTGCATTTCTCCAAATGGAGTAGTGGATTTGCTCAGGATTAATTTACCAAAAACTGTGTGCAAGTGTATCTAGATGCCTAGAACAACAGATGCTGCCTGGAAGGCAAAGGATGGTCACACCAAATGCTGATTTGATTTAAATCCCTCTGTTCATTCACTGCATTTTGTTAATTGGTGAATGTAAACTATTAACAGTTACATTTTTGAAAGAATTCCTAGTTTACAGCATGTTTTCTCCCCACACCTGCCTAATATTTCTGCACAGTATTGCATGTCAAAATCTCAAAACCAAACTGGCTTTTTCAAAGTCAGACTGATTTAGTTCCCCTAAAACCGTACCTCTTCAACAGGGGGTCCACGGAGGTACTGCAGTGGGGTCACAAAACCTTTGGTTGATTAGACATTTTGTGTATATTTCTTAATATTCTTAATTTTTGACTGCTTTGTCTGAAGTCATTGAATCATATCTGTTGTTGTTTTCTACTTTCAGAGTATAACATCAAACAGAGACTCAAAGAAGACGGGAAGAAAGTAATCTTGGTGAAATATGAGAAAGAACTTAGTCAAAAGGAGAAGGATTCAGAAATCTATGAGATAGTCCAAAATAAGGAACATGGAGATAAACTGGTACAAACCTACAAAAGCATGTTTCAGTCAAAGAAGCGAACAGTACTAACAAAAGGAGTGGCTGGTGTTGGTAAAACATTTCACTCAAGGATGCTCATGGTCGACTGGGCAAAAGGAAGCTCCAACCAGAACATAGACTTGATAGTCCCACTCCACTTCAGAGAGCTGAATACAAGAAGAGACACAGTTCAAAGCATGCAAGATCTGCTTAAACATATCTTGATTGATATCCGACTAAGTGATGTTTGCAACTATGAATGTACATTAGCTTTTGTCCTTGATGGCTTGGAAGAATGTAAACTTCCTCTTGACTTTGAAAACAACAAAAAACTGACAGATACACAAGAAGCAGCCTCGATGGACGAGCTGTTGACAAACCTCATCAAGGGGCATTTGCTTCCCAACGCTCATCTCTGGATCATCTCTCAACCTTCAGGAGTTGGAAAGATTCCTCCAGAGCATATTAAGAAGGTTACAGAATGTCGAGGTAAGAAACAGCAAATCATGGACACAAATGTGTGAGTGTTAAAAAGAATCACTTTCATGATATTTATATTTAATTCAGGCTCTGTCTATTCTGTCCTATTCTAACCTGTCACATTCATTGTGTTTATTCAGAGTCATTGAAGCGTCGGGAGCAGCTTGTATCAAACCTGAGACAAAGATTTCTCAGAGAAAACACTCAAGTTGAAGACATCACTCATCCTAACCAGACAAACACAGAACACATCATGAGAGAAAACAGTGACGGTAATGATGGGAAAAACGATCAAAACTCGGTGACACAAGTGAATGTGTCTGATATCTTTAAAGACAAAAGAGGAAAACCAGAAAATCAGAAAATCCAAAAAATCAGAACTGTCCTGACTACTGGAGAATCTAATATTGGAAAATCCTTTAATGGGCAAAAATTCATAAAAATGTGGGCAGAAAATAAGACAAACAGGCGTTCATTGTTCACTGGGGTTGTAGATGGAGCCAGGAGTGAAACAAAAGATGATTTAGAAGTTGTATTTCCATTTAACTTGTCTGAGCTTAACTTGATGAAGCAGAAAAGCATCAGTTTGGTGCGACTTCTTAATCATTTATTCAAGGAGACCAAAGAATCTGTCATCTCTGACTATGCACGGTTCAAAGTTGTGTTTGTCTTGGATGGACTGGATGCGTTTGAGCCTCCTCTGGACTTTAACAATAGTCAAAAGTTGACTGATGAGAGAGAACCAGCATCAGTGGATGTGCTATTGACAAACCTCATCAAAGGAAACTTGCTTCCTTCAGCTCGTGTCTGGATAATCTCCCGACCTTCAGCTGCTAAACAGCTGCCTGATGCATGTGTTGACAAGAGGACAGAAATACGAGGTAAGATTATAAGTGTAGACAGGGCTACTATGAAATGAGAACCTCTCAATAAATGGCTTCTTTCTGACTGAGCAGTTTCACGATGTATTTAGGTCATGTCGTCAATATTTTTGACTAAGTTTCTCTAAACATTTAGTCAAAGGAGATATCCAGTTGGATATATGGATGAAGCATAGTGAGTTTCTGAGGAAAAAGAGTTCACAGCAGTCTTTACTCAGAGACATGTACAGATGCATATGGCCTGTGAGTATATATGTTTTTTTTTGATCATATGATAAACACTTTTCTTACAGAGAAGCCTGATCTGGTGAGTCAAAGGGAACTCAAGTCTCAACTGAAGGAACAATTCACCTGTGTGTCTGAAGGGATTGATAGACAGAGAACCACTGCCCTTCTGAATGACATTTACACAGATCTCTATATCATAGAAGGGGGGAGGGGAGAGATCCACAATCAGCATGAGTCCAGACAGGTCCAAGAGGCAAAATTCAAACCAATGAGAGAAGAAAGACCCATTAAATATCACGACATCTTCAAACCTACATCTGAAAATAATCCCATTAGGACTGTGCTGACGATTGGAGTGGCAGGCATTGGAAAAACCTTTGCATCAACGAAGTACATGCTCGACTGGGCTGAGGGTACCGCATTTGAAAACGTTCATTTCACATTTCCACTTCCTTTCCGGGAGCTGAATTTGGGAGAAAAAACAGAATACAGTTTTGAGGAACTTCTTCATCAGTTGTTCCCAGCTATGGGAAATTCAGAGATAAATGACTATGACAAATATCAAATCCTGTTTGTTCTGGATGGCCTTGATGAATGCCGCCTGGATCTCAAGTTCAATGAAAGTAACAAGTGGACAGATGTGAAGAAGCCAACCTCAGTGGGTGTTCTACTGACAAACCTGATCCAAGGAAATCTGCTTCCTAAAGCTCAAATCTGGATCACTTCCCGGCCTGCAGCCTCCAACAATATTCCTGCTGATAAAGTTGACCGAGTTACAGAGGTGCGAGGATTCAATGATGAGCAAAAGGAAGAGTATTTCAGGAAGAGATTCAGTGATAAGGACCTGGCTGAAAAAATCCTCTCACATGTGAAGAAATCAAGGAGTCTGTACATCATGTGTCACATCCCAGTTTTCTGCTGGATCACTTCAAAAGTCCTGGAGGATTTTGTGAATCAAAACAAAGAAGAGGGGATGCCCAAGACTCTGACTGACATGTACATACACTTTCTGTTGCTGCAGTGCAGACAGGCTCATGTGAAGTATAGTGAAGATGGAACAGGTCGGACTTCTGAGACAGGTCCATGCTGGAATGCAAGAAACAAGGAGACAATCTTATCTTTAGGGAAACTAGCTTTTGAGGAGTTAGAGGAAGGAAACCTTCTCTTCACTGAAGACGACCTGACAAAATCTGACATTAACATCACAAATGCTTCCGTCTTCTCTGGGTTACTCACTCAGATCAAGAGAGAAGGCCGTGGGCTGTACCAACAGAAACTGTTTTGCTTTGTTCACTTGAGCATTCAAGAGTTTCTGGCTGCATTCTATGCCTTTCACACATTCAACAACATGGGTGAAAATGTGCTCACCAAACTCACTTCAGTGGTTTCAGATGTGTCTGCATCGGACTTCTACAAGAAAGCAGTGGACAAGGCTCTAGATAGCAATCATGGAGACTGGGATCTGTTTCTGCGCTTTCTGCTTGGACTCTCAGTGGACACTAACCAGAAACTGCTGAAAAAGCTGCTAAAAAAGACAGAAAATTACCAGGAGACCTACAAGGAAACAGTTGAGTACATCAAAAGGAAGATCAATGAAGACATCAGTGCCCCGGATAAAAACCTCAATCTGTTACACTGTTTGAATGAGCTCCATGACCACTCCCTTATTGATGAAGTTAAAAAATACCTGCAGTCAGAAACAGTGGCTTTTGAAAGCTTCTCTGCCTCAAAGTGGTCAGCTCTGACTTTTGTGCTGTTGACATCAGACGAGAAGCTGAATGTGTTTGATCTTAAGAAGTACGAGAAATCAGAGAAGGTTCTTCTGGGACTGTTGCCATTGGTCAAAGTCTCAAAAACTGCTTTGTAAGTACTCTTATTCTACTCCTTGTCTTTTGCCAATCCTTTACTGTGGCTGTCTTAATGTTCTTGAGTTGTTTTTGTGGGTCCTTTTCTTCAGCAAGTGAAATTAGTTGACTGATTTGGTCATGAAAAGATTATTGAACATACAGCACTCTTTGTGTTGTGCTGACTTGGCGCTAAACTTGCACACTAAATTACAAAGGAAAAAGTAAAACGGGAACAAATAACTTTTAGAGTAGTGCTGCCTACCGGTGCAATTTATACTTTATACATTTCTGTGGAGTTGTACACCAGCTACGACACCAGGCTCTGCGAAAGTGTCTGTGTTGATGCCGTAACTTCTCTTTCAACTTAACACAGAAGTCAAAAGCATTTATTCTTCTGGCCAAAGGAACAGGGTCTAAACGACAGATCGCTGGCATTGAAAAGAGTCATAACATGGTATCCTTCCAATTGGCAAATACCTTACCTGTATGTGCATAGACAATGCTCAATTTGGCTTAACAGCACGTTTCAGTGCTCTTGACTTACTGACTTTTCCACAGCTGAATTGCTTGGTAGTGTGTTTTATTGCAGATTTTTTCACAGGTTGAGTTGGTGTGAGCTAACTGAAGAATCCTGCAGTGGTCTGACATCTTCAGTCTTCAACTCTCCGTCCTCCAATCTCACAAAGCTGGACCTGAGTCATAATGACCTGCTTGATTCAGGTGTGGAGCAACTTGCAAATGGACTTAAAAGTCTCCACTGTAAATTAGAGATTCTCAAGTAAGTAATTCTCAAAGTCTTGACCTTGGCTCTGCTGATTGTTTTAGGTTCTACAACATATTTCTGGTCGGTGATTACAACAGAGATTGTAGGATAAATTTGAATCTGTTTGAAACTTTTAGTTGTTTTGACAATTTTTGATGTGCTCAAAGTTACTTTATGTGCAGAAAAATTACATAATGACTCAAATGAAATCAAGATGATTCTGTAATAATTCTGTGTGACCTGGTTCCACATTTGACTGCAGCTGCCTTGATTTTTCAATCAAATGAAGTCATGTCTCATGTTTTTTTGAAAAACTAAAACTCAGTATTACAGTTGAATAATCTTTACTTTTTATGTGGTAATTTTAAGAAGAACACACGTTTTGTCTGTCTGGTCTGCAGGTTGCCAGGTTGTCAGGTGACAGAGAAAGGCTGCTCTTTCCTGGCCGAAGCTCTCAAGTCCAACACAGAATCCCACCTCAAACACCTGGATCTGAATTACAATCACCCCGGAGAAAAACAGAAGATGGTGCTCTCTGCTATCGCTGAGGATCCAAATATGAAGCTAGAGACAGTGTGGTATGTTGTGATTACAAATTTTTTCTACATTTATATTGAGCAGGTTTACTGAAACTCTCTCTACCTATGAGGCAAAATTACAAACCACTCAATTGAAATTATCAAGTGGAATTCAACTAAAAAACAGGAACAGCCCCAAGTGTGGCAGGCCCTCATAATATCCAGACTCTATGCCGTTCCCTATACCGTACCCTGAATGGCACCTTACTGGAAATGTAACTCACTGTCACAGACTCCTGGTCTTCTGTCTTTTCTGTATTGCAGTGGTTTGCGCAAAAGTACCTGTTGTTCAACATTTATTAGGTCCACCCAGTCTCCATTGTTATGATAAAACACAGATGACCAGCCAGAACTTCCATTTTTGCAGCATAATTCCAGAGCAATGCAGACAAATCAGTGCACAAGTACATATGGTTGCAATGGCAAAGGCCACTCATATAGGCTAGAGACTCTGCATAGATCAGTTGCAGAAGCATAAACCAAGTTTTGCTGGCAAGTTTATAATACCGGTTAAAATTTAGCCACTCAGTTGCACCACCTCCTCCTCTGCTGTTGAGAATAAATAATCAAATAGTCAGATGTCAATGTTATACTCAATATTAAATATGCATCTTTATTTTACAGTTTTTACCATGATGGAGCACAGCGTTTAAAACCAGGACTGAAGAAGTGTAAGTGTATCCAAATGAATTATCAAACTTGAGTAATGGTAAATGATATAATAATGTCACTTTTATTGTTAGTCACATATAAAGGTTTTGCACATTTTTCTCTAAAACATGTAAAACATTCAAATTACAAATGCAAATTTGCATGTCCATGTTTCAGATGTCCTCTTGATTGTTTTGTTTGTCTTTTAACTGCATACTTAATTGTATTTATTTATTTTTTTTCAGATTGTGCAAATTTGAAATTTGATGAACGCACAGCAGGCAAAAGGCTTGTTCTGTCTGAAGATAAGACAAAAGTAAAAACTCGAGAAAAGGTGGAGGAGTACAAAGTTGAACGACGTGAAAACAGCGACAGGTTTAAGAGGTCACAGGTGTTTTGTGATAAGGGCTTCAAAGGGTTCTGCTACTGGGAGGTGGAATGGGAAGGGAAGGTCGGTATTGGTGTGGCATATCAGGGAGTGGGTAGAGGATGGGACAGTAGTGGAGGCCTAGGATGCAATGACATGTCCTGGAGTCTGATGTGCTCCAAGACTAAATGCACTGCTATACATGGGAACACATCAAAAGACATCAAAAATGATCAAAAAATAGCAGTGTTCCTGGACTGGGAAGCTGGAAGTCTGAGTTATTATAGAGTCTTACCAGGAGAGTTGAGTCTCATTCACACCTTCCATGAAAAATTCACAGATGAAGTGTTCCCATGCTTCTGGTTTAAGAAGGGCTCTGTGACCTTATGTGACATAAACTGAACTCCTCTGTGATGCAAACAAGTTGAATGTACTGTAGTGATCTGTACAATACACAGAGACACACTACACTGACATTTTGATATATTAACAAAAAGCATATCTGTATCTTAAAGTGTCGCATAACTAGTCTGTGATGTTTTCCTTCACTTGTTGATATCCTAAATCCATACTTTACCCATATTTTAAAGCAGAGTTCTTCAACAGCGAAGAACAACAACAAAAAAAAAACACGCTCCAATTGAATATGATAAAGGACACTAGACAATCTATTGCCTTATAGTCTATGTAAGTATTATAGTTATTTTCTCCCTTCTGTATGGCTATTGTTTTGTGATAAGCCCCTATAACCATAGACTGACGTATTTAAAAGATGGGCAAACCCTGCGTGACATCATCCATTAGCTTCTGAACAGGAGATTTGAACATCGACATCGTGGCTACCATACTGGTTTTGAGAGACTCTTTTGAATAATCTAAATATGGCCATGGGTGAAGCATTGGTGGGGACTGGGGTTTACAGAATGACGTCTGACTCTTAAACACACTCACTCAACACCACCAGCAAGCCATGGCCACCAAACTAGGCAAAGCATAGACATATGTACATAGACAGCGTGTTGACTGCTATCGGTCATTGGAGCGATGTGCCTACAGGGCGGCCATCTTGGTACTGTGCTGCTTGCTCCTGGATGCATAAAGTTTATAGAGGAATGATGTTTCTACACAATTAAAGTCATCATAAATGGTTTAATTGTCAAGCTATTTTGATTGGGTTTGTTCGTGACAGACAGACACTGTTTTGGGGAAACTTCAAAGATGTGAGAAAAGCAGTCAGCCATAAAGAATTGTCTACAACAAAAAATAACAAGTCGTTGCTAGGGACACTGCCTATTTCACCGTTGTGACGCTCTATTTCAACAACATACTCACTCTATATTATCCCTTACTTATATCTTATCTGTGAATAAGTGTGAATAGTTTCAGAACACTTTTCTCCACAAATGAATGACTAACCAACCATACAACATGTCTGGCAGGATGTCTACTCCAAATGTGAGGAGTTTGCAGCTCAGGTCAGCTTTCAGTCAATCTCACTCTTGTTTTATTACAGCTGAACATATGTTTTTTTTTTTTTTTTTGTGAGGAAACACTGAGTAGTTTTGTCCTGGTTGATGCTAAGGTGTTGGTGGAAGTTATTTTCTCAGTTACAACCAGCAACCTGCCTTTTAGGTCGTATTCCTACACCATTTTTTAAATCCTTTTGTAACTTTTTAGCTGAGGATGTTTTAAATATTTTAAATTATTCTCTTAGATTGGAGGTCCCAAGTGCTTTTAAGACCTCTTCTGACAAGGAATAATTTAGACAGTGGAATTCTTGAAGAATACAGGCCAGTGTCCAATCCAGTTGAATGATGTGATGGAAACTCACAGTTTGTATGAAACTTTTCAACCAGGTTTCAGACATATCACAGCACTGAGACTGCCCTCAGCAGGTTTTAAATGATATTCGAATGGACATGGACAAGGGTAAACTCTGGTTCTACCTAATTTAAGTACAGCATTTGACACAGTTGACCACGATTGTCTTTGCAGGTGTTTTGTGATAAGGGCTTCAAAGGGTTCTGCTACTGGGAGGTGGAATGGAAAGGGACGGTCAGTATTGCCATGGCATAACAGGGAGTGGGTATTGGAGGCCTAGGATACAATGAAATGTCCTTGAGTCTGATGTGCTCAAGGGCCCAATACACTGCCAGATATGGTAACACATCAAAAGATATTAAAGGACCCTGTTCCCAAAAAATAGCAGTGTTCCTGGACTAGGAAGGTGGAACTCTGAGTTATTACAGTGTCTCATCAGGAGAGTTGAGTCTCATTTACACCTTCCGTGCAAAAGTTCTACTATCTCTTTGACTATCTTCCCAAGTTTCTGGATTAAGGAGGGCTCTGTGACCTTATATGACATAGACTGAAGTCTTCAGTGATCCATCAACTTCATGCTGTTCATGTCACTTTTTAAAATTTTTTTTTTTTGCTAGCATCGGTCAGCTCCATCCATATAGATACCAACAGTGGTATCGATATTCAGTGTAATGACATCGACACTTAAGTGTCAGTTTCTCTCTTGTACGACTGCAGCGGTTTCATAAAGGAGGCGACGCAGGTGACGCAATGGTAACACAACGAACGTCTGTAAGAATATGAAAAACAATGGATAAGAAAATGCAGAGCTACAGAAAAGGAGAGAGGAGGAGATTTATTGTATTGTGCTTCCTAAACATACATGCTATTTGAAATTCAACTTGAAAAAATAATTTGTTTTAATTTTTTTATAATTGTTGTGAAGAGATGTTTTGATGTTTTCGAACAAAAACTTTTATTGTGATAATTAAGCATTTTCTGTGTACTTATAAACGTTGCCCAAATTCAGTAGTTAATATTTTGCATACAAACATAAATGTGCGATTTCCTGTTATTTACTTATTTATAACATTCAATTATTTTGAAACTACAATCTGGGCACCGTTGAAACAAATAGTTGTGAGCAGTATTTTTGAATGTGTCATGGAGAGAACCCCTGTACTACTGCCATAATAAATTGCTGCATATTTCAAATGTACCTGTATGTATCTACTTTTGGTGTAACGATTCATCCACTACATCGATGAATCGATTTATTTTCCTACGATCCAACTACATCGATCTATGCTCGGCAAGTTGGCCTTTCGGACCATAGACGTTCCGGACGACATACATCGATCTAATATCGATTTAAAAAGTAATCAATCTAAGCACGCTTAGAGTATTTACTTGAGAAACACTGTAAAACTGGGCAAACAAAAATTACAAATTAGTTTTATATAACGAAAACACCGTTATACAAATATGCGTTAGCTTTCGGGCTAACATCAATGTCAAAAGTAATGTATATGCTAATGCTAACATTCCCCTTCACGTCTCCTCGCCTCCCGCCTTATCTCACCAGTGACACACAGTCACGTGAGCAAAAAGAAAACATGGATGATTTAACGTGCAGCGTCGGTCACCACCATCATGTGATATTACCAACAGACCAGCATGAACGTCAGCGCTCAAAAGAGGATATAATGAACATAAACGGACATGTGGTGTTAAACTTCTGGGTCATAACAACCTCGTTCTAAACAGATAAACCAGCGCCGTCCAGCGGATCGAGACACCTGAGGAAGTTTAAAAAGTGACTGTAACCGGGAGATTAAGAACACCAAAGAGTAGATACTGAGCAAGATAATTATCTTGAATGTAGAGGAAACACTGAGTAGGTATTTATTTCAGTCACAATGGTTTAATTTTTGGTTAAAAAGTTACTGAATCGATCTCAAGCCACTGGTATATAGTAAAAGATTAAGATAAACAGACTAATGTCTGAAATATGAAAACTGCAGATGTTAATGTAATTTACATGAATTACTTTTATTGATTAGTTTTGTAAGTTCATGTTAAAATATGCAGCTGGAATAAATAACAGTGATAATGATAATGTCTTTGTTAATGAAGTTCAGTTTACTTCTTCTAAAATACTCACCATGTTGACCATTTCACACCTGCCATTATATATGACTAGATGGTTCAATCACAAGTGGACAGCTTTAAGTAAATCTTTTCACCCATGGAATTAGACTGAGCATTGAAACACATCTCCACATGTGTCTCCAGACAGCTTTTCACATCCTATCTGAGTTTAGCGCTCTATATGCAAATAAACGACATCATCCTAGATGCAGTAGAATATTTTAGCAGCTACTGCCTGTAATGGATCTCTACCGCTCACATGTTTAATGATCTATGTTAAGTTATTATTTTCTAATCTCATCCCTGTCATTAGTTATTTTAGAAACCTGCACAAAAGTCAGATTATAATTGAAACCCTGGAAGCTTCAACAGGCACAGTAATCACTGGTAATTAAGACATAAGACATTGTTTATTTATCCAACTATGGGGTACTACCTTAATTAACATAAGGTATTCCTGTTTAAATGTATTTAGTCAGTTATTTATTTATTCATGCATTCAGTTTTTTTTCCAACTCCAAATTTCTTAAATATTTTTCCTGAAAACACCTGCATAAAATTAATAAAACCTAGCCATTTAGGTGGCCTGATATGAGCATATCCATGGTTATAGCTACTGTTTTTGCGACAAATACGTTCTACAATGACGTATGACACTGGCATTGTTAGGCCTAATTTACCCCCAAATAATTTGATGTTGTTTTATTATTATTTTTTTAAATAAACAAATTAAAACAAATTCAACATAAAGAGGGCAGAATATGAGTTTCACTAAATAATGATCACTTAAATGTGATCATAAATCTTCACTTCATAGTGTCAGGTAGAGGAGCCCCTTCACTGCGTCATCATCCAATCCATTCCACTTGTTCATATACAGAGCGCCACCATCACTGAAATAAAATACCAGTCCACGTTTTCCCTGCGACCTTGCTTGCGCTTCGGTGTGTGAAGCACACAGAGCCGTTGTGACACATCCTGTGTATCTGCTGTAATCTAAGCCTCCCTGTCCTCAAAACCTAGTGACGCCCCTGATGTATGACTAAAAAACAAAATCTATTCTGAATTAAACGGGAAACACACTCATACAAACTTTAAAAGTTTCTATCACTTTTCTGACGCTGTTACAGTTTCTACAACAGGTGTCCTCATCTCTGCTGAGGCTGTGCTGCCGTATCTGTGCCTACATCTAATACTGCGGAATGAAAGAAGACGAAATAAGGAAACATAGGTCAGCAGACTGTAACCAGCGTCATGAGTGGAATTAAATATGTCTACAATATCCCTGCTTCCACAGAGAGACGCTAAATTAGAGTGGGCTGTAACAGTGAATGGGTAACTTTACTCAGCCAATACACTGCAGAGGGATGTCTGCTGTAACCGGAAGTGAAAGTGAAAGAATCACTGCAGCATCGCCTTACGTGGTCGCAGGGTTGCTGGTAAGTTCCGTTAAATGAGCACATGCCGTGTCTGAATCTTGTTGCAAATGTTAGGTTCATTTTTGCCCTTATAGACCCTCACAGAGCTGGGTTTTATTTCCGTTATTTTTTATTTTATTTTTATTTTTATTATTGTTTTTACATTTAGACAATGACGCGGTGACAAGTTACGCTGTGGTATTCTACATTTTAAATACTTTGACTTGGAGAAAGCCACTGGGCCGCTTCCTGTGCAGACTGCACTCTCAGGCATCACTGCCAGGAACTAACGCGCCATTTGATTTGAACGCAAAATCATCTACTACATCGCGGTAAGTAGCTGCTTTTCATTTTCCAGAAAACGTATGAATGTATGGTTTCTTGCTTGTGTTCGCCGTTGATACACTTGCCGCAAATTAACATGCAATATTAATGGTGCAAATAACGACATGTTACAACTGTGGTTTAGGTTTAAAGCAAAGTGTCAACATACGATTATGTAAGGCAACATGTAATGTAGATTAGGATATGAAGTAGTTAAAATATCTTAACCTTAATCAGTTGTAGTAAAATGCAACATATATCAATGAAGCAGTAATGACGTTTTCCTATGACGCAATTTGCTGTAGGTAGAATTTTATAAATAAGTTATTTTGATACTATGTAGAGACTTTCTAGAATTTGACAGGTATGGTTTAAGTAGAGTAAGAGCAGCAGACTAATGTTTGTTTCAGACTGGAAGTCTTGTTTCCCAGTCTCTGTCTGTCAGATACTATTGGTGCAGCATTGGGAGGCGTAGGCCATGCATGAATCCAAGACGGTTCATGACTGCGGACATGCAGCAGAGTGGGTATAGACAAATATCCACCTGTTTACTGCCAGAGTTAGGCCAAATATGAAATCAGTAATGGTTAGGAATACAGAATAGTCCAAAGGAGGAGATAAAATTAAAAACACTTGAACAATATACATTAAAGAAAAAGCAACAGTGCAATACAGTTAAAAAGATAACAGTGAAAACACATTATGTCCTACATGATGGAGCACTTCGTGACAACATGTATCATGAGATGTTGGCTTATGAAATAAGAGTTTTTTAAAGAAAGCAAGTGGTTTTACCTGACTGTTCCTGGCCCCCAAGCAGGTTTATAATGTAAACACACTTTTTTTTGTCTCCAATGAATTAAACTCTAAAATGGGTGTAGGCTGTAGGGACATAATTCACATCTTCATCATAAATTGTTCAAGTCATGAGCTTTACAACATGCATTTGCATTGAATGTTTTTTCCTATTATCAATACCGCAGAGGTAATATTACTGAAATAATATACGATCTTTTATGGGCATAAATGCCCATGTTAGGGCACACGTGTTACACAGATGAAATGACAAAAACCTACATTCAAGAACTAAGTAGTTTTTATGTCACGTTGTTGAGTAATTTACGCATCTATGAGAAAATCGCTTTTATTTATGGGAAATTAATTTCAGCGGAGGTGGGTAGATTTTATTCTACGAGTTTTCCCCAAGCATTTCCTGTCCTGACAGTGGAGGTGGCCTGAGAGTTCAGCCTGCACCGGAAGTGACCCCACAGTAGAGGTCTGCAGCCAGGTTGTCTTGGAGAGTTCCTCATTATATGCGCATCTTAAAGTCACACTATTCTAATGCCCGTTTCGCCATCATGCTGAATTTGTAGATTTTTATTTATTTTCAATAGTTTCAATAGTTTAAATCATCACCCTACCCACGATAGCGTAACCAGAAATTACGTGATACTACTTGATTACTTTATTGCAAGGTACGTTTTCTCCAGATAAACCGAATGTAAATCAAGTAAGTGCATAAGTCCAGAAGTGAGTCTAAAGCAAGACACAAAATGGCTACTAGTTACTTTTTTTTCTTTCTCTTTTATAATTTGTTCTGAATGTTTGTAACTTTCTGTCTCCTGTCTCTTGTTTGTCCTGTGTGGTGGTAATGTCACTTAACCATGGCATGAATTACAGTTTGAAAAAAATATGAAATCCTAAAAAACTTAACGATTTAGTGACTGACTAATTCTGATTTTTGCTTAAACACGTATTTAGGTCATTCCTAATATTTGGTGCCATTTCAGCCTGGTTTACTTCATCATAAAAAAAAAAAAAAGAAAAAAAAAAAAAGAAAAGTACAATTAGTTTTTTGTATTTTATCTGAAGGATGACTGATTAAACTATAAGAAAACTATATTGGTCCAACTCAGCACATTAATGATCGAATGATTTTAAACTAAATCTCTGAAAGCGACAGAGACCGAATGTCCACCCTGTTTCAGGAGATTTTCATTTCTATTTCTATATGTTTTGAATTACATTTTCTGAGAATTAAAATGTCCCTTAATTTACCCTTGAAATATTTATTTTAACAAATATTCAAAAACAAGTAAATTCACAAAAGGTTGGTCTTGGTCTATTTAAGGTATAGCATAATTTCAACACATTTCTTTTCGACTTAAAGGCAATTTCAATGGAATTTTATTCTATGTGATGGTTCTTCTATGTGATCTGTGATTGCCTCTTCTCCCAGGCTCACCTCTTTCAGCCCATATCATAATACACATATGTCTGTCTGGCATAGGCAAGTTGCAGTATGTAATTGTCCATGGAGAGAAGCCGATGACTTGGATTTTCTTTGTTGACAGGCACAAGCGGGGGCACTTCCATAATTTCATTAATGTTCCTTTCAACTTCTCCTTCTCGCACAACAAAAAAGTTCCACCCAAGTGCTCAAGTTCCTCAACTGGTGGAGCATGGGCTCTGCAGTGGGGCTATCTTCTCCAATTTGCCGTGCCATTTTAATAAATCTTTTGTACATAACTAATCAATTCATAATCAATTAATAATAAAAACAAACACATGCTGTGAAAAAAGTGGGGAAAAAATCATCTGCCTTTCTTACGTCCACCCTGCCACTGTGTGTCTACCTTGTTACTGTGCAAAACAGTAACAGCTAGACATTTAATGCTAAGGTTCTCAATTACTACTCATGTTATGAAAAACAAGCCAGCACATGGTAACAACCAAGGAAGATTTCTCACATACTTATTAAACATATTTTCATAGTCTCTATAAATAAGCATAACAGAGTGGACATGTTAAACATCAGTCAAGCATTCTAACCACTGAAAAAAAAGTACCATAAGCAAGTACCATACTTACTTTGCCTCTTGTATTTGATTTTCCCTCCAAAAATGTATGCTACTTTCTGTGTCATGTGACTAGAGGAAGAATCAGGGGGCGCTCAGAGGTCTTTGCGTACCGGGGGGGACAGGCGACTCAGGGACACAACATATTTGGTGAGGAATATTATAAATGGTAAACTGACTTGCTTTTATGTAGCACTTTTCTACCTATTGGTATTCAAAGCGCTTCACAGACACATTCAAACACCAGTGCCACGCACTGGGAGCAACTGGGGGTTCAGTGTCTTGCTCAGGAAGCTTCGGCATGCTTCAGTCATCTTAAACAGACTTACTCTGCCATGTGTTGACATATGGATATGACAGTATGGAAAGGTGTAAAATAAATGATTTCTTGAACTACAGAGGCCTGTTTTACCTGCACTCAGCCATTTTTCCATGAGGAGTGACTGCTTCATGAAAGGACCTGACAACATGAAAAATGGATTCAAGGTAAGAAACTCTGACAATATTTCCCTGAGACAGGCACATAGTAGAATAAAGTGAAAACCAGTGTTGCAGTTTTAAATATGTAATGATTTAATGGTTGACACTGAACATAATTTGTCATATAGATGTGATTCCTCTGACTTGGGTTTGACCATTTCAAGTTCACATTTAAAACATTTGTGATCTCATTGCCGTACTACTGTTGCAGAACCATGAAGAAACATAACAACTGCAAATTATGTGAAATTATCCATTGATAATGTTGAACATTTTACCTGACTTGACTAAGAGAAATGGGAGACTGTAAGCTGGATGTCAGTCTGTCACAATGTGCATGACACAAAATATGACTGATAACACTAATTTTTACTAACAAGACCACCTTGGTTGTATAAAAAGGTTTATTTGACCAGGTTAAAAGGAGAGGGAAATGTAGGAGATGGAATGAAATGAATGAATGGTTTGAGGGGAAGGATGAATGACGATGAGATGACCGATTGATGCCGGGAAAGGATCGAAGACCTGGTGAGTGAGATACCAGATGAGGCGGAATAGATCGTGCTGGAGGTGTTGACTCTTGTCCCCAACGGTGGAATACTCAGTGTGACTCTTGTCCAAAGATTTATTGAGGCAAGTTCAGGCATAAGAAGTAAATAGGACGTGAAAGCCCAAGCTGATCAGTCTTGCTTCTTTTGAGGTTGAACACTACAGTGTCAGGGGGGAAGGAAATGTTGAAGCTGTGAATTCATAACCTGCTAGAAGAGTATGGCTGCAACGAGTTAGGAGAGTTACTGTGAGAGGTAGCCGTTTCGCAGCTGTCCCGGGTTCTGATTTGTGTAAACCTTTTATTATTATACCCAACATGCGAATGGGAAATGGGAAGGCAAGGCATTCCGGTTATCAGTGTGTCAGTTTTGATTTCTTGGACGGAATGGGTGTACATGATGAAGCTGTCCATCTAATGAAGGGGAAGGCAGTTGGAGGGATGCGTGGAAGGCTTTGAAACAGTTCCACTTGGTGTAGCATGAAAGAAGTGTAGCAGGTGAAAGGCTGTTTAAGATGAACACTCGTGATGCAGATATGATGGTGGCTGAAAACGGTAGGACTCAAGTTGGATGAGTATCCGAGTCTGGAGCTAAGGATCTAAATTTCTGGAAAGAAATCGAGACAAAGAACAGGCAATTGTGTTCATGTGACCTGGGACATCTATGCGTGAATTGCACGATGTCGAGATGTTGTCAGAGTGGATGAGAATGACTCACACAGGGCAGAGGACTGCGACATTGATAACATTTCTGGAGGCCATTGGGAAGCGAATCAGCATCCCTTGTGGTATCCCCAACATAAGGCGCTGCATCTGTTTAGAGCCAGATGTCATCAGGTTGGGAAACGATATCATTGTTGAAGAAAGAAATACTGTTCCAAGAAAACAGAAAATGGTGCTGTATTTTCATTTCCATTTTGCAGGCTGGGTCGGGGATGACAGATTCGAGGAGGAAAGGAGCAGCAGAGGCGGGAGGTGCAAAACGGCAGGTCTACCATGGGGAATGATGTAAATGGCGTAGTTGAGATGGCGTAGTTGAGACGGCAGCTGCCGTTGGGGACATCATGGGGCGAGGAGGAAATTGGAAATTAGCGAATTAATGTGGTGAAATTTCTCTAGTGGCAAAGAGGTTTGGAATAAAACTTTATGCCGAGTGATTCCGAGGAACTCAAGGGAGGTGAGGTGAGTTTTTTTTTTTCAGGCTGATTTTGCAACCGAAGGTTAGGCGAACTGCAAAGTAATAGGACCCTTTCCATGCTGTTGCAAAAAACCTCCAGAAGTCGGGCCGTTTGAAAGGCAGGACTTTGAATGCGCTGGTGATGTCGGCTTTGGCCAGCCAAGCCCCGTCACTGTCTAGGCAGTTGAGGTTGGTGGCATGGTTGTTTGAGGCATAGTTTAATGAGAAGTCTGTGCTTGGGATGAGGCTATTGATGATAGGTGTAGAGGATCCATGTGGTGAAGAAAGGTCGATGATGAGTCTCTTTTTTCCTGAGTACTTCCTGGGGTCTATCCGATGGGTGATGAGGGAATGGGCCTATCATGAAACCTTCTTTGACTGCTTTATGTAGTAATTTGTCAACTACATCATTAACAAAGTTAACCCCCATATACAAAACATCACATATAATTCAACTTAAACATAAAACACGAACAAAAATTAACATACAAAACCCACCAGTTTGTTAGCAGATCCCCAGTCAGGCCGGAATCAGTCACAGTCTGTAGTTCACACCACTACACGATGCACCGCTCCACAATGTGGCAACTATGTACAATCCAAAAAACTTTTCCCCTTCCCAACAGAGCTACGTGCGGTGTCAGCGTTATATTGAATGTTTTGCACGTGTAATGGTTTCATCAATGACAGCTGACATGCTCTTTATAAGGTTAATGCTTGTGAGTTGAGCTCTTGATTTCTGTTTGCGCATTTTTCATTTGGCTGTTTGGATAAACTCTATAGACCACCTTCATCTGCACCCAGTGGTGTTTCTATGAGAAGTGACTGGTCCAAGGATGAACCAGAAGACTTCAGGAAAGATCCAAGGTAAGAACCTGTGACATGTGTTTGTTAAAATCCCATTCAGAGAGAACAGGAGTGTAATGACATTATGAAATGTTCTGACACGTGTGAGTTCCCTCTTAAAATACCAAATATATAGTTAAGGATTTCTGTTGTGTCCTTTTTCATTTAGCTGTTTGGACAAACTCTATAGACCATCTTCACCTGCACCCAGTGGTGTTTCTGTGAGTAGTGACTGGTCCAAGGATGAACCAGAAGACTTCAGGAATGAACCAAGGTAGGAAACTGTGCTAACATTTGTGTTTGGTGGAGGTAAATTCAGAGAAAACTCAACTGCAATGACTATTCCCTCTTGAAATACCAACAACATTAAAGTTTTCCTTTGCATGTTGCTGATTGGGTGTTTGTTTAAACTCTATAGACCACCTTCACCTGCACCCAGTGGTGTTTCTATGAGAAGTGACTGGTCCAAGGATGAACCAGAAAACTTCAGGGATGGACAGCCAAGGTGGGGAACTGTGTGACATTTGTGTTTGGAAAAAGCACATTCAGAGAGAACAGTAATGTAATGACGTTGTGAAATGTGCTGACATGTATGAGTTCCTTCTTGAAGTGCAAAACATATAGTTAAGGATTTCTGTTGTGTCCTTTTTCATTTAGCTGTTTGGACAAACTCTATAGACCACCTTCACCCGCACCCAGTGGTGTTTCTATGAGAAGTGACTGGTCCAAGGATGAACCAGAAGACTTCAGGAAAGATCCAAGGTAAGAACCTGTGACATGTGTTTGTTAAAATCACATTCAGAGAGAACAGGAGTGTAATGACATTATGAAATTTTCTGACACGTGTGAGTTCCCTCTTAAAATACCAAATATATAGTTAAGGATTTCTGTTGTGTCCTTTTTCATTTAGCTGTTTGGACAAACTCTATAGACCATCTTCACCTGCACCCAATGGTGTTTCTGTGAGTAGTGACTGGTCCAAGGATGAACCAGAAGACTTCAGGAATGAACCAAGGTAGGAAACTGTGCTAACATTTGTGTGTGGTGGAGGTCAATTCAGAGAAAACACAACTGCAATGACTATTCCCTCTTGAAATACCAACAACATTAAAGTTTTCCTTTGCACGTTGCTGATTGGGTGTTTGTTTAAACTCTATAGACCACCTTCACCTGCACCCAGTGGTGTTTCTATGAGAAGTGACTGGTCCAAGGATGAACCAGAAGACTTCAGGGATGGACAGTCAAGGTACGGAACTGTGTGACATTTGTGTTTGGAAAAAGCACATTCAGAGAGAACAGTAGTGTAATGACGTTGTGAAATGTGCTGACATGTATGAGTTCCTTCTTAAAGTGCAAAACATATACTTAAGGATTTCTTTTGTGTCCTTTTTCATTTGGCTGCTTGGACAAACTCTATAGACCACCTTCACCTGCACCCAGTGGTGTTTCTATTAGAAGTGACTGGTCCAAAGATGAACCAGAAAACTTCAGGAAAGATCCAAGGTAGTAAACTGTGACATGTGTTTGTTAAAATCACATTCAGAGAGAACAGGAGTGTAATGACATCATGAAATGTGCTGACATGTGTGAGTTCCCTCTTAAAATACCAAATATAGAGTAATGGATTTCTGTTGTGTCCTTTTTCATTTGGCTATTTGGATAAACCCTATAGACCACCTTCACCTGCACCCAGTGGTGTTTCTATGAGAAGTGACTGGTCCAAGGATGAACCAGAAGACTTCAGGGATGGACAGTCAAGGTGGGGAACTGTGACATGTGTTTGTTAAAATCCCATTCAGAGAGAACAGGAGTGTAATGACATTATGAAATGTTCTGACACGTGTGAGTTCCCTCTTAAAATACCAAATATATAGTTAAGGATTTCTGTTGTGTCCTTTTTCATTTAGCTGTTTGGACAAACTCTATAGACCATCTTCACCTGCACCCAGTGGTGTTTCTGTGAGTAGTGACTGGTCCAAGGATGAACCAGAAGACTTCAGGAATGAACCAAGGTAGGAAACTGTGCTAACATTTGTGTGTGGTGGAGGTAAATTCAGAGAAAACACAACTGCAATGACTAATCCCTCTTGAAATACCAAGAATATTAAAGTTTTCCTTTGCATGTTGCTGATTGGGTGTTTGTTTAAACTCTATAGACCACCTTCACCTGCACCCAGTGGTGTTTCTATGAGAAGTGACTGGTCCAAGGATGAACCAGAAAACTTCAGGGATGGACAGCCAAGGTGGGGAACTGTGTGACATTTGTGTTTGGAAAAAGCACATTCAGAGAGAACAGTAGTGTAATGACGTTGTGAAATGTGCTGACATGTATGAGTTCCTTCTTGAAGTGCAAAACATATAGTTAAGGATTTCTGTTGTGTCCTTTTTCATTTGGCTGTTTGGACAAACTCTATAGACCACCTTCACCTGCATGGAGTGGTGTTTCTAGGAGAAGTGACTGGTCCAAAGATGAACCAGAAGACTTCAGGAAAGATCCAAGGTAAGAAACTGTGACATGTGTTTGTTAAAATCACATTCAGAGAGAACAGGAGTGTAATGACATCATGAAATGTGCTGACACGTGTGAGTTCCCTCTTAAAATACCAAATATAGAGTAATGGATTTCTGTTGTGTCCTTTTTCATTTGGCTATTTGGATAAACCCTATAGACCACCTTCACCTGCACCCAGTGGTGTTTCTATGAGAAGTGACTGGTCCAAGGATGAACCAGAAGACTTCAGGGATGGACAGTCAAGGTACGGAACTGTGTGACATTTGTGTTTGGAAAAAGCACATTCAGAGAGAACAGTAGTGTAATGACGTTGTGAAATGTGCTGACATGTATGAGTTCCTTCTTAAAGTGCAAAACATATACTTAAGGATTTCTTTTGTGTCCTTTTTCATTTGGCTGCTTGGACAAACTCTATAGACCACCTTCACCTGCACCCAGTGGTGTTTCTATTAGAAGTGACTGGTCCAAAGATGAACCAGAAAACTTCAGGAAAGATCCAAGGTAGTAAACTGTGACATGTGTTTGTTAAAATCACATTCAGAGAGAACAGGAGTGTAATGACATCATGAAATGTGCTGACATGTGTGAGTTCCCTCTTAAAATACCAAATATAGAGTAATGGATTTCTGTTGTGTCCTTTTTCATTTGGCTATTTGGATAAACCCTATAGACCACCTTCACCTGCACCCAGTGGTGTTTCTATGAGAAGTGACTGGTCCAAGGATGAACCAGAAGACTTCAGGGATGGACAGTCAAGGTGGGGAACTGTGACATGTGTTTGTTAAAATCCCATTCAGAGAGAACAGGAGTGTAATGACATTATGAAATGTTCTGACACGTGTGAGTTCCCTCTTAAAATACCAAATATATAGTTAAGGATTTCGTTGTGTCCTTTTTCATTTAGCTGTTTGGACAAACTCTATAGACCATCTTCACCTGCACCCAGTGGTGTTTCTGTGAGTAGTGACTGGTCCAAGGATGAACCAGAAGACTTCAGGAATGAACCAAGGTAGGAAACTGTGCTAACATTTGTGTGTGGTGGAGGTAAATTCAGAGAAAACACAACTGCAATGACTAATCCCTCTTGAAATACCAAGAATATTAAAGTTTTCCTTTGCATGTTGCTGATTGGGTGTTTGTTTAAACTCCCCAGGAGTGTAATGACATCATGAAATGTGCTGACATGTATGAGTTCCCTCTTGAAATGCCATTTCTTTCCTCTCTTCATCGGCTCCCAGTTAGGTACAAGATTGATTTTAAAACTCTTTTATTTGTTTTCAAAGCTCTGAATGGGCTGGCCCCAGAATACCTTTCTGACCTTTTGAGCATGTATCATCCATCTAGAGCCTCTAGGTCAGCTGACCAGACAGTCCTGGATGTTCCTCATTCCCTCCTTAAAACTAGAGGGGATTGAGCTTTTGCAGTGGTGGCTCCCACACTGTGGAACGCTTTGCCTGCCTTTTTACCCTAGTCTTGGGCTGAGAGAGTCACCTGCTTTGATCTTTTGTTTGTATTTATTTTACTGTTTTCTACTGTCTTACTTTTTTATCCTGTTAAGCACTTTGGTTGGCCTTGGCTTTTTGAATGTGCTATATAAATAAAAGTGACATTGACATTGACTTTATACATGTAATGCTCGTGACTTGAAGTTTCAACTTGTGCATTAAAGTTCACATTTTAAGTTTGAGATGAAAGAAACTTCTTTTCAGATCTAGTCATAATGTTGCCAAATTATGAGCTCTGTAATCCTTGTTCATGGGTGATCCCATGAGTGAACAGCTCTAAGTATGTTTGTTCACTATAAATTAATGTGGAGATACATTGTAATGTAAACAAACAGCTGCTGTCTCCGTTGGACAGGTATCTCTACCACTGTTTCACAACCATGAACAATTCTCAAAAGCACTGCTGGTAGACCTGCTTGGTTTACACCATTCCCACCTTACACACAAACTGTGAAGATGCAGATTTGATCTTCAGTAGTTTTGTAGGCACAATTTGAGAATTTCTGGGGCATTCCTGAATAACTGACACTTTATTCCCCTTTATTCTAAGGTAAAATGTAACGTTGCTCTCAGGCAAGTAAGCCAGAACACACAAAAGCCAGAGAGAACAAAATAACCAAAAATGATATTCACATACACAAATGAATTAATTACTACTAATTTGTGGAAAAGGGGAATGATATATGCTCTAGAATCAATCAATCAATCAATAATAGGGTCTGCAGGAAACTGACTGACCTGGCTTCCACAATTAAAATGTCGTCATGTTTTGGCAATATGTAATAAACAAGAACTTGCTGCTGCATCACATCTGTGTCACAAATGTTCTTTTCAGTCCCAGGCAGGATGAGAGACCAGTGACATCTGAGCCCATAAGGTGTGGACCAACTACAAGGGACGAATCTGAGAAAGTCGTTCGCAACTTCGAACAAGGTTTAGACTTAGTTTATACTTTTCTTGTTAGTTCTTACATGATTGCACATGACTGATGTTTGGTGGTGGTTGGACAGGTGGATTGGCAGCCATGTTTCCGTCAGTCTGCCACAGTGTGACTGTGTGAGTGGATGAATAATGTATTCAGCGTGAAGTGTCTTTAGGTATTTAGAAAAGCACTTTATATAATCCGTGCATTATTATTGTAAAGAAAAACTTTTGGCACTGTTACATACACACTGAAAACAACTTCATAGTATCTTTCTTTAATTAATTTTCATGATTTCTGTTGTTCTCTCTCTCAATTTAGAAAATTCTATCACCTGGCGACAGTTTGGGAAGAAGAGAATCTTGGACCTGTACGAGAAAGAACTGAGTCAGGGGAAGAATTATTCAGAACTCTATGAGGTGGTGAATAACAACCAACTTGGACAAAAGCAAACATACAATGATATTTTTCAGTCAATGGACAAAACTGTGAGAACAGTGCTAACAAAGGGAGTGGCTGGTGTTGGTAAAACATTTTACTCAAGGATGCTCATGGTCGACTGGGCAAAAGAAAGGTCCAACCAGAACATAGACTTGATAGTCCCACTCCACTTCAGTGAGCTGAAGAAAAGAAGAAACACAAGTATAGAAGATCTGCTTAAAGATTTATCATTTTTAAATGATGCCAAACTGAGAAGAATTTGCAACTATGAATGTTCATTAGCTTTTGTCCTTGATGGCTTAGAAGAATGTAAATTTCCTCTTGACTTTGAAAACAACAAAAAACTGACAAGTACACAAGAAGCAGCCTCGATGGACGAGCTGTTAACAAACCTCATCAAGGGGGATTTGCTTCCCAACGCTCATCTCTGGATCATCTCTCAACCTTCAGGAGTTGGAAAGATTCCTCCAAAGTATATTAAGAAGGTTACAGAATGTCGAGGTAAGAAACAGCAAATTGTGGACGCAAATGTGTGAGTCTTAAAAATAATCACTTTCATGATGTTTATATTTAATTCAGGCTCTGTCTATTCTGTCCTATTCTAACCTGTCACATTCATTGTGTTTATTCAGAGACGTTGAAGCGTCGGGAGCAGCTTGTATCAAAACTGAGAAAAAGACTTCTCAGAGAAAACACTCAAGTTGAAGACATCACTCATCCTAAAGAGACAAACACAGAACACATCATGACAGAAAACAGTGGCGGTAATGATGAGAAAAATAGACAAAACTTGTCAAAATCAGTGACAGAAGTAAATGTGTCTGATATCTTCAAAGATGAAGGAGGAAAACGTATCAGAACTGTCCTGACTATTGGAGAATCTGGTATTGGAAAATCCTGTGAAGTGCAAAAATTCATAAAAATGTGGGCAGAAAATAAGACGAACAAGCGTTCATTGTTCTCTGGGGTTGTAGATGCAGCTGGTGTTACCAAAGATGATTTAGAAGTTGTATTTCCACTTAAGTTGTCTAAGCTTAAGTCGATGAGGCAGAAAAGCATCAGTTTGGTGGAACTTCTTAATCATTTTGTTAAACAGACCAAAGAATCTGTCATCTCTGACTATGCACAGTTCAAAGTTGTGTTTATCTTGGATGGACTGGATGCGTTTGAGCCTCCTCTGGACTTTAACAAGAGTCAAAAGTTGACTGATGAGAGAGAACCAGCATCAGTGGATGTGCTATTGACAAACCTCATCAAAGGAGACTTGCTTCCTTCAGCTCGTGTCTGGATAATCTCCCGAGCTTCAGCTGCTAAACAGCTGCCTAATGCTTGTGTTCACAAGAGGACAGAAATACGAGGTAAGATTATAAGTGCAGAGAGAGCTGCTATGAAATGAGAACCTATCAATAAATAATTTCTGTCTGACTAAACAGTTTCACAATGCATTTACTTCAGGTCATCAATATTTTCAGTGGAAATTCACAAATAACAGCCAAGTAATGATTGTAAAAATGTTGTTTTTATCAATTAATGCACTCACCACAAGCACAACCCAGCCTACAGTACTGTTCAAACATTTTAGGCAGTCCTTATAGGTACACTTGCATAAAGTCAGGCATTTTGTGTGATCGTAGATGCAGTGGTCAGTCAAGGAAACTTGGAACGAGAACATAGGTACTAGAGTGTAGAAAAATGGTAGAAGATGCTCTGGACTGATGAGTCAAACTTTGAAATATGTGTCTGTAGCAGAAGGCAGAAGGCATTAATAAATGATGGCAATAATGATGCATTGTGGTTCCACTTGTTATAGTAAGAAAACAATGGAAAAACAGAATTTTCATTAAACAACAGAAAAATCTGCTACAGTATCTTCTTGAATTCAGTTTATGTCAAACTGTTCTTGATTATATTTAATGTAGCAAATATAATGTTCCTACTAACTCCAGCAGCTCAACCCATCTATTGAGACCACAACATAAATGATGTAACATCCATCCCTACTGTGAAAACTGACATTCATTAGTGTTTGCTGTATTCACCAAAGCTTTTGAATCATTGCTGTTGTTGTTTTATACTTTCAGAGTATAACATCAAACAGAGACTCAAAGAAGACGGAAAGAACAGAATCTTGGTGAAGTATGAGACAGAACTGAGCCAAAAGGAGAAGGATTCAGAAATCTATGAGATTTCCCAAAACAAGAAACATGAAGATAAACTGATAAAAACCTACAATGACATGTTTCAGTCACAGAAAGGAACAGTGCTAACAAAGGGAGTGGCTGGTGTTGGTAAAACATTTTTCTCAAGGATGCTCATGGTCGACTGGGCAAAAGGAAGGTCCAACCAGAACATAGACTTGATAGTCCCACTCCACTTCAGAGAGCTGAGTGAAAGAAGAAACACAAGCATGGAAGAGTTGATCAAACATATCTTGAATGATATCCGACCAAGTGATGCATGCAACTGTGAATGTACATTAGTGTTTGTCCTTGATGGGTTAGAAGAATGTAAATTTCCTCTTGACTTTAAAAAGAACAAGAAACTGACAAGTACACAAGAAGCAGCCTCGATGGATGAGCTGTTAACAAACCTCATCAAGGGAGATTTGCTTCCCAACGCTCATCTCTGGATCATCTCTCAACCTTCAGGAGTTGGAAAGATTCCTCCAAAGTATATTAAAAAGGTGACAGAATGTCGAGGTAAGAAACAGCAAATCGTGGACACAAATGTGTGAGTCTTAAAAATAATCACTTTCATGATGTTTATATTTAATTCAGGCTCTGTCTATTCTGTCCTATTCTAACCTGTCACATTCATTATCTTTAATCAGAGACGTTGAAGCGTCGGGAGCAGCTTGTATCAAAACTGAGACAAAGACTTCTCAGAGAAAACACTCAAGCTGAAGACATCACTCATCCTAAAGAGACAAACACAGAACACATCATGACAGAAAACAGTGGCGGTAATGATAAGAGAAATGGACAAAACTTGTCAAAATCAGTGACAGAAGTGAATGTGTCTGAGATCTTCAAAGATGAAGGACGAAAACGTATCAGAACTGTCCTGACTATTGGAGAATCTGGGATTGGAAAATCCTGTGAAGTGCAAAAATTCATAAAAATGTGGGCAGAAAATAAGACGAACAACCATTCATGGTTCACTTGGTTTAAAGACTTGGTTGTTGGTGGAGACAAAGATGATTTAGAAGTTATATTTCCTTTTAACTTGTCTGAGCTTAACTTGATGAAGCAGGAAAGCATCAGTTTGGTGGAACTTCTTAATCATTTGTTCGAGGAGACCAAAGAATATGTCATCTCTGACTATGCACGGTTCAAAGTTGTGTTTATCTTGGATGGACTGGATGCTTTTCACCTTCCTCTGGACTTTAACAATTGTCAAAAGTTGACTGATGAGAGAGAACCAGCATCAGCGGATGTGCTATTGACAAACCTCATCAAAGGAAACTTGCTTCCTTCAGCTCGTGTCTGGATAATCTCCCCACCTTCAGCTGCTAAACAGTTGCCTGATGCTTGTGTTGACAAGAGGACAGAAATACGAGGTAAGATTATAAGTGTAGACAGAGCTACTATGAAATGAGAACCTATCAATAAATGCTTTCTTTGGGAAGTTTCTAATGACATATAATCTGACTGAGCAGTGTTACAATGTATTTACTTCAGGTCGTCCATTTTTACACTGTAAATTACAAATAACAGCCAAGTAATGATTGTAAAAATTATATTTTTATTAATTAATACACTCACCACAAACACAACCCAGCCTACAGTACTGTTCAAACATTTTAGGCAGGTGTGGAAAACATACTGTAAACTAAGAATGCTTCCAAAAATATGAATAATGACTCTTTATTTTTATCAACTTACAAAATAGAAAGTGAGAGAACTAAAGAAAATCTAAATCACATCAATATTTGGTGTTACTACCCTGTGCCTTTAAACCAGCATCAAATTTATAGGTACACTTGCATAAAGTCAGGGATCTTGTATGATTGTAGACGCAGTGGTCAGTCAAGGAAACTTGGAACGAGAACATAGGCACTAGAGTGTAGAAAAATGGCAGCAGGTGCTTTGGACTGATGAGTCAAAATTTGAAATATGTGTCTGTAGCAGAAGGCAGTTTGTTCATCAAAGGGCTGGAGATGGTACAATAATGAGTGTCTGCAGGCAACAGTGAAGCATGGTGGAGGTTCCTTGCAAGTTTGGGGCTGCATTTCTGCAAATGGAGTAGGGGATTTGCTCAGGATCAACTTATCAAAAACTATGTGCAAGTGTATCTAGATGCCTAGAACAACAGATGTTGCCTGGAAGGCAAAGGATGGTCACATTAAATGCTGATTGATTTAAATGTCTTTTCTGTTCATACACTGCATTCTGTTAATTGATGAAAGTAAACTATTAACACTTCCATTTTTGAAAGCATTCTTAGTTTACAGCATTTCCCCCCCACACACACACCTGCCTAAAACTTTTGCACAGTATTGCACGTAAAAACCTCGAAACCAAACTGCGTTTTTCAAAGGAAGACTAATTTAGTTCCCCTAAAACTATAGGTCTTCAACAGGGGGTCCATGGAGCTACTGCAAGGGGGTTACGAAACCTTTGGATGATTACACTTTATTTATTTTTTTTTTTTTTAATTTCCCCCCACAATTTTGAATTTCTTCTTTCGTTAATAAATAATGGCAATAATGATGCACTGTGGTTCCACATATTATAACAAGTAAACAATGGAATATTTGAATTTCCATTAAACAATGACAGAAAAATCTGCTACAGTATCTTCTTGAATTCAGTTTATGTCAAAATGTTCTTGATTAGATTTAATGTAGCAAATATAATGTTCCTACTAATTCCAGCAGCTCAACCTATCTATTGAGACCACAGCATAAATGATGTAAAATCCATCCCTACAGTGAAAACTGATATTCATTAGTTTTTACTGTATTCTCTGAAGTTTTTGAATCATTGCTATTGTGGTTGTTACTTTCAGACTATAACATCAAACAGAGACTCAAAGAAGACGGGAAGAAGAGCATCTTGGTGAAGTATGAGCCAAAACTTGGTCAAAAGGAGAAGGATTCAGAAATCTATGAGATATGCCAAAACAAGGAACATGAAGATAAACTGATAAAAACCTACAATGACATGTTTCAGTCACAGAAACGAACAGTGCTAACAAAGGGAGTGGCTGGTGTTGGTAAAACATTTTACTCCATGATGCTCATGGTCGACTGGGCAAAAGAAAGGTCCAACCAGAACATAGACTTGATAGTCCCACTCCACTTCAAAGAGCTGAATGAAAGAAGAAACACAAGCATGGAAGAGTTGATCAAACATATCTTGAATGATATCCGACCAAGTGATGCATGCAACTGTGAATGTACATTAGTGTTTGTCCTTGATGGGTTAGAAGAATGTAAATTTCCTCTTGACTTTAAAAAGAACAAGAAACTGACAAGTACACAAGAAGCAGCCTCGATGGACGAGCTGTTAACAAACCTCATCAAGGGAGATTTGCTTCCCAAGGCTCATCTCTGGATCATCTCTCAACCTTCAGGAGTTGGAAAGATTCCTCCAAAGTATATTAAGAAGGTTACAGAATGTCGAGGTAAGAAACAGCAAATCGTGGACACAAATGTGTGAGTCTTAAAAATAATCACTTTCATGATGTTTATATTTAATTCAGGCTCTGTCTATTCTGTCCTATTCTAACCTGTCACATTCATTGTCTTTATTCAGAGACGTTGAAGCGTCGGGAGCAGCTTGTATCAAAACTGAGAAAAAGACTTCTCAGAGAAAACACTCAAGTTGAAGACATCACTCATCCTAAAGAGACAAACACAGAACACATCATGAGAGGAAACAATGATGATAACGATGAGAGAAATGGACAAAACCTGTCAAAATCAGTGACAGAAGTAAATGTGTCTGATATCTTCAAAGATGAAGGAGGAAAACGTATCAGAACTGTCCTGACTATTGAAGAATCTGATATTGGAAAATCCTGTGAAGTGCAAAAATTCATAAAAATGTGGGCAGAAGATAAGACGAACAAGTGTTCATTGTTCACTAGGGTTGTAGATGCAGCTGGGGTGGCCAAGGACGATTTAGAAGTTCTATTTCCATTTAAGTTGTCTAAGCTTAAGTCAATGAATCAGAAAAGCGTCAGTTTGGTGGAACTTCTTAATCATTTATTCACGGAGACCAAAGAATCTGTCATCTCTGACTATGCACGGTTCAAAGTTGTGTTTATCTTGGATGGACTGGATGCTTTTCACCCTCCACTGGACTTTAACAATAGACAAAAATTGACTGATGAGAGAGAACCAGCATCAGTGGATGTGCTATTGAAAAACCTCATCAAAGGAAACTTGCTTCCTTCAGCCCATGTCTGGATAATTTCCCGACCTTCAGCTGCTAAAAAGCTGCCTGATGACTGTGTTGACAAGAGGACAGAAATACGAGGTAAGATTATAAGTGTAGACAGAGCTACTATGAAATGAGAACCTCTCAATAAATAATTTCTTTGAGAAGTTTCTAATGACATATAATCTGACTGAGTAGTGTTACAATGTATTTACTTCAGGTTGTCAATGTTTACAGTGGAAAATTATGAATAACAGCCAAGTAATGATTGTAAAATGTTGTTTTTATTAAATAATACACTCACCACAAACACAACCCAGCCTACAGTACTGTTCAAACATTTTAGGCTGGTGCGGAAAAAATACTGTAGGCTAAGAATGCTTTCAAAAATATGAATAATGATTATTTATTTGTATCAATTTACAAAATAGAAAGTGAGTGAACAAAAGAAAATCTAAATCACATCAATATTTGGTGTTACGACCTTGTGCCTTTAAACCAGCATCAACATTTATAGGTACACTTGCATAAAGTCAGGGATTTTGTATGATCGTAGATGCAGTGGTCAGCCAAGGAAACTTGGAACGAGAACATAGGCACTAGAGTGTAGAAAAATGGCAGCAGGTGCTCTGGACTGATGAGTCAAACTTTGAAATATGTGTCGGTAGCAGAAGGCAGTTTGTTCACCAAAGGGGTGGAGATGGTACAATAATGAGTGTCTGCAGGCAACAGTGAAGCATGGTGGAGGTTCCTTGCAAGTCTGAGGCTGCATTTCTCTAAATGGAGTTGGGGATTTGCTCAGGATTAACTTACCAAAAACTGTGTGCAAGTGTATCTAGATGCCTAGAACAACAGATGGTCATTGGACAGCAAAGGATGGTCACAACAAATGCTGATTTGATTTAAATTCCTCTTCTGTTCATTCACTGCATTTTGTTAATTGATGAAAGTAAACTATTAACACTTTCATTTTTGAAAGCATTCTTAGTTTACAACATTTTTTTCCCACACCTGTTTAAACATTTTGCACAGTATACATGTCAAAAGCTTGAAAGCAAACTGGCTTTTTCAGTGGGAGGCTGATTTAGTTCCCCTAAAACCATAGGTCTTCAGCAGAGGTTAGATGGAGGTACTGCAGGGGGGTCACAAAACCTCTGGTTGATTACACATTTTTTATATATGTCTTAATTTTCCGACACAATTTAGAATTTTTCTTCCATTAATAAATGATGACAATGATGATGCTTTATACTTCTGCTTATAATCATAAGTAAACAATTAAAAACGCAAATTTTCATTAAACAATGCCAGAAAGATCTGCTACAGTATCTTCTTGAATTCATTTTATGTCAAAATGTTCTTGATTAGATTTAATGTAGCAAATATAATGTTCCTACTAACTCCAGCAGCTCAACCTATCTATTGAGACCACAGCATAAATGATGTAACATACATCCCTACTGTGAAAACTGACATTCATTAGTGTTTACTGTATTCACCAAACTTTTTGAATCATTGCTATTGTTGTTTTCTACTTTCAGAGTATAACATCAAACAGAGACTCAAAGAAGATGGAAAGAAGAGCATCTTGGTGAAGTATGAGCCAGAACTTGGTCAAAAGGAGAAGGATTCAGAAATCTATGAGATATCCCAAAACAAGGAACATGAAGATAAACTGATAAAAACCTATGATGACATGTTTCAGTCAGACAAACAGACAGTACTAACAAAGGGAGTGGCTGGTGTTGGTAAAACATTTAACTCCATGATGCTCATGGTCGACTGGGCAAAAGGAAGGTCCAACCAGAACATAGACTTGATAGTCCCACTCCACTTCAAAGAGCTGAATGAAATAAGAAACACAAGCATGGAAGAGTTGATCAAACATATCTTGAGTGATATCCGACCAAGTGATGCATGCAACTGTGAATGCACATTAGTTTTTGTCCTTGATGGCTTGGAAGAATGTAAACTTCCTCTCAACTTTAAAAAGAACAAGAAACTGACAAGTACACAAGAAGCAGCCTCGTTGGACGAGCTGTTAACAAACCTCATCAAGGGAGATTTGCTTCCCAACGCTCATCTCTGGATCATCTCTCAACCTTCAGGAGTTGGAAAGATTCCTCCAAAGTATATTAAGAAGGTTACAGAATGTCGAGGTAAGAAACAGCAAATCGTGGACACAAATGTGTGAGTCTTAAAAATAATCACTTTCATGATGTTTATATTTAATTCAGGCTCTGTCTATTCTGTCCTATTCTAACCTGTCACATTCATTGTGTTTATTCAGAGACGTTGAAGCGTCGGGAGCAGCTTGTATCAAAACTGAGAAAAAGACTTCTCAGAGAAAACACTCAAGTTGAAGACATCACTCATCCTAAAGAGACAAACACAGAACACATCATGAGAGGAAACAATGATGATAACGATGAGAGAAATGGACAAAACCTGTCAAAATCAGTGACAGAAGTAAATGTGTCTGATATCTTCAAAGATGAAGGAGGAAAACGTATCAGAACTGTCCTGACTATTGAAGAATCTAATATTGGAAAATCCTGTGAAGTGCAAAAATTCATAAAAATGTGGGCAGAAAATGAGACCAACAACCAGTCATGGTTCACTTGGTTTAAAGAAAAAGCCAAGAGTGTTGTTGGTGGAGCCAAAGATGATTTCAAAGTAGTTGTATTTCCATTTAACTTGTCTGAGCTTAAGTCAATGAATCAGAAAAGCGTCAGTTTGGTGGAACTTCTTAATCATTTATTCACGGAGACCAAAGAATCTGTCATCTCTGACTATGCACGGTTCAAAGTTGTGTTTATCTTGGATGGACTGGATGCTTTTCACCCTCCACTGGACTTTAACAATAGACAAAAATTGACTGATGAGAGAGAACCAGCATCAGTGGATGTGCTATTGAAAAACCTCATCAAAGGAAACTTGCTTCCTTCAGCTCGTGTCTGGATAATCTCCCGACCTTCAGCTGCTAAACAGCTGCCTGATGCTTGTGTTCACAAGAGGACAGAAATACGAGGTAAGATTATAAGTGTAGACAGAGCTACTATGAAATGAGAACCTCTAAATAAATAATTTCTTTGGGAAGTTTCTAATGATATATTATCTGACTGAGCAGTGTTACAATGTATTTACTGCAGGTCGTCAATGTTTACAGTGGAAAATTACGAATAACAGCCAAGAAATGATTGTAAAAAATTTTGTTTTTATTAATTAATACATTCACCACAAACACAACCCAGCCTACAGTACTGTTCAAACATTTTAGGCAGGTGTGGAAAAAATACTGTAAACTAAGAATGCTTTCAAAAGTATGAATAATGATTCTTTATTTGTATCAATTTACAAAATAGAAAGTGAGTGAACAAAAGAAAATCTAAATCACATCAATATTTGGTGTTTCTACCCTCTGTGTTCTATGTTCTTGATTATATTTAATGTAGCAAATATAATGTTCCTACTAACTCCAGCAGCTCAACCCATCTATTGAGACCACAGCATAAATGATGTAAAATCCATCCCTACAGTGAAAACTGACATTCAGTAGTGTTTACTGCTTTGTATGAAGTCTTTGAATAATTGCTATTGTTGTTTTCTAATTTCAGAGTATAACATCAAACAGAGACTCAAAGAAGACGGGAAGAAGAGCATCTTGGTGAAGTATGAGCCAAAACTTGGTCAAAAGGAGAAGGATTCAGAAATCTATGAGATATGCCAAAACAAGGAACATGAAGATAAACTGATAAAAACCTATGATGACATGTTTCAGTCAGAGAAACGAACAGTACTAACAAAGGGAGTGGCTGGTGTTGGTAAAACATTTAACTCCATGATGCTCATGGTCGACTGGGCAAAAGGAAGGTACAACCAGAACATAGACTTGATAGTCCCACTCCACTTCAAAGAGCTGAATGAAAGAAGAAACACAAGCATGGAAGAGTTGATCAAACATATCTTGAATGATATCCGACCAAGTGATGCATGCAACTGTGAATGCACATTAGTTTTTGTCCTTGATGGGTTAGAAGAATGTAAATTTCCTCTTGACTTTGAAAACAACAAGAAACTGACAGGTACACAAGAAGCAGCCTCGATGGACGAGCTGTTAACAAACCTCATCAAGGGGGATTTGCTTCCCAACGCTCATCTCTGGATCATCTCTCAACCTTCAGGAGTTGGAAAGATTCCTCCAAAGTATATTAAGAAGGTTACAGAATGTCGAGGTAAGAAACAGCAAAACATGGACGCAAATATGTGAATGATAAAAAGAATCGCTTTCATGATGTTTATATTTAATTCAGGCTCTGTCTATTCTGTCCTATTCTAACCTGTCACATTCATTGTGTTTATTCAGAGTCATTCAAGCGTCGGGAGCAGCTTGTATCAAAACTGAGAAAAAGTCTTCTCAGAGAAAACACTCAAGCTGAAGACATCACTCATCCTAACCAGAGAAACACAGAACACATCATGAGAGAAAACAGTGATGATAACAATGAAAGAGATGAACACAACTTGGAAAAATTGGTGAAACAAGTGAATGTATCTGAGATCTTCAAAGATGAAGGAGAGAAACGTATCAGAACTGTCCTGACTATTGGAGAATCTGGTATTGGAAAATCCTTTAACGTGCGAAAATTCATAAAAATGTGGGCAGAAAATGAGACCAACAACCATTCATTGTTCTCTGAGGTTGTAGATGCAGGTGGTGTGGCCAAGGACGATTTAGAAGTTCTATTTCCATTTAAGTTGTCTAAGGTTAAGTCAATGAGGAAGGAACGTGTTAGTTTGGTGCAACTTCTTAATTATTTCTGCACGGAGATCAAAGCTTCTGTCATCTCTGACTATGCACGGTTCAAAGTTGTGTTTATCTTGGATGGACTGGATGTGTTTGAGCCTCCTCTGGACTTTGACAACTGTGCAGAGTTGACTGATGAGAGAGAACCAGCATCAGTGGATGTTCTATTGACAAACCTCATCAAAGGAAACTTGCTTCCTTCAGCCTGTGTCTGGATAACTTCCCGACCTTCAGCTGCTAAACAGCTGCCTGATGCTTGTGTTGACAAGAGGACAGAAATACGAGGTAAGATTATAAGTGCAGAGAGAGCTACTACGAAATGAGAACCTATCAATAAGGTCCTTGTTTGGAAGGTTTCTCATGGCATATAATCTGACTGAGCAGTGTTACAATATATTCAGTTCATCTTGTCAATTAAAGTTCAAAACCAAACTGCCTTTTCTAAGGGAGGCTGATTTAGTTCCTTTAAACCTTGAGTCAAAGGAGATATCCAGTTGGATATATGGATGGAGCATAGTGAGTCTAATAAACTCAGTCTCTAATTGTGGTTAAATCAGTTTCTGACATCAATTTCTGAGGAAAAAGAGTTCACAGCAGTCTTTACTCAGAGACATGTACAGATGCATATGACCTGTGAGTATATAATGATTGTTTTTGATCATCTGATAAACACTTTTCTTACAGAGAAGCCTTATGTTGCAAGTCAAAGTAAACTCAAGTCTCAACTGAAGGAACAATTCACCTGTGTGTCTGAAGGGATTGATAGACAGAGAACCTCTGCCCTTCTGAAAGACATTTACACAGATCTCTACATCATAGAGGGAGAGAGACGAGAGATCCACAATCAGCATGAGTCCAGACAGGCCCAAAAGGCAAAGTTCAAACCAATGAGAGAAGAAAGACCCATTAAATATCACGATATCTTCAAACCTGCATCTGAAAATAATCCCATTAGGACTGTGTTGACGATTGGAGTGGCAGGCATTGGAAAAACCTTTGCATCAATGAAGTTCATGCTCGACTGGGCCGAGGGTACCGCAGTTGAAAACATTTATTACACATTTCCACTTCCTTTCCGGGAGCTGAATTTGAGAGAAAAAACAGAACATAGTTTTGAGGAACTTCTTCATCAGTTCTTCCCAGCTATGGAAAATTCAGAGATAAACGACTATGACAAATATCAAATCCTGATTGTTCTGGATGGCCTTGATGAATGTCGCCTTGATCTCAAGTTCAATGAAAGTAACAAGTGGACAGATGTGAAGAAGCCAACCTCAGTGGGTGTTCTACTGACAAACCTGATCCAAGGAAATCTGCTTCCTAAAGCTCAAATCTGGATCACCTCCCAGCCTGCAGCCTCCAACAATATTCCTGCTGATAAAGTTGACCGAGTTACAGAGGTGCGAGGATTCAATGATGAGCAAAAGGAAGAGTATTTCAGGAAGAGATTCAGTGATAAGGACCTGGCTGAAAAAATCCTCGCACATGTGAAGAAATCAAGGAGTCTGTACACCATGTGTCACATCCCAGTTTTCTGTTGGATAATTTCAAAAGTCCTGGAGGATTTTGTGAACCAAAACAAAGAAGAGGGGATGCCCAAGACCCAGACTGACATGTACATACACTTTCTGTTGCTGCAGTGCAGACAGGCTAATGTGAAGTATAGTGAAGATGGAACAGGTGAGTCTTCTGAGACAGGTCCATGCTGGAGTGCAAGAAACAAAGAGACAATCTTATCTTTAGGGAAACTAGCTTTTGAGGAGCTAGAGAAAGGAAACCTTCTCTTCACTGAAGACGACCTGAAAGAATGTGGCATTGACATCACAAATGCTGCCGTCTTCTCTGGGTTACTCACTCAGATCAAAAGAGAAGGCCGTGGGCTGTACCAACAGAAACTGTTTTGCTTTGTTCACTTGAGCATTCAAGAGTTTCTGGCTGCATTCTATGCTATTCACACATTCAACAACATGGGTGAAAATGTGCTTACCAAACCCACTTCAGTGGTTTCAGATGCATCAGACTTCTACAAGAAAGCAGTGGACAAGGCTCTAGATAGCAAAAATGGAGACTGGGATCTGTTTCTGCGCTTTCTGCTTGGACTCTCTGTGGACACTAACCAGAAACTGCTGCAAGAGCTGCTGAAAAAGACAGAAAATTACCAGGAGACCTACAAGGAAACAGTTGAGTACATCAAAAAGAAGATCAATGAAGACAACAGTGCCCCGGATAAAAACCTCAATCTGTTTCACTGTTTGAATGAGCTCCATGACCACTCCCTTGTTGATGAAGTTAAAAAATACCTGCAGTCAGAAACAGTGACTTTTGAAAGCTTCTCTGCCTCACAGTGGTCAGCTCTGACTTTTGTGCTGTTGACATCAGACGAGAAGCTGGATGTGTTTGATCTTAAGAAGTATGTGAAATCAGAGAAGGTTCTTCTGGGACTGTTGCCATTGGTCAAAGTCTCCATAACTGCTTTGTAAGTACTCTTATTCTACCTCTTGTCTGTTGTTTTTTTTTTTTTTTTGAGTCCTTTTTTTCAGTGAAATTAGTTGATTTGGTCACATAAAGATCAATGAACATACATCCCTCTTTGTGTTATGTTGACTTGGCACTAAACTTGCACACTAAATTATGAAGGAAAAAATAAAACGAGAACAAATGACTTTTAGAGTAGTGCTGCCTACTGGTGCAATTTATACTTGTGCGCTCATCCGCCTGACTCTATCACAATGTCCCCCAAACACTAGCCGTGTCTTTTTTTGCCAGTCGGAATAATTTTTATTTCTACTTAATGCTTCACTTTTAACAAAGACGTCTGAAACTCCGCTGAAGAAGACTAGTTATAGAGATGTTTCTATCTCCGAACCTCCTCAGTTAACCTTTCCTTGATGTGTTCTGTCTTTATTGATCCAAAACAATCAATTTGAAGGTTGCAGAGATGGAGAAGCAGCTGGAAATACCTAAGTAGTAAGACTTTATTACCAATTGGGCCAATCACAGCTCTTGTGGCATATGTTGCTGCAGCAGGGAGTTACATTTGTGGGGACTTGTACACCAGCTACGGCACCAGACTCTGCGAAAATGTCCGTGTTGACACTGTAACTTCTCTCTCAACTTAACACAGAAGTCAAAAGCATTTATTCTTCTGGCCAAAGGAACAGGGTCTAAACGACAGATCGCTGGCATCGAAAAGAGTCATAACATGGTATCCTTCCAAATACCTTCCAAAAATGGCAAATACCTTGCCTGTATGTGTATAGACAATTCTCAATTTTGAGAAACAGCACGTTTCAGTGCTCTTGACTTGACTTGACTGACTTTTCCACAGCTGAATTGCTTGGTAGTGTGTTTTATTGCAGATTTTTTCACAGGTTGAGTTGGTGTGAGCTAACTGAAGAATCCTGCCGTGGTCTGACAGCTTCAGTCTTCAACTCTCCGTCCTCCAATCTCACAAAGCTGGACCTGAGTCATAATGACCTGCTTGATTCAGGTGTGGAGCAACTTGCAAATGGACTTAAGAGTCTCCACTGTAAATTGGAGATTCTCAAGTAAGTGTTGCTTCAACTTACTTTATGTTCACATACATTAAGCTCAAAGTCTTGACCTTGGCTCTGCTGATTGTTTTAGCTTCTAAAACATATTTTGTGGTCGGTGATTACAACAGAGATTGTAGGATAAATTTGAATCTGTTTTGGATATTTTGGATATGCTCAAAGTTACTTGATGTGCAGAAAAATGACTGACTCAAATGTGATTAAAATGATTCTGTAATAATTCTGTGTGACCTGCTTCCACATTTGACTGCAGCTGTCTTGATTTCCAGTCAAGTGAAGTCATGTCTCATGTTTTTCAAAACCTTAAAAACTAAAACTCAGTATTTCACTTGAATAATCTTTACTTTTTATGTGGTAATTTTAAGAAGAACACACGTTTTGTTTGTCTGGTCTGCAGGTTGCCAGGTTGTCAGGTGACAGAGAAAGGCTGCTCTTTCCTGGCCGAAGCTCTCAAGTCCAACACAGAATCCCACCTCAAACACCTGGATCTGAATTACAATCACCCCGGAGAAAATGGGAAGATGGAGCTCTCTGCTATCGCTGAAGATCCAAATATGAAGTTAAAGACACTGTGGTATGTTGTCATTACGAGTTTTGTGTTGACACATTTCTACATTTATATTGAGCAGGTTTACTGAAACTCTCTAACCATGAGGTAAAATTACAAACCACTCAATTCAAATAATCAAGTGGGATTCAACTCAAATATTTATGGTAACCAGCTATGAAGTTCATTATTAGCCAGGCAGTTTCATCTCTTCCAACCATCCATCTAATTTCTGGGTCTGAGTCTGACTTCTAGTCTCCTCCCTGCTTGCTATGCCTGGTAAACCCCCAGCTAGCCACCCAGGAGGTTAGCAGCCCAGCAGGATCCAAACCACCACAACTGTCTCCTTTTGACACAAAGGAGCATCAGCTCTACTGCAAGTTCCCTTCAATATCCAACCTCCTCACCCATCTACGCTGAGCCTAGATCGATTAACATGACTTTTCAATACAGCACCTACAGCGGCCTTCTCACAGATCTCTTTAACCCTCTACGTGATACATGTGATTTGCTAGTGTCTTCTTCAGGAATAAGTTGTATATGATATGAACTGTACCTCACTAAAGATGGTAATAGGTACAAAACCTTTGCAATGTCTGCTGGTGTTCCACAGCTTTGTCAAATCACCACCACCACCCTTCGTATAGACACATACAGACACATAAGCACACTCACAAATACATGTGCACGCACACACTATGCAGGTGCACACACACACACACATACACTCACCCTCACGTCCATATACAATAAAGGTTGTTAACGAGATATGGCAGGACACTGAGGCTTGAGGCAAGGAAAAAGCTACGTTTCTGGGGAGTCCGTTCACGCCGAGGTGGGTCCCAGCCCCCTGAGCATAGGGGCGCTACAGCAAGGACACCCCTACCCAGGCAGACAGGTGGACTCCACACCTAAATGCGAAATGTCCAACCACCCAGGCCAAAGGGAAACCAACGAACAGCCCCAAGTGTGGCAGGCCCTCATAATATCCAGACTCTATGCCGTTCCCTATACCGTACCCTGTATGGCACCTTACTGGAAATGTAACTCACTATCACAGACTCCTGGTCTTCTGTCTTTTCTGTATTGCAGTGGTTTGCGCAAAAGTACCTGTTGTTCAACATTTATTAGGTCCACCCAGTCTCCATTGTTATGATAAAACACAGATAACCAGCCAGAACTTCCATTTTAGCAGCATAATTCCAGAGCAATGCAGGCAAATCAGTGCACAAGTACAAATGGTTGCAATGGCAAAGGCCACTCATATAGGCTAGAGACTCTGCATAGATCAGTTGCAGAAGCATAAATCAAGTTTTGCTGGCAAGTTTATAATATCGGTTAAAATTTAGCCCCTCAGTTGCACCACCTGCTCCTCTGCTGTTGAAAATAAATAATCAAATAGTCAGATGTCAATGTTATACTCAATATTAAATATGCATCTTTATTTTACAGTTTTGACCATGATGGAGCACATCGTTTAAAACCAGGACTGAAGAAGTGTAAGTGTATCCAAATGAATTATCAAACTTGAGTAATGGTAAATGATATAATAATGTCACTTTTATTGTTAGTCACATATAAAGGTTTTGCACATTTTTTTCTGAAACATGTAAAACATTCAAATCACAAATGCAAATTTGCATGTCCATGTTTCAGATGTCCTCTTGATTGTTTTGTTCATCTCAACTGCAAACTAAATTGTATTTTCTTTGTCTTTTTCAGATTGTGCAAATTTGAAATTTGAGAAACGCACCACATGCAACAGGCTTGTTCTGTCTGAAGGGAACACAAAAGTAAAAACTATAGAAAAGGTCGAGTACAAAGTTGAACGACGTGAAAACAGCGACAGGTTTAAGAGGTCACAGGTGTTTTGTGATAAGGGCTTCAAAGGGTTCTGCTACTGGGAGGTGGAATGCGAAGGGAAGGTCGGTATTGGCGTGGCATATCAGGGATGCAATGACATGTCCTTGAGTCTGATTTACCCCAAGACTGAATACACTGCTATACATGGGAACATATCGAGAGACATCAAAAATGATGAAAAAATAGCAGTGTTCCTGGACTGGGAAGGTGGAAGTCTGAGTTATTATAGAGTCTTACCAGGAGAGTTCAGTCTCATTCACACCTTCCATGAAAAATTCACCGATGAAGTGTTCCCATGCTTCTGGTTTAAGAAGGGCTCTGTGACCTTATGTGACATAAACTGAACTCCTCTGTGATGCAAACAAGTTGAATGTACTGTAGTGATCTGTACAATATACAGAGCCTTTACACTGACCTTCTGATATATTAACAAAAAGCATATCTGTGTCTTTGCAACACATTGAACTTGCTGAAGTCCTAAATCCGTATTTTACCCGTATTTTAAAGTGGAGTTCTTCAACAGGGAGTATTGTCATATCACCCCTCCTCATTTTTTCCCCTCAAATTTAAATTACAAAATATAAAATATCAATCCAACATATTGATGAGGAATGGAGAAATGGAGGTAGAAGGCGGGTGTCTTTCAGTCTCTTATGTGACTTCTACACACAAAGAGGAGGACCTGCCCCTATCGCTGCTGTCCTCATGGAGCTTATCCAGCTGTAATTTCATATTATATCATTGGGTGAGAGGTGTGGTCCAGCACAGTCTATAACACAGAATGACCACCATGCGCTAACAACCATGTTGCCATATTAACTCTGGAAAAGGACCAAATGAACCACTGTCTTTAATAATATGATGAAGTGAACTAACAAATATCGTTGCAATGTTGAGAAAAACACATCTCACCTGTCTTATGGGAAAAGTCTGTCATTTTTGTGTTGACTAAGGAAAACTAGTCTGTTTAAAGTGTGTTTACAAATTCCTGAATGTGGGTTCGATATGCTGAAAACATTTTTGTTTTCTAATTAATTTATTTGGTTTTGATATGTTGCATCACGAATGCCTTTGTAAATATTATAATTATTTTCTTCCTTCTGTGTGACTGTAGTTTCCTGATAAGCACCTGTAAAGATATACTACCATAAGTACATGTATAATACCGTATATGGCTGAATGTTGCCAGTGGCTCTGTGATGTTTAACTTTTCTTAGTGTGTTATTGGTTGTTTTTATCTGACTTGTTCTTGTTTTTTCGATGCCTTGAACCAATCAAAATAGTTTTTGATCTATTTATCTTTTTGTGCTTTTTTTTATATTGCTTTTTTCTGGACTTTACATTTTTGGCTGTCGTTGGGACCACAGTACGTGTGTACAAGCGGACACACTCGGCACATCCCTCCCTCAGCGGACAAGGAAACACCATATGACGCGATACATGTCGCTGTTGGTATGCGACTGGCCAAACAATCGCCTTGGTCACTGTTTTGCCAACATTTGTTCATAATTCTGTAATTTTTGTGATTACACTGTTTATTTTATTTTACTAGATAATACTTTACTGTATTTTATTTTAATCCAATCTTATTTTATTTTTTATTTCTTGTGGTCTTTAATAGTGTTTTTATGTGCAACAAAGCTTCTGTGACAAAGTAATTTCCCATAATGGATCATTAAAGTCTATCTAAGTCCAAGTCTAAGTCACTCATTAGCTTCTGAACAGCAGATTTAAAAATCAGCATGGTGGCAGCCATATTGGTTTTGAGACACTCCAGCTCTCTTGGTTAATCTAAATATGGTGAAGCGTTGGTGGGGGCTCTATCCACACTCATTCAACTCGACACCACCAGCAAGCCATGGCCTCCAAACGAGGCTAAGCATAGACAGGGGCATAGCCATCATTTTAGAAGTGAGGGGGACAAATTGTTCAGAGGTCTATTGAGTGATTTACTGTATCATCCTCTCGCATTCAACTGCACCTCTCCTTAGCAGCTAAAGAACCACATAACCACAAACAGCACAGCACCACTGAACCGACTTTAGTTCTTTAAAATGATATACTACCAAACTCTGAATCTGCTAAACTCTGGTTGAGTTGACATAGTATTACCCTGCAGCATCTACAGGGCAAGTAGTCAGATAATTAAGTGCCAAATCACACTGAACACCAAAAATTCTGTAAAACACGATTCCTGTTTTCACTAACAAGAACCATGCACAAGTTCTGTGCGGAAATTATGGAGGAGTAGGTTTATTCTTAGGAGGCAGAGTAGCCAAAAATTGTAGTTAAGTGAGGGTATTGTGTCTTTAGAGCAATATTATTTACGTAGAAGTGAAAAGTCCTCTTCCAAATAATTACTTAAGTCACAGTGAAAAAGTATTTAGTGAAAAAAACTACTCAAGGACTGTGTAACTTTTGCGTAGCCTAAAGTCTGTTTTATTCATCAAATAACATTAATGCAATCATTCAATCAAAATAATGATCAGCAAATTCATATACTTTAAACTTTAACTACCACAAAAATAATTTAAATCTTTACAGAAATAACAGTCAGTGGAACACAAATACATTTCTAATCTTATTTTCTACCCAGAAGTGAGTAATCTTAGAGTAGCCAAAATAGTAACTTTACTCAAGTAAGACTGTTGTTACTTTACAATAATATTACTAAAAATTATACAACAAGCAGGTCAAACAATCTGATTGGTCAACGAGACGTTTACAATGTGCTTTAATCAGCATGACAGCACATATATAGATACATTCTATAAGGCTTGGTTTTAATTTGTTGTCTAGACAATATTTCTCTTCTATATATTTAATACATTATTCTATGTATGATCGCCTGATGTGTCACATTTGAAGAAAATGTCTCTTTTCATGCAGTGACTGCTGCTATTGGTTTAATATCTAATATTCCATTTATTCACAACTGAAAATGCATCCCAGAGCAAGCCAGCTCTATTTAAAAAAATAGTTTCAAAGATATGTTACTTAATAGCCGTTGACTGTACCCAGTGGAGCATGCATGTCATTTGTTGAATTTTCAGTTTTGCTGGGCAAAAGTGTTTTTTTTTTTTTTGTATGTGTGTTTTTTTATTTTTTGTTTTGAGTGAGAGGGGTTATAACCATATGGGCACTAAGTAAGAAAGCTTGTCAGGTATACTGGAGTGCAACTACCCAATCAAGTAAGTTTGATGTACCCTAAAGCTTTCCTGCAACTTTATAATGAAATTAGATTTGATGTCTAACAGTCAGAAATGTTCTCATTAGTTCCATATTCCATTAAAAATTGGGAAAACTAATGAAATCTTTTTTGGCTTTGTTAATGCTATTTGGATTGGCCTAATGTAGCCTATAGATATGGACCCAGTCTAATGTGGTCTATGTGCTGAAAAAAAAAACTGTGGAATATGTCTTTACTGCATTTTCACAAACAGAATAAAGATTTCACAAACAGACAGTGTTATAATGAATATCCAGGGTCTGGAGATTAATCTAGCCCAGATTTGAAAAGTCTAGGTACAGTGGTTTTTGATCTGGACCTGGTCTAATGTAGTCTGTGTGCTGAGATAACCATGAAATGTGTATTTATTGCATTTTCATAATTAGAGTAAAGGTTTCATAAATCAGAGACTGTGTTAAAATGAATCTCCAGGGACTGTAGATTAATCTAGTCCAGATTCGAGAACTGTAAGTACAGTGTTTTTTTTTTGAACTGGACCTGGTCTAATGAGGTCCTTTAGCATTTTCACAAATAAAATAAAAGCTTCACAAATATAATAGTGGGTGTCAGACAAAGTTAGTGTGTCGCCTAAAATGTCTAAGTGGGTAAAGAGATTCCGTTCCTTTAATTTCCTTTTAAGTGCCAAGAATGCTGGGGTATCGGAAGCAGCGTGGAAGTGAACGTGGAAGAAGGACTGTGGCGATCATCAGATACGGACCGCTTGCTGGTTACGTTACGTGCCGTGTCTACATCTTGTTATAACACCCTCACTTACCGCACAGACCGTGTTTAAGGGGTGTTAAGTGCCCTCCTTTTATTTTTATCTCTGTTTATTTATTTATTAAAATGTATTTACAGGATAGTGACGCGGTGACACGTTTCGTTGTGGTATTCTGCATTTTTAAATACTCTCATTATGCAGTGCAGGCGCATCTTAAAGGTGCTTCCAGATGACGTCAACTATATGTTCGGCCTGTATGTTCAGTTACGTTCGGCTCCATTCAGCTCACACTGCCAGATCGGCTCGTGGGTAAACAACACAAGTTTGTTTTTTTTCACAATATTTTTGAAAGAGATAGCTCGATAAAGTTTTTTTTTTATTTATAATTTTTAACTTTCCAAAAATACAAAACCTACGACAATAACAACAAATTAAAATGATCAAAATGGATCAAAACCTCAAAGACAGTTGAGAGGTTGTCCTAATTAGGGCCAACACTCCTGAGGGTCTACGGGGATTCGCTCCCTTTTGGACCCACCAGTAGTTGTTTTTTTGTTTTTTTTGCTGCTCTCCTGTTACTCAAAGTGGTTGCGTCCTTTATTATACATAATTAAGCACAGAACAGGCATAACATTATGACTACCTTCCTAATGTGCATGTATGGTGGCCCTGAAGGTCAGAACATTTCAGGAAAACAGTTTTTCATTGGGATATTCGGGTTTTGAGCATTTCTGGGGTTAATGGAAACACAGCAAATGATGAGATGTCGAAACACCACATACGGTGACGAGGGGATCATCCCTATGTTCCCCTGGTCCCATGTTCCCCGCTTTGTATGTGACCGGGAACATAGGACTGGTTAGGGTTAGGGTTAGGGTTAGGGACCCGGGGAACATAGGTACGCTCCCCTGATGGGTACTATTACAGTTGTGATAGTTGAACCTGATGGGAGATCTTATTTCCATTAATGTTCTTTATACAAATAGCAGTAGGGAAAAAAGTAATTCCTTCTTTCATTGACGCACAGATACCGGTATTCCTGTAGGTTTATTGGTGTATTCCAAAATATTCTACACTTTACATCTTTAAATTTTGTTGTTTTGTTCCTCGCAGTACGCCATGGGAACAACCAAGCAGAGAAACTGTGTTATCATGCCAGGTCTTTGTCGGTTGTCTTGTGTTCATTTCCGGTTTTATTATTTTTGTCCAAAGTTACTTCCTGGATTTGGTTGTCTTCTCTATGCTGAGTCTAAGTTCAAAAGCATTTGAGGAATAAACAAAGAAAAATATCCTGAACATTATTATATGAATATAGCTCACATAAAACACAGTGGGTCCTGTCTTGAGGCTGGAGCATGTTTAAAAATCATATTATTGCCTTCATGCTTCCTTTTTCTCTGCCAAATGTGTGCACATGCTGACATGTTTGTGAGTGTCTGAATGTAGGCGGGTCATTAATTACGACCGTGAAGGTCACGAAACTCGTGAAAGCTGCAGGGGAAAAGGGAAAGCAAATGGAAGGGACAAAGTGAGAAGTGAGAGGAAACATCCGGGACAATGTAGCAACCAGCACACTGAACCCTCTGTGCACAAGCTGCCACATTGTTCCTATAAGCCTAATTCTTGACCAAATCTGTCAAGAGGCTGAAAGAATCCCAATAATAAAAATTTAGTTCCAGTCCCCACATCACAGACCCTGACCTGTTTGATTCATTCAGTATTGCTGCTGTTTTTGCCTCTTTCACTCTGCACCATTGATCTCCTGCTGCTAATTGACAACACGTTTAGAGCGCCTCACGCTCTTTCTGTCTCGCCATTCCCTTGTCTCTCCAGATTTGTTTGGATCAGAGAGCTGCCGGTGCAAGACCCGAGCCGAATGAATGAATGAGTGTTTGTGTTGAGTTTACTGAATGAAGACAAGAGACGCAGTGTGTGTGTGTGTTTTAGTGTCACAGATTTTCTCGTGAGGTGATGATAAAGGCTGGTACCAACCCACACAGTGTTCACAGGAGTAGCCTGCGAACACTGTGTAGTTGGACCTAGTGTACGAAATGAAACACATTCAAACAGATATTAAGCTTGTTTATGTTACATGTTCTTGAAATATGACAGGGAAGAAATTGACAGACGTCTTGCCAGCGTTTACCAAGAAGAAGAACAAGAAGAATATCTCCTTCAAAGAAGGATGTAAGAAGGAGTAAATGTTGAATTTATCTCGTTAATTTGGATTTCTTATGACATTACAGCGAGGACAGCTTTTAATGGTGGCAGTGATTGAATATGGTTGTTTTTTTTGTTTGTTTGTTCAAACTATTTTCAAACTGAATCATTATGACTTTTATGTATTTGCATCTTATGTAAAAAAAAAAAAAGTACATGAAATAAAAGAAACAATAAATGTATTTCTCCAAAACGTAATGTTATAAAACTTAAAAGTAAACTCTCCTTGCTCCCTGCAACATCTATTTAGCATTTATTAATGAGACACAGCCTGTTTAATAGATCGGAGGTTTAAGATTTGGCAGATATAATATTGATCTGGTTCAAAATTGATGCTATGTGAAGGTATGAAATGTGAACAGTTACATTAATTATCAATTAAAGTACATTAAGGAATTTGCACAAGTCCACATTTATTGTCCCCAATTGTCTTCAGTGCTGCACGCACTATAAGAAACTGCTTCAAATAGAATCATTTTGGAGTTTCTTTGTCTGCTTGGCGACAGTCAGAAGAAGCAAACTTTGTGTACAGACACCTTTAAAGTGACTCTGTAGACGGTGCGTTAGGCAGACACAAAGAAATACAAATTATATTTTTTTGTTTATTGCTTACAACAAAAACCAACAAAACTTAATTCTCAACAGTTTCAATATGTCAGTATCAAAGTCAACAGAGAATGTATTGAACTGAACAAAACAACAATAACAAAATTCCTGCATTAGCTTCCTTGTTTTAGTCATTTTTGCCTGTGAAGAAATTTCATATGTGTTCGTTTTATCTGGCCACGAAGTACCACGACAAACATTTTGTCTTGTAATAAAAGGCACGGCTTTCATCTGTGGATCACTGGTACCAAAATCATTTGTTTAGTATTTTATCTGCGACTGTACTAAAAGAAATTGCACATCAATCATGAACCACCCTTCTCACCCACTGCATCAGACTGTAGGGGAGCTCAGCGGCTTTTCAGCAGCTGACTGCTGCCTCCATGCTGCAAGAAGAAACACTACAGGTCCTTCATCCCAGCTGCCATCAGGCTGTACAACATCAGCCTGAGTTAACAATGACTCACAACCGAGACAGATTCTTTAACACAATAATCTGCTTTGTCTAGCTTGCACTAATTACCTCAATGTCTGCGTTCACTGATCCTAGCAATTTATATTACATTCCATTTTTTTCAGCATTTTTGAAATTCCCTGCCCACGCTGTATATGCTGATGGTGAGAGCGCTGTATATTCTTGTATATTTTGCACATTCTTTCAAATTTGATACTGTCTTTTTATTGTTTCTTGTGTATACTTTCATACCTAATTCTGCACTACTGTGACAAGGTAATTTCCCATACGTGGGATACGTAAACATTGTCTTGTGTCTTGAAGATCTAAGAGTGATTGTCAGTGCAATATTTCATAAATGCATGGGGTGTCCACACAGTTTTTTTTCTACCACTGTAGATCTATAGATACTTTATTAACACTTCCAGCAGCTGGACAAGGATAGAAACACAGGGGCATGCATGTTTGAAACACTATTAAAATATAAAAATACAGACCACACTAAAGCTGTGTGTGATAAGGTGCATGTTTATGATAAGTATGATAAGGTGCATTTGTGACACAATGTGCATGGGTGAGTATGTGTTGGGTCCAGTGTCTGTATTTTATTCTGAGCTGGACATTGATACTGACATTGATATCAGGGACTCCAGTTCCGTCCCTACCACTGAGCTCGCCTTCCTGAATCAGTTTGTCCAGAGATGTCCTTCTTCTTAGACAATCTGACAATCAGGTAGAACATGTCCAGCAGCTTCTGGCAGATATTGTACAACCTTAGTTTAAAGTAGCAGTTTTCCAGGAAGTCCAAGTGCAGATTTTATGAGCTCTTCAATCTTTACTACTATCTAGCCAAAGATCAAAGTGCAGGATGACTATGCACACACACACACACACACACACACACACACACACGTTTGTATGACCATCTTTTTGAGGACACTCATTGGCATAATGCATTCCCTAGCCCCTAACCCCAACCCTAACCATCTCAACTAAATGCCTAACACTAATCCTAACCATAACCTAATTGTAACCTTTACCCTAAAACAGAGTTTTAACCTTCAAAACAGCCTAAAAGTGAGGACCGGCCAAAATGTCCTCACTTTACACAAATGTCCTCAATCTGATGGAATAAAACTTAAACTGGTTCTCAGAAAGATAGCTGTACAAGAACACACACACACACACACGCTCACAGCCGTCTTAAATCTGTCAGGAGAGACGTGACTTAGTGTCTTTTCGCAACCATTTCCCCTCTTTCAGTCATAGTCAAATATTTAAACTTTACCATCTCTTCGTGTCCATCTTGGTCGTTGGCTGAGAGCGGTGATTTGTGACCGTGCTCTTGAGCGTGTCTCTTTACCAGGTCGTTTCGTTCTCCAGCCCAAACCCTGCATTCACTGCACATAGGGTCAGCTATGCGAGGTGCACTTGATTTACGTGACTAGGAACATCAGAAGAGGCTCTAAAGGAAGTTGTATTGGCGACTGGTGATTTAGTAAGGTGTGGTAAAGTGGGTGCGACTCAAGTATTTGAAATATTTCAACTCTGACATTATGGGAAAGGACGAAAATGAGGGCTTTCACCACCCTTCACTCCCAGCACCTCAGACCTCTGTCCCGCGGCCTGAAAGGACAAAGTGAATTAGACTCTGATAGCTGCAGATTTGTGGGCATCACAGGTTTGCGTATTAGTGCGCGTGTGTGTGTAGCTCTGGGCTCCACCGAGTCATGTCATTTAATACTTTTGGCTAAATGAACATATTGTATCCCTCCCTGCAGTCATGTGTGAGTTGGGATACTTGGTGTATGTGTGTGTGTGTGTGTGTGTGTGTGTGTGTGTGTATTCCCGCTGTCATTTAATCTATCCATCCTCAAGTCGTGCATCCACTCTGCTTCTCACAGACCACTCACATTGCACATTCCTCCACCTTCTCAGGGTCGTGGGGACCCAGGGTGCACGGCTGCAGGGTGTTGCCATGGTGCCGGGGTGATAGGGTCACCCCCCTTTGGTACATTAGTGATTAGATGAGGGCCAATGGGGTAAAAAGAAAAGAAAAAGGCAGGGGTAAAGGGACAGAGACGAAAGCAGAGGGAAGCAAATCACTAGGAGCGGCTGAGTTCCTGCAGAGCAGAAGATATAAAATGCAGATTTTTAATACAGAAATATTTTCCAAAAGCACCTCAGGGTATAAGTTGCATCTGTTTCGTGGAAAGAGCGGGTGTAAATAAACAGTTTGTGCTGTTTTTCCTGCTGTTTTTTGATAGAATCATAATTGTGGCCACGGCGGGATCTGTTCGTCTCATCAGCAAATCCATTCTCTAGAGCTTGTGTGGTCCAGGCTGCAGCAGCTAATCAAGGTGTACCATTAAACGCTCCCTGAAACCAGGAATGCAGCTCCGCCTGACTGATCCTTCATATAACAGAATTCATCTTAACTAAATATTTAAACTTGAAGTTCCACTTGAAGTAACTCATTCCTGAAACAATGCTAAAATACTTATCTGGACAGATTGTTTTTTTGTTGTTTTGTGGATTCAGTTTGCAGTAAACCAGTGTTTCTTTTACTTAGTTTAATGCATCATTTGCTGAAATGAAAATTGCTATGGCAACAAGGGTCATTTTAGTTCCACCCAATTTGATTCCATGTGGGCTACACTAGTAACATAATAATTATATTATTTCGTTACATTATTAAGACTATTCTTAAACTGCTTACATTTAATGAACATTTTATGAACAACCTGGAATTTCTGAGGAAAAATAGATTCAGTTTCGGTAATCTCCTGCGTCCTGGGTCTCAGTGTTGTGCTATATCCACAACTCTTTCTCAGTGTGTTTACATGCACAGCTTAATTCAACTTTCTGAATGAGGTCCTTGTCCTAGTTTACATGTAATGGATAAAATCAAATAACCGACTGGAACGTGTCCTCCTCCTCCACACTAGGTGGCAATATGTGTCTTTTCAGCAGGTTAATACATCCCTCTTTCCGGTTGACCTGTTACATCATATACCGGCATTTCAAACAACAACCAGATGTATAATAGGACAGCTTTGTTAATCTTGTACGTAATGCGCGAGCTACTTATGCCACGCTATCTCTCAGGTGGTTCTTCTCCCGGCTCTGGTTTCTTCTTCTTCGGCGTCTGGCTTTCTTGGATGTTTTTTTTTTCTTTTTCTGAGGTAAGGAGATTCTCTGGATAAGGAGAACTCCAATGTTAGTTGGAGTAACGTGTTCACATGCACTTCAGTTGTCCAGTTAGTTGGATTGAGGCAATAGTTTTAGAAACGTACGGTCTGAAACAGCAAGATCCTTAGTGGACAACTTGGGAACAGGTGCCAGTCTATTGTGTATTTTTCACACTTTCCAAATGAATCCAAATTTCCACCTCTGCCTTAGTAGGACCAGGAAGTAACTGTTGTTCCAGTACATTGGTAAACTGTATTGGCTGATGGAGATCATATGTTCACTGAAAGAGCAAACACCTGATTTGTTGCACTGGTGGGTTTTTATAGGGTTGTATCTGATTCTCTCTCACATTTCCTTCATTTTTTCCCTTCCTCCGTGTCCCATCTTATCTGTGTTTACCACAGAGGTTATCAGAGTCAACATGTGTTTCCATGTATCTGCCCTGCACATGCTAAGAACATACACCAGTGACCTTTCATTTATGATCCACAATGGGCCAGTCTGTCTTTTCTCTCTCTCCACACACACACACACACACACACACACACACACACACACACACACACACACACCTGCTGAGAGACAGAGTGCAGACAGGTTGAATAGAGAAATGAGATGAAGCCTGCTGAAGGATATACAACCAGCCCTGTCAGAGCAACTTCACACATGAACACGCTGTTAAAATCACATTAAATTACATTAAATGTAGTGTATAATGTCTATATATTATATCTATATGATACTTCTCTGCGCAGCCCTTGCAGTATATATACAGTATGGTGCCGTATGGTGCATTTTGCAATAGCACAAATAGCTGATTTTTTTTTTTTTTGTTTTAAACAAAAAACATTGCAATTGAGAGTTGGAGATATAAAATAGTGGCAAGTGCATTCGTCAAAGTCACTACACAAACTCAAACGTTCACCAAGTACAAGATTTTTAAAACTGAGAGTCACAATAATGTCATACACGAAGATAGAGTGTTTTCTCTGGAAAGGAAGAACATCATGAATCATTACTTGCACACAGCAGTGTCATATTTCCGGATATATTTTCTGATTGTCCCTGTTGTGACTTCCTCCAGATGTGAATCGCACATGGCCACGACTTATCACTGACAAACTGACAAGTCTCCCGGTGTAGACGTAGAGTGCAGCATTTTCCAAGAAAACCCGGCAAGAGGTCAACGCAAAGTTATGTCTTTATGTCACTGAGGAGAAAAGTGGTGGAGAAAAGATGCAACACAGCAAAGTTTCCTAAACAACTGTAGTGAGAACTTTAATGAGCTTTGGACCAGATTTAGCCCCCATTACGTTGTCGTGAGCAAAGTTAGATAAAACCAGATGTGAAAACTGCGTTGTAAAATTTTATGTGGAGGTTTTAGACTATAATTACCTTGAAAAGTTGTCGAGGTTAATCATAGTGTGATACTCTTGAACTCCTGGAAAAAATGTTGCGCTGAGGGCGGCGGTAACACAGATGATCTAGAAGTAGGCGGATTAATCATCCTACAGCTGAAGGTTTTGTTTTAACACGTTTAACTTTTGCATGAACTTAAGCCTGGTGTTTAGGACCCATAAGACAGAGAGACATCTCAAAACGACTGAAATTTTTTTGGAAACAATGATGCAGGCATCCACCTTGCTGACAGTTGCTACACGTCATTGTCTTGTCACCCTCACTCCTGAAGAAAAACACATCACGCTTGACTATCTATCCATCCATTATCCCCTACCCTTGGAGGGTCTCGGGGGTGTGGGGGGTGTGGGGGGGTGTGGGTGTGTGTGTGTGTATGTGTGGGGTGGGGGTGGGGGGGGGGGTGCTGGAGCCTGTCCCGTCCGTCATTAGGCGAGAGATGGGTACACACTGGACAGGCTTGACAAAAAGAGACAAAACAGCCATTCACACCTACAGGTTTAGAATCTTTCCAATTAACCTAACCAGAACGTCCTTGGACTGTGGCAGGGAGCCGGAAAGAAAACATGGAGAAAACCCACCCAGGCACAAGGACAACGTGTAAACTCTGCATGGGTTCAAACCCAGAACCAGAACCTGCTGTGAGTTGACCACAGTCACACGTCACACTCGGCTACCAGTAACTAATTTAATGCAGATAATGACTATCTGACCATGTTGTTAGCCGTGGGCGTGCAGAAAAAGTCTGCATTTTATTACGTGTTTGCAGGATGCAAGCTGTTATTTGAGTATCCAACAGCTTTATGACAAGGTAGCTACTTTAAACAGGGATTTCTGATTTTGGTGATTTTTCTTTTTTTGTAACAAGTAGTGGTGGATTATTGACTGTGCACTGAACCTGTTTTAGGGGTTGTACAGACAAGCTGACTGGTCTGTTATTAGACAAGCTTTAAGCATCATCATCACTGATCAACTATTTCCTGGCAAATTTTATTGTCAAACTTATTAAACTTTTAGCTGCTATATATGGAAAAGGCTTCAGAGATTTTGTTTTTAAACCCAGCTAAACTATCCTGACGTCATGGATCTGTGTCTTTGTCTCTTATTTGTGAATATCTTTTGAGTTTCCTGTTTTATTTTGTTAAGTTCCTCGGTTTCCTGTCTGTTGTGCCTGCTTGTGTTTTCCATTGATTGCTCATTGGTTTCTCCTGGTGTGATTGTCCTCATTAGTTTCACCTGTGTCTAGTCATCCCTCGCCCTCTTATGTGTGTATATATAGCCCTGCCTTTGTTCCCTGTCATGTCATTTAGTCCCCATGTCTGTACTTTTGTCATTTTGCCTGATCCTTTTTTTGGAACCTCTGTCTCTTCTCCATTTTGTCCACACCTCTGCCATTCCCTTATGACAAAGGAGAACTATCAAATAATATTGACGGTGCTGATTTGCAGCCTGTTTCTATACACACTATACATATCTGCAGCTCACAGATCTGTGAGCTCAGCATATGCATTGAAGTCAAGACGATAGATTTCATTGTTGCAAAGCATTATTTTCTTCATGTTTTTATTAATGATGCAACAAACACGTCTAATCAACTGTAACAGGCAAATCTGTTTAGTTTTTTTTTTCCATTGTTTGCTGAAAATCACTTATTGTGTCTTGTCATCAGGGATGACACGACACAGGTGAAAGTAATGAGGGCAATCACACCAGGAGAAACCAATAAGCAATCAATGCACAAAAGGCAGGACATCCAGAAACTTAACAAAATAAAACAACAACATGACACAGACATCAAATCACGCCAATTTGTTCTGAGCCAATGAGTCTTTGAATTCATTTCTGTCACTGCTTTTGTGCAGGCCTCAAAATCTCCCCAACTTTGAATCATCGTGGGGGATTGAAGTTGTGACTGCCACCAGTGTCTAGACTCCTATCGCTATCTACTGGCTTCATCTGGGACTCCATGATGTCACCTCTCATCTCTAGTCTAATCGACAAAACACTCATCCTCCCTTAGTATGAGCATCACATTTGGCTTTTGAGTTCAAAAATATCTCTCCTTATTGAAATGAGTAATGTGTCGCTGCTTGACACCGACGTCCCCATGAGGCCCTCGTATCTAGGCTCCGGCGTTCCCTCCCCTCTGCACGAGCCAAATATGATGTGTGATTTTTGAACTGTGATCCGCAGTTGTTGATTTCAAGATGAGCCGGTCTCCAGCCAGAGCCAAGTTCCAATGTCAAGTCAAGACAAAGACGGGGCAAACTTCATTTCAGTGTCAACAGCAAAAAAACAAAAGCAGTGGAAGGACATTTGGATGAAAAGAGCTTGAACCTGATATCTAACAGTCAGTTCGTTCAACAGCACAGAAAGAACAATGTTGTGATTCCGATCCAACCCTTTGGGCTTATTTGTGTTAACCTTTTGGCTGTAATACGAGTCAGGAACACAGACGATATCAGACAGACCAAAATAAATTTAGTTGGAGACAAAAACATATCCACAACATCCATGTGGTCTTGACATGTTGGGGGTGGTGTCAGAGTCTCATTGCATGTTTCTAGTCTGACTAATGTTTCTTGGCTCCCCTGTGGTTGGACATGATATCGACTTATTTACACAAGCGTTTCCATATATTATAGAGTCATGGACAGTGTGCGTGTTTGAGTGTGTGTTCGCTGCAGCTACCTTGCATTTGACTAACATTTGCAACTTAATGCTAACTATAACCAACCCTTTGCCTAAACCTCAAACCAAATGTAATGGTTTACGTTACGGGGACGTGCTTTTTGTCTCGAAAAGGGAAGCAGGTACTCACAATGCGACCGTGTAAACAAATGTATGTCGCCATGACTTGAGTAATGCAAATGCACGCACATACTCATGCACGCACAGGGTAGTGTTGATTACCCCTGCGTCTAAACACAGCGCGTTCATCGAGGGTCGGCCGCAGCCTGCAGGTACGGAGTAATTGGCTCCAGATTTGGTTGCTTGTGTGTGTTTGTGCGTGTGAGCATTTGGGAACACACATGGTCAAAAGTGCAGCGGTATTTAGTTAACACAGTAAAAATGGAGGCTGATAATGACTTGAAAGAGCTGTGTTTTTTTGTTTTTTTCAACTTCCTGCCTCATCAAATTAAGCTAAAAACAATCTTTATTGTCATTTTTACATATATAAAACTGTGATGCAGACAAATGCGTTAAAATACTAAAAGATTAAGGTTAAAATAAGTAAAGTGCACTTTCTATATATTGATATTACTGATATTGATATATTGATAATAGTGGATAGTATGAATATCTACTCAACAGTATCTTGTGAAAAAAAAAACACATATTTGAAAAATGTTAATATCAAATAGTGGAGGACCGAAGTTTTGTGGAGAGTAATAGGAAATGTACTTGCCCAAACTATATTACAATATCAAAGATAAGTATAAATTAAACTCTAATAAATAGTAAGGAGACAGTTTGTAGTGACAAAATAAGTAATCCTCTTTATAATACTAGTGGATTTATTTATCTTTCTGTTGACACAATCAGTCGTCAACAGTAATTCCCAAAAATCTTGTGTTTCACACCTGAGGCATCTCAACGGACTCTATTATATTTTTAGATAAATCCTTCAAGTATGATTTTTTTCAAGTATTTTTTTTTATCACTGAAAATAAATATATATATATTTTTTATATATTCAAAATAACTTAATCTAAACTATGTGCTGCAAGCAGCTAAACCACCATGTACATTCTTAATCAGTGATTTGAAGTTTGAATGAGAGAGAACCAAGTCATCTGCAAACATTATTTGAGAAACAATATTAGAAACATAAAACAAATCATTAATTATTTATTAATATAAATAAGAAACAACAATGGTCCCAGAATAGAGCCTTGTGGGACCCCACAGAATAATGTGGCTTTACCAATAGAAAACAAACTTTTTTTCTATTTAAGTATTTGTGTCATGAAAACTATATTTGTACAACTTTTCCAATAAAATACAATTAACTTTATCAAACGCTTTTGAAAAGTCAAAAAATAAAAAAATAAAAAAATCTACAAGTGAATACATTATTATCAAGGGCAGAGGACAATCGTTTTTGGACCATCTGCTTTGAACTTTTAGATTCTTTGGCCCAATGTTTTTTTTTTTTTTTTTCCCAAAGACAAAGAAAATATGTGGAAAAGTGGCTGTAATATTACCTGCATTACAATGAATGCAGAAATATTATCATGACCAGCTGAAGATGTTTTCAGTTCATCAATTATGTCACTTATTTCTTGGATATCAGGAAGCTTAAAGGAAGAGGAGCTACAAGTCCAATGGGTTACCATGACAAGGAGGAATTTTGTTACCTAGTTCTTAATTTTGAGCTATATCAAGTGGACTGTTGGAAGAATTTTCACCATCCATGCAACCTCTTTCGTTCCTCTTTGCAACTACTGATTTATGACTTTACTTCCAGATTTGGATCCATATCAAATTGTCATTTTTTTTTTCTTGTGTCTGTTCACATGTGGTGATCGATTTCATCCACCTGAACTACAGCTGCAGTACGCTCACTTTACTAAACATGACCCATCCCGTGATCAAACTCGAACACCCTAACTGCGTTCGTCTCACTGCGATGCTTCACCTATCCAGCTGCACCGAACCGTACAGTTAAATTCCTGACCTGTCACTTAAGGAATCATATTTGACTTGACCCAGACTTTAAAGTGACCTTCGTTCCTTCTGTTACGCCGTGACCTTCGGGCCTGCGGATACACACGTGTCAAAACAACATTTATCACCTCTGAAGCGGCTGCTATTCCCCCAGCGCCCTCCTCATTCCTTTTCATCCCTCCCTCTCTCTCCACCTTCATCTGCTTTCTCTTTGGGGTCTTCTACTCCCCTCACGATCCTTTTTGGCTTTTTTCAGAAAATTGCGACGAGAAATCTTTTGATTCTGATGTATTTCTCTTACTTCACAAGACTGTAGCTTCTCCAGTTTGAGTAAAATACTTTTTTTTGTTGTAATAAACATGTGTATATCTTTGCGCAGTGCAAACTCTTTAATCATTTTCCAAGGCTTTCCCCCACAAAATGTCACATCAACTGTGGTTAGCGGAGTTTTCTGTGATGAGTAACATGTCGGGAAAAAGAGCATCACCATCCAAGAAGATCAAAAAAAATTATACGAAAGGAAAACTTTTGCTGACCGTGCCCCTTTTCAGTTCTCACTCCCTTCTCCTCTTCCTTCTATCTGTTCAGGCTTCTTCTTCTTTTCTTTTCAACCTTTCCTATTCCTCTACTGTTTGGTTACACTGTCTCTCCCTTCTGCTCCTCATCTGCTTTTGAAAGATGGATGATGGGCTCATAAATCAGAAGAAGTGAAGCGGTGTGGAAGAGCAGTGTCGAGGGTCAGAGCCTTGGGCGCCCTGCTTTGTATGAGTCCCACTGGGAAGTCCAGATTCAATTCACCATTGACTGTGGACCCGTCTCAAGTCTCTTCATCCGTCTCTGCTTTACCTCTAAGTCTATGTCTCCTAATCCTTTGTGCACTTTTACTCTATTTTTGTAATTTATTTAAACAGGGGTCAGATAAACCTCGGCTGAGGCCCCGTTTTTGGAGAAATGGATAGTTTTATTAAACTACACATGCTCTAGGATAAAGACTCTGCAGAGGATCAGTTCACGTCAGCAAGTGAAACGTACAGGACGGCACCAAAATCATAAACGGCAAAGATGACAAAATATCATCATTTTCTTTATTGATCAAGTTTAGTCTGTTGGGAGGTTTAGATGCTTGTTCAAGGCAAACTAGTCCTCAAAGGAGCTGGGTTCTGCCACAACACAGAATACGAGGTGTTCATGATGAGGAGGACAGAAGAGGAGAGAACAGGGTGAGATTTAAGATGCAAGGTTTCATTTTATAGTAGTTCTTAATAGTTCAACGATAATTTATTTTTCATATCTGGCCTTTTTACTTATACATTTTTTAGTGTGATTGGGCCTCTGTTTGTTTTTCTGTTGTTGTATTAGCTCGGCTATATAGTAAATGAGGCCACTACCTTGATATACTCCAGAGTTTAAAATAAATAAATAAATTACTCTAATGTCTTGTATTCTTTATGACGCTATGATTTGAAACACACTGCTTTTTTAGTTTTTTTAAGGTTTACCAGACATATTAGGGTGTATTTTCACAAAGTATCAGATCGGTATCGGTATCCCAGATGCCAGCCTGAATTTTACACTGTATTGGATTAGAAAGGTAATCAGTGGTAACGAACATCATTATTTTTTTCTTGCCACCATCACCATAGTGCTGCTGCAGGGGTTTTACGCTGGAGTCAGTAAAGCTTCCATAGGCTATTGTGTTGATTATAGAGGAACTCACAGTCCCACATCGTCTCCTCTAATCCCACAACTGCTGCTGCCACTGCTCATAAAAATTAGCACACACACGTACATTTTCACAAGACGTTCTTTTCATCATTCCAGTCTCCATTAAAAGATTTCAGATGAGTTCTTGGGTAATTGTTGTTTTCACTTTTATGACAGATGAAAGAAAGCTGTTAAGAAAAGTTTTATAAAGTGTGAAATTTCCCCAAAGATATGAAATTAAAACCAATAAACATGACAGGTCAACAAGTTTTTTTTTATTATAATTTCAAAATTCTGTATTGTGTGTATTAAGTTCTGTTAGGGCTGGAAAACCTACTATGAAAGAAAAAAAAAAAAAACGCCACCTCTCTTTTCACATCCTAACAAAAAACCCCAGCAAAATAAGTCTCCCCAGCCATTTATTTTTTGCAGCGCAACATAATTCCAATAGACTTTGCACATCAAACTCCTTCACATCCTGGGTACTTAATAGGTTAACAATCGCCTGAGCTGCAATCAGGACAAACAGGTTTAATTAGAAGGAACCGTATTCCTTTTAAACTGATAGTGGAAAGTGTACACCGTAAATGCCTCCATGTATTAGTTACAGGTGAAAGATGAACGAGGACTGAACTGAAAGTGAAAAATAAATTAAGACAGTAAATCGCTAAGCCTATAAATTCTGCCTATATGGGATATATTACGGCAATAAATCAAAACGCAGATTAAAAAAAAAAAAGTATTGAAATCAAAGCTGACCACTAGAATATGATTGAAAACGAATGAAGAAATATGGAGCAGAAGCAGGGTCATATGTTCAACATGAGTTCTTTTCCTCTAGGGGGGTAAATGAGCTTAAACTAATCATTGATTCGGTATGTACCTCCTCCCCCTCCGGTCAGAGACAGAGGAACATGCCCAGGAGAAGACCGCCGTGTTACTGGAAGTGTGATTAATGTTCTGATTGTTTGTAAATGCTCTGTAAATCACTTCCATTCACTGTCCGACGCGGCTGCAGGCTCAAAGCAGGAGTACGTGCTACTGATGGGTTCGACTGTAAGTGAAAGAGTGTGTGTGTGTGTGTGTGTCTGGGGTGTATTGTACAGTAAATGCCTCCAGGTACAGGAGCAGGTCGGGCATTTTCATTTATGTCTACAGGGAGACAGAACACACATACATGGCGTTCTTCTGCGCTGGACAGCGATGGAAAGATCCCAGTGTGTTTTTAGTGTAGATTCTGAACCCTAACAGAGTCTACTGGGCTTATTAAAAGAACTGTGAGACTACCCTGCTCCTCTCATGCTCAAATAAACACTCAGGGAGGTATCGGCCCTTGTGCTGCGTTCTGTGTATATATAAATGCCAGTAAGTGCTTAAAGTCAAATACCAGCTGGACGTCGAAAGGCACATACCAGCTTTGAAAGTTGTTATTTCTGGGTCTTTGGGATGGACGAGTTCAGCCTCTGTGAACATGACAGGACCATCCCACGAAACCACAAGAGCTAGATGGGCCGCGGGATGATGTCCTTAAGATGTGTAACTTGGAGCCGCTTTGCTGAGACTAAATGTAGTTAATGGGTCCATGGGAAAATGCATGGGGGCATACCTGAAAAACAAATGAAAGCGCTTGCAGCTGGACTTGCAGGGTCACTGGCCATAGGTTTTGTTGAAGCTGTGGAGAACTGTTTACAGCGGGCGTCTTCAACGTTTTCCATGCCAAGGACCCCGAAACTGATGGAGAGATTATGCGTTCTATGCAGCCTAGTGCTGGTGTTTTATATATATATTGTTATCATTATTATTTTGCATTCAGTATTATGCTAGTCAAGTAATACAGAAGTTCAAATATTCTTTTTTTTTTAATTTCACACATGTGCAACAGTAGTGTTGGCCGTGCAACTGCCAGAAACATAAACATACCTACATGACACAGCTAAACATAGCTAAATTATTGACAGCTCCAGGATTTAACTTTAAACATAGCTAAATGTAGTTTAGTAGCATTCATTCACGTGGATGTTACATGTCCCACACACCCAGACCAGACACCCCCCATCCCAGCAATGACACTCCTTGATGGGAGCAGCCATCCCCAGCAGGACAACCCTCAACCCATAGGTTGCCAGACACCACAGGACACCCTCAGAAGGCCCACGTCCATTCTCTGATGAGTCCCAACTGTGTTGGAGGCAGGACAACCGTCTGTTTCACATGATGCTGACTAAGAACCTTTACAGCCTCTGTTCCTTCTGAGTGATGCCATTAATTCACCGGCCAAATTACACGTCTGATTTGTGTACATGAGCTAATGTTATGAAAGCACCGTGACTGTGATGTTGTAAATTATTTCCAGTGGGATATCAAATGTAAGATTGAAAACATGTGCACATGGGGGAGCAGTAATATGAAGTAATTATTAGGGAATGAATTAACCTGAACTATTGTAGGGTTAATCTCAATATAAAGAAAAGCGTCATGTGTTGAGTGACTGTTTGTCAGAGCACATATGGGTCCAGATGCAAGTAAAAATACTGAGATCTACTTTTCATTATTAAGCCAACAAGTTGAGCTCATTAATTCCTGCATACAGTGTAATACACAATAGTAGTATAATTAAGACACGACCACACTGGGTTGCATCTAGCTATTGTGGTATTGAATCTCTCACCGTTTGTGCGTGCATGGATTGGAGATAGAATTACCCAATGAAGAATCGATAGAGGATAGATTATTATTTCCTTGATGCTTACTGTAAGTTTTGCATGAGAAGAATAGTGCCAGAGTTAGAGCGTTAGATATCCTACTAAATCTCATAAATAGATAAAAATACGCAAAGTAGTTGAAGAATGAAACATCAAAATAAATAAATAAATAAATACATTTAAATGTGAAAACGAGGGTTTGGAATAACTTGTGTGTTCTAAGTAATCACTGTGTCGCTCCAGGATGTGGATGCAGTTCTTAGCTTTGTTTTCCCTTTAAACAGCAGCCATGGGAAACCTTTGACAGCAGGCTCCCTGCAGAGCGCACCAAATCACAGAGCTCTGGTCCAACTCCACTATTTCTGTGCTAGTGCGTGCAAGAGCATGTGCGCACCTGATCCCTGTTAGTGTGTGTGTGCAGTCCATACGTGACTGTGGTCTGGATCACTTTTAGCATGCATTCCTGCCTGATCTGTGCAGGTTCCTGCAAGAATCTGGGAAGAGAATGCTTTTGGATCACACGAGGCCACTGCGACACTCGGTCTTAATAACACACAGCAGTTGATCCGCGAGCGCGCGTGTTTGTGCGAGCGTGAGCTTGACGGATTGCCTCTCTGGCAGAGAGATTTGTCACTCAGCGGGGGAGAGTGTAGACGCTGGACGGAGCTGGACTGAGATCTTGAGGGGATGCGAGGCAGAGGGTGGCGAAGCGGCGGCGTGCCACCCTCTCTGAGGACGGCTGCATGTGTTGCTAAAAGTTTAGTGTCCGTGGGACACGGGGATGTGTCTGTGAGTAGCCTGTAACTCTGTAGTGGCTGTGCTGTGGCTTAGCGAAAGGGATTTAATGCTTGGAGACACGCATAGACACAGAAAGGTTTCGAGCAGCAAGAATTTGGGTGTGTCTTGTGCAAGTTACTTGCAAACTTGTGCAAAAGTGAAATGATGTGCATATCACAAGCTGATGCAAAATCTAAACAACACGACAAGACGTTGGATTTGAAAACCTAAACAATTCTTGAGGGAAAGACTGATTGTTAAGACTGTATGTGCAGGAAATAAGGACATCATGGCATAAATCCCTGATTTTCTAAGAGCCTCTGTGTTTTTGTGGCGTTGCACTTGTACTGATGTGTCTGATTATCTGTCCTCTGAAGGCGGGGATTACCCCCACTGACCCCAAAGCGATGACACATTTATGGACGACACACACACACGCACACACACACAGATCTGGGGATGGTTCCGGGAGGTTTAAGACAACCTGTGGGTTTGACTCTGCGGTAAATCCAGTGGTGTAAACGCTCTTAAATCATCACATGATGTCATTGCTGTGCACACGCGCTAACGAAACCACAGAGATGTGAATGCAAACAGAAGAGGGGGGAAAACAGAGAGAAAGAAGGCAAAAAAAAAAACACCATCAGACATGTGGTGGGGACAACGTCGTGAAAAGGAGGCTTTAAAAAGGAGGGGGGCCAAAAAGTGAAGAGAGGCTCGAGCCACAGGGATAACGCGCAAACTCCACCCAGAAAGGCCCGAGCTGGGGATGACTGCTGCCGTCAAAGAGTGTTATTGCTATGGGGTGAGGGTGCCAGGTCTGGTCTAGGTGTGTGCTACAAGTTTAAGTATCATCCACATAAATGCCAGGTCTGAAAAATTCACAACACGGTAAATATTATTTACTTCTCCTGAAGTGGTTCTAATGTTATGGCTGATTGGTGTATAAAACAGGACAACTAACAGACCTGGACCATGGGGATTAGTTTTGTTTGAAGCTTTTCTACCCCCTAATGGTCAGAATCATTTAGCTTTAGCTGTGTTTTCAGATATACCATCACCTGGATCTTGACTCTAAATCTTCACATCTTCTTCCTTTTCTTGTTTCTCGTTTATTTTCCTTAAATGGCTAATTTCCTGATTGATTCCTGCAACATCTCGAAATTCAACACATGCAACACTTGATACTTGAACCACTACGAGCCACTGGAGAGAGATGCACTGAAAATCAACCACACCACATACAGCACGGCACAATCCGAGCCTTAGAAAACGCAGCGCAATCCTCCAAAGACTCACAAATCAGCGACATTTTGTGTCACAGATTAGCTTTTTAATTCGTGGCATTCCAGCCGGGGGAATGTCAAAAGGCAGACATGTCAATAACCACCGTCTAATACCGACCGTCTCAGATCTGCTCTCTGACCATTTTTTTTTTCAAAGAAAGACTTTTCTTTTCTAATGTAAATCGCGTTGATTAATTCATACGTGTGTGTGTGTGTGTGTGTGTGTGTGCGTGCGTGCGCGGCTGGTTGAGGAAAAAAGCAGGAAGGATTTTAGAAGACATAAAGCGAGTCGGCCCACGGGGGCACAGATGAAAACAACAAGAGTGGATAAGAAGAGGAGGGGTTGAATGAAAGAAAAGGAGAGAAGAAGAGAAGTGGGACGCTTTCCTTGAGGCCCCATATCATGAGATTCTCATTATTCACCTCCATGGATACCAAGAACCCTCCTCTGTCTTTGTATTCTCATTTTTTATCCTTTGCTGTCCCGCTGCCGGTTGTCTCCTATTTTTTTTTCTCCTCACTCTTTTCAATACACCTCCTCTTCCTTCCTTCACTCTGTTGCCTCCCACATCCCACCAATTCCAGCCTCTTCTTGATCTTTCTTCCTTCTTTTTCTTCTCCGTGCCTTCGCTTTGACACTTTTTCATTTACCTCATTCCTATTTTGTTGCTCTGGCTCTAGATGGACTACCGAGCAAAGGGTGGCTTCAGATGTAGAATAGTAATCAGCCAGTGTCGAGTCTCTAAAACCGAGGCCAACTAAAAGGACCAGAGGCTTCACGGTCTCTGTGGTTTTTATGGTCAAGAGTTCCCTAAAAGGAAAACCACGCAATGTACAGGGCACGCAGTAGCTGCAGTGCAGGTCTTAAACTAGGGGCACCATGCTGGAGCTCCAGCGTGCGTTGTCCAGGATATTGTCAGGTTTCGAGCAGTCAACTGAGCAGCAGATGGTGCATTCAATAAGACTTGGGAAAATTTGTTGTCAAACTCGGAAATTACTTCGTCCAAAATAAAAATAAATACCTGCTGCACATATTTTCATGTTCAGCAAACGGTGACAATATAGCAGATTTATCTTCTCCTCCTAATTAACCTTTAACGTGATGCGTTCTCATGAAGGCATCATCCACGCTGGCGTTTTGTTGGAAAGACGGAGGGCTCATTTAGCCAGGAGAATATGTCTTAGCTGCAAACAAAGCACATAAAAATAGTAATAATAATAACAACTAATATTAAATGTTAGGATTTAAATTTTGCATTTTGCAGTTTAGACTTGATCTACAGTCATTTTTGTATGTTGAAACTGAATTAAATGGTTAAATTGCTAAACAAATAATTCCTCAAATGAATTAACTTGAACCCCCCCTTCGGAAAAAAAGTTCAGGCTAAGGATTTTTTTTTTTTTTTTTTACTTCAACGCTTATGCAGTGGGAAGGCCAGGACAACATCCTAATTGTCCTAATATTTGGACTGTACTTGGTCAGACCTTAAAGCAGCCGTCAGGCAGTTTGTAAGGTTGGTTTGAGTAAGTTGATTTGGCTGAACCAGATAACAGTCTTATGTCTTTTTGGTGCAGTAAACATCAAACAGCTGATGCTTGGGTAGCTTAGTAGACTGAAAGCAGGATGAAACAGCCAGCAGGGCTGTGACTGCCTGGAGTTGTTTGTTATGAAGTTGCCAGGAAACTAAGGGTAAGTAAGCACATAGCTTCCAGCTCACAACCTCCCAATAAAACCACAATTTGATACACATCATGTTTTGTTTTTGTTGGTTTTGTTTTGTGTTCACAAGGATTACACAAATGAATGTCTCCTAGTGTGCCGGTTAATGTATGGATGAAAATTTTGTGCTTTCCTCCCGTTCATAATCTGGATTGTTGCAAAACCCTCACCTCAGACTGGATCTGCAGGGTGTGTTGGGTTAGACATGTTGGACATTTTATTTTTGCAATGGAAGATTTCTGAGTCTCATTAACACAAGGACCATGTGCAGCATTTTCCAGACGTGAGGAGTTTCTAAAAGGTCTACTGAATCCATAAATGTCCTTGTTTCTGAGCAATATTAGGAATTACGATGCTTCTTCTTACTGACAATGCACCGGTCAAGCAGCCAACTTCTTATACATACACAGTACATGCAGGGTTGCAGGCTACAAGGCGGTACTTCAAAATTAGTTCATTGCTACTTTTTGGGAACTGTTTACATTGGTGACCGGTTTTGTAGAAGACCACATAGAAGCCACCAACGAGGTGCAACACAATGCTAATCCTTCAGAAAATTCTTGAGAGTAAACCCTAGCCCATCGTGCATATAGTTTTTCTCTTCTGGGCCATTGTTCAATTTTCAAGGCAGCAAGGTAATCCTTTCAAATTGGAAGGGTATCCCTTTCTTTCTTACGGGGTTAAAACTGTTAAGCCTTTAAAAGTGGACTGGCTCTTGCTCTCGCTCTTCATCTCGCCGTTTAAAGAAGGAAGGGTAATCTGCTTTTAGTTCGGTGCCGATGTTTTCCTCCAGCAGGCATCAAGGGATTCGAGGGTGTAGGCGATGGTTTGAGTGCGTAAGTGGACGAACTGAAAGGCCTGATTAAAAGAGGAGAAAGTGACGGAGAGAAAAGGGGAAGCAAGGAAAGACACAAAGGCACGAGGTGGACAGAAGGGGACAGCTGTACGACTGTTGCACATAAAAGTGGAGAGTGGAATAATGGGAGAAATACAGGAGGTAACAACAGGAGAGGGAAAGAATGACAAAGTAAACAGGAAGAGAAGCTTTGGGGTTTAAAGGAGAAGAAAAGAAGCAAACATCTCTGAACCAACATACCAGACTACACAGGATATTGAGTCGGTGGTCAGCAGGAGGAGGATGAATTTTATATAGATGGAGTGGTGTGGAGTGGTGGTTAAACGAGGCTTGCACACACACACACACACACACACACACACACACACACACACACACGCACCTTAGGAAACTGAATCTCCCAGTAGGAGCCGGTGTGGTTTTAACCTTTGACGTCGTGACCTCGTCTTAGTTACGACGCAGACAGCTTAGCTGCTGTGAAACCATCAGATACTTGTGGTAAAGTTGTAGTCAGGGAGCGCTTGTGTGTTGTTGTTGAGCCACCCACCCGTACAAACTGACTGAAGATTCCAAGACTTTACTGTTACGTGCACGGTACAGAGACACGTTTCCCTGCACAATTAAATTCTTCCACCCGAGACGTAGCAAAGGAGCACTATGAAAAGTAATAACTAATGCAAATAGTGTAAGCTATGAAATGAAATGTAAACAGAAACTGAAAAAGATAACAGTGCATTATTAGTATGAGATGAAGTAGTCCATGATTATAGACCTGTTTTCCCCAATGGGGAAAAGGACTCCTTCAGTCTTGAGGTTCTGCATTTCACACTGTCTGCATGAAATAATGAATACAGCTCCATTTTCTCTTTATATCCAGTATGTAGTCAGCATTAATAAGCAACGCTTCTTATTATTTACTACCATTCTAGAAGATTAGTTCAGTTTTGGCGTCTCACTTCCTGAAATCTGTCTTTTTTCTCACTTATTACATTAAATTTCCGTCCCTTTTTTTCAGCTGGGCATCAAATGGGCAATCTACTGGTTGTTTGTTGGTTTTGTAATATTTTCATATTACATAAACTCAAACGTTATTTATATAGTTGTATGTAGCACCTTTTTTAAGATACATTAAAGCTCGGAGGTTCCATTTTCTTTAACTGTTTTTCTATGATGGATACAGGTCTGGCAGCATGGATAGTATATAAGTGTTTCTTCTTTTCTTCAGATGGCAGAAGGAACACTGAGGTTAAAGGTAGACCATCTTGCTTTCAGTGAATCCTCTGGAGGCGAACCCCCTCACCTCCACCTCACCGCTTCCATCCCTCATTTCTTCTGCGTGGTGTTCCCACTCTGAAGTCGATCCCCTTCACCTTTCAGTGACTTGTTCGAGTGAGGCCGCACTTGGCTGCATGGGTCAAGGCAGACTTCGTTTGATTCGTTTGTGCACATGTGCAACAACTGAAATGTTTCTGGTTTTTGAATCTGTTTTAGGACCTACGGCATCAAATCTTCCTCTGTTCGCTGTTTTCTGGACATATCTCTGAAAAAGATGGAAATAAAAGCTCTAACAGACTCATGCTAGGCCACCTGCTTAGCACATGTAAGCTGATAGACAAAACACAACTTACCGGCGAACATTATGGAGCTTTTAGCAGTGAAGACGCCTAAATATTTCCCCCAGAGTTGGTGGACACTAGCCTGGTACAGTCAGACTCAATTCTTATCAGAGTGGGAGTCGGGTGACACGCCATTTGATTTTCATCATGATGCATGTTTGTACCAAAAGGGAAAGTACCTCTGCATGCAATTTGAACATCCTTCAACGAATCAGAGCCTATAGCCTGGCCAAAGAATTTGATTGGTTCAGCAGATCTTTGTTGAAGCGTAATCCACTCCCAATGGAGCAAATCCAGACCATGGAAAACACAATTCTCCATAGATGCTATTATTGCCCTGTATCTGTTACAATCCCTTTCCTCCCAAATTATATTTAAACGTAACTGAATTAGTTTCCCATTCACATTCTGTTGGCAGGGTAATTACACGCTGGATTATTTCCATATACACTTTTGTTTTGAATTAAGATGTAAAATTATTGTTGCACCACACTCAACTGGAGGCTGTTGGGGTGGATGTAATGTATTTCCCCTAAAACGCATAACCATTTGCGCGTGAAGTAGAAGTGTGGTTATATACTTCCCGAGCCACCAGGCAAGGAGGAGGTAAAGGTGGATGGATGGGTTGTAAAAACATGTGCTAAATTTAACATTTAATGAGTTAAAACTGAAGTCGTTCATACATAGAAAGTTTTTCTATATTCAGATGACCTTTTCTGTTTTTTATTTGTTCCCCTCTGTGAACACAGCACCAACTTTAAAACTTAAGCATAACACCTCTACTCTCAAGTGTTTTGGAAAAAAAAAGTTAGTAGAAAAAAAAGAGGAAGAAATAGAGAGAGAGAGGCAGACAGACATTCAGTGTGTGTGTGTGTGTGTAGGTATGTGAGGGGATTAGTGGCTTTGGCCGAGGCTAATCTGTGAGTCCCCAGGGAGTCTGTAGAGCCCACCCCTGGACGGAGTTTGTGGAATGAATTATATAAACTGTGTGTGTGTGTGTGTGTGTGTGTGTGTGCGCTACCTTGCACACCCAGCTGCCTGACCGACTGCCCTCTCCATTGACTTGTGATTAAGACTTATCACACCAGGAAGTGAAATACCGACCCGATGCATGTGTGTGTGTGTGTGTGTTCATGTGAATATGTTGTGTGATTTTGCATCTGTGTGACTCTATTTGGGGGCCGTGAGCTGTGCATTTGCTTAGCAACGGAGACGGCTTGTTGCTCTTTTATGGTGCTGACAGCTTAGACTCTTGTTTTATAAATAGTGCTTTTTCTTATCTCTCTGCAAATTGTGCTTCGTTGTCACTTTAATAGGACACATCTGGTTCATATCCAAATAACAATAAGGTTGATTTCACACCCCAAACAAAAAAAATAAAATAAAATTTTTACATGTTATCTGTGTGTCATGGTGTAGTGTCTGTATGTTTTTTTATGATACCTGCCGTAGGACAGCAGATGAAATTTAGCCGACATACTTTCATTGATGCTTTTTGCTGATATATTGATTGATGTGCATTGTCCTAATCAAATAAATAAGTACATAAAATAAAATTAATATGACACAATGTTGCTGGTTGGTCCTAATTTTGCAGGAGATCGTGTCGAGATGCATCGATAACTTGGAGCTTCTTATCGAATATGTGTGTGTACTGTTCAACATTATATATATGATGCATGTGCAGGAGCGAATGCAGTCTGTTTTTTTCAATTGCCGTCATTAAACTAGGTAAAGTGACAAAGAAAGCTACGTAACAGGCCAATAAGTTTACATAGGTTTGTGAAATTGTATTGGTAGGTTTTCAATACAATTTTTAAATATACCTTTACTTATTGCTGTTCTACGATGTCTTTAAAACATTTTAAAGTTGTAATCATTCATAAATTACAACCAGCTCAAGTCTAAGCCCATATAAGAAAAAAGAGTTTTTGACATTTGGGTACATTTAAGGGAGATTTAAGTACATTTGAGTAAAGGTAAGATAAATCAGTAACAAAGAGTAATAAAGTGTAATAAGCAATATAAAAGGTGCAACTATATAAAACAGCAGCCATTCTTAAAATGACCTCACTCCAACGACCCACAAGCCAAACACATCTGCATCTGTGAGCAGAGGTTGAACAGACCTTCAGGGGTTCCTTGGGGCTGCCGGTGGGAAGGTTACACACTTTGTGTATGTGTGTATTTGTGTGACTGAGACTGTGTGTGTGTGTGCGCGCGTATGTTTTTACTTTGGGGAGCCATTTGGGTAGAGCCAAACCCCGGATTAGGACAAGGCGTCGCATGGAAATAGGAAATTAGCCTAAGGGCTGTAGAGTGTGTGTGTGTGAGATGAGAGGGTGTGTGTGCGTGAACAGAAGCTACAATGCATTTTGTATTAAAAAAAAAAATAAATAAATAAAATAAAAACATTTCTCTTGGTAGTACAAATACTGTATGTAAATCTCCTCATTCAGGTTCAGGAGCTCTGACACAGCGGATGTTTGCTTTGCATCAAAAACAGACCTGGAGCCAGTTGCTTTATGAAGTTTATCTACCGACTCTACTGCCTCCTGCTGTCTCTTAAATGCGAACCATGCTTCCAGCTGTGTGCTATCATGGAGTAACAAACGTATCTTATAATATTATGAAGCACACTGAATCAGCGCTGCAGATTTATGAGTTTCATCACAATGTTTGGCCATGCAGCCTGAAACGTTTCTCTTTCGGTTCATTCTCATCCATGTCATACTGATGGTTTTAGATCCAGCTGGAAGCAACTTTCCCTCACACCCAGTAACTAACTCCACACATTGGCGCATGTAGCAGGTTTGGAGCATCTTGCTAGAAACCAATAACTCAACTAAAATCTTGGACCTTAATTCTTGAAGAGGGAGTTTCTAAGTTAAAAGTTGGAGTTCTTTATGGACAATGGACCCTGGAACGTGCTACTGGGCTCTGGTTCAGGGGCCCAAAGGGGCAGAGATGCCGATCTGGGTCTGGTGGGTAAAGTTCCTCAACAATCAGTCAATCACACAACTTAAATTAAACTCAAAACTAACAGAAAGAGACAAAAAGACCAGAGAAAAGGACATAAAAGACTTAACATGATTAGGAAAAGAGGCAAAAGAAGAAACCACTGATTAAAAGAGGCCTCAAAGAGACACTAAATGACAAATGAAAGACAAGCAACTGCAAAGAGACTAAAAAAAAAAACACACAGACTGAATGAATAAATGACTAAAAAGAACAAATCTGTATATAAAGAGACACAAAATGTCCACAACAAGGGTATGTGTTTCTCCTGTGAAGGAGGCGTGGAGGGCTTCACACAGGACATATCTGCACACTGTCTCAATCCGTGCCCACATCAAACAGTCCTGCAGACCATGCAGCTGCCTTCCCTTAAACTGCATAACCATGCAACGACAAAGTAACTGACAAAGATGTAAGCTGACTTCATAGCCACTGCCCCAGATGAACATCACGCTGGCTTTAATGTGAATCACTAATGCAGACTAGTGATTCGTAGCAGACGCGGTCGGCCGCAGGGTGTCTCGTGCTATGGCGAGTGGTTTGCTTACATGTTTAATGTGTGTGTTTGTGTTAGCGCATGTGGACGTAAACTGTGCAGCGTTCACTTCACCACGTGACCCCCCCCCCCCGAAGAGGATTGAAGGGGCTTCGTTCACAAGAGGAACGCGTTAAAGAGTCTCCGCTGTGAGTTATGTTTGCTGCGTACGATAAAAGCCCGACTCAAAGGTGAGGTGGGTGGGAGGCGGGTTGTGAGGAATTAGAGGTGGGTTGGGGGTGCGGGGTGGTGGTCTGTGCTTCATCAGCAGTGGCAGAATCAGAAGAAGACCAAACCGCAGAAAAAACAAACGCATAATTATTTGGTTAAAAGCTGCCATTAAAAGCACATTTATGATTATGTGGCTAAAGCTGCTCGTTAAGTGTCACATTGATGTTTATGTGGTTAAACCATCATCGTTAAATATAACGGTGCAGCTTATTTTGATGGCTAGAATGCATTCATGTGTGTTTACGGTGGTTAATTAAGAGTTTAAAGTCTCTCCATGTCAGATTCTACCGTCAGACGCACAAGTGCTCCACATTCATGGTTCCGTTGTTTTTACAGGTTTTTCAGTGAAATTACATTCCAGTAGAAAACTGGTGCAGTATAGCATAGTATATGTATATAGTATATGACTTAAAGTTCATCATCAGTCCATTTAGGAATGTGAATACAAAAGTGCATGAATATAAAATTAGGATGGCCTAATTTGTTTAGATAGTCTGAAGCATAGACTGTATATAAATATGGACAATGCGTCCCAACTTCCTTGCATTAGCCAAAATGACACTAGAAACTCTCATGGTCCTATGGTACCGCACCACGGAGCAGTTGGCGTGGCAACTTGTAGCAATCACGATGTCGGATCCTGTTTTTATAGCATCAAAGAACTAAAATGAAACTCAAGTATGTATCAGTATTATATAAACTACCTAAAATGACAGAAACCATCCTTGAAAAATATAATTTGACATGTACTTTTGTGTTTTTTTTTGGCCAAAGTCCCATTCACCAACATGGACGCAGTGGAGTTTCTGACCTATGCCGCTGCCAATCACCAGGGGGAGCTCTGCTTGCTTTGGGTTCACAGTTGATTACTTCATAAATGGAAGAAGAAGAAGCAGTGATACCTTCACAAAACTTTACAGACTTACAGAAGGTGTAAAAGTGGTGATCCACCTCAAAACACATGACATGATCTATTTTGCTTTTTTAAATGTTGTTACACTATCGTACGTAACAGACTTTGCTACAGTAGCAAATGTTTATTCAAACTGCCACTGGTTTAAGTGGAAATGTCTTACATCACTTCTCTTAACAAAACTCTGCTCTTATATTGTCTTTCAACAAGTCTAGTCTGGTGGGAGATTTTAAAATTAACAAATTAACAAATCGAACGAAAAGTCCTCAGCGTTGCCAGATACAGCTGAAGGCTTCCAGGCTTAAAAGCTGCACAAAAAATAAACAAACAAACAAACACACACACAAAAAAAAGAAAAAATGCAAAAACATAGACAGAAAACCGCTAAAGATATTAGACTGATATTTTGTTTAGCGCTTCAGTCACCAAGATTGCTTACACTGCTGTAGCCAATTATAAAACACAATGAAGTCGAGGCACAGAAATCATCCTGCATCAAACTGCAGAAGCCATTCACCACAACTACGACATATAGCTTCTATGAAGCTTGTTTAGTGCACTCACATGCAGACACACACTGTCCTGGGGAAAATTGAGGCATTTTGGCTATGTCTTAAATCAGCATTATTAAGTTGATGATCCAAAACCAACCCACATTTTGTTCACTCATCCAACTTTATATTTAACTGCAAAATAGAATTCAAACCCACCAAAGAAGAAGTGTCAAGAACATGATGCCTTTGTTTTAGTTTTGTTTTAGGTTTCCTAAAGGACTGACAGTCCGCACAAACACTGGATATTATACTCCAATCGTAAGTTCTGCACACACTTTTTCCCATTTAAAAAAGTGTCGGAAAGGACAAAGAAATTAGGAAGTTAGTTCGACTCCACCTGCAGCTTCTGTCTGTCTCACTTCATGCATATATCCTGGAAGCCAGACCAGCTTCCCCACCTACACATGTTTTAATTGTTTTTGTTTTTTTCTTTTGTAATAGAAAGTTGGTTGGGAACCTCTCTGTTGGGGAGTGACTGTTCTCTGGCAAAGATCTGCCATAGCAATCACATCATTGGGGCGGGGTGTTATCCTGTTCATCCTTTAATTCACTGTCAATATATTTTACCACAGACATCGTAGTACACACTGAACCTGGTGTAATATTATGTATGACTAATATTGTGTAGATTTTAAGTTGTTCCTAAACCGTTTGTGTGTGTCTGTGTGTCTGTGTCAGGCTGCATCCTGCTGTTATTTCTATGGGGTGGGGGGTGGTCTGGTCTAGGTTGGTGCTACACGTCTAAGAAACATCCACATGAATGAATGCCAGGTTCAAAAGCTTCTGAGCAGAATATTGAATTTTCACAAGATGGTCAGTGTTATTCACTTCTCCCGTCAGTGGTCTTAATGTTGTGGCTGATCTGTGTACATTCCACCTCAACCCCTCACTGTGTTTTCCTTCACTTCACCTTTTTTTCCCCCAATGTGTTCTTCGTCTTATTTTACTGACATTTTCCTCAGTTCCTAAACTCAGGTGTTATGAATGCCGTCCCTGGGCTAATTTTTACTCTCCTCCCGTCTGTCCTATACGTCTCTTAATTCTTAGTCATTCACACAAAGACATTAAACCTTTTGACCTGCGTCTCTCAGGTGTAGTGAGCGGTGCAGTAAAGTCTGAGGTACATATGTGTGTGTGAGAGAAGGAGAGACCAAAAGAGAGACGGAGAGAAGGTAATTGGACTGGACACCAACTGTAAATCACAGAGGGTTTAGGTTCTCACAATGGGAGCATATTTCTTTCTTTCTTTTTTTTTTTTACCAGCTCACTAAAACACATATGGACACATAGTCCATATGCGTGAAGGAGCACAGCAGTGTAATATATCTGAATGTTAACATGGATTAGTACCATGTGGTGCAAATGATTAGTTCAGGTGGTCAGGAGACACAGTGGGACACAGAGAAAGCTCTGAGATAAAGAAAGTGAGAATGTAAATACGATTAAAACAGGAAAACCTAACACTAAACTAGGAATTATCAGCTCAGTTTCCTTCCTCAGCTACTTGAAAAAGGGGAAGGGCCGGATAGTAGGACACGTAACAGGAGCCGAGGCAAGAGGAGTAATCAAAAAACACACAAAGACACAGGGAACAGCAGTCATGCATTGCTGATTGGTGTTTATATATATGCAAGAACTAATCAGGACACAGGTGAACCAATAAGGATGAAGGAAACAGACACACATAACATACGAGGAACTTCTCACAGTAAAACACATTTAAAGTAAAATATATTACAAAATGTCCGAAGCCCATGACACCTAAGAAATAACAGGCGACAGAAAAACTAGAGCGAAACTGACTGATTAAAAGATTAAATCAAAAACACAGAAAGAAATGTGAGAAATATACCAAAGGCCCAAACATGACACAATAAATGAAAACAGATCAAACAAAGCTGTACAGTATGTCATTAAAGATGTTCAACACACACACATATGTTTTCCATTTGTTGCTTTTTCCCAGACACTCGTACGTGGAGATTTATATGCTGGCTAATTGTCTTTTATGTGAGCGATGTTACAAAGAAGTGGACAAAAGTGTCCATGTATGCAACGGAGCTGGTTGATGTAAGACGGGGGAGAGGGGAATTCACTGGGACAGACTAATAGGAACAGAACAAAAGGAAAGTAGCGAGATAAAAGACAGAGGGGGTAAAAAAAAAAGAGGAACGGACGGAGGAAGGAAGGAAATATTGGAGATGTCAGTGACGGAGAGTGAGCCTGTGATGAAAGGAAAGGAGGGAAGCGAGAAATGAATGGGGTCACCGGGAGGCTGGCAGTGACAAAGACCAAAAGAGAGACGGCTTTAGCAAATTAAAAGGCAGCGGGGAGATAAAAGTTAACCCCTCAACATACCTGTAATTTTACCTAAAAAGCTTAAGAAAAGGCATATGTCCATTTGGAGCACAGATAAGGTTTTTCTTTTGACAGAGAAACATTTTCCTTGTGCAACTGTAGACATGGTGAACAATCACCTATTGGGTCTAAAGAGGTGTAAATTAAAAGTTCAGAGATTAGAGATGTTTTGATATGACGGTGTGGCTACTACAGACAAACAGGGGAATTTTGGGGCCCATGAAAAAACATCACTCTGGGCCCCACCCCCTCATTGTAAAGACGGAAAGGGTCAGTACGTGTACTTTTTGCTCATTTGAATTTTAATTCAAGAAGATCAGTGAAATGGTCATATCAAAACTTTATTTTATTTATTTATTTGTTTATTTACTGTTTTTACTGTTGATTCTCTGAATGAAAATGGAAATTTTCAAAATTTTTCATTTTCATAAAGAAAATAAAGGTCAACTTTTGTTTACTGAAAATTTCCTGCAGTGAGTATTGTGCCATTATCGATCCAAGGTTTGGTGTGTTTTTTTTTTTTTTTTTTTTTTTTATTTAAGGTTCTATGTCTGTCTTTTATTTTATGATCATTTTTTGAAGTTTCCTGTTTTATTTTATCATGTTTCCTAGTTTCCTGTCCATCTTGTTTCCTTGTGGTTGTGTCATGTCTGTCTGTGTTATGTTGTGTATCCTGTTTTATTTTGTTAAAATCCGGATTTCCTGTCTTGTCCCTCTTTGTCTCTTGATTGTTAATTTGTCTCACCTGCGTTGATTGTCCTCATGTGTCTCACCTGTGTCTTGTCAGCCCTGAGCCCTCTTGTGTATATATAGCCCTGCCTTTCCCTTTGTTCCTTGTTGCGTCGTTAATGTTAGCTTAATGTCTCCATGTCAAGTTCCTTGTCATGTTCCATGTTTCCTCGTTCTTGTTTTTCCTTGCCATGTTCCTTTTCCATGCCACGTCATGATTCCTTGATTTTTGGATTTTGAATTTACCTGCCATGCGCAGTGCCTTTTGTTAATTATAAAATACCTTTTCGTTTTGGAGATCCTGCTTCATCAATAGTCCTGCATCTGGGTCCTCACCTCAACACCCATCCTACTTGACAGTTTTACTATTTTACTTGAGGACATTTGCTTGACCCATGGCAGCGTAACAGGACCGTTTTTGTTGGAGTTTTATGGCTACTGTGAGGCTCAATAGATGGACTGCATATAAAGTTTTTTTGTGTTCTGACATAAGTGATTACTGGGTTTGCAGGTATTATATCCTGAAATAGTGTTTATCATTGTAATCTCAAGAAAATAAGCTTTCCAACGACGGGGGGCTGAGTTAATCCCCAGTTTAGACGCAAAAGTAGTGGAAGGCCTGGTTTTTTTTTCCCCCCATTTTCTCCAATCCTAAACTAACAATAACAAACGATGTTGCTTCTTTATGACATGCTATCGCATGCTATCGCTGTTGTGAATAGTGAATATTACTCATTCTACTGTATTTCCCCCACATTCTCTGAGCCAATCAGTCCCTGTCATTTAACTAGTATTTAACTGGGTGGTATCTAATCTTGTGGGAGTTGCGCAGGTGACGCAGTCTGTGCTGGTTTGGGATTATTATTATTACTGGTGTTTCTGATTACTTATTAATGCTGATTTGAAATTAAACCAAAGTGCATTTACTCCTACCAACACATTGTGAGCTTGCGTTGGGGCCAGTGTTGCGCTGCTTGTGCTGATTTCTAAAGAATAGAGGAGCTCCATCTGCCCTTTTCATCAGGATACCATCAGCCAGATGTGCGTAGTTGTGGTGGCTGGTATTTCAATACATAGACTGCATGTTTTTAAGATAGGCTACACTAGTGTAAGCAGTCTGGGTGGTAAATGTGCTAAACAAAATATCAATCTTATATTTTGGGCATTTCTGGGATGGGAACCATCACCTACATCTGGCAACTTTACATTTTAAATAAACCATCCTTTAGACAGGACATGCAGAGGTATCTGCTGGCCTTTAGATGAGTGTGGAAAAGTAGAAGGTGTTCTCTGTGTGTTTCTACAAGTTGTTCTCTGACTTATTGTCTTTTAATAAAGATATTTTCAATATGTTGATTTGCTTAGTATTCTGCTTTTAATGTACGTAGCCTACAGTGTATCCAATTTAAACTGAAATGACTGGATGGAAATCATTTATTTCATTTTTCTACTTTTTTTCTTTTTAAAATTTATAATCATTTATAATCATCTAACATCCAAAATAATTTTTATTTTGCACGCTTGTGTTGCCTTTTCCTTTTAAAATACTCTATTCCTTGATTACATTTGAATCGCATGGAGATTTCTAGCATGATCAAATACAAGTAAACCTCAGTCCTGTTAACTTCCTATCAGGAGTTCACATGGCTACCTCACATGTGTTGTATTTCTTTGTAGAACAGGATGAAAATTCTGCACACGACCAGTGTGGGCTAGGGATTGCAGGAGTTTTTATAAAGTCAACTGTTATGTGATGAAAGTCAAATCGACGCCGACGAGTGTATGTGTGCTGTAGATATGTATAGCCTGTATAAAAACAGGCTGCAACTCAGCACTGTCAATAGCATTTAACAGGACTCTACAGCGTGTTGCAACATGGGACAGTATGTCACAAAAAAATGAGTGTAGGCAAAGTGGGGAAATGGAAAACCATCCTCATGCATGCTGATAACCTATGAACTTTTTTTCTGAATGTTCTCACAATACTTTTAACGTTAACATTGGTCAGTTGTGAGGTTGGACTATTGCACGGTTCCCTCAATTGGTCACTGAGCACGTCGCTGTCTGGTCTTATTCATTTTCCGTTGTCGCTGCCTCTTTACCGTGCACAGCCTGTACTTCTGGGTTTTCTCACCATCTCTGTTCCTGGCTCATAATCTCACCTACTGGTTCACTGTACATTTGATAGTTTTGGCTCACGGTTCCAGCGAATGGATTTGACATGTTTTGGTTGTGGAGTGTGTGTTAGGGAGTCGCTGCCAGCCTTGGAAGAAAAGTCATAGTGTACGTACGAGCAGCGGATGGATGATGTAGCTGTGTCGGTACAGCTCATTCCGGCTTTGTTTGCTTTTAATTATTGTAATTGGTGAAGTCACTGCATTGGTGGAAGTGGCATATAATAAATATGCTAACACACGTGCAGCCAAGACGTAATGAAGCGTTTTTGCCCCACTGCACCAGGTACTCAAATCACTCCTACTCCCGATGACTACCCCTGCCTCTTAAGGTAAAAACACTCCTTTTCTGTGGCCACACATGCAATAAATTTAGTCTCTGAATTTCACCCATCCGAGAGAGCATATTCGAGGCAGTGGGCAGCCATGCAAGGCAACCGGTTTGGAGGCTTTTAGCCTATTGCTGAAGTCATTTCAGCCGTGGATGCGAACCAAACCAGTGACCTCACTGTCCCAAGGCTGCTCCTCTAACCACTAATGCAAGTTTTTTAAATTACTACAAAATGTATTAAGTTTTATTAAACTCTATAACTATTTGAAAATAAAAACTAAAGAAATGTCAGTATGTTAACTTTCCCTGAAGTCGAACTTGGCCTTGACTTCTCCATTACTGTCAAATAAGTACATGAGCACATTGATGTAATTAAAGCCGAGCGCACAGCTTCTTTTTGCTCAGTAATCTGTCAGATTCGGGGAAAAACGTCACACCAGACTTGGGAAACATCACCACAATTTGAATATTTATAGCTCAGAAACATGTCTTGTAATGCTGGCAGCAGATAATTCATCTGTCGCTGTGAATCCTCGTGATGAAAGTAAAAGAAAACAAAATGGGTCAAAAAGCTCAACTTGAATCACAGAGGTGACGACTTTAAGCTTAAGCTCCAGTGGGTCGGCTGCATAAACCGTTCTCCGTTTTTACCTTTTAGAGAGTCGGTTATGTGCCAGACCGAACCCACTGGGCCTGTAACCGGGGATCCGCTGGGCACACTCTGCGGCGTCCACTGACTCAGTCTGTGGAGGCACAGCTGGCTTTTAAGAGGAGAGGGAAAGCGGAGCCGCTCGGCCGAGCATCAGCGAAGCAGAAAGACTTTTATACGCGTCTTTAAAAGGACTCAAGATGGTGGGAGAGCGAAACACGAAGAGGTGGAATTTAGTTTCTCCATTAGGTTAGCATCAGTGACGCTATTCCTCAGGGCTCTTAAGTTTCAAAGTAAGAATTACAGATGGAGGAAGTGGACAAATGATGTATCATCAACCATCAGAAAGCTATCGAATTCATTTTGATTCATTCATTCACACACACACATATATACACCGATGAGGCATAACATTATGACCACTCCCTAGGCCTCCCTTGTCCCTCCAAAACAGTTGTGACTCATCAGAGAATGGACATGGACCTTCAGAGGATGTCCTGATGTGTCTGGAAACAGGATGTTGTCATCTGGGTCTTATGTGTTGAGGGGAGGGGCCTCTCATCCCACAGATACTTGATCAGTTTGGGATCTAGTGAATTCGGAGGCCAGGTCAACACATTGTCCTGTTCTTCACGTTTTTGTGCATTTGTTTTTGCTTCTGTGGCTGCATCCTTCTGGGGATGACTGCTGTCATCAAGGAGTGTCGGTGGGTGCTACATGTCTAAGTAACATCCACACGAATGCCAGGTCCAAAAGTTTCTCAGCAGAACAGTCAATTGTCACAAGATGGTCAATGCAATTCACTTCTCCTGACGGTGGTTTTAATGTTGTGGCTGATCGGTGTACGTGAACTCCTCGCTCCTCAGCCAAAGCACCGCTTCACTCGTCTTACAAGCACGGAGATTATTTTGAGAAGCCCTAATGATGATGGATTGGCTGAGACCTAATGGAAAGAAATTTTATGTCTCATAAATTTTAAGGTGGCACCTTGTTGTTCCTCGTTTCAGAGGTTTGAAAACCATTACGCCGGGGGGTTTACGGGACATTAAACAGCTCACCTTTAAAGCCTCGGCGTGGGACCGCAGCAGGAGCAGCGCTGCTGTTTATCGTCTTAGGGTAAAAAAAAAAAACACATTTGAAAAGAAATGTTAGAAATTTGGCTCGGGGGTTTTTATTTAATCGAAAGTGAAAAGGTTGTTGTAATTTTTTTCTTTCTTTTGCCAATATGCTCAGTATGTTTGATTAAGTTGGCCAGCCACCTGTGGTGGTGTGTTGCCTCTAGAGCGTGTGCTCACTGATTGCAGGTTAAGTTTTAAAAAAATATGATATGTAAGCCAGAAAAATATTATTGCAGTCAGTCTACTTTAGTTGTTAGTTTGGGAAATGTGATTTCCAGACAACAGAAGTCATTAACAACAGTGGCTGTGGTGGTAGCCACTCATACTGTCGTTTAAACAGAAAAATAGAGGGTCACCCTGATATTATGTGGAGATATTTCCACCTCAACCAAAGAGCAAAAAGATTTATTTTTTCCTTCTGAAACATTTTCACAAATGCAATATAAAAATCAATTCTTATTTGTCGCTGCAACACAAATCATTTTAATTGTCTTTGCTCGAGCAAGGACAGAAACCGTTTTTTCTTTCATCCAGAAAGTAAAAACAAAATCATAAAGTCAAAATTCATTTAAATCGTCCAAGCAACCAAAGGAAGCAACATAAATATTTGAAATGTTTTTGTGTTGTTTTTGTTTTTTTTTTTACCTTAAAATGATGTAAAAAGGTACTATATGCATCTAAAAATAAACAGATTTTTCTCACTGTTATTTTGTCCATCAGGCTTTACAGGTGTAACAAGGAACCAGTTAGAGGACGATTCAAACACACTTCATTTCGAAAGCAGATGAAGACAAAGTCTGAAAAATAAAAAGAAGTACAAAGCACATTAGGTAAAGACAAGAATGATCTGACATGAAGTACAAAGATGAACTGGAACGATGAGGCACCTGTGAGACACATCAGGGACAGCGACCACACAGGGAAATGCTGAAGACTACTTCCACTTTATTCATCTTTTATTTTACTCATCTTTATTCTTATCTATACTGTTTACTTAGTATCTACATATATTAACGTTACTATGGGTAATAATCTGGGGCCTGAGTGCATAATTTGGAGACTAGTGATTCCACCGACTTCCTTTCCAAACTGATACCGAGTAAAAATTCAGGATGGTATCAGCGATATCGATCAGATACCGATACTATGTGCACATACACCTGTAAATCAAAAAAAAAAAAGTAGTGTATTTCAAATAGTAGCTACATAAAGAATACAAGAAATCAGTAATTTATTTATTCATTTTAAACTCTGAAGTATAGGTTCAGGTATCGGCCTCATTTACTATGTAGCCGGGCTAATACAACAACAGAAAAAACAAACAGAGACACAAACGTACAAAATATGTGAAAATGCTGTTTCAAACACTAAGAAAGAAGAAATAAGTGAAGTAATAAGACCACTAACATTACCTCAAATGAACGAAGCATCAAAAGTATCGATATTTTGATAATGGATTTTAGAGCATAAAGATTCGGTATCGGAGGTATCGATATTTCCACAGAGATACAGGTCATGATAACCAGGTGCAGCAGAGCTGGATGTGACACCAGGGATATCCTGTGTGTGGATGCATCAGTTAAACTGACATGTGTGTAAAATTTCTGTCCTTTATAAAAAAAAAAAAAATAAAAAAATACATGTGTTGTCCTAATCTTGTGAGGACCCCTGTCCTTTGCATCACACACAGGCCTACCCACCGCCCAGGCTGTGTCTTAAATTTAATGCGGGCTAAATTTTGATGCACAACGTATCACTCGGCGCCCATTACGCTACAGTCACACACCAAAAACGCACACACTCCTCCTCCTCCTCCTCCACCATGTCTTCGATGATGGATGTCGGCAATTGTGGAAGGAATCAACAAACAAACATCTGGCACCGTGACCTGTGGGTCAAGAGGTTGCAGACCGAGGCCTGTGGCTGTATGTGTGTGCTGATGTGTGTTAATGTGTTAATGACACTGATCAGACACGTTAGGGCATCGCCAGCTCTGGAGCAGGGTCTTGACCTGAGGGCGGCGAAGGAGCCACGCAACAATCATCACTTTGTCCCCACAGCACACGACCAGACTGTTTGTTTGAAGTGAAGTGATGAGCGTTTAATTTGTGTTTCTGCTCCTGTAGGTGGTGAACAGCAATTAAAGTTGCACCTATATAGAGGCGAAAGAACCAGACGTGCAATAAAAGCAATTTATCTTTACACTTAATTCGTTTCATTTGCATGTCATGCTTTTCTAGAGCTCATAAAATTAAATTTCTAAGTAGTGAGGGTCATGTATTCTTGCAAAATAACAAATTAATTCATCTGAAATTGTTTCTATTGGATACCTCAATGTTTTTCACACAAGACTTTAAGAAAAGATCGCGAATCTTTTACGTAATTCTCTGTTGTGATTTATTACGGTCGTCACTATGCAGATTAATCGAGGCAATTTTAATCAAAGGGAAACAATTGAAGCAGCCACAAGATAAAGTAGGCCTGGCAAAGGAAATGTCCGAGTTTCCCAGTCATGAAAGCACAGTCTGAAATTAGCAGAAAAGGATTTGGGGAAATGCAGGAAATTCCTGTTTGATGTCAACGAGACAAGTTAATAAAATAATATATAGGGCGGTACGGCACAGGCACGACATTATGATGACGGTGTGAGACTTTATTTTTCTTTTTTATAAATGGTCGACGGAGTGGCCCCAACTCGATTAACTCTCCTAAAGAACAACATCCTCGTTAATATAAATTACCAATGCTAACATTTAAAACATACCCTGTAATTTCTGATTAACCACTGTTGATATAGAATCTGAAATTACTAGGCACTTTTCTCTTTTTTTTTTTTTTTACTTCGCACATTACATTAGGAGCACATTTTAGATTGTATATTGTGTATAGAGTTTGCACGATTTTACCAAACACAAGTCATACAATTGTTTGTTGACTTTTTAACCAACAGACCTCAGAGGGTAAAAATGTCCTCCACTGGTTCCCCTCCAGGCTGTGTCCTTTCTCCACTTTTATTCATTTATTACACAAATGAATGTTGCAGTAAGTGTGCTGATAGGCGCATTATTAAATCTGCCAACAACTCTGTGGTTAATGATTGTAGCGAATGGTGCAAGAGCTCATGTTTGTTCTTCAAAAGGCGCTGAATAAAGAAAACTGGACTTAGAATTTCTTTGCCACTCATATAAGTAGCTTCTTCAGTTCTGAGAGACTGGTGTGAGGTTGAGGTTCAAATAGGAAAACTGTGGGTAAAACCCACAAACTGGTGCCACACTTATCTGTCGTTAAGGATTCAGTGGCATTTACCTTGACCTGGATGACTGAGAACCTTCACAGACAGTCAGTGTCCTTAAAACTCTCATTAGTGATTTTAGGGAAAAGCCCCCACCACACACCCATGTTTTTTACTCTTGGTTGGTTGGTACGGCACAACAGTACAAATACCTGGACACCATCTCATCTTCTACTAATGCTTATCCTCGCTAGGGTCGCTCGGGTCGCTGGAGGCTATTCCAGCTGTCATCGGGCGTGAGGCAGGGTACACCCTGGACAGGTTGCCAGGCTATCGCAGGACTAACACAGAGACAAACAACCATTCACTCACATACTAAATCCTAGGGTCAATTTAAGGTCACCAATTAGCCTAACGAGCATGTCTTTGGAGGTGGGAGGAAACCGGAGTACCCGGAGAAAACCCACGCAGACACAGGGAGAACATGCAAACTCCACGCAGAAAGGCCTGAGCTGGACTCAAACCTGGATAATAATAAATATATATATATATATATATATATATATATATATATATATATATATATATATATATATATAAAAATGTAAAATAGCAGATTCAGTACAATAAATAAAAGGTATCATGGATTAAATTACACGGAAGCAATTAAAAAAGTAAATATATTACAGCAGAATAAGCAGCGACTCTGACAATGACAATCTGACAATATTAGAGTACATAAAGGTGGGGTAAACATGCAGCTGGATGGAAAATGAAACGCTAATGCCCATGTGCATGAACACCCACAAAGCACAAGCTCTGAAAAGAAAGAAGCAAACAGTAGCTAAATGTCAGTTTCATCTGGTGACTTCATTCAATGCTGGGATGGCACAACGCTTGCACAGATAATGATTTGTATCTCATGTGTAATGGACAAACCGTCTGACTGTCTATTTCTGTTCCTGCCTTAATTGAAGTCATCAACCAGCCACTGTTGTGCACATCTGCAGTGCAGTGTGGAGGAAGAAGAAGAATACGTGTTCTGAGGAATGTCAGCTGCAGGAAAACTTGTCCTGACGCACTGTTAAAGAGGATTTATGTTTGGCTTCTTGTTGATAAGAAAGCCCCTGGTAGTTTGTCTCCTCACAGGCTGTTTTATGTGTATTGGTTAAAACCAGCTGAGTGCTCGCTGTGGGGGAGATGGGATGGGAGGAGGGAGTGAGGTGGATGATTTAGATTTAGGTGGGGGAGTGGACGGCGCAGATAGGAGAGGTTGTTCAGTTGGGATTTGAGCCGAGGTGAAGACCATCTGCGTGCGTGTTGTGTTTATTCATGTACTCTCAAAAAGACCAAGGATAGTAAGACGAGGATAATAAGAATTTAGTATCAGGATTTAGTATCTTTGGGATTAAAGAAAGAAGGTGCAGGACGGCGACAGGACACAGATGAGTGTGTGTGCGTGTGTGTGTGTGTTTGGCAGCTGAATAAAGATAATACTCCTCTTACATGACCTGTCTTTGTTCACTTCCCCTACAGGATACAGTTTCTGGGAAAAGCCTGGAGTAAATTATAAATTAAACAAAGATTCATTTCTCTGAGAACAATGCCGAGAGGAAGACAACTGTTTTTTGTGGGATTTTCTTTTTTTTTCAGTTTTGCAATGATCACGTACAAAAAACAAAAATAAAGCGTTCATGGACACACCATAATGTCATCATGTTAGGAATTGAAACTGCTGCGCGCACTCGACAACAGGACAAGCGTAGACATCTGTGATGTAATATTTGACTGAATGATTTGATGCTTTTAAAGTATATTATCAGTGGTGTCCGCTTGTAATATATAATTTACTCACAGAATGGGGCTGTTGAGCAACAGCAGAGTTGCAGCAATCACGTAAAACACACACACACACACACACACACACACGCACACACACACCGGGGGGGGGGGACTTCTGTGGTGGCGACATCTGCATGAAAATGACCTCACTCACACCCTCTGGCCTCCCAGATTAAAAAAGAAAGAAAGAAGAAGCAATTAAAGTGTTTCATATTTTTAACGATTTCTATTTTAACAAGCTGTTTTCTTTACAGGATGACATTTATTGGAGCTAAATGCAGAAAGTGCAAAAAACACACAGGCAGTTTTTGCTCTTTCGTCTCTTTTTGCGAGAGAGTGAATTAAGGGTTAAAGGCATTAGACAAGTGTTTCTGAACTTTAAACTATGGGGCCAGAATCCTGTCTTTAATCTTCGGCACTGAAAAAAAATAACTGTTGGCATTGAAAATAAAATTTGGCATTGCATTTGTCAATCTCACTGGTTTTCAGTTTCGATGTTTTGATTTTTAATTTCCAATAAACTACTTCGTTTAGCTAGCTTAGCTTAGCTGACATTTCTTCCAGCAGACTGTGTCGGCCTTTATGAAGCATAAGATAAATTTTACGCTGCAACATCCTACGTGAATAACAGCAAAAGAGAGCAACAGACTTACTGCCATTAGTCTCAACCCTGTTTTATAACCTGGAGGCGCGTTTACCCGTCTCTAGCCACTCCATCCTAAACCCTCCCTTCCACGCCAAAATCCTGCCAATAACTTGACATTAAAAATCAGAACACTGAAACTGAAAAAAAAAAAAAAACATCGAAACTGAAAATCGTAAAAAGATAAAAGATAACTTTTGTTACAATTGTCAGTGGCAAAGATTACTTTTTCAATTCCAAATTCCTTTTTCAATGCCAAGAACAGGATTCTGATCCCATACCATTTTTGGATTTAGGGATATGTGCAATAGTGTTAAAGGACATTTATAGTGTGAATGTGTGTAATGGTGGTAGGGATATGTGCAGTGTGCATGCTGGAGATGTGTAGAGTCATTACATATGGTATTTATTTCTTAATTTTTCTTGTCTTTCGTATGTTTTTGTTCAGTTATTGCAATTTGCTGCGCTTGTGTTAACATGAACTGTCCCATCAATCAATTCTCTGAGAGATCTGAGGACGAAACCACAGGTTCGATAGCACGTTAACTATATGTGAGGAAACATTTAGTGGACAAAGGAAAGGTCGAAATGTCATCATAGCTGGAAACTTCTGAATCCTCCCTGCGTGACTAAAACCTACGAGTAGGACGAGGAGCTTTAAATGGCTTCCTCATGCAGTTCCACAGTTGTGGCTTTTTCATTATTATTTTTTTTTTGTGCATAATGAAAGTCCCCATGTGGTCTCCTCAGAATGTCTGTGCTGTGTTCTGTCCTGGTCTGGGAGTGTTTAGTGTCCAGTGGTCAGCGGCAGGGTCACGGCTTAATCAGGACAGGCAGGCGTTTCTGTGTGAGTTCACTGCTAAGGTCAGGCTCTAATCAGTCTAAATTGAAGCGTGGGGTGCAGAAAGGTCCTTAAAAGGAGGTTTCCACAGCGTACGTGTTGGTGAATGTGTGTGTGTTCACTTACAATGTGTGTGTGTGTCTTTCCTTGTAGTCTTTACCTATCCCTCCTACATTGCTATCATCTGTTAAGTTTTAGGAACTGTTCTTCCATCGTCTTCCTTCTTCTCTCTGTCTCTCTATTTGCTTTTTCTATCTCTACATCCTCTCCATTTGCTCCGTTTATTTATTTTTGCTTTGATCTATCTAACTTCTTTGTCTAGCTTTCTTTTCTCTATTCCCTTGCCATTGATGCTGATAATGATGGTTGAAAGCCACAGAGTATTTAGACAAAGACTAAGCTCTCACGTCTTCCCAGATTAAAGTTAAGACTTCTCTTCGGATTTCCTCCTCTGGGAAGACGGAGGAAATAATTACTACAGCTGTGTTTGTGCTGGGTTTTATGACCGATCTTCTGGCAAATATAAATTCTTGAAAAGCCAACTGATCCACGGAGGAAAGTGATGGCATTTGTCGGTCCTTCCGGACGTGAAGCTCTGCAGACACGCAAAATCTGGTGGAAAATGAAAACAAAATGATTGTTGGCTTGTCCCCGTTCCATCACATCCAAGATGCTGTCCACTCTGCCAGCACGCCAAAGGAAATCATACTTTCAGAAAGTGTTTTTTTTTTTCTGAAATTAGTGAAATAACAAAGCAGAACGTGAGAGAACAATGTTTCAAATTATGGTGTAAGATGTTGGACCCGAGACGTCCAGTGAGATTCCATCAGGAATATTTATCTATGTCTGTGCTTGGAATAATGTGTCTAACAAATCTGAAAAGTGCTGAAAAACAAACAGCAACTAAACCATCAAAAACAACCCACGGTCGGAGGCTGGCGGCTCTTACTCTGAGTGGGGATCCAGTCGTGGAAACTGGGTCAGTGCGCTCCCTTGAGCACAGATGCAGCAGCAGCTGAAGACGTATATTACTCAATTGATTTCTGTCCTTCGGTCGATGGAAAGGGCTGCGGGTTGGACTGCTGTTCGTTCTTGCTCAAGTGCCTCCTAAGAGAAGCGTATGCGTAGCTTGTTTTAATGTAGAATTTAACTCAAACCTGACAAATAAAATTCAACCTTGGCTTGGAGTTACACTGGTCTACATTCATTTTCTCAAAAGTTTGCAACATAAAACACAAGCGCGTAAAGCAAAGCAGGTCCTTTTCTTGGAAATGTCCTTTCTGACATTTTAAGACATGCACTGATCACTAGATAACATTGGTCATCTTGTTACAATCCAGTGTTCTGCTGGGAAACTGTTGGACCTGGCATTCGTGTGGATGTTACTCAGACATGTACCAACCAGACCAGGAACCCCCACCCCCATAACAGTGACACTCCAGCACAAGGTGTTGATCTGACCTCCAAATTCACTAAATCCCCAATAAATCAAGTGTCCATGAGATGATCCACAGAGGCCCCTCCCCTCAACCCATAGAACGCAATGACTCCGACTAACAACATCATGTTATCAGACACCACAGGACACCCTCCCTGATGAGTCACAAGTGTTTCAGAGGCACAAGGGAGACCCGCACAGTATTAGTAGGGTGGTTTTAATGTTGTGGCTGATCGGTGTACATTATGCTCACTGCAATGCAGTATTTCTGTGACACCTTTATTGGCTAATCTCAGCTATTGTTTTAGTACTTGTGGCTCCTCTTTTGCGCACTGCAGCCCACCTCATAAAACTGATTTCCTGTTTTATGTTCCTTTGCACTGACATGGAGCACACCGTATATTTCACTCTTTGGCATTTTTCACAGAAGCCATTTAGACACGTCACAGTAGGAAAAGCACAGGTGTGTATAATAAAATGAATGGCCGATTCAATTAAATCCAGGCTCAAGTGGATCTTTAGGCACACAGGGGAATTCCTCCCTTACGAGACAGCTGGATTCTTGTTAGATCCATGATACATTTGTGACTAATCCTCAGGGATTCAGTCAGTGTTCCATAAAAAATCTACTGGCAGCTGCATCAGCCCCAAATATCTGATATTTTTCTCACAGAGAAGGGAAGAATTACCTGTACCACTTTTAAAAACTTTCAGACTGTGACTTGTGTTTAGTCTACAATGGAAGGAGACAATAGACAAATGGTTCATCCAATCACCTGTCAAGTATTTTTTTTTGTAGAAGTGCCTGCTGTTTTCCATTCCCAAGGACAGCTTCCCATATGGTTCTCTGTAAGGAACCATCTGGCGCGTCAGAAATTTAGGGGAATTTTGATTTTCCTGTCACTACTTCTATCAGATGTTTGGCAGCTCCACAGTTAAGGTGATTTAGTTTTGCCAATGGTGACCAATTCGATTTGATGAAACGCAGCCACGTTCCAAAACCCTTTTGTACAGCACATTGTACTTTGACCCTGATGGATGCTGGGTTTAGTGGTACACGCCGCTCCCAGTAAATAGCCACGAGCATCTAATCAAAGCAAGACAGCGGCTTCTGTCTGTAACAGGCAGTCAGTGAGAGCGACAGAAGCACCAGTTTAAATTCTCCACAACTTTACAGTGCCACAGGATTCGTAACTAAATGCGCAGTGTATAACTTTTGAGGTCACCACAGGTTCACTGTTCGGAGACTGAGCTTCCCATACATACTGAGGTATGTCCGTTTCTTTATAAGCACGTTTAAAAACAACAAACTTTGACCAAAGTGCTGTTCATAAAGTGAAGGTTAGTGAACGCAGCTCAGGTAGTCTCCTCCCTTAGCTCCGCCTCCTCCCAGGTTCCTATATAAAAGGCCTCAGGTGGCTCCGTTTAGCCTCTCTTTTTCTTGGTGGTGGAAGCAATGTCCGCCCCTGACTTTGGCTCTTCTGCGTTGCTTTTTGTTTAGCTTTTGATCTTTCTTTCTGGTTTGTTTCTTGTTCTTGGACCAGATTTTTCTCTTTCTTTGACCTTACTAGCACACTCTACTTTGGTTTGAGTACTTTTTTTTATTATTATTTTTGACATTTTTGCTTATATCTCTTTTTTTGTGGGTTCTGATTTGTTTCTTGGCACTTTTACTGCATGTTTTGTTGAGATTCTTCTGTAGTGTTGCACTCAGGGGCACATACCTGGCAGACTGCCACCCTCTGAGGCCTCGGCATCTTCATTACAATCTGTGTTAACTTTCTTTTCAGCACTGCAGTTTCCTTTTTTTTTTTTAGGTTTTGTAAAAAAATTTGCTTTAACTGCTTTCTCCTCCTTCTCAGTCACAAGTCTGTGTCCTAACCGTTTTGTTGCATTTCAAGATTATTTTTCTGCTTCTCACATCCTGGGGCGTTGTCAGTGCCTCAGTTAGTTCTATTATCCCCCCTAAACATAGAGAAAAAAAATAATACTTGAATACCTGTGTATTATTTGAATAGCTTAATATTGAATGCAGAATGATAATAAAAATGTATATTTATAAATAGCACTAGGCCGAGTTTAATGTAGAACATTAGGTAAGTAGGGGTTCCTGCTTAATCTCTCCATTCATTTGGGGGTCCTCGGCCTGAAAAACGTTGAAGACCCCTGATCTAATATGGAAAAACTTAGTCAAGACAAAACAAAAACAGTGAATATAAATGAGTTTGAAAAACAGGCCGTGTTTGGGACCTACCTAATATGCAAGAGAATGTTCCAGAGCTCAGTCTCCCCGGTGCTTCGGCCTCGTTCCAGGGACAAACAGAAGCAAAATGGAGAGCAGACCTGAGTGACCTGGATGGAATACAAATCGGCTCTCTACGGACACCATGTTCATTGTCTGTCACCTCTCATCTCTAGTTAATTGTCCCCTCTCCACTCGCTGAGCCTTTGTCGGGTCACTCAGTCCTTCACTTTGTCTCGACTCATGTCAACTCCATTATCCCGTCCCTGCTCTTATTGCTGAGAGAGATGAAACATTTATGAACCCGCAGGCACGTACACAAACATACCAGCTGTCTCCGTTGCCTTGTGCCTCAAAAATTGTTCTCTGTCCGCCATTTCTGCCCCGGCCTCCCACATTGTGAATTCATGAACCTCTGCCCTGCCATTCCCAATCAGCACTCAGGGAGCGGCAGTGTGATTTGTGAAAGTGACGCAATGTCAAGACGCTGGTGAGGGGTCTTACGTTTCACCTCTACTGACAGCTTGAAGAGCATAATTTTGCCCGGGGAGGATCTTGTGAGATGCAGAGAGAGTTCTTCACTCAGACAATGCAACCCTTAAAGAGAGGTAATTCTGAGAAGTGTAGCGTACCTTTCAGAGTGAATTACGTTGTTCAAGAGTTTGGATGATGAGGCCGAGACACAAGAAAATACTTTGTGGGATTTTTTAAGAGCGAGGAGCATGTTTGAAAAGCATATGAGCTGTGATTGGTAATGACAGAGAGGAATTCACATACAGTTAGAGGAGGGAAGAGTAAACCAGAGCAACGGAAAATCATTTTGTGTAATCATTTCAGCTCCCGACGTTCCTCTTGCAATCTCGTGGTTGACGAATCATTTCTGCTTTCGGGTAATTTCCAGTTACCAACAAAGTACAGCGGGCAGCTTTTAGGAAATAAATTAATGCAGCTTTTGAACGCTCACCCTGCATGCGGCCTCTCCTGCTGCTTTCCCACGTCCATTTGTCCTTCAAAAAAGAACCTGCATTCAGATAAGTGTTGTCCAATCAAGGGGCCACTGAGAGCTGAGAGCTCTTCACCGTCAATCAGAGAGAGCTTCAATCACAGTCGGCCAGAGAAGTGCAAACGTTTCTTTGTCCCCAGTGTACAACTTCAAGAATTATTAGTATCAGCAATGTCAATTTATTCGTGATATTTGTATAACTTCTATTTCAGGACAATTGTGGCTGTTTCCTCTGGATTGAATTAGGATTTCATTTTTACACTTTGTTAATCAGAGAAACACATCTGTTACGTCAGACATTTGAACTTGATTTGACGTAAATAAATGATCATTCCAGAGGATTTCTTTTGTAACGATTACAAAATGTGAATCTGATTTCACAACCATCCAAGTCCGTACTATATTAACCTCCTGAGACCTGAGCTTTAGTTTGCTATGCATTTCTAATTTCTCAATTTCTCTTTATTTGGGATCAGTAGGACCAAAGAACTGTAAAAACTAGGTATCATCTTGGAACAGAAAGTAGTTTTTAAACAAAATTATGTCCTCTTATATGGACGCAGGGATTATTTCACTCAGTATTATAATAAATTCGCAAATATGTAAAAAAAACATGTTATTTTTCATATCTGAAGATGTCTGTGCAAAAGCAGAAATCCAAACAATGAAGTCCAATGTCCTCAATCGAGTACTTTCTAATTAGCAAAGTTATAGCTTGTTACTATCGTACTGTTGTGCAATCAGCACAAGCCGACAGCCCTAACCCTAATCTCAACCCTAATCCTAACTCAACCTTAACCCTGAATACTTACCGTAACATCACCTGCTTCAAACCAGGTGATCCTGGCAGAGTTAACAGTTTCCTGGGAAGACTGCATGGATGAGGCAAACAGACTGAAGCGGTCCAAGTACCACGAGATGGTGGAATAGAGCAGGAATGCAGGTTGGAGGCCTCAAGGCAACGCAAGCCCATCAAACTACTTTGTGTGCTTCATTTATATGGCACTTTACCTAAAAAATACCCAGAAAATGAACCCATTACAAAGAAAGAGAAACAAACATAAGATGGGAAAGTAAACACAGAACATGTTTCTGGAGTTTCTCGAATGACTACATCTTTTTTTTCTTCCCTTTTGAAAGAACTCGAAACATGATCTTAATTTCTTGGAGAACAATAGCGCTGGAATGAGACGGAATGAGTCTCTGCTCTTTTATCACATGTATGTGGTATGTGGTTTCAAGTCGTAATTAAAAATGTCAATGTGGTCTTTTTTTTGTTGTTGTTATTGTTATTGGTCATATATTAATGTGTTCTTTGTCGTATGCGGTGGAGATGACATTATAATGGAGAGCTACCATTACACAGAACAGCTTTAATCATGGTGTGATTAGATATGTTTCTGGTTATTGAGAGAAAACATACATTCCCAGTTGCATTCTTGATGCTTTGTTTTGTTATTTTTTTTAAAAAATGCACATGGATTTGTTCTGACATATCCACCAAGTATTCGCCCGCAAATCAGACATTGCTGCTGAGTTGATATCTCAGACTGGGAGTCTCCAGAATAATAAATATGCGGCAAATATCATGTAGAGATATCTACTTACTGTGAGCTGAGAGGGTGCACCCCATGATTTCAATGTGTCTACAGATCTGTGAGATGACAAGTTCTCAAAACCATAATTAATTGATGGTGAAGTGCACAAACAAGTCCTCAACACTGCTTAAAAAAAACAAAAAAACAAACAAAAAAAAAAACTAAAACAAAACACCGTTAACACCTCAAATGGCTCTTTCTCCCTCTCTGATGTGACCCCTGTGTTCACTTGTAGGCTGGCTTGTGAATAGCTGTACGTGGGAGCAGGCTATTGAGAGGCTACCACCACACAACTTAATTAAACAGCTGAACATGTGAAAGTGGCTCTGAGGGGGTTAATGATGGTTACTGGGGTAAAAGTTTCGCAAGGCAGAGAAATGTGGAGTGATTTTCCACTCATCTACAGCCACCTGTTAAATAAATGTCCATAAATGTCACCTGAAAAAGGTCAGACATACGGCCTCCGTCCGTCATTGGTCCATACATCTCACAGCTTCTTAAAGGACTGGGTCGCCCAAAAATAAAGAATAGGCTTCACAGTATTTCTTCTAAGAGCACAGAACGATCTACATTTGATCACGAGTTTGCCTCAAACGCCACCTTATGTTTATTGTCATCCCACAGTTTCTTTTCCTTATCTTTTGTAATTAAGTTTAGGTGCTGAAACGTCTTCTCAGTTTATTGATTCTCAGCATCACGTAAGTGCAAATTCGATAAATACTTTTTAAAACCTTGTAAATAATGAAATACAACCTAAGACACTGTAATCCAAAGGTGCCCAAATTTGGGAAAATCTTCATATCCACATTTTATATGTTGGTATTTTGTATTCAAAGTCATATATATAAAGTGTATGTGTGCATATATACATGTCTTGCAAATATAAATGCACTCACAACTTTTAGCCTTTTATGTATAGTATTCTATATTTATATTTGTATATTTTATATATACTTTTATTCACTTTTATTTTGTTTTAGACCCTTTTACTAACTTGTCTGACTTGTCCCTGTGCAACGATGCTACTGGACACCGAATTTCCCACGGGATAAATAAAGTTATTGATATAATTCAATACGCTCGTATAGCTGCGTCCATAACTCTATCATAACGGAGAAATCAGTTTTATTGCACGACTAATTACGTGATTAAATTTCGGTTTTAATTGTTGTTGTTTAGTTGTACTTTGGTTTTAATTAAAATTTAGTTTCGCATCCTTTCATGTCTTTGTTTCTGTTAAGTTTTGATCGTAGCCTCTACAGACGCTTCTCCAGCTCTTCACTCCACACTGGATGCTGCTAAATTTACTTTACTTCCTGATGATGATGATGAATACGTGCTATGAATCAGCTCTGACAGCTCCCCAGGTGCGCCTAGTTTGGAGCGTGCTCTCCGTGTTTTTTTTCCTGTGCGCAAAGGAGGGGCAGGTCACTCTGAGGAGCCACCACTGCGCTCTCCCTCTCTCCCTCTCCCTCTCTCTATGCAGTAAAGGCGTGGTATCCCTTTCGCGCTGGCTGAAGCTGACTACTGTTGGGCAGCTGCTTAAAGTGAACTGCTGAAGCCCTCGGAGAGGAGTCACTGAATCTGCTCAGCGGCGCGGGCAGAGCGTGGCACTCACTCCGCGGAGAGGACGCGCAGCTGCTCCGTCAGAGAGAGAGAGAGAGAGAGAGCGCTTTTACGCGCAGGGAGGGAAATCACTCTGAAACGCAAATGCTGGAATCTTAAGACCAGGGATCAAGCAGTGTCTCTCCCTTTTAAGTTACCACGGAATATTTTATTTGGTTGTACCATCAGTAAAAAGCGGCAGGACATCTCTTCGGCAAAATGAAGGGATTTACACCTTTCTTCAACATGATTGTTGTTGCGCTTCTTGTTGCCACGGTCTCTGCGACCAAGTTAAATGTGCCACGACTGAGACTGTCCTATAAAGGTAATTAAATTATCTATCTATCTATCTATCTATCTATCTATCTATCTATCTATCTATCTATCTATCTATCTATCTATCTATCTATCTATCTATCTATCTATCTATCTATCTATCTATCTATCTATCTATCTATCTATCTATCTATCTATCAGCAGGTGACATTAATTTGTATTCCGAATGCCACATATATTTTATTTCCAGTACATATCAATAGATGCCAGTTTCCCTGTGCACATTTTAACTTCACAACTTGTTTTCCATCGACTTCTCCTCTTCCCGGTGGTCCGATTCTGGAAGCGTTGATTCCCCGTCGTTGTGGCTACTGTTTCAGGGTATTTAGGAAGCACATTAATTAATTTGCTGGTTTGCAGCGCAGCCAGGGGAGATTTTGGCGGCGGTCCCTCTTTCTGCGGCGAGTAGATCCACTCATTAAGGAAGTTTATTAGGAGCCTCAACGAAAATAGTCAGGAAGGATGTTACTTAAGTATCATATATGGCTTTGTGTTGCTGTTGTCCTGTAAAAGGTGGATTTTCTGTTGTACAAAGTTAAAATCATTGAAAAACAAAAAGGTTTATTATAGCCTGGATATAAAACCATAAATAAAATGTATTAGTGGCTCTGTGATTTGTTGAATAACTTCATATCTAACTAAAATTGAACCATTGCCACACCAACTCTGCCCTCTCCCCTCACCTCCCCTCTCTAATCTAAGCCATGTTGTTGCCAATGACTCAGTCAAGTTTAATGATAAGGCAGTAAAGTGTGTGTGTGCTTGTGTGTCTGTGTGTCGAAACTGTGCTCATTGTTTCGTTTCGCTCCGGCGGCAGGAACGGTTCTGTAATCATCATCAGCGCTAGATATCGCACAGGATTTCCTCCCGTTCAGTTTTCAGGAGAAAAGTCACCGACCGAGCTTACTGGTCTTCCTGTTGGCTGAACTGGAAATAAATACTGCTCAGAGACACACAGAGAGAAAGAAAGAGAGAGAGAGGGGGAGAGAAATTGGAAGGGGTTTTTAAATATTGAGGCCACAGGGCAACAAGGAAAACAAGAAACAGGATGGAAATCTGAATGAGTTTGTAGTATGGAATACTACTTTGTTCACCTATTCCCCAGTGGCAGCTTATACCTTTAAAAGCCTGTGGTCACGTTACTGAAGCGTGATTTGGATATTTAAGTTACACAAATGACTACAGCTTGAATGTGCACCTCTAGATTCACATTTATACGTATTTATCATCAAAAATGTTTGAAAATGAACGTGACTACACATAGACTGTATTGTGTTTAGGAATTTTGATCCATCTGAAGCTCTGTTGTTCGCTGAGGGCTAATGTATAAGCAGAGAAAAATGGATGTAACCATTGCTGCCGTTCTGGATCAACTGGAAGTTGGTGGTCTTTTGTTTGACGTGTGCGTTTGCTGGCAGAGAATCAAACTGGAGCACTGGTGTCCTGAAATAGACCTGGAAAGTATTTTCCTACTCTGCACCTCCTTTTTTGACAGGTGAAAACCTTTTCAGTCTTGAGGTCTTCTCAGGGCTGGATGAACTCAATATTTTTCAAGAAACAGAGAAGCACAAAACAGCGTTTTGGCCTCTGCCAACAACATCCACAGGACACCCTCAGAAGGCCCATGTCCAATCTCTGATGAGTTTCAACCGTCTGACACGAGGGAGACCTACACAATATTAGAGAGGCGGTCATAATATTATGCCTGAATGGAATGACAATAAAAAAAAAAAAAAATCAGAGTCTAAATTAATTAATACAACATGATACAAAAATGACTTGTGCAAACAGTTCGTATTGGATCCCCTTTATTTTTCTGGTGTTGCCATCAGACTAAAAACGTTCCTTTTGTGCAGAAGAAATATCAAAATCCTGAACACACTCCAGGCTATATTTTCATTCACATGCTATTAACACATTTTAGGAAATCCTGTAGAGTGTTTGAGGAGCCGCGAGTTGAGGAAGTTCTGTTGTTGAGCAAAGTGGAAACCGCTGTGAGTCACAGCTTTTTCACTAATGTAAACCCCCCTCCTCAAAGGATCGCATTTTGACTTCGGCAAAGCAATAAACTGCACAATATTAAACCATTTCTCTTCATTACTTCCCATTGAAAAACGCTCAGTTCCTTTTTCGCAAACACCACGAGGAGTGTGGGAAGGATTCTGCCAATAAGATTTTCATTAGTGGCCGATCAGCTCCTGGTTTCCTGTCCGTGACCTCAAAGTTAACCCCATAATTTAACCTCTTTTACATAATATCCCCGTTCTTCACGTCTCCCTTGTCTATTGCTCACCAGTAAATCCATTCTTACCTCTTCTCATGTCTTGTCTTTCCACTCCTCAATCATTTCTCATGCGTATCTTTTTCTGTTCACTTGTCTCCTCCTTCGTCGGCGTCTTCTCTGGTTGCAATCCCGAAAAAGCCCCGGAGGGTGTTTGTATTCCCAGGACGACGCAGAAGTAATTTAGCGAAGGGAAAAGCTGTCATTATCTCATTTCAATCAATTAGAGGGTAGAAGTTCAGACAGGAAGTGAGACATTTTTACCTCAGAGGAACTATTAGTGCACCTGATCTCCTCTCCTCTCGTCTCCTCGTATTTACGAAAAGAAAGAAAAAAAAAGTTCACATTTGGTGAAGTCCAGTCGGACCAGAAAACTTCAGCTAATGTTAAGCTTAAGTTGGCTGGAAAGTCACTGTTTTTTACAATCTTCTATATGTGCTATATAATGATTTGTCAAGAAAGTTTCTATTCAAGTTGATTGATATTGTATTTATATTAAATACAATCCAGATTTTTTTAGGATGCTTACTTTTGTTTTTGTTCGGACCCAGAGCCTGAAACCCTCCGAGCAGCACTATCAACTTAGGGTTTGATAATGATAAAGCATACCGTACACGTAGATTGACCACCACCAGTAACCACCTTCCTAATATTGTGTAGGTGCCTCCAGAACTGTTGTGACTCATCAGAGAATGGGGTCCTATGGGTTCAGTGGAGGGGCTTGTGGGATCTAATTAATTTGGAGGCCATGTCTAAGTAACATCCACACTAATGAATGCCAGGTCCAAATGTTTCCCAGCAGAACACTGAATCGTCACAAGATGCTCAATGTCATTGACTTGTCCCGTCAGTGGTTTTAATGTTGTGGCTGATCGGTGTAGTCGTTAAAAGGTGAAAAAGGACATTTCCAAGAAAAAGGAACTGTTTTGCTGTATGAGCTCGTGTTTTGTGTTGCAAACTTTGAGAGAATGAACATAGAGCAGTGTAATTCCAAGCCAAGGTTGAATTTTATCTGGACCTCTGTCAGGTTCGAGTCAACGAGCTACACGTAGCATTTCCTTGAGAGGCACTTGAGCAAGAATGAACAGCAGTCCAACCCGCAGCCCTTTCCATCGACTCAAGGAGAGAAATCAATTGAGTAATATACGTCATCTGTGATCAAGGGAGCGCACTGACCCAGTTTCCACGCTGCCTCACAACGACTGGCAAAAGTTTCCCAGCAGAACATTGGATTGTCACAACATGGGCAATGTTGTTTACTTCTCCTGTCAGTGGTCTTCGTGTTGTGCCTGATCGGTGTACTTTCACTGTATTGTGACAAAATTAAACAGTAATTCGGTTGGATATTTTTGTAAAAACCTATTAACTGAAGGCTCCGAATCGCCAGAGAAATGAGGTGACATTGAGGTGTGTACTGTGTGCTGTTGGCTGGACTCCCAGCCCGCTGCCAAGCATCTATAGAAACCTCCCATCATGCACTTCTCCCCATCTCTGGATGTCTTTCATTTGTCCTCCTCTCCCTTCAGTCCGACCCGCTTCTTTCAATAAGCTGAATTCTCTTTGTCCGTCTGCGTGCTCACACAGACGAACACACCCTGACTTTCGTCCCCCGCACGCTCTGTCCCGGTACAATATTCACTTTGTCACAATTAAGGTGGGGAGGTGGGGGTGGATGGGTGGGTGAGGGGGTGGAGGGCTATTGAAAACACAAGCTCTCCCATCAGCGTCCTGTTTTGATCAGACTGCATCAGTTCTCTGGGTGAAGGGTTCTGTTTGCATTCGCTTACAGACCGTGAATTAATGAGTTTGTTTTCTCAGCTCCATCACCCAGACGCGCACATACAGACTGTTGTGTGGCTGTTGGTTGTTTTTTAGGCGGCGCTGGTGCATCTGTCCTCAAGAGTCAGATGGATGGAGACTCCAGAGCTGATGGAATGTAGGGCGGCTCCTCTTTTTTTTTTCCTTTCGCGGCTCTCCATCCATCTCTCTCTCGCCTCGCTTCACGTTATAGCTCATTCGCTGCACTTTTCCTTTCTCCTGCTTTCCTCGAGCTCATACGAAACGGTCTCGGATTAAGGAAAAAAGGGAGAGAGAAAAATTGAGGCGGTAAAGGGTTTAGATGATTTCGTAATAGCTGACATGTGTTTAAACTTTAATAACATAGTTGGGATGTCTAAAGTCCAAACAGTTTAATAAAGTAAAGAAGGAATAGCAAGAAGTTGTTAGGAAATAATGCCATGTTTTGGTGAAAGATGTGATCCTACCCAAATCCAATCAAATACCACCAGTTTTAATGTTAGCACCATGTTATCAAACTTATCTAAGATCCATATGTGCTGGCCATATGACACTCATATGATCCATATGAACCTGATATCTTTAAGCGTTGTTATTGGGTTATATCATGATGAAGAATTGTTCATTCAGACTGGTTTGTGCGTTTTATACCATTGCATGCGACATTTTACAAGGTGGTAAGACTCTGATGAGAAGAGGTGTCATAACGAAGCAGCAGGGTCCATAACGAAAGCAGTAGATATGGATACGGATAAGTTCCTAGTTGGTGCTAATGATGGAGACTCGGTTTTAGACGCCGTGTTCAACCAGGATGAGGTGGAGACTAGGAGAATGAAAACTGCACAATGACTCCACTCTGAGGTCTATATATGTTCTTTCAACTTGATGCATCATACATAAAAAACCAAAGACTGTAGCTCAGGTCTGTGTCTCTTACATATAATTAGCGCCATAGCAAACCTAATAAGCGCTGTCAGAAAAGGACCATTGTACAATACATGCTTCCTCTGTAGTGACAGTGAACGTAACACACGCAAATAACTGTGTTAAGTAGGAGTTACTGTATAAATAGGGCACAGGCTTTATATAAACTCTGACTACACACAGAAGTTTTTCTTCCAGGTTCCTTCAAGCTTTGATTGCACAGAAGCTTCCTCTCAAATTGCCAGAGGATAATTTATTTTAAGAACGTATTCATTCTTATTTTTAGCCCACAGGCTTTTGTTCTTCGTGTTATTTTCCAAAGTGCTCTGTTAGCGGCGGTATGGATTCAGCTCAGGACTTCTTTCACTCTGCATTAGATGTTGTTTTGTGCTCCACTGCCAGTGATGCCAACAACACAACAACACAAGCAAGCAGTTTAACATGATAAGTCTTTAGAAGAAAGTACATCCATCTGAGGTTTTCTGGCAGCACCAGTGCACCTTCTCATCATATATACATAAACATTTTCTTCTACACATAGCTGAGATGCATGATCAAACTGAACATACAGAGAACACTGGTACATTAACCACAGATGTGCAGTAAATGTTGGTGCAATACTCTGGCCCCATTTTCAATGCCTTCACGTTTCAGGGAAGAGTATCTGGGCCACCCATAAGAAAGAAAATTAGAAGAGGTAGATTTTTTTTCATCATGCACTTTGAGAAAAAAGTCAAAATTTTGATGAAAAAGTTGAAATTTTGAGAAATTCTCTCCCTCAGTGGGCAAGACAATAGTGTGTGACAATATCCAGGCCACTGTTGACATGCAACAGTTCAATAAACTATATCAGCAATATAACTGAAAAAATAATCACAATGCAATTTTAAATTCTTAATGTTAGTTATTAATTAAGCCCTAATAATCTTCTGGCAGTACCTTCGTACGCTACTGCAAGTTTGAAGGTCTTTTTTTCTCAAAATTGTATTTCGAATTGTTTCTCAAAAGTTTGACTTTTTTTTCTTGAAGTTTTGGCTTTGAAAAAAATCTGCCTCCTCTCATTTTTCTTTCTCATGGATGGCCCTAATACTCTTTCGTAATTTCCAATCTCAAAACTGTTTGCAAGTGCACAGTGCTAAAGGTGGGTCAGAACTTTGTCTAGATTGCCCCGTGAACACAAACTTAACAAGGTTAATTGCTCCCTGAATCACAACTAGATACAGGTGTGAATGCTCCTTTTGGGAATCTGCTTTGAGAAAGACCAGGCAGAGACGTACCTGCAGAAATGTCTCAAATGGTATGTAGACCTGCTGACAGCAGAAACACACTACATGTTTCTGACACCTCAGGCATGACTTAAGGGTCAAAGGTAAAGTCACTGTTTCTCGGATGTAGATATACTGTATATGTGTGACGCTGTGTGCGTGCAAGGAAACGAGACATATTGCTTCTGACATAAACATCTGCGTCTACTGAGCTGCTAGGATGTGTGTGCATTTGAACTGAGCGCCGCCGCCTCGCAGTGACAGTAATTGCACTTGACGTGGACATCTGTACGTCTCAAGGTGTGACCCGTGCAGTGTGACAGTCCTGGCAAGATCACAGACGAGACGCAGATGGGCGAATTAGCAGCAGAGGAAGGGAGCCCTGACAATAAATGTGAGAGAGACGGGAAGCTGGAGATAAACACAGCCAGATCAAGGAGCGCAGATGGAGAAGGAAGCCGAGGCGAGAGGGAGAGAGAAGGTGCCAGGGATGTTTAAGGGGAGAAGAAAAATGTGTGAGTGAATGACGGGAAGAAAGAAAGAAAGAAAGAAAGAAAGAAAAAAACAAAAAAAGAGAGACCAGATGAAAGGAGGTGACTCATAAAAAAAAAAGGTTTGAACGAGAAATGTTTAATGAGAAAAATCTGTCCTTGATTATTTGTGTTTGGGACTGAACCACAGAAAGTCACGCTGGTAAATAATAACTTCACTGCTGACTGCGTCTTGGAAGGAAGTTGGATGAAGCCGCTTCCTTGGCACGACAGACTTGAAATGAACCTTGAACTTCATAGTGGTTCAAGTGCTCCTTCAAGATAAAGTAGAAGCAGGCAGCCACACTATAGCTCATGCTGAATGTGTTTTGCTTGGATTGAACCCACTTTTAAACTCGGGTGATGATTCAAGTATGAGATAATAGATTCTTGAGATAATCAACAAAAGAAGAGGCGATCTATGACTCTTAAACACATGATAGGGCACTTTGGGTAATTTGTTGCAATTAATATAGCCTCTGTCGGTTATTGCAAATCAACGCTTGGTGGAGTTTCAAATATGCCATCAAGCCGTGGCTAGATGCACTCTCCAACGAGTCCATTGTTTGCCCTTTCTTAAGGAATGTTGGCTAAAAAAACTGCAACACTGATGTTTTCACTAAATAAAGAGCTACAAATGTTTTCATTCCTTGGGTTTGAAGTTAGTATTACTCTGTAAGTCTCTTACAGACAATTGAGGCTTCTGCATCAATTTGGATAAACACCTACCAGGAGATAAATCTTAACACCCCAGAACATCCAAGACTAGACTGCTAAACCCCCATTGATAGCTAATGCCTAAGGGTCCCTATAAAACTTGTCCAGATAAACACTACATTGGTACCCTGAAAGGTCAGTGCACACAGGCCTTACAGGGCTCGTAGCTGAACCAGGGTTGCACTGTGAATCGAAACATGCGCCCCCACTAATACTGGCAGGAATCTACGGGCCAAACAACGCATTGAATAGAGGGATGCCCATGAAAGAGAGGAAACATCAATGAACTTCAAAGAAAAGGACAGAGTTGAAAATGCGGGAGGTAGTGAATGAAAGATATGTGAATGTGGAGAGAAAGCTAACCGTTAGACAAGATGGGAATACCAGAGGAATGCAGATAAAAAAAGAGGCCACTGTGATGGAGAGAGATAAATGGATGAAAGAGCAGATAGAGAGGAGTTCGGTTAATGAAAAGGGAAGGAAAAGACAGGAGGTTGAAAGACTGGAGGGGGAAATGAGAGCAGTGGTAGAGTGACAGATAGATGGATAAAAGGAAGAGAGGAGCTAACCTGGAGGCTGAAAGACACTGGTCCCTTTGAGAAGAGAACTCTAAAAGGGTTCAAGCCCCAACAATGTGGCTTTGACCATCTGTCATGTAGATTACTGAGTACCCCACCGCACTTTTTGGAGATGTGTGTGTCTTTTCACATAGCAGGAGTATCCTGTATCTGTTTATGTAGAAATCTTTATGGTCTGAACCATTGTTTGACTAGCGTGTGTGGTGTGTGCCGAGAGCCTGGCCAAAACCAACCTCAGTGTCCACAGCTATCGTGTTTTAGTGTGAGCGTTTCAAATCACAGCAGTACACCCTCACCAAGGGGTTCAAGTCCTCCCAACCTATTTATCTGATCTTTCGAAACTCCACCACACCCTTAGGACTGAAGACGCAGCAGTTCTCTTCTCTGTTTGCTGTCTACCACTAAATACTATGGGCCTTGCTTCCTGATAACGATCTGTCTTGAAGTTAAGAAGTTTTCTGAGGGCACGTTCAGGAATGTGTGTTTGCAAAAGCAGCAGTAAACTGTGTTAAGAGCTTCTTAACAGCAGCGTGAGTGGAGCTGCAGATGATGCCGATTACACTTATTTTAGTTAAATAGAACCACCATTAGGACCATGAGGTCATTGGTTCAGTCGCCGCCATGTTTTTGGCTGAGGTGCCTTGGTGTGGCTGCCCACCGCTCCAGGTGTGCGCACTTAGACTCTTGTGAAGACTGGGAATTAGTTTTTGGTGAGATAAGAGAGAAGACGGTTACAATACAAACTGGTAGACCAGTCCAGTTGCACAGAACAGGTGTTGTTAGTGTATGATAACCTGTAAATATGAATCGTTGTCTTTGTGTTAGATGGCTCTTCTGTAGACCCATGTACTCCATTCTCTACCATTTTTCTACAAATTAAATACCAGCTCTAATTTTTATGATGAAGTGGTGGCTGCTACACACTTGGCAGAGTTGTTCAGTTGGTTGAAATCTGTAAAGTCTCACCACTAGATGGCAATAAAACAGAAACAGCGGTCCTTTAAACAAACACATAAACAAAAAAAACTTTCTTCTTTAGGTCCCAAGCATTAACATGGACATCCTCAAAAGTGAAGCCAAAGCAAGTAGAGCTCCCCCTGGTGACTGGCTGCAGTATAGGTCATAAACTTCACCCCCTCCATGTTAGTGGATGGGACTTGGGCAAAACTTGAGATTTTAACTTTCAGTAACTATTTAAAAAGCCATTACGTGAATGATTTGATTATTTAGATTTTTCCCTGATGGAAATTGTACATGTGTTCTCCAATCACAACAATCCTACAGCAGCTCCACATGGTTGACACAGAGTAGGTTGGCTGTTTAAGGTTAGCAAACTAAAGCCACCTGTTGGATGATCCTAGTGAGTCTGTAGAGCTACAACACATTTGTCATCACCAAATGTAATTCATCTGTTCGATTTCCAGTGCCTGCTGTCAACTATCTTATAGAGGTGGTGTGTGTGTGTGGGATAAGAATGATCAGTCAGTTTAATTATAATCCAAATACATCTGTGTCAGACTGACAACCTCACCGCAATCCACGGGGTTTGCCAGTACCCTTCACCAAATTGGAATCTCTGCGTCAAAATAAATCATAGCTATTTCAACAATTTAGAACTTTGCACCATGAGAAACCTTGCTGCTTGACACATAACACATGCACAAGTGAGAGGATTTGTACACTCACTAGTAATTTGTGAGTAACGGTGGTTTGCGAAACGAAGCGCTTCCAATGCAGCGGTAATACTTGCGTGTGTTAATGCGGCATTAAAATGAACACTCGTATAGCTCAAATGGCCGCCTGCAGTAGATGTCAGCCCAAAGCTTTTAATGCTTTAAACAAATCACAGTGAAATCTTTATGCTTACTCGGGCTAATGTTGAACTTGGCCTCCCCCGTATGTCACTGTCCGCCAAGTGCGCGCTGGTCTGTGGTGTTGAAATGACAAATGCCTCGCCAGTGTTTTATCGTAAGTCCTGCTGTTCCAGCTTAGGGAAAAACATCACTCTACCACTCTCCTTCTCTGGCGGAGATGGATAAACAAAATTAGCTCTGCTTATATTATTTTTTAGCTGGAGACATTAAAGGATTACCGGGCATTACATATCATACAGCGGGACATTTGCGGAAATTAAGCACACAAAAAGTAAAGCAAAACGAAAACACACAAGCCCCACGGAAGATAAAGAAGGTTCTTCTTGTCTTCTCGTGTCATGACCATGTCCTTCTATTTGGCATTTTTGGCTCGGAGCCAATGCAAAGTGACTGAGAAACGGGGCCAGAGGTGATGGGAACCCTCTTTAATGCGGGATGGGGGACATTACATGTCACAAACACTGAGATGCTGCCACTGAAACACACACACACATACACCCCTCTCTTGTAGAAATCAATTAGTTCCACCAGAACCGCTGACAAGAGGGGACGAGCAACAACAGGCTCTTCTGTGGACTGACGTATCAATTAAGCAGCAGCTGAGGAACAAGCAAACACTGCAGCTAACTGATACCAAGAGCAAGAGCTGCGTTCCAGCCACGGTGCGTGTGATGCATGTGCAAATGCATCTGTTTGTAACTGCAACTGACGTCCGGGGCTGCCAAATACGCATTGCAACCAGCTGTCTAAAGTTTATCTATAATTAAATCCTGTTTTTCATTTGCTAACACAACATTAAGTTGACTTTTTACATGATGTGAGTTCTGGAATTTGTTTCTGTTTTGCACATTAGAGGTTTCATATGTAGCTACTCAATAATATCAAATCTGGTAACTGTCTTTCTGTAAAATGGCAGAAAGAACTATTAACTTTGGTATTATAATCACGTGATCTGAGAAAGAGCAGCTGAAATGTCAGATAAGAACATGTGCGTTTTTTTTTTTTTTTTTTTTTTGCAGGAACCAAAGTGTTTTTTGGGCAGTGGGAATTTGGCTCAATGTTTTGTTGTGAAATACGTGAGATTGCGGAATTTCACGGAGAGAGTCAGAGGCCGCAGATGAGGAAGATGAGTGAAGTGAAGTAACTGATGTGTGGAAGGAGTGAGGAGCGGGATGAAGTAACGGAAAGAGGTTGAGAGAGTTTGTCATGGATCATTGTGCACGAGGAAGATGGAGGGAAGCGTGCGCTACTTTTGAGTAATGGACATAGAGATGATTAAGAATGGGAGAAGCAAAAGATGAAAGCGGCCAAAAACGAAAGATGAATAGGGAGAAAGCAGCTGGCTGTCAGGGAGGGACGATAAGGAGAGAAAGAGGGAAGAAGAGGAGGAGGAGGGAGAGATGATGAGATGAGGGAGGAGGGTGAGGGTTGATGAGGTAACACGCTCCGCTGTGTTTTGATTGGCCCAGGAGGGAAGATCAGGTAACAGGAGGGAGGAAGAAGATGGCTTAAATATGTGAGTTTGTGTGAAGGAAAGAAAGAATTATACGGTTGAAGTTGGAGATGTGTGTGTTTTTATCACGCGATATCCTCGGCCCGCCTGCATTGAAACAGTGTGGGTAAAAATGAAAAAAAGAAAAAAGACGTTTCCAGTGAGGAGCAGCAACAGGTTGACAGGAAATCCCAGGATTTACTCGTGTCATGAGTTATCTGGCCCCGAGGTATTTCAGCCAGTGCGGTTCCCTGAGAGTTTAACCAATAAAAAAAAAAAAGCACAAATATGTGGAGCATTGAGACCTCTGCGAACGAGAAACCTTAAATAAGGATTAGAATGCCATGTGAGTTACGCAAAGAAAATTCCTGATAGCAGCAATAATATTGATGCGCGGCACATCGCTGATAGCACATTTTATCAGAGCTCTTGTCCGGTGTCAGAGATAAGAATCAGCTTCTCCGCTTAGAAAAGACAATAATCGTCATTTTCTAATAAAGTTTGCGTTCTGGCCCCGAGAGGCTGCAGCTGGGACTTGTTTTATGTGCGTCTTTTGCCTTTTAAACTCGAGAAAGCAAGAGAAGAAATACGTTCACATGAACAGAAATTGAATGCATCCCATGTTGCTTTTCTGACCTGTTTCACAATGCAACAATTTCTCTGAAAAGACAAAATGTAAGTATTTTTCCAGCTCCGACGCACACCTCGTAAAGAACCACACAAGGAGGCTGAATGTAAAAGGATGAGAAAGGAATACGAGACCCAGGAGGGGTGGTAGCGGAGGACAAGGAGGAGGAGGAGGGGTAAGAGGAGGAGAAGAATCGTGAGATGACTTTTTGTGTGTGCAGCAGATTCCAGGAATATTTGGCACACTTCAACAACATACAGCCGTGATCTAATGATACCCTGGGAAGCCCGTCAGCGGTGTAATGAGTCTCCTTTTGTGAGCGCGTTTGCGTGTCAGAGCTCATCAAAATAAAACGTCGAAGAGCAATATTTGGAGAGGGAGACAGACAGTGAGTTCAGGTGCGAATACATGGGACTGAAGCGGGGACCGCGTCTTTCTGGTGTGCGTTTTGTAGCCTAATAGGCTTCAGATGTGTCCCTCTCCAACGCTGAGCCAGTGATAACACAGATCCTATCCCGTATGTGTCTGCGTAAACCTACGTGTCTGCAGTTTAACATAGCTCATACTCCGTCTGTGCCCAATTTGTAAAGAAGAGATGTCGGTGTGAGATTAGAACCTTGTTACTCTCGTAAGTCTTCTTTTGTACCAGTGTTTACATTTGTTAGTAGGCCCTTCAGGGATATAACATTATCACTCCACAAAGCCATGGAAATACAGGCACACTGTGACTTAGAGAGAGGACTCACTTGTTGCTGGAGCCTAATCCGCGACCTTATTTGCGTCTTTTTCTTAGCAGATTACAACTGGAGATGCTGTTGATGATTGTGGACGGAATAGGAAGTATTCAGCTTGTTATACGACGTACAGCATTACAGCAAGAACTCTTCACCGCGAACATGAGTTTAAAGCTGTACAGTCTTTACAGACTTGTGTGTTCCTGGATGTGGGAAGATTGTGAAGTAGAACTTGTGGAATGATGCTGCAAACCAGTGCTGTAAATTCTGAAGGTGTTAGGTTAGGGTTAAGATTAGGGTTAGGGTTAGCAGCATTTGTGCACAAGTAACTTTTGTTCTAGTACAAGCCCCTGCAAAGTATTCAAGCCTGTATGTTTCATTATGAGATCCTCGCAACTTGCATGAAAACTCTCTAGTTTTTCCAGATTTCCTAAAGTATCAAAGTAATTATATGAACAAAATGATTTGTTAATAGTTCATTTGTCATACTTATTATTATTCTTATTCTTATTGTTGCATAAATGTAATTTAATTTACAGTTGGACATTTCTAACGTCACATTTTCCAAATTACCTGTACTGTCTGGTCATCCCACCAGTTTTATTGCACATATTTGCTCTACGTTTAACAAGTGTAGCACACTGTGATGTCAGGAACTTGTGTGATGGTCACACAAATTAGATAAGCTGAATATCAAAATCAAATTTTGCCTGTGACCCATTTTCCTTTCCTGTTTTGGGCTTGAGCTAAAACTCAACTAAAATAAAACAAGACATTCTTTGTTTTGGAAAGGGGGGAAAAATAGGGAAATACCTTCTTCTTTTTGGACCTTAGAATGGAATTGAACAAATGATACACAGATTGTCTGGAAACCTCAGACAGGTCATTCCTTTGAAGAGAAGTCCATGTAGAGTGGGGATGGGTATAGTTAAGGTTTTATCCAATACAAGTACTTTTGAAACAGTGCTGGTGCTGCTGAGATCTGTTTCTCACAAGTTTTCCTATTTTATTTTTTTTTTTTATCTTCATTACATTTTATTAATGCGACGAAAGGATCATGTTCTCTGAAGAGACAAAATTTTGCAAAAACACAACGGTGCGTTTGACAGACGCTGGCTCATGCCTCAGCCTGACAGAGCAGTAAGGCTGGGGGTGTCCATCAATCAGTTTTGGATCGATACTAGAGTGATGAGATCTATACTTTCGTTACAGTTTGTCTTCAATACGTCCAACAAATTACTCCTCAAGAGTTCAAACTTGAATTATTTGATTGTCTGTTAAATTAATATATATTGTAACAGTTTATACAAACTGTTTTATTTGCCTAAAATATTGTCCTGTGTTATATCATTATCATAATCAACCAACTAAAGGCAAAATTATGAACTTACGTGTCGGTAACCGCGATACTAGCCCTGTATTCACTTGGTATTGGATCAATACCAAAATTCCCAGTATCGTCCATCCCTGTTAAGCGGAACGCTGGCAATGCAACCAAATCCCGGTATATATTACCACTAACATATCTTTGAAGTGGGTGATGCGACAGCTGAGGTTTAACACAGTGGAACCAGATGTTTTTTTTGCGTGTCGCTTCGGTTTGGCGCGTCAGCTGTTTGTCGTTGCAGCCTCCTCCGACCGCCCTTTAGGAAAATAATACACATTGAAGACAGATGGTTCGCCACAGATGCTGTCAGGAATTTGTAGATGTGTACTGTCTGGAGGTAGTGTTAGGCCAAAAAAATAAATAGAAAAAAATATCAAGTAGCCGAAGGGAGAAAGACGCGAAGACGGATGGACGGACATGGGGGGATGAAAGCGGAGGTGTAGCTTGTAAAAGGTAAAGATATGAAGAGACGGAGCATGATGGAGAGTAGAGAGCGGTTGGAAAGAAAGGTGGAGGAGAGGTGCAGATGGATAGACAGCAGGGGAGAGAGGGGTTGAGGAGAGGTGAGACACTGGTGTGATTTCCTCAGTGAGGCGATGAGCTGCTGGAGTGATAACAAGCTGCAGATGGAAGCTGTTAGCTCACCTTTCCTCCCTGTTTTGGTGTGTTAGTGTGTGGGTTAGTGCACGCCGTAGCATTCGTGTGCTTACATTTCTGCCTTCGGTTGGAGGAGGATTTGTGTACACATGAGAGTGATTTATGAGATAACAAAGGCAGAAAACAGGAATCTGCTTACAGGTCACAGTGGGTTTGTGTATTTGTGTGTTTGGAGGAGGAAATGGAACTAAACTAATTGGAATACACAAAGTAAGTGACAAAGTTTGAGCTTTAACGGAGCGAATCGAATAAATAAATACTCAGTTTATGGATCAAAGTCCAGGAAAATAGGGATTGTGCACGTATGTAACGGGTCCCAGGCGTGGGACCATTTAGACGGATCAAAGATCCCGTAAAGTTCTAGTAAAACAGGAAAAATTGTGAGTCAGTGTAGATCCGCTCAGCAGGCTTTCTGTTCGGCTTTCTTATTCTGCACTTTTTATACTAACTATTTTCCAGATTCAACCATAGCATAAGAATAAGTCATTACCCCTGCAACAGTTAATCTCGTTTTCCTCCTTAAAAAATAAAACGCTGCTATTACAGGTAACTGCACATACACGTTTAATTATCTCCTAATTAATTCCCATTAAGTTCATTAAATGAGTAACGGTTGTTGCAATCAGAAGAATTAGCACATCCCTTAAAATAACTCGGCCAATTTGTTAAGCGTGCTTGAGTTTTACATGTACTTGGCAAGGACCGCTGTACAACAATTAATGCTAACAAAAAGTATTCGTTGTGTCATTTTATCTCTCATGAGATACCGAGGAGATGAATGTTCTCTCGGCTTGTTTCCAAAAATCCAAAAGCGACTCTAAAGAACAAACTATTTCAGACAAAACTCACTCTGGACAGTTAGTTTCTGACTGTACCTACAAAACAGGAGAAATGATGGGACAGGCGACCATGAATAATGTTTAAAATAATAGCTATATTATCCATGAAACTAAGTAAACAAAATTGCATATAATGTGACAATACATTTCACATCATAACAGGCTGCGGAATAAGTCTGGTGTAACACAGGCAACAGTTGCATGGGCACTAATAATCAGAATAACAATTCTTCACCCGACCACCTCAGTCTGCACGGACTGCACAGATCAGGAAGACGTTTCAGTTGCACCAGAATCATTTCATTAGGGCCGGAAAAATATGATAAATGTAACCGTTGCAACAGTTTATTCAGAGTCGTTTAATGTAAATACATTGTTCAAGAGGAGGAGCCTGGGGTGGATGCCTGGATCTGCACAACGGTGGATTGCTTTACTCCAAAAAAACACTCTTGTCCAAACTTTGATCTGGACAATTGGTGGTGTCAGATCAGAAAACTCTTGAGGATCTTGGTCTAAATGTCATTAGTTTATTTGTTCAGTTTAACTTCTTTTTCAGCAGTTGCACATATAGTTGTCAGGTCACCAACAGACGACTGGAACGAGCCCATTAAACGATATAGATTCTCAACACAAATACAAAATGTAAATGTTATTTTTACCTTTTTTGAATCTTTGTAGTCAACTGTGGTGGCTACTAACTGTGGTTTCACCAAAGTGTCTAACAACAAAGCCACCAGACTCTGCATTTATGAAGGTTTTAAAGAACTCAACCCAAAATTGGCATGACACGCCTTTAAAATATCATTAATCTTCAGTTTTAGATAGTGTGACGTGGACACCAGACAGCGTCCATCCTCCACAATCTTTACTGTCAAAACAAAGAGGTGTGCTGTGAACAATAGATCTGGAGCCAACACCTACATTATCTGTCACAGGTCTCAGCCCACAAAGGTTCACAACACAGACACAGACACTTGTGTCATTTTTCATCACTCACTCTGTAGTTGGAGGTCATCTCAGGGTTCGGAGCTACTTGGAAAAAGTTCAACCAGTGGAGACAGACGGTCATCGACTGAAGATGTGTAGAGGTGTCTGTATGTTCTGCTGTCATGGAGACACAGATTACAACTTCCTCCTGAAATATTCAGCCACACATGTTGGCATCAGTGCAAGAATGCTAATAATCAATAAGATATTAGGTATTCCTGTATTTATCAGCTAATGGAGTGCTACATTTTCAATTTGTGATATGAAAAAGGTCTAAAGGTTATCTAGCTTTCAAACTTTCCAACATACGTTTTTCAGCTTACAAGTTCCAGAAAATAAATCACTGTGCTATATGTCCTGTAGCTTTTTTCCTGCCTGCATTTCTTACTCATTATTTCCTAACCAGCTGCTAAACACCACAACGCTCCCCTCCTGTATAACTTTCCTCCTTTTCTAACTTTGTCAAATCCCCCGCAGTTTGTCCCTGACGCCTTTCCATTAGCAGTATGTATCTTCTTGTTATTCTCTTGCCAGCAGCTTTAAAGTTTTACAGTCAGTCGTTCTTATGAAACCGTCTCCTTCATCACTGCCTACAGTGGACTTTCTCGTCGGCAGGCCTCAACGGAGGAACGGCAACTCACCAGAGTTGCAGCTTCTTTCCGCTTTTGATTTGGCTGCTTACAGAAGTTAGAGAATAAAACATGACAAAGTTAAAGAACAGTTAAAAGGGTTTTCACATCGCTGCAAAAAATTTCGTCAGTGCTAATAATGAGGGTGTTCTCGGGTGAGTTTGGATATATTTGTTTTTATCTGTGTCGTGTGTGCCTGTAGGAAGCTGAGCAAAAAAAGACAAAAAAATTACTGCGGCATCTACTCGTGTGCACTTGTAGAATAAGGAAATGTAGCTTACTGACTAGAAAATGGATCATTTGTCATTATTTATTGAGCAATTACGTCAATATTTTTTCTCAAAAACACAGTTTTTTATTTTTTTTATTCACTGGACATTTAGTCATCATTTTGGTCTCTAAGGAGTAATTTACGTAGTCTTTTGAGTTAAGCAATAACTCCAGGGATGTAAATCAAACAAAAGACTTATTAATGAACAAAGAAAATAATCCTTTTGAGCAGACCTGAGCATTCAGAGATGTGTGGAAGCTTATGAGTGTGAAAACTGAGATTCCCAATGAAAACAGTGTTATGTGTGACCGTATTTTCACCAGTGATGGACAAGGTTTCACTGCGACATGGGGCCCGTATGCTTCACTCAGTCGGAGCCTTAGTTGAGTGGCGAGTGACTCTGACTCTTTTCTCACAGTGTGTGTGTGTGTGTCTGTGTGTGTTGGGTAGAGCGAGAAAGCCGGAGAGAAATAACAAGTGTGACGGACGAGTGATGAGAGACAGACCGACAGCCGATCGAACTCAAGGACTCCTTCGCCGAGAGTTTGGCATGCCGACGTCTTCTCACTAACACACATGCACTAGTCAGACGGAGAGGAGGAGGGTAGGTGAGAAAGAAGAAGAGACAGGACTGAGAGGGAACGTAGGAGAGCAGAAATAAGAAGTGTCGGTGTGAGACAGTGGGAAACGTCAAACCTGTGTGTGATTGAGAGGCTGAGAAGAAGTGTTATGGGTGTGTTTGTGCAGGCTACACATGTATGTACATCTAGCTTTATGAGGACCAGTTTGAGTATTAAACCATTAGAGTCAGGGCTTTTGTGGAAAGTGAGGATATTTTTGCCGGTCCTCACTTTTTTACAAGGCTGTTTGACGATTAAAACTTGGGTTTAGGGTAAGGTCCTAGGGTTAGGGTTGGGGCTAGGGTTAGGGCTAGGGTTAGGCACTTAGTTGAGATGGTTACGCTAAAGGGCTAGGGAATTCATTACGTCAATAAATGTCCTCCCTAAGATGTACAAACGTGTGTGTGCAGAGATTAGAGACACCCCATGCCTAGCTGAACTTGAGCTCAACTCTTTTTGTGACGCTCCTGCAGAGTCTCTTTGCATCAACCTTTTTGCCTTTGAAGCTGCTGCCAGAACACTGCGGATTAGTTTCTGTGGTTTCTTTGCTATCTCTACTTTTAGGAGGATGAATTATTGCATGTTTTTCCTACATACGAATACAACTTAATGGAGCGTAGCCAGTTAATGTTTAACATTTCCTGTTCTTGTTTCGGGATTTTCCGGGAACATCCTCATGTTCGTGTACTGGAATAGTGTGTCAGCAGCAGAGTGTGTGTGGAGGCAAATAGGCTACAGAGCAGCAAAAGCTTGTGTTACATGAGGACTCCCACTGGAGACATTTGATTTTCTTAGGAGTTTATAGACTACACAAAAAGAAAACAGATCAGATCAGAGGATTACCAGTAAAGACGCAATTTTGAAAATATTAAATTAGAATCATATCTAAATGGGTAAATAAGGAATTTTGTAGGATGTTACTTAACATTAAAGCTTGTTATGCACTTTATACATCACGAGAAACTAAAGCGTCGAACTCATAGGTCGTCACAGGGCCGTCCCAGTGTCACACAGGCAAAGCATTGTGGGAGATGCAGGAGATGTACAACAGGAGGCAATTTTCTTATCATTTTTGGATATTGACCAGTCGTTTTGACGGCCATGTCAATTGGATCATGTTGTTTGTTCAGCATGTACCCACACACAGTATGTTGATCACCACTCCAGACATGAGCATCTTGGAGCTCACAGAGCAGTTGCTAGCATTCCTCCTTTTCGGTATTGTCCACATCAACCTCCAATGAGAAAAAAGTTCTGTCCGGTTGATATATCGAGAACAAGCTACGAAAACTCCCAAATGAGAATTTTCATTTTTTAATTTAATCTCTGGAAAGGATGCCACAGTACTGAGTTAGCAGCATGCACAGTAGCAGACTTCAGGCTACATAAATCCGTTGTTATTATCAATGTGTGTGCTCATCCTTTTCTCCTCTGTCTCTCTGCAGACCTGCAGTCCACCAACAGGTCATCTATCTTCAGCGGTCATCATGGCCAGCTCTCTGTTACCGCCATCTTTCTAGACGAGTACCGCGACCGCCTGTTCCTGGGTGGGAAGGACATCCTGTACTCTCTCTTGTTGGGACCTGCCAACAGTGAATCCAAAGAGGTGAGGGCTCTCTACACAGTAAAAGATGTGTGTTAATGTAATGTAGCGATGATTGATGCACAGTAAAAGATTAGTTACTGTTGAGTCCACATTAATCATTGCATTTTGATTTAGATTGCAATGGTTCTGCTTGTGGTTTCGCTCAGTGGTTGAATGATGATCTGCTGTAGCGACTGAAGAGATAGGTATAGTATTTTCTTCCAGAACATCTGTTTAAGTTATAGAGCAGCCATAAATACGGTGAGTCAAACCCGAGCATTTAGTTTTACATTACTGCTGTTGTGGCACAAGTGACCGAGTAACAGAGAACAGCCTTGAAAATATTAAATTAACCTTCAAAAATCTCCAATTTCAGAAGACAAAGCTATAAAATAAACAGATCACACATCTGGAAGGTTGGTATGTGACTCCACACGAGAAATTTCTGGGCTGTACCTGGCCTGCATGCAATATGTCTGGGCCGTGCTTTATTTACAGGGTACCTTCTAACCTGAACATTTTTCATATTTTACGTCTCTTTTCCCTTGCCAACACATTTGATCCCTTCTTTAAAGCAGGAACACCTGTAAGTCACACCTTGTGTTTCCATATGGTTTGCCATTATATGTGTCGTGCATGCATATTGCTTATTGAACGCTCACTGGGGTGCAAGTAGAAGCAGAAAGACTTCTGCTAATACTGAAGCATGCCTCTGAGATTTTACCTGGGAACTTAATAGACTCTTAGTACCTGACAGTCAGTGTGTAATATGCAGCCTCATGATTGGCTCAGCAGCGATGGGGGCGGGTCCTACTGTGTACAGGAGGCTTAGATTGACAGGTCTCAACTAGTGTGGCGCTCTGTGTTAAAAGGTGCGTTGTTCAGGCAGCTTTTGTATCACTGAATGACTGAATTGTTGCCTGAAAGATTTATCCCTTCAATAAAATATGTTAGATTCGTGTTAACGTGTATTTAAAGGAATTTGTGGGGAAAATTGAAAATATGTACAAATATAAAAATATCTAGTCAACCAAAGATTTTGTGACCCCCTTGCAGTACCTCTGTGAACCCCTAGGGGTCACGGACACCCTGTTGAAGACCTGTGCTTTGAAAAGTCATGACCACAACACGTAACAGGATTGTTGTGCGCAGAGTTGTTCAACCCCCGCAGGAAGGTCTCTTACCATCATTGAAAATTTAGCACATGACCTCACTGTAATTTAATGTTTGTCAGCCCTCATGGGCCCCCTACTGGCCTGGGGCCCCAAGAAGTCTCCTCCCTTGCCCGTTGACAAGCTGCGCCTCTTGTCGAACTAACTAAAAAAAAACTTCCCTCCTCTATATTACACATTTGATTAACAGTTCAAATAAAGTTGGTGACTCTGAGGATAATCATTGTGTTTATGTTACGATGATGCAGAGCTTTGACACTCTGCTTAAAGCCAAGAAGACCAGGTGCAGGGTATGTTAGCAATTATGGAAAAAATGTATATCTCACATCAAAACGTAATCCATATTTAATGCAATTCATTCTGCGGAACAGTAAGCTTAAATTAGTTTTTCTGCGATATATCTTTGAATTATATCTATATTTTTTACTGCAAGACTTTCTCATCAGGGAAATGAGTGAGTTTAAATTTAAAATTTATTTAATCTAAATGTGATTCTGCAGAGAAAGTAAAAATGTTTTTTTGGGGGGGGGGGTGTGCTCCACCAACATTATTCAGTGTTCCACCCAGCGTGCTCTGAGTTTCATTAAACTGGTTTCTGAACAGAAATAACTCTGAGACTGAAATCCCCAGTGAGCTACAGCACTCTAGCTAAGAGCAGCATTGTATAAGCGAATATGTGAGTATTCGTGCTCCTACACGGGTCAAAGAGTGAATGGGCGACCGGGGAGATGAAGTACACAGAGATCCAGAAGTCGCCCACCTTATCCTCCTCTTAAGCCTCCTCCTTCATCTCTCACAGCTCTCTATCTTGGCTGATGATCACATACGATTCTTGCTGACGCTGTAGTTCACTGGAAGCTGCTCAGGTTTAATACCCACTCACATCTCTACTGGAGCCAGCCGTCGTGAGAAGTTCAATAAACCAACATTTTACTGGATTACACACGTCTGCCAAATACTCCATCATGAACCAGCACTGGAAGAAAAAAAAAAACAGAACTCAAACAATGTTTGTCTTAACATAATAGATTATCTACCTCAATTTGGCAAATCCCAACTCAAACACCATTGGTAAACTCCCTACGCCACAAACGTTCTCATTGAAGTTGATGCCTTTTAGATGTGTTTTAAAAGAAAAATTCAACATCACCAAACTGAAGCCTGGTCTTCCTGATTACGACGAAAATTTAAAAACAAGATTTGTCTCAATGGAAATCATTACAAAATGACCACAAAATAAGTAGAATGACAGTGCCAGCCAGTCTGTAATATTTGTTTTCCATGTGCAAACTCTGGAACTCTAGGAAAGCCCACAATATTCAGTTGGCATAAAGCCTAAATTGCCACCATTTCCACTATAAATCTGACCAACAGTGTAGTAATGGGTGGCAAATGTAATTTCAAACATAAGGCTTTAGCTGAATAACAGTCAGATGGTAATAGTTAAGTCCATTGTGATCTAGAGCCGGATCCGGTGGCTACTGAAACAAATCTGCATAGTGTGGAAAAAAATAAATCCTTATTGAGAATTCTTTAGAAAAATGAACTAAAATAAATACTGCTTTAGTGCATTTATATAATGGAATAAATATTACGCTTTCTAACTCCACATCACACGTTGTGTCTTGGTATTTGATATCACATCTTTGGTGGTTGTACATGAAATGTTCAGTCTTGTTTCTTTGGCCCGGGAACATGTTTGGTTGTCAGAAATGTTTCAGCACGTTCAGGCGACAGGTTTATTTTCCCGTGTTTGGTTGTATACAGTGTCTTTTGTGCTTCCTTGGTATTTCTGTAGTTGGCGTCTTGCCCGGCGTACTTACTGTTGCTTAACCGTAGCGTAATTCCTTTGGCTTGAAAATAATGCTGTATTAGAAAAGTTTGTTGACAAAGGCAGAGGTTGTGTTCAAATTTAAAGTTTTTCCCTGGGGAGTTGCTAGTTTGATCCTTTCAGCTGTGTCATCCGCCTCCTCACTGGTTTGGTGTAGTATTTATATAGTCTCGTTTCATCTGTTCACACACCAAGCCTTGACAAGTGCATATTTTTACTGTGACATTCAAGCACACAGGCTAAATAGTCATAATATAATTAATGGTCAAACTTGTGGCATCTGTTTAAGAGTCTCCCTTTGATTGGTTTAATTTAAACTAATGCTTCTGCCGACTAGAGTTTGGGACTATAATCCCCCCATCACACAGGGACTTTACCTCACCTACCTTCTTAACACATAAAAAGAAAGACTTTGGCCTGACAGTTGTCTGCACCTTATTGGGTAAAACTGAAGCTGCAACCGTACATTGCACTGTTGCTCATTTTATTTATTTACTATATTCTTCTCAGAATGTCTATTTTGCATCTGTTTTTATCTTGTGTGTGTGTGACAGAGAAATTTCTTAGATTTTTCGATTTTTATGTATGCCGTGAATGTATGAATGGCTCACAGCGGCGTAGGCTACATGTGTAGGTTGACACGTCTAGTCTCACTTAAGTATAAACCGCACTTTAAAGAGCAAAGCACACAGAAAGTTTGTGATCTATCCCAGACTCTGATGATTTCTATCTGTCTCATTTTAGATGACGTCTTACCTTTGAACGTCCTATTTATTTACAGAAGCAGTTAAAGGTTTCAGTTTGAAGTCAAAGGAGTGTCGGTGTTCGTGACCATCGATTGTTTCGCTAGTCTGGATTTTTTTGCTTTCTTCAAAAAAGAAAAAAAGAAAAAAGAGCACTTTGAAGATGTAGAGTCACAGTGATGAAGTGTCTAACGTTTTGAACACAGGCAGGAGCCGAGGCGGCTGGTGGAGGTCGGCCATGTTTCCTAAGTGTTCAGAGTGAGACTCTAGGGTGATGTATGGAATACTACACAGACTCAGGCCACTGCCGGTCCAGGTTTTGGGCAGGACAGATTTCACACGTTATCAGTATCAGTCGGGCGCGCTATCAAGCTGCTTTGGTCAGACTGCAGTGTGAGCCAAGTCTCCTGACAGCAACACATTCTCTGAGTATAGAATCGTGCTTAAAGCCAAGTTTTACACTTGTAATTTATGCGCTCATTTCAGTCAGGCATGAAACAAATCATTTTATCTGATGGATTCCAACCATTGTAAACCAGATTGTGGAGAAAAGCATCTCAGGTGTTAGACAGACCCTCCAGTCACGTGGTCTGAAAGCAGAATAGAGCTGAACTCAGGAGCTACAATTCGAGCTTCCATTTGGTTTTGCTTTTCTTTTGAAGTGTTCTTGTAAACACTTAAAGGAACAAAATGTTTTGGGAAGTACACTTACTTACATTCTTGTCAGGAATGAGGTTAGGAGCTTGGTACCGCTCTCATTTCTGTACAGTAACAAGCATAATGTCAACCCTGTCTCCTTGTTCCTACAAAATCCCAGTTCTGTTTAGTTTAGACACAATGTAATCACCGGATGAATAATGTTGCAGAGGCAACATATTATTTGGAACAAAGAAGCACAGTTATAAACTGCACTAGACTTGCCAGGAGGTGTTTGGGGTTGGATGGCCAGCACACGAAGCGCTCAACCGTCAAACCAGAGACCAGGGTTGTCAGAATTAAACAAAACTTTCACTGACCTTGACCAAAGACTAAGTGCCTGAATTTTCTGTGGATTCATTACAATGTGGAATGATGGGAAAAAGATTAAAAACACATTGTTAATGATGCAAAGCTGATTCAAGTTTAGCCCCAGGGTATTTGCGGCATGCCAAATGGGTTAATTAACCGTACTTCCTGATTGCATTCATTCCTTCATTCATTATCCGTACCTGAATATCCTCTAGAGGCTCTTGGCTGGGGGTTAGTTGGAGCCTATCCCAGCTGTCATTGGTCGAGAAGCAGGGTACGCCCTGATCAGGTCGCCAGTCAAACACAGAGCTGACATAGATGGAGACAAAACCATTTACACCTACGGACTTTAAGATCACCAGTTGACCTAACATGCATGTAGGTGGACTACCCATGCAGGGAGAACGTGACAAGAAAGGTCCCAGATTGCCGGCAAACTGGAACCAAGAACCTTGTTGCTGTGAGGTGCCATGCCGCTTGCTTGCTTGCTTGCTCATTGGACAGACAGAAATTGTAATCTGGTTTCAATAACCCTGCCTTCAGAATGTATTTGCTGTTCCAGTTTTGTTATATAGGCAGGTAATATCTGGGAGATGTGGTTACTAACTTAGTTTTTCTGTGGTCGGCATGTTGAACACAAGACATTTAAGGACACCGCACGTTTTTAAGGTTAGGAGGATTGTTCTAAGTTGTTTCAGGACAGTAGATAGATTCTTCTCTAAGCAAGTTGAAATAACGCAACATACCTCCAGAGCTCGACAATTCATAGACCAAATCTTTTTACTTATTCAGGTAAGAACTCAAAAGAATATCCCACTGTAACAACACAGTAGTAGTAGAAGTAGACAATCAAATGCTTAATTTCTCATTTTGTACCCTTTTTCTAGACTTAGCTAGCTAGCCATGTAGCTAGTCATTCAGTTTGTAAGATACACAAATGTGTGAACACATTATATATACAAATATGTAAGCTGTGGCTTTTATGCTTTTTGAGATGTAGTGCTATTGGACCATTGCTTGAAAATATACATCATACAGCTTCAGTATTTATATTGTATGAATCTGTTTTGAATTATATTCAATTGTGATTAGATACTCAGACTCGTTGAAGCCAATAGGCAGCTTCTTTACCATTTTTATTCATAACAATCTCACAGACAAGTAAATTTCATACATTTCCACACATTCTGATTTTAACTGGCTTACGTTTCGTGCATTTTGTCCATACAACTTGATTAAACGATCATAGCAGAGTGGTCAAAGTAGCTCCAGATTGTAGTTCATATATAACCTCAAATTAAGATGACTACGTGACAGAGAATTGTAATTTTAGGTGCCAGGTTCTCATCATTTTGATTTGCACTGTGCTGGCTGTGATGACTGCAGATTTATAGCAGACGAGCAGTTCTCGAGGTTTTACTGCCGATATGAAAGCCACGCTTTGATCCGTAAAAGAACTGAATGTGTTGGAGTTCGGAGCCAGCGAGGCCGAAACAGACGTTCACTTCTCCTAACTTAATTCACGTTGTCTCTCCCTCTCTCTATCACTTCATCACTTCTAATCCAGACGCACACTTTGATAACCCTTTAAATATCACACACACACATGCACACACACACAGCAAACACAATCAGACTTAGTAAAGCAAGTCGGGGCCATTTGTTTTCTTTTCCCCCTCTGGTTTCTGTTTTCGCTGTTAGCTAACACAAAGTCAGCTTCCTACTAGACCAGACAAAGCCTTATTGTCCTAACAAACCCTAGTAGTCTGCACGCAATTACAGAACACACGTCACTGAAGCTCGGCTGAGGCCGGCTTGGGCTTCCCTCCTCGGCGGCGGTCTGGGTTCGTTTTCCATTTGCAGAGAGCAGGTTAAAAACTGGCTTCATTGTTTTAGGCCCTAATTTAATTTCACGGTTATCTAAGATTCGCCTCATCTAATAAAGGATGAGAGTTAAACTTTGGGACTTTCGTAATCAGGCAATCTTGGATCTATACTGTGAGAACTTGAAAAATTTATGAGAACGTCGTATTTTTTCCATTTTAAGCGCCAGATGGTCTTGAATGATACTCTAAAGGAAGCCGAGCAGAGTCTCCCTGCTTAAATGTAGCCAACAGTCTAATCTCAGCATTAAAATGTCTTTAATTGAATTGTGAAGAAGCTCAGTATTTGGACGAATCAACCTGGATTACACAGCTGTCTGATCAATATAGAAATGACATAGCATTTCAAGAGAAAAACGATGCGGACAGTTTTTCTGATTATTAGTTTTGCATAATGTTTAATACAGACAAGATTGGTTTCCAAATGTGTCAAATTTCTCACACACTTCCAAAAAAAAAGAAGGGAAGGATGTTTGAGGGGTTTAAAGCATTACATCACGTATTAAATTTAACAGCCACTTCTCCTTCCATTTCCTCTAAGAGAAAGTCTCTATTATTTGCAGTGTTATCATTTTAACTGTGAGCACCATAAAATGAACTTCCTTTCACCGTCGTCTCACCTCGTAAACTTGGACCAATACCTACAACCCTATCTGCTTGGATGACTAACTCTGTAAACCTCTGTAATGTTTTATGTTTTGCTTTGTAATCACATCTGCTTCGTCTCAGAAGTTTTCCCCGTTTCAGGGCTGTAGTCTTTGGCTGTACGCTGGGATGCCTCTGCTTCATCATCTGTGGAGGATCTGCTCTGCTCAATTTGCCTCTAATTGCTGAACGTTTAATTTGTGTTGAAAACCATTCAGATTTGATCACACAAATGGTGATTGTTGTGTTTGGATTGCATTAACGGATCCCAGCGAATGTGTGTGTCTCCCACAAAGCAATTACATTTTGCAGTGTGCTTTATTAAGGTGCTTGTTCGGATTATTTCAGTGTTATGAGGCCATTAATCATCGCAGTGTTTTCTTCTTCTTCTTCTTCTTCTTCTTCTTCTGTTCCCTCATTCTTCTCACAGATCTACTGGCCCCCGTTACCTGGCAACAGAGACGACTGTATTCAAACAGGGAAGGACCCACAGGTAAGCTTTTCCGAGTTTATTCCTTCATATTTCAATGTCTTAATTACAACTGACAGCCGTTCATTGTGTATCCAACTCTATTATTTACAAGTTGACACCTGCCACTATCACTCACAACTGCAACTTGTGTTTTTTTTTCCTGTTTCTTTTCTCACTGCTTGAAATATTTAGTTTGAACACACCCAGAGAAAACTATTCCAGCTTTCAGTTCCCTCTCAGTATTTCCATACCCCTCTCATATCCCTGAAGTTTCCATGCACAAGCCTAGTCCAAGTTTTTTGATGTTGCTTTGCTGCAGCAGCCTTCAAGAGCCGTTCCCTGAATGCCCGTTATCCCCCTTTTATTTCGTCCAGCCAGCATTCAGATTTTTTTTCGTTTGCTTGTCCGCCTTGATTGTCCTTGTGCCTATGTTTCATGAGCCCGTCCTAATGCCAACTGAGTCTTGGAATCTGCTTTTGGAATCTCATTCCAGCAGCTTGATATGTAACTGTATAATGCTGTCAAAAACAAACCCAACAGAAAGAAATAAAAGTGACTCATTCTGCCGACTAGGTCTCTACTTGCCGCAGAATGTTCTCCGTGCAGGTGCAGAGGCCGCTCTGTCGCCATGACGCTATCCTCTCAAGTTGGTCCTTAACACTGATTTACATTCTTGCAACCAGTCTAAATGGAGCCCTAGTGCTTTAGGGGGTTACGCTGGAGAAAGGATTTTTTCTTCTTGGGCGCTGGTGTACCGACAGTGTTCTGAAATTTCACTAAAATGCTCGGCAACGGCTACTCAGCTCTGTACTTCACACAGTGGCGGGTGGAACTGAGCAGTTCACGTTGAAGATTATAAACGTGGATGGACAGGTATTTTCACTGAAATCATTGCAGCCCTGAATAGAGAGAACAAATCTGAATAGGGGCTGTGACAACTTTATGTGTTTGTCCTGCCACTGAGACACGTCAACGGGGAAACAACGAGCCGGCCCTGAGAACTGATGCTCTGTGGCCAGCGAGAAGAGCCATTGGAGAAAACCAAAGCTTCAGCTGCTCCCGAGAATCCATGCAGGCGGGGGCATGGCTTTATTTTCAAGCTGCACCTCCGTGTCTCAGCGATGATGACCATGCGGCAGTGCAAAAAACTGCAGTTCATGGAGGGACAACTTGTGGCTCCAAAAGGGATTGTTTTTCTTTCTAACTCATTCGTTTATTTTTTATTAAAGTTTTGCATAATTAAGTGTGTCCCTGCTTTGAGCGGTAGCCTGAGCTAAAAGGTAGCAGAGAATTGGGTGGGCGGGTCTCAACGTCTGACACAAGCCCCATATCCATATTTGGAGTATCCAAGTGTGGGCGGAGTAAAGCTCATCCGGCATGGCGACCGTGAGATCTGTCCACTTCGAGCTTCATTTTCGAGGTTCAGAATCCAGTGGGTGACTTCTCAATGGGTTTGTCATATACAGTCGATGGTGAGGACAGACTAGGAACATACCATCTTAAAAATGAAAGGGGGCAGACGCTCCAGATGTTAATGCGAGCACATCGAGAAAAAGTAAAGAAATTAGCAAAAGCTGAACATCCAAAAGGAGACATCTGCTGGTATTTCTGAATGCCAACTTGCACTGAAGACTTTTGTCATTAGTGTCATAATGTTAAGACTTTGATCTATATTTATTTGATTTGTTAGATGTGGTTCAGTTGTTCATTTAAGGCTTTGATGAAAACGTTAAAAAACAATCCTGTTATTAAAATTTGCTAAATTTGGGATTTGTTTGGGAGCTGCAAGAGGTGCCAGTTCTAGAGGCGGGCCAAAAGAGGTGAGTCTTTGAAAAGAGCTGGACTTCCCATCACTATATTGGACCAGCCACTGCTCTTAAGGGTTTAAATTTCTGGGGAGGTGCACATCAGGTCACTGCATGGGGTCCAGACCTATGCCAGAACTACGTTGTAGAAGTTATGCTGGATATAAATTAAGATTTAGCCTTTGAGCGATTTTGGCAGCTCACCAGCTGAATCCTGGATTCCTGAAATCTGAACGGTAGAAAAATTGCATGTGCTTTAAAAACTGCGATGCAAAAATATGTATGCGTCTCTGCTTTTACTGCTCAGCTGGGCCGTCACGTCAAAAGCCGTCCCCAAGTGGCGCACGTTGTAATGGGAATAGGAGAGTGTTCCCTTGATATTGGCTGCATGTTGTGTTGCTGCAGAATCTTGCTGCACAGTCTCTGCTCCAAAACATCCTCAACATGTTGTAATGAAGTCTACAAGAGACAAATTAAGACTCGTGTTGGTTCTGTGAAGGTGGGACGGGAGGCAGGCCCCTAATGAAGTCTTGAAAACAGACGCAGGGAAGAGGAGAGAGCAGGAAAATAAAGAGGGGATAGGGAGGTTAAGTGTGAAGTATTACATATGGGATGGAGCAGAGGGGGGAGAAGGAGAAAAAAAACAATGTTCTTCCAATTAAGTGTAAAAGTTGAAGTCAACTATTTCAGCATTTCGAAAGATTGCAACATAAAATGAACCCAGCACCCAGGAAAATATGTCAGCACCCTGAATAGTTTGCCGCCTCATAAATACGCTAAGCTTTTAGCGTAGGTGTTACTTTTTCCCACTGCAACCGTCCAAAATAGAGCAAGAACTTTTCCAACAAAGGCGCAGAGTTTATGTTTAGTTTTCAAAGGGAACAAGCTCTGTTTTGGTAAAAAGGAAGCTGAATTTTGAGGCGAGAATGAAAGGACGCAGAAATAATGACTGGAGCAGAATTGTCATGTTTAGTCGCAAGAGAGCAAGGATCCAAGTTGAAGGCAACAAGGGGAGGCAGGAACAGGCAACACAATCACTCTAAGTTCTGATTTGTGAGTTTTTATTAAGGCACTGCAGGGATGGCAGAGTAATCTGAACACAGAAATCCAAAAGAATTTGATGAAGACCAAAATCCGGGACACGAGGAAGCACAACTTACTGAACAGTGAGACAAACAGGGTAACATCTAGACAACTTGGAACTGAGGGGCTAAGGAGATGGGAGACACCAGTCCAACAATCAAAGGGGGAAAGGAAGTAAAACAAGATAGGAAACACCAAGGAAGAACTTTGCAAAATAAACACACAGGAAACACAAGGTGGGAAACACAGGAAACACAACCAACCAAGGTCACAGAAAACATTCAAAATTCAAAACTGGGACGTGCAGCTAACGAGCAGCTTCAGAACCGACCCTGACATATTTTAATAGATCTAAAATGTTCATTTCATTTTTATTTGCCATTCTTTAATGTCTGATCTGTTAGACGACTTTAAGTCAGTTTCAGTAGTCAGTAGTCTCCAATTTAAACTTTCACTTTCCGCCTCATTTTGATCTGTTTTTGATTGCCGCCGTCCAACCAACGCAAATGTGACATCAAAAAGAAACGGTAGCAGAAGAGAAGAGCCCCAAGGAATGAAAGAAAGGAACGAAGGAAGGAGGGATGAGGAGAGTTTTGTAATGAGCCTCTCTCCTTTGATGCGCGGAGACACTGTTAATGTTGGTCCCAGTTGGAGAAGCAGCTCTCGGTGGCTTTAGTGGTGCCCAGAATGCATAAACTGGCACTAATTACACACACACACACTATGAATGCTGCAAGGGTTTGTAAAAGCTATGTAATTTTTTTCAGTTCTTGAAGCCTGACAGCCACCTCCATCTGGAACAGTTTAGATGTTGTGTGTTGGGTAGAAGTTCCATGCGTTTGAAGTGGCAGGTGTGTCTCGGGTGTCTTATATCGGTTTTATTAGGTGTTTCCTGTAGGGCGCACACACATCTCAGATTGTGTGCGTGCGCTACTGTCTATAGGCAAGTGGAGGAGTCACCGTGCATCATGACGGCTCTCATAACAAGTAACTCTACCTCGCTTCTGCCGAAGGAGTCGTAAAGAGCGCGTGTCGGTGGACGCGCAGGTCCGATGGAGATGTTTGTCTGCTTTTGTTAAACTACGCAGACGTCTCTCTGCATTCCTTCACGTCTCATGTTTTCCGTGAGTTTCTTGGTGTCAGATGAGATGGATTGCCGCTGTATCCCGTGGCATCTATGAACCCAAAAGATGGAGACGCGCACACAGCTGCATATGCAACGTCTCATGTGTTTGCTGTCTAGGTTGGTTAAACACACTTTGACAGAAAGCGGTAAAGGTTGGAGGGTGAAAGGTCCAAACATTGTCCTTTCTTTTCTTCTTCTTCTTCATTTGAGAGCTTGCATGTTTGTTGATTTGGCAGTGAGACGTATTCTGTCTCATGCACATGACATGGACAAACTTTTTTTGCAAAGTGAAACAAAACATATGCACTTGTCCTTCTCAACACTAAGCAGCTGCATGGCTATCTACAATGCTAACAATAGAACAATAATAACACTAATACCAGCAAAGAAGACACAGGCTGGACATGTTATCAGTTGGAGACGTTTGTGTCAGTGAGGGACAGGACACTGGATAAACTGTTCCATCATGAACAATCCTTCACACCAACTTCACCGAGGGGCAACGTTTATAATATAGGCATGGGGAAAAAATATTGATATGGCAATATATCGTGATATTTTTTTTTCCAATGCAATATGTCCAATAAATTATCACTGTCATCAAGTTTCTCAGTGAACTCCATAGAAAATTGCAATATATCGTGATGTCATAATATCGCAATACAGTATCATATCGTGACTCAATTACCATGATACTTATCGTGAAGTCATTGCTAATTCCCACCCCTAATACAAAAAATATTTTCTCTGTCTCTATTTCTTGTACATTTGTACATATGCAGATTTTGTACATTTTTGCTTAGCAGTTTCCCTCGTGGATGAATAAAGTCTACGTCTCAGTCTAATAATAAGGACATTTCTTGATATTAGAGGTCAGGAAAAAAGGAATAAATTCAGGCTTGTCCGTTTAATCTCTGATAAAAGTCAGCGTCTCCACAGCTTTCCACTGACAAGTATCTACCGCCTTGTTTCAGGAAATGTGCTTGTAGACGGCCGTGCAGCTGTGTAGTGTTGAGAAAGACAAGTGCATATTTTTTTGTTTCACTTTGCAAGAACGCTCCCTTTTTGTGTGTCATGCACATGACACACAAAATGATAGCGCTTCCACCTCGTGACCCACATCATCATTAATCACGGATCAGACAAATAAATAGCAGGCAGGAGGGAGGCGCTGGGGGACTTGAGCTGTGCGTGTGCCGTCTTGCTCTGGCTGTTAACGCATTTTTTTTTTTTCTGGTTCATGCTTTGCCAATTGGACCGATCATCAGATCAGCCTCGGCGTCAGGGCTGATGTGGCATGATTCAGAGTCATGTGGTGCACAAACTTGTAGCACGGAGCACAAGTTTGGCATTGGAGGTAAAATAGTGCCTCGACTGTTCGTCTCTGCACGGACTCATGCATCAATCTATATGTTTGAAGCAGAATGTGATAAATGTGATTAGACTAAACATAATGCCGGGCTATTAGTAAACCATTTGTGCTCCAGATCTGGCACTTCACACAAGGCTTCTCTTTGTAGCCTTTGACTGTTTTGTTGATTATTAATGAGAAAAAGATGCTGCAGATGTTGCTAAATGCCCACCGCGGCTCTTAAGTCTGCCAGGAAGAAGCCGAGGAGGTGCCTGCGGTTTCCTAACCCAAGATTAATAATTCGATTGGTTACAAGGCCGCCGTTGTCATTAGATATTTGGAAAAAAATCCCCTCGTGCACTTTGGCCAGGGTTTCCTGACATGACTGAGTGTTTTCAGCAGCGTCTGGGAGGCACTCAGGAAAGCTGGTGGCTTTGAGGATCAAACAACAGCTGAGACCAAAGACTTGGACGGACCAGTACATCCAGCTTTGAACTTGCCTTCTTAGTGTTTATGCGTGTCTGTGATTGTGTTTGTGCGTGAGGTCCTGTTCAGTGTGCTCTCGTACTGTGTTGGTCCCCATTTCCTGTTAGTATTATAGAGTCTTCTCTGCCGAACACTGGCTGTTTGTACTGGAATCCGCTCTCTGCGTCCAAACCTGCCTCTCCCTACCCAGGTCAGACCTCATAAAACATATCTGGCAGCGGAGCTTCCTTCGCTCTTAGCTCAATTCCTCCAAGCAGCATCTCACTGGTGGCTCAGATACTCAGCGTCCTTCCCATGGACTGCGTATAAATATTTTTAATGTGAAGTTGGGTGGAGTCAGCCAGTGGATAAGTCTAAGACGGCCAAAGGGGTGATGGATTGTGTCACTCAAAATGACCAAAGCCTAAACTATGTACAGTTTAAACAGATGAGCTTAATAAAAAAATAAAAAAAGTTGTCATAAATTGTAAGAGACCAAAACTGTTTTTTGTATCAGGCTGTAAAAATATTTATTTCTGCAGTGAAGTGAGACATTTCACAAGTTTATGGAGATTGACCTTTGGAGGCAACCTCAAGTGGACATTTGAGGAAACTGTGGCGTATTCACATTTTGCGTCACTTTCAACCTCTTTGGTTTTTATCAAACATGATGCATTCCACCAAAGCAAGAACAGATTTTGTTTTGAATTAAATCAAATCAAGTGAAGCCTTGTTGTCATTCTGACGTAAATACAACTGTGATAAATACTCTCTGACATTTGCATCACCAGTGAACCCAACGAGCATGTCTTTGGACGGTGGGAGGAAGCCGGAGTACCCAGAGAAAAAAAACACTTTGGTTGATTAGACATTTTTATATACATTTATACACACAAATTAAAATTTCCCTTTTATCCCTTTTAGTAAAGGGATACGGGATAGCTTCACATTGATTGCAAAATAATAATAATAATGTATATATATATAAATATCATTACAACATTACAGAACACATATAGCAGGTAGGTAGGGGGTCCCTAGTTCATCTCTCCATCAGTTTGGGGTCCTGTGAAGACCCCTGGTCTGTATTCTAGACCTGGAGTCACCTCTACTTTATTCTGACCAAGTTTTTCATTTTTAAAATGATTTAAAATGTGATCAAAATTCAGTTTTACTATCCACATATACAGTCGATATCAAATAAAACTTTTTTAAACAGTAGCAGGAAAAAAAAGGTTCAACCGTGTGAAGTGTTTTTCTACTATTAAATTATTAACCATTGAACCCTATCACTGAATAATAAGCTCCAGAATCGTACTATGAATTATGAAAGACCGAGAAAAGTTGCCAGACATCTTGGCAGTGTTCCTGTTTGTTTATGGTAATGATATCAAGAGAATTCTCAGTCAGAGGTAATTTAAAATGCTACATATACATATTTAAGCCCCAAGATACACAACTGTGGATTTTGTGGATGATTTCAACGTTTAAACCGTGTGATTGCTGAGAAAGGAATTCGTGCGGTCGGCCAACCTTCCCTCGATAATCAAAGGTTAACAAATGAATATTGTGAGCTTTTTGTTTTCACCATGACCTCGGCTATTAACGCGGCGATTTTTCAATCCCCGGCCGCTCCCTGACATTGACTCCCAGTGCGAGAGGACCAGATTTAGCAATCAGACCACTTCATTTTCTGCTTCACTCCACCCCCTTTATTGCCAGTTAATCTCACTTAGACCACACAGAATTGTAAAACCCAAAATCCCAGAGTGGGAAAGCCGAGCTATATTTCCTCTTTTCAGCGTGTCATTCCTTTCCGTGTTCTCCGAGGCCGCGCGGCTCTCTGAGACGGCTCCCTGAATAGTACAGCGGAAACAAAGGAAAGAGATATTTCTATTCACCCTCCATGTTCAGGTTTTACTAGTCCTTATAAATGTTCTTTAACAGCGTATAGACACAAGCTATGTGTTCAGTTTCTACTTCTGTCCCGCTAGGATATGATTAAAGTCGTCTGGAGATAAATTCTGCACTTGTTTGTCAAAAGCACTGATTCAAGATGACAAATTAGAGGGAAGCACATGTGGGAAATCCTTTATAAAAGTGATTTGCTCCATGACATCCCCTCTTTGTCGATGGGAATACACGTGTTTGCCATACTTACGCATTCATTAGTTTCTGGTCAAATGCGATTTAATGAAAACCTTGAACGTGTTTCTGTTTATTCCTCTGCTGGTTTTTGTTTGGACATAGAGACGAGCCAGCGGAGGGGAGCGTTGCAACCACGTAAACTGGTTTACACAAGGTCTGCAGCTCTCAAAGAAATGATCAACAGTGATTAAGTGTTTGGCTACAACACCAAGTATAGGGATGCAGGCCACAAACAAAATAACACATTTGCTGGACTTGGAGAAACACAAAGTCTCATGCAGGGTCTCGGAATGGATGTGCAGACAGACAATGCACAAGATGTAATTTAAGGAAAAGCTCCACTTCAGCTTATTTCATTCAGTATCTGCACATGACCCTCACTGCAATGCATCCACACACAGTCTTGGTGGTCATTGTGCAGATATGAGTTTGACCCGACTGCCTTGAGGGAATGACAACCAGCCAATTCCTTCCTTCTCGGATCTTACCCGCTTTTGTCGGCCACTGTTGTTAGAGACAGGAAGAAGGAAGGAGTCGTGCCCTCTGCTTCCTCTGGACCTTGACGTTGTACAGATGACTTGTGTGACTTTATACTTGTTTCCTGAACTGCCTCATCTTTTGTCCTTGATCTCATACGTCACCGATATCTCTCTCTCTCTCTCGCTCTCTTTTGTCCACCTTCATTCTTTCTTTATTTGTTACTCGAGAGCTCTATGACGCAGTTGCAGCTGTTATTTTTCAGATTTGGCTCGTCCATGGAAATGCATCTTTGTCTCATTGCAAAAGCTCCATTTTTAACTTCAGATTTATTGTTATTTATCTGTGTCCTCGCCACAAAACTAACATGGAATAATCAGTTCGGATATGTTTGGGGCGACACTTTGACCTGAATGTGATGAATCTTTGGCTTTGGCTGACATCCAATAATCGAAGATAGGAGCCCTTCGGGGGGCTATTACATTTCATTTTATCTAATAAAGCTCGTTTCTTGGCCCTCATTACAACATGTGGGTTCAATAGGCCTTGTTAAGAAATCATTACGCTTCTTTTCAGTATACTGAAAACCAACTTTGTCTGGATGACAGATACTGTGATTTGATTTATTTAATGCGAGTGCAACATGCGTGCAACAGTGAATGTTATCCTGCACAGAAACTAATGGCCGCTTTTAAATGGAAAGTTTGTTAGCTAGACTGCACTGAGACACTTTAATCTCGCTCTAGCACTCCCGATAAAGGAAAGGATTTAGCAACAACATGTTTTTTTTATTAAAAGTTAAATTTCCATCTCGGTTTTAATTTGTGTGTGTACATATTTGTGTTTTGCAGACGGAGTGCGCCAACTTTGTCCGGCTCCTGCAGCCATACAACCGCACACACCTCCTGGCGTGTGGCACCGGTGCCTTCCAGCCCATGTGTGCCTTCATCTACGTGGGGCACAGAGGGGAGGTAAGCGGGGGGCCCGCTGGGGGTCTTGTGAAGGAGAACTGTCAGAAACTGAAAACTAAGTGTATTCTATTACTACTACTACATATTGCCATTTCTTCCACATTTACTACACATTAGGGACGGCTGTGGTTTGGTAGGTACAGCGGTTTGCCCACGAATCAGAGAGTTAGCGGCCTGCACCAGAGAGTTAGTCTGGCTCCAGACTCACAAGTTTGGAGCCAGACCAATAGAGTCAGAGCCACATGGGAGCCACGATGACCCGGCTTCAGACTCATGCGTTTTCGTATAATTAATACTATGATATGCCAAAAGGTGTTGAATAAAGGCAACTGGACTTGCAGAATTTCTAGAAGACGTTATGCCACTCTTTTGAGTATCTTCTTCAGTTCTGAGAGACTAGTGGGAAGTTGAGGTTTAAATAGGAAGCTCTGTGGGTTAAACCCATCAGAAAATGGTGTCACTAATTTCCGTTAAGGCTGGGTACGTACCAGTCGTTAAGAGGGGAAACTGTGTGCCTAGACTACTTACCCTATGAATGGTGCTCTAATGAAGCTACTGTTTGCTATCTATCTAAGATAGCAACGTCAAAGTCGTGGCCAGAGAGAACAGAGTTTTGGGAGGGGAGTAAAGGAAGCCATCCATGTCAAAGTGGAAAAACCTTCTCTAAACACAGGAGGTGGATTGAGATTCAATCTGCATCTATTTACAACACAGTCCTGACTTCTGTCCCCTAGAAGTTTCAACACCATTTGCAACTTGAGACTGGAGGCTCGCACTGACAATGGCTTCATTAGAACCCCATTCATAGGGTAAATAGCCTAGGCACACAGTGCCCCCTCTTAACGACAGGTAAGTACCCAGTTTCCTATTTAAACCTCAGCTTCCCACTAATCTTTTAGAATGGAAGAGCCTACTCGGATAAGTGGCGAAACGTCTTCAAGAAATTCTACAAGTCCAGTTGCCTTTATTCAATGCCTTTTGAATTACCATGACCTGGATGACTGAGAACTTTCACAGGCACTATGTTAGGCACCACTTCCACCAGTTCTAAAGAAATGTAGGAACTTTTTAAACTTTTTTTGTTACAACCCTAACGGTCTCACGCAACTGCATTATGGTGCAGTTGGCATGGCAGCTGGTAGTCACCAATATATCACGTCAAATAACTAGCTAAAACAAAACTTACGACTAGAACATGTATCAAAATCATATTAACTACATAAAATGACACAAACAATCCTTGAAAAAGTATTATTTGACGTGTACTTTAGTGTTTTACTTCACTCAAGTTCCACCCACTAACATGGAGGAGGTGGAGCTTATGACCTATACTGCAGCCACACACCAGGGGGAGCTGTACTTGCTTTGGCTTCACTTTAGAGGAGCAGTTTTGCTGTCTATCTTGATTTAAAAAAGTGTTCAACTAATCAGAATATGTTTCATATCATCAGCCCAATACCATAATTGCGTAAGTAATTTTTTGAGTTACTGTTACAATATCAATAAAAACCATAATGGGCTTGGTAAAAATTGTGTTTTTTCTTGTTTTCCAAAAATATGTAAATATGACTTGGGCAAGTATGCTATTAGGCTAACGATATTTCAGATTCTTCAAAGTAGCCTCCTCTTACTTGAGTAACATTCTCTCAATTAGCTTCATGAGGTAGTCACCTGGAAAGGTTTTCCAATGGTCTTGTTCCCAGAGGTGTTGTTCAGTACTTGGTCATTGCTTTACTTTCACTCTGCAGTCCGACTCACTCCAAGCCATCTCAGCTGGGTTTGGGTTGGGTGATTTTGTTGGCCAGGTCATCTGAAGCAGCACTCCATCACTCTACCTTTTGGTCAAACAGCTCTTACGTAGCCTGGAGGAGTGTTTGGGGTTAATTGAAGAGCAAACCACTGAGAGCTAAGCAGATGGGATGGCATGTCCCTGCGGAATGCTGTGCTAGCCATGCGGGTTTAGTGTGCCGTGAATTGTGAATAAATCACCAGCAGTGTCACCAGCAAAGCACCCCCACACCATCACACCTCCTCCTCCTTCATGTTTCATGGTGGGAACCACACATGTAGAAACCATCCGTTCACCTTTACTGCTGCTCACACAGACTTGAAATATAATAGAGAAATATAATAAGTGGTTAGTGTCTTTGAGCAAGACCCAACATTTCAGTGGTCAATTTCGAATTCAATATGTGCGGAAATGTAAATTGCGCATGCTATTTTTTTAAGAACTGTGCCGTCATTTGGAGTATTGGTTGGTGGGTTCTTTGGTTTTTACCTTTAGTTGCCTTTAGAAAAGATATAAATTTCAGATGACAATGTAATAAGAACTTCTCGCCTCACCCTAGCTGGCTAATCATATCCTCTGTGTTCGGAAATGTGTATAGTGGAGAGGAGGAGGGGGTTTCTGGAGCTATTCAACCACCCCAGTGTGTACATACTGACCCTTCAACACTGCTCATTCACTTCTATAAAACAAACTTGCAGGATACACCATTAGCCAATTAGCTCACAAATACGACAGATATGGGTGGATATGTATTCACTTACACTTCAGCTCTGGTTTGGCCTCACTCTCTTGAGAATAATACCTTTCTCATTAATAACTAAATGTCTCAGTTTCCTCTTGTGTGCCTTTTTGCTGCTGGCCAGCTTCAGTGCACCTTCAATGCTGGCTTTCATTGTCCTGGAACAGCTGCGTATGAAGTTATGGTGCATGGCGGCAGTTGCTGAAAGCTTGGAGATCCAACCATAAAGCATACGATCAAACTAGACACTGAGTTAAAACAGTGAGTTAAAGTATGCTATAAGCTGGGTGGTTCTTTTCTGCAGGGTCGACAAAACGAGCAATTCCCATAACGCAAAGAAGCATGAGTTCATGGCGTTCATTTGCTCACAAATTCATTGTGTCAGATAGGAATAATCAACAATAATTCAGCCAATAATACAATGCTGAGTACTGACTCTGATAACTGCATGTTGCATTTTCTTACTCATACTTTTCTGTATCTTCAGAATTCTAAACGTATGAGTGATGTGACAATATGACAAATCACTGGGTGGCCTCCAAGCAATCCTTGGAGGAAACCAGGCTAATGGAACAAATATGGCTGGTGCCAATGAGCTTTTTTTGAGACTGGCTGTGGTCTGTTCACAGATCCCCGAGGTTCGAGGTTAAGTCTCTGTGGGCCAGCTCTGCTGTGAGTTTTTCTGTTGGGCTACTCAGCTGCAGCGTCCGGCCCTCTATGCATCTTTTCAACTGGCTCTCTACACATCCACTCAGCTCTGGGACCCTCTGCAGAGTCTCACACTTGAAGCCATTTAAAAGGACAAGCATCTATGAATGGGGCTATTAAGACAGACTTCTAGCTATGTGTTTCACAGCATTTCACTAGAAGCGTTGCCCAGTGTGCCGCCCTGCCTGGCCCAGCGGGAGGGGGTCAAAGTGGACATGAGCTGAGAAAAAGGCTGGGTGTTGGCAAAGAGCTGTGTAAAGGAAATGAGACAGTGGGATGGGAGAGTGCCAACCTTTGAGTGTATGCGTGTGTGGTGGTGTGTGTGGCTTCTGTGTGCATATAAAGAACAGAAAGTACATTACACCATGTTTCAGTTTCTTCTTATGAATGTGCACAGTGCGTGTTCTCCTTCTGGTGCCATTTTCTGTCTCCCTTTCAATCTGTCATCCTCCCTGTGGTTTGGACTGTTTTGTTTTACGGTGTACCATGAAAAACAGAACACATCTTTTTCATGGTGAATCACCTTAGCGCAGTGACTGAATACTGCGGCCTGCATAGTTGGAACCAAGGAAAAGTGACAGAAAAACCGAACAACAGAGGAAGAAAATCACTTCATTTCAGGATGAAACAAATAGACGTTATGAAAAGTAGGCCACTCCTCAGTAGGGCTTTCCAGGACAGTGCAGTGCGTTGTTTTTGAGATTCGGCTAGTCAAGAACAAAAACCAAAGTGTTAAAAATACAGCTGAATTTTATTTTACTGAGTTCAAATATGTTGAATTGTTTCCCTTATGTTCCCCTTATTCCAACAAATATATATCGCCCCCAAGCTTTTGATAAAAAGCCTGAAGCTGGTTTTGTCAGCTGTACGGCTGTCAAAACTCCAAAAGACCCTCAGCTGTCCCAAGTGATATTAAGACACCAGCTGCCTTCCAGCTTGAGTATCTGAGTGTGTGTCCCATCATCGCTCTTCCAGAGTCTGTCTGAATGAACGACACCAGAGGGAGCCTGTCCATTTATTTAGTCAAACGTTAACTGGTGGAGAAGCCCGTCTGTTTGTCTGACCTCTCCCAGGAACCAAGGCTGCGAGCCGGACAGGACCCTGGGTGGGATGACCTTTGACCCCCTAGGTGTTTCATCTCTGTTAGGGGCAGACATAGACATAATCTTTCCATCTCCCCCGTGTCTTACGTTTGTCGTCTAAATGTCGCAAGTTTCACACAAAGCCTCTAAAATTAGAGAAATGGGCTTGGTTCAACTTTTTAATTAAATTGGACCTGCTGTCAGTGCCCTTCAGTGTTGGCTAACCCCAACTACGTCCATGCCTCTCTCCAAAGATAAAAACTAAGAAATTTATTTTGCCAACACAAACAGTGTTTTCCACTCTTTCTGGGAGGTCATGGGTTATAGACAGTTTCATCTGGCCATTCAGGGAAGAACTTGAACTAAACAAACGTGTCTTTTCCTTAAAAATCTGAATCTGTAGTCCGTGTCTCTTGTGTTTTTTCTTCCTCGTCTCTCACTTGCTCTTATGCACTCACATAAACTGTGTCCCCGCGGTGAGTGACACCCGGGCCTGACCAGCGTCACACATGAAGATGTGAAAATAAACCACTGCAATACGGCGGCGACACAAAAGACCACACGCACACAACCCTAACCCTAACCCTAACAAAAACAAATGACACCAACTTGAACATAAATATGCAGGGATATAGACAGAAACGCACACAAACATGATTAACAAAAAAAAAAAAAAAAAAAGAATCATGCACATTCAAATGTAAATAACATTGACCATCTTGTGGCAATTCCATGTTCTGCTGGGAAACTTTTAGATCCAGCACTAGAGATTAGCTGAAGTGAAAGTCCTTAAGGCTTTTGTGGTTTTATTCATTTGCAGAATTCCACATATTGTTTTTATTTGGTTTTAATGAGTTCAAGAAGACATTTTTGAGTAAACTTTGTTTAGGTAACTAAACATTAAAACCACTATGACGATAAACAACACAAGGACAACAGACATAACTAAATTAGCAGACGTCTACAGCGCATGGCAACATACACGGATCAGCCACAACATTTAAAACCACTGACAGGAGAAGTAAATAACGTTGACCATCTTGTGACAATTCAGTGTTCCGATGGGAAACTTTTGGACCTGGCATTCATTCGTGTGGATGCTACTTAGACATGTAGCACCCACCCACACCAGACCGGAGACCCCCACCCCATAGCAATGACGCTCCTTGATGGCAGCAGCCATTCCCAGCAAGATGCAGCCTGACACACACACACAAAAAAACTAAACGGTTTAGGGACAACTCAAAAAACACAAAGAACAGCACAAGGTGTTGACCTGGGTTCCAAGTTCACTAGATCCCAAACTGATCAAGTATCTGTGGGATGATCCACAGAGACCCCTCCCCTCAACCCATAGGACCCAGAAGCCTCCCACTAATGATATCTTGTTGCTGGACACCGCAGGACACCTTCAGAAGGCCCATATCCATTCTCTGATGAGTCAAGAGAGACCCACACAACACTATGATGGGTCACATTTCAACTGATACAGACAAAAAAATACCTCTGCGCGCAACTGAATAGTCCAACCAATCACAGCCAACAACAATCAAATGGCAGGTATGACTACGTTGGCAGAGTTATCAGACACAGCTAATAGTCTCCAGCCTAAATGCTTTTGAAAAGCTGCCATAAATAATGAAATATTAGATATTGTTTAGTATTTTACCCACCCACATTGCCTACACCAGTATATAATTTCATAAAAAGCAATGCATCTAGCAACAAATGGCAGAAGCCAACCACCATCAACAACTCACATCTGGCTGCTAAAAAATTTCATCATGATATCCACTAATAGGGTGATGGAGCGGTGGTTCGCTAGCCTCTGGAAAGTGGCACAAGCTGTGCACTGTCCTGGGAACAGTAAACGCACTTGGGTTTTGTTTCAAATCAGCATTAAAAAGTCATTAGTAAGACCACCAAAAATTATCCCAAACCAGCATAAATCTTGTTCATTGGCCGTGAATCTTTTGAAACATTGTGCATCGCTGTTACTCTTCTGTCCACAATTGTATTGATTGACCTGCAGATTTCTTAAAGAACATATTAATTTCCCAATGGAGGAAATCCAGACCAAGTTTCCACCACAAATAATTTGTGGGCGGTGATGTTGGTATGACGTCCAAGTTAGAATTTTGGACTAATTTAACCATTTTTGCTCCTTTTTATTTCTTTCCCCCCATTTCTATACTCTTGACTCATGGCTATTTCTCTGTAAGTATCGCGAACATCTCTTGCAATTTCGTTCCTACCTTATGTGTTTTTATTTTCACCTTCTTCATTCTAATTTTCTCTTCTGTGTTCTCTTTAAGAGTTTTCATAATCTTTCTTGAGATGAACAGTTGAGCTCTGTGGACACAGAAGAAGATTCAAACAAATAATAAAGAAGAATGAAAGGCAAAGAAAAAAAGACTACATGAGAAACTGAGCTTCCCGTGCTTTTGAAAGAATTAGATCTGTATGGTCAGAGACAGAGAGCAGTCGTTATTTGACTGGACAGTTAGGAAAAAGCCAAGTACAACATAGAGTCGAGTGAGGGTCATTGGCCGTCCAAGTTGACTTTAAGATGCCTGAAGTGAATCCAAGCTGTAGACTCTGAGACATACTGTATATAGTATCGAAACTTTAGACGGCTGCACAATCAGACTACGCGACTAAATGCATGGATGAAGGTTATCCAGTGTTAAAGAATAAAGAAACACGAGGTTTCAGACATAAAACAGATGATCCAGATTAACAGATAGCCACCATGGTTTGTTGTAAGTATTCTATCCATCCATGAGGCACCAGCCAACCTGTACTTCATCAAATCTTTGATTAGGAAGCAAGGAAATAAGAGGAGGAAGAGGATGACTAGAAGAAGCTTGGAAAGCAAAAGGTGCATTTCTGCAGTAGGGTTAGGGTTAGGGTTAGGTCTGGTGGTGTTTTATTGTGTTAGGTACTTTTTTTTTTTTTAACTCCTGGACTCGTCTTCAACATTTCTATAATTTTATTCCCTATAACAAAAGCAACCAAGCATCATTATTAAGTTAAAACTATTATAAATGCAACTTCAACAGTGGATTTGTCCTCCACGGCAAAACAAAATTGTGAAATAGTGAGTATATAATGACACTCAAAAGCAAAGTCAAGAACATTCATTATGATTTAACACTTTTACGTTTCTTAAAGTGAGACAGGCTCAGTAATGTCTACTGTACACAGAGAATATCTGTCCCTGTGTACGGTATCAACACCCACTGAAAACCTTTGTAGCTTGTCAATGGACAAGATCAGAATGACCATTTACTTTTTTATGTATTAACGTAAAGTGAACATTAGAACAGTCATGAGGGAGGACTTAATCCAAGGCTGTATGCATTTATTTTCACTAGTCTACCTCATGAAACGTCTTGTGAGTACACTAGCGGTCATTCCAGATCCAAGAAGAAGGCTTACAGAGTATAGAACTACTATGCAAGGCTTTGTTTAGTTCCTTATTAAATTTCGTGGTTCATGTGCAAGAGAGAAGATGTGTAATTTCGCAAGGTGCAAAACTGAATAATGGATAAGACAGAGGCTAATGTATAAACAAAGTCAGGTTTTCAAAACGTGTGTTAGTTGTCACTCGTCTCAGTGGCGTTGCAGCGGGGATCTAATGTATTTTGTTTGGCACAGCTGAGTACGGAGTGGCCTGGATGTTTCTCTGTGTGCGTATCACAGCCCTTGTGTATGTTTGTTCTGGCAGAGTTTGACCAAAGTGACGTTGACGGTCTAATCAGCTGCACAGGCGGTCGCACCATTCCTTCGGATCACAATGAGATATCGCAGACTGACATGGGCATTCTGACGGAAACTCCACACAGTCTGACGCATAAATATATATGTCTATCTATAGATGCACAAGTGCACACACACACACACACGAGGTTCAGGAGTAACACAGAGACTCAGTGACGCTGTCTTAAACACAAGAGCAAATAGGTGCTGAAAGACTAACAATGACTAACGAGAGAGCTAAAAGACCTCTGCAGAGAAAAGACATGGAGAACAGAAAGCCGACATTTAAGATGAAGAATAAATGAAAAAGCAAGATCTGGCTAAAAATGAATAAACACAAAATGAAGGACATTAAGTACAGTATAAGTCTTGGGAAATTGATACATGAAAATCCTTATCAATCATACTGATGCAGAACCAGAAATAGTCCTTTTTAATATTTATTTACTACTATGATCTCAATTTTAAAAAAGCCCACATCATCTAAAATTTAAAGTGTGTGAGAACTTTCTAAATGCTGGAAAAAGAAGTTATTTTGTGAGATTTATTGACTGAATTCGAAGCTATTGTATTGTTGACTATGTGTTGGTGCATGTACCAAACTTCCAGCATGTGGGTGTGTCATTGCCCGCTGTGTGTCCGCTGTGTTTCTCGTCCAGCCGACTTCAATGTCATCATCTCCCCTGTGATCTGTGCTCGGTCAAAGACTCGCCCACCTAGTAACAATACCCCATTGTCTATTAGAGGAACTCAGACCGAGACACGCAGAGTTCACCGTAAGGACACTTAAATCAGTAATATGGACTTCAAACACAAGGTTACGGCATTTGTAGGGTCTTGTCACTTTCTATTCCCCCTTTCGTCCTGGAGGTTCACTGCCTTTCGGACTCACATGGATCAGGCGGCTGTGGCAGAACCAGCCTGGTACATCGGTGGCTTTGAAGTGGGAAGCATTAAAACAAAAGGCTTTTTATCCACACTGACCCTTTCTTGACCCAAAAAATCACACAATCCAAGGATGCGGACGACGTTGGGCAGGTGAACTTTACTAAGTGGTGAATAAAGAACCCCTCTGTTGCATTAATTGCTTCCTTATTTTTACACTGGACATGAGTTTAATATAAAGTTTTTTATTCATTTTTGTGGTTAAAGTGGCTTGAAACTTCAACCTATCTGCTATGGCTGTTGCAGGAAACACATCATTATCTGAGCAGCAGGGTTTTTTATCAAGAAAAAATACACCTGATACATATTTTTCTGTCTATTATTTGGCTACAGAGGCTTAAAAGAATGTTTTTCTGTAAATCTCATGAATTATGTCTTATGAGTTTTCTGCTTGTAGAGTATGTGGTCAGTGAGTTTTATGACCTTATGAGTCATAAAATCTACAACAATCAGCATTCTTTTATCGTAGATAAAGTTTTAAAGTTTAAAACCCGCTCTATTCACTCTAAAAAACAATGTTTCTATTTTCTTTCTATTACCCGGGTGACTCCACGGCTCTAAAGACTAATCTGAACTGGGACCCGGGTGTTGAAACTCGTCTGAACTCTTGAAACTACACTGATCTTGCATTTCCTCTTATCTCAGACAGCGCCTTCATTCCCAGACGGACGCAGAGTTCGGCAAAAGGACAAATAAATCTGAAACACTGAGTGAAACTAAAACCAGACACTTTTTTCCTATTGTCCTATATAGGCAATGAGAGGGACAAAAGAAAAAGAACAGCTTTTCAGTTAGATAAGTTAATCCTTTATAAAAGGTCTGGGCACCTGTTGAAATTTTCCCGAGCAAGACAATTAGTCAGTGGGCTCACCGAAAGCTGTGGAAACACTGTTGAAACAGTTTTCCATATATAAACCACGGTTCAGTAATTCATTAATTTTAAATGAGGGATTGACGTTATGGAATTAATGATTTTTTGTCCTTCACAGCACGTGTTCGCCATGGATCCCTTGAATGTGGAGAATGGACGAGGAAAGGTCCCACATGATCCCAGCTTCCCCTTCGCCAGCACCTTCAGTGGTACGTGATACTGTCTGGTCTACATATTAAACTACTTCTCCAGTACTTTATGGAAAAATATATGGTGTCAGTAGCAACTGATTTGGCTAAAATCTATAAGAATGATGCTTGCCACATAGTGCTCTGGTACAGGACATACAGCTTTCACTTCCTTTGTGTCCTGTCTGCCTCTATAAAGGCAATTGTGGTTTTCTATCTCTTACCTTGTGATGCAATGTGTTATACTGTACAATACACCAATTTTGTGAGTCTTAGTGTTGCCAAACACAGGTTTGTTTCCTCTCTGCACAGAGCTTCACAGTGTTTTACAGCAACAAAATCCTGCTAACAGCAACTCACAACAATTTCCTTGACTCCGACACACATATAAATACATACGTTTTTTGGACCTTTGCCGTCTAGGTTAAATAGTTCTGGGTGTTTCTCTCTGTATGTCATTAGGTATTTACTGTAGCTTGTGAAATAACACTGATTTATGACGGTGAAGGACAGTCCTGGGAGCCGCTGAGGGTGGAGGCATGAATGGTGCATTTGTGCACCCGTAGACAGACACCGCACATCCCTTCCTCGTTCTGCAGCTGGACGCTTTTCAGCATCAGAAATGATCCCAGAGTGTGTGTTGTGTTTGGCAGGCAAATTTCAAATTAGAGCCAGATATTTAGTGGAGTTTATACCTCAACAGTGATGTGTATTGTTCACAGAGGTACATACAGAACAATATACACAAAAGTATTCAGCAGACACTAGTGAAAGAATTCTTTCTTTCATCAGTATCTGTTGAATAGGTTTTTATATGCAGGTCATTCAAAGACAGGTCAATACGAGCAGAAAGTAACGGTGGAATGAATTGTACATGCTAGGAGAAGATGGAGACCATCTCCTTGCAGCTGATAGTTTGTCGCTCATGGACGTTTCAGGCTACGGTTGCCAAGGTAACCCTCTTGTGTTGTATATTTCCTACTCCAAATATGTCTGAGTGAAATATGCAGAACATTAATGTGAATAGACAGTTCTAGCCTATTCTTCAGCAGTGATAAATGACCCAGTTTTCTTTTAATTCTTAAGGTGAATAGGCCCAATACAGTACCAGGTGGAACACCATTTTTGAAAAGGACATGTTTTAAACTACAGTGAAGTACAATCTGGGTGCAACCAAGCCTGAAACCAGCTTGGTGAAAATGATGGTAGGAAGTGAACAGAGTTTCCTTGCAGTAAGTGCAGAACTAGGTAGAGCTAGTAGAACTAGGTTCATTATTGTCTGTTTGATTGAAACAACAGTTTTTAGTCCTGCGACTGTATTGTTCTGCATCTTTTATAGCATTTTTCAAGCATCTTTTATAATATGTTTTAACTGGAAATCTGCAGGTCACAGACTGAGTTTATAGACAGGACACCAGACTGCAGAGTGACAAAGACAAATGTTTTCAGGCCTCCCTCAGGTCAGTGAGGGTGTGTCACATGAGCGCGGCGGATAAAACTTTAGTTTTGCGAGTCTTCTAAACAAAGTGATGCATTTCATGTCATTATGGTGTGATGCCAAGACTGAAACTGTAAACTTGGACGAATATCCTATTAATCAATTATCAACTTAATAATGCTTCCCTCTTTTCTCCAAAAATACACACAGCTCAACTCCCCAGTCCCTGTCAACACTTATTACGATGCCTCTGTTTATGTTTGCTTGTGAGATTATGTCATACCGCATAAGTTGGAGGATGTCTAGATGTGTGTCTGTTTGTGATTTTAAGAAGGAAATGTGTGGGTTTCTAATATCGTTACTCCAGCCAAATAAAATAATCTCACCCGTGAAGTCACAAGGGAGAGCCTGCGACCAGATTCAGTTTCTACGATAGCTGCGAAACATTGAAATCTGTTAAGTTTTTTAAAAAAAACAAATAGAATTATTGTGAACAGCTACGCTTTAAAGGTCACTATTTGACAGGAGTGATTTTCTCCTGCATGATTTCCAAGTACCTTGTCACGGGTCTAATGTCAGATAACCCTGACAGCTAAAAGCTTTTTTTTTTTTCCAAAGAAAGAAACATGCCAAAGGAAAGATTTGGCATTTTATTTCAAGTGAGAAGATTTTCGCATGTATTTGAACACTGATGGTCTCGGTGGAGGATGCACTTATCAAGTGTACTTGTGCTTGGGTATTATATTCCTCTTCTAGTGTGTTTTGTGCTGGATTTGTTTAATCCCCTCTTTCCTGCCGTGTTGTTGCTTATTTGCCTAAACCACAGATATTTTCCCCGTCACCTATGATTTCCTTAAAGTTCCTCTGCGACAGACTTGGCCTTTATTTTCCCTAATCTCTTTAACTTTATTGCAGACATTCATTCACTGCACTGAAACACATGTCTGCAAACACTGCTGCTGGCACGCCTCCGTTCTTTTCCTCTCTAGCCACTCATTTTAAAAGTATCGTCTCTTTTCCGTGCACCTCTGTCTATGCCTCTGTGTAGGTGGCGAGTTGTACACGGGACTGACTGCAGATTTCTTGGGAAGAGACTCCGTGATCTTCAGGAGTATGGGAGGTCGCTCAACCATGAGGACAGAGACTGACCAGAAACTCCTTCATGGTAACTTTTCAGTGTTCATTTTTGTTGTGTTAAGATTAGATTTGAGCAGATAAATGCATAATTGGGTACATTTAGAGCTGGTACAGTTAACTAGTTAATTGATAAGATGGCATGCGGGTGGTTCAGAGGGTAGATGGCATGGAAGCTTCCACCATTGGTGTGTGAGTGAGTGAATGTGAATGAACTTTTTGAGTACCGCCAAAGTAGAAAAAAAAGTAGTTAGAGAAGCAGCTTTGGGACACTGAGGTCAGTTTCCTCTATAGTCAGAGCTAAGGTGGCTTGAGCAAGTACCTGAAATCCCCAAACTACTCCCTGGGCACTTTGTGTGGCTGCCCAATGCTCCTAGTATGTTTGTTTGGATTTGTTAAAAGAAGATAACAAAAGTTTATATATGTTTAAATGCCAAATAAAGCTGACTGGCTATGGTTGTTGTGATGCTTCATAGTCTGTGCCAGTCAGTGTCCTCAACCCATGTCATGATATGATAAATCAGTCAATCAGTCATTACTTCTATACCTACTTATGTAGGTATTTAAGTTATAACATGAATTCATAGTGCTGTACATGTGACTGATGAGCTAAATAATGTGTAATTGTAACAGTGAAAAAGTACTATCAGCAAATTTCCAGTGTACCTGGTCATATTTTGCAGGGAATCATCTGGACTGATTCTTAAATGTTTCCGGTTCTTGAGAGGAATTAACATGATTGTGACAATACTTGCATCTTTAATCTCTTTATATGCGTAAAACTGATCCGTGCACGCCATGCAACAGATGCAGCCTGGTAGATTTTTAATTCAACCATGATGCGTAGCCATGACACGGAGGATGAAGTGGCATGTTAAAATGCGTTGTCCGTATAAGTAGTACTGCTGCTGCAATAAAATTTGATTCAAATCGTTTCCCTTCTCTTTTCCGTCCTTCCATCTCCACCACAGACCCCAAGTTCATCGCAGCCCACCTCATCCCGGACAACGACGACAGAGACAATGACAAAGTGTATTTCTTCTTCACTGAGAAGGCCACAGAGGCAGGCGACCGGGAGGGGGCCATACACACACGAGTCGGGCGAGTGTGTGCGGTAAGATTCTTTTTCATATTTATTTTCTTTTTTGATAGAAAGCAACGCTGACTTAAGTAAAGCATTATCATTAGCTACATTGATCTCTCTTTTTGGAGATATGGCCTCTGTGACTTGACAGATCGTAAATGATAAGATAACAGTCCACAGAAAGTTTCCAAACATCTCAGGTATGCACACATATGCACATAAGATTGAAAGATGTTCTGATGGTAGGTAGAGCCTGATCAGATCAGATGACCTACACACTTTTCGCGTGCACGAATGCATGCAAGAAAGAGACGTTTAAATGTGTGTTTCACTCTAAGTATGGTGGTCCTTTTTAACTTAGGCCACTGAGCTAGAAAAGGGCAAAGTAGTAATTTGATTTAGAGTCCATTTTCTGCACGGACACATAAAAATTAACTTCCCATAACAGGTGGTAATGGTTTTATGGGTTTATGCTCCTGGCGTTGCAAACCGTCTTGTAGAAAAGACAAAATGTCTTTTGGGGCAATCAGATGTTTGCTTTCCCCAAATGACTATGAAGGCATCATGACTCATTTTCGCCCTTCCAAAACGCACACAGCTGTCAAATTTTCCCAACTGCGATCTCCATCTGCTCTGCACGCTCTGTAACATTCTTTCACGCGTAGATTTGCCTTTAGAGAACCATATGTGTGCTATGTGAACCACACGCAAACACAGGTATGCATCACACACATGCAACACATTCACACACGCAGCTGCAGGATTTACTTGAGGACTGGTGCTCTGTGCCAAAAGAGTTTGAACAAACTTCTCAAACAAAGTCTCACGTAAAAGTCCAGATTCAAACATCCAGCTCCGTCTTTGCTTCCCTTCTTTTTCCCTGCCTCTCACTCATATAAATATTCTTCCTCAGCCCCGTTTTTCTTTCCTCCGGCAAATCTGAAAAGTTGTCATTACTTCTCTGTCACTTCTGGGGCTTTTCACCAAGATGCCAATTACTGCCGCTGATTTACATTGCACACATGCAGCCATGCATAATAGATTTGCACACATCCCTTCCCTAATGTTAGAGAAAAGAAGGAGACTGTTTCTGTGGCATGTGTCCAATAAAGCAGGTTCCTTTTTTATTGATTTCATTTCATTTATCGCCCTGGATATGTGAATATGGGTGTCTGAACCACTGGATATTTTTTTTTTTTTGTCTCCTTTCAAATGCACAAGATTTAAACTGAGGTTTACCATCAAGGTAATCAGATAGTTAAGGAGGATAAACTTAAAGAAGTCGGATATTTATTACATATCCAGATCTAGGCCACACACACACATCTGCAGACACTTTATAGCCTCGTTTCTGTTGTTCTGGAAAGGCGATACCGTTTGTTGCTTGTTGCACTCTGGTTTTCAGCAACCGATCCAAGAACATTCCACTCTTCTCCTTGATTGCCTTGGATCGCTGCTCCATTGCCTAAAACTATGGAAATATACAAAGAAAAACCTTACGCCCTACACTATTTCACAAAATATACATGGCCACACCTTACGTCAGAGTGGGTGTTTGGAGGTAAATATGCAGATGTGTTTTATATAGATCGATTCATTCTAATTTGTATTTTCCACCAGAACGATGTTGGGGGCCAGAGAGTGCTGGTGAATAAGTGGAGCACCTTCATCAAAGCCAGGCTGGTCTGTTCCGTACCGGGACCTCACGGCATTGACACACACTTCAACCAGCTTGGTGAGATACGTCATAATGTAGCTGTTTGTATGAGAGTCTGCATTTGTAATGTACATTGGCAGACATACTCAAGCAGTAATATTTAATTTTATGTTTTTTGTATATACTATTGACCTGGATGAGATTGGGGCCTTTCTGGGTGGAGTTTGCATGTTCCATAGATGTGCATGTGAACGTGAATGTATATATGTATGCATGCAGGTATATTTAGTATGTATTAGCCCTGAGATAGACTGGCCACCTCTCCAGGGTATATCTCGACTCTAGAGGACAAGCGGTTATAGAAAATAAATGTAGAATCTTCACAGACATCTGCTCACAAAAATGCTGGTTCACAAATACATGCTCTAACATTTGTCTTCCGTTACATAAAAACAGAGGATGTCTTCTTGTTGAGGACCAAGGATGAGAGAAACCCTGATGTCTACGCCATTTTCAGCACTATCAGGTAAATCCACATGGTGCTTAATGAATTAACCCATTATCTACCTTACTTCAATCTGCCTTGGCCTATCGTTTGTGTTTTCCCCTGGTTCATTGGTAGTCAAATTACAAACACCTAATGTGCCATCTTAACTCATAAAACTGCTAGTACAGAATATATTGTGATTGTCTTGTGAAGAGGCAGCTCGTGATTTAGATGTGTAAAGTGTGCGCCCCTTCTCTTCTCCACAGTAACGTGTTCCAGGGCTTCGCTGTGTGTGTTTACCGTATGGCCGACATCAGAGAAGCCTTCAATGGTCCCTTCGCTCATAAAGAGGGTCCCGACTATCAGTGGGGTGTTTATGAAGGCAGGGTCCCCTATCCAAGACCAGGCGTGGTGAGTGATTGTTTGCCAAGTATATCATATCTGACACTAGTCCAGTCTTAACTGCCCTCTTGTGCTTAACACACTCTACAACCTGGCTATGTTAGAGGGAAACATGTCCTGCCTTTCATGTGATTATGAGACACAGTTTCACAGTTTTCTGTTCTGTATCAGTTATCAAACACACTCCAAAAGAGTCAGTTTCAAACTGTCCTCTTCAATATCCATGTTTGCAGAAGGAGGATGTAAGTACAGAACTTTGGAGATTAATGGAACAAAACGAGGAAAGGATTCATAGTCCAGGCTGAAAATGTCCAATGCAAAAGAAACAAAACCAGAAAACCTCCAAACACACACAGAAATCAATATACAAATTCAGAATACTCAATTGATCCTTAAAGAACATTGAAGGATTTGTTCTTGCCCTGCTCTTATATGAACCTTGTGTGGACTTGGTGCTGCCAGATATATAAGTGTGCTTCCAGAACAGACGTCCTCCGGAGTCCATACTTCAGAGTATAACTTGTCAAGTCTGAACTACCAAGTATGCAAGTCGGAAATTTGTGTACCTGGTTCTGATAAACGCCCAGGAAGAGCGCACACACACACTAAACACACATGGAAAGCGAGTGTAACAAGAGGCAGGTGAAAGCAATCAGATAGTCACAAGGGAGGAAAAAAAGGGGCAAGGGCAGGAAACTGAAAAGAAAGGACTTTTTAAAGTAAAAATTTATAACACAAAAAATAACAGGAGGACGTCTAGAAGCGGAGACAACTGCAAGTCTCTCTAGTAGTTGTAATTATGGTTTCAGAAACAGTTACTCAGGTCCAAACTATGTACAGGAAACTAAGGAGGATAAATATTAGTGGATAGAAATGCTATAAAAACATTAACGATGAGGTGTAGAAGGTTCCATATCAGCAAAGTAAACTACTCCATGCAGTAGTGCAGCTGTGGTGACTGTATGCAGTGCAGACCCTTCTCCTGGTTTACATCTGGACTCTCGGCAGGGACCTCTGTCATGTTCTGTCAGCCACATCAGTGTAACTCAGTCTGGTTACACACACAAACACGCGTGTGTCTGCAAGGCACGCGGTTTTATCGCACATATAATTCCACCTCATTACCAGAGTGAATGAGAGCGCGCTGAGGCGGAAGGAACGTACCAATAATGTGAGAATAGAGCAGACACCTCTGTGGTTTCACTCCCTGATTAGAAGGAATGCCTGGGCCTGAAACTGAGGGAAGGAGGAAAAGAGGAAAAAGGTGACAACTCCAGGGGCAGTGAGGAAGCACAGACGTGGAAAGAAAGGGGGCTGTTTATCCTAGCTGGATGTTTGGCTCCAGCTACGATATTCACCCCTATCCTCTTATTGAATCAATAGCAGCAACCTAGATTTTTCTGCTGAAAAACGCCCAGAGTTGCAAAATAAGAGGTCTGAAATTTAAAAATTAATTTGAGGGAGGTTTGGTGGATTTATCCTCCTTGGATATTGGTCGGATTGGAATCAGGTCTGGACGTCATTAAAGTTGTGTCAGAACTGATCCTTCAGCAGACAAAGCGATCTGTGAATGGTAATATTGGGGATTTACTGCAGCTTTTATGGTAATCCTCGCTGGACACTGGTGTGAGGTTTTATTAACCTATAAACTTGAATTTGTCTCTGATGTCCACGCTGACAACCATGTCCAGCATAAAAGATCGTGTTAGAAACGCAAACTCGCTACACTTTCTGCTGATCTAGATTGCATTTAAAGTGTGCATATTGTTGTGTTATATGTAATGTTGTTAGTGTGGGTCACAGATACTTGATCAGTTTGGGATCTAGTGAATGTGAAGGCCAGGTCAACACCTTCTGTTCATGTTTTTTCGAGTTGTTCCCAAACTGTTTTTGTGTGTGTGTCTGTGGGGAAGGCTGCTGTCATCATGTAGTGTCGTTGCTATGAGGTGGGGGGGTGCGTGGTCTGGTCTAGGTGGGTGGTACGTGGCCACATGAATGAATGCCAGGTCCAAAAGTTTCCCAGCAGAACATTGTATTGTCACAGGATGGTTGATGATATTTACTTCTCCTGTCAGTGGTTTTAAATGTTGTGGCTGATGGGTGTATTTTGCCATGCACTCAAGACTTCTGCTAATTTAGTTATATGTCTGTTGTCCTCGTGTTGTTTATCGTCATAGGGTTTTTAATGTTTAGTTACCTGAACAAAGTTTGGTCAAAAATATCATCTTGAACTCATTAAAACCGATACGTGGAGTTGTGGAAATGAATGAAACCACAAAAGCTTTCAGAACGTAAACTCCAGCTAATCTCCTGAGCTGAATCTCTTTGATACAGTGGATCAATTTCTTTTCTGCAGCCCTGAGGGTCTTACACAATACATACTGTACTGGATACACATTTATGCAAAACGCATACACAGTGATAATAGAAATGAGCAGGCTGCCAAACATACCTTCTCTCCAGCCTCATTAATTCTCCCTTGGCTCTCAGCCGTAGATTGAAAGCAGTCGACCTGCTGCAGCAACGTTTTGATAAGTCGAGAATCTACTTGGAAGCTCTTTCAGTTTAGGTTTTATGTGCAGTACAAACAAGTGAGTGGTTTTATGAAATAGGCCGACACAGCCAGGACATGTAATGAAGGGGCTGCGCGATTATGAGTGTGTAAGTACGTCCAGTTGAGCAAATACAGAATAAATGTATGTTTCAAGGAGTTCAAACTTATTGTCACTAGATTGTTTGTATTAAAGATGATTTAAGTCAGTATTATCTGGAAAAATGGTAAACTTTGCTAAAACTGCATTCTAGGATTTACAATGGATGCGTTTTTTATTGTAAAACAAATACAGACCACAAAAACAAACAAAAAAATAGAGTTAAGTTGGAGAATCGGACTTGGGTTTACTTAGACAGGCTGCATTTTCTCATTACATTATAAAACCATCAAAAGTTGCCTGTGCATATTTGAGTGTAACCTCCCTGCACAGCTGAAATCCCCCTTCTGAAATTGAATCCAGACCATTGCAGAGCCTTTGGATAGATCAGTTACTGTTGTGATAAGCAGGAGTAACAATATTTCTTCCACACAGAGTTACAGTCTGGAGTCACAATATTATAATATTCGCAGGATTACCTTACCTCCTATAATAAGGCGATCAAATGACTAACAGCTCTCTCGTGGATCTTTCTTGCTCAAGGACATCAATCTCACTTCACTCTCTGCTTTTGTCAGACGTCGATTTTTGGCAAAACTGTCAGCCCCATCTTTCATTTTAGTCACTCAGGGCTGTAATGTCACTTTTATTTATCGACGGCTCTCTCCTCATCCAAATGTCCTCGTCATCTCAAACACGTCGTCTCTGTGAAATCAGAGATTTCTCGGTTTGTTTGGGTTGCTTGTGCTCAGAGGTTTGTGCGTGATCGCCTCGTAACGAACTCGAGTATGATCCCCCACGCCCCCCACCACGCTCACATTGAACTTGGCTCGAGTGCGGTGCTGTAGGGTTCACATATTTGTGACTAATGCAACGCTAAACCATTTAGTTAATTGTGCTGAACGCATAACATTTAACAGAGGCAGCTGGCATTCAAGGGACTGGCAGCTAACCCAAATATTCTCAAAAGAAAATGACACTATTGAAGTACAAATAAAGGATACTTGTTGCTTAACCCTTAATAGGACTCTCACTGAAATACTTGGAAATTCAAACAGTGTTAATGCAGGGCACAAGAAGACTATTTTACATTTGTGACATTTTCAAAAAAAAAATGTCATTTTCATGTAGAAAATCAAGAGTAATGAAGTTACCATATAGAGCCCTTCATAAATTAAGTTGAGTTCTTCATTATTTGGGGGACTCTTGTTATATGTAATACTAATGCTAATTGCTAGCTAACGCAACATTAATTTTGTGTTTCAGGGTTGTCCAAGCAGAAGTTGCATTTGCTACGTTACCCTACACAGTGGTTCCACTTATTTCTTGTAATATCTTGTAATATGGTGGAGAGGCTTCACTTGATAAAGTCCTCTGTGTTCTCCTTTGGTCAAATCGTCCATCCAGTGAGTGAGAGTGTAGGAGTTGGTGAATATAGTCCCATCAGTCAGAGTCAACTTTTTAAAAGAACATTCGCGGTTTCGGGGAGTGAGTGTATTAATATATTCTGCAAAATGTGTGTATTCCACATCCATTCTTGCCAAACAGTCCGTTGAAATACGCTAACCGATGTTTACAAGCTATAGTGTTTGAGATATTTTGCCTCCAGTTAAGCCCCGCCCCTCAAAAAATGTCACACTGTTTACAAACTGTGAAGGGGTCTATATGGTTCCTTGCACTTAAGTGGTAAAAAAGATGTAAACATGTGTTTATACCATTAAAACATAAGTGCTGATACAACATACACATTATCACGTCAATGTAAAGCCACTTCTTTGTACCTAATAAAGCAGTTGTGCTCACTGTTCATGCAGAGGTGGACCCAGCAGACCACAATGGAACCTGATTAGACTTGAGAATGTTTGCTTGATCATCTCTGACTGGCTGGCTGAAAACCACACACTTCTCAACCACCACTTCTCAATATGTGTGGAAGTGGAATCTCAAAATGCAGTTCCTCTCTCTGTAAAGGGTTCATTTTGACGTCCTGGTGTTCGCCTTCCCAGCTTTGCTGTGGTTAGCGTGCACAAGCCTGGCATTAGCTCACCAAATGCACAGAGTCCAACACTGACTATCCACCGATCACACTAGACAAACAAATTGGGAGCAAACAAATTGGGAGAGTTGGGATCCAAATGCGCACTGGCAAGGATCTAATCATCTAGCTGATTCTGTCTCGTTTGTCGTCAGTTCTCCTCTCATTTTCCGAGTGACTCAGAAAATGTACCCTAGAGCACTCTTTTTGTTTTTGTATTTGGTTGCCATTTGAGTATGAACCAAACTTCAAACTTGAATCTTGTGAATCGAGAGAAGTGCTCAACAAGACAAAGTCTGGCTCTTCGTCCTTAATGCTGAGTTCATTGATCTTAATAAGACATATTGCAGATGGCATCATGCTTTTATTGTGACAGGAGACATAAATGAAGTGTCTGTCTTTTGAAGAGGGTGAGTCATCTTTGGAGGAACATAAACCCATCACTCATGATAGGTTTTGCCACCGGTAGACTCAATGGAGCCAGTGCATTACCGGTTGTCATGTTCTTACCCATAGTTGTATTAAACATGTGTCCAGCAGTTGCACTGTAGAAAATAAAATGGAATAGCTTATTGTGGCAAAGACTAAGGATGCTTCAGAAAGATCTCGGGGACAAATTCAGGGTTCATGTAGTTCATGTTTTTCGCTCTGTCAATTATTTATCTTTGCCAAGTACGAGCACATTCATTTTCTCATTGTCACAGTGACAAACATAAGAGGGGTTCTTGCTAACAAACTCTGCCTCTATAGAAACGTTTCCAAGCGCATAACATTAAAATCGTGGCTGTGAACTTTCATCCAAAGTATTCAGGCACAATAAAATTGGTAATGAGGGCTCTTTTAGAAGATTTTAAGACCACGATTAGGCCACAGTTCTGGAAAGCACACCCAGAGTATGGTTGAAAATGGTGGGAATGTGAAGTCAACGTGGAAAATGGGCAAAGCAGTGTTGCTTTCAAGTCTTACTTCTGTTTATCTGCACTTGCCTCCTTCTATTTCCCCCACGTCCAGTGAAGACTGAGCCAGTTGGCCTTGGATTTATACAAGTTCCTCTACCCTTCATCACTGTCCTCACCCCTTCTTTCTGCTTCTTCAGTGCCCCAGTAAAATCATCAACCAGCCCGGCAGAGAGTTCAGCAGCACAAAGGACTTCCCCGATTCGGTGCTGCAGTTTGCTCGCAGCCACCCGTTGATGTGGCGCCCGGTGCATCCAGCCCTGCGCCAACCTGTGCTCGTAAAGGCGAACATTCCTTACAAGCTGAAACAAATTGTGGTGGACCGGGTTGAGGCGGAGGATGGGCAGTATGATGTCATGTTCATCGGAACAGGTACGTTTGTGTGATTCATTGCCTTTCTGAACTTAGGAACCTCTGCGCATTAGATCATTTTTTAGATCATTAGATGTTTTCGGCGCGACGGCAGTTTTTCCATTGGTCAAATGATGAATTATGTTTATACTGTGAACAATTAAACTTTCCACTCCGTCAAGAAACAAGGTTGTTGTGGCTAAGAACGCTACGAGGTAAAAGAGAGGTGGAAGTTTTATTTGTGCTCTGCAAAACATCCAGTCTGTGCTTGTTTTCAGATAGCGGTACAGTACTGAAGGTCATTGCCCTGCACAGTGGGAACAGTTTAGAGACAGAGGAAGTCACATTGGAGGAGCTACAAGTCTTCAAGGTAAACTTTATTCCATCTGCTCCGGTTATATTTCTCTCAGAGGAAGTGGCTACTTCCTCTTCAATCTTTTTTTTCCCCCCACTTATTTTTACACAGCAGGTCATTCATTGTTATAGATAACATTACTTTCACTATGTCTCTTAATACCTTGTTTGCAGTCAACCGATAATAGATTGGAATCCTTAGTGTAAAAAATCAGTTTTAAAATATTCTCTTTTTTGATTCCCTTCACATCTGTTTTCATTGCAAGCCGTTCTACAGATGTTGAAATAACTTATAACTATTTTTTTCTTTTTTCATTACTGCAGGTGCCAACTCCTATTACATCAATGGACATTTCAGTGAAAAGGGTGAGTTGGCCTGACTGTATTTATTAACATTAATGTCCATGTCTGTCAACCTAAATGAAATGTTATCTTCGTCACCCCTCTTTCTGTATTTTATTTATTTCTTTCCTTCTCTTCAAACAGCAAGCCTTGTATGTGGGCTCTCCAGCAGGTGTAGCGCAGGTGAAGTTGCACCGCTGCGAGACTTACGGGAAAGCCTGCGCCGAGTGCTGTCTGGCCAGAGACCCTTACTGCGCCTGGGACGGGTCTTCCTGCTCACGATTCCTCCCCAACAGCAAACGCCGCTTCCGCAGACAGGACATCAGGCACGGAAACCCCACGCTTCAGTGTGTGGATCAGAATCCGAGTGGTAAGTGTTCGCCCCTGTTTGGAGCCTTGTCCATAAGCTTCAATGCCTTCCTTGTATGTTTTTTTTCTTTCTACTTCTTTTATTATCTTTTACAAATTTGAAATTCGTCCATAATATCAAATATATATATATATATACATATATGCAGGGACCCAGGTGGGACTTGAACCCACAATCCCCAGCTCTGTAGGCTGATGCCTTATCCATTAGGCCATGAAAAGAAGCAGCACACCAGAGTGGCGGCTTCGCCAACAACTAAACCACCGCCTGTTATTGTGTGGCCATAGCTTGTTATTGTGTAGAACTATTTCTTGGCTCTTGGCTGCTTGGCCTAATATGCTCCAGCAAAGATCAGTCAGGCCAATCAGATTTTGTTTAGGCTAGCGTCATGGCACAATGGACAGAACAATAACAGCGACATAGTCGTATCATATCATGCGTTGTCTGAGAGCCATGGAATTATATTTGTTGACAACAAAATGACTCTGATTGGAGGACAATCCAGTTGTGTGCAGAGACTTTTTGTCCCCTCTGCATTGGTCGAAACATGCCTCCATATTGAGACAGGTGGGAGATTAAAGTAGACAAATACCAAGAATATGACTTACAACAAAGATGTCCTATACTGCACATGCATGACTGACACTCCTTTTTAAGAGGAGATTGTTAATTAGTCAGGTTATACATTATTTTGGGGGCCTAAACTTTGATGTACCTTTCAGTCTATGTTCATCTTTGTGCTGTGGCAAGGGCATTAATCGTATTATTCACTCTAAGCTACGAAGACTAACTAAGATTTCACTCTTGCAGAAATTTGAATGAAGATTCTGTTCATGTGTTTTGTAATAGTATATCTTTGAGGATCCTTCTCAGGGTGAAAGTCTTTTTTCTCCAGATGTACAAGGCAGATGAACTGAACCAATACGTAATTAAATTATTTGTGAGTTTTCTATGCTTGTGTCAGCTGGAAAAAGACAAGTGTCGTGGAGAAAGCGGATAAAGCTGATGTAGTGGAAAAATGTAAATACAGACAAGAGAAGTGAAATTGTGCTGGTGAGTGGCAGGGTTAAGAGAAAGTATGGATGTGTTTGCTCACCTGAGTGTATAGAACTGAGCCGATGAAAGATGCTTCCCTCAAAGCCTCTGGGTGAACCTAACTCTAGGTTTCTTTGTGGTGCTATCATGCATGTCATGTTTAATAAAGGGAGGTGTTATGTTGTTCTTAAAGAGAGATTACAAATGTCAGCACTGTTTGACAAGTTGTTCAGCTATTCCTACAATTTAATCCTAAATTCTGAAGTTCACTGTTCATGCACAATAAGTGTCGTCAAACAAGCTTGGGGATTAAATTGACAAAACGCACAAAGCAAAACATGTGGAAATGAACCATTTAGGGTATATCTATATAAAAAATAACAGGTAGCAGTTGTTGCATGTGGGTTTGTGTAAGGCTGTTTCTTGGTGTTGCATCAGTGACAAGCAGAATTTGAAAGAAAGTGCTCTTTCTCCTGTTTCCAATCTTTCCTCTGTACTAAGCCCTTGGACTGCTGGCCCTGGCTTCACACTGAACAAACAGATAAGGAGTGGTATCAGTCTTTTGATCCAGTTCTCATCATTCAACCCGTGAGAACAATGACTGTATTGCAAATATATACTGACTTGTTTCATTTAGATACATACATCCACTGTATATACACAGGATAAGAGGATAAGATATAAAGCCACATGACAAAAACACATGGAAAAGGCACTTTGAGGGCTTCACTTAGACTTTCACAATAGATGAAAAGTGTAATAAGAACTGTGCCATTGCATTTTTAAGGGAATGTGTTTAACTTTATATGTCTCTTCCTCTCTCTTAAACAATACAGCAGGGCTGCAGCTGACAGTTATATTTTAGATCATTACATTAATTCATTCGTGTTTTATTGTTTGAGCTTCTAATATAATATTGAGCAAATAATCTAATCTTTGTTTTTTCTATTAATTTTCCAGTTGTCAAGGAATGTCGTAGTTAACACAAACTAATATGTATGATTTCTATAATTAATCTTTCTTAATTTAAGTTAAACATTGTTCTTTTTCCATAATAAATTTATTATATCTATGAATATAGAATAAATCTATGGAAGCCCTAAGCAGCCATGCGTTCGCATATTATTTATTTATTTATTTATTATTTATTATTATATTTTTGTATTAGTATTAGTTTTCCAATGATAACAAGTTGATTTCCTCTTGTTTTCTCGAGATCGAGATTGGCAGATCTTTACTGGAGCGTAATCAGCTCCCTATGGAGTGACACCAGACCACTTTTCCTCTGCAGAATTTGTATAAACTTGTACATTATGGTACTATTTATCACAAGATTTTGGTCTTTTAGTATAGACCTAAATACATAAATATGTTCTTTACTATATTCTACCATTAATAAGCTTAGATAGTGAAATTACTTTTGCTAATTATAATTACAAATACAGCTGTATTATAAACTTGCACATGGTTGCTTAAACTAATTTTCTGCTGTTACGTCAAAGAAAATTTAATTTTGTATCAGTTTAATTGATCTGTGCATAGCAACACTTTCCATTACCATCTGCTCTACTGAGCGTTCAGTCCTACAACACTAGCTTGATGCTTGATATTTAGCCTTGAAGAATAAAAACTTCTCTGTTCCTCCACAAGAAGACCTCGATGTGACGGAGGACAGGATGGTATACGGGACTGAAAACAACAGCACCTTCCTAGAGTGCGTTCCCCGCTCTCCCCAAGCCACCGTCACCTGGCTAGTGCAACGGGACGACCGCAAGGAAGAGGTAAGACGGTAGTGACTTATCAGACCAAGATAATGAAACGCCATCCAATGTGGACGTATCTAGAGGGTGGAAAGGCTTTAGGAGACAGTTTTGGGGTGGAAGGGAACTTCTGGCAGATGATGGCCTGAACAACTGCCTTTAAATGTGAGAGCGGAGTGTGAATTTGGCACGTGGTTGACACATTTGACAGCCATTCGACATATGGTTGAAATTAAGCCGTTATTTTTTTTTTCCTTTCAAAGCAAAATGCACAATCGTTCTTTTCTCTTGGATAAACACTGAATACCCTGCAAACCCCGACCACATGCCACTGAAAGCTTAAGCGTCATTCAACGGCTACTGCCCACTGTGACTTAAACAAAGTGGTTCAAAGGCGCTACTTAGAAAACGATGTTGCTGTGCGCGCCCACATCCACGGTTGCCCTTCGTCTGTTTGAGGTTATGTTTCCTCCAAGCCCAACCGAATGCCTCGGTCAGCCATGCAAGTATTAAGGCATTACCACCCCTCTCCAGTTCCCTGAAAATAAACATTTGGCTGCCACTCTAGCTGACGGGGCTGCCATGTTTGTGTTGGCACCGAAGGGCAGTTAGTGAGAAGCTGAGGGATAGAAAAGTCCGTAGATGAATAGGGACGGCACAAAGACTTTGGGTGGAGGCTAAAGAAAGGGAGCATTATAGAAAAGAAAAGAATAAAAACTGACATTGACATGATTTTGTGGTACATTCTTGCTGTTGCAGTTCAAGCTGAGAAAACAACACAAACAGCCCCACGCTATGAAGTGAAGATTAAATGGTGTTTGCCCAAATTATATTGAACTCTTTCTACCGCTTTCACACTTTGATGGGCAATTTTCAGTGTTTTTCTTCTCCGGGCATGGCAGAGGTTCAAACAATGCCCTTGTATTATTTAATAATCCCAAGGAGCGTGTACTAATTCGGGTCGACTCACGGTCAGATTTAAATGTTTCTTTTTGTAAGATGGAGAGCAACAGTTTAATTTGTGTTTTTCCAAAGTTCCAAGTTACAGTAAAAATATTTTAGTGTTCTCGAACAAAATTTAAATTGATGTTTGCCTGTTTTAGGATAAGTTATTCTTAAAATTCAAACATTTCACAGTCCCACATGTTTTGCTACTTTTATGTAAAAAAAAAAATACAATTGTGTCTTTTCTTTTCTTTCCCAGCATCAATTAAAGTCAGTGATGGTCAGTTTTAGTTATAAATACACATCCATCAGGGATAACATTGTGACCACCTTCCTAGTATTGTATAGGTCTCCCTTGTGCCTCTGAAACAGTTGTGACTCATCAGAGAATGGACATAGGTCTTCTAAAGGTGTTGTTAGTGGGGGTCTTATTGACTGTATATACTATGGACAAACCCATCATGACATCACCCATTGGATTCTGAACCTCGAAAATGAAGCCCAAAGTGGGGGGCACCGTGGTCGCCATGTTGGATGAGCTTTTTAACATGGGGGGTCTATCGGGATTTGCTTCCTTTTGGAGCCAGCCTCAAGTGGACACTCGATGAACTGCAACTTTTTGCACTTCCCCATGGGCTTCATCACTCAGACCTGGAGGTTTTCTGCTTGGTCCAGTGCATCTCACAGACACTTGAGTTTCAGGATCTAGTGACTTTGGAGACCAGGTCAACATCTTGTGCTGTACTTCATGTGTTTTGAGTTGTTCGTTGTGTGTGTCAGGCTGCATCATGCTGGCCATCAAAGAGTGTCATTGCTTTGGTCTGGTCTAGGTGGGCCAGACATGTCTAAGTTACATCCACAAATGCCAGGTCCCAAAAAGTTCCCCAAAAGAATATTGAATTGTCACTAGATCGTCAATATTATTCACTTCTCCTGTCAATGTTTTAATGTTGTGGCTGATTGGTTTAAGTACATCTATATCACAGTTCTCTCTTTTCAACTCCCAGGTGAAGCTGGATGACCGCGTGATGTCCACAGAGCAGGGTCTCCTGTTCCGTCGCCTCTTCCGTCAAGACGAGGGCGTGTACATATGCCGCTCCAGAGAGCACGGCTTCACGCAGACCCTGACCCGCCTCACCCTCGAGGTCCTCCAGGGGGACACGGTGGACGAGCTAATGGCGCGTGACAACACGGGCCTCTCCGAGTCATTCAAAGACCGGTCCATGGGAAGTTTCCGGCCCTGGATGCCTTGCAGCGCGTACAGCCGGGCCGGCTCGTCGAGCCAGATCGGGCAGTCGCGCACGTGGTTCAAGGATATCATGCAACTCATCGGGCCGTCGAACCTGCCGCACGTGGAGGAGTACTGTGAGAGGATGTGGTGCAACGACAAGCTGAGGAGGAAACACAAGAGCATGCTGGAGAAGTACCGCCAGGCGCAGGAGAGCGCCAGGAAGGCTCGTAGCAAAAGCTCCGGGGAGCGCAACCGGACGCCGCGGGACCTACGGGCCTGGGAGGAGTAAGCAGGAGGGGACAATAGACGGACAAAATGAAAGAAGACTGGTGAAAAGACCAGTCCAAACATTCCTTCTTTCATTTATAAGAATGTAGAAGATCTGAACCCTGAAAAGAAATGTTAAAATCTAAAGCTTAACTGAAAAGCTTCTTCCTGCTGTCTTCTTAATATATTCAGTAAGAAGTGAGACGGTGTGTGTGGGAGGTTTTTGGTTGTAAAGTTGGTGTATTAAATGCATTGGCTATGGTCTTGGCTGTGGCACTAAGAAGACAGATGTGCTCGCTTGTCAGGAAATGCAGCACGACGAGAGATCGCAATGCTGAACTGAAGCTGTTGTTACTGATGTGACGTAGACGTAGAGATTTTTTTTTTTGAGAAAAAGAGAAAAGACACTTTCAAATACACCCTGAGGATGCTTTTTAAAACCTTGCCTACACAGGACTCTTCCTCCTCTTCCTCTCACACTTCTATTCTCGTACTGACATGACAGGCACTTCTTGCATTCCCACAAGTCTTTTTTCCTCCCCTCCGATGTGTTTCACCCTCAGATTTATAAACCATATGTATTCCTATGGGCTGACTTTACCGACAGCAGACGACGTTCCGTGTTTTCGCTCTTTGAGTTCGGCTCGTGTCAAATTATTCATTTCTCCACACACGCGCTTCTATGCTGATTCTTTTTTTTTTTCTTTTTCTGAACAGTCACTGGATTCATTTCATCCTCGCTCTGCATCTAATTTGGTCTCTTACATTTCAGCTCACTTTGCAGCGTGTTTGTAAGAGGATCTGGTGAAGCGGGCAAGTTATACACGTTTACAGTGTCTGGTCTTGCCAGCACACACACACACACACACACACACTCATCACACTGAAGACATAAGCTCAGCTCGCTCACACTGCCGTAAGACGACTGTTGACGGTTCAACAGATTAAAGGCACGTTGCTTTATTTTTAATCCTGTGGGTTGGACCATTCCATTACACACCAGCTAGACACATCAATCCTTTAAAGGACATTTCACAAATTCATGCTTTTGGGGGCAGTGAAATGTACTAAGGTCGGGGATAATCCAGATATCGAGATACTTCTCTGATGAACCTCATGCATGGCAGTAACATTAAAACATATTCAATAAGAAAGCCAGTAAATAATCATTATTTTAGTGTTTTGTTTGTTACTTAATTGTCAGATAAATGCACAATAAATGATTTCAATGATGATTTTCCAGTGCCCGAGGACACATTCTCAAAGTGTTTTTTTTTCTTTTTATCTCTACAACCACTAGTCAAAAAAACTTCTGCAGGAGACTTTAAGCCACCACTAGACTCTATTTCCCCGCAGTTTCTCACTCTCTCCACTGATATCAGGGAACAATAGAAGGGGTCAAGTGAAAAGGCGGCCTCCTCTTGTAACTTCTGCTTTGTACATAGTAGTTTTAAGAGGATTTTCAGTTTGAAAACAGACTAATCCACGTTGACTCGAGCTTTGCTGTTAAAATATAACTCTTGCTGTTAACGGTTCCAAAAATGGTATTCCTTCAAAAAGTAAGGTCAGATCTGGGTTCAATGTCGGTGTAGATGTAAGGGGGAAAAAAAGAAACAGGTCCCTCCATTTTATTCTGAATTCAGTCACGTTCTAAATGTATAAATTCAATTTGATTCTTCAGTTTTATTTGTCCAGTGTCAACAACGATTCAAATTGTCTAAAGATGTTTGAAAGAACCCAAAGCCTTTAACTACCAGAGCGGTGCTAAGATGATGGAGGCAAGAGAAAGAAACTCTTAAGAATCTTATTACACTATGGAGAGACTAGAAGACAGCCAGGTAGACACAGAAAAGGGGAAAGGAGAAACTCACCTTACACTCAAGTGCAAGAAGTGTTAGTAATATACACAGCATACCTATTAAAATAAAAGACATCAGCATAGACCTAAGGAGGTCCAATTTGGATGGAAATTAATCTAGACATACACAACCGGCCAAAGGTTGTAGAACAGCATCAGTGTCCTCTGGTATACTTGGTCAGAGCTTCATCCTACAGCAAGATAATGACCCAAGACTTTAGTCTAAGCTCTACCAGAACTACCTCAGGATAAAAACAAGACGGAAAGCTTGAATAACATGGAGTGGACCATGGCCCAGTCTCTAGACTTTAACCCCATGGAGCTGGTTTGGACAAAAGAGTGAAAGCAAAGCATCCTACAAGTGACACACATTTCTGGGAACTTATGCAACAAAATTGGGAAGAACTCTCTGATAAATATTTGATTACCATTTTAGAAAGAAAGAATGTCACAAGTGTGTCGGAAGTTTAGAATATATTTCGGGTTATACATTGATTCCATGATATATTTTTTTTTCTTCAGTTGTTTATTTGGGTGATGCTTTCATTTCATAATGAAATGAGACATTAAACTGCAAACATCGTTTGCAATGTTGGTGTGTTCTAAAACTTTTGACCGGCAGTGTAAACACAATGGTGTTTCTATCCCATGAGCCCTTTCGTTGTTTAGAATCATACCAGACGCAACATTAACACCAGTAAACTTTGCGACCTCTGGTGACATCAGTGGCGTGTGAATCACTTCTAAGATGAGAAACAACAACAGAGGAGTGGATGTGGGCCGAGGAGGGAAGTGAGGTTTTTATTATTAGAGGGAAAAAAAGAGGTACTATAGGCATCTTATGAAGGCTGTATTCAATGTTTGGAAAGATATTAAGTTACCACAGTTTATCACATAGTGAGCATTTTATTTAAACGGTGGCACCTTTTTATCCCAGTTTGTGGAGCAGTTAAACGAGTTTTACTCTTTCAGAGTTTGTTTTCTTAGTTTGAGGATTGTGTGGAGTGGTTATTTTACTATACTTATGATGTTTTCTGTAAAAACAGTGCTTCTGTTGTAGCGAAAGAAAATGAGAATGACAAGAGGAGGGTACGTGTGAAACACGGGATAAGAAAGAGGCGGAGACTTTACATTGATCAGCTAATTGTTTTCAGTCTATTTTATATTTTAATGTTAGAATATAGTGGAGGTGGCTGTGGTCTGTAAAGCTGGCAAAATTAAATATTTCTCCTGTTATAGTGGTATCCTTAACTTGTTTGAGCTTCTGTTATTTTCTATGTTGTGACTCACTGTCATCATAAAATAAAGAAAAAAACATTGTTATAACTATTATTGTAAGTAATGTGTAAATGTCTCTTAACAGGTTCCTTTTAACACAAGACAGAACCTTCAGAAGGTTTTTATTTCCCTTTACGGTTCACTTTACATTTAGTGATTTTTAACAAATATGGAAATTACAGTTGCAAACAAAAAATATGTTATTTCTGACTAAATGCAGTTTATTTTTGCATGTTCACAAACAAATGCATTTTAACTACTGCACAGTTGCACAGAGTTTGTTTGTGGTTGTGTTGCATGTGACATTTTATATTTTTAACATATGCTGACGATGTCCTCCTTTCTACAGCTATTCGTGTTCGGTGCAGTTTGTTAAAAACATGGGCTTAATGTTCAACTGTTGTAATTTATGATGATTCCAACACTCATATCGTGATACGGTGTAAAAATCTGCAGAAGTTTCTCTGATTTGCGCTCCTTCTACTTGGTGTGGAGCTTATTAACAGCTCCACACGTCCACAGATCCTTTATGTAGACAGGAGGTGGAGTCAGCAGATTTAAAGCTACATGTATGTGTCATTAGAACATTGAATACTGAATCCTCAAACTTGTCTGGAGTCCAAGTAGCACATAAATATTTCATATTTTACTTTTTCTGAACCATAGAATGCAGTGACTTTAACATTTACGCTCGTGTGTATGTGGATCCTTGGGTTAACACTTGGTGAACTGTCCCACCGTTCTGTTGTAAAAACCTGTGCCGTGGGGTCTCCGACATAAAGAGCCCAGTTTAAATGTGTATTTATGTTTTATTTAAGTGTCTTTCTTTCTATCCTTCGTGCATGCTATGAACTTGTATGCTATTTAACACAATTAAAAGTTGTTTTTTGTAACATAAAGGTGGTCTCTCACTGGGTAGTTTACGCAACATTATTTGCAGCTCTTGCAGAGAGCAAGGTGACAAACTATGTATTGTATTGTAAAATGTATATCACGGTATTTTTCAAAATTCAGATAATATCATGGCATATTACTGTTTTTTTTTTAATGCATAATCGCATGCACAATTACGGTTTAATTTATTTTGACATATTTAAACATATTTAAACTGCTATGTGTGTAACACCATTAGCAGCGCGATTGGTAAAATAGCTAAAATAGGGGACACTTTCGGGGACAGCTATAACTGGGGTACATGGATGGGGACTCTCCCCAGAAATCAGGGACATCTGGTCACCCTAAAAAAAAAAAAAATACAAGAACAAAAAAAACAAAAAAAAAACGGCACCTTTTATTTGGCACAAGTCTTATCGTTCTGCCACTTAATTTTTTGGACCTTTCCATCTTCACCACACCTCACAGTGACGCAGTCATACCATGTGTGTTTAGAAGTGCTACACTGAAAATGGTCCAGTCTGAAACAGTGACTTACGGAGCAACATTGCACACGCTGTACAATCAAATACACCGGTATGCTGGTTAAATTAAAAATTCATATCATAACAGGAAAAAATACCGGTATTTGGTATGAACCGGTATTACCGCCCAGCCCTAGAATTAAGACACTTTTTTTAAACTGTAAGGTTCAATGAAACCAAGCCAAGCTCTAGGTAATAAATAACCTGCAGGCTACACACCTGCACTGAGGCTATTTGGCACATGCAGACATTCTCTTCCCTGACATAATTAGCCATGTCTGCTTTAATTTATTTCCGAGTATGTGATTTTTTTTTATTATTATGTTATTTTCAGAGTAATCTAACCTTGTGAATACAGAACGCATGCAGGTAATGGGGGTTCCTACAGTACTGCGGTTATATTGACATGTGCGTATCTCGACAAAAGTTCTGCTGGTATCCACACTCTGTGTGCGTGCACAAGCATTTAAATGTCCTCATAGTAGCAGGAGGACGTGTGTGTACTTATGGCTGGAGATTTACAGGCCCGGTGTTGGCCCGTTGCATTACCAAGTTGCTGAGTCTGCCCATGCATGGGATTGGAAAGTAATTGGGCTTTAACGTCGGCAGAGATGTGGAGGAACAATGGCTGCTTGTCGCCACAGCAAACAGACCAGCCAGTAAAAATGAAACCTGCAACTGAACCCACTAAACGACTTCACACTCTGGCAATTACTGCAACCACAAAACACACACAAATGCAGGATGACTGTTTGCACATGCTTTTTACACAGAAGGTCTGCATGCTCACAGACGGGCCAACAAAGAGACTTTAATGCATTCGCAGACTTGTGCAAAATTTCAAAATACCACTTCTGGTGTGTGAAAGGCTCCAAAGTTGCATCAGTGTTCAAGCTGGAGTAATTAAGCTACAGAAATCAACATAAGCACAGGGAGTGATGAATCATGCGGAGGATCATTGTGACACAACATATTAAGAAATAATAAAACTAGGGCTGTCAATGGATTTAAATAATCACATGGTTTACATAATTAACACGCAATCCATGCAAATTAATCACTTTTGTTCGTTTTTAAACGTAGGGATATTTTTCAAGAAGTCTCCCTGTTCAGTTTATAACTCAGCTCACATCGACCATATGTCCCAAGGAGACCTTGTATCTTGTGGGACAAACCATGTGGCAGAGCTCTGAAGCTGAACTTTCTGCTTCTCTAGTGATTTTTTTTTTTTTTTTTTTTTTTTACTATAACCACACTTGTGATTGCTTTCCACAGAATTACTCCTGTGACTAGTACTTGGTGATTTCCTAAATGTCAGGCCAGGGCTGAGGTCATAAGAGAATGTACGTGAGCTTAAAAGTTTTGGAATTAAAAAGAAGTTTGCTTTGACAGCCCTAAATAAAGCTGATTAAAAAGCCCTGTTTTTGAGATAAGGGTTGCTTTAATCAGAATTGTGATTTCTCTTGAGTGCCAGAGGTTTATCTGATTGGACCTCTCCACTCTGAGGACAGTTCTTGAATTAAAGTTTCTCCCTTAGTTTATTAGATTATGCACAGATATGGAGTATTGGTGCCACTAAAGTGTGCCAATCTGTAAATTGTACTTTTCAGGCAATTTAATAAGGTGCTGGATATCTGACACACACAGATGTGGAAATTGGAATGATCTACAGAATAAGAGTATCTGTCTGTGTAAACTGTTTGGCTGTGTGTCAGTGCTTGATGTGGTTGCCTCACTATATTGGATTCTAACTACAGTATCCACCTAATTTATTTCAAAAACAACTACCAGTTCAAAGATGATGCTTATTTTTCCACTTCTTAGGTAATCCCAACCACCTAAATACCTTGATCTGATCTTAAAGAAATTAAGATGCATTCCAAACAAATGCTTGGGTCTCAGGAGGTTAAACAAGAAACTGGACTGGACAGACCAATCCAACAGACTTGACAAGAAAGGCAAGAGCAGATTACATGCTAAGGAAACATAGGTGCAGGGAGCTCTTCTGAGGAAGTTGTTTGACCATCTTACATGGAGAGGGATGGAGCTGGAGATTGGTTAAGAAGGCTAGCTCGGCCTTAGAAGTAGAACCAGTAGAAGTAGCAAAGCTGTCATCCAGTGTGAAGGAGTGTTACCACAGGCCCTTCCTTCCTGCTGCTGCAAAGACTATACAATCCAGCCTGATCCAAGCAGACCACACACATTGGATAATCGAATACAAACTGTAATACCCTTAATGTCTGTGCAGTATCTTTTGTTTAGGAAGTGCACTGATCGTGGCAGAGATCCAGAGGCTGCTCATACATAGTTTGTCATCTTTCGCATGTTTTCCGCCTTTGTTCCCATATCACTCCACTTCACCAGTACATTAAGCACTGTTCACTGTTCAGCACTCATTAAAACAAACAGCATGTTCATATCTTTAGTGTTTATGGGGAATGAAATGGACTCCAACTAGCAGTCTCTGTTTGCAAGCATGAAATGGCACGTTCCCACAATCAGCCTTAGAAATTATCTTCTTTTTTTTTTAATATATGGACAAATGCAAGTGCACAACCACATAATAGCATTAAATGTTTGGAAAATTTCACAAACACCCAACGGTAAAAAATGCTTTTGGTGATGGCTTTTCATTGCGTTACATGCACTCATTACACACCCAGACTGTAAACTATTAAATCCGGGTTTCCAAGTTTCAGATGGTGATCAGAGACCAGTTTGGGTTAAACGAAAGAATGCTTGTCCAGTCCTGGGTTTCCAGAAAATGACCAGCGATGACCTCCACTAAAATTACATCTAATGGGACTGACGCTAAACTACAGCGCTGTGCCTTCCCTCCAAAACAGATGAGGCTTCTTGGAAACCTTTAGTTGTAAAGCATAGTCCTTTTTGTCCTGTTTAAACTGTAACTATGGAAATACCCATGACCAGTTTACGGTGATTAGAAGATCTTAAACATGTATAAACGCAACTAAAAGCCATCAGAGTAATGCTCATTTAATTGGTCTAATGGTATTAAATTAGTCTATTTGGATGCATTTAATAGACATAATGGCCCAAACTGAAAGGACTTTAATTGCTTTAATAGCCCATTGTTTAGCTCTTAATGCAACATGAGATTCAGCCAATAATAAAAAAAAACCTGATAAGGAAAAAGGTGAAGAATTGTTTAGAGAACAAAATCCGACAGAAACAGTGGTTAAATACATATAATTATGATTAATATCGACTCATGGATTAGAACCAGAAAGCTGTTCTGGGAGGCACCGACATGTAGCTCTGTACAGTGTAAGGCTAGTCCCTGTATGTGGGGGTTTTAAAACATACATGGACTCATAAGTTGGGAAGGTAAGAAGTTCAAACAAATAGTAGAATAAATACTGTGTGACTCCTCCCCCCCCAAAAGCCCCGATCTTATGCTTAAGTTCTCCAAGGTTCTGCAACAACCTCCCTGCAACGTAGCTTAAAAAACTCCAAACACCAAACTGATTTTCGTTTATTATTGTAATTACAGTACAACATGATCTAGTGACTTCAGGGTTTACACAAGTGTCCCTTTTGTTATAAATCATTGGAAGTTTTACTATTAGACCACAATATGTTGTCTGGTACCATCTGTCTGGTCCATGAACGTAACTGTCTCCATAGCTTTGGAGAAATTCATTGGAACTGGAAAGATTGTTGCTGATAGCTGCTGTTCCCAGGACAATAAACATCCTCTGGATGTGATTAAAGTGAGCATGGGAAGGTAAAGGGAGTTTTTTGTTCCTTTTAAGATTCCAGCTGTTGCTTGTCTAGAGAAGTGTTTTTTTGGTTCACTTTTGTTTCCACACTTTTATTTAGGAGAGACCAGAAATGCACTGTTTTCGGTGTCTTTGCTAGTTTCCCAAGATGCATGAAGCCACAGTCATGTGTTTAAGTGTGCCCATATAGGTTTTACATTTAGAGCTGTGGCACAGACTAACTTTATAGCCTCTGATTTAAGTTTATTACAACACCTCACAACTTTATTGCTCAGAGGTGGTTCTAGCGTGTTGAGTTCTGTTGGTAAATGGTAAACATTTTATTCTGGTAGACTACAAACAAGTTTCCTCTTGTTCCACTTATTTTTGTTTAATGTCTTGTTCACCTTGTGGAGCTTCCTGAACTCTTTCCTAATGATTGTGTTCATGAGATTTTGTATTTACGCCTGAGTGCTGGACAGTGTCACACTGAATGCCTGCCGACAAATCTATTTAACCTACTAATTTAAGTCTGGAAACATCTGAAACATCTCTCACAGATGTCATAGAGTCATAGAAAGTCCTCAGGACTCAGTAGATGTATGTCTGCCCCAGTCTTTCTTCTACTAAGGTTTCTGGTTTACTTGAAGACACACATCTACTGTCTCCATTCCAATTGTGCATTCTCTGGATGTTCACCTGTGTATGTTTGTGCCTCCAGAAATCTACCACTAGCTCCTTTGTGTCTCCCAGATTTAGCTGAAGACAATTTCCCTGGCACTGGTCTACAAAATGTTGTAGATGACAGTTAGCCAAAAGGTATCAAAGGTTTGCAATGTAGGGGGAGAAAACAAAGGGCCACATCTGTCATGTTCCACTACTGTGTGCACCAACTTATCCATCGACTTAACAAGTTGTTTGACGTTGAAAGCACTAGAGAAATGAAAAATGTGACAGTGCTCCCAGGCTTCTATAGGTAAGAAAGCTCTATATTTAAGTATGGGTCCACGGACAGAGTAGGAAGAGGAGCTGCAGGGTGACTATGTGCTGTATGTTGGGGTCAAGGTCGGGGCGCGGCGAGTGTGGTGATGGTGACTTATTAAATCTGAAGATGCAGTTCCAGTCATTCGTCCTCTTCTGGTCCCTCACATGCTGATAGTTGCTCACATGAGATATGAGAGATGGTTTCAAAGCACTTCCAATCTCTGCAGAAGTTGTTTTGTTGCAACTTGTACACTTTTTCCCTCTCTGAATCTCCTCCTCTGCTCCCTTTACATAGTCTCCAGGTCTTTCTTATTTCCTGACTTGAACGTCCAACTCTTACCCTTTGATATTTGAACTAAGCCTTAAGTGTAGTACTAGACATTTTACATTGATTGCAATTTGTTAAAAGCAGATCAGAGGAGCTCTTAAGGTCCAATATGACTGGTAGTGATTAAGTTTTCAAAGCACGAACGATTGGAGTGTGCCTAAGAAATCCACGGGGAGTTGGCTGTAGATGTAAAGGCACCACTTTGAGTGATGAAAATTAATCTACAGAGACGGTACTGGCTGGGATGGAGCGATGCTGAACTGATATTTCACTTAGAACATTCCAGTTTATGAAGAACGTCCCTCAAAAGGAAAAAAACATTTGCAGTCGACCGTTCAACCAGGCTGCCCTGGGGACCTGAGAGTCTGAAATCCACATCCACATGCATTTGTCGGCTGACATGGACAACATTTTTCTCAGTCTGTCTTCATCCTAAGCCTTTGTGCTTATCGCAAAGTCGAGGTAAATGTCTCAGTATCTCGACAAGCAGCTTCACATTGCATTATTTTGGATGAGATGATTTATTAAGGTTTATTGTCCTTCAGATGGAATGGAGTCATCATTACTGTTATACAACTTGAAGCCGGTATTTAAATATTAAAAAGACCAAATAAATCTTGAGTTTGCAAGGTCATCCAGACTTACACATGCCCTAGATAAGACTATTAGTCTAGGTTGATATGGAGAATCAAGAAAAAGCATCAAAGCTTAGTCCAGGTTTCTTGATCGATATCATGTTGAAGACCTACGCTGTAATTGATGTTACTGTGTGAATTGCAGGTGTTTCTTTTGCTGCTGTGTTAACTATCAAATCGGTATGGTCCAGAATGGTCCAGAAAGGCAGAATAAGCAACAAAAGGAAATAAAGGAAGGAAGAAAATAAAGGAAATCGGATACACTAAAAAGCAAGGCATCACTCAGAAAAGAAGGAATCACAAGAAGCCGAAGAGAAACATGAGGGTACGTGAACAGCTAAAGCCAAGATAAGAAAACAGATAAAAGCACAGACAGGAACAACTGAGAAACAAGCAGGTTGCTTGACAGAAAACCTGATAAAGGGAAAGGCAGGGATAAACATACATAACCTCTCTCACACATACACACACACACAAACACACACAGACACACAGGTGAAACTAATGAGGGCAGAGCACACAATGAGAAACCAAACAATCAGAGGAAGTAAAGCAAGAAACAAAATACCAAAGAAGAAACTTTTAAAACTGAAAATAGAAACAGAAAGAAAACCAAACAGGAAACAGCAAAACAAGACATTGACCAGTGCAGTGTCTCTGAAATGTTTACATTTTCTATTATGCAAAACATGGAAAATTCAGATTCTTCTCCATGCGCAAACTTTAATTTCTTAAAGTCTGATAAAATAAGCTTTGGACCTGAAATAAAAGGTGTGTAAATAGCATTAATAATACAGACTATTGTCATTAAGACAACTAACAGCATTACACTGGGGGATAATGAATTTGACAATAACCTTTGTACAGTATGTTTGATGGCAATATTGTATTCTATTGTAGTGAAGGGGAAACAAATGAGAATGGGGGCAGGATCCGAGAAGAGGAACGGAAAGACTTGACGGTGGAGTACGGTAAAGAAAAAATAGATCATTATGGTACAGGTGGTAGACTGAGACCTGAGGAGACAAATGGCAGAAATTAGGGGAAAAAAAAGGAGTGGAGAAGGACAAGATTGCACAGTGGACCAAAAGTGCTGATGAAAGGGGAAAAAAAGAGGAGCGTAAAAAAGGAGGAAAAAGGGAAAGAGGAGGACTCCTGGGAAAAGCGGAGTCTGGGCATTAATCTTTTATCTGTTCATTCCAATAATTCTCAAGGGGAGAAAAAAAAAACGTAGAAAAATAAAGACATTTCTTGGTGTGTCAAAATCTGTTAAGAGTCTGAACTAGGGTAGCTGAGAACTCCTAATAATAAAAGCCCATTATTCATTAGTGTCATTACGCCACAATCTCAGAGGAAAACACAGTCCATGCGTGAGCTTAAACATATGACCCACTTTCAGCAGAACTATATATATTATTTATATTCCAGTATTCAGACCAGCGCCATCTATCATGCGCTGACCCTCCTTTATGTTCCACACAACCACAGAAACCTCACCCTCTGTCATGTTGAAGGGCTGGATGTGCTTTTCTTTTGTGCTTCCTTTACACAAACCGCAGATGAGTTCAATGCTGCAGCTTGAAACGGCACTCACTTATAACAGTGTGGAAAATGTTTAAATCCACAAAGATTTTCTCTGGAAAATAAGACGGCAATCTGGCGGAGGATTTCCCAAATGTATTCAATCAGCCCCACTCACAATTAGAGTTTAAGATCTGATGTTAGCTCTAAAGTTCATAACATGAAAAAGACTGTAGCCTTGTCCCTGTGCAGCTTACAATGGTGGAACCAAACTGCATCCTTCTCGCTGCAGATATTAATGTTCAAGTCAGTTTATAAACTTCTTCCCAAGTGCATTAATACAGAAAATAGGAAAACATATTTAGCAATGTTTGCTTTAAAACAATCCTCCATGTGGAATGATTAGTCTGTCCAAAGTTGTTCATACCTGTTACGCTAAAGATGATGAATGTGGAGTGTGTATTGGCCCTGCAACACAACCTCCATTGAATGCTTCATCTCCTTTCCAACTTCTCCATTTATGAAAATGACATGATTGCTACTGGAGGAAAAAAAAAAATCTGTTTAGTAATTATTTAAATATTTCCCAATTTTTTACCCAACAGATTTAAGTATGAAGAAATCCCCAATGACATTCGTGTTTATATGTATGGATTGTCAAGAGGCAACTTGTCGCCCTCTGTTGGCCCCCATTGTCTGTCTTTGGTTCCCATCTACATCAGGTCTGCTGATTGGAGCTGCTGCCGAGTGTTACTCACCTGCTTCCAATCATCCACTCTAGACTGGAACTGCATTTAAAGCACTCACAAGTGTCTCGCGTCTTGCCAGGAGTTCTTCAGTTTACCTCCATGCTTCACAGGCTCACATAATTTGATAAAAACTCAGCCACATATTATGTTTCTAGTTGTTCAATAATAATTTTTTAGCTGTGCACACAACATGGCAGGACCATGTGTGATAGACTGATGCTGTTTGACTTTTCATTCATTTGGTTAGTTTATTAGAAAATAAAAATGGACAGAGTGTTATTGTAAAACCAAAAAATCTGCTTTTTTAAAAAAAATTAAAACTTTTAAATAAAATTAACATGGTTAAAAACATTTAAAATGCTCTGAGTTCATCTTGGATCTCTCTACTGAGTCTAATATGATCAATTAGTCATGCCTGCTGAGGGTTGAAGCGAGACCTCCCAGCCATGATGACTCATTCATGATAAAGCTGTGAAAGGGAAAGCATCAGGCCCTCACATCTTAATTGATATCTACCCTTTATTGCAGCTAAAGTATTAACAATTACATTCTTTAAACTGACATATGTTTACCGAATTGTTTTATAAAAAGTGTTCTAAGTTAAAGCAGGAAACATACAATAGAAAGTTACTAATGCGCATACATGCATGCAACTTAATTAAAAAATGAAACATGTAGAAGAGACAAAAGACACGTGATGATATATATTTTTATATTTTGCATCTTCTCATTTTTTCTTTTACCAACGGGCAATTTTTTAAGAATACCTACCTGTTGCATTTTATTTTATCTCCCACCTACCATCTTCTGAATTCTGAGATGTGAAGGGACCATGGAGAGGGCAGATAAATCACTAACCCTCTTTTTAGATGTCAAAGCTAACAGCAGAGCTGTTTTGATGGAGAGGAATTTCCATGGAATCTGATCCAGACGCTCAAACAAATCCTCACTGTCGGGCAGCTTTGCCAAATGCCTGTACCCGTTCAGGTAGATGCTTGGGTTCAGCAATGTTTTTTTGGGATGGAAAAAGAAAGCAGAGTGATGTTGTTGGCTGTGGCTGAAACCTAGAACACACTCTGATGGGCGTGATGAGAGAACCTCACTGTCTTCTGGTCTCTGCTCTAGAGCGGCACTGAGCATGTTACTTTACACCTAAAAAAGCAGATGTCAAGCTTAAGTTCATAGGCAGGACAAGAGGAAAACCTTTGTCTGGGTCTCCACGTTGGTGTTGGGCCATAAGTGGAAACTGGCACTCTTCATTTTCCAGACTCTCCAGACTGATGAGGCTTAATTACTGGGAAGTGGGCCATAGACAGGATCACTCCAGAGTCTCCTGCACTGAGGTGAGGCTGTCTGCCATGTCATTCACAGGTTGTCATACTTAAGCTGGGGGGGAGGCCACCACCCTCTCAGTGATGACAGGGAGCTCATGAAGAAGTCCACCTATTACCAGCAAGGCACTTGTAGGAGAAGGTGTTCCTCGTTCCTAAACATGCACCCAGCAAATTGTAAAGCTCCGGGTGGGAAAGGGGGAGGACTTTATCAAGCTGATGGGTGTCGAGGACAGGAAACACTTCCTTGGTTCCTTGGCAGGTATTTGCCCTCTGATGCTTTTTTTGAAGAAGGAGCTTGGAGTATGAATTGGTTGCATCAGCCTTGGGGGTGAGCCGGAGCTAGGTCAGCATGTTCTGGACCAACACAGGACCCACAACAGATAAAAGTTCATAATGTATCCCCTAAGACACATCAGACACACTCAGACACTTCTGTTCAGCATAGGTAAAAGAAAATGGGAGCCAGTTATCAGGACCCAGTCTAATTTATATTCTCTTATTAGACCATGACTTAGATGCCAGACTTAGATAAGTGTGAGCAGGCGATCTGAAGAGATACCTGTCACTTGCGAGACACATTGAAATGTGAAATGGATCCACTGACTGTCTTTGTAGATCACTGAAAGTGATAATGTGAACGAGTTTTGAGACACTTACCCAAAAGAAGCCTGTTCAGAGTAGGGTTTTCCAATTTGTTCTTCCTTTTACGTCCCTTTCAAACCTTATTCTGGCTGAAATGGCTGGAGCGACATATAGTCTTTGGCCAATAATAGGTTGCTAGAGTACCATTCTAGGCAGCACAGTAGCTCTGTGGTTAGCACTGATGCCACTGATGCCGAGTCTGGCTCGGACCTTTCTGAGTGGAGTTTGCATGGGTGGGTTTTCTCAGGGTACTTTAGTTTCCTCCCACCTCCCAAGACATGCTTGTTCGGTTAACTCGTGATTCTAAATTGACCTTAGGTGTGAGTGTGAATGGTTGTTTGTCAGTGTGTTAGTTCTGCAATGGACTGGCGACCTGTCAAGGATGTACCCTGCCTCTCACCCAATGATAGCTGGGATAGGCTCCAGCAACCCCTGCGACCATAGTGAGTCACAGGGGTAGAAGATGTAGAAGATGAAATGAGTACCATTCCCATCTGGTCATGAACCAGACCCTTGCCAAGTGATTTTCAAGTGGGGCAACACATACGAATGTTGTTTAAATCTCATCAACCTACGAGTTATTTAGAACAGAAGAAGCTACTTGGATGAAACGTCTCCAAGAAATCCAACAAGTCCAGTTGCCCTTCTTTAAGCATGATTTCTGGGTGATGATTTGATGGTTATTCGCTGTCCAGGTGTTTTTTCTTATAGGGTCACTTAGAGTGTAGGTTTGGAAGTTACAGTTCTTTTTATATTTTGGTTCAGTTTGGGCCATTTAATTTCCTGGCATTATCAAGATCCTTCAACAAATATGGGAACAATACTTGACCGTAAGCAGATGTTTGTTGGAATGCTTTGAAGAAGCACGTGTTTATGTGGCCTTACTGTAAACATCATCCCGTATGCATTAGATTGAATGCAAGTAGTGTTTTTTTATTTTTACCCAGAGCGGAATAAATAACTGAGAGCAAGAAGAAAACAGCTGGTTATGTTAAAGAACTGAACTGCATAGTAACACAAACATGCCAAATGTTAATTGAATATCACTGGGAGTCCCGGTGAATGACTCACACACCACCAATTGTTTATCTTCACACACACACTTACGCCTCACTTCCTTTTCCTGTTTGGGATCGGAGTTGAAATTGGTCCAGATTGTCTTGATTATGCCAGGGGTAATGAGAGGACTAGCTATATGTCTGATGACTGCAGCAGCTGTACTTGGTAAGAGAGCAGGCCAGTCACCTTTGGAACTGCCCACCTGGGACCGAAGCTTTTCAAACACTCCTCCAAACAATATAGCTAATGTTGTAAAAAAGCCAATTTACCTCTCCCTGCCCCTTTTCTCATTCGATTCAATGAAACTTTACTGGTATGGCTTTTTGATCGAGAACATGTTGCCAAAGTATGCACATAAAAATCAACTACACCCCAGATGAATACAGTATAAAGCCACATGCACTGGGATATATAAACTCCTATGTGTGTATGGAACAATCAGACATAACATTATAACCACCATCCTAATACTGAGTAGGTCTCCATTGTGCCTCTAAAACAGTTGTGACTCATCAGAGTCAATGGACATGGGTCTTCTGAGAGTGTCCTGTGCTGTGGTATCTGGAAACACAATCTTGTAGTGGGGGGGCTTTGAGGCCTATGAGCTGAGGTGAGGGGCCTCTGTGGATCCTCCCACAGATACTTGGTCGGTTGAAATTGAGCATTCTTAACCTTCACTTACTTTGCACAGCCGGGGTAATTCATGTGATCGTCACGGGGAAGTATCTTGTATGAAACATGCTGCTTCCTTCCTAAAGGTCTGGTCATCCCTTAAGCAAAAGGAAGTCAAGCTACTCACAAGCCTTTGTAGGAAGCTTGTCAACAGTTGTTTGTTAACTTACAATGTGCATTGTTATTGTAGTTTTTACCTTTATTGAGATTTCCCAAATCTAATCCAACTTTTATCCAGAACAATAGCTGCCGTCACCCAGCGTCATCCAACTGAGAGAATAATCCCTACAGACTTTTATGGGCACTTATCACATCCACAGCCTCAAAAGATTAACCCTACTAGCTTCGGTAATTCCTAGATTCTTTGTGATCTTTGCCGTTTCGAGTGACATTTATGCCAATGAATTTTGCTAAACACAGAGTAGTAAGCTTCAGCAGCCTACACCTTTCCTCTACCGTAGAGGTATATGTGTCATTTTTGGAACTGTTTCATGCCTGTTTGGAAAGCACAGACAAACCACCTATTTCACCCTTTTGGTATGAAGTACAAACTCTTCACTTAAACCCATTTTCCTCTATAAAGTGGTGATCAAATGAGGTGTAATGCAATGCAGGGACAAAGCCTACCATACATTGGCACAGGTGATTAAATAACCTGATTTTGCTCAGGGGACTTTTCACTTTGGTGGGGCACATGTATTACTAGTCCACACACCTAACACGCTGCCAGCTCTTTCTTGAAAACAGCACAGGCTGATAATCATGAACCTTTGCACCTCAGTGTTAACTGGAGTCTCTGAATCACCGGTGATGTTAGCATGTGTGAGACGGATGTGTTGTGTGTCAATTAACTATAAAACAAATGCTGTGACAATAACATTCTGTTTTAAGCATTCTGCCTACTGTCTTACTGTCGGTCTTTTCTCACTCTATTTGGTCTTTCTACACACATGCTGTAATAATGGTTGAAACATCTATTAATCTATCGTCACTACACCATCATGAGCAGTGGTATAGATATTTTGAAATTTAGAGGACACTATGGGCTACAATATGCTCTAAGAAGGAATAATTCAAACCCACCAACATTAAATACGCTTTAACATTTTCATGTTCAAATATCCATTGATGTAATGATGGGTCATTACTGAGGAAAAACAACAATAACCATCAATAAAATGCATGTATTCCATGAATCGTCTTCCTCTAGGGAGGATTTCTTTTCAAAAAAAATAGAGAGAACCAACCATTAACAATATATACTGTTATAAATTTATGGCATGTTATGTCTCTATTCACCTTCTCTGTACGGAGAAAGGTTTACAGGTTTGGGATGGAGGGCTTCCTTTACTCTTCAATCAGACCGTCTGTCTGCTAAGCTAAAATGTGGACATTGTTGTCCTCAAAAGAGTGTCAATTGTCTTCCAGGTGCAAGTTGCCTGCTGAGTCCCAACCACAACAGAACCAGGTCTTCAATTCAGGACTCATTTGTGTGTAAGATAAAACAACATCAACTACTGGAATTTGTTATAGTAGAGTTTGTTATGCATTCATTCCCCTGGCTAAGACATCATTTACCCGGTTAAGTGAGCTCCCTGTCCTAAAAGTTCTTCAATTAAATGTAATGCAATGACTTGGCTGGAGGTAGATAGTATCTGGGTTTTTATTTAAGGTATGTTTATGTCTGAGAAAAATAAACTTACCCATACCATACTTGCATTCTTCTCCATCCTTTCTTTTCTTCCTTCTTGAGTCTCAAACACTTGGGTCATGTAGACAGAAACAATTAGCGGTGTGTTTAGACTGTCAAGGTGGCAGACTTCTATCACTGCAAATCCAGCGCTGGCTCTGCGTCTGTGTGAGTGAGTAAATGCAGTTAGTTAGTGTGTGTCCTGTCTCCTTTGTGTCAACATGGGGCTAATCACCAAAGTAATTACACTAAATTAGTCTCATTAATCATTAGACGTGTCAGTCCACTGCTGCACCGCCTGCTAGTGTGTGGGGCTGATTGACTAACTGGGGGAGAGTTTACTCTGTATGTTGTATGAAAGATTGGTGAGGTAAGGCTAATTTCACTTTATGCACAGAAAAAATAGTGTGCAAATCAAGCTAAAGCAACTTTTTGATGATTTGTAAGTTAGTAATAATCATTATTATTTAATGTCTCTGATATACAAGTCAGTTGTTTTAGCATTAACTAATTAGTTTGTTGATATTGTGCAATTATTTTTATCTACATCCACTTTTATTGCATGTATATCCTGTAGCTCGAGGTTCTGTTTGTGTACTTAAAATGTTCAAAAAGTGAGTTATGAATTGTTTGAAGTTATTGGAATGCACAGTAAAATAGCGTTGGGTATTTGTGTAGCTGCACAGAAGCACTTCAGTTCCATTACAGAAACTGCAGCTTTAATATGACAGCAACAGGCAGTGTGACTGTGAGGTAACTTAATATTAAGGAACAGCATTTAAGCACAACACAAGGAGTTGGAGTCAGAGTTTGTACTTTTCTGATGCTGTGACGCCTTGAAACAATGTAACTTTCTGTTCTAAAATTCTGATAGTGTAAATGAAGAAAGCCTTAAAAACATGTACATTAAGCTATGTCTTGACTGCATAATTGTTGTGGACTTTAAATATGTATGTTAAAGGTCAAAGAACAAGGAGTGGACCTTTTTGGATGTTTCCCCAGTACTGGAGTAAAATTACTTTGCTTACTGTCAGATTGCACAAAGTGTAATAGGTTCCAACAATGACTCCATATAGTCTAAATTTTTCCCCACTGCTCAAAAGCCGTGTCCTAAAATATCTTCAATTTAATTACTTTCAGGTCACAATGTTTTTTTGTTTTTTTTCTTCTTACGTTTGCCATGAGCTCATTGAAGCACTGGACTTCACTTGTTCCATATATGTCTATGTTTAACATGGCATTGAATGGCAATGGCATGCCTTAGAAAAGCTTCTTTATTCTTCTTCATTGGTGCGTCAAATTGAACGTAAACATGCCGGTATATATGGACGGGTCTGACGTCTATCATGTTTCATATAGAGGGCCACTGTGTGCCAAATTACATTCACCGTATCATGATGCACTGCTCTATATATGGAAGCGTCTTTGTTTGACTTGAGAGAGAGGCCCAGAGGCACCTGCATGGCAAACGCACAGAAAGATACAATACATATCCATAGACACACAAGTTCACAAGTTCTGTTGAGATACAGAAACTGTGAAATAGAACCAGGATAAAATGTATCAAATACACCATTAGTTGAGTCCAGAGTTTAGACAAAAGTCCCTCTGTGTTCAACTTAATCTGATCCTTAACCTTCTCGAAGAAGCAAGAAGGGAGACGATGGCAATTTTTCAAAACTGTCCCCACTTTCAAGGTTTGAAACTCAGTCCTCACAAAGTCATACGTCCGAGAACACTTGGGCTATGGCGAGTTATAACCCAGTAAAATCAGTGCACGGAAATGAGGCCTCAATTAGGACCCCACGGACCACTGCAGACCTATTTAGCGCACACATACAGAATGGTGAAGGCCACTGAAAACACCGGGGAACTAATGGGTTGCCAGTTTGAGTAATACGGACCCAATTTCATTTCCTACGTGTTTATGACTGCTGACTACACACTGCATCTGTGTGTATGCGTGTCTGCATGTGTGTGTGTTAGCGTAAGTGGAAACTTAAACATATGTGAATGTTTTTCAGGAATAAAGGAATGTGAGCGGTGTCACTTATTTCTGCATGTGTGCATGTGTGCGCGTTGTCAGTGCTGACAGGCTGGTCAGGATGATATTAGTGTGAAGAATGTATAGGTCTTAATGTCAAAGATGGAGACACTGATAGAAACGTGGAGCAGAGGGGGGGTGGTGTAACAGAATATGTACCTGTTTTCTCGTTTTGCATTGCAAGATGTTATGTAGTGGGTATATGGTGTGCTCATACAGTTATAGAAGATGGGAAAAAGAATCATGGGATCAAAACTGTGAGTAACTCTGAAAAGGGTGTTTCCATTCCCCCTTTTCTGCAAGATGCGTTTCTTGCACGGTTTAGTATCAAATCATTGAGTTGGTTATGTAAACAACATTGGTGCAAGTTAAATGTTTTAATGAATCTGTAATGAGCATTTTAATACATTGTAGCTCTTACACTGCCACCATGTGGTTAAAACATGAATGACATGATGTATCATCCAGAGCTATACATCAGTCGATAAATGTGCTTCTAACAAATTGTTTCCCCTGCGAGACGCACCTTAGTAAAAGTAAAAAAGTCAAGACGTTATTTTGTCACTGCGTTGCGACTTCTCATGAAATGTTCACAGACGAGAGTTCAAGAAATTCAGCAGAGACGTCACGCCTAATGAAGTAACTGCATATTTTTTTTTTATTGTGTTAATCAAAAACAATCTGACATGACATTTCACAAAGACCTGGGAGTATTACAGTGCACCACGTTAACTTTGGCCTTCGACCTTTGAACTTTCAGCCACAGACCGCCTCCACACGCACCGCTGCTCCTTTCGCCATTATATACAGAGCTCTGCTGTCCCCCAAAACTCTCACACGCACAAACACACGTTCGGCTCGCGCACACTCACTCACACACAAGCGTCTCCTTGTGAGTTGCTGAAGGGGGAGGGGGTGCGTCACACGGCATGGGATACAACGGGTCTGATGGGAGGTGCTGTTAGAATGATGAAGACTTGAACTTTGGACACTGGCTTCAGGAAGCGTTTAAACAATATTCTGCGGGGAAAAAAACACGTTGAGGATGAGACTTTATCAGCAGAGCATGAACGATACAGATGTAAATCTACATTTATAAGAAAAATAAAAATCCACCACAACATATCAGCTTATCTTTGCACATAAATACATAAGAGGAGGAATAATAATAATTATTATTATAATAATAAAAGTCAACATTGTGCTTTCTTTCTCTCGCTCTTTCTTGCCACCAAACCATTGTCGACCGCATCAGCCCCCAACACTGGTCATGCAGTTTCAAGCACAAAACAACAGCTGGCTTACAAAAAGGGACACTCGGGCCAGTTTGGCGTCACTCCCAATGTAAATCAGTAATGTTATCATTGGGAAAACAATTGTAAAATGTAAAATTCTGTGGATTAAAAGCAGATCGTGGCACTAATAACACTATCCCAGTGAACTCCCTCGTCCTTGACGTGATGCCACAACTACAGAGTGTCCCTTTTTATATAGCGTCAGTCAGTTCATTTTAAAGAGTTAATTACATCTCTATAAAGAAGGTATATAAATAACGACAATGATTCCATACATCTAAAATCCACTAACATGTCTAGTTTGTGCTGCCTCCTTTTAGTCCACAAAACCAACCGTCTTTTAAAGGACGCAGCGCAAATTAGACTCAACATTTATCATAAAAATCATACCGAGATTTCATGAATGCAAAACATAAACGCATGTTTATCTTACAAGGCAGGCCAGTTTCTTTCTTTCACAGGGGATAGGCTATGACATATTATAGTATTGTACCACAGAGAGGCTCCTCACTTGAGCCTGTACACGCAAATGGACACTAGGGGGCAGTCAAGACAACACAATGTTAGCACAGACAATCAACAAAGTTTTTTTTTTTTTTTTTTTTTTTTTTTACATTTAATAAGAGAGATTAGACTAACACATGAGAAGGAAGACCTTATAGTACTAACCGTCCATTATGTAGAGATGACATTATAAAGCAGCAGAAGTCAATGAGATTCATGACACTACACTGAGAAGTGATTACGACAGTGTGTGAAGTCAGATTGGATTTTTTTGTTATTTTTCTTTAGTTTTTTTTTGCAAACTGTGAAAATGCATTGTGGGTAGAGTAGCAGAAGAGCAGCTTTCTGTGCATTCTCCGCGACATTTCATTATTATTATTTGCATATCTATTTGTCACAAACAATATATATGCAATAACAGTGTAAAAGAAACAAAGTACCGTTTAGAATAAAAAAAACTATCAGTCTCACTCATAAATATCATGCTAATATATATATATGCATATATATATATTGTACGTACTGTAGCCCAGGAACATGGGTTGTCAGACTCGGTTCGCTAAAATCTTTCCACTTTATTAATAATGCTCGTCGCCCGAACCACCGTGTTCGCGATTTCTTCTTGTTGTCAAATCACAAAACGCCAAATTTCAGACCAATTTTAGAGAGAGACCTTGAATCGTGTTACTTCTAGAGCTTTATAATATCTGCAAAAGATGCAATTTAGGTCTTATTGTCTTATTTGGGCCTTTGTTTCCTTTAGTGCTCTAGCTATTTTTCTGCGTGCTGTAAACATCTAATTTGTGTATCGCATCGTGGAAACAGAAAGTTTTCCATGTCTGGTTCTTTAGTGGTTTGGACCAGTGAAGCGATATAATCACATCTGACCACATATGACTGCTCTCTAACTATGAACTATGATTGATTTTTGTTGCAACAGGCCTCATGTGCCTATCTGGAAACAAAAAAAAAAAAAAGACACTACAGTAGAACCAGCTTTGCAACTTGCTGGTCCATTCCACAGGTTTCTCAAATCTGCTGGCATCGTTATCTCTTTAGTGATTGCATTCTTATATGCACAAGAAACCCAAAGTGAGGCTAATCAACACCTCTGCACCGACGGCACCACAGGACCAATTCATTATGCAAATTTGTGTCAAAAAAACAAACAAAAAAAACTGCATGCTTGTGCAATTAATCATAAATAGTCACGCGTTTCCAGTTCGACCTTTACTTTCGCTTCGGGTTCCAGTTGTACTGTTGCTCCATTGTCTTTGCACTGTGCACGCTCGAGTCCGTCCGTTTCGCTGCAGTGGTGTGAAATCGTCAGGCGAGAAAAGCCGCGAGGAGAGTTGATCCAAAAGTTTGTGGTTTGTTTTTTTTTTGTTACTGAGTGGTGCGGTCCCGAGAGCAGGTGTGCATATTGTGACCCACTAACCACGTATAAAGTCTAAAATGTGGTCGTCGTGTGCTATGAGGCCACCTTCCGTATACAGCGAGTGGCGAAGGGAATGACGTGTGAGTGTGAGTTTATTGCCCACAGATAAAAGTGGGTTTCCGCCACATATCTGCTAGTACACTCGTCTACTCTAGTGGAACAGTGTAAAGGGATCGTGCAGAATCAATTTGGGCAGTAAGGCAGCACATGCAGGGGCTGGCCAGTGGGATCAGGATTGGGGGTACCATATAGTGGGGGCATCCATAGGTAAATATAATACAATAGAGGAGGTGTGTGTTTGTGTGCATGTGTGTGCGTGTCTGTGTATTCATGTACATGTGTGTGCATCTGTGTGCGTGAACACCTCCATGAGTTCTTGGTCTCTCAGTCTCTTTCTATCACCCTCCTCCATTTTTCTTGTATCAGTCATTCTTTTCTCCATTCTCCATCCTTTCGTCTACACTGTTACTCCCCCGCGCTGCGCGGCGCCCTAGGGTTTGGTTTCCCGTCGTGGGTCCGGCGGTTTCTCCCCTTCCTTATCTCCTGAAGATGCTTCCACTTTTTGTTTGGTGGGCGGGCAGCGGGACCCAGAGGCGGGAGGTCCTTCGCCTGAGCGGGAAAACTCTTATCCGCCTGATCGCCGCCGCCGCCGTTCTTGCGCGCCCAGACTTGCTCGCAAATCTGGTCGACGGTGCTCAGGTTAGGGTGGTCCACCAGCTGCATGAAGTCTCGGTACCAGAGCTTTTGATTGGTCATCGGGGACCCGCCTCCGCTGCGGGGATCTAATCGAACGGGGGCATCAGAGGGTAGATTGGAGGTGGAGGAGGATGTTGAGGGTACAACTTCCAAGGTGATGCCGAGTAATGTTTGGGTGAAGCCGTGTTCCATGGCGTGGCACTGGTAGATGCCGATGTCTCTCTTTAGGACACGACGAATCAGAAGGCCTCTGTCTGTCTGGAGGATACGGTCATCTAGACGTACCTGGAAGACAAAAACATGATTTTAGTCACACCTGCCTCAGACACCCCAAGTAACATCCACATGAATGAATGCCAGGTCCAAAGGTTTCCCAGTAGAACACTGAATTGTCACAAGATGCTCTGTGTTATTTACTTTTCCTGTCAGTGGTCATATTGCTGTGGCTGATCAGTGTAAACCCAACTTTATGCCCTAATTGCAAGAGTGACTTGACCCTCACTGTAGTCATTAAAAACATTCTGATCATTCTCTTTCTGGTGTCTCACCTCCTCCCGTGTGTTCTGTGAATGTTTCTGGAAGGTCCAGGTGACTCTGGCCTGGAGGGATTTGGGGATGCACTCCAAGAAGGTGCTACTTCCCTCGACTCCGTACAGCTTCCTCTCTGTGACGCGGTGCTTGTGGTGGTCTGGAGGGGGCAGCACAGACAAAGATTTTAAAGGTCCGCTTCATCTCGGGACGTGTGCGCAGATGGAGCAGCAAAATTGGGAAGTGCGGAAAATGGAAGGGCAGAGCGGGACAGTGCGAAGGTGTCAGGAGAGGAAAGGGGTAAAAATTATAAAAACAGGACTGGACAAGGAAAGATAAGATGGAATGGAAAATTTAAGTTGACGCTGCTTCTCTCTGAGAAGTAAATGAATAAAAGTGGTCACTTATGCTCTTGCATCACTGTAAACCACATTTTATGACGCTGCACTAGTCAATATTAAGGACGCATCACAACAGCCTCTCATAATCATAACTTCTGGATAACTACTCGTCAATAAAAAAAGGTTGAAGTGATTATTTGATCACACGTTAGAAGCAGCATTTCAGGAAAATGTCGCCCTGGCAGTTGTACATGTTGCAGCAGTAATATCTGTTCTAAATCTTAATCCAGTAATAAATGCATATTTAAAGTACTTGCTAAGACCAAAACCAGCCGAGATTAGTTCCCTAGTCTCCAGCTCTACACGTAATGCAGGAAGAACAATGGTATCGAAACTGCCAAACGGACCCCCGAACAGCACTCTGGGGCAATGCCAGCCTCATCAGAGACAATTACTCTGACCTTTATTAGTTTTACACAACTGGGCTTGCGTGCCACATGATGTAATCGTATTACCCAGGAGCTCCTTCAGTGGGAGCGATTAGCCTGATTCAGTTATGTGGCAGAAAGACAGATAGCAGCAGCAGCAGCAGCAGAAAGCTGGTATTGTAGTCTGGCAGGACAGAGGTCATCCGGGTTAAAGAAGGGGGTAGTTTGAATTTCTTGGCATGTGGACAGTGGGTTTTTTTTCAGATGCCGTGAGTCCTAAATGAGTCAGAGCAGGATCAGACTTAGACTTTGTTCTTATTACTTAAATATACATCTGGAGGCTGCGGAGCTAGCGCGGTTTATTTTTAACAACCATGAAGTTTTCCTGACACATCCTCATGCTGCAAATACGTTTCGACTACGGAGGTATTACCTCCAGAGCAAAGGGTGTTGGGGTCTCCGTTCCTTACGTCCTGGCGGCGGAAACGTCTGTGAAGAAGAAGAGTTTAGAGCAATTTAGTATAAGATTAGGAAGGACACCGATCAGGCATAACATTATGACTGTCTTCCTAATATCATGTAGGTTCTCCCTTGTGCCACCAAACTCATCAGAGAATGGACACGGGTCTTCTGAGGGTGTCCATATGCTGTTTTTCATACTTTTTGAGTTGTTTCTAAACCATTTGACTGCTGTTATCAAATAGTGTCATTGTCATGGGGTCTGGATACCTTGTCAGGTCTAGGTGGGTGCTACATGTCTAAGTAACATCCACACAAATGCCAGGTCCAAAAGTTTCCCAGTAAAACTTTGCATTGCAAAAGGTTGGTCAATGATATTTCCTTCTCCTGTCAGTGGTTTTAATGTTGTGGCTGATCAGTGTATAAAATCTTGGGAATGTGTGTGTTATGAACCAGAAACAACACCTGGTTAAGGTGAGCTTTCATGTCTAGAAGTAATAAATCCAAATTCCAAATGCCAAGTCCAAAGGTCTCCCTGCAGAGCACTGAATTGTCCCAAGATGGTCAATGTTATTCACTTCTCCTGTCATAATGTTGTGGCTGATCGATGTATGACACAGTTTTAGCATATTTTCCCGTAACAAGTGGTTGTCTGGAGTATCTCATAGTGTTTGTGTCGCAGACCTCTTTGTGTTTGGCAGGTAGCGAGTACAGGAAGTTCCATCCCAGGCGCAGTACGGGTCCCTGGCCAGGCAGCACTCAGCGCAGGCCTTCCCGTACATACTGCAGCGGTGAAGGGGAACCTGAGCGAGGCCTGTGTCGGAGCCAACGTACAGCTGTTGCTGTGATAACACAGAAAATGGAGGGAAATATTGCCGCGTCAAGAATGTGCTCAAGTTAAAAAACAGCTGGGATATTCATGCGCGATGACTGTGACTTGTCCAAATGGGACTGTGACAAGTTTTCCAATTTACGACAAGTTTTGATTTCGTATAGTATAGGCCGTTTCGCAACAATGTGACGTATTTTGAGGGGCGGGGCTTAGATGGAGGCAAAACATCTCAAACAGTATAGCCTGTAAATTAGCACATTTCAGTGGACTGTATTGGCAAGAATGGATGTGGAAAACACATATTTTAGAGAATATATTAATACACTCACTCTCCGAGACCATGAGTGTTATTTTAAAAAGTTGACTCTGACTAATGGGATTATATTCACCGACCCCTACACTCTAACTCACTGGATGGACGGTTTGACCAACGGAGGGCACAGAGGGTACAAAGTCTGGTCTGTCTTTATCAAGTGAAGCCTCTCCAACAAAGATATTGCAAGAAGTAAGTGGGATTACTGTGGAGGGTAATGCAGCAAATGCAACTTCTGCTCAGACGCCCCTGAGACGTAAACCTCACTAGTCTAGTGGTTAGCATTAGCATTAATCAGTATTTGGGGCATTCTTGTTACAGGTTAACTTAACATAATTTCGGTCACAATTTAGTCTAACCCACAATTACATCCAGGCTGAAAGTGATAATGCATAATGCATTACATATTAATCTTACCTGATAAGAAGTGTGTGTTGCAAACAGAGAGTTATTTATGATTGTCTCACTCCAATCCTTTCTTTTAACTGCGTTCAACCAAAGTCATCTGCGACAACTTAAGTGTTTTTTGCTTTTTCATTTTTGTCTCCCAAAAACAAGACTGTAACAGTTCTGGCTTCAAGCTTCCCTCTGTTTTGCCTCCAGTTAATGTCGTGACGTCATAATGACGTAGGCCATGAAGGGGTCTATACCGCGACATATTTCTGTCTAAATGAACATGCAGATACATTTTTGAATTAATCCAGACATGGACAGTTTTTTAAAACTAAAACTGACACCAGAGCTACAAATGTCAGCTTTCTCTTAAAGAATATTGCTTCTTTAAATGTGTGCCTAAATACCGTGTATTGCACAGTATTTAAAGGTAGAGCAAACTTACCCGTTTTGAGGAGATTTGCATGTTGATGATGGATGAGGCATCCTGAAAAGCAGAGGAGATGCAAGAATTAATATACAGCTTGGTCAAGATGCATCTTAACCATGAAGTTATCTTTACCAGTCACACTAAACATCTAGGGGGTGGGATATGATCTTGCAAACTTTGACAATCCAACAATACACTGACAGCACAATTACTTTAAATTATCATTTAATTGGGCTGACTGATTATAAGATGCACTTAATGTGTATCCTAAACAGATTTACAGTATAAAGAGTAGTTTTATTTACAAGAAGCATTATGCAGCATTATGATAGTCTTACTTTGAAAACCTCCAACTCTTCCAGTAGAAGTTCCTCCATGTTGTTCCAGCTCTCCTTGGGGACATTGATCACTTTCAGCACTGTCCCTTTGTCTGAAACAACATATTTTTAAAAATGTAATTCCATTACTTTATCAGGGGAACAGTGTTAAAAGGAAACCTGAGTCTGGGAGTTTAAAATGACCCATTCACCTGTGCCAATGAACATGACATCATACTGTCCGTCGGCAGCGTTGACCCTGTCCACGGCGATCTGCGTGAAGCTGTAGTCCACGTTAGTCCTGACGAAGATGGGCCGTCGGCTCATGGGGTAGACCGGGTTGTACATGAGAGGGTGGTGACGCGCGAACTGGATCACGTCGTCTGGGAAGCCCTTTGTGGATTCGAAGCTGCCGAACGTCTTGCTGGGACACTAGTGGAGGGCAGTTATGCAAAGTATTGGTACTCGGTTTGCATAGCTCTGGCGAAGCAAGTCAGCTTAAAACAGTACACACTGAAACAAGTTTCATAACACACTTTAAGACCTTGTGAATGTAAGGACTTGGCAGCTGTAATATTCATAATCCAGCAAATTCTACGGCAAAGGAGAGGCCGACCAAGTCTGTGCTCTCCACACAGACTCTTTACTTTGTCTGGATTCAGTCATACCATAATGGGTCTGGTGATGAGTAAATTAGTTGTGTCTTTATGCATGCCCACTGTTTTAAAGAGCCTTACTCAGTATTTTCTAAGCACAAAGCCACAGCGGGCTGCGGAGAGGAGATTGGCGTGATGCTTCTCAACAACTTGAGTGAGAATGTACTTTAAAATCAAGTGGTATTAATACTTAAAAAGAAGTTCAGCCTATGCATTCGTGAAGTTCCGTCTGGTTTATGCATTAAATGTTGAATCTGCACGACGTGCAGTTTTTCATAATTTCCTGCACGGCCGGCCGCTTTCTTAAAACCCGATTCGCTCTGCTAATTTTACAACACAGTGAGGTGAGGATGGCGTGAGGGAGACTTTACTGTAGGCTAAATACAATTAACTATTCTGCATTCATACAATGGGGATTGTTCTGCCGTGGCAGTAACAGCCGAAGCTCTGCATGACGAATCCTGCTGACGCTAGACTTGTGCGCTTAGCGGAATGTAAGCACCTATTGATTGGGGGGACGGGGGGTTGCGGAGAGGTTTTCGAACGGGAAATAAGGTCTGAGCACTCCTAGGAAGTGCCTGAAAGACCTGTATCATGAGGATATTACATGAGATTACTGAGTAAAGTACTCCATTACAAGAGTTTTATTTGAATGACAGATTTGTTTTCTTTTCCTGTAGAGTGACTATTACTTTCTGAACTTTGAAAAATGGCTATTAATTCTCCATAGTCTTGCGTACATTAACTAGGTTGCATTTCACTTTTAGAAAGTCTTGTCTTGCCACTGCTCTGTTGATGGGCATTTACGGTCATCGACATACCATTCCTGGGCGTGGATAGGGGACTTTTCCCTGGAAGGGGACCCACTGGTAGTTGGGACCCTCTTTGTGAGCGAAGGGCCCCAGGAAGGCCCTCCGGATGTCATTCATGGAGTAGAGACACACAGCTGAGCCTTTAAATACACTGCTGCTGGGGGATAGGAGGCACTGGGTTAGAGCTGGCAAATGCATGCATATCGTGCGAACACTCAAATAATGTGAACACTCTCTGACCTGGAAGTAGAGAAGACGGTATAGACCAGAGGGTTCTTTTTGTCTCTCGTCTGCAGCAGGAACACGTCGCCTGAGGACGGACACACACACACACACACTCGGGTCAGGACGAGGTAGTCCAGAGGTCAAAGGTTGAGAGAAAGGTAAACAAAGGCCTACAGCCATGTCTAACTACTTTAAAGAGAAATGTTGATAACCAGGGGTCGTGACATGTAACTAAAAACCCTGCACCTTGGTTAAATACATTTTTAACAAAAACCTTTAAAATATTTAGTTCCACCTGTCAGATTCAGGGTTAGGGTTAGTTTCAGGTGCGATAGGAAAACTCATTGTCAAGATAAAAGACTCTTTGTTCCCTCAAGGGAATGTGATGGACAGACGCAGCTTAAGGTGGAGTAGGGGTTTGAACAAATTTTTCCACTTAGTTTACCTTTAACTGTGTCATGAGATTGGCTCAGAGATGGATCATGTTATGGCCGACAGATACAAATGAAATGGTCAAGGGAGGTCTATCAGAAACATCTTGACACAGAGGTGCTGCTGTGCAAACCACATGTCTCCACAGCACTGGAAGGCATTACGTAAGCAGACATCCTGCATTCACTTCATAATTCTTTAATAATACCTCTAACCTAATAAGTCCTTCTTCTGCTTGACTTAATTAGTGTAATGAACATAAAATACATGTGATATAGTCTCTGTCAGAGCTTTATAGAAAAATTTTGAATCAAATGAGGAAACTGCTATTCATAGTCCCCCAGCTAAGACAATCACATAAAAAAATTATGAAATACAATGTTTTTCATGCCCAAATATGTATCAGGAAAAACTGTCTGCAGAAAACACAGTAAAGACGGTTTCATATGTAACTCACCACCCCATAAAAATAAAAGAGGTAAAGAACACAGTTGCACTAAATATTGATTGAAATGCTTAGGAAAGGAATTAATAATGTGATATAAATAATGTTAAGTGGGATTCCGATTGATTTCTGACATTTTTAGATGATTTAACATGCAGTTATTCACCATCCAATCAAACTAACATTTGTTCCATCAAATGGCTAAAAACACCATCTGTTTGTCGTCTCATGTACCACTGACTCGTTTTATATAGAAACTATTAAAGAAGCCAGTGCGGGGCTCGTTAGAGTATGAGTATGTGGAGAGTTTTTGTTCTACGTGCCGCTCTTGTCGTACAGTAGCTGTGTTTGGCTGCTTAGCTTAGGCCACAGGCTATGCAGTTTAGGTCTGGGATGTCAAACTCATTTTAGTTCAGGGGGCCCTACCAGTAACATAATAGCATAATAACCTATGAATAACAAGTCCAATTTTCCCCCTCAGTTTTAGTGCACAGGAATGCAAGAACGTTATCAAAATGTTTACATGTAATGAACTATCCCTTTTAACGTCTTCTACGCAAACAATCTCTGGAGGGCTGAATGTTGACACCCCTGGTTTAGGTGGATGCCATGCAGTTCAAGCCATGTGTTTAACTTTAAACATTACAAAAGAAACAATATTTTTGAAGGACTACTAACCCTCACGTATGGGCAATGAAACTTAGACTGAGGGCTAGAGTACCAATTCTAACAATCCCTAAATCCTGCAGAGGACAGAATCGCTAATGTTAGCATTCACACTGAGCTTCTGCATAGTGGGGGAATACACAGCGGATGAGTAAAGGTCTGTTGCTGGTCTTGTTTAGCCTCACAAATGTTATCTAGCTAGTGAACTACTCAGTGTTGTGGCTTATGAAAGGCTAAAATAATACAAAATCTTTTTACTTCCTTACTGTTGCTCTGTTGACCAAACTCAGAAACTTGGTGAACATGCCTAGTTACAGTCTAAATTCATATTCTGCAAACCATTTTATCTTTTAATTGGTGTGATGTTAAAATGTTGGCTCTGGACAATCCTTCAGTGTATTATGTGAATATATGTCTACCACCATCCACGCTTTTCATAAATTCCACCTCACTTCAGTAATCCGGCTAAAGAAAACAAATTATTTCTTTTTGTCTTGTGAAGACTCACCAGAGACGAGCCTGCAACTTAATATGACCTCACAGCAAAAACACCAGCTTTGGATAATAGTATATCACCAATTAATCTCTCAGTCATGCCTGCTCTAAGTCTGCAAGAATGCGGGACTGAACAGTAATCTACAACTGAGGTCAGAAATCCTGGTTAATTTATTATGCTTTCTTTGATTTTTTTTTTTCTCTCCATTTTGCTCCAACAGAACATATAAGAAAATCCGCAAGTGAAACCAGCCCAATACTTTTCTGTTTAGCATTTTCTGTGCAGAATATTTTGGACTGAAATGGGGACAGCATTGATGGTAAAGTAGAGCAAAAAAACATTTCTGTGATCCAAAGGTGAGGTAAAAAGGCAAACTTTCTAAGATTTACTTGAATTTCCTGCAGGACTTTCATTTCGTCCATCACTTTTCTCACATCACAACCTTTTTTTTCAGTCATAAATCAGGTGGTACTGTACAGTATTCGAGCTGGACTTACGCAGCTCGTCAAAGTACGTGTCGCTGCCATCGGCTCCAGGCACCGAACAGATCAGACGGGTCTTAAGGAATGTCGTCCACTTGTTCACCAGACTCCGCTGACCACCCATGTCATTCTGATTCAAGACAAAAAAATCATTAAATATGTGTTGAAGAGGACAATATCAAGATATTAAAGCACTTGTCATTAAACAGTCTTTCACCCTGCACAGCTGTCCGATTCGGGAGTAGGTGGACTTTCCCAACCCTTGGGCCTCAACCGCCGTCTCTCGGAAGAAGAAAAAGACCTTGTCATCGTCTGGGTTCTCGCTTTCAGGGACCCAAAAGGAACCAACAAACTTTGGTTCTGGTAGATAGAATCAAAGAGGAACAGTGTTAGCCGTAAGTAAAGTCCTTTTCTTCCACAAGGAGTGGATAGGACTTAGTATCTTATGTTAACCCCACCGTTGAGCCAGCGTGAGTCGTGCTGTTCTGTACGGATGGAGGGCCGTTTCCCCAGGCTTCTGAAAATGGTGAAGTCCCGTCCCATTAGATCTGTAGCCACCCCTGCGTATAGCTCATCGCCTAGGAAACAGATTTAATCAGTGACTCTGATTGGTAATGTGACTATACAGCTTAAAGTAGATCATAATATATATACACACAACAGCAATAGACTTGTAATTATGCACTTCTAAAGTATGAGTTCAGTTACCGACGAGAACAGACGCAGCATTGTGTCGAGGGTCATACGGACTCTTCCCTTTCCCGTCCTCCACCTTCGAAGGGTCAATCCTGAACACATGATCCTGATGGAGAGCGAGGACGGAAAGAAACGGGTGAGATCAAATATCGTCCCGTGTTCCGTCACGGTCGGTAATTTTCGGGGGTTGAAATTTAAGGTTGGAGACTTTTGGCAGCACGAGGAGCTCCAAACTAATTTAAAAAGCAGGAAGTTGAGCTAAACATGATGGCTTTCTCTGGGACTAATTTACCTTCACCTTTACCTTGAGTGCGGCAGCGGTCCAGACTACAGATTGGCTTGAGTCAGATTTGTTTTGCTAAGGTTTCAAAGCGTAACAGAGTAACAGCTGGATATCAGATGTCGACGTGCACCTCTTTGTACAAATAAAACCTTGTCTGCTGAGGTTCTTTCTTGCAGTTACTGTCTCATTTATATTAAACAGAATGTAAATTGGTAGGTCAATGTGACACAGTGTGTGCATGTCTGTCTTTGATGGGGTTTTTTTTAAAAATAATTTTCAAAATGAGTTGTGCCTTCAATGCACATGCATATTTTTTGAATGAAGTTATATAACTTAGGTCCAGGCCATAGGTCTTCAACAGGGGCTCCACAGCAGAGGTACTGCAGGAGGTCGCAAAATCTTTAAACGATTAGACATTTTTTATATATATACTGTATATTTTTTTTTCCCCACAATTTTCACACATAATTTAAAATTTCTTTATTACACACTTAGTTTGGGGGTTGAAGACCCCTGGCCTAAGGCTCTAACATTCAATTATCTGCAACTTCCAATGTAGGTGAGTTTAACCTCTCCTCGCCTGTTCGGTTTTTAACCTCCCCAACTCTCTCTGTTCTTTTTTCTCCTTTACAATGCCATTGCAAGAACTGGGGGTAACATGAAGCCGAAGCTTGCAGACATGTATCCCCATCCAGGATGTCTATCCCTGGGTTCCTCCATTCGACCAACCATCACTGGTTTCTACATCTTCTTTCATCACCTCCCCTCGACCCCTCTCATCCCAATTCCCTATAATAATCTTGTTCTTACATACTGGGGTGTGGTCTCGTTAGTGAACTATATAAACTGTATGTTTGTGTTGGACTTTTTTTTTTGCATGATCCTCACCTCCATCCTGTGTCCCACCTCTACAAAAGCACAGGTGGGATGGAAGGCTCCGGTTCCACAGGCGTACAGGTGGGTGCGATTAAAGTGGTGCACAATCTTCACATAGTTCACACAGTCAGACTGAAAGAAACACACACACAGAGAGGCACAGTGTCGGTTAAAGAATGGAAAAACATGCATGATGTAACATCAGAAAACTGCATCTGCTGCATATTCACAACTGTCCTGCATACTGTTAACTACAGTATGCTAATCGTTGACTTTCCGTCTTTTGGTTTGGTGATGGTACATTCCACACATAGCTCCTCTGTCAAATCCTCGGCTCCGTCCCCGGCACACTGTTGTGACAGCCTTTGTGTCCTGGCTGAACACACACATGCCTGAGGTTTTTGTGTTCGTAGGAACACAAAACGATGATATGAAACTCCATGAGCACAACACAGCGACTTTTCCCGACATGTCAAACTGTTTCTGCAACAACAACTACAACAGATTGAACATTTCCTTGAAGAATTATGATTTTATGATGATAAATTGAGCTCGTTTTATCCTTGTCCAGTCCTACATTATCTCATTGATCTGCAGACCAGCTGTTGCTCTCTGGCCCCGGGGCCCAGGATTGAGAGGGAAGGTGGTGGGGGCTTTGTGCAAAAAGCTCCACAACTGTGAAATATTAAGACAAGCTACACCACTATCCTGTTTAAAATGTGATATTTATTCATTTCTTTGTTGTCAAACTTTTGATTTCATTGTCTTTCATTCAATGCAATTCAATTTCCATGAATTCCTTTGGAAATTTGCTTTTGAATCGTTCCATACAAATACAAACTGGGAGGATTTGAAGTGTTTAATCAGCGTATATCACTTTGTACTCCTTCAGAGTCTGTTTTCGGCTTCCTGGCTTCTTTCTCCTCTCTCCCTGTTTTATCAGGACGGCCTGTTATTGAGCTGTAGACACATCTGTCCATCTGGGAGTCAGGTTACAGTAAGCACAATCTCAAGAGACTGCTGGAAAAAGACTTACTGTACACTAAGAGAGCCGATAGCACATGCTCTGTCTGATCTCTAAATACATGGCTTTGAGGAGACTGGTCCGTTAAGTGAGAGTGGACACCATAATTACCAGCTTAGCGTCTTTCCTAGGGTGTTATAATAAAGGAAGGACTAATGGAGCTGACTGTCTGTGTTTACATAATGGGTCCTCATCTAATCAGTACAACCTTACTCTCCCTCCCTTTCTCTACTGCCTACTTTTCCCCAGAGAGGCCTGAGTAACATCTGTCTGTTGATTAAGTTACAAATATTGTTGGACCCCCTGACAGTCTGTTAAGATACAGTTCTTCATCATCTCCATCTGTTTCAGACTAAGTTTGGATAATCCAGACAGTGGAGAGCTGTTCATTATCACAAACTCGCTTTTCACATATTGTATTTCTTTTGAGCTTCAGAAGAGTCATCATCTCTGTTAATTTAGTTTAGGACTTGATAGACAATTACAGTGCAGAGTAAAGAGCGTCAAGGGTCCTCTCAAACGTATCGTGGCCGAGAGAACTCACCTCCCAAACACTAGTAGGCGCTGTGTGTTTTTCGACAGTTCATTTTGTTTCTACTTCCTGCTTCACTTTAAACAGTGGCAAGTGAAACCGAATTTTTCCTGAAGACGAGTCGTACAAATGTTTGCATCTCTGAACCTCCTCAGTTAACCTTTCCTCGATGTCTTCCGTCTATATTGATCAGTTTAACAATCAGTTTGAAAATTGTGGACATGGAGAAGCAGCCGGAAATACTGAAGCATAAACACGCTACCACCAAGCGGACCAATCACAGCTCTTGTGGTCTGCGTCACCGTTACGCGTATTTACATCAGGCCACGCCGTTAGGGTTAGCTATGGCGTTAGCGGCATTAGCTAAGCCATTAGCTAAGCCATCAAACTGACACAAAAGCACAAACTGCCTATAAATTATTAAGTGGCTAGTGTGTTACCTTAGACTCAGACTTAGACTTCCTTTATTGTCATTCAACAAACGCACCATATGCATATATTAAACAAAGTAGGGAGCAGACACATAATTTATCTAAAATACACACATTCACAGAATATAAATGTCAGCATGACATAAAAAGAAGTTAAACTTACTCATAGTGTCCCCTCTGGAATATTTACACAATAGTGAGCTATTTAAATGTCTAAAAGTTTAGCATTACATTTTTGAAACATATGAAGAAAGTACTAATTGACAGTTGCAGGCTACAGAGGTCCCCTGTATGATGGATGCCCCTTCTTGGCATTTTTTAAATAAAAGAACACAGTTTACTAGATTGTTGTGTTTCTAAAATGACCAGAAACGTCGGTCTGTTCTCGGTTGGTCTACAACGACGGACCGCTGTTGGTAAGGTTAGGAATGTGTGTGTGTGTGTGTGTGTGTGTGTGTATGAGGGGGCACATAAAGGTGAAGGAGTCACCAGAGCAGCAGTTTGACAAAGAAAATTCTTTGATGTGACAAAAGAAAGCCGGGAGGCTACGGAAAGGATGCTTGAAAGGCCTTGAAAAGATATGAAAGGAACGAGGAGGACAAGGAAGGTGAATTACGCCGGCAATCACACTTCCCCAGTGTGTGTGTGTGTGAGAAAAAGTCAGTGTGGTGCTATTGGGGTGTTTAAGGGTTCACCAGCCGACCTTTAACCTGCTACTGACTCATTAGCTGAAACAGTGAGAGGCTGTGACCTCAGCCTCTACGTCTTGCCATCTCGTTTTATAAGGCCGCTTTGTTCTGAAGCTGACGTCCTTCTCTTCTTTTCCGTCTTAGTTCCTTTTCTATTCTGGTGATGATTAACCTGATCTAAATGTTTGTTATTTCAGCCACTGTCTGTCATCTCCTTCAGCTACTTCACGTCTTTCCGTCTCACACACTCAACCTTATCCTTTAAGAATAAAAGTGTTTTGATATTGAAACTGCTTGCAAATGAAAAATACGATTTATTTAACTTTACAGTGATTTATAAAGCTTTGGCTTTTTGCACATGTTGCATCATTATAACAATATTTTTCAAGGGATTGCCGATGACTATGCTCTCAGATTTTATTAAAGTTAATGGCTGACGGGGCTCGACTGGACTAGAATGGAGGTGCACAGTAGACGTCCATTAGATACACAACACAGCACAGTGTAATAGCTCAGGAATGCCTTTGATCGTTTGTGCTGAGCAGGACGTAGAGCAGCACTTTCTCCTGGAACGCACTCATTTCTGGACTCTGACCTCCAACAAATTGCACAGATGGCGCTTAGTTCCTTTGTGCATTTACGATTGTTTCACTGTCGTTTATACGCAAAAGCGATTTAGCACAGAACTATAGCCTGGAAGCCAGCCCCGTCTACCATTCATCGTTTGAAACCGCTAATGAAAATCCAAGTGGAGTGTTACAGTCTGTCCAGAACGGAGCTGAGCTTTGTTTTTCATCCCGCTCCTTTTTACTGTATTTATTTGGTGGGGTTAAGAGTTAATAAATATCACTTTATAGGTCTATTTTCTGTGCTGTCCAAATTAGATATCGATATGTTGGTCGGTTAGTCTGAGACTTGGCTGGACTAGCATGAAATTTGTTCGCTAGTTCCCAAGTGGAAAAATTATATATAATCACCTAATGACCTCATTCATTTATAGCTAAACTCCAGCTGTAGGTTCAGATTTCATTATTTCCACTTGTTTATCTTAAGACCAAATAAACCTAATCAAAGCGTTTAGCGCTGATTCGAGAATGTGAGCATGCTAATGCTAAGCTAAGATGCCGCAGATAAAGGTCAATATTGCACCTGATCGACACAAACACATTTAGGCATTCGTCACAAGGATTCTGATGTGGTTGTACTTCATTTTCATGAACATGACAAAAATAATTAGTCAGGTTACAATAAATTTAGGACTCAAATGGCTCCTGTCAAGTTATTCATACAGCTTTTAATACTTACATTACAGCTGTTCATACAAAGAAGATTATTATTAAACCACGGTCCACAACGGTCCAAGCTTGTGTTTCTGTTGTGAGAGTGATTTTAAGGGCTTGACTTGACTTTTTATTTTCATCATCCAGTAGATTTTAAGTAGTAGTTATTGTTTCATTGTCTAACATGTAGAATTCTGATTTTTGAGATACTCCACAAATACAATTACTGACTGACAGATGCATCATAAAACTGTAAATTACTTAATTAATCATTTCTACATGATGATTTCACACCTTTTCTGTGTTTCATAATAATAATAATAATCAGCAAACAACAAAGAGGGTGCTGTAAATAACTCACTATCGATCACCTCTTATCTTCTCAAAGTGGCTTCGTTTTACAGTGACGCCTCGATGCTGACTCAGACAGAGCGTCTGGGTGAAGTGTCAGCCGTTTACCGCCGCTGTCTGACTGTGTTTGGGCGCATGTGTCTGTGTTTGTCTTGGCGTGTCCGTGTGCATGTTAGTTGGCTTCCCTGTGGCGTATGTGCGCTTGTGTGAGCGATGAGGTGTTTATTTACCGCCGGCCTTTGTGCGGTCAGCTTGCCGAGCCCATGCATCACCTGCCTGGTGTGTATGTTTGTTGAGTTCCTGTGACGTGGTGAACCGCACTCGAGAACTGATTTTTTTTTTTTGCAAAAGTTCATGACACAATTCATTTATTTGACTTTAATGTGAAAACTTATACGCACACTACAGTGTGTATCTGGACGCATCTAGGGCCATACTGAGAATGACTATTTGAATTTTTTGAAAATCATTAAAATCATTATAAACCTTTGCACAATGGAGCATATGCACCAATCAGGCATAACATTATGACCACCTTCCTAATATTGTGTATGTTGCGACTCATCAGAGAATGGACATGGGCCTTCTGAGGGTGTCTGGAAACACAATGATTTTAGTGGGGGCCCTTGGGCCCTATGGGTTATTGGGAGGGGCCTCTGTGGATCAGACCTGTTCCAGCGCATCCCACAGGTATTGATCAGTTTGGGACGTAGGGGATTTGGAGACCAGGTCAACACCTTGTGCTGTTTTTCTTAATTTCTAAAGGGTTTTTACTATGGGTTGTTATTAACTTCTCCTATCAGTGTGGTTTTAATGTTGTGGCCGATCGATGTAGGCAAACCAGAAGCTTCTAGGAAATGAATCCATGTGTTAAAGGCAGTTAATACGATGGGAAGTCATGGCAAACATCACTAGAAACTTCTGGTTCCCAGGGAAGTAACGGTGTAGGATATACAAAGATTCAAGAGGAGGAAGAAGAGTAGCAGATCCAGAGGCGCCACGAAGGGGAGGAGGGCGCGTTTGGCCTCATCCTATAGAGAAACACACCTCTGTAATTAGGGTCAACTGTGTGAGGGTCAGCTCAGTTCTCACTGTGTGTGTTGAGATTTCACGCAGGAAAGAAAAGCGTTTAACAAAGGATAAAAATAACATTTCAAAGGCCGGGGACACAGGAATAACAAGCGAGCAGAAGAAGAAGAAAAAAAAAACTTCAATGGAACATTTGTCTTCTAAACTCAAATTTTTCTTTTCTTTTCTTATCTTTCTCTTTCCTTTGGCGCAGTTTCAGTAGCGGTCTCCCCTGTCACTCTCGCACACAGAAACCTGAACACACACATGCAGACAGTCTGCTGGTCAGGTGAAACCGGAGCTCCGTATGAGCTTCGTATGAATGGAGCTCGTTGTCTGTCAGCTACAGCTGTGTAATCACACTGATGAAGGGTTTGTTTTATACACACACACACACACACTGGCTACGTATATAAACATGAATAAGTGTACATGCTCGCTGTCAAACACTTGGGATTAAATACAGTACGCACAGATAAGTTCATGACACATAGGATGTTACAGATTTACACACTAATACACACCAACCTAAAGCACTGATTGTAGTCTGGGTGGTCTGCAGGCTCTCGGAGGCCTCTACGTGTCGGTCAGTGAGGCTGAGCCTACTCTGGCCAGGCTTCATTCAGAACGTCACATTTAGACACATAATCACCACATACGCTATTTACCCAGCGTATTCTTAGAAACTAAACTAAAGGCATTACCATTCGTCAAAATAACAAAGAGGGTGCTTTGAAACTCTTTTTTGGCAGTCGGGAAATAAGACCGAAGGAGAGTTCCTTGCGTCTTATGCTCGTCCCGTGAGCCTCACAAGTTCATTTACGTAGAATCGTATGCGTATGGAATCGGTTCAGAATTGAATGGGAAATAAAACTGATTTTTGAGACAGTTTTTTAAATTCCTTTTACATTGGTACGTCTGTAGCTCATTGTTATTCCCTTCAGCCACGACGCTCACATTAAACCTCAGTCAGGCGTTCACTGTTAATAAAGTTAGTAAGCATGTTCCCCAGCCTAATTCAATGGACACATGTTTGCGTACAGCATGTCAATAATTGCATTTCCGACTTTATTTTGGGACTGTATAACATTTCAAGGCAGTAAAACTTGGAAACAGAAGTTCACCTGCTGCCTTAAGGGCACTAACATTTTAGTTTCTTATCTTGGCTGCTAATGGCGTAAAGCATAGGTCTTCAACAAGGGGCACTTCAGGGGGGGGTCGCAAAATCTTTGGTTGATTAGATATGTTATATATATTTTTTTTATTTCACCCACCAACTTCTTTAAATGCACATTAACATGAATTCAACATATTTTAGTAAAAGGATAAATGGAGGCAGAATATGTTATCTTTCAGTCGGCACTTCATTCATTCAGCGAAAAAGGAGCTGTCTCAACAGTGACACTAGTTAAGACCTGTCAATCTAAGCTTCCTGTACACAGTAGGCCCCGCCCCTATCGCTGCAGAGCCAATCACGAGGTTGCATATTACACGCCGACTCTGTCCCAGTGACACGGCCATCCTACTGTTGCATGTTTGAACCTGAATGCATGAATATTTGAACCTGTGTATTATCTGAATAGCTTAATACTAAATGTGAAATGCAGAGTTTAATATAGAACGCATGTAGTAGGTAGGGGGTCCCTACTTAATCTCTCCATCAGCTTGGGGGTTCCAAAGACCACTGGCATAAAGGTTCAACTCGCATCTTGCTTGTACAGGCGTTTGCCATTTAATTTTATTTAGAGAGGAGGAAATTAAAATTTGATCCTGCAAAAACAGTCACTTTGAGATTCATTCCTGGTGGGGAAACGGCTTGTAAAATTCACCCATCCATTACGCTTATGGTGCAAATATTTTTTGATGATGTTGTAACACCACGGATGTAGCGCCTTGTTTCAAAGCTAACGTCATTTTACTAAAACTCAGTTAAATGAACACAGACCACAGACAAAACTGAGAAGAAGTCAAGTTAAAGAAAATAGAAACGCTGACATAACTGAATGGAGCTGCAATGTATTACAGTGCAGTAATATTTTGCAAAAACACTGTTTAATAACCCAGTGACAAGGATTTTTGGCTAATACGTTTCTTATGAATCAATCATGTGCTCATTTGGGTTTTCCCCAATGTCTTTAAATTGTAAAGAAATTACTTTCTAACTCATATGCCCTTTAACATAATGAAATTATTACATAAAGCCTAAAAAAACCTGGTTATATCAGCGCATGAAAACATGTCTGCTGCTGTGGAAGGGACAAAATAAAATAATGAAATAGAGCGAACGTCCCAGCCAGACAGGAACCATAAGACAAACAGATTTCTTGGGAAGTGATCTCACCACATGGCAGGTCCAAAAAGTGGGAGCGCTGCACCTTTTATTACACGTTGTCTGTTTGAATGCGGCGTTTCCGCCTTGTGATGACTCCCATGACTGCAGTGGATCAAATGGTACCATTGTGTTGGGCTGGGAGGGAGTGGACGGTTACCTCTGGGGCCCTTTTATTTCACTGAGTATGATGATGTCTGAAGGCTGATTAGAAGTTTATTTGAGGCTTAAACAGGTTTGAAACAGGAAGTAATTATGCTGCAGGTCTGCCTGGATGACAACTTGTGGTCTTCATCTTTTTCTGTTGCGTAATATTTGGTTTAATTCATGTACTTTTCTGACAGAACCTCCACATAATTATAATCATTGTTGCATCGTTTTCCAACAAAAAAAGTGGAGAGGAAACGTTAGATAATGTGTAAAGAGACTTACAGTGATATCCTTTCCAGCCCAGTTGCACTCCTCCCTCCAGTCGACTGGAGCGGGCCAGTAGATCTGAAACAAGAAATCCTGTTAGATTAGCCAGAGTTTATTAGCATTTAATTAAAGTTTGGTTCATATAAATCCCACAAAAAGATATTAATCGCCCATGATCCTAAAAACAATGAGGATATCATGATATAACGGCCATGAGCAAGGCGCTGTGATTGAACATAAGACAAAAATCTGGATGATAGCGGAAGGGTTCTTGCCTCCCGTGAGTCTTTCACTCATCTCACTTGCCTCTTTTTCTTCCACGTCTGTTCTCCCCCCTTCCCTCCCGCCCTCCCCCGCCCCTGTTCTAACCCCTTCATCCCACCCCCGCCCCATCCCCCGACCACATTGGAAAAACAGCTTCCACTATGGTGAATCTTGCACACCCGAGTCATAAATCAGACTCCGCCAATCTAAAAACCAACAGAGGCTTCACATCTAACGCAGCAAACATGTAATTTACTACAAACAGCTGTGCACAGATGTCTCGCAGTGGAGCGTCTTGCTTGCTTGTGCAGCCGTGGTTTTACCTCCATCTTTATACATTCGCACTTGTGTCCTGTGTGTACGTTCAAGTGTGACCTGTGGAGGTGCACCTCTTCATCCCAAAAAAAGTGGACTATCACATGTTCTAAAAAAAGGATTCAAGCAAAAGCATTTTCATCTCCGGCCAGCTCTTTCTCCATTGATCCCACATTCTTTCTTCCTCTAAGGTCACAAACTTGAGTGGTATCACGTGTGGAATGATTCTCCAAGGAGGCATTTGTCTAAGTTCATTCTGGATTTCTTGTTAACATACAATCTACTTGTGGATCAACTTTAATAACAACAGTAGTAAATGAATCTTAGGAACCAAAGAGTGAGGCAGTGGTCTCAAATAAAGCCTCCCTCTTGAGATCAGTCTGTTGCCAGCTTTATTGCTTTAATATGAAGACAGCCCAAAGTAATATTTTAAATTATGTAAGACTGCATATAGACCTCTTCCTAGCTTGTAAACAATGTGACGTTTTTTGAGGGGCGGGGCTTAACTGGATGCAAAAAATCTCAAACACTAAAGCTTGTAAACGTCGGTTGGCATGTGTCAGTGGACTGTTTTGGCAAGAATGGACGAGGGAAAAGTATATTATAGAGAATATACTAATACACTCACTCCCCGAGGCCATGAGTGTTATCTTCTAAGCTGACTTTGACTGAAAGGACTCTATTGGATGGACGATCTGACGATTTGCAATGGCGAGTCACTTCCACATACCTAACTGAGAAACCCAACGTCTATATGAAAGAAAACGGAAGGCATACAAATCGTTAGATGCCTATAACAATGACTTGAATGGACATGGAAAATTTGCAGTAGAAGAATTTGAATGATGACTTTTGTCCATACTAATGCAGAGGGCTGCCTCTATCAAGTGAATAGTGATGCAGTGTTGTGCGGTGGAAAGTATAATTAATATAATCTTCTTTTATTGGAAGACAACAACAACAAACAAAACCCTGAGCACTTGAGAATGTCAGACATGTCCTCCAGTCCAATAACAAGGAGTGCTGAAAGTGTTGAAACCTCAGCAGCAGTAAATTAGTATTGATCAACAAACAACCCTCAAGCAGCCCCGACATAGTTTACAGCTCTACGAGTTCGGTCGGGGCGGCACTTCTGGCCGACCTTGTGTTCTTGCTTGGCGATGTTGTCCAGCGACAGTGACAGCAGGAAGTTCTTGGCCCCCACAAACAGGCGTCCCCTCTCCTCGTCCAGCAGCAGGGCGCTGAAGCAGCAGGAGCGCTCCAGCTCAAACCGCCGAACTCCGTGGAACTGCTGCAGCTCTGAAAAATGGGAAGTTTGATCACTTTAGACGTCTTACTGATGCATTTCTGCAGGACAAAAGGTTAGAAAACGGAACAGTCACTGTGTGTAAGTGTGTCTTTGTGCACAAATTTGAGATGATGTGCACGTGCAAGTGGAAAAATAAAGTTTCTCTATGTGATAGTTGGAGAAATTGGCCTGGCAGTGAGTCTACGTTCGACCTTTTGCTGCAAGTGTAAGCGAAGTCTTTCAACCTTGGTGTCATGTCAGGACAAACGAGCTCAAGTTATTAATTATTTCCACACAAATTTAGTTGTAAACACTTATTTTATAGCTATTCTCCATATTCTTCAAGTGTTAAATGACCTCAGAAACACTCGGTGCCAAAAACAAACCCGAGCCATCACAGTCATCAGATCCAAATCAGAACGTTGCTACGGGGGCTACAACAAGTCATGCGGTTGATAAAGAAGATTACCACGTCATTTCAGTGTATTTAAATAGCGTTTTCTGTGTCTTTGTTTCCTCAGGCCTGTGCAGGATAAAAAAAAATCCTCTGACAGTAATGATACCGTATTGGTTTTAATGGAAAAATTGAGCGTCCTTGCTTTTTTTCCCCCTCCAAACTGGCAAGAACAAATCCTAAAGGGAACAGTGCCCAGGAAAGTTCAGCTTGTATCTGTAAATTTAAGCTATAATATAGTTACCCCAAGTCAATGGAAAACAAACAAAAAGAAAAACAGTGTTCTTGGCCCAGATAGCATCAAAAAGTAAAAGCACTGCATCCTCCCCTGCTGGTCCGGCTTAAACCAGGAGCTTAAGGAAACAAAACCAAGGCCCTCTTCGCTTACGCATTAAAACGGCTTTATTAGTCTGCCATTGTTCTAATGTGAATTTATAACTTTAATTAAGACTCTGACGCCACCCGGTAACCGCCTGCATGACATCAGGGACTTTTTTTTGCAGTTCGACCGTATATGGTGACAGTAACTCGGGGCCTAAAGAAGATTCATAATTAAAAAACAGACATGGTTAAGATAATTATTGTCGAGTAAATCATAGAGTTGACAATTAAAGATCCAAGTGTCTCTGTGTTAGCGTAGTGTGTTGTTATTTCCTGGGTATAAACGTGAAGGGCTCTCCTTCTAGACTCTATAGTTACCCTGTGCTGCCTACTCCAAAACAGAAATCACCTTTCACTGGTCTAAAGTGATCTTCCAGCTGCACCTAAGATAAATCGTGCTTCACGTGGTACGTGGGAAGTCGTGTAGACAAAATGTTCACTGTTCCAAGTCATCGTGTCATGCTGAAGTAGCTCAGCTGTGATAGAGTTAGACTCAACATATAAAGGTCTTTGGTTTGATCCCAGGTTTCGGGAGGAAAATTTGAACCATTTAGTGGTTAGAGAAGCAGCTTTAGTACCATAAGATCACAGTTAAATGCAAAAGGAAAATAAAATTAAATCAACTGTAGCACACAAGAACACCATGACTGGTCAGCTGCTGGCATCCAAAGTTTAGAAGTTCATCTTCCTCAGACACATTGTAAAACAACAAACTAAATTCCTTTCTAAGTACATCCCACGTGTACATGTTGTAATATGCTTTCTTTTCACCAATCAGCCACAACATTAAAACCGCTGGCAGGAGAAGTGAATACAGTTGACTGTCTTGTGAGAATATAATGTTATGCTGGGAAACCTTTGGACCTAGTGTTCACATGATATACATAAATACCAGACCAGGCACCTCCGCCCCAGAGCAATGACAGTCCTTGATGGCAGCAGCCATGCCCAGCAGGATGCAGCCTGACACAGGCACACACACAACAAAAACGGTTTAGGAGTTACTCAAAAAAACACAAAGAGCAGCACAAGGTGTTGACCTGGCCTCATCGTCTGGATGATCCACAGAGGCCCCTCCCTTCAACCCATAGGAACCAAAAGTCCCCCACTAACAACATCCTGTTTCCAGACACCACAGGCCACCATCAAAAGGCCCATGTCCATTTTCTGGTGAATCACAATTACGTTGGCGGCACTAGTGAGACCTACACGATATTAGACAGGTGGTCATAATGTTATGCCTGATCAGTGTAGTATATTACATCCACTGTCAGGACAGACAAACCAAGGAACCGTTTGGGGCCCTTTGCAAAAATGGTATATTTTGAAATGCCACGAACCCAACCTTTTCAAGGCCCTACAGTGCACAATAGTCAATCTGCCTCATAACAGATTTCACTACTTTGGACTGGGGATCATGCATATGTCTGTGCCATGGACTCTCAAGAACCTAGCATCAGCCCTGACCACATCAAACAACTATTTTAATGACCTACAACTCACCAGTTAAATTTGCAACCGACAGCTGCTAGCTGCTCACTTATTACTAATTTACCACACAATAAGTTATTTCAGTAGGTGCAGAGCTCTCTCTTTCTGTCCTTCAGGGGGGCATGCAAAAACCAAAGTGTTTACATGTCTTCCCGCCCCGTAGGTAGGCTACAACATGTTGCCTTGAGCCTAATTTAAAGGAGCACATATCACAGCAGGGCTCAGATGGCCCTCTGCGAGCCTCACGTCCTTGCTGAGTTAGTTCAGCCTGTAATTGCCAGCTTTGGAACATGGAACACATCCCTGGCTTATGTGGTTGTGTCGGGCATTGCCTGCTTTCTCTTTAACGTGCCATGCTCAAGACGAAACACAAAACCCGGGCTGCTGCGTTTAAGCCTCGTGCGCATCTGTGCGAGCGCGGCGGCGGCGGATCACAGCGACCGCAAGTTGCTGCTGGCTTCTGTTCAGGTGTGTTTGCTTTGAAAATGACACGGCTCAGTGTTACAAGACAGAAGGAGAGAAAGTGTGTGATTCTAGACACTATGGTTCAGTGGAGCAAAGTTTCCTGCAGGCTGTCGACGTCGGCAGCCGTGCCTTCGAAAGCTTTTGCGGCTTACCTTTGTATGAAAGCTTCATGCGTGGTGAGGAGGACGAGGAGGAGGAGGAGGAGGAGGAAGAGGAGGAGGAGGAGGATGAGGATGGGGGGGCGGCGGCGCGCGGCATGTTGCTGGACGAGGCGTGGGCGGCGGCCAGCCCCAGCAGTAACAGCGAGCTGCAGGTGACCATCATGGCCGCCATCATCATCATCATGGTCATCATCTTGGCACGGTTCAAAAAACAAACTCGAGGAACGTTTGCGGGGGTTTAGTGTTTCGTGTTGTTGTGATACAGTCCTCCTCTGATTCAGAGGTGCTGTATTAAAAGTAGTAACCTGCCTTTTAAGGGCTTTATGACAGATCCTCTTTTAGCTCTGTGGCTTCTAGTCTCTCCCAGTCTTCCTTTTAAGGGTAATCTTTAAAACGTCCTCTCTTGGCCTATCCCGCCGCTCTTCTCGCGAAGTTCACTTCTCGAGTCCAGGAGAGTCACAGAGGGCATCAAAGCCTAAAAATAGAGACAGAAAGAGGAGAGGATTTAGAAATATGCACTGCAAGCATAAAACATTTGCTTGTGCCAGGGATGCCCCCATACACACACACGCACACAGACGCACACACGCACACACACTGGCATCTGAGGTATATTTAGTTATAGAGTCAGATTGATTGATGCCCTTGCCAGGCTGTGTTAATGCCAGCTTCCATTATGGCAACAACACTATAATCTGTTCACATTACAGCGAGACTCGGGCACAGTATCCAAAACACACACACACACACACTGACCACGGTGATGAAGACTTTATGTGAGTGTGTGTGTTAGAGATACGCTGCCAAGCATCTCCACGACGTCTGTGTCCCTGCCAGCTGAGAGCAGCGCCGCCCCCCTCCCTTTCTCCCTCCGCCCCGGCAGACGGTGTCACCGTGAGATCTCTGCGTCGCTGAGGTCTAATGAGCCGACGGTGACGTGGATGGATGGACGGATGAATGGATGAGCGCATGAGCGCATCGGCGCCCAACAGAAAGTCACTTGTGCGTCAGTCCAGCAGCACAGCGGGATGGACTTTCTTTTTTTTTTTTTTTTTGCAGTTGCACACTTGAATGCACAGGTACAACTGTTAATTAGAGCTGTTGTTTTTTTTCTTTTTATATATGATCTTATTTCCACACGCCGTCTATAGCCCCCTCAGTTGTTTTAGTGTAATGCTGACTTCCTGTCAACTGAGTGGGACTGTAGTAACATAACTTCTGTAAAGCTATTAAAGAGCCGGAGTTTAATTTAACATGACAGCTTTTTATTGTTTTCATAAGTCTCCCCAATAACTTTGACGTTCAGCTCCGGCGCTGCACCGGAGCAGGAATGAGGTCACAGGTTTGTCGGTCCACATTTATATGAATGTTGCGTTGTAAAAAAGTGTGCATTGGACACACACACACACCTCTCATTCAGTACTTTGGACCCTGTGGTCGGATGGTAAACAATAAAGCCTTTCACTAGAAACAGTCTCCTTTTATTATGTTGCACCTCACAGTTGGCACTCATTAACAGGCAGACAGTCGGCTTTTCCCCCCACTTCAATCTTCAGTAACAATCACTGCACTTCATCTATAAGCCTGAAAAAAAAAAAAACTCTGGTGTGTCTTGGAGAGAAATCAGCGGTGCTCTGGTTTCTTAGAGACTGGATGTTTCTACTGATGAAAGGAACATTTTTTTTTTTTTTTTTTAAATGAGAGACTTCACGTGCTTAAAGAGGAACATGTGAGCACATTTTAAACGTCAGCCGAACGTCAACTGATTCTGTTGCCGGTTCCCAAATGATCTTTCAAATCAATTAGGTATAGCGAGGTATAGCCCCTAGATTTTAGAAATGTTGAAGCCATATGAGGGATAAACTCAATGTGCATGTGACAGGAGCACCCAAACTCCGTGCACAGTGTTAATGTAACATCTGTTTTACATGAAAAGCTGCAGGATGATGCTCCAGCAGAAAAGAAGCCATAGATTTGCTTTGTTTATCAAGATATATTAAGTGTTCGCAGTTGATGGAGGAGCTCTGATTGATAATTAGTGTCCAGAGCTGGACACGGTGTTGTCTCAACCCTCTTTAAAGCATGCGAGTTTTCAGATAAATCTTCTAAAATTGTTCTCATTCATTGGTAGAACTTTATATTGCTCTCTAAGTTTCCGGTTCAGCTACCACAGAAAAGCTGCGGTGACCACTTTAAAGTCCAAATATGAATGCCAAAACATGGTAAAATGAGAAAATACACAAAGACTCCACACTCACATACACACAGAGAGAGACACACACACACGCAGACCCATCTAGGCTGTTGGCACAGTGGTTTATGAATAATGGAGCTATTGAGGCGTGGAGACAGGAGAGCTCTCATAAGCTCATGGCTCCGAGGCCACAACACAACAGGCCGGAGCTTAATAGGAACATAAACTCCCGCATACCCTGCAGTATGTAAACACACACACACACACACACGCACTCACACACCACACACACATTCGTGAATGGACAAAAGCGCGCATGCAAAACCTCGAGCAGAACGCGATCTCGCATCTTCTGTTTTCACCGTGGCAACTACTTTCACCGTGGTGCTCTGGTTCAGGTTTAGGGCAAAAGAGACGAAAGAAATTCTGTGCGTCTTCCCTCTGAACTCAGTCAAGAAAACGCTGCGGTATTTCGAGGAACCGGGACGTCAGCGTTCTCAGCTGCAGCTCTGTGACACGCAAACAGAAACACATGAGCATGAGACACGTCACAGTTCCCGGGTATGACGGTGGCTGCAGTGAAGCCCTCACACTCCTGTCCACTGCTATAAAAGGAACTACCGCTGTGTGTGTATGTGTGTGTGTTGCAGTGTCTCTAGTGTGTGTGTCTTCTCATTTGCCGTCATAAGCCTACGTATCCGTCCTTGCACATCCTCGTTTTTATAGTGAGGCCCAGAGAAGGGGAAGCATTAGGGGTGGAAAAAATATCAATATGGCAATATATCGCAATATTCTTTCTTCCGATACAATATTGATTTTGAATGTCTCAATATCAATTTTAAAATGAATTGAATTATCACTGTCATCCAATGTACATATACACAACCTATATTTTGAAGTATGTAAAACATTGCAATATATCGCAATATCATAATATCGCAATAATGTATCGTATCGCGATATGCATCAAGTATCATGATGTGCATCGTATTATGAAGTCCATGCCAATACCCATCCCTATTGAGCATGCACTTTTACATACATGGATGCAGGAGCACATATCCTCGTCTACAAACCCGTCCTTCTCAGCACTTATATCTGCAAACTCTCTCTCTCACACACACATACACGCAAATACACAAGCTCCGTGCATGTTCCATAATGCATCTTAATAAAAAAGCCATTGGGGCCGCTGACACTTGCATTCAGTTCAGCTTCAATAGACATAGAGCAGCAGCAGCGTGCCAAGAGGGAGTGGATTAAAATTAAAGAGAAAGACAGAGGGAGAGATCCTAGTGGGGGGCAGGGGGGGCAAGCCGTCCTGTCAGAAACCAGCCTAAATAGAGACGGGCGCACAAAGCGGCCCACCTCCGGGGTGAGACGGGCCTTTCAGAGCGAGGTTAGAGTGCAACTATACAGTACTGCAGGCGATGATGAATGAGTGAGTGAGATATCGGCGTTCCTCCGCCACCACAGGTCAGAAGAGGAGAAGGAGGGAGATATGAGGAGAGTCAGGGCAAGAAAGAAAAGTTTGAAGATGAACTGTTGACGAAGCGTAAAAATCTGAAAGATGGAGAGAGGGATCCAACAGGAGGGAGGGGGTGATGCTGAAGGGGAGGGGAAAGACAAAAGGAGAAAAGTATAAGTGGAGGGAATGAATGAAAGAACAAAATAAAGACGTTCAGCAGGCAGCCTGCAGCATGCATGTAGTCCCACGGAAGAAAAAAAAAAGAGAATGTGATGGAGGAAGGGAGGGAGGGAGAGAGGGAGGAAGGGAGGGAGAAGAAAACGAGGCGAGAGGTGATGGAGAGAAAGGAGTCAATTGTTTTCGCCTGTGCAGAGAAAAGCTTTTCCCTGGCCTGTGACCAACAAGACTAAGCCTCCCTGCAACTGAGAAATGAAAGGCGGGAGGGATGGATGGATGGATGGACGGATAAAGAGGAAGAATGAGGGAGGGCTGTGAGCTTTACTGAGCAAAATGACTGGAAACAGCAGGTAACTGGTGGCTTTTGCACCAGTTCATTTGATACGGGGGGAGGCGGTGGGGGCACGAGGACGGCGGGTCAAAGTATTGGTTCTGAGTGAGACTTGAGAAGTCTTTATTCGATGGCTGTATTTTAGGTTGCGCTACATTATAAGAAGAAGACAGAAAAGTGAAAAAAGAGCAACACGAGTAGAGTTGCCAGCGATCCGTTAAAGCTCGCTGTATTTGAATTACCGTAACTTAGTGATTTGTTGAAGTTGTGGTTTTGGAAGACCTTTGAGTCATCTCCAGGGAATAATTTTTTTTTACCAACAAATTCCTCCAAACAACAGCTCTCTCTTTTTAAGTCTTGCGTCTTTCCCCAACCTGCAGCAGTGCATCATCATTACCGTAATGGCAGCTTTTTTTGTCCAGAAAGTGCAACTTCTCAGTGTTCAGCCTTCAGATCTTTTTGTGAGCACAGGTGGATGTTTAGGTCTTAAAGGGTTAAGTAAAAGGTCTCAGATGTGTTTCCTCTGCGGTTGTACACACCATCTAGCTGCTCTGACTTATTTTCTCTTTTCTGGACTAGTAACAAGTTCAACATTTATCAGGTCTAACTCCAACATGAACCTCTCGGTTCATTTGCTCCCAAGTTGCTTTTCGTTGGACGAAGTTCTTACAACTTAAGTTCCTACATCTTTCATTACAGGAACCTTAGGAACCAGGAGCTGAGGCTTCCTGAGATGTGCCCCCACCTTCCCTGGCGTCCTCTACCCTCGTCAATTTCATACCTTGTCTTTGACAACTTTTTCTTCTTTCATCCCCCCCTACCTCTCCCATCCTTCCGTCAATTTCCCCTCACTTCCTGTCCATAAAACTTCCTTGCATCAATTTGAGGTGTGGTCTTTGTTAGTGAACCTAGTTGAAGGGTGAGGAAGCAGAGTGAATGTTTGACCTGACTATCAAAGAGTTAATTATCATTTAATTTCATCTGAACTGGAAGTTTCCTGCCACCTCCCTCTTTCCTTCTAGTAATTTACAGCTGTTCATAAGTTGCTCGCCATAAAGGCCTAATAACAATGACACAGATATTAAGTTTAATCATTTATCTTGAGGCTTGGTTTTAGGGTTAAAGGTGGAAATCACATCTTGTCTACGCTTGCGTGTAATTGCGATGGTTACAGTTAAGCGAGAGCATCCACAGGCCGAATGTGTCCTCACAAGCACTGCGTAGTCCGAGCGCAGAGAGCATGAAGGAAGTTGGACGTCGAGCTTAACAACATTTCCACCTCGGCTGCTGAAGCAAGTCCAACTGCAATCACGCCATAGTGTAAAGCATCGCTGTGTTTTGATTTAGCTCAGATGATTCTTCAGATATGGAAATGCTTGGCTCGTGCATCTGACTGTTTCACTCGTGCAGAGGGGGAAGAAAAGGTACGAAGGCGTCTCAGGTGTGCAAAGAGGAGCAGCAGCAGGTGATGCACATGAGTAAAGAGGGGGCAAAAAAGAAGGGAATGGAAGAAAAAAAAGTATAATTTTTACATCGACAGCAGCTGCAGCGGATTATAGCCCGGGAGAATTTTTGCTTTGTGCCGAGGAACAAGCAGGTGAGCGTTGCCTCATTTCTCCTGAAAACCCTCAAAAAATAAACAGAGATTGATAAAGACAAGACCACCAATGGCGAGTAAGAAGTCAGTTAAACACTGTTCAGTGTCATAATTGTAATGTAAATGATCCGTGCACGGTATTTAGACAGATGATAAAAAAAACGTTTTGTGAGAGAATTCAAGTTAAATTAAAAGTCACATAAAAGCCTTGTGAGTGGTTTACACAGAAATACAAGGTACAAAGACATTAAAGGTTGATTCTTTATCCCCCGTATAAAGCAGCCTAAGTAGAGTCTTATTTTCAGTTGAGTCTTGGGACATTGAAAGAGAAGATTTACATTACACACACACACAGACACACACACACACAAAACAAGCAAAGCCAAAAGTGACAACCACTCTTTAAGGGATTTAAGTTGAGAAAACAGTGGGAAAGAAACAAGCGAGACAGTTCGAGGCCGAGACACCGGCCGCTGTGAAAGGGACTGATTGAATGAAGGAGCCGGGGAGGCTGCAGCGCTCTGCTGGTTGCTGGGAGCGAGCCAGCGTCGCGAGCAGAAAGTTTCCCAGCCGACCAACCGTTTGTTTTAGAGCATTCTCATTATTCACGACGGTGCAAAGAAATATTGCATCAGGGAAAAGCAAAAAAAAAACAATGACATCCCTCCAGGCTTGAGCTCATAGAACTCTTACTCATGGTGACGGATATCTTCTGAAACTTTTGAGGAGTTCTGCAAGCATAATGAGGCCAGAGAGACGTGTTAAAGATGAAGTGGTATAAAAATCGCTGTGGTCAATGAACTTGTCGGCTAGAAACTCTGAAATAAGAGACAATGCAGGAGCCACTCGGGCGAGGGCAGCGTGCTGGTGGCCGGCCATTTGGCTGTGAAGCCCAGAAGCAGCAGTAAGTCAGGACCTTACAGAGCAGCCTCGGGTCTCCTGCCTGGATCGACTCCAAACTGCTCTCCGAGGAAAGACAACTCACTCGACTCCCCTAAAGCGAGCACATTTCAACGCGGTTCTCTAAAGAGAAAAGTCCACATGTCATCGGCACGACTTTTAAAAAGAGATATGTGGGTTTTTAATCGCTCTGGAGCGACACAGCTACATGAGATCGGGTTGCAGGAGGAAGACAGCACGGATCAGCGGACGGCGTTATTTCATCATCTCATCCTCTCTGCACCTGACTGAGTTCACTGCCACAAATTGTTTCTTTGCCACATTCATCTTATCACAGTCGTGGGGATGCAACCGGTGATCCTAAATGTCCACACAAACTCACCTGCTCCGTCCAACTTCTTCATCTGGGTGACCCAAATTCCACAAGGGTTCAGATTATTCCCGGGTTTGGATCAGCATCCACCTGAGCCCAACATGCCTCTGACGGCACTGACGGTTTCCATCGTCACAGCGCGGTTTTGTTCTCCTTTAACTTCTCGTGGTGTTTTCCATTCAATAAGAAAACCAAATGCCCACATGAGACGAGACTTCTCTGCTTCACCCACTCACAGGACATCTACTCACAGTCACCGAGTTATTGCCATGTGCTTCCAGAATACCCATAATTAAGCCGCGTCATGTCCAAATTCAGAGAGGAAGTATAGAAAAGTTTGGGTATAACGTACAGTCCCAGAGTAGGAAAAAAGTAGCGGGATAAATAGAAGTTTGAGGCAGGTAGAAATTCCTGTTAAGATCGGTAATTCCAGTGATGGGAATGGTGCCTGGAGGGCACAGAGAGAGTAGCAGCAGCGACAGCAGCAGTAGCAGAGTCCCACTTTGGTGCAAGTAAGAAAATAAAAAATAAAAAGTCCAATGAGTCTTTAAAAAAAAAAAAGCTGAGTTAAAAAGCAGCGCAGTCAGATCTGAGTATTCCCCCGTCTGCCGTCAGCTCCACTGATGAACGGCTGCACTTCAGGTCCACTTAGAAAAACACACAAACCCTATGCACACACATAAAACTCTTCTTAACACACAAGCGCAAGGAGTTTTCGCGCAAACACACACACACACAGAGTTTTCACAGGAGCCGAGCGGAGTAGACGTGCTCAGAGGGAGAGCAGGCTGGAATAATGGATTTATTTCAAGAAGGGGGAGAGAAAGAGAGAGAGAGAGAGGGAGAGGGAGGGGTTGGAGAGAGGAGGAGAAGGTGGGAGGTGAGAGCAGAGGCGTGGAAAGGGGCAGTGACTCGCACAGCGGTATTGTGAGAATGTGTGCACGCGCTACTGTATCTACAGTCCGTGTGTTGGCACTTGTGTGAGGTCTGACTCCGTTATTGAGAACATTAAACCTTAATTCAACGGAACAGACAAACACAATCCGCACTTGTGACTTGAACTGAAGTCACTGTTGAAAACTCGCTGTGTGATTCTGTGACCGGGACAGCCATGTGTCAAGGATCAAATGATCCTAATGTGACTGCTGCTGCCCATTAAACGCTTAAAGTGATCTTGGCTGAGGCTGAAAAGTTGGAGTGTCCGTGAAAAACCAAAATATGATCATGTGAATTAAGCTAACATGCACCGATCAGGCATAACATTATGACCACCTTCCTAATATTGTGTAGGTCCCCCTTGTGCCTCCAAAACAGTTGTGGTTCATTAGAGAATGGACATGAGCCTTCTGGGGTGTCCTGAGGATGTTGTTAGCGGGGACTTTAAGTTCTATGGATGGAGGGGAGGGGCCTCTGTGGATTGTCCCACAGACACTTGATCGGTTTGTGATCTGGTGAACTTGAAGCCCAAGTCAACAAGTTGTGCTTCTTTTCATTATTGGGACCCCTTACCTACTATATGTGTTCTGTATTAAACTCGGCCTAGTGGTATTTATAAATATACATTATACATAGTTCATACATACATATTGTGGCTGTGCATTTGGATTTCACCTGGGGACTGAATAGGGTCTTGGCCAATTGCGGGGACCCTCACAGAGTCTGCGTGTAATATGCGGCCTCGTGATTGGCTCGGCAGCAAAAGGGGCAGAGCCTGCTGTGTACAGGAGGCTTAGATTAGGTTTAGTGTGGCGCTGCTGAGTCAGATCCCGTATCGGTGAATGAGTGAAGTGCTGACTGATGGATAACTTAATCTGCCTCCATTTATCTCTTTGCTAAGATATGTTGGATTCATCTAATGTGTATTTAAAGACATTTAAATTTCTGTTAGAAAACTATGGGGGAAAATTTTAAAAATAAATAAATAAATATATATGTATATATAAAAATGTCCAATCAACCAAAGATTTTGCAACCCCCTTGCAGTACCTCTGCAGAGTCCCTAGGGGTTGCGGCTTTAAGACTTATGTCTTAAGGCATTTTTGTGTGTGTGCCTATGTCAGGCTTCATCCTGCTGCCTTCACAGAGTGTCATTGTTATGGATTAGGGGCGTCTGAGGGTGCCAGGCCCAAAGGTCTCTCAGAAGAACATTGTATTGCCACAAGATGATCAATGTTATTTACTTCACAGGTCATAATGTTATGCCTGATCAGTGCATATTGTAAGAATCGTGTTGCTTAAACATTACTCGAGCTTCTATGGCTCCTACATTGGGCATGTTTCAACAGCTCCATGTATAACTACGACACTCTCCCATCCTTCACTAAATAAAACCAGCCCGAACAAACTTGAAGACTGACCCAGAAAATCTTTGCCAGATCATAATCAGTTGTCAGCAGAGTGCGTCCAGATCAACGTTTCGCCACAAAAGTGTTCACGGGTAGGAAAGTTTATCTGTCTTTCCAAGATATCGAGCATCTGTTTTGAAGAAATGAAAGACAACTTCACACGAAAAACTTCTTTGACTGATAAAGTCACGCAATGTGTCTCAATGCTCCAGGCCTGCCATCAGCCTGGTGGATTTGCTGGAAGGAAGCAAAGTCTTAGATGACGTTTCCTTCTGGTAAATGTTTGGACAATTGTGCATCTGCGTCACATGTCAGTAAACCTTATGAGGCCATCATAAGGTCTTGTTGCCTTCACTGTGTCACTTTAAAGTTTGGATTACGTCAACTTGGTACCTGCCCACTTTGTGGCACCTATCATCGTTACAACTGCGGAAAACCAAGTATACAGATGTATTAAGATAGCACCGCATTTGGAAAAAAATTACCACAAACAGACACAAAGATTTCCTGATACGTGAGAATGACCTGAAGCAAGATAAGCTGCCGTGTCTACTGTAGGAGGGTAATTGAGGTACATTTATAGCACATGAGGGTTTACATCATCCCGCGCACATATCAGAGTTGAAGTATGGGTCAGCTATTCATGATACCCAGCCCCTGAAAACACAACATGAAGGAGGGAGAAAATGGACACATGCACACAAAGTTATGCAAGGTTTGGCTCTGAGAGCTTGTTTTTTAATTTGTTTGTAAGTCAGCTGCAATGTATTCCTTTGATGATACGTTTTCACGAGGTAAAAGGAAAGTATGAAAGCCTCCATTCAACGTGTCAAGCAACTCCCGCAGCATGATCCACTCCTCCGCCGTCTATTAAAACGGGACGCTCGGTTCACCACAAACACTAGTTTTATTAACAGACTTTTAGAGGTTTGTAGAGGGTTATAGAGTTACAGGATGTCGTTACTTCGCAGCGGCCTGTCAGTGAGCAGGCTAAAATAATCTTTCTAATCCTAAAACGTACACCAATCACCAGTCATATCATTATGACCACCTTCCTAATATTGTGTAGGTCTCCCTTATTGTCTCCGAAACTGTTGTTACTCATCAGAGAATGGACAGCGGTCATCGTGTCATCGCTATTGGGTGGGGGTTCCTGGTCTGGCCTAGGTCCACATGAATGCTAGGTCCAAAAGTTTCCCAGCAGAACATTGTATTCTCACAAGATGGCATTCACTTCTCCTCTCAGTGGTCATAATATTATGCCTGATTGTTACATTTTTCTGCTTGTCCCTAACCTAACCTGCAAAACCTGCAAGTTTTACACTGTACTGGACTGTGGCTGGAGATCTAGATGTGTCCATCGGTCACACAAAATGCCTTTATGTACAAAACGTGTTCTGTCATTTTACAAGTCTTCTGTTCTGGTCTTCATTCCAGTAGCAGGTGTGGCACTGCGCCTGGCAACCCGGACTCACATCCATTCACACACACACACACACACCTAGAAATCCACTCTCACCAGGTCAAGGGTCTCACATTAGTGGGTTCACTGAAGTATGTGTGTGTGTTGTCTTGGACGTTGCCGTCAGTTTTTCTCACAATGCACACTTATTTTCAGTGCTTTAATGCAAGGACATGCGCACAATTAAAACTAGCCCTGTGTGTATGTTGTCAGCCTACTGCCCGCCCCCTGCTGACCTGTCTGTCATAAACCAGCCTGATGTCTCTACAGGCTGCAGAGAGGGCTCTGGGATCCTGACAAAGGCTTTTGTCTCATCTAACGCCTCAGTGAAACAGATGAGGGCTCAGTTTCCTAATAGCGTCTTAGTGAATCTTTGTTTTATTGCGAGTCACTGAACCGAAATGATCTTTAGATTGTGGTGGCGTCCACATCAGACCAGAGTCTCCCATACAGAAATCTCCCCTGTGGCCCTCTAACCTATTCATCATTCATGAAAACATTCCAAAAATAGTTGCATAAGGTAATGTACAACACATACTAACCTGAAACACTAACCCCTACTTAACTAACTACAACAAGTGGGTTTGTTGTTGAAGTGTTTTAGGTGGGTTGTGTTTGTGTAACCAGATGACCAGGAATGCTCACATGGCACCACTAATCACTGTACAAGATTATTTAAGCAATGGAAACATGTGAGTACAAGAGCTTGCTCTTTTTTACATTAAATTAAGTCGTTCTGCTACTCTTAAAGGGTGGGATTTATAAAAGGGACTCTGGACAGATCCGAAAGACGGTCCCAAAATACTAAAAAAAAATGGATAAATTCATTCATCTAAACTCAAGCTACTTTTGAAATAAGCTCACTGTTTAATATATGACACAAACATGTTTTTCCCTCAAGATTACTAAATTAAACCCAGAGATTATCGAAGCAATAAGATGATTAACTTACACATGTACTCACCCTGCGTTATGCAATGGCACAATGTGTTATACACAACATCGTACTCCACCAAAGACTCTCCGTATTACGTCATGCAAAAATACCTCTGTTTATTTCATTGCGTAAACACATGCTTGTAGCACTTACACCCACCAGGCAAAACATTGTGACCACTGCCTTGTGAAGTAACTAACACTGACCATCTTCAATTTGGGATGTTATCTTAGACATGTAGCACCCACCTAGACCAGACCAGACCCTCCCTATATCAATGACACTACTTGATGGCAGCAGCATGACCTGGCCTCCAAATTCACTCAACCCCAAAATGATCAAGTATCTGTATCAAACCTTCAGAAGGCCCATGTCTATTCTCCTATGAGTCACAACTGTTTTGGAGAGAGAAGGGAGACCTACAATATAAATATTAAGAAAGGTGGTCATAATGATATGCCTGATCAGTGTATATAATGCAATAAATATCTCCTCACAGGCTTCACTAACGCCAACCGTCCATGTGTAACTGTTCAAAGGCAACTGCCTCAAAGTTCCTTCCACCTTCTACTTCTGGTGCTATTAGAAAAATACAGTCAGTCTTTCTCAGTCAGGGGCACACCCTGGAACAACTGTATCGACTTTGTATTATGATTACTTGGTGACGTTAGGCATGGCCCCATGTGCGCCTATTACCGTATACTAATATTAATGTAGCAGTGAATCATTTTAAACAAAATACCCCGAATAAAAGGAAAACACTGGTGCTTCAGTGTTGAAAGTTTACGCTTCATTGACGTTAACGAGACCGTGCTGACTTTGAGAACCGTGCCTGCTAACACGAGTGCCGTGGAAGCAGGGTGTTGCCGTTGGAGGAGAAGTCCCTCAGTAAAACATTGAATCCAAGTGGTCACTTTACAAGTGTTGCCACAACATGCACGCATCTTAAGCAGCTGTGAACTTCAACAGCGTCCAGTCTAATTTTCTGAGCGACTTTTGAAGGGGTGCACGTTGTAGCTATGAGCAGATTTATATAGACTCCTTCAAAGGAAATGGCAACTGAATAATGGGGCTTTCACCGTTGTGCTGAACAACGTTTTTACACATAGCTACATTCAATAAACTCAAGAAACCAGCATGAAATGAACGTTCCGACCACAATTTGCACATGGCTTTATAACATGAAAGTTGTTGGGCCACAGGACTGGTTAAAGGGACAGTTCATGGAGATTCAAGATTCCTGTGCAGTGATACACTTGGTAATTTACCAGTTAGCCCCATTATACTTAAGAGAAGTCTCTAGAGAATAGGTCTTTAACAGTGGTAGCACAAGGAGGTCCAAAGTATTTGGATGATTAGACATTTTTTTTATATATTGCAATATTAGCAGAAGAGAAGTTAACAGTGTAGCTCGCTCCCATCACCATCCATACATCCAAGGTTAAATAACTTGTGTGCTGCTACATTTAACTATATTTAAAGTTAAAACTCGAATTTGTCAATTAGGTATGTTTATGTTTATGGCAGTTGCACGGCCACCCAACTGATACACACATTTAAAATAAAAAATGAATATCTGAACCTGTGTTTTATTTTACTAGTGTAATATTGCATGCAAAATGATAATAAAAGGCTGAGTTTAATATAGAACACATATAGTAGGTAGGGGGTCCCTACTTAATCTCTGCATCAGTTTGGGGGCCTTGGCCTGAAAAACGTTGAAGACCCCTGCCCTAGAGATAATATGTCCAATCCACACCACAAACATGTGTGGATAAAAAGCACTGCAGGTCAGAGGAAAAATATGTTCATTTCATTTCAAGGTGAGCTGTTGCTTTAACAGAATTAAGTTCCCTGAATGCACCACAGAGTACATTTTTGGCAGCCACTGCTGGCTTTGTTAAACCCGTGCCTCAATCCTATTTAGTCATTAGAATCTCATGCATAGATATGCTATTCATAACGTCTCTTTCAATTTAGCTGGATCGCGGTGATGAATATACGCGAGCACATTACACTGTTGCTACACCCTAATGAGGAATGCCTGCAAAGTCCTGGAGGACAGATGCAGCGTCAGGCGAGCTCCCCCGAAAAGTGAGGGAGGAACAATGGATTCAAATGACATGCAGTTACAGCGGGCTCTCCATACCCATAAAACGAATCTGACATTGGGGTGGTAAGACCTGCCAGCAGTGTTGCATTATTAACATTTGCTCAACAGATGCAGAAATTTCCACGCGGGCCTGCATGCCATGCCCGTAAAATTAGCTGCATGAAATAGCGTTGACCACAACCGGGAACCTTTCTCCTTCTTCGAGTGTGTTGAGGCCTCTGTGGGTGTTACACGCCAACCCGACATAAAACAAATACCAGCGCTAAGTGGTCATTAGCATCGTTAGAGCTCCGGAGCCTATTTTGGCAGCTGTGAAATCACACTAATCTCGTCTACACCTTTTGAGAACCACGTGGATGATTTTGGTGATCGAAATAAAAATAGAAAAGACAGTAATCAAGCCTTTCCTCGTTTCTCCATTCATGTTAGCTAGCCTCATGCATAGCATCTATCTTTATTAAATGTGTCCTGACGTGGCGTCCATGACATCGGCCCCTGACCTCCTGACACCACAGGGATTACGGGGGCCCCAGTGGAAAGTGGGAAGAATGGAAAAGTGAAAGAGAGAGTTACAGTTAGACAGAGGGAGAGGGGTTTTACTTGGGATCCCCCCCGAGGCACAGAAACCTGTAATCCTCCCTGTTTCACTTTGATGTGATCACACCCAACTGAAAGGACGGAGGATGGGGGTGGGAGTGGGGCGGCTGGACTGGTGTGAGCGGGTGCAGGGAGACTGACTCTGGTGCCAGGCGGCTCAGAGATGGGACGCACACTCTCATACACTCTGGCAGGCATGCAGTCACACACCATCTGGTTCAGAGGGGGTCATCGGGCGAATAAGACCACCTTCAAACATAAGCGCAGGCCTTAGCGACACATTTTCACACACACAGGCAGACAGAGAGCAGGTTGTGCAGGTCACCGAGTGGATTACAGCACCTTGCATGACCACGGCTTTGTCTCTTTCACACAAACACGCATGTACACACACACTTGCAATGGCAGTGTTTCTTGGTGGAATGCACACTGCTGCACTAGTTCCCACCGCAATTAAATCTAGCTGACTGGTCAGCACGAAGGCATGCTTCTACTAGCTGTGGTCAAAACCAAAAAGAATGATAATACATATAAACCACAACCATTGTGTTTGTCACTCTTGCAGAAGAAATGCAGAATTTGCCATCTTTTTTATCAGGCAGTGTGTTCAGAAAGCAGGCGCAGGCTGGTGTATTGCAAGGTGCCCTGTAATCCTGAGCCTCGCTTTAATCAAACCTTTGCAGTTGGTGCACTGTTGCTATCTCACAGGGAATTCATCACAGACACACATCACAGTGAGGGCTGATAAAAGACAACAACCAGGGAAATCACCTAGTAAAACACAACCTGTAAGCCTTCAGCCCGCACACAGAGAGCACATTTAAATGTTTTTAAAAAAGCCCACACACATCAGTTCCTCCATGCCACCATATGAGCCAAGTTCTTGATTTTTATTAATGTGTAAAATTTCAAGTTACATCTTTAGTGCATCCCATCCACATTTATCCATCTCCTAAGATCCATTTCCTGTGATATATGCTCCTAACATACACCGATTAGGCATAACATTATGACCACCTGCCTATTATTGTGCAGGGTGTCCTGTGATATCTGGCAACAGGATGTTGTCAGTGGGGGTCTTTTGGTCCTATGGCTTGAGGGGAGGGTCCTCTCTGGATCATACCACAGATACAGATCAGTTTGGGATCTAGGGAATTTGGAGGGCAAGTCAACACCTTGTGGTCCAAAAGTTTCCTAGCAGAACTTTGCATTGTCTCATCTTGGTCGATGCTATTTACTCCTCCTGTCAGTGGGTTTAATGTTGTGGCTGATCGATGTGTTCCAAAATGTGGTTCATCTCCACCTGTACTTATAAGTAGGATAGAGATTTATTTCCGATGAGTCATTATTAAGTTCAAGATGTGGAAATGCTGCCTTCAGCATAATTAACATTTGTAAGTTGTGTAGTACAATGTGGACAAAAGCAGCTCTGTAGACCATTAGTTGAATATCAGTCAGCAGGTCCATTGCAGATATGGCTGACTCTACATTTTCTCTTCAGTAATGCTGGACTACATCAAAAACAACAGATAAATGCATTGGAAAAGTGTAATGTCAGATATTTTTTTTTACCACAATGGTGGTATCTTCAAAATATTTGCATTTGGATAGGTCTTTGCTAAAAATTAGATATATAAGGTGCGTAAGGCGCATCTGAAGTCACACAAAGACACATATGCACACGTGCACACACACCGCACCACCACTGAGCTGCCTCATTAAGGCCTGAGACGTGATAGCAGCGAGTCGACCCAACAAAATGATCCCCGATCCTGATGGGCACTGATCCAAACAGACAGGCTGCTCTCAGCACCATCGAGGATTAATAACACACTCTCACGTACACACACACACTCACACGCAAACACAGGAAAACACACTTCCTCAAGGCGCTGTTGAAACAGTAGATTGTGCAGTTATTAGCATGTGAGTACGCACGCACACGCGCCCCCGGGGGAAATCTGAGACGAGCTCAGAATCGAAACAGATTTCACGAGAGCGCTGGTGGAGATGGCTCACACCCGTGATCCTGCTTGTCACAGTATATATCGTACACACACGCTTTCAAACACTACCTGCTGCAATACGAGCACATTGGGTTGTTCATTGTGTTATACAAAATGTATTATTCAGTCCTCGTTGGTTTAATTTGCTGCCATTTCGCAATTTTTCTGTTGAACATTTCAGCAAAAAAATAAATAAATAATTAATTAAGGAAAAAAATTACTTACTAATTAATCACACAGTGTTGTAGGAATTTCTCAAGTCACTTCACATCATAATTCTACTGAGCTGCTTTGGAGGCAGAAATAATCCTTGCAGTGAGTTAAACATTACAAAACCCCTGCCTCCACCATTTTGAAGTGTTTGTGACTATATGTGTGAGTCTTTGCAAAGAGCAGTTAACAAAACCTCAAAGACTGTGCAAAGCTTCACTTACGATAACTTTCCCAAAGTGAGGCATGCGAAAAATGCAGCCGCTCGCCACCAGACGCGAGCAACACACACACACCCACGTGCCTGCGGAGACGCTCGACACTGAAGCACTTTCAGCCTTCCCATAATTGCGATTTCACTTTTTTAGATTCAGGCTGCAAGAACAGGTGCGCACACACACACAAACTCTTAGCTCCCAGGCACATGCACAAATGATGTACAAAATTCTCAGGTGTACCGACAACTGTCTGTGTCTGGCGGGGCAGAAATCCCCACCGCCAACCGGTAATTGAGCATAGTTATAGGGGAGAGGTGGGGAAAAAAGGGGGATGAATGGATGAAAAATGTCTCAGAAGCGGAGAGGCGCAGGAAAAGATGACTGGAAGGACAGATGATAGCAGTGATGGTATTTTGGGTTAATCTCTTTGCATAAGCATTACAAATGCTTCCAGTTTAAAGTGTGATTCCCTCAGAGGCCTCGCATCAGTAACCTGGAAAGAGGTTTTGTGTATTCAAAAACTGAGGCAAAAACATTGACAGTGATTGTTTCCACTGCTACCTCTACTGCAAAAGGCTGCCAACACATTTTTGTCCTTGGTTGTATTCATCTCACAAACACCACAGTCATGCACAACCCCGGGCGATTGTGTCTATTCAGGCGCACAATCCAAGAATGCAGGTTATACAGGCAATGAGCTCCCTAATGGTGGGTGCAGACTTTACCTCGTCTGGAGTGCTGCTAAAAACTAGAACGCTACAATTTCTATTTATTTTATTCCACCAGTGTAATCAAATCAGTATCAGGTGAACCTTTTAAGGCAGCAAATCACCATCCACCCTTCTGGCAGAATAAATTGGTCCAGAGAGGGTCTGCATTTTATAAAGTGACTGACAATATTAACCTTATGCGCCAGATGTTTTGTTGCACAGAACCATCTGGGAAGAAGTCTTTGAAAGACGATGAACCTGATTGGATGAACCATCTGTCTGTCGTGAGTTAGCTTCAACCAACCGGGTCGTAGTAGGAGAGTGCTAAAGAGGGAGCATAGAACTTTGGTGAAGTTCTGTTGAACTTTTCTTTGTCTCTTTGAGGTAAATGGTGCGCAAAACCACTACTGCTGCTGTTATTACACCTAAACACTAACATGGCTTGTTCTGTGATCTTATGATCTCTCAAATCTCACAAGAATCCAGCTGTGTTGCAGAGTTCTAAAGATTTTTAACTCCAGTTGCAGTTCCAGTAGACAGAAAGTCACTGTTCTGCTCGACAATAAACAGTGAAATCAAATGAATTCTAGGGCGTCTTCAATGTGTTTTCAAAATGCTTTGTACTCCGTGTATGCAGATGACACTATTCTTTTCTGCTCCCCAAAAAAAAATGAACCAGGACTGTCAGCAAGCTTAAGCTGACGATGTGGAACAAGGTGCACTGAAGTTTAAATACTCTTAATCTTTTACTTCTAACCATTTTTAAAATCTCCTTGTGTGGTAACTGTGGAGTTCAGTAGACCTTCTTGTTTACACAGCAGTGTGATACTTGATCCATACTTTCAACAGTAGCTGTGTAATGATGCATGAGGTCATCAGAAATTATCTGGTGTTTGGTTGAACTGAGAAAAAACAAGTCATTTGTAAATATGAAACTCTTCCTCCTATTTAGAATAAATCATTTATTGGTATGACTTGACTCCAAATACTACTGTGGAGTAATCACGTTCTCAACACACTCTGACACCGAAACACTGACAAACATCTGCCCATGGCCGGACCTGCCGTCAAAAGTGTTGTATGTAAGGGCAACGGGAACAAACCACAGTGATTTACTATCCAAAAATACCATTTTATCAACAAATCTTTTGTTATAATTCCAAGAGTCTTGATGTTTTGTTGTGGCCTAGAAGCCAGTCTAAACTTCCATGGGACCACAAAACTTTGGGGGCAGTTGGTCTGGAGTCGCTCCATTGGGAACTGAGCAGAGTAGAGTTGAGTTTGTTTACAACAAACTTTCTCTGATTGTTTCGTGGAATTATCCAGATGCACACAGATATATTTATTTTTGTCTGTATTTACTGAAATATGCCTCATAATGAAATCAAAATGGTGTGTTACCAGAATCACCAATCAGGCATAACATTATGACCACCTTCTTAATAATTAGTGGGCCCTCTCAAGATCATCACACAGATACTTGATCAGTTTGGGATCTCGTGAATTTGAAGGCCAGGTCAACACCTTATGCCGTTCTTCGTGTTTTTTGAGTCTATGTCCAGCTGAGTCCGGCTGGGAGTGGCTGCTGCAGTCGCCAAGGAGTGTCGTTGCTATGGGGTGGGGGTGCCTGGTCTGGTCTAGGTGGGTGGTACGTGTCTAAGTAACATCCACATGAATGATTGCCAGGTCCGAAAGTTTCCCAGCAGAACAATGAATTCTCACAAGATGATCAATGTTATTCACTTCACCTGTCAGTGGTTTGAATGTTGTATAATCTTCTCAAAGGGTGGAATGCAAAGGATGTGAAACAAAGTTAAAAGTATACTGAAATGAAACAAAGAGAAAATGACTTGGTAACATAATGTAATTACCTCTAACATTTCCTTTTAAATTCTTGTGAAATTAAAATCTGTTAATGTTCTTTACCTGGTATTAGGTGCAAAGACCTACTTCTTACAGTAACAATCAGAGCTTTGCTTCAAGTCGTAATGTGAATTTGGGTCTCAAGCACAACATTTTACCTCGTTTAGGATTTGAATGCCTCTAAAGTTTAATGACCTTTCCTAAATCCTGATTGGAGAACAAAGGCTTTTTAATAACGGCACACAGGCAGCTGAATGGAAGGGCTATTGAGGAACAATTGGGTCCATATTTATTCCAGACACAAAGCAGGGCAAATGGGAGTCTGAGCGTTAACCAGACACACACACAAACACACACACACTAACGGTAGATGACATGGGGTGTGATTTGGGGTTACCAGGGAAACATGGGAAACCACCTCTTTACATCACAGAAGCAACAGCTGTCATTAACATAGCCCCCAAATCACAGAGGGCAAATACACACAGACACATAAAAAAAAAATGCCCTCAAATAAAATCTGGAATCAATGCATCCTTGAAGAAATGTGCATATTTGTTTTCATCTAATGCCAACCTCAGACAAAGATAGGAAAACCTGTGTTGCTTTAGATGAGCACGTCAACCCGTCTGGTCACAGCTGGTTAACAGGAGACATTATTAAGATATCATACAGGAACCTGGTGCCTCTCTAATATCACTTCCAAGTATTTGTTCTCCTGCATTAGCCTAGCTCATAAAAACTAGTTCACCTATTTTAAGACTAAAATGGATGGAAACAGTGTGCTGTGCCTGTTTCAAGCCTGTCCTTTAGTTTATTCTATTTATGGTCTTAAAAAGGGCCAAATATACAAATGAAATGAAGTCATTTCTACAGCTCAGCCTCTCGTCTCCACGCTCCCTTCAGCCATCCTGTTTGAGGTTACAGGTAGTCGGCCAAGTGGAGGAAGATTAGAGTGTTCTAAGTAATAGGCTGCTTTGACCAAACAAACTGTCATTTCCCTCTGTTTTGGCTCAACTCATATTCTCTCTTTCCACCCGTCCTCCGCTTCTCTCTCCTTCCACTCCTCCCCGCTTTTTCGGAGCCAACGTGTCAAGGAGGGGAAAAAAAAAACAAAGCTGTTTAAACCGAGCGGCATGAAAGGAGTAAGAAACAGAGGGAGGGAGGGAGGGAGTGACGGAGAGACAGTAAGAACTTACAGATCCTATGAAAGAAATGCATGTTCCTGCAAATTTGTTAATCTTCAATAGTGACATCCTGCAGCAAAGTAGGTAAACTAACTACAAAGTCATCCCAAGGAAAACAACACTAGAAACATAGAAATTCATCATGTCTCGAGGGGAAGAACCTCTTCAAGAATGTAATTTCAATTCAATTTTGTTTTTATAGCATCAACAACAATCCTAATTGCCTTAAGAAGTTTTATATGACCTGAAATAATGATGGTGCATTGTATTGCAACCTTTCATGTGATGATTGAAGTGAAAACTGGATATAAAATAACTCGATGTTAGGATTAGGGTTAGGGTCCCAAAGTTGTTGAGTTGTTCCTAAATGTTTTTTTTTGTGTTGAGGATGGCTACTACCATAAAGGAGTGTCCTTGCTATTGGGTGGGGGTGCCTGGTCTGGCCTAGGTATGAGTGAATACCAGGTCCAAAAGTTTCCCAGCAGGAAATGATGGTCAAGGTTGTTCACTTCTCCTGTCAGTGGTTATAAAGTTGGGGCTAATCGGCGTGTACTAAATCATCTTCATTACTGTCCATTCTGCTATTATACACAAAGCAGCAGTTATGCACACGTTTTAAGAGAACAGTATTACTTCATAACTTTCCACAAACCTGACGAAACAGCCGCATTAAGTGTTGCCTAACAGTCTGCAGCACCTTGTTTTGACTATTTCCACTTCTCCCTGGCATTTCTCAGCTAGTGAGTTTGGTCTACACTGCACTTGATTTTTACTGAGCATTCCTAGAGCAATATCTTGGACATGAGCGTATATGACAACGGCAAAAGTAATAGGAGTGTGGAAGGCTGCAGTCCAGATGAAACAAACACAGAATAATAACTGAAGGCCCTGATCAAAGCTAGTTCTGATAAAGAAGTACAGTACACGCCGGAATGGGACGCAATGCACGCACACACTCACTGTTACTGCCACGATGGATCAAGCTAATGCTCTATAAAGCTCAGCTAAGTCTCTTTCTCACACACACACACACACTGTTCCCTCTTTTCTTTTAGCTCTTAAAAAGATTCATTGCACAGTTGTTATGACTTCATCAGTCAGCTTGCTCTCTGCGGAGTAAACATGTGGAACTTGTAGGCCACTGTTCTGTATTAATTGTTCTGTCTCTGAGGACGCGTGCGGAGGCTTCGTTTCATCCTGCGGCTGCAGCTGTTTTTGATTTAGCCCTGCGGTTTGACTCTGTCAGGTGAGCTGCACCGTCACAAAATAAACTTTTTGTATGCATTAAATGATTGTTTCCCTCTAAATTTCCTTTACACACAAGCCCCCTCCCCAACCACCGCCACCAGTTCATGAAGTAACGCGAGCATGTGTCACCCATCACTGTGAACTGAGACGCCTTCCAGCACGGTTGATATGCCTCATATGGCAGATAAATAGGCACACGGTCCCTCTATCTGTGTAAATGAAACCACAAGGCCATTAACGCCAACGCACCGCAGCCAGCTTGGCTGGTGTGACTACTCCCGAAACACATTAAATACGTACCCTGCTGCCTCCCTCCTGCAACTGAAGCACACACGCTCCAATAAAAAAACAACACGGTGCAGTGCTTCAATAGGCCCAGTTTGACAGCCTCTCCATTGGCCTCCTGTGAAATTCTGAATTTAGTACAAGATCCTGCTCACCTTTAAGGCTCCACAATCAAGCTCCATCCTCTCCAGTTATACAAACCCTCCAGCACTCTCAGATCCTCCTCTACACTGAACTCATTAAACCTCCTGCCGACTTTCTAACGTGGATAGACTCAGCTCCCTGCCTCTGGGACAGTCTCCCGCCTGACATCTGAAAAACAGACTCTCTTTGCATTCCACTTTTTAAAGAACAATGAATACAGTCAGTCCAAATTGTGTACCAACTTAGCTTGGTGAAGCCAGAGTCAGTTCCTTTAAGAATATGGGTCCATTTTATTGATATGGTATGGACTTTTGAATGGTTTCCGTAACTCTGTTTTTACTTTTTTTCTGGAATGTCTTGTTTTTATTTTGTAAGCTTCTTTCTTCTTGTCCTGCTTTACTTCCTGTCTCTGATTGCAGCATCGGGTTCTCCTTGTCTGTGCCTCCCTCATTAGTTTCACCTGTGCCTCGTTTACCCCCCAACCCCTCATGTGAGCATATAGTTCAGTCTTTATCTTGGTCTCTTGTCAAGTCTTCTGTTCAGCAGTCTGTTTTCCCTACTTCCTCATACCTTGGTTTTTGCTTTAACTTCACCCATTTCTACATTTGTGTTTTTGATTTTCTCTGCATACCCTGCAGCGCTTTTTGTTCCAGAGTTTGTACACTTTCATCAAAGTTATTTTGTTTCATGCTCCTGCACCCCTTATGTCCTGCGCCAATAAACATATTTTTTGGATTTCATTATGGGGGCATGTCTGAAGTGGTACAGAGGGGAAAAAAAATATCTCTTCATGGAATTGGATAGGCCTCCAACTAATAAGAGCCATTAAAAAATAACAAATCCACTACACTTTGCTCAAATGACTACGTTGCTGTAAGTCTTCTGTCCAGCAACCAATAAAGGCTGCCCAAGGGATTTAATTGTAGACTTTGCCAGAGCAGCTTCCAACAGTGGGGTTCCAGAGCAACTTTGTGCCACACAAAAAAAAAAAAAAAATACGATGGGGAAGTTCGTCTGGCCTCCAAGCTATTTACAAAAGTCTGCCTCTCTGCACCCCCGCTGACATTCTGACAGTGCAAGTGTCTTGGGCATGGGCTTGATTGACTTAATCAGGCATGGCTGGACACGTCACCACTCATTTGATGCTGGAGCTCAGTAGTTCGTATACTGTGGTTTGCATTTGCTATTTCAATTAAACAAAAGCTGAAAAAGTCACTGTCGCCAAGTGTGGACCCCAGGAAGATTAGTGGTCGTCAAGGCGGCGGCTAATGGGGATCCATCCAATAAACAATAAACATGGTAATGACTGAGGCTATGGCACAGGGAAGAATCACGCTGCGTTTTGTTAGTACCATATGTACCATCACACATCATTTGTACTGCATGTCTGCCAGGGAGGCAAAGCACAGCTAACGTAGCAACAGACTCCCTGTTCAACCCACGTGTGTGAAGAGGTGTGCTGTCCTTCCTCTGCTAAAGTTGCAAGTAAACGTTACTGAAGCATCACCCTGGCGCCAACAGCCTTACAGATTAACAACATCACACTGTTTGGATCTGTGGCAAGTAAGGAGGAGGAAAAAAATAAATAAATAAAATAAAAATACCTGCAATTACCAATCATTGCCACTGGTGCCGCCAAAGAGAACAAAGCAGAGAAAATAAAAGTGTGGATTCGTGGGTTATCAAAGAGTACTTTTGGGTGCTCTCTGTAACAAAATGACGATCACTTGTGAAGTTTTTCCAGTGCGTTTGTGTGTGTGCAGCTGACAGTGAAATACTGAACGGAGACATGTGTGATTCCTCTCATGCATCTGTTAATCATTAGTGGGATTCTCCCTCTAAAACTTTCTCTGTCCTCTGCTTTTTGTCTCGCTGCACGTTCCTGTGTTTGCCTCAGTTCTCTTTATCCTAACTTTCCCCTTTGGTCCTTGTACCATTTATCACATTTAAAACACTTTAATAGGCGGTGTCATATTTAAATCGTTTGAAAGTTTCTTTTTTATTTTTTCTTTCAGTTTGCCCTTTCCTCTCAGTTTTCCCTCGGAGTCTCTGCTCTCTCCAAGACCACAATTTGTTGTGACGAATTGTAGGAAGGATATGAATTAAAAGTGATAAGTATGAACTGTCCCAAAGAAAATATTTAATAAAGCATATAATATCTAATGCAGGTTTGTAAAGACTTTTTGCTGACGACCGGTAACCAGAAGCTTACCATCTTAAAGCCGCCTGACGCAGGAAATCGCACAGAGGAGGAAATATGATGAATAAGACTTTATTTTCCTTAAGTTTTTTTTTTTCTTCAGTTGATAAATATTTGGCATGAACCCAGATGTGGTAGATTTCAAATTTCCACTCAGGCTTTTCAGGATATCATTACATTAAAGTAGACCTTTAGCTTTCGTAAATCTTATTCTACCATAAAATGAGTGTGGGTGTATGTGCAGCTCTGAGGATCACACACATATCCATGAACTGAAATTTCCAGTGACCAAAAGAGTTTGTGTTGTATGCAACCTCGTATGACCCCAGCATTGGTTGAGTGCATTATCCAGCAGTGGATGTATTGTGGATATTGAAAGAACATTGCCTGTGGTTTACCAAAGCTTGGTCGGAATCGAAAGGAAGAAATGGGAGTCTGAATCAGGAAGCAATGAGCCAACATCCGGGACATGTTCTTCGTTTCGTCTGCAAACGCTTTGTGTAATGGGAAGCTCTGTGATTATTTTACTCGCTCAGGTCTTGTTCGGGTAATTTGGAGCTTTACTTCCACTTTTATAGACGCACGAGGGTTTACATTTGGCCTGCCAGCAGAAACAAGTGGTTTGGCTGGAAAACAGTGAAAAATCAAGCTAAAACGTCTAGCGTGTTAATGTCTTCTCCCATCCTTCCCTGCATCTTAAGATCTGTGTGAAATAAGTTACCCACACTTAATGCAAGACAGATGCATGATGGGCGGTGTCACATGGTATGTCCCACGTGTCGAGGCCACCCTAACGCCACGGTCGGTCGGCAGAACCGCACAACAGCGAGCGGCCTCTCTTTTGAGGGAAGACTGTAAAATAGGTTGTGCCTTTCAGCATTGTAAATATGTGGTCAGGGCTTCGGCAAGCACTGGTTAGAGGAAAAAATGAGGGAGCAAACTTGTGAATAAGTTGTACGCTGGTCAGGGAAGCCGCACACGCACATGCAGAGCTTGGCGGCGATCCACACCACAAGAGCACGATGCCATAAAGAAGCTCTGACTGGGATTGCCACCCTTCTTCTCTTCTTGCCTTTCTCTGATTTTTTATGTCCTAATACACTATATCGTCCCTTTGCTACCTCTTCTGCACAAATCATTCAATTTATTTTCTCCCTCTCATTTTTTCCTCCTTAATCCTTCCTCCGCCTCTCTTTTTCCTCTGCCTGGACGGATCATCTTTCCATCCTCTATGACCTGTATCTTCTCCTCCTTGTTATTTTTTTTTCTCTTTTAGAGTTAATAAAACAAAATGAAATAAAATAAGTCTAAATTAAACTAACTGCAATTGCAGCCTCTATCCGTTGTGGTTAATTATTTTTGCCTCTTTTTATTGCCGTGGATTTCCCCGTGTGCAGCTTCTGGCCATGCACTCGATCCCTCAGATGGGAAATACATCAGACAGCATGAGATCTGCTTGCACTGGCAGCCAGTTGTATCTAGACTCTGCCGAAAGCTGGATAAATACACCACACCTGCAACAGAGATCTGTCTGAGGAGTCAAAATGGGATAGAAAGATCTCAGAGCTTAGAAATGATTAAGGTACAGTAAGCTTCTGATTTTGTCACTTACTCACTGGTTCTACTCAGAGAAAACTTTGTTTAAAAAGCAACAAGTGAATCAGATCATGATAAAATCAGAAATTTCTCTCATTCCTGCCTCTGGCTTCAGGGCATATGCATGAACTCATATGCAGTAGATGAAGTTCAGGGAAAGGAGGAAGTAAAGTCTAATACATCTCTCCGATATATATCAAGCTGGGAGAGTAAGCTGGCACTACAGTACATAGTGGAAAGGTGGTCTGGAGCCTGAACTGAAGATGCTCCGCCAAACCACTCAAAAAGTTTGGGTGGGCTTTATGTGGCGAAACACATCTTCTGACCTCAGTTATGCAAATAACTTTAACTTTAGTAGTGACTAATACTACTAATTTACTAAATTTACTTAAATGCTAAATGTAAATGGTAAATGCAAAATGTTAAATGCAAAATGCAAAATGTGAACGCTAAATGTAAATGTTAAATATAAATGTTAAATGCAAAATGTTAAATGCAAAATGTTAAATGCAAAATGCTAAATGTAAACGCTGAAACTAAATGTTAAAAGTAAATGTTAAATGCAAAATGTAAATGCTAAATCTAAATTAATCTAAATGCTAAATCTAAAAGTTAAATACAACTGTTAAATTCAAAATCTAAATGGTAAATGTTAAATGGTAAATGGATCTAAATGTGAATGTAATCCGTAAACTAAGGTAGTATTTTCTTACAATATATCTGGTCACAGCTGCTTACACAGGGAATAATCTGGGTTGCTGTTTTTGTCAGTGCACAACTGTAAGCTAATTCTCTGACTTCCACATTAAGCTAAGTTTGCGCATGTGCAAGCTATAGGTGCTAGACCATGAGTCAAAATTTGGATGAAACAACTTTTTGGAAACCTTTCACCAACCTTTCGGCCGACTTTGTTTGAATGGATTATTTATTCTTTAGTTAGCACTAAACTTCGCTGCCTTAAAGTAAGTTATTACAACAATTCAGGACTCAGATTTTTAATTTTTTTTGGGTTGTTGCTTTCAAAAGATTGTCAGCTTGTTTAGCTTTTTAAGCAGCTTTTGACCCAAAGTCCTCATCTACGTGTCAAAGTGTTTAATATTCAGGAACCTCAAGAGTACTGGGATTGTGGCAGAAAGCTGCCACACGAATCACCTCGTGCACTATAATTACACCAAATTGGCGCAATTAATCATTTCCCAGGACTGTGAGTCACTTCTTTGACCAAAGGCCACAGAAACTGGAGCAAGACAATCTACTGTACGCTATAATTATTTCCTCTCTGTGGCAGCCTGTCACAAATACAGATCATTGCTGTTCTCTGTAATTTGATTACTCACACTTTTTTTTTTTTTTTTTTTTTTAATGGGGGGATATGATGGAACTAGGATGCACACTCACTAGAGAGTGTGTTTTAAGGAGTCTGGCACAGCTAATCGGGTTAGTCAAACATCACATGAAATGTAGACAGAGGAGTTAGATGCAAAAGAACCGGAGCAGGAAGAAGAGATAGAGATGAGAGGGACAGATGATAAAAACAGCAGAATAACAAGAAGGGAGACTGAAGAGAGACCCGGAGGAATAACAGAGGAAAGAATAATACTGCCTGCTCATAAATCATTTCTTCTTTTCCTTCCCTCCTGACGACACCTCTCACTCTTCTGCCATACTGCTGCTCTCAGCCTGCCAAATACCAGAGTCCCACTTGGAACGTCACATAATTACATCAGTTAAAGTAACGGTCTGTGACATTTTACTGTGAACTGAACTCATTTTCTTTTACCAACTGGTACATCAGTAGCGAGTAGCTCTTTGAGTTCAAATTCCAACATTTGCACCTGGATGGGTAATTAGTGTAGCAGTCTACCGGAGTGTTGTGGGTTTGAAAGGCTTAGGAGAGGATTGTCCTTTTGTCCATTTTACGGACAGGTGATAGACAAAAGAGGGCTAGGATTAAAAAAAACATCCTGAACTCATTCACTTCCTCATGTAAGAATGTTATTCCTCAGATGTCAGTACCACAAGTTCAGTGCTGGTGCCAAACATTCAGTGCCAAGCACAGAGAGGAGAAACCCCAACATAAGCTGGCAAGCTGACGAACTAAAGATAACTTATACACATTTCTCTCAGATCTCCACATGACTACTTCACAAAGAGATTCACGGACCAGAAACTTTAATCTGTCTGTTTCCGCCTGCACCATTACAGTGGGGGAAATAAGTATTTGATCCCCTGCTGAATTTGTAAGTTTGCCCACTTCCATAGAAATGATCAGACTCTGGTTTTTATGGTTGTTTACTGGTTATGGGTATAGACAGAATATCAATCGAAAATGCATAAAAAACACACAATCTAAAAGTTATAAATTGTTATGTATTTTATTAAGGGAAATAAGTATTTGATCCCCAACAATTCACTTAGAATTCAGGCTCCTACAGATTGGCTGGTGCGCATGTGGCACACAGCTGTGCTCAGTCAACTAATTACCAATACTCCTGATCTTAACTCGTCATGTATATAAAGCACACCTGCTCTAAGAATCAGTTTCTTACATTCCAACTTCTACAGCACCATGGGCAAGACCAAAGAGCTGTCAAAAGATGTCAGGGACAAGATTGTAGACCTGCACAAGGCTGGTATAGGTTACAAAACCATCAGCAAAAGGCTTGGTGAGAAGGTGACAACTATTGGTGCCATTATTCGCAAGTGGAAGACCCATAAAAGGACCATCAACTGTCCTCGGTCTGGAGCTCCCCGCAAAATCTCGCCTCATGGAGTGAGGATGATGATGAGAAAGGTGAGGGAGCAGCCTAAAACAACACGGCAGGAGCTTGTTAATGATCTGGAAGCAGTTGGGACCTCCGTCACCAAGAAAACAGTTGGCAACACACTGCGCCGTTATGGATTGAACTCTTGCAGTGCCCGCAAGGTCCCCCTGCTCAAGAAGGCACATGTACAGGCCCGCCTTAAGTTTGCCAGTGAACATCTAAATGACTCAGAGAAGGCTTGGGAGAAAGTGCTGTGGTCTGACGAAACCAAAGTTGAGCTATTTGGCATTAACTCGACCCGCCGTGTTTGGAGGATGAAAAAACGTGAGTATGACCCAAAGAACACCATACCCACGGTTAAGCATGGAGGTGGAAACATCATGTTTTGGGGCTGTTTTTCAGCAAAGGGTACAGGGCAACTTCACCGCATTATGGGGCCAATGAATGCAGCCATGTACTGTAACATCTTGGACAAAAACCTTCTTTCCTCAGCAAGAACACTGAAGATGCCTCGTGGGTGGGTTTTCCAACATGACAATGACCCAAAACATACTGCCAGGACAACAAAGGAGTGGCTCAAGAAGAAGCATATTAAGGTCATGGAGTGGCCTAGTCAGTCTCCAGACCTTAACCCGATCGAAAACCTGTGGAGGGAGCTGAAGCTCCGAGTTTCCAAGAGGCAGCCAAGAAACTTGAAGGATTTAGAGACTGTCTGTAAAGATGAATGGGCCAAAATCCCTCCTGCGCTGTGTGCAAATCTGGTGACCAACTACAAGAAACGTCTCATCGCTGTGCTTGCCAACAAAGGTTTCTCTACAAAGTACTGACTTGTGTTGTGCTTGGGGATCAAATACTTATTTCCCTTAATAAAATACATAACAATTTATAACTTTTAGATTGTGTGTTTTTTATGCATTTTCGACTGATATTCTGTCTATACCCATAACCAGTAAACAACCATAAAAACCAGAGTCTGATCATTTCTATGGAAGTGGGCAAACTTACAAATTCAGCAGGGGATCAAATACTTATTTCCCCCACTGTAAATAGGATACATGCGCAGTGTATGAGTTATGATAGTTTTTCACTTTTCCCCATATACCAATCAGCCATAACATTATGACCACCGACAGGAAATGTAAAAAACATTGACCATCTTGGATGTTACTTAGACATGTAGTACTGACCTAGACCAGACCAGACCCCCCAACCCCATAGCAATGACAAAATAGATCTGTGTATCTACCTGTGGGGCGATCCACAGAGCCCCCTTCTTTCAACCCATTGGACACAAAGGCCTACACTAACAATACGGAAGACATACCCCATATTAGGAATGTCACATTGATGTACCTGATTCGATTTTCTACTTTATTTCCTACTATGACAATGATGCAATTTAACAGTAGATCCCTGCACCTGTAACTCTTAACATATAACATAAGCATATTTTATATATTACAATCTTTATCCCGTATTTATGCCTGTGTTTTATCATCTAGCAGTGTAAAACTAACCCACACATACACCCAGAGGCCTCCGTAGCGTCTGCTTCTCGGAGAGACTCCTCAGACAAAGCAGTGGGAGTACACTATCCTCGCTGCTCCCCTCAATCGCCCTGCCTAATTAATTAACACACTTAACGAGTTCATACTCCACAAGTTCAGCCTGAACACTGTCACTAATTGGCCATGTCAAGCTGCGTGTGTCCCGTGCTAATTGGCTCTTTGATTGGGGCTTCATAGAGTTAATTAGCCAATTTGCCACTTCAGTCTGCCAGCTCCACCTCACTGTGGCTTATGTCCCTGATTTTGTGCGGATCAGACGCTGCTGTAAAAAAAAAAAAAAGAAAGAAAGAAAAGGAAAAAAAAGGTTGGAAATGATGCCGCTTTGCTGAGCAAAAAAACGGGAACAGCAGCAGAAGGAGCTCAAATTTCACTTGCCGAAATGAGAACGTTTAATTATGTGCAGGAGAGAGATGATATGCGATGGGAGGGGAAAGGAGTGGGTTGAATGGTTCGAGAAGTTCTTTAAGTTCTTGTTCCATGAGGTTTAAATCCATTTGTTGTCACATTTCCCATAGATATTAGCAAGATGCCTCACTGCAACCAAACGGGACAGCCAGACGCTAACATAGTACGGCTGTCACTTTGGCTTCCCATGAGGAATGCTAACAATGAGCGCAAGCCTTTATAGACAAACTGAAGGTCATCTGCAGCTACTTGTGGCCAGCGCGTGCCACGGTGTAGAAACACATTGTGAAATGTGTCTGATCCCTAACATACTGAACACACCCCTGTTGGGAATCCTTTAGATCTTCCTCTCTCATACTGTATTTTTGATCGTGTGCAACGATCAGGCATAACATTATGACCACCTTTCTAGTATTGTGTAGGACCATTTTTGTGCATGTGTCTGTGCTTCCTGCTTCAATCAAGGAGTGTCATTGCTATGGGGTGGGAGTAGTTTCCCAGCAGATTATTGAATTGTCACAAGGTGGTTAACGTTATTCACCTGACGTGCCAGAGGTTTTAATGTTGTGACTGATCAGTGTAGCATTCAGCGCAAAATGATATGAACAAGATGTGAAATGTTACCGATTCAAGTTCAAAGACTTTTTTCTATGTAGAAATCTGTGCAGCGTTCAAGAAGTCCACTCAGCAAGGAAGCTAAGACGTGTCTTATGGCGAGTGCATAGATCTGTCTTTAAAATCAACACCAACAATAAAAACTAAAGGGGAAAAAAAATAAATATTTAATTGCTTCGGCAAGGATCAACAGATTTGGATTTGAAGACACTTTAGAAGACGACATATGGGACTGGTTACAAATCCGAGGCAGCTCTGGCTCCTTTCATTTCCCAAAGTGACAACTTGTCTGAAGTGTGGTCGTCTTCTGAGAAGCTGCACCGCGTGAGATCTGACCTGGGAGGGGCTGAATTAAACACAAATGCAAAACTGCACTGCGACGCTCAGCTTGGGGGTAAAATTTAAAATTTATGCCAGAAAAATAAGCATATTTTGCACACTTAACAGGTGGTATAGTTTAAAACCAATTCATAATAATACACTGCAACAGCTGTTTAGGCTTCTCCACACTATTACTCGGGGGAGGGAGTAAGATTCCAGTGATAGTTTAGCTCGTATAAGCAGTAAAAAGTGAAAACCTGCAAAAGGCTTCAGTCATTCTGCGGCTTATTATCCTCTCCGTAGAACCGGTTAATAATCCAACAGTGCAAGCTGGGATTTGAGACCACTTAGGAAGATGACAGATGGGATTGGTAACAAATCCCCTTATCCTCAGCTCACTTCATTTCCATAAGTGTCAACATGTCTGGAATATTGTAGAGTGACAAGACAATATAGCAAAAGAAGATTCAAGCGCAGGAGTTTTCTGAATTAGACAAAAAATATGAGTGGTCTCTATGATCAACCAAGCCCTCCACGCTGGAATATTCACACTGCGTTGTAACAAAAAATGAAATTCAGCAGCAGAAGTAGCAGCAGAGGATGTTTGCTGTCAGTAGTTTGGGAATATCCTGTGTCCACATGAACATGTGTTTAAAAGATAAAGTCACCTTAGCGCTTGGACTGTGAAGGGATCTGAAATCCCCCTGCTAATAAGACTTAAACACTCGTGGAGTTGTAGCGTATATGTGAACGGAGCGGGAAAATGCATTTGGACAAACAGTTGCTGAGGAATGCAAAACACACACACACACACACACACACACACACACCAAGAGAGGAGAGCAGCAAAAAGGTAATAAGCTTCACTGTGTGTGGCGCTGTCACGGTAAAAGGATTCAAACACACACGGGGGGACGGATTAGAAGATATTGAGTGTCACTTCTACACTCCCGTCTCATTCACTTTGTCACAGTAGAAGTAGAGAGGCAGCAGAAGTGGTTACTCAGACGGTGAAACAAGCTGAAAAGAAGCTTGAGACAAGGAGAACGGGGAACCAGATCATGAGACATACTGACAGCTTAATTGGCCAAGAGGCGAGAAGAGTGTGAAAGAGGGTGTCCCATACGCCGATGCTTACGGGAGTTCTTCATGGGAGAAAGAATGCAGCTAGGAATTCTTTTAATTGTCCAAACTCCACCTCAGTGCTCAGCTTACTCACCCATCCTGACACATACACACACACACACAGACACACACATAAACACTGCACATACATGCATACATGCACATACCAGTCATTCTGTCTGCACAATGCTCCTCCTCTGGCTGCCTCCGGTAGTCTCTCCAATATCCTGCCGGTCGACCTGCGTTTTCAGCTAGGGGACAAAAAAAAAAAAAAAAAAGAAAATGACTCGATGAAATATTTTTTCCGCGTCCGTCTCCAAAATCTGGTCGAGCTGATTTACGGAACCGCAGTCACACCGCATGCTCATTGTAAAACACAGGAAGGAGGACAGAATTTTGACTTCATTTTTTGTTTTCTGCCCTTCTTTCTGTTTGTTATGTAAAACTGGGTTGTAAGAGAAAGACAATGTTTCTTGCAGATGTTCCCACATGTTCTAGAAGTAAATCCATTCATCCAGTTTCTAAGAGGTAAACCCTGATTTAAATTGCTTCTTGGTTCTGCGATAGCACTGTTTAGTGTTTAACTTTGAACTTACGAAGTTTATTTAATTTATATTAGGAGCATTTGCACCAAAGTGCTTCACATTCAACATGTCGTATAAGACATACAGATCAACATCAGTATATGAACATATGAATAGCTATTAACACCCAGGGTGACCTGCTGAAAGAATAAAAACGTATCAAATGCCATTGAAAGCAAAGGAATGAAGATGGGTCTTAAGGTGCTTCTTAAAAGCCTCAACCGAGTCAGAAATCCTAATGGCTCCTGGCAGGCTGTTCCAGAACTCCAGAAAAGGCCCGGTCCCCCGCCTTCTTTTTCCCTGAACGCCGCGGAGCCAACATACCTGAGGGTTCTTGGTGGTGGTGTAAGGGGTGAGAAGCTCAGAGATATATGAGCTAGTGAGACGATGGAGGGATTTATAAACAATCAGAAGAGTTCTGAAGTGTATCCTAAAGAATGAGACTTCTGTCTTGTCCTCGTTTAACTGAGATAGTTCTGAGCCAACCAGTCTTTGATGACTTCAAAACAGTTTTTTATTTGAGTGACGTCAGTCTGACTATGAGAATTCAGAGAGAGGCAGATCTGTGTATCATCAGCGTATATGGAAGGAGATTTTGTGTCTTTTGATATTTTTTTCCTAGTGGGAGCATTTATAGACTCAAGAGAAGTAGATCTTTTAACAGTTTGGGTGTAGTTTTCTTAATCTTGCTCCCACATTGCAGGAAATATTCCACAGTCCATTGTACATCAGTTCCATTTTTCAGAAAACTACCCTGGGTACATCTTAACAGCAGAGACTGAACAGACTGGTGAAGAAGGCCGGCTTTGTCCTGTTCTGCCCTCTTGAACCTGTGAAGGTGGTGGCTGATCCGATGATGAAAAGCCGTCAATATATTCATCACGATCCCTTTACAGGAAGTAGTGTGCTGTTCGTCCAGTGCAGAGGAAAGGTAGCGATCGCCATGAAAAGAATGAAAAGCAAATGAAAAGAGCCAGTCTTCCCTCAAGGTGGACAGATGCATGGTTTTAATCAGGATTAATCAGGACAACAAAGGCCCAAGCACCATGCACGATTTTTCAGCACTGCAGGTCAGGTATATATCACCTATCCAGGTTCAGTTTTCCTGAGGAACTAATGGAGCCCTCATTAGAACCACATTGAAATGTTTCTGGAAGGGGCTTCAGGCAAACCCTGGAATCTGTAATTGGTACTGGCTGCAGAAATGCTGATTGGAGCGTCCTTAGTTTTCACGTAGCATCTTTAATCAGGGAGCTTTGATGTATTCATGCTACAACCAGCGCGCACACACACACACACACACATTCATGCAGTACAATTTCGCTGTGGTTTATCTTGCCCTCCTTCTCTGCTCATCCGTCCCACTCAAAGCTGCCCTTGGGGCAGGATTCGCCATGCCCAGGTGTGTGCCTCTGAGTCTGTGTGTGCTATGTATAGAGTTACCAAGGGGCCCCTGAGTACAGCTGTCTCAGATCTGCTCAAATCAATGAAACGCAACACTGGCAGATAGCTGACACTCTCGGACGACACACTGTCATCACACACTCATCTCAAAGCAGAGCGGAGGATGTCCGTTTCGCCGCATGCAGGTGCCTTTAATATTACTATTATTATTATTTTAACTGTGCACATACATTTAAAAAGGGATGATTGTCTGAACGCATCTGTTTGAGTAAAAGATACTGGTCCCACGGTGCAAATACACAAACTGTACACACACGGCTAATACAGACACCGTGGCGACAGTCACAGAAACCTGACATCAGATGTCACCTTGAGTTGTCTTTCTCTCCTCTGCGTCTCTTTCATTTTTCTCCCACTACTCCATCTCTCCATCCCTTTGTGGTGGGAGGTCACGTTTCAAAGGAAGAAATTACCTTATTCATACGCAAGACACTCAATACCAACAAACCATCAGTTGTGGCCTACAGCGCTTCTCTTCCCTACCCTTCACCGAACCTCTGCGCTCTTCCATAATGACAATCTGCTGCTTGGCGCGGTTCGCCCGACTGCAGCTGAGAGGAGGGAAGAAGAGGAGGAACGTGCTTTATGAGCGGGGGTAGAGGCAACCTAAACAAAGGAAGGACAGCCAGAGGAGAAAGTGATGTTTGGAGGTTTAGACTTGAACAAACTGCACTTTTATGCTTTTCCTTCTTCACTTTCTTGCCTCTCCTTGTCGTTTCCTCTCCTCCTGCCTGTTCCTTTATTATTTAGCACCTGTCGACCATAGAACAGAAAAACCATGTCCTGCGAGCTGTCTGACGTACAAACACACACACACACACACACACACACTTACACGAAAGCTGTCGTCCTGACAGAGCCACACACACACACACACACTGGCGGGATGCTGACGCACACAGACCCACACATACAGGGTTCCGGATACTGTATACATGAACACACACCACACGCACACACTTCTCTGATGCACATTAGCTAATGTGGAAAGACGGCTGGGCTGAATTACCACTACACCTAATGACTATTTCATGTCAGGACGGAAAGAAGAGCAGCGAGATGGATGAGAGAAACTGAATATGGGGTTCAGTAGATTCCGCTACAGATCTTCTACCTTCCCTTTTTCTTGCCTTTCTGTGTTTGTCTTTTGGCAGGAAACTGACAGCCTTGGTGCAGATGAGTTGAGCTGCACGGCACATTTTTGACTCCTAAAGTTGAAGCTTCTGGATTCTATTAGATCACCACTAAATATCAACTATCCGCATTAATATGTATCAGATTCCCGTAAACATTTTGGGATACCGCTTGATGTTTGGCTTGCTAATTGATTTAGATAATGTGATGTCAATTTTGGAGTGTATATATTTAAAAATCATAATATTGTCTAGGTCTCCCTCTAAAACAGTTCTGACACATCAGAGACCTATGGACATGGGCCTTTCGAGTGTGTCTGGGTGTCTGGCAACAGAATGATTTTAGTGGGAGCCTGTGGGTCCTATGGATTGAGGAGAGGGGGCTCTGTGGATCAATTTGGGATCTAGTGAATTTGGAGTGTCATTGCTATGGAGTCGGGGTGTCTGGTCTGGTCTAGGTGGGTGCTACATGTCTAAGTAACCTCCACATGAATGAATGCCAGGTCCAGAAGTTTCCCTGCAGAGCATTGAATTGTCACAAGGAGGTCAGAGTTATTTATGTCCTTAATGTTGTGGCTGATCGGGATAGGTAATATACATTTGACAATCCAGAAAAGAAATTCCAGGTACACAAACTTTCAGTCCATCTTTGCCTCAGGATAGAAACTTTTCCTACCAAAAGGTGAAAAACGGAAATGTTTGAAATGTCCCAAATACAATGAACAATAATTGTGTTTTGTTTTTTATTAAATTAAAAAAGTGACAAAAAAACATGTGCAGTATTGTTACATTTACTTTTTCTTGCTTTAATCATGTTATTCAGTAGGGGGTAATTCAGAAATATAGTCACTTTAAGACAGTGTTGTGAAATTTGACATACAGTACGACACCGATGTCACCGATCCATGACAAAAATCAAACATCAAGTTTCTGAATATCATTTAGTAGTTATCATTTGTCCAGTAGAAGTCAATGGGTGCCTCAGTCCAGTAAATTCACCATCTCACAATTTAGCTACAAAAAATGTCCGACCAAACAGTTTTGCTTGCAAACAAAAACAAACCAGTCCATCTTGTAGCTAAAGTTGCAGGAATTAACTTCACTATCTTTACTTCACACAGAGGATGGATGTCAGGACCTCACATGCAGCCCGCTGAGAGATCATGACGCACAGCATGGGCTGCACGTAGTTTTACATTTACACCCTACAGCTCAGTGGCTTTCAGAGAGGTCTTTCTTGCTTGGCTAATAATTGTGACTGACAGTTTTTCTTCTCTGTTGGGGGGAAAGTGAGCATCGGTGTGTCCGCCCGTAGTTAGAACCCTGCTGTTAAAACCTCCACTTGAACACAGCAGCCCTACAGGACTGATGACACGGGGTGCTGACTCCTTTATTGCTGATAGGTATTTTCCTGTACTACTTTAAAAGACTCCTGCTGATGCTTTGTGACCAGTTTAAGCTATCAAAAATAAAAGTGTCACCCACCAATAACCTCACAAACCGGTGCCTCCTTCATTTTTTGTAGATATGTAGGTAGATTATTTTAAATTGATTTTAAAAGTAGTTCGTAAGTCAAAGAAAGAGTGGGCTATCGTTTTATAAAAGATAAGAGGTTAAAGATAACGATAATGGACGAGTGGATATGGATTTTAAGGAGTCTGCTCCAAGCATAACCATTAGGTTTACAGATATTATTCTGGTCTGTAGAGTGAATGTGTGTCCAGGTATGTAGCCAAAAGGGACTGCAGTTCAACATGTCGCAGCTTGCTCTTTTTTTCGCCCCCTTCCACTTATATTTTCAGCACACAGACTAAACCCCCTGCAGAATGCTGGTCACTCATTATGTCTCTGGCTTTCATCTATGACCATCGCTGTCAAAAGGCAAACGGAGCCGCACAAAGGAAGACACGGCTAAAAGCGCACAATGAGTCCTAGCATTGGTTTGTGCACACTTGGTGCTTTGGAGATTTGTGACAACTGGGCTAATGAAAAGGTCTTTCAGTTTGTGAATGAGGGAGAGGAGGTGGAAATGGAGGGAGGGACTTGTGTTTATTTTGCCCTCAGGTGGACGTCGCCATGGGCTGCTGACCTGTGCCTCTGACCTTATCAACAAACAGGAACACATGCAGATTTTCTCATCCGCTTGTACCTGCCTCATTACCTCCCCTTTCCATCCTTCATCAGTTGCCCCTTTCTTTTGATTTAGCTCTTCCCAAACCATCCAGTTCCCTTCCATTATGTCATTAAACTGTCAGGGTGATGTAAAACGGCCCTAAACAGGGTGAATAGAGTGATTTTTTTCTTGTCTTCAGAGGCAGATTCTTGCGAGGTTGCAAAGTCACCACATTAATTGTAAATTTGTCTTCAAACTGTGCATTTATGACCAAACCACAGTCGACTCTTCTCCAAGCAGCATCCAAGGGCATCTTCTCAGATGGTCAGATGGTGAAGCCAAGCACCTGGCACATCAGGTGAACCTGTTTCCTCCCATTTCCTCAGATCAGGAGTTCCAATTACGCTGCCTGTCACTACCTCACAGAAGTAGCTACAACTGCCAGACCAAAGACAACCTGCTGCAGCAGGTTTCACTCCATTCAATCACCGCTTTGCAAAACATGAATGCCGTTTATATGTGTGGGAAATGAAATGCACATTCCACTATATTTTGTAGAAGACTCTCCATCTTTTATCATTTTCTTAGACTCTCATCAAAAGACATGCACACACAGACTATGCTGGCTAATGAGGGATGCAATGACCAGCGTATAGACATATGGAGTCTGACACATGAAAGACACCGAAGGCATTTGAAGGCCCCTCTCCCACACATAAGACAACTGCCAACTCTCTTTTCCATTTTTTTTTTATAATCAGTGCTCACATTAAAGACCGTCCAGAATACGAGTTTCTATCTAATTTCAATATGTATTTATTCACTGCTGCTCATCTGGGGGTATTTAATGACATTTCCAGGCATTTATAGGAACAAAGGGAATATGAGCGAAAGAAAAGGTTTTTGTTCCACTGAACGTCCCACACACTGAATGTTGCATGGCATTTATGTTGCTGTAAACTTGGAAGCCTTAACACAGTTTAGGAAGATGGGTCTGCAACGTCAATGAAATGGTTACTTAAGCTTGTATGGGATATAATATAAATATCATGGACCTGGCTCACCTCCAAGACCCATCCTTATCAGATTGTAAACCACCACAGTATTATCAGTAGGGATCTTCAGCATGCTTCTTCCAGATGTCCAAGCTCTTCAGCTGTGTCCCTAAGGGCGCTACTAGGCTCCAACAGAAGTTATTGTCAAATGGTCAGATTTGTTCCTCGGTGCCAAAAAAGGTTTCTAAGACTAACAATGATACATCTGCACCCATGTGCACCCAAGCAGGGCTTGAAATAGTGATTAAGAAGTGCTGGAAGCTTTTTCCAATCTGCTATTAGTAGGTGACAAGTTCTTTAAAGCTTCAGATCAGACATGCTGAACCCAGTTCTTATTTTTTAGAGGTAAAATCCCATTCCATAACAGCTCAAAATGCACCAGAAGATTAGTCCATTGCACTGGAGGCTGGATTGCCAGCATTTGTACAATGCACTTATCAACGTAGCTGCAGGGAGATTTTGGAGGCCGACAGGAAAAACTGCATAAATGCCTGGAATGAAGTTTCGAAATATTTGTCAAGACACATGGGACCAATTATATCCCTAAAATAATAAAATAAGTGAATATGGGAGAGCTACACTGAGTGGTCTGAGCTGTTTGGTGTTTTCTCTGAAGAAGTCTCCTGTAATATAGGTAAGTATGTTCCAGACGCAGCCAAGTGTGTCCAGAGATGTAGATAAAGAACAAGTATATCTCCAGCGTAATCAAACTTCTTAGTGGATTCCACTAACCCTAACTCTCTAAAGGGATGGTCCGTCCAATTAGTTTAAAAGTATTAATTATGTACTGGGCATTTTTCTGGCACCACCTAAAGGTAAATTTAAACACTCATTCTTTAGTGGAACCTATTTTGACTCATTATAATGGAAACATGATGGGTCCTAGATACATTTACCATGTGACTACACCTACTTAAAATTACTGATCCAAAAGACTGGAGACACATTGCTCTCCATCATGGACAGTCCTTCACACCTACTTCACCGGACACCAACAGACTCATCATACCATTCTTAGTCCAGCTGTACAACAACTCTCCGTAACATATTCCCTCCCTATTATTGCACCTTATTATTTACCTCTCCTATGTATACAGGGTATATTTACTTCTATTTCAATTTCTTGTCCATTTCTCTTCTTGTAAATTTTTCGCTTATACTATTTTATTTAAAGTTCATTTAAAAAAAGTTACACAACTATCAGTCCAACCAGCTCTCTCCTACATGTCTTCACTCTGCTGCAAACATGTAGGCCTGAGGTCTTTCCCCACACTGTACTGTAGGTAACAGCCTTCTACTTTTCCACAGCCACAGCCGACCCCCTAGCCCCCAGCTAAGACACCTATCTGTCCATCTGAAAATTCTCCTAATGGCTACTGCTACATACCAAACATGCCTCCTACACATACTCAGTCAGAACACTGTTGTGCTGTGCTGCTGCGTTATCGCATGCATATATGTGTGTGTCTGTGTGTGTGTGTGTGTGTGTTTAACACCACCTCTGTTTTTAGAACCCCGCCTTGGGTCAACGCTCCTGAGGTTTTACTCCACCTCTCTGTTGCGGAGACACGCAAACACACAGCGCTATGACTTAGAATTGTATACAGTGGATTTGCACCAACAGATGGAAACAACCTACAATTATGTCCACACCTGAATTCACACAGCGCTTCGTAGCTCAAATGACGAATGGTTACGTTGATTTCTACAGATTTCAGACCCTTTTCTGATTATTTCTGACAATCACTCACAAAATGTCTTTGTGTCTGCTTGTTAGTGGGAGGAAGCTTGTTTTTTAGACACACACACATTTACACACACACACACACATGCAGAGACACACCCATCCGAGTCCCCAGGTGCGGTTTGTCGAGATGGAGGCTCTCTGAAGGTGAACCCAGTGGTGTGTGCTCTGTGTGTGTGTGTGTGTGTGTTCTTTCATGTGTTCAGTTGTCTATAACGTCTGTGTTTGAGGCTGGCAGACATGCAGACAGACAACTAAACAAACCCAAAAGAAGACACGAAAGGAGACGCACCTCGAACCAAACAAACAAATGTTTTTCCTATTGTAACTGATGGTTGTCTCCGCTGTAAAATAAGAACTATAAGGAATAGGGCGATAGCTTGAAAGAGAGTGGGGGGTTGAAGGATGGGGGGGATATAGCTTTTATCTGGAGGAGGGGAAGCCAAATTAGAAATGTGGCATGATCCCCCCCCTCCTGGGACTGAGTCAATTAGCCTGCCTGGAGGAGCTGCCAAGAGGCAGGGGCTGGGGGATGGTGCTGGTTTAAAAAAAAAAAAAAGAGGTGGTAGTGGTGGTGGTGATTGTGGGGTGACGGGTTGAGACGAGGCAAGGCCGAGGGGGTTGACAGGAGACCGAATGGGGATGGGAAAGGAGCTGATGTTGGCAGAATCGAACACTCTGTAACTCGCCGGGTATTGTGCAAGACGTTACCGATAAGAGCATTAAAGTGAAAGGATGAGGGATGCAGACGGATGCATCACCGCCATATCACAGCAACAATCTGCCTGGTCTGGGTTTGTCCTTTTGGAAACATTTCATGTCTGAACAACTTGAGGAAATAGTATATCGTGTCGTATGTTTTTGCACTGAATTCCACATTGGTGCCAGCGGCTATGCCTGCATCTCCTCATCAGTGTGTGAATAAAAAGCAAATCATGGAGCTTAGGATACTTCCACGTAATTTTCCAATTGTTATAACTCTTTGGGACAAACATCTTGAAGAAGACAATACCTATGTTCTTTTCATTACTTTTTCTTAATTTATGTAGACCGTTATACATGATCTCAGGTGAATCAGTGATGGGCAAAATAATAAACAACCTTGTCTTTGCTTTCATTTTAAAATATGATAGCCTTAGCACCGATGGTATCCACAAAACACACACCTGACCTAACAGGCAAAAAATGTAATTTGTCTAAGTAACATCCACATGAATAAATGCCAGGCCTAAAAGTTTCTTCAGCTGCCGGTGGTCAGAATGTTATGGCTGATCGGTGTATATTAGTTAACTGGAAATAAAAACCACCTGAACCTCCAACTTTTAAACTGTGGATTAAATATTTTGTACACTATTTGAAAATCCACTTCTCAGTAATGTTCAGGGCTCTCGCGCATTTCAGTCAGTTCACGCCACACGTGACATTTCTCATGCCGAAAAATGATAAAACTCGCCACACATTTGACCTTTAAAGAGATTAGTAGTCTAAGAACAGATGAGGCGAAGGCAGGCTGCTGTGTTTCAATCAGTGACCAATCAGAAAATATCAGCGGCCAATCAGCCAATCAGAAAATAGTATTTGTTTTTGCCAGGTGAAATAGGAGCGCCCTAACGACGCCTTGTACAAATGCGCGAAAATGTGCAAAAAATAAAATAAAATAAAATAATAATAAAAAATCTCACTCCATGCTAAATTTAAAACTTGACAGCCCTGGTAATGTTGTGTATTATGAAAAATCCATAACAAAACAAACAAACAAACAAAACAAAATATTCAGTAGGATGTACCATGAGAGCCGATGTTGAGTCTAGGACTGTTGGGAAGTATGTAGGTGTAGGTAGGTGTGGCAGCAGCTGCACTGGAGTGTCTAATGGGAGTGGATGGAGTGCGGATGGGGAGCTGCTGGAAGCTCTGGCAGATTTCCCCTTTCTTACCGAACAGCTCCACGCACCAGATCAGTGCATCTGGCAACACAGGCTAACCTCTTCCAAAAGCCCGCATCAAAATACAGAGTGTTATTTATGAAAATGATGCCGAACCATCGACCACCGATGCCAAAAAAATGAATATGCATCACCGGCTTTCTAACTGTGCTTTTTCTTACTGTAACTGCTGCTCGTCTCCCATCTGGGATCCTGAGCAGCTGCAGAACAGCGGTAGCAGGATTACAGGTGGCAAGGAAAGAGAGGAGGGGAGGACAAAGAGAGAGGACGGGGTGAAGAAGATGAGAACGCAACAAAAGAGAGATAGACAGGTGGCATGAAGGATAGTATAGCAAACTGATTGGTTTACAATATCAATCACACATGTTTACAATAAATCTAATCACATATTGACATCACAGGAGTTTTTGTCTGGCGCTCTTTAGTGATCTCGTCTCTGGGACTGGTTGATCCAGTCAAAGGATAAAGGAGGTGTGAGTGGGTAAAAAAAACTGTCACCGTGTGTGTGTGTGTGTGTGTTTATGAGTTTAACAAATGAGATGCCAGACAGTCCCTGTGTGCGGTATCATCACCGCTGGCAGCCGAGTGTGGCAGGCACTTGAGTGACAAGTTAAAGAGGGAAGGTGAAGGAGAAGAGGCTGTACTGCACACGCTCAGTAGCATGTCACCAGGCAGGCCCGCGTCTCCTTCCTTATCTGACAGGCACACTGCAGAACGGCAAAATCCTCTGCATAAGCCCCTCAAGCGCTCCTCTGGGACACGTGTGCGTGTGTGTATATATATGTGTGTGTGTGTGTGTGTAGAGGGGGAGACAGTTCCTGAAACTATAAGTGTGTGTGTGTGTGTGCGTGACAGGGATTGGGGGGGAATCTCGTTATTTTCCCATCTTCCTGCGTAAAGCCTACTAATTCCATCTCACCTTCAACACTGCATGACCGCTCAAGGTGATTGGACGGGACAGGCCCGGAGTCAGAACGCATATGCGTCAACACAAGTTCGAGGGTGCAATTACAGGTCAGCCTGGCAGAGGAGAGGCTGTTCTGCAACAGCGGCGGGCACAGAGGAGAAATCGAGGAAAGAAGGAAGAAATTAGGACGGACAGCGAGCGTGTGCGTCTGAGAGTGGGACGTGGAGGGCACGGCAGTGGAGGGGAAGGCTTTTAGGCCATCTTGTATGTCAAATTTGTATTAGGGACCAACAAGCGCACTGCCAAAGAATAATATCTATAAATTTGACTTGCTTTAGTGTCAGTTAGTTTGAAAATAAGAGTTAAGGGAAAATCCTGTAACTCTTCAGCCTGTACATAACACTTTTATTACATTTTATTACAAGATATGGTTCAACCATAGACCGTATATAAATATGGACGACACATCCCCACTTCCTTGCATTGGCCAAACTGATTTTCCAGGGATACGGGCGGGGCCATCTTATGAGAGAAAGAAATGAAAGAAAGAAATGTTTATACACTGTATTTATTAATTTATGGAGAGGTTCAACCCCTTTGTCCATTCAATGGCCTACACATATCAAATAACACCTTTAAAATTTGAGATCTATTGTCCGCTCTGGTAATATATTGGATTATTGTGCACATACTTCAGTAAATAGTTAGGTAAACTGCTTCATTACTGGTTGCTGTGGCTACTGGTAGTCATCATGATGTCACATTCTGTTTCTATATCATCAAATAACAAAAGCAAAACTTCTCACACTTGTGCTGCAGCCATACACCAGGGGGAGCTCCACTTGCTTTGTTGAGCATTTCCCGCTCATATTTATGAAGTCATGCACTTGAATTGGACAGTCCTCCAAACAATCAGTAGTTCTAACTATTTGTTTTGGCCCGTCAGATATTTGCCAGAGCGTAATCAGTTCCCATTGGAGGGGTTCCAGACCAACACAAAAACAAACATTTGGGTGGGAATGTTGGTCTGGCCTCCAGGAACAATACCGAGGTAAAACAAGGTAACAACAAAGTAAACTCAGGTTTATTTTAGATCGAAACTTTTTTCCTCCGTCATTGGAAATCACCTGTACCAGTGTATGTACTAAAGCAAAAGAGCAAAAGTAATAGGACATGTTTCATTTCATCTGACTGAACCAGACCAACCAGGGAACAACTTGGTTGGTTGGGACGCCTGAACAGTCCACTCATAGTGAACTGAGAGTGACTGTCCTGTCCTCAGATTAACCTTTCCTCAGGGCCATCAGGGTATCTAAGTGATCTGCTTTTATCTGATGACACACAGCCGCACTTCCATTAACCATCCCCATATCTCCAAAGTCTGTGCTGAAACAGAATCCTAATTAACCTCTCATCAGTCACGCCTTTTAACCTTTTCACTAAGGAGCCTAAGATGCTCTTCAGGTGAGGGATTTTTGTCTTCACAACTGAAGATGTGGAAAATGAACGGGCAAATTGTTAAACATCTCATTCAAAAATGCAAAAACATGCAAAAATTCTAAGATAAAATGTATTTTAATAGCTTTTCTTTCGGACAGCCCTTGACATTAATTATATCTTTAAATTGAATTTATTGGTTTAATATGAGTAAATTGTTTCTGCTTCGTAACAGGGAGGTCACATTTGGATCCAGTTTGCTTCCTTTCAGGTAAGGAAAGTGTATACCATTTCATTTCTCTTCAAAATTTCCAGTGTTTGTATACCAACAACCATCGTCTTTTATCTCTTCAGTCCTGTAATCCATGGTCTCCCCCGCTCTCTTCACAACATCTTCACCTGAATTCAACCTTAACCTCCACCTGTGCTGCCTTGTCTCATTCATTGACGATAAGATCCTCAAAAGAGCTACCATCCCAACATATTTTCACCTACCGCTCTTTGTTATCTTTAGAGATCTCTTCACAGTAAAAAAAAAAAAGGTTTGAAGATCAGTTAAGAATTTGTCTTCATCCTCTATCCAACCTTTTAACTCAGTGATACATCCGAGAAGCTTCACTTCCCTGACCTCAGGTTCAACCCCTTTGTTATCCATTCATCCATCCTTATGTGTCAGCCTACACGTATCAAATAACACCTTCAAAACATGAGATCCTCTGTGGCAATATGTTGGGTTATCATGCACATAGTTCAGTAAATAGTTAAGTAAACTGTGTTCATGTAAAAAATCACCAACGGCAGAAGAAAGATTACATTAAAAGCTTAATGACACCTGCAGATAAACCACTTTGGCCCCAGATTATCCACTAATACACTTATCCTAGTTAAAATACAAAGTGTGCTCGAAGACAAAGAACCTCTGTAAATGGGTTTTGTTAGTTTTTTTGTTTTGTTGTTTGTTTGTTGTTGTTTTTACCTACTTTAAATACTTATTGCTTGGCAGATTATCTTGCAGATTATCTCACATACAACATACTTTTTATTTTTGCTTTGTTTTCATAAGAATATTCTGAGCACATCTCAGTATTATACAGCCAGTATAAAGACTCAATGTAATTTTGTGGGGATATTTGTAAAGGGAAATGTTATCTCTAGAACTCTAGAAGAAGGAAATATTAAAGCAATATGCAGTTTTGAAACAAACAAAAATAAAAGCTATAGCAGCATAAGGATCAAATCTGCAATATATACAAGCAAAACCACACAGTAGCGCACAAATTATTACAGTGGTGAATGAAAGTGTCATTGACATAGAACAGTAAGCTATTATGGCACACCATTATGCTATGCACATGTTGCACAAATTACGTATAGAAATATCACAAAACGCCACACATGTGCACGCATACTGTAAGAGGGCACGAACTCCCTCCCGATGCATCGTTTTAAGTTCACTTCTGTCACTCCCACACACCCTCGTTAGTTGCCGTTTGCAAATCGAGGGTGAGAATTGTGTTCGTTTTTTTTTAATCAGAGGGATCGAAAAAGAAGAAAAAAATAAATATATATATAAAAATAAACTGATGAAAGTTTGATGCTAACAGCCTTTTGCTTTTTATTTGAATGGGAGAACAACCTCCTCTCCCCCGTCTGTCCCCTCCGGCTATATGGGAAAAAGTCAATATTTCAAGAGAGCAGAGACACTCATTAAATATTTCAAACAAAGGAAAACTGACATAGCAGGCTGCTCTCTCTGTCTCCTTGCACACACTTGCACACCTAGCCTAGCTTCATCAGCCTGTCTTCACCCTCTTAACTTCATACTATATAAACATACGTAGCGACATACAAAAGCTATAAGATTTGGATTTATGACCTACCTACACAGACAGGTAAGGTTTAGTTACATAGTTTTATAAATCTTTGTCTACCTTTGTCTCGTACTTTCTGCTGGTCTGGTAGATGTTCCAGGCTCAGGAAAGGTTAAGAGGAAGGTTAATGCGTTTTTCCGCTCAGGAAGGGGTTGAGATAGGGGTTAATGGGTTTTAAGGTGTGGCAGTGGTTCAGTGCATAGCCACCTTAAACGTAAAGTTACCTCCGATGGTCGATTCATCAGGAACCAATCAGCAAACCCACCTTGAACCCACAGGAAAAGTTAAGATCAATAAAAGCTCCACTTTGCTGCTCTCTGATGTAAAACCTTGGCACACAGGAGTGAATGCAACCTGTGACCTGGTGGTGAAAGCGATCATACAAACAACGTCTGCTGTTCTGCACCCGGTGCTCGTCCGTCCTGGGAAAAGTCCTCTGACACATTACAGTGTGTTTGGAATTCACAGGAGGACAGCGGAGTAATTACCATGAGCAGCAATAGCTACCATGCTGAACGAGACATTGCATCTAGTAATAGAAACTCAAACAGATGGAGGAAGATGTACCACAAACTATAGTTAGGGAATACCGCTTACATTTTATTCAAACCTCACCCATTCAATTCATTTTTATATCTAACCACTTGTTCTGTGGCTTTTACAACCAACTCATATACATATCTTTAATTCATCAGATTTCCTGCCTTACTACTAATGTTCTAAAGTTCGGTTTGGTTTTTTGGTATTTGGTAATAACAAGACACCTCTAACAGTAGCAGTTGTATCACGTTTCATCACAAATTATGAATCTATGGATGCTCCATATTTGTAAAATGTCCCCAGTTTTTTAAGTGTGTCATATTTGCATGACATCTGGCTGGTGTGGTTCACTGGTGATGGTTGTTGTTTGATGCCCTGTCAACACCCTTCCAGCACCTTAAGCCTGCTTCCTCAGGACCTGGTCATGGTCCCATCGACAGCATCCCTGAGTGAGTGCAGCCTGACACCCTGACAAGATGTGTTGGAGGCTTGCGTTGGGACCATTGCAGAGTGGGCGAAACTCCTCATTCTCAAACCATTGGTGCAGGTTATGAGGACAGGGAAGCCTGTCATAGGTTGAGCGAATAAGGACGCTTAGTCTTGCCTGTGGGATAGGCCACCGGTCAGACCAACTGATCTTCCAGTTGACAATTCCTTCCCAGGTTGTCCAGCTTCCTTGTCGGCCCTGTGACACAACTTTCATCTTGCCACCACCATCTCTTTCCTTTCCTTGTTGGTGGCCTTCGATCAGAACTGTGGTGCTTCACCCCATCCTAACTATGCTTGTCTTGCCTGGTCTCTGCCCATCTCTTGATGTTGCATTCCACAAACAACTTGGTTGACCTTAGTCGGCCAGTGGGAACCTTGGCATTCCTTACTGACTCTCTTAGCTCAAAAATCGATCTGGCCTTCTCTTGCATGTAACCCACACCGATAGGTTGCAGCCACTTTCTGATGAATGAGTTGGCTTTTCCATCCATCTTACTCATGGTGGATGAGGGAATGAAGCTCATCAAGCTCATCTTTATCATCATCAACAACCTCCTTTAGAATTTGAACTGCTAGCACCAAGTCTTGAAATATTCAGGGAGTTGGCATTGGCCGATGCTTGCCAGGCTGTGAGTTGTTTCATGACAGTCCTACCCACTTGTTTGTCAGATAGTTCTGCAGTACACTGCCTTTACAGGCTTTTCATGGGTTATTGCATTAGGAGAGGGATTTTCTCTCCACTGACAAAGATTCCTGAGTAACAGGCTATGAGATTTGTTGGGCATGACCTTCATTCTGGCCTGTGACGTCAACTTGTCCAACCATTTCGGCAGTTGAGGTATTCAGACTGCTGGATTATCTCGAAAGCTAACACAAACAGGATTGGGGAAATGGCACACCCCATGCCGATTCCCACTTGTAGCTGCTGTCTACCTTCTACATTCAGCAGGGTGATGTGTCTGAATTGTCTTCGGAGTTCTCTTCCTTGAGGATGAAGACCACTATGGCTTTGCACTCAGATGGAGTTGCTTTTTCCAGGCAGTTCACATTATATACCACAGCAGCTGTAGTACCTTGGGACTGTTCTTATAGAGCTTATAGGCGATTCCATTGGGGCCTGATGAGTACCTCACCTTTTTGATGGCTTGCCTTACTTCGCTGAGCTGGGGGGGGCATGATGTTGAACTTTGCTGTCAGTTCTTAGTGGGTCACTGTACTGTCTTTTGACCTGCTGTTTTGTTTGGTGGTTTTGAGCTTCCTGGACCTCTTGTCCTCCAGCAGTTGTGTGGTGAGCGTGAGGAGATCCTTGAAGAAACTGGCTAGCTCCTTTTGCTTCCGATTTCTGTGCTTGTGGACGCGTTCAGCTCGGCGGAGCCTTGCTAGCCTTTGTATGACCTATTTCCACAGGGCTTTGAGGCCATGCTGGGTGATCTCCTTTACCCTCCTCCCCTTATCTCTTAGGGTAGACCTCTACTTGGGGATAATTTCGACAAATCTGTCGGGTCAGTATCCAGTGTGCCATGCGTGCAACTTAGAGCTGATTGTATCAGATGAAACTCAAGCATTTCATGTATATGACTTCCTATCTCAAAAGTTTCATTTGAATGACGTCATATTTCCAATAAAATATGTGTGCCAAGTGATAACGGTAACAGTCATGTTGTGTGTAAACTTGGAAGTAATAAAATCTTTTTTTGGCTCATGTTCCAGGCACGCAGTTTCCATTTTAGGCCATCATTTTGTTTTCTATGATACATTTATGCTCTACATAAAAAGGTATAATGAGGCTTTTTGCAAGCTTTTACTTTCACATAAGCAAAGTGGGCAAAGTTCATAAGCTGACAAATTAAATGTTTGGGCTAACAAACAGGACATGCAATTTTCATTGGTGTGTGTCCTATTTGTTTCCATAATACATTTATGCTCTAAATAAATTCTTTATACAACTCTTTACATAAGCAAATGGGGCGAAACAGGTTAATAACCATGAAACAATTACTCAGCAGTCTGCTAAACACACAATTTCCACTGGTGGGCGCCGTCTTTGAATCCAGTGGCCACTTTGTACACTGCATTTATGCTCCAAAGCAAAAATAAGACTTCATACGACTATACTTAACAGCGTGCACATCACACAAGATATCACCGAGATAAAACAACAATTGCGCATGAGTACACATGCAGACCACACAATGCTGCACCCTCACTGCAGTGGAACGTCAAGAGTTAATGTGTGGGTTGTCAGCAGTATGGCAGGGGAAGGGTTACTGTGGATTTGGGGTGGAGGGGTTATAAAGACCTGGGACACCATAGATTACAGGACTGAATGGATGAAATGACAGACAGAATGCACACCTGTTAGCTTGAATATGCACACGCCCACATGCACACAAAATATATGAGCGAGGAAGAATAAGGAAGAGACTAAGTAGTTAAAAGAGGCTTCACAAAGCTTTACAAAGTCAGATGAATAGCTAGAAAGAGGAGGAAGAAGAGAGAAGAGAAGGCGGTGTGAAAAGATGAGAGAGAGGGATAAGCCACCTTCATTAGTTGTGGGATTTCAGTGGAAAACCTGCAGAAAGGCAGAAGTAAATGAGATTAGCGAACAAAAGTGGCAGAGTGTGGCGGGATGGAGGTTAGCGGGAGGAGAGGAAGGATGAGGCAAAGAATAACAGCAGGTGTAAGAGGGACTTCTGATTTATGGTCTGCTAAAATTCAACGAATCAAAGGCAAAACTGTTCTCAAGCTCAAAAACACAACTTCAGCAAAAATTCCCAACTGAAGAAGGAGATTTTTTTTTTCTGGAGATGCAATCAAACCTTCTAAATCCCCCACTTAAACTGGTAAAAACAGAAAAAAAAAGAAACATCTAAGACACACGCACCCACATGCAAGCTTTCCCTTTCTTTATTTATGCTCCCTCTGATGAATCACCCACTGATCAAATCCGCAAACGTTTCTGACTTAGACGCACATGCACACACACAGCCCAGCCTGGTGTTACTCATGGAAATCACTGCGATGATCAACACACTCATGAACCCACATTCAAACGTGCTTGACACATGCACATGGTATCCCCCCTCAGTGTTCAAGAAATATACAAGGAACTGATTCAGTTGTTGAGGGACACATGCCCCCACGGTCAAACGCACAACTTGTATAGATTCAAATCTCTACTAAACATTTTGATTTGTAGTAATAAGAACAGTGATCCTGTCAGAAAAGATAAAAATAAATAAAAGATGCTGGTTCTCCAGAGGTGTCATTTAATCTCACCTTGCTGAGCAGCTTCCTTCTGCCTGTGTCCCGTTTCAGTCTTCAGCCCCACCGAGCCACTTTCCCCTCGGCAGGTGCCATCAAATAGTCCATAGGGAAGGTTCTGGAGAGAACTGCTCTCTCAATTTCTCTTTCCTTTTCTTTAACTCCCCTTATGAGTCGTGTTGTGTCGCCACGTGTGTGTGTGTGTGTGTGTGTTTGCGCGAGTGTGTGCAACTCCAAAGGTCCTGGAATTCCTGAGTCCTGCGCTAAAGAGCGAGCGTGGCTGAGCTTCCTCTCTCTTTCTCTCTCTCTCTCTCTCTGTTCACTCCTATTCTTTTTTCCTATCCCTCTCGTCCGGGCAGAGAGGAGGGGAAGACCGTGAGGGGGTGAGGGGGAGGTGGGACGGAAGACAGAAGCCGCTTTCAGCCAACTCTTTCTCTATCTGTTCTTCCTCCTTCTGTTTTCTCTTCCCGTGTCCTTTTGCTTTTGTCCCGGTCTTATTCCTCAACTTTTCTGCTTGTCCTCCTGTGACAGATACTCTTTCACCGCTCAGCAAGGCTTTAAAAAAAAAAAAAAGCTCTGCCTGTCACACACACTCACACCCTCCTCCTCCTCTTTCCTCCAATGCCGCTCCCTCTGCCACAGTCCAGAGGTAACGTCCCTCCGTGTCCCTGCCTTTTCTCTGTCACTGCTGTGGTTCAACGGTCTTCACTCCCCCTCAAAGGTTCACCTCTGTGTGAGCGCATGTGTCTGTGCATGTGTGTCTCTCAGTGATCCTTCTTCACAAGTTTTTTTTTTCTTTCTTTCTTTTTTTTGGCTGATCTAGTGGTGATAAGGAGATCAGGGCGAGACTGGATGAGGGTGCACTTAAAAACTTGGATTCAGTGACAGTTTGAAGTTCCACCGCAAAGTTCACACATTCTTTAAAGTGTCAATTCCACCTCACTGTAAATTTTTTTCCTGCTTTTCTGAATCACATATTGTTACTTTTTCTATTAATGAGCAGTTACTTTACATTTAGAAGAAATACCATTTTTTTTATTATTATCGAAAATGCAGCATTTCCTCTACAACATACAGCTCGACCAACATCTTCAACTCGCCCCAACTCACTGGTTTTGCTCCAAAGTCTTGACTTTTCTCTTTTTTTACTTTTTTCAGGGAAGTGAACCTCTGACCCTTCAGTCTCCAAGCTGCTCCTCTGACCACTACTCCAGTGGCAGTATTTCCAGCTCAAAGACACTCATCTCTCTCCTCCCTCCATTGTTGTTTATGTTTGTGTCTCTGTGTTGTCCTCATGCTGAAAACATGACTTGTTGCAAACAAGATGCAAAAAGAAAGCATAAATATAAAATGGGAGAAATAGTAATGCACGGTAACTTCGATAAGTAACTTTAATTTGATTTCTGTTTTGGAAATAGTAACGATTATTAGATTATTAGTGGTAACTTGTTAACCAGCGTCATTGTTAATGAGATTGGGAATAAGAGCTACATACATGGAAATGACCTCTACTAGTAATGAAACGCGACCGCACAAGCAACTCTCCGGAAAGATAAACCGTTGTCAAACAACACAACATAGCCTGTCCTCATGCTTTTGTCAAACTCACCAACAGCCAGCGCTGTTAGCAGACGAGAGCACTGATTTTGTTGATACCGACGCCATTATCGATCAGATTCTTTATCGATTCCCTTATCAATTCTTCCTGTGAATTTTTGGTTTAGAAAAAGTAGGCGTTCATGGTTTTGTGTAAACAGCAGCAATTTTATTGAGTTTCTATACAAGAGATAAGAGCTTGTGTAAGAAGACAAAGAGGAAATTGGTCACTGGATCCTCACTAGCGCTGCTCTGCTAGCGATAGCTGCACTTGTTGACCAGGGATTGTCGAACCCATGCCACTCTTAGTATTCAATGCCGTGAGTTGTCGACTAATGCTTCAGCTTGTTGGTGGTGTTTCTGCCTTTGCTTGAAACTATGGTGCTGCATGTAAAGATTGACGTAAAGATTCTTCTTCTTTCATTTTATGGCGCTTGGCAATCAACATTTAGGTGCATTACCACCCCCTCCTGGACTGAGACATAAAGATTCCGCCCGAAAAGTATCGATAAAGGGAATCGATAAGCATGAAGGCTAATGATATCCATGAATTGAATTGACTTGAACCGGTTCTGTTAAAGAATCGGTTCTCGATGTCCATCTCTGGCGCTGATACAGGACAATACTACATCACCTTGGAATCTGCCCTTTGACATTCTGAAGGAGGAAAGCCAAATAAATTCCTCTTAGTCATCTGCTTTCACACTGCCATCAAAACCACTCATTCTCCAACCAGTCCAGACAGTTGGATGCTGTTCTATAAAAGGAAAAAAATCGCTGAAAATTGTGCAACTCGCCCACGACCAGCAACTAGACGGCCGGGGCATTCTTCTTCTCCTCTGTGCCTACGCTCAGTAAAGATGCAGACGTTATTGTGTGTTTCTCTCTGTTGTTCGACCTCAGTGCAGTTTCCTTCTGCGCTCTCCGCTGTTTCCTCACACGGACCTTAACACTCACACATGGGCGTGTGGTGAGGGCAAATAAACAGAGGCGTGGTACGGTTTAGGTGAGGCAAAACACTTGATCAGCACATGCGGCCGAGTTGTTGTTTCCTTACATTTGGCGTCTGTGTCTGGCTGGCGAAGTACAAAGCACACTCTTCTTACAATGACCCCTTTATGAATAGTGTTTGCTATCAGAATACAGTTTAGTTGCCTATTCTTGTGCGTTTACCCGAACCAAGCTTACTAAATTTCTTTTAAAAAAGCAGATATAGATAATACAAACGAATACCACGGATAGAAAATACACGTATAGTCACAGAATATTACATAATACGTATAACAAAGACGAAATGTGTCTAATAAAAGCACAGAATCAGTTATTTCTAAACCAAAGAAACAAAGGTTGAAAAGCATGGAGAGGGTTAATGGACAACAAATACCAGGAAAATCAAGAATCAGAATCTAAATAATACATGTCTGAGTAAGTCCTCATAGCGACACTATATTATCTGCACACCGGTTATTGATTGACTTATACAGCTCCCGCATTCCAGACCAAAGCAATAGAATTATTTATATAAAGATGAATCCATGAGTGAGGCGGGCGGAGGGGAAGACCGAATAAAATCAGACAGAAAATGCAACCAAGTTAAAAACCTAATTGGATACTCTCACAAAAAAAAACAAATATAAACATTAACTTATTTATCGTATTTGTAATCAGGCCTCAGACGTTGGTAGAACGCTATCAGTGACGCGCACACTCACACAAACACCTGCTGAAAGTACCTTCATATGAGGTCTCTCGCACACAGAAAACACACAAACACGCAAACACAGTGTGTGCCGTCTGTCTGGCGTCTAGCTGGCACCATTCAGTCGGCCATCTCTAGAGGCTAAGAAACAGCCAATCACAAACGTGGGGTGAGTCCTTGGAGACGGCACACTTGCAGCAGGAGTGTGTGTGTGTGTGTGTGTGTGTGTAAAATGGAAATCTGCTGCTTCTTGTGTTTAATAAATCTGAACAAATTAGAGAACAAAAGGGAGCGTTTGATTGTGAGACAAAGATACTAAATTTGAGATGCTGCAGCAAATTTGATGAACCCGCGTGTTCTTCTTTTCTCTCCGTGCTGTGATCAAGTTTTCGCCCAGCTGTGTTGGATAAAGCAGACAAGGACCAGGCAGAGTTGTTTCGAGTTGTTCGCTCTTATCGTTGTTATCCTGTGGCGCTCAGACTAAACGGCAGCAACGCAGAGTCAGGTTCTTCACACATATCCCACCATGCTCTAAAGACAGGGAATCATCATCTGTGTTTTATTTATTTGACTCGTTTAGGTTTGTCTTTGCATCTCCAGATTGAAAATTTGATATAAAAAAAATTATGCAAAAGTCCCATTTCTAAAAATACCATTACGCTGACAACCCTATATAAATGTAAATAAAAGAACAAATAGCTTCCGCTGATAATAACACTGAACTATGGGCCCAAATGCAAACACACCATACTAATGCACACATGTGTACGATATGAAGTCTGTTTTCGTAGCCTCCTGTGAAAACCAGCTAAAAAAATGAGAATGACGTCCAGATTTACCAGAACATGCACAGTGTTTGTACAGCAGAGAGTGCAGAAAACCTGGGCAGTTCCTGCTATATGATGTTTACCAAAGAGGCATCAGCCAAAACACTGTGACCACTGACAGGAGGCGTGAATGCCGTTGACCATTCGTTCTGTTTGTTTTTATTTGACAAAAATTATGTCAAATACAAATACAATTTCCTTTCATAATTCACAGCAAGATATGGTTTTGTAAAAAAGGATCCCCCCAGATGCTATCTGAAGCTTATAAATGAGTATCCAGAAACATCAAGGCAACAATACACTAAATTATGCAAAATCAACACCTTTTTCTACCTGAATTCTAATGTAACCCTAAAACAGTCTAAAGTAATTCCATATATACAAGCAGTATAGAATTTAAACACAATAGCAACGTGTCAGGCAGAGGTACATGACCCAAACCTGAATCAAACACATATTCCGACAGCAATTTTTGTTTTAATTTCTTTTTAATAATCTAGTTTTGGACCAGACATTAATTCCCCTGGATGTTGTTTAGATATGTAGCATCCACCTAGGCCCCCACTAATAACATCCTGTTTCCAGACACCATAGGACTCCCTCAGAAGGCCCATGTCTATTCTCTGATGAGACACAGCCGTCTTGGAGGCACAAGGTAGGTGGTCATAATGTTATGCCTAACCCGTGTATATATATACCTTTACATAATCTGTCCACACAATCTCTCCTGCACCCTTATTTGCATCCTCACGGTGCTTCATTCCCTCAGGCCCGTCTTCCCTTTCATTTTCCTCGCGAGCACTTAGCAGCGTTTACGTTGAGGACGGGGTCCTCGACATGAGCCGACACCCGACACCGAGACGGAGCCCGATAAGAGCCGCGTGGAGCAGCCTCTGACGTCACAAACCGGACGTGTCCAAATGCCGCGGCGTGCTGACAACATCAACACCTCCGCAGCTGAGCCGCAACATATTTTCCATTGCAACAAAAGAAAACACACACACACTCACAGACACAGACACATATATATCCCACTTAGACCTCTCCAGCTCACGCTGCAGCGCCCACCGCCCGCCCGCTCCCCTTTCCCCTCTCGCAGCTCTGTGAGTGCCTGAATCGTTTATTTTTGCCGGGGCCTTTTGAATTTTTTTGTGGCTTATAATTTATTTATCGGTTATTGATTTGCTACTCCTGCTACACCAGCGCACCCATCAGCTGCACCCTCCTTCCCCTTTCCTTTTTTTCCTTTTCGCACAGAAACAGGGACGGCGATGTGTCGAGGGCGAGGGAAAAATCCCGCGGTCTCTTTGTGTTTCATTCTGTCCCTCGTCACAGTTAACCTTTAGTCAGAGAAGCCTGTGGTTCCCCCTTTCATTTTTTTTCAGCCTTTATCTAAAATTGCTTCCTCCCCTTTAAATCCCTTCATCGTCCACCCATCCCGCTCTCCTCTCCTGGCTCATTCACCCTACCCTTTCTTTGTCCTTCCTCCCTCCATCTCTGCCTCCATTGCTCCTTCTTTTAATCATTTTGTCACATATTCTGACTTCATCTGCTCCCTCCCTGCCACCATCCTTCTCCCCCTGCTCCGCCACCTCCCTAATCCCCCCTCGGCCTCCACTCGTCTTTGTTTCATTTGCTCTCTTTTTCCATCCATCCCATTTCATTACTCCCCACGCACTCGTCCATGCCAGATGCCAGTCATTCCCCAATTACCCCAAATGCCACACATCCTTGCACCTTTGCCTCCATTTTTTCTCCCTCCTCCCTCCCTCCCGTCCTCCCGTCCTCCCTCCCGTCCTCCATCCCTCCGTCTCTATTCTCTGTTTGTTCAAGGCCTCTTTTAACGAAGCCAGTCTCCTCCCAGGTCTTAACAGGCTATTGTCGGCGTTGACGTCTGGCCTCGCACGCACGAACACGCGCACCTTCAGACGCGCACGCGGCTCTCAATAAAAGGTCACGCCCTCTTCTGTCCTTTGTCCCGTCATCTAATCATTCTGCTTAGCCTTTAACACGATACACACACACACACACAGAGACAGAGTGCCAAGTTCAGCAGGTCTCTTACACTGAACTCTTTTCAGTGTTTCATAGGTTTAGACTGTGGAGGAACAAGCAACTTGTGGATGAATGGACATTTGGTTGACTTTTGGTTAAGGGCTTCTTGATCTTTTATTATGTAGAGTCTCAGAAAATGAAAAAACTAAATAAATTGATGGTAACAACAACAGCATTGAAACGGCCAGAAGAAACACAATAGTGATAATGACACCAGTCCAATAAGTCAAATAAGTTTTTCAAACCCATCTGAGTCCCTGGACCTGGATTTTTTACGCTTTTTTTTTTTTTGCATTATCTTTTTCACTTTCCTTCAAATTAAATGATTGCCTGACTTGGCATCAACGGAGAAGAAAGTGTCGGCCCAGAGCGTTACTTTATTGTACCTTTATTGAAACAGGTGACTCAATTGGGAGCGATTATTTCTCATTTACAATGACCACCTGGGCAACAGGCAGTAAAGGGAGTCAGACACAATATATAAAAACACACAACACGTAATAAAAGTACGAGGTAGTACTGATAGTGCTGGTCCAAGAACTTAAAAACAGGTGCAACGATCACAAATTACTGTTGGGTGTGTGATTTGGAAAGATGAAGGTGTTAAGTTTGAACTGTTGCCGCAGACTTTGCAGGTATCAAAGAGGCAGGGAACTAATTACATCAAACTGTTTTCTTGTGATAGTCCTGTACACCGATAAGGCATGGTCTGTATAAAAGATAGAACAGTCATTTGATAAAATAATAAGATAAAATAATAAGATAAAAAATAGAATTGTATTGACACACACACACACACACACACACACACACACACACACATATATATATAAAGAAAGAGATGTTAAGGTATATATAGATATATTAGATACATAGCTATATTTAAAAAATAGAAGATTAATTAGAAGGACAGGAACCGTCATCTTTCTGTAATCTGCAGGAATTGTGAAGTAATTGAAATGAAAGTGTATTAGGAAGATAAAATAAATGTCAGTTCAGAGATGGACATGCATGAAAAGACACTTATTTGTTGTTGTTTAAACACATGTTCATCCCTCTGTCCTCGTCTCTCTTTCTCTCAACTGGTCCTCCCAGAGCAGCACTCCTGCTCATATTAATATTTCACATCCTAAAGTTAAAAAGGCCCGTTACTTTACACTTCAAAGACCCCCAGTGTGTGCATCACTCCCTCGCTCGCTCGCACACACCCAATAGCAAACACATACACGCATAATGATGCACGTATACGGTGCAGAAATAAGATCAGATCGACAGACGCGCAGTGTAACAAAAAAATAAATAAAAATAATAAAATAAAACGCTGTAAATTTCCAAGCACAAAGTGTGGATTTGCCCTGCGCCAGGTTCTGGACTGACCAGGGAGAGGTGAAGGCAGAAACACACACCTCATTAATGATTTATGTCACGAGGATGAGACGAGAAAAGCTGATAGATTCTGCTCTCCAAAAACACTCCTATAGCTTCCTGCTTGGGCAAAAAAATAAATAAATGAGATGCTGCAGAGGTTCTCCTGTATATTCACCTTTATAATCTGTTATTCTACATTAACACAATAATGCTTCCAGTTTTAAACAAATGAACCCATATGGGATCTTGTAAAGTTAGCCACAGTGATTTTATCTACTGTAATACGTTTTGGAATTCTGCATTAACAAGAAACCCCAATGAACCCGAGCTATATTTAGGACACTGGGAATTAAGCGTCGTGTTGCTCACAAGGCCAAACAGACCAGGAAGAATTTGTTTCATTCCTTTGCCTCTCTTATAAATATATAAAATGATTCAGCATGAAAAAATAAAAAAATCCGCAGCCCACCAGCACACACCAGACAACTCATCGATTGACCATGAAATATAACTTCAGTGTCTCAGCGTGTTGAGGTGCGGGCAGGTGGGATTTAAGGCGAGGATTTCCTTTAACCTTGCACCACTGCACAGCTCGTGCATCTTGGTTTTAGCTGAGCGACAACTGGCTCGGTGAAGAATTGCGACTTTCTTGCCTCACATGGTGCATGTGGCACCAGCTGTTCATCCCTTCACTCCAGACTTTCAAGGCCTTGTTTTAGTTCTTCTCTGGCATTTTTACCCTCCCGCTCTGTAAATGCACCCGGAGACATGCACGCACACTCAAATGGGTGTGAGGAGGAGTGTGTGTGTGTGTGTCGCAGCACGTATCAAGCAGGTGCGTTCACCGTGCCTAATAACAGGCGAGCAGCCGTCCGTCAGAGCCTTTGTAGGCAGATAGAATGAAGCGGGGCTCAGTGGTGTGTTAGACTCATCAAAGACTCGACAGTGGACCTAAAATCATTTTACTGCTCTGGAGAGCACACAGCTGCAATGATTGGAAAACCACCTGACCTCCCTGTGTGTGTGTGTGTGTGTGTACGTGTGTGTGTGTGTGTGTGTGTGTATGGGCCTTAGTGAGTGACAGGTGGCAACGGGAAAGTATGTGACTTGGAAATTGTTTTTTTTTTTTATTGCAGTTAGACTGCATGCTTGTTTTATGTTAAGTGTGTGTCTCTGTGTGTACATTCGTGTGTGTGTGAGTTAGTGTTGTGCTGCAGTTTGTGTAACTGCTTGGCTGGGAAACACTTGACTTTCTGACATTTGAGCCCACAGAAATCCTTATCTTTCTCCGTTTCTCTCTTTCTCCAACTCTCACAATGGAGAAGGACGGAGGAGAGATGGAGGGATGAAAAGGGGGGAGACGAAGAGAAGGACAAAGTGTTCCCTGTGCTCCGTTATGAATCCCAGATCTCAGGGCGACTCTCCCAGCATCGAGGGTCAAGTGAGAATCAGAACCGAGAGCCAGCGCGGGACAGAACGACAGTGAAGCTTCAGGGAAAATACCCAAAGAGGCAGAGCTGAGAGCCTCTTTAGTTTTGGAATTACATTCATCAGCCAGAACATTATGACCTAATACAGTTTAAGTGTCCCTTGAGCCTCCAAAACTATTGTAACTCATCAGGGAGGGGTCTTTGTGGATCATCCCACAGATACTTGATAATTTTGGGTTCTAGTGAATTTGGAGGCCAGGTCAACAACTTGTGCTGTTCTTCATGTTTTTTTTTTAGTTGTTCCTAAACCGTTTTTGTGTCCGTGTCAGGCTGCATCCTGCTGCCGTTAAGGAGTGTCAGTGCTATGAGGTGGGGGTGTCTGGTCTGGTCTATGTGGTTGGTACATGTGTAAATAGCATACATACAAATGCCAGATCCAAGCGTTTTCCAGCAGAACACCGTATTGTCACAAGATGTTATTTACTTCTCCTGTCAGTGGTCATAATATTGTGGCTGATCCGTGTATGTCCAGTATGTAATGGCCAAATGGAACAGCAGACAGGTGACGAAAGGAAAACAAATCATAATTTTAGAAGAAAAACAATCTAAATGTTGCTGTAAAAACAAATAGCCGTCCATATCAGTCCTTCATATCTGTGTTTGGATCCTCCCCTTTAAGGGAGGACTGGAATCCAGAATTGCGCAAAGGTAAACACACTCGACCGATCATCCCTCATTCCCTCCGCGGTTCACTGCGTGGGACTCCTTTAATTAGATAAACTTCATGTACAAGCAGTAAAATTAGTAGCTACTGTGTCTGAAACCTCACCCTTCCTCTGTCTTCAGCTTTCTCTCGTCTCACCCCCTCTTACCCTTTACTCCCATCAAACGAAACTTCCTCACTGACGTCTTTCCAGAGAGAACAATAGCCTCTGCCGTTTCAGGGAGCAAATTTTAGATGACAAAGTCTTGTGGGAGAAGTGGTAATTGAACAGAAGCAAAGGAAAAGAGGCAGATTTAGCATAGGGAGGAGGTCGGGGTGGATGGATGGGTGAGAACAGAATACTTGGCAGAAGATCACAGTTTTTTGTTTGTTTTTTTTTCAGTTTAAAACTGTAAGTCATTGTAGTTTTTAAAAAATACCACAGTCAATGTCCAACTTTGCACCTTCATATAATATAATAATACTACTAATAATAAAAGGTCCCCAACCTTGATGAGACTGTTATTAGGCTTTTTTTTTTTGTTGTTGTTGTTGATTTTTTTTTATCATATTTTTTTAATGATGTATAACATGAGATGTACGAGGCAATTTTCACCTAAAGATTGTAAAGTGGCAGCATTGTTGGCCATGTTTACAGAAAGCACTTTGTAGTACTACCTTATAAATAACACAATGTGATGTATTTCTACTTCATCGCGTCACGTACATTACAGAGATCATGAGCCTAAACAACTCATCCCATTTAATCTTTTGTTCTTTCAAAACTTTGTCAATATGGAAAGAACTATTTGTCCTTTTTGAAGGACAAATCTGAAAGAGGGAACAACCTCATTCCATCTGGAAGAAACAAAAACTGATATGACTGGTGGAAGTAGCTAGAGGAGTGACAAAGACGGAGATAGTGATGAGGATGTGATGAGTGAGGTTTAAAGATGTTTACAGCAATAGAAGGAGCCGTCAAAGTTGGAGGAACAGACATCGCATTGGAAGAGAGGTACACATGCCACTTGGCATGGATTACCATTCACGGCCATTGTTCTTTGCTTTCCAGTCAACTTATTCTCCACCTGCACCCTTCACATCTCCCTGTCTGTCTGAAGCCTTAAATGGAAAACAACAAAACCTTCTATAGCGACTGAAAGGAACAGTAAACTGAGTGATATGTATGTGATCATGAGTGTACAATCTTCATACAGCTTTATGAATCGTATAAAACCTCCCACTAGTTTCTGCTTTGGATTTTTTTTTACCAGAACACATTAGGACATTAGTTTTGATTGCAAGAAGATAACAAGTTATAGTGTTCTATTACCACACTGAGACACATTCCCACTGTGCCCTTCTACATAGCTACTAACACTGTGACCTGTTCAGACGGAGGGTGACCTTATTCTCTCGGCGTAACGACGAATGGAGATAAGCTTAAGTTTCACTGCTAGACTCAAGAGTATCTTCTCTAAAACACACACAAACACAAACACACACACATACACAAAAATTGTGAGAAGAGAATTAAAGAGTGGGCCAAGATGAGAGCAAACCAAAGACAGGACACGCCTTTCTCTGGGAAAAAGAAAAGTCACGTCCTCAGTGACATCACCCGTAGGATTCTGGTAAAGTGATTGAAAAGCTCAGTGGGGTTGGACCCAGCCTGGTGTATCTCACTAAGTTCTTATTTTGACCACGTCAACAGTTTTCATTGTAACCCTGCTGATACTATATAAACTAAATAACCTACACCTATACTGGACGGTTTGCACAATACTGTTACATATATATGAATATTACCATTGACATATTCTCTATTTTACTGTTTATATTCATATTGGATTCAATTAAATTCAGTTGCTGCTACTGAAGAGACATGTTTATTTCTGCTGTTTTGTTTCTAACACAGAGGTCTATATAGACTGTCTACCATGTGGAGCCAGCTTCGAGTGGTCATTACAGGAACGTCACGTTTTTGGCACATTCCACTTTGGTTAAATTTTAAGCTTAGTGGGAGACATGGTGGGGAGGAGGGGGGATGAAAATTCGAGTAAGTGTCTAATTGGACCAAAATTCTTACAAACGTTTAAGCGCAGGATACTCTCTGTGTGGCTTTTTGACCTTTTCGGGGGCAAAAGTGCCCCAGCTTGTCTCTTTGTTAATCTGTGTGTACATATACATAATGTATCCCCACCCAATGCATACCACACACACGCACACACACACACACACACACACAGAGGGCTGTTATGACACGACAGACAGATAAGCCTGACGCTTACAGACCAAATACTCTCCCCCTGCACCGTGGGAAACAAGTGTAAGTGAAACAAGAGTGCACGTGTGTGATTTTGTGTAAAAATCCAAGCCTGATACTTAATTTTACCCGTCCGCCTAATTCGTATTTGTGTGCGTTTGTTGTATGTCCTCGTAGATATTTTGTTTCTTTCAGTTTCACCTCTTTGAACAGAAATGTGTCATTTTACTTGAATCGGACGACACGACACAGTTCATGGATGTGTGCGGCTGAGTGCCTGCGTGTCTGTTGTTGTGTGTGTGTGTGTGTGTTACTCAAGGACACTTAAACGCTGATAAGTGGCAAGACACAACAGCCTCACGTGGTGAAACCTTGAGAGCAGCCGGTCGAAGCGTCTCACACACTCGCAGATAAACACACTAAGACAGACGCATTCACAAACACACAAGGAAATTGAGACTTATTACGGTTATAAAATCACCTGCTTCTGGGAGACAAATGAAGACAATCTAGATCACGGAATGGGACATGAACACACATACATATTGGTTAATGTCTGCGTCTAAATACGTGCACAAAAGATGTAATTTTCCGTCTGATTCATTGTTCTGTCCCCATTTTTATTCACTCCTCCTCCGTCCCGTCCTTGGCTTTTATGTGTTCCGTCTTCTCTCATCCGTCTCTCTTTCTCCTCTGCCCTTGACTCTCATCACTCGCTGTTGGTTCTGTCTGCTTCTACTATGATCCGCGGCTTTTATATAAATATGCATACGTGCGTCTGCTTTATCTGCATATGCAACCGCCCTGCTCACAGATGTGGGAACTGCAAACAGGAACTGTGTTTTGCAGTAAACGCTTTCCTGTTAATGCTAAGTGTAATACCACCTTTGTAGTCTACGGACTGGAGTGCCTCCACAGGGGCGTAACAAAAAGGAGGCTGAAGGACAGAGTGGCAGAACACAAAAATGCCATAGGAACAAAATATCCTGCCCATCCCATGGACGTCCATTACCAGCAAGCAGTTCACTCCTCTACCTCCTCCCTCAAAGTTATGTGGAGACCATCTTATGACCCTTCTCCCTGGCCTTAATGAGGAATGTGGTTCTCCCCTTTTCTGTTAAGTATGGACATTTAACTGTCTTCCTTTTATATTCTTTCTCTTTAGTGACATGTCCATTGGTCGGTGTGTTTTTAATTAATTGAGTTCTGGTAGCCTGCTAGCTGTAGTCACATGATGTGTGACATAATGGGAAGGCTCCACCCACTGAGCACCTGCTGGTGCCCTTTTTTAAGCTTTGTCCTGTAAGCTTCCTGTTGCTATGCCCTGATGAAGGCCAATATGGCTGCAACGCATAGGCCCATGTGCTTTTAACCAGTTCCGCCATGCTTAGATGAAGGCTTTTTATACTTTTGCAACCACAGAGTGCCTTTGGAGTCCTTTCTCTTTTTCAATCTCTCACTTCACCTGTCACAAATAGAGCACCTGAGCGCCTTAAGCCCTTTGTGTCTTCTCACTTTTGTACGACTTCAGGATATAAACTGGAAGGCTAACAACTTAGCTTAGCTACATGTGTGGGAAGTTCTCAGACTGGCAGATGGTCAATCCATCGTTGTATTGTGCGTCAGCTAAGTCTTAAATGCCATAGGGAGGACAGATGATGTAAAACTTTTCTCTTTTTTTTTTAGCACTACCTGCACTACCTTGTTGATCTACTGGTTGCCGTCCCCTGACATGTGGTAATAAGCTGTTTGGAAATTTTGAATTCACTTTCATTACTCCAAAAAGTTAAATAAAATACACAAGAACTTACAATATTTTTATGTCTGTGCTTGTCAGTGTGCAAGTTGTTTGACCCATCATTTCCTTTGATGCACCTCCTCTAATAGCAAACAGCTTTTTCCCCTGCTCCAATTTGATATTATTCAGAGTTTCTGTTCTGGCCAAGTTCATTCATACATAAGAAAGTATTCAGCGAGTGAATGGCTTCTAGAGACACTTTTGGGTCAGCTGACCCCAAAACTCTGCGGAAAGTATGGACTGGAAGTCACAAGGTCAAAAACTACCTGGGAAGGTAGTGGAGAATGACGGAGCCAAGACCTTGTGGGACATCCAGATACAGACTGACAAGTTAGTGTCACTGCAGTGGTGAACAAATGACAGAAGAGGGTTTGTTGCAATCTTGAATGAAAGCAATATAAAGGAAATGGAACACAAGAAGCTTGAGAAACTAGACTGTTGGGCCTGTGACACCCCAGGTAGATTCAAGGGACGACGTCCGAGGTCTCTTTCTAGAAGAGTGTAGAAATCCAAGGCCTCTGGTAGAAGACCCAAGCTTGAAGGAAAAAGAGCACCCGCAATGTGGAGAAGAATTATTCTTTCTCTATATATAAATAACAAAAAGACAATTTTCATGTGGACCTTGGTGTGTCAATGAGACCTTGCCAGATGAAACAGAAGAACTTGAGCAGCCCATTGCTCAAAAGTAGCTAGGACATTTTTTTAAATTCTTCTACCAGCTCTAAAGATAGTGACTAAATATTTAATCAATTCACCAAAGCAATGAGCAGCATTTTAATCAATTAGAAAATGATTCATGGGAAATGTAGGGGTTTGAAGAAATAGGGCCGACAACGTAATGCGATCGAAGATTCAGTTTGCTTGGGAAATTCAGGTCAGTCTAAATAGAAAACTGAAGACTCGAAAGAATGTGGAAACATTAGAAACAAAATATGGAAATTTAGGCAAGGTTTCCTCACTGGGATACATACATCCCAGGCTATAAGTAAATAATGAATAGACATGAGAAGGGATTCCCACAATCCAAATAAAAAAAAAAAAAACACAAAGGAGGGAATCAGCTGGAAGGAGGGATTGGATAGGAGTGCTGCAGGGAGAAGAGGAAGGTAAATGCTGGGTGTGAGGCTGAGGGGATAGAGGGAAAAGTAGGATGAATGGGGTTTTATAGAGGATGGCGCAGAACCTGAATGTGTGCAATGGGGATAAGAAAGTGACCCAAAGGGGGTAAAAGTGGTTGCCAGACGGATTGGATGAGAGATTGAGACAGAAAAATAGACTGAGACTGTGGAGACAGCAGAGGGGAGACGGATAGATGGAGAAGTACCAGAGATATCACCATTGTTGGAGACTCTGAACTTGTGCCAGACATGATTAAAGTCCCGGCCAAAAAACCCTTAAGCATGGGTAAAACCCTTTGCTGAAGTCGGTGCGTTGAGGGGATGAGTGGGTGGGTTAGTAGGATCAAGGGTAAGAAGAGAGGAGCGAAGAGGGTGAAGAGGAGGAGGAAGGGGTGAGGAAGATGAGGATCCCCTCGGGAGGCTAAACAGTTTTATGTACGACTGCTGCAGAGAACACAGAAAAAGTCATGACCATGTACTTGTGCTTAAATCATAGACTGTATATAAATATGGACCATGCGTCACCACTATGGGGGGCCGCCATCTTGTGAGTCTGGATCCAGTCTGTGCAGTATGGTCCAAGAGTAATGACTATGGATACTATGGACAAACCCATCATGACCTCACCCATTGGATTCTGTACCTCGAAAATGTGTTGGGGCGGAGCTAAAGCAGCCTGGAAGTCAAGCCCTGCCCACCCAACTCTCCACTACCTGTTAATTATGCGTAATATTAAATCTTAAAATATAACACTATAAAAAAAAATAACGCTTTCATTTAACTAATACTGCGCTCTGCTCTACCTCCATTAATTAGTTGGATTTTTCGCAGTGGTCTTGGTACACAAACAGACTTTCCTATTCTTCTCCTTCCTTATTCTCAACTAGGTAAACAGCACTGACTAAAAGGCCTCCGCTCTCAGGAGGTCCCATTATGTCCCTGTCAATGTCAAAAACAAATCTACATCTTTGTGTACAGGAAAACCTTTCCAGGTGCAATAATTATGGGAATCTAGAAATTTTGCCACATGGCTAGCAGTGTATTTGTTTCTGTTTGCATCATGTATTTTTCACCTCACTTAATATCAAGATATGATTCCTCCTCTGTCACATGTCTTAAAGCGCTCATTTACTCAGCAGCATGCCAGATATGAGAAGTGAGACAGGGCTCCTGTTAAAATCCCTGCCATAATGTGACAACACCTGCAGAAGCATTAGAGAGAGAGATAAATGAGGCGAAAGCATCGGAGAGAGGCGCAGGTGCAGCCAGTAAGAGCAGGTCTTAACGATGAGCCTCGAATCCTGGAAAATCCCACAAACTTTCTCCAGACTGTGTTAACTAGATCCGCAGTGCTGAATTCCTGCAGTGCTCACTCTAACAGCAACGACACATGCGCACAAAAATCTACTTGGCAAATCAGCTGAGATGGAAAAACAGATTTGGAGACAAAAGCTTTGTCCTTGATTACACTATAAAAATCTAATATACTGGCTTTACTTATTTGCAGTATGCAAACTCATTGGCTCAAAAAGTAAACTTAGCATTGTTAATCAGAACTAAGATGTTAAGTACTACCTAATTACTACTACTACTTAAATGTATAGTACAGCTATAATAATTTAGTATTATTTTTATTTTTAACTTAATTTCTTTGAGTGTCCACTATTTGCCACAAATTACCCTTGTCTGTGCATGGGGCAGACATCTCCGCTCCCTAAAATATGTTAATGACGCAGTTATGCAAATTAAAAATGCTCTCCCTCAGTTCTGTAGTAAATTTGTAATTTTTCTGTCAAAGCTTTCAAAAAAAAATGTAAAAAGGCAGCAAGAGGAACGGGGCTGATCCGCATATGTTGAAATGTGATAATAATAATAATTATTAAAAAAAATAAAACCTAATTTTTCTGAAGAGATTATCCAAGTCTTTGATCCCAAATCTCCAAAAATCTATTTTTAGGAATTGTCGACAACAAGTTGACAAAGTTAGGGGCAATAAAGTTATTTGATTCAATACCAAAAGTTTACAGTGAAGAAAAATACACTGAAAAAAGTTATTTTTACTCATTCATTAACAAGCTAACAAGTGGCTCAACAACACTTATGAACACCGGACCCCCACAACACAGAATTTGCTCGTTGTATTTACTCTGCTCCAACTGAGTTCTGATATGAATGGTAGTTCCAACAACAGTCAAAAGAAGAAATTGGAAAAGGTCGGACTGGACTTTAAGGTAAGAATTAAGTTAATGTTGGAGAAATGTATAAGTAAACAACTGGAGACTCTTGATGTAATTTGGAATTAACAATTATCAAGTGGCTTCAAAAGACTTTTTATGTGAAACTAGTGTTAGCAAGTTGTTTCAAAATACTTGCTTTAGATTTAATTTCAAGTTAACGTTTGCAAAAGACTATATTAGAGTAAGCAGAGATGTGTTTTTTCGTCTACATAACGTTAGCTTATGGAGCTAACACGGGCAGCTGTTAGCTAACACTGTTAGCTAAGTAAAGTAAAGTCAACTTGTAAAAGTAAGCTGACATAATCTGCAAAGGTAAATTTACTTTATTTACAGAATTAATGTTGTACCAACAAAGATTACTCTTATTTGATCTACAGGGTAAAATGATGCAAAAAGTTGCCTTACTTTTTTAAAGCATTTTATCAGTGTATACAGCAGGCTATGCTAATATTTGATTTCAGGTTCAGGTTCAGGGTTAGGAAATAAATTTCTGTGGTCATGGTTAATGTAAAAGTGCGGGTTTATCCATCTGCGGGACATAGGCAGCGTAACTTATACATGTAGCCTACGCCGTTGTAAGCCATTTATACTTGTTTATTTATATTCAGCAGTCTGGCTCGCTCTGTAAAAAGGCCCCCTAAATGCTTGTCATGCTAAATGCTTGTCTTTTTTGTCAGTCGGTTTAACTTTTGTTTCTACTTCTTGCTTTGCTTTCAATAATGGCAACTGAATCTTTCACTGAAATTTTGCCAAAGACTAGTTATACAAATGCTAACAAACCTCCTCAGTCAATCTTTCTTCGGTGTGGTCCATCTTTATTGATCTAAACCAATCAATTCAAAAATTGCGGAGATGGAAAAGTCGGAAATACTACAATGGAAATAAGGCACTACCAAGCACACCAATCACAGCTCAGCATTCAGCATTCATACATTAGGTTTTAAAGGGTTAAACTAAAAATGACTTCATGCAGTCTTTGTTTTTTAAATGTTTTTTGCGTGTGTGCGTGTCGTGCGTTTGGGTCCGACGTCCTTCCTACACACCGTAACACTAGCTAGCATGACAGCAGACATTACGTCTTGTTTAGTGGCAATTCAAATGCATAAATTTTGTTTGACAGCTGAATGAAAACCAACTATTGAACTGAATTGCTTTGTTTGGTTAAGTGGCAGCTGTGAAATAAAAAATGGGAAAACAATGACCGCTGTAAGATCCCCGGAGGACGATTGCCTCACGGAGACGAGGGAGCACCAACATCTTTTCCACATCAAATGTTCTTTTTCCATCACATACACATACAGAGAGAAAGGAGAGAGAGATTCCACAGAGTCCAAAAAGAACAAAACAAAAAGGAGGGAATCAAATTTTTTCAGAGTGTGCTGCTCTTCAGATGCTAAAAACCTGACAGCCCATGTGAATTATAATAACTTAACAGTTAACGACGTACATTAGTGAAAATGAAACAGTTCTGCACTAAATCTTATCTCCATGAAGGTTCTAGTATCCAGCATTTGTTTCAAATACAGTAACTGAGAGAGCTGTTTATTCCACTGTGTTTTCATTGCGGAGGCTGTGGTTTGTAGAAGTATCGGGTTATGTTGTACCAACACCACTGGCCTGTAAAGCTCAGCAGTGCCTCTATTCCCTCTGGAAACAAAGGAGAGGCATCGTTGAGAGCGGCCTGACCAGCTGTGGCACCTCTAATCAGAAAAACACCCTGCAGTGTACAGTGAATGCAGCAGGTGACATCGGGGGAGAGCGGGTGACCCTACCCACCTTTTGCAAAGCTTTCTTCAGTCTCCTGCCACCTGGGAGGAAGTAGCAGAGCCTCCGGGGCCCCCGGTACTTAAGGAATAGCTCCATCCACCAGGCTGTCAGGAAGCAGTGCCAGCCACTTTACGCAAATGTTTAAAACTGCTGCTCACTTGTGACCCATCAGAGAATGGAAATGGTCCTTGTGAGGGTGTCCTGTGGTGTATGGCAACTAGTGATGTGCAATCGATCGAAATATCAAAACATCGATACTTTCGATAGCAGGTAATTTTGCTTAATACAATGATTTTAGTGGGGGCTTTTGGGTCACGTAGGTTGAGGAGAGGGGCCTCTGAGGATTATCCCACAGATACTTGATCAGTTTGGGATTTAGTTTTTTGGAGGCCATTTTTTTTTTTTTTTTTTGGTTCTTGTTTTTTTGCAGCCATCAACGAGCGTCAATGCTATGGGGTGGGGGTGCCTGGTCTGGTCTAGACGGGAGCTGCATCTCTCCATTCGTGTGGATGCTACTTATCCACATGAATACCAGGTTTCAAAGTTTCCTGGCAGAACGTGCATGTGAAAAAAACAAATCATTGCCTTAATCCGACTTTAATCCGACTTTAACTGGACAACTTGGGTGCATGTAAACGCGTTACTCCGACTGTTCTTTCACATGCTCCACAACCGCTGCGTTAGTGTATGGCCCCTGGAACAAATACATCCAAGAAAGTAAGTCGCAGAAGAAGAAGGTAAGCGGAAAAGAAACACCTGAGGGATAGCACATCTTATCTGCACCAGAAGTAGCGCACACATTACATATGAGATTTTAAAGCTGAAATATTCCTATCCTGTTGATGTTTGAAATGCCAGTCTGCTGCATGAATAACTCTTGTTTATTTTATGACGTAATAGGCCAACCTGAAGGGGGGCCTTAATAAAACTTGCTGAAAAAACACATATCACCACCTACTATGGAGGAGGAGGGCCACATTCAGAAAGTCAAATAGCTCGATTATCCTATGCATGTATACATACTGACTGAATTGATGGTTGGTTATTTACTTCTCCTGTCACAATGTTATACCTGATTGAAGTACATATAGCACAATTGACAATAAAGTTCAATCTGAATAGCACCACAGTACTGTTATACTGTTCCATTATGAGCTGAACATTTGACTCTTTCCCTGGAATGCATTCCTTTTCACTAGTGTATTTAATGCTTTAGAAAGTGAGAGTATGTGAGACACAATGGCAGCTAGACCCTTATCAGCGATGTCCATCACACTCATTCAGCTTTTTTCTTTTCAAACCCAAACCCTGCATTTACATTCCTCAAAGGCTTGTAGATTAAAAATAAAGATAGGACGATAGCAATGGGCGAAATAAGTGAAATAAACTGTAACGAGCCGCAGTGAGCTCATCCCTTGACTGATGAGCGCTGATGTCACTGGTGAAACACAGCTAGAGCTGATGGTGACATGCTGAAACCGCAGAACAAGTCACGAATGACAAAATAACACCCAAGACAAGCGGGCGGTCCGGCGAAAGGGGGAAGTAATTATTTTCACCCTGTAATTTTGGACGGCACAGTCTGTTCTTGTAAACATAAAGACTGTTTCCCAAAGCTTCAAAACAAACTCGGCGCAGTGAAGACAGAAACCCTAGACCAGGCCTCTTTTCACCCCGACAACAGTGTTGATAACTTCCAATAAAATCCCGTAAACACCGCCGCAAACAATACAGACAGTGTCACAGAAGTCTGAGCCAGTTATTAGTCAGAGCCACCCACTTTACCCGCGACCCATGAGACTGCCATTTCTATTCAGCGACCTCTCTGTAAATGGATAGAACAACGAAGCATTGAAAAAAAAATTTAAGTGCCTTTCTGTTTTTGCTCTCACTGCAACTCATTTCACACTTCTTTTAAATTCCAATTTTTATCCATTCATCTCTGTGACCTCTTTTCCTGCCTGCAGCTGCCGGTGGTGACAGAGAGCTGTGTGTGTGTGTGTGTGTGTGTGTGTCCTTGTGCACGTGTGTCATATTATGCCTGCCACATAAAGGCAAAAATGAAAGAGCGTTTACTTCCAAACTGAAATTCCAGATGACGTATTTGTACCTGCTTAACGAGACCCCGTAACGACCGCTTCCTTTTGGAGTTTGACAGGCCTGAAAATTCGATCCAGGCGGACCCAAGCAGAGCCCCGACACCTCTTGTATGCGTCTGTGTGGTGGCCTCCTGCGTTTAATGAGCCGCGACCAAAGTCCGGCGTTCTGAATAATGTCGTATTAAAGCGTTTCTTTTTTTTTTGTATTCTCAACCTGGTAAGTTCATTGCCACCATGCCACCACCAACAAGAAGTGGAGAGATGTTTTACAGTTTTTAAGCTACAAAGGCCTGGATTCCCAATAAATCGCATTGTGTAAAATACTTATTTCTAGAGTATCAAGTTATATCTCAATTTCAATAAAACAGTTGTTTAATCTAATTTTCTTTAATTGGAGGTAAGACTTCAAGGGAGTAAACCAAATGCTAGTTAAACAGCTCTCAACTGTGAGTCGTTTTACTCTGTCAGAGTTAAAACATTAATAAAGTCATTAATCCTTAAACGACACTTTATTCATTTTTTTCATCCACATTGTTCTGTTATTATAACCTTGGCTTGACTGTAATCAGGTGAAATCAGTGAATAATTTCCCCCCCTGGGAGGCAGCAGTAATACATCAAAACTGCCAAAAATCCCTAAAGAAGTCGAAGAAAGCAAAGAACAATAAAAATGAGTCAAAGCCTGTTACATTCAGGCAGTTTTCCTGACAAGAACTAAGTTTGAAGCTTTTACCACTGGATCAAGCAGTTGAATAAATTGCAACAGAGACGCATGGACAACAATATCCTGGAGAGCATTTGCTAATAGCATGGACAGTCATTTGCATAAAGTAAGTATATTTGTCCAGGGCCATGTTTGTAAAAGTAATAAAAACTTTAAAAATTACATTATTTCATTGGTGACTTTGTTTAATGGTGAAAACATATGATCAGAATGTTATTATCAATATTTTATTCTATTGACAAATGCTGTTTCAAACGCTTAAATAAAGAGAAATAGATAAAGTAATAAGATCATTAAAATAAATAGTTTTACTGTTAAGAACTATGATAAAATGAAAACTTGCATCTTAATTGTGACTCTGTTCTCTTCTGTCCTCCGCATCATAAATGCCTCGTATTCTGTATTGTGGTTTAACCTGAGTTTGTGTTTCACAAGGTTTGTTGTGTTGCCACAATTCAATAGTGTCGTTACTTTCCACTGTGTTCCTACATTACCCCGAATGATGTATCAAAAGTATCGATATTTTGTTTTGAGAATCGATTTTAGAGCATAAAGACCTGGTAAAGGAAGTATTGATGTTTCAGTATCGACACCACAGGACACCCTCAGAAGGCCCATGTCTATTCTCTGATGAGTCACAACTGTTTTGGAGGCCGAAGAGAGACCTATACAATATTAGGAAAGTGGTCATAATGTTAGGCCTGAACAGTGTATGTCAGCTATAGCCTTCAGTTTAGCAATGCAGTACACAGTACACAAATGAATCCCGTTCCAAAGTGATGATGATAAGACACTCATGTGTGACTTCTATTTTGGAAATGTAACGAGTTACATCTTGTAGCAGGTGAAACTTTCTGCTTAATAATCCCCCATATGACTTTTTTCATTCCATCATCTCCCATTTTCTCTTGTTGAGTCAAACTCACCATTTCCTAACCTCTTGTCTTTCCGTATCTTATAATTTAATTTCCCCCCAGCATGTTTTTTTTTTATCTCTTAAACTTTCCTTGATCGGTACATCCTAAATCCCATCTGGATACGCTGGTCACAGTTCGAGATCTGGGTTCTGGACGACACGCCCGGATAACACTAACACTGCCGTGTTACGTGCCTTGCGGCTGAAATTTAAAACGCGGGTGACCAATCATCCCCACCACAAAACAACTGTGAGGAAAAGCAGATGCAGTCAGTCGAGTCTGTGTAATTGATGCTTACGGTTACTTTTCTGGCCAAGTGGAGAAATCAGTTTGTAAAGCGATATCTCAGTTTTCAGGGAATGATGCAGGGCCGAGATTTTGTTTAACATTTTCTATTTTGTGTTATCTGGCAAATGCTTCATGAAGTGATGACACGATTTTCCAACGTTATATTAATCAAACATCTATCCCGATGATGTGTTTCTAATTAAAAGTACCGCAGGATTGATATGACTGTTACACTGATTGGGTATTTCTGATTGGGAGTTCTTGTGAAAAGTCATACTGTCTAAATACCTGGATGTATTTTTAACTCCAGCTGTCCAAGTTATGTTCTAATTTGAAGTAACCATTTTATTTCTGTGGACTTGGTTCAACCAGGTCTCCCAGATCCCAGAACTGCATTTCACGGGTGTTGTCAAGTACCCGTTTGTTCCAGTTCCAGAATAACCGTCCTCCCATCCAATAGAGTCCATACTTAAGAATCAAACTCCAAGTATTCAAGTCTAAAGTTGTAATGCTCATGGTCTCATCAGTGCTGGAAGTGTCTCTTGTGTGATTACTTCGCTCCACCGACATTACCGAGGGATTAATCTCGCCATTTGGAAGACTTGAAAAGCCTGGCTACTTCGACACTTGTGGCGTCGATCAATATGCCTGTAATTGTGAAAAGTCATCAGTCACTGACCAATTACAGTATTCCTGGATGTGTTTATGTCTCACAGATGCATCAGGAGGTAACTTATGTGGGCTTGGTGCAGCCAGGTACGCTACTTTTAGAAATTACAGACAGAACGTCCCGTGTCCTCTGGAGTTCATACTTAAGAATCAAACTTGTCAAGTCCAAACTCTCAAGTAGACAAGCTCGGGTTCTTGGTATCATGCACTTACCACTTCAAACTTTGATTTACACTAGTTGTTATTTTTTGTATCTTAACATATTTATTATTATATGCCCTGTGTGTAAAAATCGTTCACTCACTCCTTAATCCCTCCTCCCTGTGTAGAAGTGAACTATATATTGAGCTCAATCGCAACAGGTTTTGGACACTACACATATCATCGTTTGACGCGCAGTTAATGACGTCACTGCTGTCGTAACATTATGTGTCAGATCCCCGGGTTATCCCATTCTAATTTTACTAAAACGTGATAATTTTGTAAACAAATATGGGTGACTTTCAGGAAATAAAAAATAAAATTATGTTTAAAAATATTTCAAAAATGTGTCTCACTAAGGGGCATTAGCAGTGACACCGCTAGAGACCCAACGCTTGATGGGATGTCCTTAAACTTTCACCAAAATTTTGCCGATGGCAAGTAGACGAGTCATACAAACATTTGTGTCTCTGAACCTCCTCAGTTAACCTTTCTTCAATGTGTTCCATCTTTATTGATCCGAAAAAATCAATTTGAAAATTGTGGAGATGGAGAAGCATTCGGAAACCAAGCATTTGGACCAATCACAGCTCTTGCATACTTACATTTCTGGGGAGGTGCAGGTCAGCTATGACGCTATAGCCCTGCACAGGGTCTGCATTAGCTACGGATTAGCTACCTTAGCTATGGGGTCAAATTGATGCAGAGGCCTTAACCACCTATAACACCTGAATTTCCACATGGGGATAAATGAAGTCCTGTCTTGTCTTTTTCTGTCTTTTATTTCCGATTTTCATAAACCTGTATTGTCTCTCTGTTTGCAACAGTGTTCAAAAAGCCTTTCTCACTCACCAGTCCTGTTGAGTTTCAAACGTACACAACTCATTGCCACAAGTTTTCCTACAACTATTTTAGTTGTGTCCTTCACAACAGCTACCTAAAAGTGCTGTCTGGAGAACCACTGTGCGTTGCAACCATGCAAAGTTTTAATAAATGCTGAAAGTCTTCCTCTCCACCTCATTCCGGATTGTTAGCCATGCTGCTATGGTCAGCTCATCCAGCTCTGGAGAAATTTCACAGTTGGCAAACCTTTAACTAATCTTTCTCCTCCCTGTTTTACCAGGTCAGATCTTTTCCTGGTCTCTTCCCATCAGGGCAGCCTCTTTGTCCTCTTTGCCAATATTTTCCGTCATATAAGCAGTGTTGCTCTTCTTTGGAAATTACTCCCTCAGCAGCATGTGTCTAAGCCTCCTTCCTTTCACCCCATCTCACCCAGCAGTGGATAAAAAAAGAAAAAAGAAAAACAATTACAGCAATTCAGGCTGGGGGATATTTTTTGGACTTTCTGATAAGAGACTGGTCATGTAACATTTCTGTGAAGAAATATAATAACATATTTATAATAAGCCGTCCTTATAAAGCAGGAAACCTTTGACAGTGGTGTAGTGCTGTAACGCTGAGAGTGCTATAAATCTTCACATACAAGAAATCCTCCAACTGTAACTACCCGTCTGACACTGACAAATGTACAGTAAAGACACACAGATCTGTTCGGATGGCCTTGTAAAATACATGACGGTGTGATACGACCCCAGCTCTCACCCTAATCTGCTGCAGCGTGGCGGCGTTTCACGCTCCAGTAATTGGGCATCCAGAACCCGTGCAGAGTCAGCAGCTTCGGCAAAACCTCGTATTTTTCATTCATGTTGAACTTTGGGATTTATTTATTTATTTTTCTACATTGTGAGGACGGTTGATTCTCGTGGCATTCTGTTGCACACGCGCTCACTCACCTATAGAGACTTGTCCTGCCTCCTCTGTCAGAGCTTTCACTTCAGTTTCTACACTTTTTAAGAATTTAACGCCTGCACCGTCTCTCCAGGTTCTGATAAGAACCCAGCCTAGTTTGTCATACATATTTATAACCTGCTGAGACCCTGCATCCTCACATGGGGACATTAAATTTCCAGTTTTATTGCAGCTTATTATGCTTCATTTAAACCCGTTGTCCTCATTAGTGGAAACTTTACTCTGCCATGAAGTGGTAGCAAAGGGTCAATACACTAGTGGGTAAAAACTTGATAGCGGGTGAATTCATTCTACAGACGATCACAGCACAAAAGTGGATGAGGATCAAAACCCCATGAAATTCTACAGATAAAACTACTTATTTATTCTTATTAATGCTTCTAGTTTGATATGACACGGAAATTTAACACATTTTATTGATAGCCATGAGCTACAACCTCGCTACTTACGCCAAGTACTCGTTTGAGGACATTGAGACTTCATTGTTGGCAATTCACGTTTAGGTATTAAAATAAAAATTTTTATGTTGTCACACATTGGTGACTTTATTATAATATAACTAATGAAATGATCCCAGTGTTTTGTTTTTTCAAAGAACTTCTGCTTCCTGTTGAAAGATGATGAGTTTTTATACAACTTAGGTCCTACTGATCCCAAATACTTCAGAGAAATTAAAAATGCAAACTAAAGCTCAGGTCTCAGGAGGTTAATTATCTTTAAAAATAAAATGGCTCTTAGGTCTTTTATCTCGTTTTTCCCCAACCTGTTAATTTTTCCCCCTCTCTTTTGCCTGGCCACTTTTTCCACTTGTTTCCTCTCTTTTCCTCCATAAGGGTGAAGCCAAAGTGAACACGGTGATGCTGCCAGGCGCCGCTTACCTCAACTGTCCGCTTGCGGGCAAAGCAAACGTGCTCTGAATCCAGATGCCGTTCAAGGCTGGCCGCCGTGGCTGCGATGGTATAAACTCGCAAGCCAGAACAGATCAGTGAAAAGGCCGCATCGGAACGGAGCTTTACAGCGAAGAGTATGGTAAGACGTATCATGCACGCAATGCTTCTCGCTCGTCGCTGACCTTCTGTGGCTCTGGGATGCTGCTGCTGTCACGGCGTTTCCATTCGGTTTGGATTTTCAAATTTCTTATCCCGGAAATGTCCTTAGTATACATGTTTGCAAATGCAGCAACAGTGCAAGCAGATGGAGATACGGAGCAGTGCTTATTTCTTTAGTATTAGAGCACACCATGAACATGAAACTAAAATAAAAATGTTCCCATACCCAATGCGATATTAGCAAACAAGATGTCTGTCATCTGCACATTAGAGGCAACCATCAGTTTAAATTTGCAATGTGTTTTTAGGAGGAAGAATCCAATGCCACTGAAACAGATGTTGGAAAAAAAAATGTATTACAATACCAAGCAGCTTTTAAACATCAGGAAGAACACAATGCAACTCTACATAAAACGTGCAAATCTGTATTTCAGAGTAGGCTAGTTAACATTAGCTGATGAATATGTTCACATTAATCCAAGCCTAACGAGAGTGACTCAGTCGGACAACAATCCAGTTAAGAAAAACTATTTTCCTGTGCAAACAAGCAAAATTAAAGATGTTCACCAGATGCAGGCGCATAAATAATCACCGCTCGAACACGTGCGGACTCACGGACTCGGCTTTGTTTTCCTACAGAGCAATGGAAAAACTACAGTTTGCCTTGTTTTATCAACAAATCAAATCAAACCCTGTTACATTTCATCTCGCTAACTTAAATCTGCAGAAAAGCCCTGATTTTAAGTAAAACAGGATTACGCTGTTGACATTTCAATGTAAATTTACAGTAATTTCTAACAGCGCGGCACACACTAAGAAAAAGATGTGCTATCAACAGCTCCCTCTTGTTTTGTTTTTCCTCCCTCCCTTGTCTTTTCTTCTTCAGTTCACTTTCCGCGAGTTCGTCACCTCGTCTTTTTGTGTTTCTGAATCTGGCTTGATGCATTGTTTTCACAGTAGTCCTGTTGAAACGGTGAGAAGAAAATTACAGACGTGACCTCACACTCGTTTCCCTCGCCTCCATTTGTTTTTCCTTTCTTGCCTATGCAGGTTCCAAGTGGAAAGGATAGCATAAGGCATTTACTGACTGAATATCACGTCGAAGGCAATTAAATAATAATTCTCTACATTCGTTATTATGTGTTTCCTTACATTTGTGATGCATGTTTCTGGGTTTTTAGTATGACATACATAGACTTCTCTGTTAGAATAACTTATACCATTCCCTGCCTTTATTCAGCCTCCACTTTTCTTATTCATCCTCCACTTTTCTCACCATATGGCAGCGGCGATGTGTTTTAACAGTCACCGCGCTCCCTCGTTTTCACACCCCCCCCTCCCTATTCTCCGTTCCCCTGCATGTGGTCACACACATCTCTGTGTTTTAACAGTTAACCTGCTCCGTAATCCCCCCCCACCCCACCCCACCCATGGCTAAAGCAGATGTCCGCCTGCTCACTCCATTAACAATAACGGCGAAAATAATTCTCCTCTTTCTTCGGATTTACTCAACATTTCCCATCACATTTTCCTTCCGTCCCCTGAAACGCTCCCCCTGTTTCGGGCTGACCGACGGCGAGCACGTGAGTCATCTCAGAGCGGTTCCATGTTTCCAAAACATCCTTAGACCAAAAAGTAATTTTGAAATGAAAGAGAAAAAGAAAAAGAAAAGGAAGCCAGGAAAACCATTTTCGTGCTAAAAGTGACTCAGTGACAGCCTTTGCTGATCGGGGATTCCAGTTCAAATGCGTGTTTCCGAGCCCGAAAACACGAATTAGAATTGACGCATCTTCTGCCCAAGTGAAGCATCAACTCTGCATGAAATATAAATGTTTAGCCAACTTCATTGCCAACATAGAATTTATTATACAGGAAAAGATGGCCAAGACAAAGTCATGTTCTCATGGGCAGCGTTCACAAGAATTCAGGTGCATTTGGTCTTTTCAAATTGGTGATCAGGACCTATTTTTAAGGTCTCCAAAAAGCTACGTCCCTCCACGTTTCTTTTCCTCTTGGAAACACATGTTTCCCCCAAGTGGGGCAACCATGCTAAGAAATAATGGAACGAGAGAAACAATCAGATCAAGGGTTTTCACGGTTATTAGGAGCTAATATTTTCCATCTGTTCAGATTTTTTTATTTCCACTTAGGCCAGCATTCGCGATGTTTGAGGGACATGGAACTTTTTTCATTTACTCAGTCATAGACGAGAATAACTTCTGTCACCACGGTAGCCACGCACCAACCAAGATGGTAAGAGCTGTCACAATACTTTTGCTGAGTTTAGACTACCAGTGAATCAGCAATTAATTAATACGTAAATGTCGCTAACGAGTGCTTAGCAACGAGTAAAGGCTCAAGCTTGGTGAGTGCGTATGTAGAATTATTGGTTACAAAGAATTAAATGCAAAATACATACGTAAATATATTGTTTTCTTTTCAAGCAATACTAACATTAGAGGACATTCTACGTTGTTTACGAAAGTTTAATACTGAAGTATCACTAAGTATCTGGAACGCCCTACGTTCAACATAGCTCCTGAAAGCACCACTGTATTGTACAGTATTGTAAATGGGATGGCGAGGTGAGGTTTGACTGAAAAACGGGACAGGCCAATATGTCTTGGTAAAAATTCAACTCCATTGCTGCACGATATACAAAACCTGGCATCAAGCTCTGAGATCACACATGCATGCAGACACACTCATGTATATGACTGAATATTTTATGCAGCGGGAATTCTCTTGTGCATGTAACCGAACGCCGACCTTTGGCAAATGTGACGTTCAAGCGAGCTATCTAACAAATAAATAATTGTGTCTAGACTTCTGTTTGTGTGTTTCTTTGGTGACCATTTTCACATTTACTTGGTATTTATTGATACCAAGCATACAAACTTCCGTATTCGGTAGTTCAAACTTGAGAAGTCAGATTCTGAAATCAGACTCTAGAGGATGGGGGGAGTTTAAACCAGGGTTTAAGGTGTTTTCACTGTCGTTCACAGAACTTGGGCAGCGACTGATGACTTTCACAAGTCCAGACAAAAACAAGACAAGAAAACTGAGCTTGACTTCCTCACTGTCTATGTTTCCCTTCATCCTCTCTTCTCTTTGCTCACCAAATCATTACACCTTTAACCTCACTTTCACTCTCAGTCTATCCTTCGGCTCTGCTGATTGCCGTCCTTGAAAATCTCATCTTAGCCACGGTTTCCACGTTCACTTCTATCATTCAGTCGATAACCTGCTGCCCCGTGACGTACAGTGTACACCTCCATCTCCCTCCTCTGCATTCAAGGCCAAGGCTATATTTGCGCTGCATGTAGAACAGACATAAATTAATGATTACATTACATTAATACACAGGAGTGGATTAAAGGGATTTGCTTTGAGTTTCAGTTGTGAGGGCTGTAGGCAGGGTATTAGAAAATAAGCTTTATCTACATGCAGTTTGTGTATTTTAAGAAGTTTGAAAGGCAAACATTTGTTAAGAATTGCTTTGAAACAGGTCAGTGATACGTGAGAAGTATTTAATCCTTGAGTTGACATGATAATACTATATATAAATATACATTTGTACCAGAATATATTATATTTAAAATGTGTTTTATGTTATCATGTTATTTGTAGAACAATACTTTAACTATGAATATATCTCTAATCAAGAAAATGCCCAGTTTTAATGAAAGGATGACTGACTATTTAACAGTTAATTGATTGATTTTTTTTTTTTTTTTTTTTTTTTTTTAATTTTAGGTAGCGCCACTGCTCTTTTTTCTGGAGTTAATGCACCTAAAATAAAATGTGATGGAAGAAGCGCCAGCTCAAAAAACATCAAAAAAACATTTCAATAACATAATGATTAGCTAGCATGCCGTTAATTTACCCACTGAACAGGTCAGAGATCAGTGTGTGAGCTGCCGTTCATCGTTAACTGCCCATTTCTGCGTCAAACAAATGACCTGTGCAGGTGTAGAAATTCAACCCCCCCCACACCCTGACCACACACACGTTGTTGTGTCTGGAGCAGACAGGATACTAAATGATGCTCTGTCTTCAAGTACAAAGACTCCACTAATGCACAGTTAACAGCCACGATGAAGTGACTGATGTTCCTCTCTCTTCAGCTAATTGCATCTTTCTTCATCCATCTGGTCCACGGTGTGTTCTCATTTTTTAAGTTGTGGTCCAAACTGTTCAGTCACTATTCAGTCCCCAGGTTTCCAGATGCACAATGAATTATTAGCAGAAGAGAAGCTAACACGGCAGCTCGCTCCAATGGACAAAATGCCGCTTGAACAAAAAATAGAAATAAAAATAATAATACTTGGACCTGTGTATTATTTGAATAGCTTAATATCGAATGCAGAATGATAATAAAAATGCATAATTTATGCATTTATAATTTATAATTTGCACTCGGCTGTGTTTAATATAGTAGACATATAGTAGGTAGGGGGTCCCTACTTAATCTCTCCATCAGTTTGGGGTCTTTGGCCTGAAAAACTTTGAAGACTCCCGGGCTATGGCATCCTAAAGTTTATTATTATTATTATTTATTCCAAGTTACTTTTACAATGACAAAGCCAAAATCTAAATATATAAAAAAAATCCTATCTGACCACTGACCACTTGCACTGCACTCATTTTTATTCCATTTCTTTTTGGGTTTTTTTGTGGATATAAATTGGAAAGCTAACTACTTAGCTCACTACAGTTTTGCAGCAGCTTTGCGGCTTATGTGTGGGTAGATATCAGACAGGCCGCTTGTCAATCCATCTTTGTATTGTACATAAAGTGTCAAATGCAAGTGAGGTTAGATCACAGATTAATATCTAAAACATTTGTTCTGAATGGCAAGCAATGTGCCCACACTGCTGGGAACCCTTGGGCTAGGGAACGCGATGTCAGTGGAAAGTCCTTTAAAAGATAGAAACACAAGTTTGTATGTGTTTCTTTTGTCTTTTGTGCAACATTTGTTTCACATGTGATTCAAGGATGACTTGTTTCTTGTTTCCATTCAATCCTTTGTTGTCAAATCCCTTTCCGTTCAGAATACACTAAGTTTCAGTGTAGTCTGTTCATCAGTTTCTCTCCCTGTGTGAGAGGAAACAAAGCGAGGAGTCAATCAAGGTTCCCAGTTAGATGGAAGCGATGAAGGAAGTCGTGACCTTTACGTCCCCTCCACTGTAGGCTAAATGGGACAGGGGAAGTCTTTGAATCATCTTCCCACTCAGGCAGCCGAAGAACTGAAAATATCACATACCAGGACGATACAGTGGCCGACCACCTCTGGCATTTGTCAAATCTTCGAGAATTTGGAGTATGTGATTTGTCAGGACCTACGTGTGGCGGCGCTCCCGCTGTGGAGCTTCTTGGGGGGAGGTCTGACCCCCGAGTTCCTTCTGTCACCCTTAAAACACACACCTCCTGCTTCTCCTTTATCACCCCACTGTTTTCCTCTCCTGTCGCCGCCTTCCCCTCTCCACTCTCTCCCTTTTCTGGTCCTCTATTCAGCCTGCCGTTCTGCTCGGGTTAGCTCGCTCTCCAAACAAACAGCGTCCGCTTTATATCCCCTCTCGTCGCTGCCGCAGAGAAACTTCTCCCGTCCCTGGTCTGCGCTCTCCTGCTGACTCTGTGTGTTAAGGAGCAGTGGACCACGAACAACTCACAATATGGCAAATTAGTAAAAGCTAGAGTACAGCTCAGCAGCGGCTACACCTGCTCGCATTCGTGCCTGGTAGTCAGAAACACAAAGGGGACAGCGCACCACATTTGTTATAGTGCGTTTTTAATAGAATCTGCTATGGTGACCTTTCCAAACAAGATTCTGGATTTGTTTTGTATTATCCTTTGGAAATAATCGCAGCTTGATTGTGCATTGAAATAAAAACAACCTCCGTACAACTTGCCAGTTCCAACTTGTGATAGATCCGGAATTTTAGGTGAAGGTTTAGTGTTAATCGAGCGTTGCAGATTTACATCTCAAAATCCAACTTCTAAAAGTCTTAAAAGTAAATAATTTAAGATTTGTCCCAATTTTTTAATTCATTTAACTAAAGTGGGGAATTAAAAAATGCAGTACGTAAGAATAAAATCATAAGAATGTAATAAAAAAAAATAACTGCAGATTTCTGTTTTTAAATAAACATATATGTGTATCGCATTTGGTAATAAATATACGCCGTATCGGACATTGTACGTTTCACCTTTTGCACACACACCAGACACCAGAGTAGGCGTTGGACATGAAAATGTGGACGCACCAAGAGAATCTGATTCGCGGCGACCAAAAGCGTCTGCCCAAAGTATCATTACCTCCGGCTCCATTACAACAAAACCGAACGTCGTATGCATAATAATTCTGCAGGAATGACACGTATTCACCTCTGTATTTCACATTTCAACCTCCACGCCAAGATTTCCCCAAAACACCTCGCAGAAATCAGTCTAGATCACCGGCCCTGACAGGTTGAGACAAACATTGAGGCTCAGACGCTTTTGCCAGAGTTAGGAGAGACTGTGTAATTCAAGAAACCTGACAAAAACACTTTCAGCAGGACCAAAAGGGAAAATCTCTGGTCAGTTTGGAAAATCTTTCGCACTCCGTGACACTACAAATAAAGGGTCAGGTTTAGAAAAAGCATGAAAACGATTAGCATTGCAACAAAACCGCCTCTTTTATATTTTTCTTGTGCTGCACAGTATGCATGTTAGAGCGAGAAGGAGGAGAGAAAGAGTTAAAAAGAACTTGTCATAGTTTTTGAATGATATCCTGAAACCATAAGCAAACACCAGACACACTGTGGCAAGTAGTTGCGGAGTTTAGATATAGGTCAGACTCTTCAGCAGAGTCAGCGCGAAGCACTCTCGAACACACTCGCACAGACTGCAGTGCTTAATGGGGACAGAGTGGACAGGCCCTCCAGTGTAAACCGAATGTCACGAAGCACTTTACATCAAGATTCATGTCGTGTCGGTTGTTTTTCCTCCTATACTTCTCTCTCCTCTCTGACAGCTGACTGTACGTAGCAGGCTGCCGGTCGAGGCAGCGCGCAGCGCAGAGGGACTTCATCCGACCTAATTACATCTACAGTACCTCCAGGAAAAGAAGCACGCTGGGAAGCGGGGTGAATAGACATAAACAGGTACTTACTGTACGTCTGTGAAGGTTCTCAGTCATCCTTACCAGGTACTTACCATAATTCACTTAAACAGTGAAACTAAAATGGACTTCCAGATGCACATACTGGACTGTCTGTACGGAGTCTGATTTTCTGTTTTCCTTGACCCAGTCTGTCTGCGACTTCGTTGCACAAAACAAAGACCTATGATATACATGGACACTGGACTTAAACAAAACAGATCTTTAGCAGGGGCGTTCTGAGCTTTGTGGGGGCCCTAAGCAAAATGTTGTTTGGGGGGGCCCTAGTTTGTCAAACTGCGATGAAGAAATCCAAAAGCCTTGTGATCCTCTTCAGTCTGTTACACTTCATGGGCAAAACAGCCTACAGTTAGTTGAGCCACTCAGGCAAGTTAAACTGATGAAAAAAACAGTAAAACTTCAGCAGTTTTTGATTAAAACTGTTGTCGCTTTCTCCTCTTCTGGAATAGGCCATTGCATGAGGAGGGAGGGGGGAGCAGTGGAAATGATCATGATTGATTAGGCATTTTGATGTATTTTTAAGAATTGAGACTAAAGCAGTAATACTTGCTTTGAATCGAAGGAAGCTTTATTAATCTTTTTTTTTTATGAGACATTTGGAGGGCCCTGGAAATCTCTGGGCCCTAAGCAATTGCCTGTGTTTCCTTAATGCTAAGTCCGCCTTTGATCATAAGGAATTTTCAGTGTGATAAAAAGAGGTGCAAACCTGTGACCACGTGAACACATTCACCTTCTATGTGAGATCTTGGGTGGTTTCTCCAGTGGGATGGTCTGGTGACGCCCCGTCCAAGGAGAAATAAAAGGATGGTGGTTAAACACATTTAACTGTAGTGTTTAGCTGGCGGTCAGTGCTGACTAGACTGTTATGGTGCGTATAAATATAGTACAATCAATGTCAAGCCATGTTCCATCCACTCGGCAATGTCAACATGGACAACCAGGATTGTTCTGGGCTCGAAGGCTTTTTTTCCCCAAACTCCAAATCTGTTAATGCAACCTTCATAATTTTCAGTCCAATCTTGAACTTCTTATTTAGTACGTATGTTATGTAGCAATCAAGACAACGTGAAAATCCTGTGATTGACTGAAGCACTTCTGTCGATATGAGGAAAAATATTAGCTTCTCTCTGGTTTCAATGAATTCTTTCTGAGCATGCTTTCACTCCGCGTGGGGTAAACATCTTGTGTCAAGGTTCCAGGACAAAAACATGGAGGAAGAAACACAACCAGCTTTTGAACAAAGCCAGAACCCACGTGAACAGCAACATTTTAAACCATGGCTCCAACTTGGTCGTCCTCTTCTATTGGATCAAAGAAATGTTTTCAATAACATTGGGGTGGGGGGAAGGTTTTGTGTTCCTCTTCTTCTTTAATATTCTCCCCTTCAAACTCAACGCTCCACGACCGCTTCGCTTCGGGTCAAATTCGTCCTATTCTGATTGAATGTTTTTAGCACATGTAAACACATAACTTACATAATTTTATTTACGGCCCATATAAACAATCAGGGTGAAGAAATGTTGTCCATGTAAACATTCTAATGACTGCAATACTTCCTGGACTACAATAAATTATTTCTTTTGCACAAAGTCCCACCAGCATCCATGATTAAAACTTTCAGTATTTTAACCAGTCAGTACAACAGATCAGTTTCGTTTTAGACAGTGGGACTGTTCTTTCGCCAGCATTTGCAGTGCTGCAGGACACCGATCAGTCATAACATTATGACCACCTTCCTAATATTGTGTAGGACTTCCTTGTGGTGACTCAGAGAATGGACATGGGCTTTCTGAGGGTGTCCTGTGTTGTCTGGGAATAGGATGGGTTGCGGAGAATCAGTGGATCATCCCACAGATACTTGATCAGTTTGGAGTTCAGATCAACACCTTGGGTTGTTTATCATGTTTTTTTTTAGTTGTTCCTAAACCATTTTTGTCTATGTTCATGTGTCAGGAACTGCTGCATCCTGCTGGGGATGGCTGCTCTCATCAAGGCTTGTCATTGCTATGGGTGATACTATTGTATACTATGAACAAATCCATCGTGACGTCAGCCATTCTTAACCTCGAAAACGAAGCCCAAAGCGGGCGGAGCCCGGAGCCGCCATGTTGGATGAGCTTTACTCCGCCCACACTCTGATTCTCCAAATATGGACATGGAAGTCGTGTTAGTGCAGGGCGTGGACCCCCCCTGCCCAACTCTCCGCTACCTGTTAGCTCAGCCTACTGTCTGTCACTCAAAGCGGGAACAACCTTAATGATGCAGAATTTTAAACCTCAATAAAGAGAGAAAAAGATTCACTCTCCGTATAGCTGTCATGAATTGTGAAATACACTATAGAGACCAAAAGCGTTTTTTTCTACCAGGCTGTAAACGTGTTTAATAATGCTGCAAAGTTGGGCTTTTTAACATGGGGGTCTATGGGGATTTGCCCCCTTTTTGGAGCCTCAAGTGGCCACTCGATGAACTGCAGTATTTTGCACTTCTGCATAGGCTTCATCGCTCAGACCTGGAGGTTGCTGCCTGGGTGCTGCATGTCAAAGTAACATCCAGGTCCAAAGGTTTCCCATCAGAGCATTGTATTGTCACAAGATGGTTCACCTGCCCATAGTTTTAATGTTGTGGCTGATCAGTGTATGAACACAGCAACTACCAACTTTTTGCTCTGAATCTACTGTATCTAAGTTTAGGGGTTAACTTTAACTAAAACTTTGACATCTGTTGTTTCTGTGTACTTTCCTGATTCTCCTTCTCCTCCTCTCCCTCTGCTCCCATCTGTCTGCATCTCTGCTGCTTTCTACCCCGAGGCTACTACCCAGCCCGGCACATCCTCATGGTACACATTCTGTACGTGTGTGTGTGTGCTGTATAATGAAAAGAGCCAACAAGGACCAAAGTGAAAGGGACAGGAATGCAGGCAGAGACGGGAAGGACGGATACGGAGAGCCAGAAGGTCAACGAGTAAAGTCTGAGCAGAAACTTGACAAGGAGGACGAACGGATACGCCATGAATAATAGAGGAGGAGAGGACACACGAAAAACAAACCTCGTATAAGGTGAGCGGTGATCGAATTCAGTTTGAGCGTCATACATTCCAGTCCTGCACTGACACCTGAAGGCTTCTACATGCGTCACAGAACATGCTATGGCACGCACGCATGTGTGTTAGCATTCAGGCAGCGTACGAGTCCATGTGTTTATGAGAAGCCGGCGTCCTTTTGCATCCTCGCCTAAGAACGGGACCCGCCTCCTGTTTCCCCATCTGATGCATCCTCTGACTCATCCGGCTCATTCCAGGGTGGACTCGAGTAGGCCGATCCACGAGGCTCCATAAACCTGTCACCGCCGACAGGACCGTAAATCTCCCTGCGATGGAAATGGAGGAACGTGGTTGATAACTGGGATGGAGGTCTCGCTCGCATTCACTAAGAGCTGACACGCGCGAGTTTACGGCTAGAAGCTGTGAACGGGTTTTCACAGTGCGGCTAAAGATGTTTTTCTCACATTGCTGCAAAGTTGTAGCCAAACAAAGTTTGAGGAATCTTTAAACAAGTTGTAGTTCAACAGTTATTTAATAGCTTTTTGCAAGTTAAAACAGAGTGTGGCTGCAAACCATTTTCAGGGGAAACCAGTGATATGAAGCTACATGAGGCACATGCCTCACCCTTGTTATGTCGCAACAAATCCATTGAGCTGATGCAAGGAGTGAAACCAATCATGCATTTCTTAAATTAAACATAATCTTGCAGTTAGCCAGGGCTTTTTAATACTCCACTTTTTATTTTATTTTTTTTAATTTTTCAGTGACTTTTACTAAAATAGGCTGATTGGCGGAGACTGACCAGTATTATTGGTGCATCCTCAAGCAGTTAAGCAAAACCTCAACAGCAACACAGTGGAAATTCAGTTAGCTTGGCATGGCAACGCCCCATTTGGATTCAAAGGTTTTTCAAAGGTTTACTGTTATCATTACTGAGAGTCAGCACATTAACCCTCATCACCCATCACGCAAACAACCATCACTAGGGAGAGAAATGGTTTTTCTTGCCCCTGGTCGCCTGCGGTTATTGTTACTGATCCATGAACTCTGAGCGCGCGTGAAAGACAGCGCCTGAGAGAAGGACCATGGGAAAGCGAGGGAAAAGATTTATGACACATTTTTGTCACACACACTTATCTGTACAGGTCGATCAGGTGGAGTAGGGATCAGTTTACCCTGCTTTTTTAGGCCACACGTCAATCATCAAAGAGATTTCCAATGTCACATTTACAACCTGTTGTAAAGCAAAATGCTCCAGAAATGTGATCTGAGAATTGATCTCCAGCAACATGTCTGGGGGAAAAAGGTCCGTTTACAGTGTTTTTAGGCCAGATGCCAATCACTGATGAAATGAGCAAACCTCTGCTTGGAAAACTTGAAAGGAAGGTTGCGGATCGGTCGTCATGTTTCAAAAGCAGACGGGAGAGAGTTGGCCCCTGGTCATGAAATGTAATAACTTAATGGCATTGATGTATGAACACAAAGAGTGTGTGTAAACACACATTATCACTGAGGATCCAATGACAGCAAGGACTTTTTAAAAAAAAATAAATTAAAGTCAGTGCATGGTATAAGATGGTAAATAAAGCTATGTCACGATGGATTTAGATAAAATTCATTTAGGTGTTTTTTTAATAACTACATTTGATACACATTAAACATGTGTATCAAATGCCAATGCCAAATGCCAAGATGCCAAACCAACTATTACATGGGTACAGATGAGGTTCTTATTGTCTAGGTCTCCCTTGTGTCTCCAAAACAGTTGTGACTCATCAGATAATGGACATGGGACTTCTGAGGGCGTCCTGTGGTGTCTGGCAATAGAACATTGTTAATAGAGGCTTTCGGCTCCTTTCGAGGGGGGGGCGCCTCTTTGAACCGGAACCTTGATGAACCCCTAGTTTTGGATCTGGTGAATTTGGAGGCCATGTTAACACCTCGTGCTGTTCTTCATGCTTTTGTTTCATGTTGTTCCTTAACAGTTTTTGTGTTTGTGCCTATACCAGGCTGCATCCTGCTGGCATGGTGGGGCCGCCTGGTCTGGTCTGGTCTGGTCTAGGTGGGTGCAGCATGTGTAAGTAATAGCCCCACGAAAGAATTCCAGGTCCAGAAGAACGATGAATTGTCACAAGATGGTTCAGTGTTATTCACTTCTCCTGTCAGTGGTTTTAACGTTGTGTACACAGTAGAGAAGTTGTGTTTTTATATTGAAATTCAATATCAGGGGGAACGGTGGGTCAGTGGTGAGCACTGGTGACACACACCAAGAAGATTCTGGCTTTGAATCCAGAGTTTACATGTTTTCCTGTTGACTCCATAAGTTCTCTCCAAGTGCTCTGGCTTCTTCCCACATTCCCAAGAAATGCACGTTAGGTTAATTAATGTAGGTCTGAGTGTGTTCGGTTGTGTGTTTGTCTGTCCGGGGTGCACCCTCCCTCTTCCCCAGTGATAGCTGGGAGCCCCCCCACACAACCATCTAGAGGACAAACAGTGATAGATAATGGATGAGTGAGTCCATGTAACATAAGACAAGATAAAGCAACAGTTTTGATTCTAGTCTGATTCTGGCGTCTGATCGTTAGAATGACTTTTATTTCCAGTTTGTGACCGTAAAGTCTGTCCTGACACTAGCTTCCACTAGGTATTCAAGAACTTCTTAAAGGCCTCAGTCAAGTTCTGGGTAACTGGTTTTTACCTCTTATGAAAATATCCTGCTCTGTAGCTATTAAATGTACGAGGACTGTTTCAACTGTTGTAGTACTCATGGAATTTTATTTCATCCACCACATTTGAAAGACTGTACATGTAAACTGACCATAGTTTAGGAAATCAGGAAGTGATATACATACGTATTTGTCCACTCCTATGTCGATAACACAAAAATAATGCTGATACTTTGAATGTCCCTTGACTTAAATGCAATTAGTAATCACAGGCGAAATCATGCACAATTAAATATCTTGACAGCCCGAGCTTTCACACATCCGCTGACAGATTTACCAAATTTTGCATGGCTTCAACAGAAACGTGAAATACTGATCGGAAGGAAACCTTTTACATAAAGTTTCACCTCGAACTCAGGGCCGAGCAGAATCTGATGCACCAGAGACCGGTAACCGTTACCGGTGGCCACAGAGGGCGCTACTAACTGTGCAAATTACAGAATGCTGCTTAACACTAATATTGTGTTTGGATGCTAACACATGTATTGAATTGTTTCTTGTGATTGTTTTTCCTGAGTACAATCTAATATGGCTTTGTTTGTTAAACTATGGGATTATTTTCTGATAGTTTATAGAGGCTCAGCACAAATACTCGAAACCAAGGTCTGATCTTTAACTTGGACTGCTCCAGTAAAAATATCTAGTTACCAGCATAGTAAAATTAAATATTTGACTTTAATTATCAGCACAGAGCTCCAGAAGCAATCAATAACAGTGTGCTGCCGGTTCACCTGAGCAGGTAGAGACCTGTTTGGGCCAACAGGAAGGGGAGAAGAAGAAGGAGGAGGAGGAGGAGGAGGAGGAAGGACTGGGCTGAGGTCACCTGTGATCTCATCTTGCCCGGGGCAGCACAGTCAAAACTTCACATGGACTGAGGGGACGGGAGGGCAGATGTCAAGGTAGGTAGGGTAATGGAATGAGGGAGCCCATGGGAGGACTGGAAAAAAGGTTTCAGGAAAGCATTGGACATTTGACTTCTCTGTGCATCCAACCGTGGCAACGTTACGATTAATACGAACGGATAAACTGATCCTTGCTTGTTTAAAAGAAAAATGCACTCGGTGGCTTGTTTCGCGGCTGACACCGTAAATCTGAGCCTCAAAAAACATTCTGCCGCATTGTCCTCCAGTCCCCGAGGACAACCTGTTGTTTGGCTGTCAGTGTGTATTTATGCAGAGCGAGGGGTTAAAGGTCAGATGTTGAGGGTTAGAGGCCAGAGAGATGAGCAGGGCGGTAAAAGAAAGAGATTTGCACAAGCCTGCCTCTGCACCCCGAGGGCCCGATATCATGTTTATTCTTTAAACACGACATGCGAAGTGCACGCAGCGCACACATCGCACTGCACTGTTCAAATAGATACACACAAGGACAAAAGGAAAGCTCAAACAGGAGCCTTGTATCCATCTATTCCCATGCCCTTGAACACCGCTATACAATCTAAATCTATCTCTAGTCTGCTGGTTAATTTGATTTTCCAATGTTGTGAAATGTTTTAAATCTTTCTTTCTTTGTGTTGGTCTGATCCCTAATTGCCTTTCTTCTGGTGCCACCATGAGGTTTAATGTTTATTTTTTTCTGAAATAATTGAATTATTGGATTGGAATTTGGTGCAAACATCCGCGAAACGCAGAGGATGAATCTGGCTAAGTTCATCTGGCCTGTTTTCTGTTCTTCCCTTTTCCTGTATTTATTGGTCTTAGTCTTTTAATTGCCGGCAACCTTTCGTCTAGTGCCACCACGAAGCTGAAAGTTTAGGTTTTTAGTGATATAGTTTAAATATTGGATTGGAATTTGGTGTGAACATGCACAGAGCACAGAGGATGAATGTGGTGAAGTTTGGTGAGCCCCTGACTTCTCATCTAGTGCCTCCAAGCAGGTTGAAAACGGCTGGAACGGTTGGTGGCCAGGGCCCCAATGCGACGATGCTGCATTCTCCTATTTTAGATGGTGCTCGGTCAAATGTGAGTCATCTATTGCGTTTACTGCACTGTTCAGAGGATTAAACTGTCATCTAAATCTACAGTGTCCTCTGAGAAGGAGACACACCATCCAGGGTCTTGAGCGCCTGCTCTTGCAGAGAGTGTGTTGTTGTTGGGGCCTGTTCGCAAGCTAACAGACATCATGGGCCAAATATGCACTGGAACGAATACGCACACTCACAGACATTTACTGTTTCCACATCTACCTTGATGTTATAAAAAAAAATATACGCGCCGTATTAACAATACCGCTCATAAAAATAACACGTTGACACGTGCGAGACCTCTACCAGGTCACGTAGCTACAAATATAAAACGAGAACAGAAAAGGATTTGGGTTCGGGGCCAACAGTGGCAAGCACGCAAACGCCTCGCATTTCCTTTTAAGCAGATGCGAGGACATGCAAAACACCACGTCTTCCAAAGAACATGTATGTTTTGGCTCAATAGACGCAACACTAGTCACAGAGATACGGCGCAGAGACGCGAGCACTCAGACAAACAGATAAACAGACAAAGGGGGAAGCCTCAGTCACCCTTAAAAAACGCAGGGTGCACGAGGTCAGAGGTCGTGGTCTTTAAGGGACTGTGGGAGGGCTGCAAACACTTAGTCTGATCCCCATGACTGAGAAAACAGCGGTGACTGATGGGACGGCGGCACCCCGACAGAGGCTACCGACAGGCAGCCACGGTGACTGACAGGTGCTGACACCATCACCACGGTAACTGGCAGGCGGTGACGGACAGGCTGTTAGGAGATGTGTGCTGATCTATGGGATTATGTGTATAGTGGCTAGTGGTTAGTAATCTAACCACAATGTTCATTCTTTGTCGATGTGATGACGCCTCAGAGTTAATAAGTGTGTTTTATTTGTTCTGCTCTGATGACTAACGGGACTTCTAACAAGGGAGGGTGTTATAGATAAGACTGCAAAACCCTGTTTCTACTCAGATCACAAACAGAACGAAGCTGTTCACAGTTAGTCACAAGTTTTTCTTATGTATCCTGAGTAATGTCAGTAACAACAACAGTTCCAACGAAACGGACAAGAAAGGCTCCAGAACAAAATCCCAGGAAAGTTTGAAATTCTACCCAGACACATTTTCTCTCCAAAGGAGGACATATGGTCAACCTACTATAGTTGTATGTAGGGGTTAAACCGAGTAGTCCTCGACTTTACTGCTGTGCCAGGAAGTCCACTAGTATATATGCTATACATGTACAGTACAGTAGATAACCTTGTGTTTATGGTCCGTGTATGTTTTGGTCATTGGATTTTCCGTTCAGAAAAGAACATTAAAAAACAAAAAAGTTGCCGTTATCTGATTTTCATTTTAAAATTCAAAAGTTAAAATGGAAACTCCACTCATCAGGGTGGAGAAGGGATAAACAAAACTTCAAAAAACTGGTCGGTTTTCATTTTCTGCTTCTAAAAACAAAAAATAAAATCGTTAGAAGACAGAAACAAAAAAAGCGGCTATTGTTTCATATTGTGCAAGTTGCCGTTTTCAAACTAAGAGCATGCATGCGCTGTTGTGGCCTAAATATACGACTTCTATCTGTGGTTTCACTGGCCCAGGCAAACATTGGAACCTTACTTGTTTTTGACCTGGCAAAAAAACGCTTGTCATCTACGGAAATCTCTGCATGCATATCAGAGTAATGTTAGCTAGTAGCTAACTCTTAGCTAACTAGCAGCTAAACAACGTACTGATCCATGTCCATCAACTTCTGTGTGAGCCGCTACAACATGTATTCATGATAAAGATTTCATTCTTGCAAAGCATTACTTTCTACATCATTAACTAGTCATCTCTTTCACCACATATTAGTTTACTTTAAAAAATCTGAGGTCATTCAATCCCTAGTAGTATGAGAACTCCCAGAAGACGATTCTTGGCCTTTATAAGCTCTTACAACTGCACTTTGTTCCAGATAAATAATGTTCAAATACTTTTGTGTCTCCACTCAACTGTAATTGAGTGTCGTGACATAAAAAATAACGTAATGATCTAGAGTTCAGCAGCTCGTAATGTGCTGAATTACAGCCGATTACGAGATGCAGTGCGTCAACCAAGCTGGTTGAGCCAACTCCAATTAACCATAGATTAAAGTTCGAGTTGTGGTGAGAGGTTTAGATGTTTGCTGCCCAAGAGTTTCCGTGTGTTTGCTGTGTGCGAGCGCACCAGCGATAAAGAGTGAATAGAGAGTGAGTCAAGTATGCGTGAGCGAGTGTGTGTCAATGAGGTGCGGCAAATTACGCGATGCTACTTCGCCCTCAGAGCACACAAACCGCATGCTGGCTCACCTCCACCTGCTGGAAACCACAGTTTCCCTGGCTCTTCAAGTACAGCTGTGAACTGGCCAACGCACAAACACACACACAAATACCTGACCCCGAAGACACAAAACCTAAAACTAAAGTCTGACACATATTAGCTTTCCAGAAATCCAAAAACAATAAGATACAACACAAGCAAATGGAGAAGCCAGTGTTAAATGGGCATTATTGCTACCATAGTTATTATCATATTGATTATTTTTTCATATACAATTGTGTTAATAAATTTTGGTCACTTTTTTTTAAGGTATTCACGTCAAAATCCTGCAGAAAGGATTTTCTTTCACCCTCTAATGTCCCTCTAACATATCATATTTGATCGGTCTCTAAAACTTCTGCTCCACCAACACTATTGTGAACAGTCTGATCCTTGTCACCTGCCCCCTGGTGGATTTAACCAGGCTCTGCAGTCACTAGCTTTTGGTGGCTGTTTCCAAAATGGCCGCCTCCATGGACTTTGTAGTTGTTGTTTTATTAGGTATATCTTTTCTAATTTTGAAAACGTTATAATAATAATAATATGACTTATGTTGTTACTGATGTTTCAGCCACATAATTATTTACTTTATTTGAAGCAACAAACAAAAAGGCCAACTTCTGATATGTATGTGCAACCCCTCAAATTAAAGCTGAGAGTCTGCATGCTCATTATGTAACTGGAGCCTGAATATATTTTAGTTAACAGATAAAATACCAAATTATGTATTTGTTCCAAGCATATGGACCAAGCTGTATATCATTGGCTTAGAGCAGGGGTCTCAAATTTATTTTAGTTCGGGGGCCACATAATGCCCAGTTTGATCTAGTGTTGTTTTTGGCGGCCTGTTTTAATTTTAGTTTAAGTCTAGTCTTTCTGTCAAACTGTCATTTTAGTTTTTATTAGTCTTAGTCACGTTCAAACTCCTTTTTGTTTAGTCAAGTTTTAGCTGACTAAACATTTTAGTCTTATTTTAGTCAGAATAACCCACGACTATTTTAGTCTAGTTTTAGTCGACGAAAACTGATGACATTTTACTCTAGTTTTAGTCAATGATTTTAATCTCTTTTTAGTAATGTCATTTTGTTTAACCCAGTTAATATGGTTTTAACTTACCTCGATTTCATGATCATGGGAGATCTTGAGATGCCTTTTCAGATTCGTGGTGTTTTTCCCGGCTATTTTATGGCCGCATTTCTCGCCATCTTTTTCCACGACGCATTCCGTTTGGTTTTCCACCTGCTAGTAATTAAAGTGTGTCCAGACATCGTTTCTTCTCTTTCTTCCCGAGAACCCGGCCATGACTCCAACTCACCGACCGGCCGCATCTAGTTGTATTTGCCGCGAGTATGGAGAGGGGATTGAGGAAGTGACGTCACCTGCGTCTGGTCTGAGCGCTGCAGTGCGACCACGACGCACAGCCGAGGAAACAGAAAACAATAATAACATTTCGTCTCGTCTCGTTTTAGTCAACGAAAATGAGGAGACAGAGTTTTTCTTTTGTAAACCACATTTAGTCTCGTTTTTATTCGTCAACAATTCGTCAATAATTGTATTATATATTTAATTATAGTTATCGTCACAAGACCACCATTTACGTTTCGTCGCGTCTCGTTTTCGTCACGTGATAAAGGTTCGTTGACGACGATATGTCGTCATAATTTTCGTTGACGAAAGCAACTCTAGTTTGATCGCAAGCGGGCCGGACCAGTAACATAGCAGAATAATTACCTCTAAGTAATGACAACTCCAGACTTTTCCCAGTTGTTTTAGTGCGAAGAAGAACAAGTAAATTAGGAGAATGTTAACAGTTCAAAATTTATTCTTTATTTTAAAAAAAGAAATTCCTTTTTTTCTGCAGTTTCCTATGCAGTTTTCACACTTTGCAAATTCATGCTGTGAGCCAGATTAGATCCTCTGGCTGGCCACTTTTGGTCCACGAGCTAAAATTTTATGAGAGCTCCTATCTAGTGATGTACATAACGATCTGATTATATGTTATGGATTGATAGATAGATAGATGTTTCAGATCATCAAGCAAAATAAAGATGACACAAGTAAACGCAAAATGCAGTTTTTAAATTAAGTTTTTATTAACTTACACGGCCCAGTTGGATCATTTCGAGATCCAAAGAAATTCAGGAACAAATGAGAAAGAAAGTAATTGAGATCAGTGAGTCTGGAAAAGGTTATAAAGCCATTTCTACAGCTTTGGGACTCCCGGAGACCACAGAGAGAGCCATTATCTACAAATGATAAGATATTAAATATATAATGTTATATATGTATGTATGTATATATATATATATATATATATTATATATATATATATATATATATATATATATATATATATATATATATATATATATATAGATAGTAGTAGAAACCTAAATGGATGATAAGCCAAAGTGCTTTGTCTACTCTGTGTACCGTATACTACAGGATTCAAATTCAAAATTGATCTTTTTCTTCTTCCTCTCTCTACCGTTCATTGTCCTTCACCTTCCCTCTGCACTCGTTCTCCGCAGAAAACAAAAGAAAAGAAAAGAAAAGGATTTTTTGTTGGTTTTAAAATCCTTCATGTCTCAACTAATCCCAAGTGTTTAGATTCTGCTAAGCTCTGTGAAAAAATAAATGACAGGAATAGCCTTGTGTGTGAAATATTTGCTAGTCTGAGCCAAGTCCTAATGAAACTCCGCTGGTGGTTTCATACCTTTCGTCCCAAAACTGACCAATGGCACACAAGGTCAGCGTCCAGGCAGAGGGTGGGCTGATCCAATCAGAGGGGGGCTGAGTGGTGGCCAGAGGACATAAGGAGAAAAAAAGGAGGAGGAAGAGGGAGTGAATTTGAAAAAAGAAAAAAAAAATCCTCAAACTCTTATGATGGAGTATAATCGGATTCTGAGAAGCTTAGTGGGAAGTTTGCCCAAAGAAATTGTCTTATTATTATGACTTCTTTGTTTAGTGGAAGCTCTTATCTCCAGGCGGAATTAGGAGGATTATTTCTTTATTCCTCCCTCCAACCCATAATACAGGAAACAGTTTCCTTCGTAATTAGGTCTAAGTGCCCTTATTTGGTCTGCCACATTAACACAGTGCCGTTAGCAGCGCAGCGGGAAGAGTTATCATCATCTGGTACCCAACAATGGCTCATAGATGGGAGGTCAAAGCGAAGAAATACCTCAGAGTTTTGAATTTTAAATTGTTTTTCAGCAGGAACCTCTTACAGTGTGGGAACGGTCTCTCCATTGTTTCTCTACAATGGGTCAGCACTTATTAGCGAAGCCACCCGGCGCAGTTAAAATGCGAAAGTAACAGTAAAGACCATAAAGGATGAGTGTTAACGGTCGTACCCATAGAAAAGGAGGAAAAGGTCTTGCTTGTGCCGCTGTGCTGGAATGCAACAACCTTATGTTGTGTTGGAACACAAATGTCAAGTAATTGGCAGAAAATGGCACCGTTTGCACAGGGGAGATTTTAGTTAGTGTGACTTTACTCATTCACTTCATTGTAAGTTCATTCATAAATTTCCATAACATTTCTTTCTTCTAAATATAACCTTCATATACACACACGATTAGGCATAACATTATGACCAGCTTCCTAATGTTGTGTAGATCTCCCTTGTGTTGGTCTCCCAAAACAGTTTTGAATGGACATGGTCTTTCTGAGGGTGTCCTGTGGTGTCTGGCAAAAAGATGTTGTTAGCGGGGGCCTTTGGGTCCAATGGGTTGAGGGGAGGGTGCAGAGTAGCAGATCTCTGACCCTAAACCAGGGGTCTACAACATTTTTCAAGTAGGAACCCCCTACCTACTATATGTGTTCTATATTAAACTGGGCCTGGGTGCCATTTATAAATCCAAATTATTATTATCATTTTACATCCATTATGAAGCTAATCAAATATTCATTTTTTTATTTCAAACATATGCAACAGTACGGTGGTCGTGCAACTGCCATAAACATAAACATACATGTATATATCATGAATTGTTGGCTTCTCTTCTGCTAATATTGGAGCATGTGCCTGGTTTTCACATAAAATAAGCTCTCAGGGAACCTGACAGAGTCAGTGTGTAATATGCAGCCTCGTGATTGGCTCAGTAGCGATAGGGGCGGGGCCTACTGTGCACAGCAAGATAACGTCTTCTGCCTCCATTTATCTGTTTACTAAAATATGTTGGATTCATGTTAATGTGTATTTAAAGGATTTTAAATTTGTTGGGGAAATTTAAAATATATGTGTATATATAAAGTCTAATCAACCAAAAACAACAATATGGCTCTAATATCATAGAGGTCCTGGATGGCTTTCTCATTTGAAAGAAATCATTTAACAGTTTCTTCTTCTTCTTCTTGTTCTTCTTCTTCTTCTTCACCACCATCACTAGTTTAAACTCCAGGGTGATCCTGTCCATATCTGGCTTCACCGTCGGAGCTGGAATTCTAATATACCGTCACTTTAAGAGTCTAACAGCCAAACTGTTACCTCATGTTTCCTCAGTAAATGTTCACTCTTCACCTACTTGATCTCTCCTTGCTGAACTGCTCTGAGTAAGTAGGACACACCTGCTTTAAGATAGTATGCCAGGAACATATGCCCACTATATAAGACTTAATCAGCAACTCCAACTATGAATATTCTTTATTAGAATATGTTCCAACCAAAATACAGACATATGTCTGTACTCAACCACCAGATGAAAAACAGCAGGACTGAGATCGTATTGGCTGAAGAGTTTCAGTAGCAGCACAAAATGTTATGCCTCATTAGAAATAATTAAGCTGTTCAAGAAATCCCTCTCCCGTGGCAGACAGAGTGATACAGGACAGAAAAATGCATATTGGGTGTAAAATTGTAGCTCAGCGTATCACACCTGCAAAATGGAATTTGGCAGAAAATATTTTCCTCGTGAAAAGGAATTGCCAAGAGGTCTAGAAAAGTCGGTGCATTAAATCTTCTGGAGTAAAGAAGACGAGAGGGATGGGTCACTACAAAAAGACCTTCTATTCCTGAATGGGTGTGCAGTGCTTTTTAAATAAGCGTAAATGCAGTTGCATACTGTATGCAAATGTACAAATACACAAGTTGTGGATGAAAAGTCGTGGAAATAACTGTGCAGTGAAGGTTCGTGAACATGAAAGAATGTGTCCCTTCTATACATCAGTTGCTGTGCATGCTTTTATAACAGATTCATGAAAGGAAAGGAGAAGGTTAAGTGCACAGTTGAATGACTTACAATGGTGTGGACGGGTATGGCTTTCAGATGTTGTCCTGAGGAATGCTGCAAGAAAGAGAGGAACGGAAAGGGGGAAATTGGTTTTCTTGGGACATTAACGGCCGTGTAAGTGTTTTATCTCTTGTGTCATTGTCCCTGAATCTCAAGGACACACCGTGGCGGGGCTGGTCACAGTCTGTCGGCTGAAGCCTTGTTTGTCGTCTAATGATTTCCGAGTCGGCATCCATCTCTTACAGCACCGCGAGGAATGCGCCAGCGCCTCGGTGCCTCGAGAGCATGTGCACAAATGCCTACGTGCAAATAAACATGTGTTGACAATGTAAATGTGAGCATCAGTCTCCAGGTGGTTTTACCTGCCCTGGTTGTGCTCCATCACATTTAAAGACACTGCAACAGCTGTTCTGTGTTTCTATCACATTCCTTATGTGCTCTTCTTCTTTCTTCACCTCCCATCGCTTGTGCTTTATAATCCACCGCCGGTGTAATGATGCATTCTGAGTGTCTTCTGGCTGATTGTTGGTTTAGTCAATGGTTGCATGTTGATCGGAAGGAAGTCCAAACTAATTCTCTTTGTAAATCTCTTCCTTTTCCATCCTCTTTGTTTGTATCTTCAGCCAATATTTCTCGACATATGTCCTGTCTTTTGACCCATGCCTGGTTTAACTCCTCTTGGGTCACTGTTGAAGGAAATGCCTGTCCCCAGCTGACACACACATGCAGTTTCTGAGCCAATGCAATCGCACACTATATCCTCAACTTCCTTGATTCCTAACTCACAACCATTTTAAGCGCACTCTGGGAACTGCTTCAAGAATGGTGATGTTAATTAATCCATCTCTCCTCGATGTCCTCACTGATCATCCACAACAATAAAAAAATACCAACCCTTGAGGTGAATAACATTGATGATCTCACTGAAATGTAACGCTCTGACACCTGGGTTTAGAGACAGTGGCTTTGAGAAACGGGCAGGATGTTTTCTCTAGGCGTTACTAGGATGGATAGGATCAGGCTTGAGGAAGTTGTGATGTGAGATGTTTCAGAGATAAGTAGAGGCCAGGCTAATGTGGTTTAGACATGATCATAGGAGGGACAGTGAATGTAGTGGACCAAGGATGTTGAGATTAGACTTTATGGATGTAGAGACGGAGGACATGAAGGGAACTGGTGTGAGGGAAGAGGATGCAGAGGATAGGGCGAGATGGAAGCATATGATTTGAAGAAAAGAAGACTTTAAAAGCTACCACCTCCTGAACATTGTTGCAGACCAAGAACATTCCTTACATCTTGGTACCATGTTCTCCCCAAATAGTAATCTAAATCATCTAAAATTATATTTTCCCACTATTTGAGCTACACTAGACTGTCTGTTGGATCAAACCACACAGACCAGCCTTAGCTCAGCAGGTGCATCAGTGAGTCTTGGCCGCCCATGACCCTGTTACCGGTTCACCTCTTGGTTGGTTCTTTGACAGGTACTGACCACTGCAGACCAGAAACACCCCACAAGTGCTGCAGTTTTGGAGATGTTCTGATCCAGTCATCTTGCGGTCACACTTATCCATTTTTCACACCGATTTTGAGAATAAAAAGTCCACTTTCTGCCTGATAATATCCCACCCAGTCACAGGTGCTATCACAATGAGATAATCGGTGATATTCACCTGACCAGCCCATTGGCCCATTTTTAGGGGTGCATCCCTTAAATTTGTCCCAACTCCACTAAAAATAAGAGAGGAAAAAACGTTGTCTTTGATAAAATGAGGAAAAAAATGGTTTAAACATAATATTTTAACGAGGAAATGCTGCTTCCCCTCCTCCCCCGTGCATCACAGTGGTATGATCCATCTCCCTCGCCCATGAAGCTGTGCGTACACATGTTAGGTTTGGCTGACCATCTCCTGTACGTTATCAAACAAAGATCTATTTACTTTATCGCTCAGCACCAACACATTACAGTCATTAGCAACAGCCCTAACTTTTACTGTTGTTCTTATTGTTCAGTAGGAGTTTGCTAGCTGACGTTTTTTCTCTCTCTCTGGCAAACTAATAGTGCAGGTTGTCAATCAACCACTGTCCGCAGTTTATGTTGGAGCTGTTGTTAAGTTTTGTGGTACGAATATGTGTTGATGTTAAAGCCAAGGTGTAAGACTAACACTGCCTGTAAGCTAAACATACTTGACTGAGGAGGACCACGGGGCCAAAGCAGACTCCAGCTGTGACGCCCATTGACAAGGAGGTGATTGAGAGTCAAGATTTGCGTCTCTCAAGGCATGGCGTCATAGATTGGAGTCTGCAGGGTCTGTTCAGTCCAAAAGGACAGACAAAGGATAGAATGACAGGGTTAGACAGGGTTGCCTGTCTTTATTGACCTACACGTGTTTAAGTCTCTAAGGTTGGCTCTGATCCTAGAATCGCCCCAGTGATTAAGACCAGGCTCATCATGATCTAATGGCTGACCTGTGCAAAGTCCAGAGCTGTTCCAACTGACTTGTGCAAAATGTTTAGGACAAAAAAAAAATCACACCGGAGATGGAGAGCGAGATTAGTGGCGATAGCACGGCTGCTATCGTAGCAGCATGCAGGGCCCTTATGTGTCAGCAGCGTATTACAGGAGACGGAAGTTGTGGCGTCTCCAGTTTCACCACTGGAAAAAAAAAAAACCTGAGGAGTAGTTCTCTTTTGTCCTGATATTATGTCATCCTATGATCTACTCTAACTGAAAGACGGCAGGAAATATTCAGACGTTGTTAGTTGCATCCCGTTCAGCTCCTTTCTGCGACGTGTAGTCACATTTTCCAAAGTATTTCTCATTGAGCCGTACTCTTTTTGTTTAAATCTGACCTATTTTTTGTATTTAAAGAAAGATTCTTGAACATGCAAGGTGAAAGTCTTTTACTCCTGTAGTGTAAGTGTAGTAGATAATCAGTGCCATCTAAGACAGAGCACTGATGCTACTGCTTCTTGCTTGGAAACAAGTTACACATCTACATAAAAAGCCCAAAGAATGACGCAAAGACTGCTGAAACCCAAATATACCATATATACATTTATATCTTTCAAAAGTCACTGAATCGCTCTATCGTGCTGCTGCACACCACCCACCCAGCAGGTATACGCACAAGCGTCCACACATGAAGCCAACCGCAACGCAAACAAGGTGTGTGATATGCTACAAATGGAGAAGATAAAGTGGAGCTGAGTGATGGTGGAAAAATCTCTTTTCCTGACTTGGCAGGTGCTCAGGCCCCGCACAAAGAGCATCTGTCACTCAGGGAGAAAATAACCGGGAAGCCCTACAGGAAATTACTGTATGCAGTCGAGGTACAGTGCTGACACACACACACACACACACACACACACACAGACAGGCAGGAATCATCTGAGCTTGGAAAGGTGAGGGTCGTTGGGGGTTGGGGGTTAAATTCACGCACAAACACGACACATCAAGAAGCCGTAAACAGACGCAGACACACACACACACACAAAGAACTATGTCTTTAATCAAGCCTAGTGCATCTGTCAACAACGCCGCGCATTTAACCACAACAGAGAGGCCAAGCGTGTGAGAGACAGACACGCGGGGAGAAGAGAGGGCAGACATGACCAAACAGCACCCCTCCCATCCATCACGTCGTTGACGAGGACAAAATAAGTGGAACTGCCTTTTGAGTTAAAGGGACACGTCTACTGCTAACCTGACGTCTGCGGAATGGAGCACGGTGACCAAAATTATTATTTTCGTGCTGGGTTTATTATGAATCATTCATCAGGAGATGCCAGCTAATTCCTCTTTTAAAAATAAACACCTGGAAAACACTCGAGATCCAGCCAGGAAGGTGAATACTATACTGGTCAGCCATAACATTAAAACCACTGCCAGGAGAAGTAAATAACAATGGTTTAGGAACAACTACAACAGCACAAGGTGTTGACCTGACCTCCCCTCAAAAGACTCCACTAACAACATCTTATTGCCAGACACCACAGGAGAACCTCCGAAGGCCCACGTCCATTCTCTGATGAGTCACAACTGTTTTGGAGGCACAAGTTGAGACCTGCACAATATTAGAAATGCGGTCGTAATGTTATGCCTGATCGGCGCACATGCGTCTAGTTACACCCACACACATGCTGTAGCTGCATGTAATGTGTGTCTTGGCGTACAGTCAGATGCAGGCGGAGGTGGTGCAGATGGGCTTTGATGTGGAAATCAAAGTGCTGGTGAGATGCTCCGTACGGATAAAATACATCTCCGCGTCATGTTAATGCGCATTTAAAGAGGGATCAATCACGGAGCAAGTCAGGATAAAGATGGACAGCCAATTGTGCGGACGAAAGTGGAAAAGCTCAGAGGATCAAAGTCAAATGGAACTGCTTTCGATTTAGGATTACCGAGGCTGATGGATGCAAGGAAGCAAGTCAGATCGCTATGAGAGACCCTGTATAGACAGAAAAATATATGTATATGAAATATCTAAATAACTGAATGAAAAGATTAAAAAAAAAAAAAAAAAGCAGTGGCTGAAGTGTGCAGTTCTCGCTGTGGTTGGAGCAGCCGTGTTGTAATCAGTATGTGGGTCAGCATCCTGATTACAGTCCAGCACTGCATTCCACTTCTGCTGCAGTCGTCTGTGATTAGCATGGGGGCGAGCCCGCAGGGCGTGTGTGTTAGTGTATGTGTTTATTTGCACCTGTACGTACGGGCATACGGATGTGAAACTGTTTGTCTGCTTTTTCTGTCGGTGCGTCACGTTTCTGGGTAACTGGATCCTCCCGTGGTACGAAGCAGGACTGCACCTCTGGGTCTGTTGTAAGAAAGGACCTGCGGTACCTCTCATTGTAGTCTGGAACATACTAAGGCAACATTAGAAACACAATAATGGTGTTTGAAATGCATCATGGATATGTAGTTAATAGTTGTGTTGACTGGATACCTGTAAGTGGAGTTGGAAGTCTCTACAGTGGATTATACCGACAGATCCAGATCATCAGGAACAGTGGAGGCGAGATTCATTCCTTCCTCCTTGGAAATCACAACTTTGTGTATGGGAATAACAATCACATTAATTGTGTTGGAGACAAAAGAAATAAAAAAATAAAAAGGATAAAACAAAATTAAGCAGAGAAAACACTTTTTATTATCAGTGCTGAAAAAATGTAATGCATTATCACTGTAATTCCAAAGTAATAAGTTACATTCTAATATTACTGTCTTTGAAATGTAAGGAATTACATTACTTTTAAGTTACTTTTATGTTACTTTCACAAAAAATAACTTGAAATATGGATTTTGCTTTCTTAATAGATCTTATTGCATTCAGTGTAGCTCATTTCCACATCCAGTAGAAGTGATGTAGAATGACATAATGACTAAACTAGGCTTAACGCTAACAGCACAATATAATGGCTGCAGTTATGGCTCATGGCTCAATACATATAGTGACAGGGATACTGTAAATTTAGGTGTATTCATATTGAAATCGATATTGCTTGAAGCTACTACTGTATATTGTAAGCGACCACCTACAGAAAGCTGGCACCACGCTAGATGTTTCCTCAAATTACTTGTGCTATCTCATGAGCTACAGACATCTTTTGGTTTCGCACACAAAGTGAACTTAGCTATGATGTTCTTTGTATCCTTTTCTCTGACGGACTTAGTGCTGTTCTCTACCAGTACTAACAGGAAGGTGACATTTGCTCAGTTTTTTCTTGAATTTGTATAAAAACACACAACTTCATTAATTAATTAATTTTGGGTTTATTACAACTTTTACAATTATTTTTTTGTAATGCCTTACATTACCTTTTTACAGCAAAAATGAATGGGTTACAATAATGCATTACTTTTGTTACGCGTCACTCCCAACACTTCATGTTATTAGCATGATATGATATTCACTGGCTCCCTGTAAAACTCCATCTCCTTACATAGAGGGCCCTTAAAGGCCTCACGCCATCCTATCTTATATACCTGATAGTACCACATCACGCCAACAGATCATTCTGCTCTCAAAGTACAGTACAGTACAGTACTTGTGCTTCCTAGAGTTTTAAAAAGTAAAATGGGAGCTAAGGCTGTTACATATTCTGCAAGAAGTGAGAAATTAGTTTGCTCCTTTGTTTGGGAGTTCATGGATCACATCAACTGGGCTTTTTTTGTGTGGTGTTCGCCAACTACTCTGTGATGGGTCAAAAATTGGAAGTGGGCGTGGTTAACGCAGAAAAATGATGAAAAAAAAAAATTATGTGGAACATCAGCGATTTCCTTTCTGATCCGGTTCTCCAGAATCTCCCACAATGTCCCATGAGGACTTAAGGATAAATAACTTTGTTCTTGCTCGTCTTGAGAACTTCAGCTACCAGGCCCCTGAGTAACCAGCTCCCAGTTTGACTTCAGGAGACACATCCAGCTCAGTCATGAGGACCTCTTCTGGGCTTTTTTTGGTCTCTTTTGGTCTTTGCCAGGTTTGTCTTTGCACCCCATCTAAGAGCCGTTCCAGTCTTCTCCTAGTGTGCTTTTCTGTTCCTTATTATTCTTTTGGACTTCGCCTGCTTTTTGAAGTAAAGACTTTCAATGTAGTCCTGAGTGATGGCTTTCAGGCCATTACTCAAACCTCACTACAACCAACACCCTCCCTTCATTTAAGATTCTGCTCAAAACAATCCTTTTCGATCGGTCTCGTAGTCCGGGCTGGCTCCACACTACTCACATGTGGTCCTGGTCTGATCAACCTGGCCTCAATCAGCTGGGTTCTACTCAAGGTTTCCTCATGGGTTTTTTTTTTTTTTTTTTTGTCCTTGGCACTGGTGCATCTGTGCTCGCTCTGGAGATTTTCAGACTCCAGGTTCTGTAAAGTATCTGGAGACAATTTTGAATGTATAAATAAAAATAAAATAGAATTAAATTATTATAATGGCAGTGGAAGCCTTTATAACCGCTCTGGTTGTTGTTCACTTTTTGCAGATGTGTTTGCAGTTGATGTAATTATGCGGGTAATACACAGTCTAAAGTTAATTTATAGTAAACCATTACTGGATATTTCTTACAGGTTTCCGTCAAGCCACGAATGTTTCTCTCAGGAATCTCTTAGTTTGCAAAAACTTAAGTAATTAAGTAAAGAAATAATTAATGAAATCAGCAGAAAATTACACATAAAACATATTTTTCACATACGGCACATATTAGAAAGAGTAAAAATGAAAGCAGTCAGGAACTGCGTATAAAGCAGACTTTCCCTTAAGCTTCTCTGTGGGTCTGGGGGATTACCTGCATTACCCCGACCTGATTCCTATCACCTGTGCCAGCTCACCAACACTCTGCGTAATCTTCGCGACTGCCAAGATGAAAGATGCTCCCATCTGATGCACTTACCTCATTATCTGCATACCACAGCAGCACCACCCAGGGGCTCTGCTAGAGGGGGGGGTTTGAACCGTTTCAGGGGGCTCACATTTACATTCACCCAGAATCTGTAGGAACAAATATAAAGAAAGAAAAAGTAGAATCAGCAGTATGTTTCTGGATTGTGAAAGTAAATATTTAACCCGCCTATTGTGTCAGGTCAAACCTGAACAATTTACAAGTTTTCTCTCTTAAGAAAATGCAGTTAATTTCCTCTGTTTGTCATTTAATTTGATGACTTTATTCACACATGGCTTCAGAAATTTGGATTTATTTATTTTTTTTTTTTAATTTTGGGCGTTTTATTCAACCCCTATACATACATGATGTTCCTGATCATTAGAAATGAATGGGTAGGGAAAAAAAGGTATTGTTGTATGAGTTAAAGTAAATTGGGCCCTCAAGAACATACATTTAAAACAGGCGTTCAGAACTTGTAATTTCCACAAGAGCTGAAGCTGGTAAAAACATCTAACACATCGTCAGGTGATAATGTATGTATTACTGTGGATTTATCATCAAATACATTATGAGTGTTATCTGAAACTTACACAATAGAGACCGATTTTGTCTAGGATTCTAAAATTGAAGGATGACTTTTACCCTCTTACAAAATCTCCCCCTTTATTAGCTGTGATGACTGCGGGGCTGAAATTGAGATTGACAGCTGTCCTACTCCAGGTATTAAACGTACCTTCTGCACAGAAAGGTCACGGGGAATAAGGAGGAGTGAGATTGGAGGGGGAGAGGGGAGGGGAGGAGGGGGTGCGGCAACATCAGCTAAATTAAAATCCGAAAGAGACAAGGAGCAGGGGCCCATAAATCTTCAGCTTTTTAGATAATAAGCTGAGTGGCAGATGAGGAGCGAAGAGTTTTCACTTAACCTCTCAGTTAATCTGTCCTCACGTAGAAATGGCAGCTGCAGCCCTCCTTCGTCATTCCAGGCTTGTCGAGCCCAGCGCGGTTTTACTCTTTGTGTTCTCTCCATCCATCCATCCATCCATACATCCATCCATTACAGCCCGGGGCCTCCTTGCTTCCTTCCTTCCCTCCAACTAAGCCCCCCCTCTCATCCGTCCATTTGGAGATGCAAGTTCAGGCAAGCCTTCTCACAGCACCGGGCCTCGGTCTAAAATAAGACTCAATTGATTGCACGGATCGGACAGTTCATTAAGACTCTGCAGCGCGTCAGTGTCCAATCAGCGAGGAGTGGAAGTTATTTTTGATTTTGATTTAATGTTCCCTCACAACCAACAAGCCTCCGTGCACGAGCAAACAGGCGCAGGAGGAATTTACGCAGGTGTTATGTAGGTTGGTATTTAAGAGGAACACAGAAAAACAGTCACGCAGCTGTTCTTCAGATTCTCTGCAAACTTTTGGCCACTTTTTTTTTTAGAGCTGTAATGCACTTCTCAGAGCAATAACTGTCACTTCTGTTACAGCTCTAAGAGGAACAAATAACCCGCTACATGCCATGTTGTTAGTTTTTTTTTTTTTAAGTATTAACCCGCTGCTCCAGAGCAGAGGATTTTCACCTGGTCAACTAAATCCTAATTTTCCAGAATCGCATTTTTTCCCCTGTACATCCTGTAAATCCTGCTGTCTCCCACCGAGTCAGTGGAAGGTCTGTTTCCAAACACCTGGCAAGTCATAACTCCTTTAAAATATTCTCTTATAGCCTCTACACGTAATCCATCATTTACAGCATGCTTCACGCAGGGAGGTTGATTAAAGGGGCAAACGAAGAGACCGTAGTCGTACTTGGGAGAGAGCAGCCAAGTACGATAAAACTTTTATAAAATCTTCATTTTTAGAATGAAACTAATAAAAATTAAGCCATGAATAAAAAAATATCATGAAATACTCAAAACCTGGATATGCTCTGAGGTAAAGATGGTTCTAAGGGGAGATTTTAAATATGAAACTGCCAACCTGATCTGCTGGGGCAGGTTATTTTAAGCCCTGCGGTCTCGACTCCAAACGCTCCATCTTTCTGTTTTTAGCTGACAGATAAAAGAGCTCTGCCCCGGGAGTTAAAACTACATACCATCTAGTGTGGTACAGAAGGTTCAGATGTATATCTGGTTGAAAGGCTACGTTAGAAGGATGCTTAATAGTAATTAGTGTGATCGTTTTTGTGCAGGCTGCTGTCAGATCAGACACTTTTGAATTTTATTTTGACAGTAAAAAATAGAGTTGGGCATTTTTTTAAGGATTTGAAACGAAACCAGGCTTTGTTTATCTCACTGGAAATTTGGTATCCAGTTGCATCAATACATAGAGACAAGAGGAATTACAGCAAAAAGGGAGAAAAAAACGAAGTGACATAGAATGTATAATGTAAAAAAGTATCAAAGTAGAATCAAATTAATCTTTATTGTCATTTCATTCTGGAATGCAAACAGAATAAAAAGGTCTCAATCTGTGCAGACTTAAATAGAGTTAAATAAGCTTAACATTTAAAAGACTAAAGAGCACGATGCCCTTTCCAGATCATCAGTCAGTCAGCAGCTTGTGGGAGCAAACTGTTGCCAAGTGTAGATACGCAACATAGAGGGTATGCATTGATGTCACAACGTGTTGGAATGTAGCAGTAAATACAGCTAGACTGGGAAAATGTGGATTATCAAATCAAATTAAAGACAACAAGAGATGGCTTTGGAAAAGTGGATTAGCCCCAGTTTAAGCAGTTTCAGTTAGTTTTAAATCACTTCAGTTATGATAAATGTAGCTAAATAAAGATGCTAACGCTAACAGCTGTACTGAGAAGTAAAAGGATGATGAGGAGTGATCACAAATGTTCAGTTTATTGTTGGAACTGAAAAAGTTCCAACAATAAATAACTAAACTAATAATTTATTTTACAGTTTAGACGTTATTAAAGCCTATGATTCAAGCTAATGCTGCTAATCTCCATTTCTGCCACAGAAAAAATGAAAAATATAAGTGCATTTGGTCTTTCCAATGACAGGTTTTTGAGTATAAGTAGTGAGCTTACTGTCCATTTTTCTCCTGCATTAGCAATGTGACTTCACAGACAGTAGCTGTGGCTCAATAGAAAAATACTGGAACAAACTGGCACTGTCTTTGAGGCGTGTGTTTATGTAACAGCTCAGCCTCTACCTTGCCTCAGAATCACCCTTCCTTTGTGTCCTTAGCCTCCAGTCCCCTCTCCTTTTTTTCCTCCCATCTCTTAACATTTGTAAAGTGGAGTCATAGAAATGCGCGTGTCCAACTTTTAACTTGTGCTATAGCACGCTTACTCTAATTTGCACGGCTGTAGGCTTCAGCCGAGTCTTTCTACCGACCTTTCTACTGTCATGCAATCTGTAAAAATTACCACGGCATATAAATATTCACATTTACGTGGATGATATTTCTTTTACCCGACTAAAATCGTTTCAACCAGAGGTTTCAAACGAACACAGATTCTAAATAAAAATGTCTGGTGAGAAATATGTATTTACAATCACTTTCTTGCACAAAGTAGTTATACCCACGAGAAGCATCAAATCTGCATGAAATATAATGGAAAAGTGTCTTTTTTCCCCTTGTTTCTTGATACTGACTTGATTCATTTTAAACAGATCACCAAGGCGGGCCGAGATGACCCACATGCCTTCCCTTCCCGCATCGTTTATCTTCTCAAACACCTGCTGTTCTGCTACCTCCATATTTCTGTAGCTACTGTGGACTCGTCACGTCCCTGAGATTTACCCCTCATGGAGCAAACATGTGCAGAGAGAGAAAAGATCAGATCAAGTGTTTACATGGTTATTAGGATCTCATTCTTTTTTTGTCTTGTGAAACAGATTAACAACATCCCTCTCAATCTGATTCCCTCTGGTCAGGCATGTCTGTTCAGATTGAAGTGGCAACATGATGCATATTTTATTCTGACTGAGCTATTAGTCTAATTATTAATGGAATACTAGTGTCCATGTAAACGTAAACCTTGTAAGCTTGAATAGTCAAGTGGAACCATCTGCCCTCAAAGAGTCTGACTCTGCCTTGTGACTGGATTTTCACTTTCCAGCCAGATTCAAGTTTAAAGACAGAGTCACAGAATTTCCATTTCCAGTCTGAACCATAGACAAATACCATAGGCATAAAAGTGGAAGCCATGACAGTCCCTCAAAAGTGAAGCCAAACAGAGCCGTATATTAGAGAGAGTCTTGACAGCTAGTGAATGGACCATCTGGGCTATCCCGCTAGGCTGATTGGTTCTGAGCTGGTCACATGTTTCATGGGCGCCATGTTAGATACAACTAGCCAGCGTTCACCCACAGAGAAGTGGCAATAACAGAGAATAAAATTGGAATCGTAAGTCCATAATGGAGAAAGTTGTGTGAGCAGAAGATCTAAAGGAAGAACTGGGTGTCAACTGATTTCTCCCTATTATGTGAGGTAAATGTGAATGTCTCTCTTTGACTTTTGTTAAGATTTTATATAGGAAAAATAAAGTCATACCATCATTAAAGTGAACCTTGATCTCAAAAACACCCAACACTGCTTTACAAATGAATTAAGTGTGAAGTTAACTAAGCCTTATGTTAGCCTTATGCTAGCTAATTATCTAGACTAAAGGCTTAGAAAAATAGCAGCTAGCATCAGACAAATTTAATTGACACGTAACTTTGCCTTGGTTACTGCTAAGTTATTATGGCTAGCATGCCAATGTTATAATGATAATAGATTATATGTATATTTATGTAAACCTATATCAGCTGACTTCCTTAGCTAAAGCATCGTTAGAAAATCACATTCAAGGTATGTACCCTGCCTTCCCATTTCGATTTTGAAAAGAGCCACACTGTCAAAAATAATTCACTACAAATGCAATAAGTTTAACTTATTCTTTTGCAAACACAAAAAAAGTGTAATTTTTCATACAGATTTATATTACACATTTGAATTACAACCATAGACTTTGGAATTTCCTCTTTCCTTTCCTCAAAAGGGGGGAAAAAATCCCTGACTACTACTACAAAGAGCATATTGCTTATTGCACTACAAGGCGTATTTTCTGAACGTTTATGTGAACACACGGTGCATTTCCTACTCTAAAATCCAGCAAATTAAACTGTCAGCACACCTGTAGCATCAGTTTAATATCAACCTTGAATTTGTGTGTTTTAGCGTTCTTAATGTCCTGATTGAAAACCCAACCGCCTCAGGTACTGCTGTGGATGGGCTTGGTTTTGCTGTGTGAGCCACGTTCGTGTTCATAAGCAATAAATCTCCTCGCAGCTCGTCGTACTGACGGAGCAGGGAAAAGTGTGATGGATGGAGCGAGTAATGGGAGAGAAGAAGATGGGAGGATAAGAACTTGGAGGAGGAGGTCACGTATTTCACAAACTCCTGCTAGGAAAATGTAACAGCCGAGTCGAGGGCAAAGCGTGGAAAGCAGCGTATTGTGCTCGTGGTGCTGTTGACAGAACAATGCCAGTCACTTGAAGTGATTTGGAGGTAAATGCATGTCTTGAGCTATCAAGTGACACGTGTGCAGGTTTGGAAAGGTGTGGCCCGAAACTTTAAAATGATCCGTGAGAAACAGCTTAGTGTAGATACTTGCATGAAATACATCTGCACACAGTGATGGAAAGGAAAGGGGATATTTTGATTGAAGAGAAAGACTTGGAATAAATCTCTGAGTTGGACGATTGTGAGATGTTCAGATGTTGGCAGGAGGCACTGAAAAACATTGGTTACAAGACCAGCGTTTCTTGAAACTTTCTTGGAATTAAACTTTTTTGAAACTTTCTTGGAGCAGGATATGAATATATGTTTATGACAAACAAAAACACCTTGAATTAACCAAGTACATTGGGGCTGTGCTCCCTATAATGTCCCTCTATAATGTCACCTCTATCAGCAGGACACTGTTTTTTTGTTACAAATCACTCTTGAGAAACATAAATTTGTTTTAAGATCTCAGAACCCTGTGGTTGGGGTTTGATTTAGGGTCAGGGAAACTTTCGGTTAATATTACAACTTCTACTTCTTCATTAAGGTCACGGAGCGTTAGCGTCATTGTTACAATGTGAAACGTTAAAGACGCATGCCTGACAATCGTGGTTTAAGAAGAAACCGATGTGGACTGTCTGTTGGGAATGCAAATATTTTGCCAGCCTTGAATAAAGTCCCCTCACTTCCTAGTCTGCTCTGCTCATAATTATTTCAGTGTAAGAAGGATTTACAGGAACTTGACTGTAAGCATATGTTGTTCTTGGGCACTTGCTGAAACCGCTGGTGCAGTATTTCTTCTAAAAGCTAAATGTTTGATCTCCGATTTAATGGAACTAACCCTAACCCTAACTGATCAGCCACAACATTAAAACCACTGAAAATTGAATAACATTGACCCTTTTGTGAAAATGCAATGTTCTGCTGGTAAATTTTTGGACTTGGCATTCGTGTGGATGTTACTTAGACATGTAGCAACCACCTAGACCAGACCAGACACCCCCACCCCATACACCCCATAGCAATGACACAACATGAAGAACAGGATCTGACCTCCAAATTCACTAGATCCCAAACATCAAGTATCTGTGGGATGATCAACATAGGACCAAAAGTTCCCCACTAACAACATCTTATTGTCAGACTCCACAGGACACCCACAGAAGACCCATGTCCATTCTCTGGTGAGGCACAAGGGAAACACAGTATTAGGAAGGTGGTCATAATCTTACGCCCGATCTTTGTGTGAAAGGATGATGTTGCACAACCGAGCTTTACTAATATCTGCAAAAACATATCTACAAATATCTCCCCTAAAAGCACTACATGGCCTTTCAATTAAGCAGCCGACTGAAACACAGCCTCTCCCGTTCGCTTCATGTGAAACAAGCTACAGAACGGACGGCTCCGGGCGCTATCATCTCCTTTCATGTGGACTCACTTATCGTTCTTTCTCTTTCTCAGACAACAGGAGATCCACACTTGCACGCCAAAGAGTCTGGGCATCAGCGGAGAACAGATTTCGCTCCGGGCCTGATGATGATGATGGTGGTGGTGATGATGATGATGGTTCAGAAACATGGGCCAGTGCTCCAGAAGAATGTGCCAGCAATAGAGGAAAGTGTAACATCGTCATCCTTAAATGTCCCCTAGTGTTTGTCCAACTTTATAACTGTGGACTCTTTCTGGAGGAAGTGTTCTTTGCTGGATTTCATCTCATCTTTCTTATGGGGATATTTTAATGTTTTTTTTTTACATGATGCCTGTTGTGCTGCTTATAACATCATGTTCTCCTTGCAACCGTGCAACCAGGTGACACAAGCAAACATCTTGCAGGAGAAATGCAAGGATGTTAATCCACCTGTGACATTTGTGAGGATCAGACCCAACCATATGGTCTCTGGTAGGATTTTTTTTTGTCTTTAAATGGTCATTTGATTTTATGCATGCAACAGCTGCTGCTTTCTGCTGGAGCTGGTCAGTGTTTACCCCCCCTGCCCTCCTCGAATACATGAACACTTCTCCAGGGAAGAGAGTTAAAGTACATTCAACAAATAACGTCCGAGGACCAGTTTTGCGCCCATCAAAATGAGGACATTTCTGCAAAGTGAGGGCATTTTGGCCTCACTTCTTAGGGAAAAGGCTGCAATTATGGTAAGGGTTAGATTTAGACGCCTAGTTGGGATGGCGAGGGTCTAGGGAATGCATTATGTCAGTGAATGTCCTCACAAAGATAGCCATACAAGCGCGTCTGTGTGTACAGAAAAAGAGTAGGTAATTTGTGCTGTAATTTGTGTTTGCTTAGCATGACGGGCACCTTTACTGAATCCCCAAACAGATGAAACTCACACCAACATGCTGATGATGCAGGATCTCCAAAGCCAGCTGGCAGGCGCCCACCACTACAACCTCTACACGTTGAGGAAAGACATGTTACTACCCCGAGGCAGTTTTCATCTAGAGTTTCGGTCGACACACACACACACACACACACAGCTAACAGTAATGATAAACCAATGCAAATAAAAATCTTGCACAGACACGAAAGATCAAACTCTTACTGATTCATAAACATGTAAAGACACAAGATACCGAACGATAACACTGAAGCTGTATTGATGCCAAAAGAGAAACTGTGTTGTGTGTGTGTGTGTGTTTTGTGCACGATGATGAACTCTCCCTCAGGTGTTTGGCAAGGAGACATGAGTTATGAAACCGTCCTGCTGACTCAGGGGGCTGGTGGGCCCACATGAATACTCGCTGCAGCCCGGTCCCAAATTGTAATTGAAAATACCGATTCTGTATGTAGAGAAGTCAGGATGAGGTGTCAGCAGGAATCAGGCATAAATCTTAAACCGTATTTGGAAGAGAATCAGTTAGACACCGCTACACCCTAAGAAACAGGTACTATAAACTGAAGGGACTTGTTAAACATAAAGCCTGGAGACACTTGGTTTTCAGTAATTATGTGTTGAGTCATGTGTATATGTCTGAAGTCAATATTTATGATGTATGAACTGCACCACATCAATATTGCTGCATTGTACAAAGATTTCAACAGCGGGGCATTTATTTTTTTTTTTTAGTGTAGAGCCTGTGTATTTGCACCCATCCAGTGTGTGCATATTCAGTGTCTGTATTCAGCAGTCTGTGTGTGTGTGTGTGTGTGTGTGTGTTTGTCTCCTTAGTGTGTTTTTCCCTGACTCAGCTGTTTGAGTGATCCAGACATCAAAGTGCGGAGAGTTGGCTGATCGCTGCCGAGAAGTTTGAGCAGCCGATGAATAAACATGAGCTGGGATGTTCATGCACATATTCGCAGCTCTTTAAGAACAGCGGGGCGATACATAAAAATCACTGATGCTGCACCGCACATGCACCGCCTGCTGAATCTTAACACAGCCTGTGTGCAGCGTGATGATAAGTGCGCGCACACACTGCACACGGCAGAAAGGTTGACTGTTAAAAAACGCCTTTAAGAAAATGTCAAACAAAGACAGAGCAGAGCAGAAGCGTAGCCAACACCATGTAGACCCACAACAGTGATGTACAGTGTGTGTGTGTGTGTGTGTGTGTGTGTGTGTGTGTGTGTGCAGTGCTGTGTATGTGTGGTTCATTAAATCAGCTCCTTACTGCTTGTCTTTACCTTTAGACAAGACAACAGAATAATCTTGAGTTTATGAAACTAGATGAACCAATGGGAGCCAGCCAAAATAAATGTACAGTACACACACACACACAGACACACCAGCGTTGTGTGCACAAGCACAAAAAGGCAAACCCAACTACTTCCTAATCATCTTTCTCTCTCTCTCTCTGAACCCTGTGAGGATCAGAAAAATTTGGCAAACACTCCAGGCGGATAAAGGTTAATGGATTTCAGTAGCCAGGAGAAGGTTAAGCCTCAGCCAGACCAAACAATAGGAGTATTATGGCAGGGAGGAGGAAATGAGGGAGAGGAATGTTTCTTTGAAAAGGTGTAAAGAAAGCTAGTGTTCAAAGTAGAAATCTGTAACTGCATGTTTGAAATGCAGCTAAGCGTCGTGTTACACGTGTTGTTTGACAAATACAACACCACAACTCCATGGATATACCTTAAAAATAGAAGATTGAATACAGGCCATTCGTGATTCTGTTGCCAAGTATGAGAATATACACTCACAGGCATAACATTATGACCGCTGACAAGAGAACTAAATAACATTGACGATCTAATACATTGTTCTGCTGGGAAACCTTTGGACCTGGCATTTGTGTGGATGTTACTTGGACATGTAGCAAACAACTAGGCCAGACCAGACACTCTCACCCCACAGCAATGACACTCACAAAAATGGTTTAGGAACGACTAAAAAAAAAACATGAAAAACAGCACAAGGTGTTGACCTGGCCTCCAAATTCACTAGATGTTAACCAGATCAAGTATCTGTGGGCTGATCCAGAACAAGCCTGATCCACAGACCCAAAGGACCCAAAGGCCCCCACTGAAAGACATCTTATTGCCAGACACCACAGGACACCCTCAGAAGACCCATGTCCATTCTTCGATGAGTCACAACTTTTGGAGGCACAAGGGAGACCTACACAACAGTTAGCATGCTACGATGCTAGATGTGGCTAGTATATCTTTCACATTAAATCCATCCACATCAATCTATTATTTCTATAATTGTAATTACTTTTTGAATGTTTTCACATTGTCTACTAAAAGAATGATTAAGGGAGAATGTCCCCGTCTGCTCGATTGTCCCCAGTTGTTGACTGTGTGATGATGCTGAGGTCCTCTGTTGGACAGCTACACAGGTGTGCGCACACACACGCAGAAACGCACACGTAAACACACACTCTGAATCACTGAACAGTGTAATGACAGCTGGCGTTCACAACAGCATCCCATTTGACTAATGAAAGAACCTCCCATCTCTTATCAATGAATTATGTATCACACATATTACAAAATGCTCCACTGCATAGATTATTAATTCCAACACACACTCGGCATACATGTAGACAGAAGTAGACACATGCTGACACAAACACAAAAAGTGCTGAAAGGAACAAAAATTAAATAAAACTTTTAAAGACACAAAAAAACAACAAAAAGCCAAGACTTGGTGCATAAAGAGGGATTAAATACTGCATATTTAAATATTGACTATATTAAAACCTTCATTAATTGTGTTTCTGGAGATCCGTTTAGAAGACGTATAGTGTGTGTGTATTGAAAGAATATGACTCTCCACTACAGAGTAAAATCACAACTCAGAGATATCTGACAAAGAAGAAAGAAAACATTAGCGGACATACATTTTCTTGTGTCAAACAAAGAGTTTTAAATAGACCTGGGGAAGATGTGTGTTCAGTCCCCACAGGTTTACGCTTGTACATCATGTGAGAGGTTGATCAGTGAGGCCATTTAGCTGCTGATGAAAGAACTGAGAGAAATATTTAAAATGTTTTATGTCCAAAAGAGAGTAGTTTTAAGAAATTAGTCACCCTCACAGCAGGAGCTTTTGCCACTTTGAAGATTTTTTTTTTAATTGAACTGGACAACTGAACCACGACTTAAGTTGCAAAAGATATGTTTAGATCAAACACAGAATTCGCAACAACAAAATGGTAAAATGATGATTTGATACATGCTTTTGCTTTTTACCAGTTCACAGTTAAATTTAGTTTATTTGATTTACTCCTCAAAGTTTACTTTCAACATATGCAAAATACAATGAGGGATGAAGCTAATCACAAAGGTGTAGGCTGAACCTCATGCTTATTATGTCCAAATCCTCTTTGAAAACCTGCTATCATGAAAAGAGAAGATTTCGATCAGGTGATATAAATTATGTGCATTTTATTTTCATCTTATTTTTTGTGCACTCACACACTAGTTTTAAGAAAACCTCTCCAGTCTTCTCACAAACCTAAAGATAAATTGGTTTGTCAAAGCAGACAGTGAAAACACTTAAGCTTTAATAAAATAATGATAATAAAAATGATAAAATAGCAGCTTCATCTGCACAGCTGCACTGAATGTGAAAGCTTTATCAGTTTTCAGTAGCTTTAACTTAGGAGAAGAAATGCTAAATACTCATTGGGACATTGAAGAAGTGTAGCTTGAAGAGAAAATTTGAAGCCAACTTATGTTGATTAATGATGTTTTTTATGCTGCAAAGATATGAAAGGGTCCTGGGAAATATTATGAACACTACAGAGTTGGAGAGATAAACAAATATTTGTGTTTAAAATGTCCAGACAAAGTAAAAGTTTCCTTCTTACTTACATCAGGCCATCTGAATGGACCGAGAGTTCAGAGAGTTTGTTCCTTTTAGATTGACGGGAGAGCTTCAAAGTGAGGGCTTATTTTCCTACAGTTACAGGTGTGTGTGATATTTGAACTTGATGGGTTCACACTAGTTCTCACCGCAGAAGAGTCTGAGGTGAAGTGACCTGAGCTTCACATCTGAGTGATGAAAATGGGGTGACTATTTCATTATTGAAGAAGGCTACGAACCGAAAAACACAAGTCTGTGCAGGATTTAAAGATGTGAAGAATTTGGTTAGTTTAAAAGAAACAGAAGAGATTGCAATGTTCCTCAAGTGCATATGACGTATCTGGGTAAATAAACATTTGTCTGTCAATGGGCAAGGTAGGTAACATGAACATCTGTAGTGAAACCAATGTTATTTTTAAGGTCTTATATATTTTTTTGGTATTATCCTTTCACGACTGACAGAGACACAATAACTCCAGGAGCCATGAAAAACATTCGCTATTATTCTTCTTGTCATTCCTGGGTCCTGACATTGAAAACTTTTTTAAGATCTCCAACAAGTCAGAGTTCAGAAACCGAAGTAAATGAACCGCAGCCGTAATTACTTTCGGAGTAGCTGAGATTTGGATAGAGCAGCTCCAAATGACTGACAGTAAGTGCGCAGCTTCGGTTTCTTGCATCTCCATCCAAATAAATGACACAAGGATAATATTTAAGAATGATCTAGTAAACGTTAAAAGTCCTGGCAGTTAAAGTCTACTGAGCCCCTGCAGCTTCAGATGCAAGTAGACGCTGTGTTGTTGCATACCACATTTCCTGTCAATCAAATATCAATAAGGCTGGGTCACATTTTCTTGAGCAAGAAAAGGAAAGCAGCAGCCGAGTTCAAATGCTTTGCATCAACTACCTCAAGTTGTGCCTGTATGTCTAATTAGCAAGTGATACATTAAATAGGTGCAGTATTACACCATTTTCACAAGTAGTTTCATAAAAGTTGTTGAATATAGCTGATGTAGCCTATCTCTTCATTGCTCTCCATTGGAGTGGTGAAGAGGTGTACGGTCCAGAGCAGCCTGTAATCTGCTCCTGTAGGCCTCTCGTTTGCCTCTGGGTTCTGTAAAGCTGTAAACGATCTTGAGGCAATTTGGGGAAACCAAAGGGGGAAAACAAATCAGGTAAAACTGTGAATACACAAACTGTTGCACGGAGCTGGCCTCTCCTGAATCATGCTGATGAGTTGGTGAGATGGCCGAGATTCCTTCGTTCGTTTTCTGCTTGTCCTCCGGAGGGTCGTTTGAGGGCTGGAGCTTATCCCAACTGTGATTGGCAAAGAGGCGGGGTACACTCTGGTCACCAGTCTCTGCCAGGGCTAACACAGAGACAACCATTCACGCTGACATCTACGGCCAATTTAAAATTGCCAATTAACCAAACGAGTTGGAGGAAGCCGAAGTACCCTGAGATAACCCATGCAGACACAGGGAGCAACATGCAGAAAGGCCCCAGTAGGTCCAACCCTAGCCCTAGCCCTAGCCCTAGTCCTAACCAAGAACCTTCTTGCTGTGAGGCATCAATGCTAACCACCACCCCACTGTGCCACCTGAGAAGCTGTTGTGAAAATATTTGAGTACAGGCAGGTCTGAAGTACTGAAGATGAAAAACAAGAACATCCCTCTCTTTGTGCCATCTTGGCTTCATTTGCCGGCTTTCATTACTTCAATCATGGTGGTCTCTCTGAATGACGGGACTCCGACTCCAATACAACATGCCCAACCGTGTAGGACGCATTGCATAAACCACGGCTTTGACCAACTAATGAACGCCCTCGTCTTTCATACCCCGCCCCCTCAGTTTGTACTCTCCGGCCTCATGCAGGAAACATCAAGCAAGCAAAGTGATCATTAGGTGCAAATTCCCTGGAGTGTCCTCTTTAATTCCACGTACGGATACCTCTCTGAACATCTGTTAATCTCTTCATCATTCATCCATCCCTTCATTTGTACAAGATAAAGACCGTCATGAACTGTCCCTGCGCGTATCAGCGTATTCGAGTGAAGGAATGTTGCATATAAAAACATGCTTCTACCTTTCAATCATCACAGATACTGAAACCAACAGGTCGTTCACGGCTGTATCATCGTAGCAACCACAGCAGCAACAACAACAACATCAACATCAAGAAATATCAACGCATCACCAGCGCAAGGGGGTTGCAGCTGTCTTGTCCGTCTTTGGAGTGAGTTGTTCTAACAGCTAAGAGCCCCCCACCCACCCTTCCACACACATACCCACCCTGCTATTATCCTGCATGGCACTCTTACAAAAGTAGCTTAGGACGCAGCATGGGAGTAGGGAGACAGATAACGTGACAAAGGAAAGATGGAGGCGAGCCAAATGGTTGGAGGAGGACGGATGAAAGAGGTTTGTGTGTGACAGAGTTCAGACGGCTCCCACAGCTAGAGACTGGCAGAGAGGGAATATTCCCATCATCAGCTGAGTACTGTAGACTCCTACAGTAAATATAGCACAGACATTAACGTGCCAAACATGCATAATTGTAATACTTAAATAGAAAAAAGCTATTAGCTGTTAGGATAAAGGATAAAACACTTTACTGTCCCTCTCATGTTGTATGGACTATAATAAAGCCTTATGTTTAGGTAAATAACCCACAGGACGAGAGCCATTGCACTGGAACAACCGCAACCTCCTGACTTCCTGTTTGGGCTGTCCTTCCCTATTTGGAAGCAGGTGGCAGTGGTTTGTATTTGTGAATCAAAAGGGAAAAGATGGAGCGCCACTATTAGCTTGGAGGCTAGAAAGGTAGGAGGTGCTACAAACCATCATACAGAGCTGGCCTTTCCTGAATCGTGCTCATCAATTGTTTTTTTCATTCCATTCATTCAGCTTCGTGTGATTCCATTGTCATTTTGTTGACTTTCATACATCCGTTTCTCTCCTCTCTGCACTAGTTCTCTAATCTGACTCCCTCCACTACAGACTCAACACGCTGACTCAGCTGAAAAGCTGCAGACCGAGGTCAGACTAGACACACCACCAAAACCAGGGTCACAGATGCTCAACCACAGGGCGACCGTTTGGTTTGGTGTGTCACATCCCCACAGACTACGTGGACAATATCTGTACTTGTTATGAATAGATGACAAACCCAGAACGTGCACAATCATGACCAGCAGTGTTGTAAAACCATTTCAGTGCCAGAACTGAACTTAACAAAGCTTAGATTTAGCATAAAAGAACTGAAAAAGCTCCTCAGTTGAAACTTCTACAAGAAACTCTACAACTCCAGTGACATTTCGTTAACATTTTGTGGATAAACCATGACCTGGATGACTGAGAACCCTCACAGGAACAGATAAATGAAGAAAAGGGAGACAAAAAGCCCAGATGGGGGCATGGCCAAGAAGTGAAAAGGTGACAGTACACGTAGCACTGACACAACAAAGGCCCCATGCTTTTCCTGAGTGGGGACCTCACTGTTCAAACAACCTTTAACAGTTAATGGGTGAATCAAAAGGGAGACGGTAAAATGCTGCTTCCCCCCCTCCCGTCCACCCCCTGTTAAAGCCTGTTTTCATAGGCTTGTGAATGAACAATGTGTACACACGCACACAAACGCTCTTTCACAGTAAAAAGAAGGAGACAAAGAACGTAACAGGGATTGAGAGCAGGAAGAGAGTTTAGTTTAGTGAGGGGGCGCAACATAAAGGAATGAGAAGCTACGTTTTATTGAATCATGTGAAGTCCGACCAGTCGTTTTTACCTCTTTTAAGAAACTGCACACTTCGGTGAATGCGTAACATCTTGGCGCACAACCAGTGTCCACAGGTGAAGGTCACGGTTGAAGGGTTTGGACCTGAAGGGGGGGGGGGTGTTCCCGTTTCAAACTGTAAAGTGATACAGATGTTGAAATTTTGTGGTTGATAACTGATTTATTCACCTTGTAAATCCATCTTTTTTTTATTTTTTTACATTTGTTATCCAGGAAATGGATGTTGGAAAGATTATAACCAGAAAAAAAAAAATAAATCATGGGGGCTCCAAGCCCAAAGAGCCTACAGTTTCTTCTTTATTCATGCATGGACGCCAGCAGTATAGCACATTTGTTTCGTCAGTCAAAGTGGTCTTTAGGTCAATTTCCTCACATAATGCGTAAAGATATGTCAGGGATTCCCTCCAGCACTAAGAACAGAATGAGTTATACTACTGAACCTCCAACAGACAGTGACTTTAATTCTCCGGACTGAAATGAATCCACCAAACAACTCCAGGCTTCATCTCGTCCTGTTTATTGCCGTAAAATAGGCAGACTCTCAAATTATTTTTTTAATTTAAAAGGGATGAACCAAAGCACCTATTTGACTGCCTTATAATGTTTAAAGTATATGTATGTATCCAATTCAGAGCAGCTTGGAGCTGTATTAGCTACCAATAAAATGTCTCTGAATGGTTGTAGGACTATCCAATTGCATGCAGAGGTATTTATTTCCCCGTATTGGTTGAAACACAATTCCAAGCTTGGCTTAAGAACTATAGGTCAGTATTTCTTTACAGAACATTAGCATCAATACTTGGTTCTTCCAGTATCGATCTGGACAGCCTAGTCACAATGTTCTGCCACAAGTTTGCAGAACATCGACTGTACATAAATAAGGACAATGTGTCCCCACTTCCTTGCATTGGCCAAACTGGTGCAATTTTTGCGAAGATAGGGGCGACACCATCTTGAGACGTAAGATATGAGGGTGGCGCTGCGATATCGATGAACTGGCAATGCTTCCCCCAGACTCACTCGTGTTGTCGTTTAATTAAAATACCCTCTGCTCTGCCTCCACCAGTAACATGGAAATGTTGGATTATACACTGTATATTCAGTTTTTTTTTTCTTTTTTTTTAATATTAAGTTAATCATTATTTGGGGGATTCTTGTTACACGTTAATGCTAATGCAAACCGCGTGCTAACGCAACGTTAATTGCTTGAACATGCATCACCATTATATTATCTAGCTAAAACGATAGAAGCTATACTTGAAAAAATGTATTTGATGTGTATTTTAGTGTTTTATTTTGGCCCAAATCCCATCCACTAACATTGAGGGGGTGGAGCTTATGACCTATACTGGAGCCAGACACTAGGGGGAGCTGTACTTGCTTTGGCTCGCTACCATCTATGGTGCAGAATCATCTTGACCATGTTGATGAAATTTCCAGTTTGCTGGGTTAACAAGTTGATCTTAGACCTTGTGCGATGTACAAAGCCAGGTTGATGATATTTTGGTGACTACCAGGTCGTTTAACGTTTAGCAACAACGAATAGAAGAATAAAATCTCGTTAGCGCCACCATCAGGCCAAAATGCCCCCATTTCTTATTCTGAACCTCTCATGCACGCAACAATATGAAGCCTCTCCTCCTCCAAAACAATTCATTCTCATGCTCTTTTCATTTTCCATGATTCTCAGCTGTCTCTCTCTCTCTGTGTTGTGCCTTACTTCATCATTCTCCACAGGCAGTTTGAGAGGGGAAGCACCAGAACAAACCCAACTCCAAAAGCCTCTTTGTCCACGAGCGTCAGAAAACACGCTTTCCCTCTTTCCTCCCTTTGTCCGTCCACCTCCTACATACACCCAGCGTGAGCATGAGTCCTTCCCCTGTCTCCAGCTTTCAACAATGCTTCATCTCTGTGCCGCGGCCCACACAGAAGAATACCACAGAGTGACGCCGTGGATGTCTCCCTCTATCCGCCTCATTTACTATCTCAAGCACCCAGTCGCCTCTTCAGTCTCACAGCTCCTTTTCTTTTACCCGTCACTGCCTCTTCAACACGATCTCCGCCCTTCTTTCCCCCCTCTATCCATCCATCTCCAAAATTAGTGACCTCACCCGGCACCCACATCACAGTGACTTCATCGGGAAGCAGCTGCAGTCAAGGCCGCAGAGCAAAGTGTTGATGGAGAGGACAATTAACTCTCACCGCTGTGAGACTTCTGGATGATATCCACCCCCCATTGCCGTCTCATCTCGGGCACTTAATCTGTCAGGATCTGCATCTGTGAATTTCATTTGTCGCCAGCGTGATCTGAAGGAGAGCCCACTTCTGATGTCTGGGAAATGAAAGCGGTCGGATGGTTTCGAGGCCACGGTCGGGTCTCGACAAAGCCACCGAAAAGATCCGCGAAACTGCGGCTCCGCTTCGCAGAAAAGTTCAGGGCCAGTTTGCTTTATAGAGCTCGGTTTGCTGAGTCCAAGAGAATTAAAGTCCGCAACGTTGCCTCCAGTGTTTGTGGGAAGTTCACGGATAAAAAAAAAAAAAAAAAAAAAAAGATCCAGATATGGAGGAAAGACTCGGCCCACGCCAGATGGAGTCAAGACAAGTATCTGTTTAAACCTTTTCAACCGTAAAGCGAGGCATTTTTACTCTCTAGAGTTGATTACCGTGACAAGAACTCCAAATACGTGTCTTGGACCCTGTTTATATGTATTGACTTGGGTTTAAGGTCAGCATTACAGTAGACTATTTGTTCAGGCAGCTCCACAAGGAGGGTGGTCAAGGGCCTCATTTAAAGGCTCCAGATTAGGTTTCGGGTGGTTTAGAGCTCTGCAGTGGATCTGAGTGGTCGAAGTCTCAGAGGTCTCGCAACACTTCTGGTTTCTCTTTGATTTAATTCCTTTTATTTTGATGACTGACTGTGTGTAACTGAAGCTACTCATTTTAATGTATTTAAGCAAACTAATTTCTGTGCACGTTATTCAGCTGAATATCTCAAAGACTATACTCAGCACCCACACATACAGTACACAATAAAGCTGCTTTATTAAAAAAAGGCAGTTGTTGGCTGCCATCTGCTGGACGTTAGTATAAATGACTCAAAAGGATTCTAGATTATTATCTGCAAAAGTGACGATTAAAATTGGACTTTGGAGGAACATTGAAAACTAATTAACTAATTAATTCACTGTAAGTCATCAAAAACAAATCTACACAGCGTCGCTCATTCTTAAAATTGTTTTTATTTTGTTTTGTTTTTTTAACAAAGGAACACTGAGTTACAGAATACTTTTTTTTTAAAGGCAGTGGCCCGCTGAAGCCTGGCAGTCTTCACTTTCCTGAAAGTTCAACAGAACTTCAGACGTGCTGCTGCAGCCACAGCACTGTGTTGAGGAAGCAGTCGGCCTGTGTGTCCACCCTGGACAGAGAGTGTCCATCCTCTGGAAACCACAACAACCTTGAGAGAGAATCATGGAAGATAGAGAAAAAATACATTCATGATTATCATGAGTGTGGGACTAAATAACAGGAATGTCTGAGTAGGATTAAAGTTTGTGTGTCTTACCTGACGGGTGATCCTGTGCTCTTCAGAACCTTATAAAGCTCCAGGCCCTGGTGAGGAGACACTCGTTTGTCTCTGCCTCCCAACATGAGCAGCACCGGAGCCTTGATCTGAACACCATCACACAACATTGTTAAGACAATGGGCTCAGATCAGGCCTCTGTAGCTCCTTGTTTCCGTTAAACCAACAGACAGATATACAGTGCATCTACATAGACAGGTGTCGTCTTCCCTAGTATTACGTCAAATCTCGTCTTCTACAGGTTGACTGATGAAAACGTCCCATGTTTAGAAAAGGCTTCTTTTTTTTTTTTTTTTTAAACAGAGATTACTGATGAGACTGTAAGAATGAGATTAAATGATCAGTGTAAACCCTAAAAGCTAAGAGTCAGGATTTCAAGTCATATTCAGGCAGCTTTGTAAAATGCAGGCTTGAAATATATCTGAGATGTCCCTATACCACTCTTCTCAGATCAATTACACCAGATGTACATAAAAAAAAGATGGCTTTGCTACATGCAGCCTTGTGATAAATATTTAGACCGGCTGCACCACAAAAAACTACGACTAAGTCCTGCGTAGAAGATGCACGTCCGATGACATTCACCATCATGTGAAACAAGAAAAACATTGAACCCTACAGTCAATGCATGCATGGCCTACAACACTGCATTGCACACAACTATAACTCTCCATATGTATATGTATATGTATATGTGTGTGTACCCTACTGTATGTATGTGTGTATGTTTTTTTTTGGTTTAACTCCTCCTCAAAAAGAATCAGTGTTCATTCAGGGACCAAAATATTCTCAGACAGCTTAATGAAACGACTGACTGATCCACTAAAGCTTGTGTTTCTTGAATTACCATAACTCATAATAGTTTGTGCTATTGACAACATTCAAATTGTGGCTGAACACTGGGAAGTTGTGCTTTTGTCTGGCAGACCTTCATGACATCTGAAGGAAATAACTAACTTTATTTTTACCAACACATTCTTTCAAACAACAACTCTCTGTTTCTGTGTCTCCCTAGTCTTGCGTTGCTCCCCATCCTGCAGTGGAGCGCCATCATTACCGTAATGGCAGCTTTTTTTCCAGAAAGAGCAACTTCCCAGTGTTCAGCCACACTTTGAATTTTGTCCATCGGTGAGTTACAGTAATTCAAATACCAAAACTTTTTTTGATATGCAGGCAGATGTTCAGATCTTAAAGGGTTACAGGCTTGGTAACCTACTGTGGTAGGCAAGTTAGTTAGCCTCCTTCTGCTTCTGGTGTCAGTACCAGACTGGAAAACCAGATTGCATGTGCTTTGCTGCCACCTACTGTTTTCTCCTACCTGTGGTTACTTATTGTAACCCTAGATTACCGTATTTGAAGCGGTTGTATTGGAGCCATTTTACAACTTTGACTAAATGTGCGGTATTGGTACATCTCTATAAACAGCTTTTGGTGTAACGTCAATAATTAAGACATTTTCATTGTATTTAAAGTTGTGTGTGTCTCTGACCTGGGCAGCGTGTACAATGGGTGACCTTTCTAACATAGCAGCCAGGGCCTCAGCAGTGGGTATCTGGCCATATGAGTACTGGAGCCCCACAGTCGTGTAACGCCTGCAGGGAGTGAGAAAAGGAAAATATTCATGCTATAAAGTGTCATAGAACAGCAACAGATCATGTGTATCATGTGTGGATGAGTTGTCATCTCACCAGTCGACTATATCACTGGTTCCCACCAACGTGGCGGCATTAATGACGGGATTCCTGGCTACACACGCCCTGTAGAACTCTGGGTACTGACCGAGCAGGTGACAGGACAGGAAACCGCCGTGAGAACCACCAAACACAGCCAAGCGGTCGGGGTCAAGGGTGGTGTCGCTCTGCAGAGCAGTGAGAACTGCCCTCTGGAATAAAAGACAGGAAAACGGATCAAATCCTGATGGTATCACGGTATATTACGGTATTTTTTTTTTCATGCAAAATCAGGTTTTCACAAAATTTTCCACTGGTTGAGAGAGGAATTAAAGCAGTAGATTGAATAAGGATCAACTATTTCACTATAATGATGAGTAAATATTGTAGAAAAAACCCACACTAGAGGTAAAACAGGTTTGTCCCCGTGTTAGAACTTCCTGCTGATGTGGAAATGTGGACATTTACACCTCGGAGATTAAAAAAATGTTCTAAAGATGAAATGAAGAGATGGACAATTATGGTTTAATTTATTTTGCCATATTTATTCTTATTTAAACATATTTAAACTGCTATGTCTGTAACGTCAATGGCAGCACGACCGGCTACCGTAATAGTTGTAGTCTGCATGCAACATTTTTTTCTCATTCATAAAAAGCTAAAATCGGGGACATTTCCAGCGACAGCTTTAGCCGGTGGACAGGTCATCAAAAACGGGGACTGTCCCCAGAAGTCTGGTCACCCTAAAAAAAAAACCCCCCAACAACTGACACGGCACCTTTTTTCGGCACAAATCCTCTGGAGAATAAACTGCTTCTGCATTTTTCAAACCTTTCCATCTTCACCAGGCCTCACAGTGACACAGTTGCACCATGTGTGTTTAGAAGCGCTACACTGAAAATGGTCCGGTCTGAAACAGTATAGGAACCGGTATACAGCCCAGCCCTACTTTCTTACATTTCTAGTGTCAACCAGAGCCGCTGATGGACGTACCAACCAACCTAACTCCATCCAGTACACGAGACCCGACAGAAAAAGAGGACGTACCTGAACGTCTTTCACATCCTGGCTCCCGATCCGACCGACCAAGGACAAAATGCTGTCCTGGCCGAACCCCGTGGATCCCCGATAGTTCACTGGATACAGACACAGAAACAGCTATGACACAGATGTATGTGCATGTTATGCTATGTCGGACTTCTTGAGTATGGACAGTAAGGTCAGTACGGTTCTCCATTCTGTCGTTTCTCTCAGTGCAAAACGTGTCTCACCCATGAGCACGGCGAAGCCGAGTTTGGCCAGTCCAGCTATGGTAGAGTTCCATTCTGCAGAGAAATGTGAATGAGGGCCACCTACAGGGGAAACAGAGTATTAAAAACATCATAAGACATTTTAAAATTGTTCCCATCCTGAAGGCGACGATCACAATATCCAAATGAAAACTGACCGTGGATGAAGACGACCATAGGTATTTTGCTTTTACGGAGAGAACAAGACGGTTTAATCAAGACGGCTCCGAAGTCTAAACCGGCTTCATGGGGAAGAGAAAGAGGAACATTAAGAAGAGAGCTCCACCTCAGAGTGGAGCTGAGGTTGACGGAGAGGAGGTCGAAGGCTTACAGTAGAACGTGTTGTCCTCTTCTGGTGAAGGAGTAACATCCAGAACAGTCCAGTGGAAATCGAAGGTGGCGATGGGCGGCTGCAGAGTTTTCCAGATCACAGCCTCGCCTGCAGATGGGAGGATTCCTACTCTCTGCAAGAGACGCAACACAGAGCGCTTTATTAAAACACAGCTGGACCTAAATGGTTTGAAGAATGCGTTAGGAGAAGCACCTAAGCTTCACATATGTTTTGGGCGATACAGAAAAAGAACAAGTGACTGAGGTAAAACTACTAGGAATCATGGTAGATAGTCAAATGTTCTGGAACAAACAAATAGAGATAGAGAAAAGAATGAGCCACGGTCCAATTATTTATTAAACCAGCATTAAACAGCGTGAATCCCTGAAGAAAGTCACATTAAAGCCAGATTTTTACCTTTTTAAGGCTATGGTCTTAAAATTTATTTGCAGTTTTCAATAAACTCCCTACTTTTTGTCACTCCTGCCCCTGGTCATCAAACTTTATAGCTCCTCCCACTGAGTGTTGGTCACTAGTGATGTGCGGATTGATACTGAAATATCAATACTTTCGATACTTCAGTCACTTGCAGTAATATAGGAACACAGTCAAAAGTACCTAAACTATTGAGAGACACAAACCACAACACAGAATACGAGACGTTTATGATGAGGAGGACAGAAGAGGAGAACACAGAGTCAGAACTAAGATGCAAGTTTTCATTTAATAGTAGTTCTTAATATTTTAGCAATTTATTTTACTATTACATTTCTTTTTTTTAGTGTTTGAAACCGCATTTTCACATGTTGTATGATGTTGTGTCCTCTATTTGGTTTGAGTTTAGAATAGATAAATAAATTACTCTGATGTCTTGTATTCTTTATGAGGCTATGATTTGAAATACACTAACACACAGACACATTAGGGTGTATTTACACAAGTATCGGATCGGAGAGGAAATCAGCGCTATCGAACATCAGACTCTTTTATAATTTATTTGTCACCATTTACCTCTGTATATTGTGAACACTTGTGCAATATTTGTTTTTTTTTATGCATCTCACATCTTATTTTATTTTTTATATTACTTTTTATTCTACTTGTATTTGACTGTCACCTTGCAAATGTCACTTTATGGGATTAACAGCAGCAAAACAACTGTTTGCATTTTGAAACTCAAATGTGAATACTTGGCATTTTGTTCAGATATGTATAAGGGGCTTGGGAATATGTTACACACAAACATGTGAATGTGAACACTGTGTATGATGTCTGACCAGAGCAGGAGGCGTGTTGGGGCTCGAGCAGCAGACGACCATCAGGTCTTTCTGGATTGTCAGAAGCTTCCAGCTGCCATAAACCTGGGAAGGATCAGAGAAATCTGCAGAGGAGAGGCAGCAAGACGGAAACAAAAGGGATTAAAGAACGAAACAGAGAAAAGTCTTCGTACATAAATGTTTTACACTGTACACACGCTGGTTTTGTGACAATGCAATCTGCATTTCTATCTACACATTTTATTTTCTGTCACTCCTGTTCCTCGTTGCTGTGTTCCTGCAACTTTTATTTTGAAAATCTGTCTGTCGGTCTTGTCATACCTTCCAGCTCTCTCTTCTGCTCCGGACGAAGATGAGACGACGGAGAATGAGGAAGGGGAGGAGGTGGAGGAGGAAGGGGGAAGTGGAGTTCGGGAGGCAAAGGGGTGAAAGGGGGAGGAGGAGGAGGTGGAAGAAAGGGGGACAGGGGAGTAGAAGAATGAGGAGGTAACAACGGAGGAGGAGGAGGAGGAGGAGGTGGAGGAAGAGGAGGAGGAGGAGGTGGAGGTTGGCAAAAACTAAAATGGGAAGGAGGAGGGGGAAGCAGAGGAGAGGGGGGAGGAGGGAAAAGAAAAAGAGATGAAGAGGAGGACAGAAGAGAGGGAGGAGGAGGAGGAGGCGGAGGAGGAGGAGAGGATGGACTCTTACTATCAGAGAGGGAGGTGACTTTCTTTGATCTTCTGTCGACCATGAATACATCCTAAAATAAAGGAGGGAATAAGTGGATATGATGCCATAATACATTTTTAACAAAGGTGTTTAACAACGATATTGATATTTGTGTGCGTTACCTTCCAGTTCCTGCAGGCGCTGCTGAACACCACCCGCTGACCGTCTGCAGACCAGCAGCTGGACGGCAGAGCTTCATACACACCTGCAAACTCACCTGCAACAGAAAAACATCATCAGCTCATTTAGCATCAAAATAAAAGTTTAGTTCCACCATCTTTCTGATCTGTAAACACTGGAATTAACATGTGACAACTACACCGATCAGGCGTAACGTTATGACCACCTCCCTAATATGGAGCTGTGTGATTTGCACAACCCAGGGTTTTGCACGTTTTATTTTTCCTTGCACAAACTTCTTAGCACAATTCATGCCGCTTTGTTGACGTTATTTATTTAGATTTCTACTTTATTTATCTTATTTATTTTCATCTATACTGTCACTCTATACTTATTTTTCAAAAACGACTTCCTGTTGAAAGATGATGCTTATTTTTTTACAGTTCTTAGGTCCTACTGATCCCAAATATCTTGGAGAAATAAAAAATGCATTGCAAACTAAAGCTCAGGTCTGCGGAGGCTCAAAGCTGTGAGCCAACCAGCACATATTCAGTGACTCACAACACGGTTAAAAACTGCAACCTACCAGCCCGTGGTCTTTTAACAACGTCCAACAGCGTGGATGTTTTCCCACTCTTCAGGTCCAGCTGTGGATAAAAAAAAAACAGTCAAGTGTTAAGAGAAAGAACATTTGTATAAAAACAACACAGTGACAGTGCAGTACCTGCTGCAGACTGAGGCACTGGCTGTGAGGACCGAACACTTCGCCCTGCAGGTAGATCAGCGTGGAGCCGTCCGGACACAGCCTGGGACAGGACACAGAGACGTTGTCCCCAGACAGACGTTCTGGTTTGAAGGGAGGTACATGAGATGGGATCAGGTGAGCAGAGAAAAGAGGGGACGCGAGTTTGTTATATCAGCAAATATTCTCACCACAGTGTCCGTCCAGGTCAAGTCTGAACAAGGCTGACCTGAAACAGAGTTAGGAAAGAAACAAAAAGAGTTACAACTTACAATAAACAAACTATACACTCATTGGCCGCCATATTGGGTAACCCTTGCCAGTAAACCTAATGGGGTGGCCAACGAGTGTATAGACCCTTTGTATATACTGGGTAATTCAAAATTTCAACCCTAGAGCACAAATCACCGACAAGTTTCAACATAATTTCTGCTGTTTTCATTTTCCTCTTGAGTTCCTGTTGCCCCATTTCAGCATTTATATTGTTGCCTTTTTTCATGGTCCATGAAAGCTGACTCATAAAATAATAAAGCAACTCTCTAACCTGCGGTTGGAGCAGAACTTCAGTCCGAGTCTGAAAGGTTCGTGATACCAGCCGACAAAAAAAACTGAGCGGCCGTCGGGAGCCCACAGAGCCTGCAGAAGAAACACAACATGTTACACAAAGAAATCCAAGAGTGCGCCCTACTGTATTTGTATTTTTTACTAATATTAAAGATACATCAACTCAAGAAATCTGCACTCATGTATAATTAAAGGTACAGACTTCAAATCCACCACACTACATCATCAAAATATACTAAATTTATCACCATGTAATTCTGTGCATTCTGTGAGCTGCAGATATGTATAGCCTGTATAAAAACAGGCTGCAACTCAGCACCATCAATAGCATTTAATAGTACTCTCTCTGTTACCACATAACATTTGGTGAAATTGTTCATTGACTGCTGTCCAAAGATATGGACCGTTCCTTCCCTTTTCATATGAGTGTGCATTGCATTAGTAGTTTTGTTGTTTTGCATGTGACACTAACATGGGTTTCATCTTTTCGGTCAACCAGTCGGATGCCAGTAGCTTCTTACAAATTCAAGCTAATAATCCTACTTCTGTAGAAGAATAACAATAATAAAACCCAGGAAATTGACTTTAAAGGGATACACCACCATTTTGTGAAATTTAGTCACTCATTGTATTCCCCAGAGCTGGATAAGTGAGACATAGTGTTTTTGGTCCCGGCATTGTCGTAATCTGGCAGCACACCTTGTAGCTTAAGCTTAGCATAGGTGCTGTATTGTAGTGTTGACAATTAGCCAGTCGTTCACAAAAGTGATAGATAAACTCAAGAATTTTCCTAATTACTTCTTGTGACCTGCACATTTGCATTAAGTAAAAATATCACTTTCGTGAGCCTTTAGCTTAGTGCCTATGCTAAGCTAAAGCTAACAGCTGCACTGCCAAATTAGGCGATGCCTGGACCATCTCTTTTGGGAGATGAATTACACTCAAAATAACAGTAACTATACAACTGCATACAAAATAAAAACAATAAATAGAGGATGCACAATGTGCAACATCTAAAATAACTACGAATTTAGCATATGTGCATTTTTAACACAATATTGAAATTTCATTTTCTAATATCATGATTATCGTTATACCGAGACAGCCCTACTTCACACTCACCGGTCCAAAATTATCCTTCAGTGTCAGATGCTGAAGGTGTAAGGTTCTCTATCCTCACCTGTCCAGGAGAGACATCGGGCGGCGAACCCTGCAACACCCTGACTGAACCGTTGTGCAAATCCACCACACAAAGAACAGGGACGCTTTTATCGGTCAGACCCTCTCCCCAGTCGTCGCAGTACAAACTCCTGTCCTGTTTGGGATCAATAATAACACACACAACAGGACTTTAAGACATGAACACTATTCGTTTCCTGCACAGTTAAGGAATCAGCATCAAAGTAACTTAGATTCTGTGGGAGTTTGTGTTCTTCTTTGTACCTTCCTGCAATATTCTGCTCCGTCATGTGTTTCTTCTGTGTTCTTCTTCTCAGCTACATACAGTAACTTGTTCTCACCCTCCAACCACGACAAGCAGCCAAAGTGTGCTGGAAACACGGACACATCAACAATAAGCGTTATCGTGCTGTAGGTCATGTTGATGTGACGCTTGATTATTTTGAAAACTGAAAATTGTGCATCAAGAAAATATGCATCCATCTCACCGTCTTCATACACTCTGCCATGCTGGTTGAAGACAGTCAGGTTGAGGCATTTTCTGAGGCCGTGCCGGTCCCATATCTGGGTTACAGGAACCACAATTTGTGAAAATGTTCAAAGAGCAACGATAAATCGGTATTGCAGGCTGTTAATTTTACCTCTAAGAGCTGGTGGCCGCAGGTCTCCCTGATCACGGCCTTCTGCATCCGAAAGGGAGACACTGTACTCAACAACCTGGGGAGGAGAAATAAATAGTTCTTCAAAAATTGCCACTAGACTTCTTCTTTTTTAAAAACTAAATTATGTTACAACTCACTCTCCAGTCACAGGTACACATGACCCTGGTGAGAGGACACCAGTGATGGTCTTGTAGCTGTTGCCGTCTATGAACAGCCTCCACTGCTGCATGTAGCGGTGTCTGGAGCCTCGGACTGGATCGTTCTGACTCCACTCTGAATGTGGACGCAGTTTTTAGGTTTAGCTTAATGAAAAAGAGACGCTACAGAATCTAAAATATGTCGCATCATTACATATCAGACTGACGTGGCTCCCCTGATTACCCCATTATAACTCACACATTACTAAAATGTGATGATTTTGCAAACAAATATGGGTAATGTTCAAGAAATAAAAAATAAAATAATGTTTTAAAGAAGTATCAAAAAGCCATTAACGGTGGCTCTGCTACAGACGCAATGCATGATGGGATATCCACCACCATTGGATGCTCACTGCTTTAAGGGAAATTTTGAGTGCCCTATGTAGGGCATAGTATTTGATCACTAAGGTTTCGGACACAACATGGCCTAACACCTATACAGGGGTAAGAGGACGATTTCGGACACAGTCATTGTCTCCATTTTTAGCAGAATTCAGGAACAGGAAGTTATTTGACAGACAGCTGATATGGGGCAGGTATGCATGTTGGAAAATCATATATTTAGGGAATTACAAAAAATAAACGTATGTTCTGAAAGTTGGTGCTACATTCACTGCCACTCTATGATCAGCTCAGTTATGTGAGAGCATCAGCAACTCAGAGAACCAGGGTTACTTAACCTTAGCTTACCTGGTTACCAAACATCTTTACTTTTACAGATCTTACAAAGTGCTTGAAATTCCTACAACGCTTGTAGTATATGGAACAACTTTATTAGATCCACAGGTGGCACTCATAATCACACAGCTACACTAACACTGATATTGCCTTGGCCTCAAAAGTACAGTATCGGTCAAGTTCTAATTATAATGTTTCTACTATGTCTCATAAAAATGTTTTAAACTAAATACTAAATCCATGCATTTAAACCTCTACTCTACTTCATTCAGTATTAAGTAGCGGCCGTTGTAAAGAGGACATGACATGAGCGTTCCTTGCTGAACCCAAAATCCAATCAGCAGCCTGATCCTTTCTTAAACCCTAAAGAGAAGATCACACTGAGTGTCTCGAACCAGCAGGTTGTTTATTCTGGGTGGCTGAAATGTAAGCAAGGAGCCCTTTTTACATACAGTCCCTGGCAACCTTATTAGGTACACCTCTTCAACTGCTTGTTGAATATCTTATCAGCCAATCAGACGGCAGAGGCTGCGGCACTAGGCAGATACAGTCAACATGATCTAGTGAAGCTCAAATCGAGCATTAGAATGGAGTAGAAATGTGATTTTCGTGATTGTTGGTCTGATCACAAACTGCTGATCTACTGGGATTTTGTCCACCATCTCTCAGGTTCACAGAGAAAGGCTTGAAGCTGAGGAAAATATCCAGGGAGCAGCAGAGATGATGTTGATGCCCGAGGTCTGAGTTTAACGGTCAGACTAGTTGGAGCTGATAGAAAGGCAACAGTAACTGAAACATCTGCATGTGACAACTGAGATAAACAGAAGAGCATCTCTGAACACGTTGAGCCTTGAAGAAAATCGTGTACAGCAGCAGAAGCTAAGAAAAGGAAACTAAAGCTACATTTTTCAAAGTGTCACTGAAACCGGAGGGATGTGGTGGAACGAGAGATTCTCAACATTGGAAGTCACTATGGACCAAACTCTCCTAGGAATGTTTCCTGCGCCTTGTTGAATCTACGCCACCAAGACTTAACACAGTTGTGTGTAACCAATAAAGCGTCCAGAGTGTAGACTGATCAAGAATAACTATATGACCACCTTCCTAATATTGTGTAGGTCCTCAAAAATGTTGTGACTCATCAGAGAATGGACAAGGACCTTCTGAGCGTGTCCTGTGGATCATCCCACAGACACTTAATCAGTTTGGAATCTCGTGAATTTGTAGACCAGGTCAACATGCTTTTCATGCTTTTTTTGGGGGGGTGGGTGGGTCTGGTCTGGTCTGGTCTAGGTGGGTGGTTCATGTCTAAGTGACATCCACACAAATGAACGCCAGGTCCAAAAGTTTCCCATCAGAACAATGAATTGCCACAAGATGGTATAATAATATTATTTACATCTCCTGTCAGTGGTTATAATGTTGTGGCTGATCCGTGTATGTGTGTCTTGTCTTACTCGTTTAAAATTTGAGGAACCACTAGTTCCTCAAACCCCAAACTCAAACTCAAAAGACCTGAACTCTTGCACGGGGACATCTGACTCCCAATGTGCAGCACCTCCGCAGTTCAATCACATTCAGGCTTCTTAAATGACTTTGAAAATTATCCTAACAACATCTGCTGCACAGTTTCTGTTTCTAAAAGCAACCTGGTTGTATAAAAGACATTACTCACGAGTGCACAGGTTTGTGTGTGTGTGTGTTTGTGTGCGTGCGTGCAGCTGGCTCACCCGCTGTCACCGTTAAGACCTGGGCATCTGGGAGCAGCTCCTCACTCACACTCGCGGACACCGGTGTGGAGTGGGTGCTGAGCTCCGAGTGCAGCCCGCTGATTTGTCTGGGCTCCATCGGAGTCCTCTGCTGCGGCTCACTTTCACCGCATTCACAGCACAAACCCCGGAAGCAAGAAGCATGCACGGCCGTGGCACCCCGTCCGCTTTGCCGCGCAAAAATGTATTTTATTATTATTATTTTTTTTTTTAAAAAAAGCCTCAGTTTTCTGTAGTTCGGCTCATGGCTTTATCCACATAACTTCCTCTGTGTCCATACACTCTCCTTTGTACCCAATTACACACTTGAAAACAGTTCTCTTGTCTGAAATGGACTTAAGACTCCATGTTGAATACAGGAGGAGAGCCACGCCCACTTTAAGTAAAGCACTCCATGATTGGCTGTTGGCTAAAGGAACGCCCACTTTTCTTCTTCTCTACATTGCATGCTTTGCAGATTGGCTCACTCGCCACTTCATTAGGGACACTAGCCCTGCATTGAATTTCCTTTCATGGTAACTACTGGGACGTGCTGCACATGCTTGTTGTTTTAATTCGTTCATTTGTAATTCATTTTATTTATGAAATTTAATTAATTTAATAGTAATTCATTTTATTATTCTCGTAAATATTTTGTATATATGTTTTTTTCTATTATTTTAGATTATGAATAGTATGCTCAGTGCACACTATGCACACTGAGTACACAGTGTACACTGCAGCAACAGTGTCCCAGTTTGGGATAATACACCATCCATCTATCATCTATCTATGATCGTTATAATCTTCAGTTTATATTAAACTCCATCACAAAGGTGGTAGTTCAACAGGATGATCATAAAATAAATAAATAAAAAGGAAATTATTATGCCAGAAGATGCATAAAGAGCAAATTACAGTAAACAGAGCACGTTTACGATACACATTCATATTTAAGAGTAAGAAATGCAAGCAAATTTGATATAAATAAAGTGCTTTCTGAGGATATAGTTTGCAATGCTGTTAAACTGAAAACAAAAGGGTTTCTCTTATTTAGCCCTCTGACATAAACGTGGCTGCCAAAAATAATAGGTACATATGTGAGTACAATGCAATAGTGCAAAAAAGTGCAAAATGGAAACACAGACTAATCAACAGCTCTCTGTAATTATACTACTAACTTTTAACTACTGCTGAATACCTGAAGCTCCATGAAGATTCAGTGCGGGGTTGATTTGGGGAGTGTAGTTGCGGAAACTGACCACAGAGGGGCAGCAGAGATTGATTCACTGTGTTCACATTTTAGTTTAGCTTTTACTTTTGGACCATGACACCAAGATTCCTTTATTTATTCATTTTTAATGACTCTGCATTGCCATCATTGCAGCAACGTAAGGCATGTTGGTTTCTTATTGTGACTGTCATACATTCCAGCTGCATGGTTGAATCTAAAACATCAAACACGCAGTGATAGAAAGACCAGTCTGGTGCGCATCAAAACAGCAATAATGAGCTGTTTTCTTCCAATCTAAGATAAGATTAGATTCACTGCATCTTATTTGCATCTACTAACTGAAAAAAAGAGTTAAAAAGAGCCAAAAAGAAGAGGGCAAATTCTCTTTTATTTCATTTTTTCCTTCTTTTGTCCATGCGCCTGAAAACCAGATGCACTGATGAGACAGTTTGGTGGGGCTTGACACTTTTCATTTATCGAGTGAAAGCTGCTAAAATGTTTTCACTGTTTGTCTCATTTATTTAATATTATCAAAAGCTCTGAAACATGGGATCTTACAGCTTGTCAATCGGGAAACAATGAATTTTATTTGCCAGCTTGACTACAATAAAAACCAAGAAACGCCCCCAAACCTGTCTGATCAGCAGCTCTGATTAGTGACCTGCACATATTTATGTAGAACTCATCAGATCGGAAAAGCATTGAAATGCAACCATCATTTCATACACATATAACCATAAACCCATAAAATGTCCAGTATATCTGTAACACATACATGTATGATGAGCGCATAACCGACCAAACCACCTTTAAAAACACAAACTTGTTCTCGTCGTCTTTTTTCCCTTAATTGTAAACAGTATTTTTAAATTCCTTAAAAACCCAGCACTACTACTCGCTTAATAAATTAGAAAGTAAAATACAATTATTCACCAGAAATGGTTAAAATTAAATTTTCCTTTCAAAAAAAAATTAAAAAATAAAATAAAATGCGAATACAAAGATGACAATACTAATTCTTTGATTTCATTGGTTTAATTAGGCATCCTCTGTATATTTAAGTGTTTCGTTACATGGTTAAATTAAATTAAAACACACCCTCACGCAAACACCACACACGTTTTATTTATTCTTTGCTTTTAGGTTGCATTGCTTGTAAAAGTCCGTTTGTGGTTTGGCAGCTGGAGAAGCCACTCAGGACAGAGGACGACTGAATAGTTCCACGTTGTGTTGTTCTTTTGTTATTTTTTAACAGATGCTTATTCTCAAACACAGAACACTGAAAAGTCCTGTGCTGCGTCCAGTGAAAAACATCTGGAATTTAGAAATAAAAAGACCTGGGCAGCTGCATCATGAAGACTACCATCAGCACCGAGGAGAGCTGCACAGATCGGAAATGTCAGAGACACGACTCGTTCTCCGGATTTTCAATGATAGTAAAATGTATCTAAACGTCTTATTATACGCACCATTTTATTCCTACATCTTATTTAACTGTTGTGTTTTTTTTTCTTTTTTAAAAAAGCAAACACCTGCTAGAGAGAACATTACAACTGGTCCTCAGCAGGTTCTTGCCTCAGAGCTAGAATTAACATCGGCCACCTTGAATGTGGACACGTAAATTGCACATGAAGAGCACGAGTGAAAAAATCCCTGTTTGTTGAGTCTGTGTGTCAAGTTGAAGGCATCGTGTTGTGTCCATCTCAGCAGAGCTGGAGGACGTCCTCTCCCACGCCGTCCCGGCCGCTTCTCTCACATGACGTCGGCGCGTTTGTCCCTGACTTTGCTCCTCTGCTTAGTTCTGGCTTTGAACGCGGCCGAGTTGAAAAGATGCTGTTGGAGAAAGAGGTAAGAGGATTTATGACCCCCAGGACGTAAAAGCAGCCAAAATGTGTGACGATTTCCCAAATAAATCAGACTCTGAGTCATTTTGATGAATGTTAGTATAAGAAAACAAACACAATGCCTTTTAGAAATTTGTTAGCTTTGGAGCTGGAAAAAAGCCTACACAATGTTTGTGCCTCTGGCTCCCCACGATTATTCATTTATTTTATTTATTTATTTTATTTTATTTTATATGATTCAGCTAAGATCTGCCAGGCCAAGCAAATCGTTTGGGTGGGCTTTATGTAGACCAGAAGAATCATCCATGTCATCTGAGCACCATGGAGTTAAAATAGTTTACAACTAAATGGTTGCAAGAGAAAGATGACTGAAGTCGACAATAGCCCTCGTTCTAAAAGATGAACAGTTGACAGAGATTGAGGTGTTAGTTGAGAATGCTATAATCTCTTAATGGCCACACTGGTGTGGGACATTTCTACTTGTGTCAGTCTGACTCGCCCTGTAAAAACCCAAACTTTAATCGCCACTGTGACTTTTTTGCTGGTCAGGTTAGTGTATTACCTCTAATAGTGGCCGGGGCCTTTATTTACTCAGCCGCCCAGAATACCTGGCCACTATTGGAGGCAGGCTTTTATTAGACGGAGGCCTTTATTTCTAATTCCCTTTGTTTCATACCGAGTCACCCCCAGCTATTAATTCAAAACCAGTCACTATTAGAGGAAATACGGTAATTTTTGTTTCCACTTCCTTGTTCCAAAATTTCATGTAATACAAGTCATACAAATGTTTGTATCCGTGAACCTCCTCAGTTAACCTCTACTCCATGTGTTCCATCTTTATTGATTCAAAACAATCAATTCAACAAAGGCAGAGATGGAGAAGTAATGGTATGTATTTAAAAATCCATCAAAGAAGTTTATGAAATGATATTGGATCTTTCAAGTAAAGATGGATATGAATTGGATTTTATTTATTTATTTTATTTTTTAGTAGAAAACTTGATATACTTTACCTTCTCAAAACGTGAGATCTTGTTGACTCTGACTGTAGCGTCCAGGATGAGAGGGGCACCGAGGCCGAAGATGTCTCTCAGTAGTGGGTTGAACTGTAAAAACAAATGTCATGCACAAACATTTACAACGTGAACTGTAGATGTCATGCTATGCATTGCTTCAAAATCTTTATTTTATTTAGCCTTTATTTAACCAGCAAAAGTCCCACTGAGATCCAAAACACAAATTAACTGGAAAACAATTCACACATATCATTTGATGATTTTGCTAAAAGAAGAAAACACGAGTTAAATCAGCCTCTCAGACCGTCAACATGGATTTAAAAACATCAAATGAGACCCACTCCTCAAGTTTTAGATCATTTTGCAACATATTTCAGGAGCTGAACCACTGAAAAACCATTTTAGCTTTTTCTGTTCTAAAATGACCCACTAGTTAAAGTCTACCAAAAAATATCATTCAGACGAAGCCTCCCGAGAACCTATAGCATTTCCACACATTTCACTGTTCATTTGGCATCAAGGCCAAGCAAACGCATTGGAATTAGCCCACACATATGCGGTGCATGTGTAGGTGTGCTCATTGTGTGGTGCCATCAACACAAGTGACATCTTTCCTCCACGGGGCCGGATGATGAAATGTGCAAAAGCAGTAATCGTAAAACAACATAACGATAAGGAGCTTAAAACCCTCATCAGTATCACCTGTAGATGGTGTCTGACTCCAGACTCGAGAATCTCCTTGAAGGCGTCGTAGATCCTCCTCTTCCCCCAGCTGTCGATGTAAACACTCTCCACTCCAAACCTGATCCTCTCCTCTGTGAAGTCCTCGTTCTGCGCGAGAGAGACAAATATCATTTATTCACATGTGAACAAAACGCATCACAAACCAGTTAAACCGGTGGAACTATAAACCGACGTACCTCTATGTAATGCAGCACCTCTCTGAAGATGGAGCGCTGTTTCCTCCTGTCGTTCTTGGCTCTGTGCTTGTTTCCGTCCGTGGCTAAACTCTTCAGGGATTCGCACAGACTTTCATTGTCCTCCACGTCAAACTCCTGTGGAACACGAACACGCTATTGACAAAGCTGCAGACACTGCACTTACTTAAAAGGTGCATGTATTCCTGTCAGGAAACTGCCTCTCTGGACATTACATGCTTTACATTTCATCAGTGACATCTATATTAATACTGTATATTAGATTTTCATTCCATCCCTTTTTGCACTATTCAACTCAGGGGGACTTTATGTAAACGGTCATGTGCCGTGTCATGATTTTCTTTTTAGTCTATTCTAGTTTTAAAATAGCATCAGTTTCCTCTGGTATAGTTGTTTAGAGTTTCATCCTACAGCAAGATAATGATCCTAAACTTTAGTCCAAGCTCTACCAGAACTACCTCAGGATAAAAACAACACGGAAAGCTTGAAAACATGGAGTGGACCATGGCCCAGTCTCTAGACTTTAACCCCACGGAGCTGCTTTGTGATGAACTGGACAGAAGAGTGAAAGCAAAGCTCCCTCCCAGAAATGTGTGTCACATTTCTGGGAACCACATACCAATAACGTGACACACATTTCTGGAAACTGCTGCAACAAAACTGTGAAGAACGCTCTGAAAAATATCTGATTTCCATATTAGAAAGAAAGAAAGAAAGAATGTCACAATCGTGTTCACATGTTAGATCAGCCAAAGATGGTAACTGTGACAAGTCCAAAGTTTAGAATATATTTAGGGTTATATATTGATTCCATGATTTTTTTTTAACTTCAGCTGTTTATTTGGTCTATGCTTTTATTTCAGAGTAAATGAGACATTAAACTGCATAAAAAAAGAAACAAGTGTTCTAAAACATTTGACCGGCAGTGTGTGTATGTGCATTTATGTACATTAAGTTGCTGCACTGTCTGTAGGTCTTTGAGGAATGTAATTTCAAACCTGTATATGTGTTGCAGATGTCAATAAAGTTGACTTTGGATAAGCAGCATTCGCGTTTTGTGTGTAAAAGTGTATTCACCTCTAGTCGTGCTAACTCCACCAGCAGAGCGATGGTCTCTCCCACTGCGATCCTGTAGTTGACATCGGCGCTCTCAAGACACGCCTGCAGTTTAGGGAGGTGACTGCAGGAAGGACGAGGACCAGAGACAGAATCACTGTTAGTTACACTCTCAGAAACATGTTCAGACCTGGTGGTAACGTGTGTCCGGAGACGGCTCTGATTACTACCCACAGAGGACACGATCTGAGATCTGATCACCATGACGACGATTAGAGGCGGTCTGGGCCGTTTGAGGACACATGCCTTTAGTAGTGTGAACACATAATGCCTCCTGGGTCGCATCGACTGATCACCCACTCAGCTGATGTCCTCTTTCATCGTTCAGAACAACAAAACACCCAACCGCTTTTATAAGTGATTATTAGCAGAGGGAGCCTTTTAAAATCACTTAGCAGCTGTTAAATAGCTAAATAATAAATACATCTAAACATGAACTGGCAAATTAAATTACAAAATAGAAGTTCATTTAAAACAAAAGCATATTGGTATGTGGGTAATTAATGATTTTATCATGATGATGTATCAGTCAAAGGTTTAGACACATTTTCTCCTTCAATGGCTTCTTTACTTTTATAATTTTCTTCATTGTACATTTATACTGAAGACATCACAACTATATAGAAACTAGGTAAACCCAGATCAAAGTTTTTTGGCATCAAAGTGAAGTCAAAGCAAGTAGAGCTCCCCCTGGTGACTGGCTGCAGTACAGCTCATAAGCTCCACCTCCTCGGTTCAGTAATTTTTTGTAGTAAATATAATGTTGATGTGTGTCCATATTTATATACAGTCTATGCATCCAGCTCATGTGGTTTAACCCGACGGACTGATGTGAAGGACACACTGGACCAAAGTTTCTGGATCCTAACCGTGTTAGTTTAGACCGGTCTTAAGTCGATTTCTGAGCTTGGAGTGCGTTTCACTCACAGGTCGAGCAGCACAGACAGTCTGGAAGCGGGACAGAGGGTGACCAGCAGCGACCAGGCCTGCAGGGCTGCAGTGTGGAGGCCTGGAGTTCCTGGTTTGGGTGTGGGCAGCGCTCCTTCACGGTTTGGATAGGAAGACATGAAGACGTTCTCCAAAAGGGCCAGCGACTTAACCAAGTCCTGAGAAGGTTCAGTGGTGATGTGAGGAGTTAAAAAAAAAAAAAAAAATCGAATAGTTTTTAGAGACACTGTATTTACAATTGTTAAGCACATAATGTAATAATGTAATACTCCACAACTAATACTACAGAAATGATCCTGTCTGGGTGATATCAGTTAATACGCTGATACATTATCTAGTATACTGTGAAGAACTGAGTAGTAAATTGTTCTCACCTCTCCCTCTTCAGCCGTCGAAACATAGCAGCACATCCCCAAAGCCCGAGCACACTGATGACACACAGATGAGAGGAAAAAGTCAATTTTTTTTTCTTTGTCTGACTGAAAGTAAAAAATAGAAATACTTGGAACTGTCTTTACATGAGATTTTTTTGTTTTGTTTTACTTGCAGGGTTCTATTTTTTGTATAATTTATGGTTTCAACTATTTCATCATGATTCTTTTTTTTTGACAAATGCTTCAAGTAAAAGACAAACTGTAGTCTAAAATAAACCTGAAACATTACATGTCCACATTAATGTAAGGGAAGGATTTCTGATCCTCAATGTTTGGATGAATCGGAGGTTTTTTTTGGATGAATCGTTGTTCCCCTGCAGCTGTTTCTGTCTCTGACTTCAGCCCACAAGACTCGTTTCTGATGCAGTCGTTTCGTTTCCATTTTCTGCTCTTTTCTGGGAGTTAAAGATAATCCCGAATCCGAACATCGGAGGGGGATTTCTGACACTACTCACACTCTGGCGAGCTGCCATGTTGGCGGTGCTGTCAGTCAGGATGTCGGTGAGGATGGGACGAAGCATCTTGAAGCCCTCCTCCGCCTCGTCTCCGCCCCCCAGCTGGATGCAGAGCAGGGAGAAGACTGTGGCTGCTGCCGCCTGCTCCTCTCCACCGCCTGGATGCAAGAAAAAGAAGAAAAAGAGATTGGTTATAATTTATAGTGGGCATGCACATGAGTTGAGAGTAATCTATGTGAATTTTAGGGACGTCTGGACAAAGTCTTTTGTATTTGTGGCCCTAAATAGAAACCAAAGTTGCACTTGCGCTGTTCAAAATATTCTACATTTCTGCATAAAATTTGTATTTGTTTATTCAGGAAAATGAGCCAATATTACACATCTGTGAGGTGCACAACTTACAGAACATGTTTTCCCAAACAATCTAACGAGAGCCACGTTTCGTTCAGTGTCACATTTGTCGCAATCTGATTTTCACTACACATGTTCGTGAGAGTGTATGATGACACGGACAAAGGAGCTTTCTGAGGAGCTCAGACAAAGAGTTGTTGTTGCTCATCAGGCTGGAAAAGGTTACAAAATCATCTCCGAACAGTTTGAAATGCACAAATCCCCACTCAGACAGACTGAGAAGAAACGGCGATTTGGATTTGAACTTCAGACGTCGTCTGTTCACGGGCTAAATCTTAAGAAACTGGGTCAAGCAGAAAGACAACGACCCCGATCTCACCGGCCGCTCTGTAAAAGAATGGTTCAATCAGAGGACGTCCAGCGTTTAATCCAGTAGAAATGTTGTGGAGGGACCTGAAGCGAAGAGTTCATGTGAGGAAACCTGCCAGCGTCTCAGGATTGAAGTGGTTCTGTAATGAGGCTAAAATCCCCCCCGGGGACGATTGACCAGCAGTTAGGATCATTTAGTTGCTGAACAAAGGTTCAGTTACTTTGGCAACTTGCATTTATGTGATATTTTAATTTATGATATACACATTTGTCATGTTACACAGAGAATCCTTTAAATGTCTGAAATGGGGCTATTTAAAGCTTTTAACAAATAATTAACAGACAAGATATTGGCCTGATATCCTGAACATACATCAACATATAAACAGACATAATAGACAAACAATAGAAAATCCCAGTATTGTGATTATATTTGATTCGTTGGTACAGTCACATTAACAGATCTAATGTGTGTTTTATGAAGTTGGAGATGGATTTCGATACATTTCATTTCTCATCAAACTAACTCCAGATCCCAGTGATTTTGTTTTTGTTCCTGGTGGTTTAAGTGTGAATAGGAAGGAAGACTGAGGAAGAATGAGATGAGATTTTAAATGAGTTGGAATTGTGTTATGATATTGCAGTAATGTAAGTGAGGCTCAAACAAGGTTTTATTATAGGGTGATTTAAGTCAACTGATGTTTTGAGTCATTTTTATGCAGAAATGCATAAAAAAACTATTTTAAGTCGCACTGTCTGATAAGATATTAAGCTTTGTGAGTTTTATAGTGTTTGTTACTGCGTATATGCTTACAATGACGTGAATTGATATGTGTTTGTTTATATGGACTAAAATAAAAAAGCTTGATCACGACATCTCTAGTGATTTTATACAAAATGTGCATCACACACACATAAACCTGTAGCGCATCACCTTTTTTAAGGCTCCTTTCCAAGCAGTCGCTGACAGTGAGGCGTCTCTCGGTCATGAAGTCGTACAGTAATCTGGAGGAGAAGGCCTGTCGCAGTGACTCCAGGGCTGCTAGACGAGTCTTCGCACTGAGACGAGACATAGAGGGGGAAATGTAACGGATATTCTTCTCTCTAATTAAAACAAAATAAAGTAAATAACTCACCTCTTGTCCATCAGGTTGTCTATGCACTGCTTGAGTTTGTCTTCTGTTTCCTCCTGGGCCGTCTGCTCATCCACCTGCTCGCCTCCTGTTTGGAAAACACACCATAGACATAATGCATATTAAATATGGTTCATTTCAGCCTTTTTGCAAAAAGAAACAACAACAGCTATTTAGGACAAAGTAAACTGAATGCTGTTTGTGAACATTTTGGAGCTCATGCACGGTCCTGGTCTCTTTTGAAAGCCAAGACTCTGAAGTTTCTATTACAAAAGTCAGAATCACTCTAAGTGGTATTGCTCTTGAGTAATCAAAGTTGGCACATAGTTTAAAAAAAAAAAAAAAAAAGAAGTTGACCCAGCAGCATATATGACCCAGCAGCATGTTAAAGGGTTGATAGTTTAATGCTTTAGTTGCCATTACTTCCCTGCATGTTACAGCTCAGCTGTTGAATCAATGAACCAAAACTAACTTCAGTCAATCGAGAAAATAATTGTCCTGATCCAAATTATATGAATATGCTCATTTAAAAAGGCGTGAATACTATCAAAGCTGTGTTTCCGTACGAACCTGTGCCCTCTTCCAGCACCGAGGTGCCCTCGCTGGCGCTGCTGTAGTGGCTGATAACATCAGACATCAGCTCGTCATCGCTGGCGGCCGACTCTCCCTTCAACCCGTTTTTAGCACCTGCAGAAAAAAAAGCAGAAACGCAGAAAGAGTGAGGCAACGGGAAGAAAAGAATAAGGAAGTAGAGTTTCATGTACGTGGGAAGAAAGGAGCAAGTGACGTGTGCGAGGTGTATTTACATGCTTCGTTTTGTTTGCTCTCGTGAAAAATTAAACGCTCAGGCCGTTGTGAGAATGAAAGCAAAAACTGGAACGAGCCAGCAGAAATAAAAAGCCCGAGTGGTGTTATCGTGGTGCCCGCCATAGTTATCTCCACCAATTTGCTGCGACTGAGAGAAACGATAACCTCGACACCAGTAGATATCAGGGCGAAGCCAGAGTGCGAATATCTTTGAAAGGTGGAGGAAATAACAGGAAACGCACAGGAAACATGTCATTTTTATCTGCATGTAAAAGGAAAAAAAATATTCTTTTTGTTAGACTTGTATCAGATTCTTTTATTAATTTCTATAAAATGATAAAGAAGTGAAAAACATAACCAGACTTTACAGGTTTTAATAAGGTTAACTGCTTCCTGTCCTCAGCTGCTTGTCTTTGTCAGTACCTGTAAAACAACAGAGTTCTTCTTTTCGACTGACGCACACAAACACACTCATACCCACACAGAAACGTACAGTAAACACCGATGTGTCATTTACAAACTGGAGCAAGGACATGACTCCGTCCATCCATTTTCACCCACTTATCCAACGTCAAGTCACGACTTAAGTTAACGGGTTAATGAAAAGTCCTTCAACCACTTATTATAAACGGAGTCACACTCGTAGTTTGGGAGATCAGGTTATCAAAGCAGCAGTAACGCCGTGGAAATTCAAGATTTACAGATCTGCAGATCTATATAGGCTGCACACATGGAAACGCTAGGGGCCGTTTAGGGATTTATCCTCTATGGGTTTGAAAAATTAGCTCCATCCATTTGGATGAAACAACGATGCAACAAAAAACTTTGGCATATTGTCCTGAACCCGTCTCCATGTGGACTGTGCCTGGATTAAAAAACTGAGGCCGCTCGCAGCGATGGTTGAGTCACCGCGTATTTGGACATTTTGCCTGTGGTAATTGTCGGTGGTCAGAGCTTTGGTGTCGTTCTAAACTCTCCAGTTCATTTACAAGTTATAAGCAGTTTGTCTCTCCCTCCACATACAGACACATAAAAACTAAATGACGTAGATGCAGTGTTCACCGTGCACTTTTATACAAATAACCTCACTAAATTGCAACCATTATCTTTTACTGTCACGGTCGCCCACACGCACCGAAGCTAATTTCCTCTGGGATAATAATCAGGACAAAACTACAGGAAACACCGGATGACGGAAGGATTTTCCATTAGGTAAAGCGCCATCATCTTTCAGGCTTTTTATTAGCAGCAGGTGCTGTTTCTACACGCGCCACGTGTGAATAAGGGTAAGAGCCAGGCAGGCAAAGCTAAGCTAACCCTCAGGTTCCTGCTGCCTCAGGACTTTCTACTGTTGCTAGGATTACTGAAGACCACAGCGGCCATTCACTTATTCATTCACCCCCTGCGCACCATCCAGAATAGTCAGACTATTTGTGTCCAGGTCAGCCAGGACAGCCCGAGGTGGCCCAGAGGCCACGCACGCGGCAGCGACGCAAAATGGAGAATCGAGTCGTGATTTACTTTGGGTTGCAGCTGGGTTCAGGTTAGCGTGATACCCGAGGCGGGAACTCAAAGGCAACCAGAGGAAAAACAAGGTCCGGGACCAAATACGAGCTCCGGATGTGTAAACTGAACCAAAGTTCAGTCGCATAGCTGGACCAAATCCAGTTCTGGAGTCATTGTTGTCCGATTTTCAATTTTCCATTCAACACTGTCGAAAGTGGAGCGTTCAGGTTTGGGTGTGTCAGGAAAAAACATAAATAACACCACATTCCTGCTGTAGGCAACCATGATATAAAGGCTCCTCTCTTTTCTTCTGAAAGCGTTGCTTGGACGCGTCTCTTCATCTCCTGATGAAGCCTCACACTGGCGTTCCTATAATTAGCTCCCTTTACACGTACATTAAATTACATCAGGCTGCCTGGTGTAAAACTGGATGTGCAAGTGCTGAGCTGGTAATACAGGTAATGCTTCTAATCTGACTTAGAACTCACATTTTGGGAAATGTCACCACACAGAAACAGACTTCCAGTTCCTTTAAATAACATACAACATGATGATAACTTGAGGTTCTTTAATATGACTCTAACGATACTGTAGGTAACACATAGATGTCGGCACCAACGGGCGCTCAAGTCTGCAGCTTTTTTTGCAGAGTGACGGTGCTGAATCGCCACTGAAGCCTGTAAGTGACAGAGATCACTGATTGGATGTTGAGCGAACCACAGAACAAGAAGAAACAAAAGATGAGAAATTGCAAATGACGATATCAAGGCGGCTCAGCGCGCTCTTGTCATTTTTGCAGCTTCACCTCATCAGAATAGAGAAATACGCGAAGCTCAGCTGCACAATTCAAGACAGACCGTTGGTAATTCAACCGTTCTTTCTCCTAGTTTTCTTTTTAATTGATAAATACAGACCGCTGCCACCTGCAGGAACAGAGAGATATTTCCTCTCGTGCATGCAAACGAACACCGTCGGCCGCAGTCTTTGCAAAGGGCTCAAGTTTCTAGAAGTTAAATGATGCCATTCATTCACCTGTGTGATAACCAAAAAAATAAAAATGGCATTTTTTTTTATATTGAGACTTCCTTGACAGGGCAACATGTGGACTCTCACAGTCACCACCTGCCTCTCGCAGTTGAGATAGCGTTATCCGTAACCCTTTATCAGTCAACCATTTCCCAGTTTTTATCCTTGAACTCCCCAACACTTTGCAGGTTACACCCCTGCAGTTGAGCACATATCTTCCCACGCAGGCCTGCCCACACATAGCTCTGCTATGTGCGCTGCGAGCCTCCTGCTTCGACTCACGTGTCGCCTCCACTTTTCTACTTTGTGCTTGCATAGCAATCACTCGCACGGCTCCGGCGCTCGGCCGGTCTCTAGGGGGAAGAGCCTCTGCTGACAGACAAATCCGAACTTTAGACCGAAGGGGCGGGAGCTGCTTCCAGCCGCCTGGCCGCCACATGGTGGGACGGGCTATAGATGAGCTCCAAGGCTGCGAGGACTAAATTAACCTGCGCTCTTGCCACGAGCATTTTACAGCTAGGAGACTCGTGCTACACGACTCAATCTCCCACCACTACAATATGTTCTTATTTTATCCTGATAGATATGATTAACATCTTTCCTAGACCAACTAAAAATAAGCAGTATAATGAACTCATATCTATCATAATGCAGTAGAAGAGACGTTTAAAGGTAGGATGTTTCTCTGGAGAAACAAAAAAGAAGCAGCAACTACAAATCGTAGGAGTAAAAACGTGATCCGAATATACAACTTCTCTGTCTAGTTTATCGTACACTTGGAGCCGCAAAAGCACTTACATTCAAGTCACACTTCCCTTATAAGTGTCGTGGATGAGCGTTAAAAATAAACACGTGGCAGCAGCACAGGCAGCGTGGAATAAGAAAGCCACAAACAGCAACATGCAGCCGGTGATTTTTAACTATGCCAAGAATGTCACACTGTCATAATGACATTGCACGCGCCCGACAAAGGGTCAGTGCAGGTAAGAAAAGGACGAGATTTCCACTCAGACTCAAGTCAAAGCAGGTGACAGTGGAGCAGGTCTGGATTTCAGCAGCTTCTTGTAAGCGGAACAGGTTCGGTGGATGCGGTGAATTGTTCTGTGAAGTTGGGCAAAACCCTGCGTCGAGGTGGAGCCATTAACTCGTGGCATTCGAGCGTTACACAAGTCAAGGCAGACAACAGAAACCGACAATAAAGCGAACTTGTTGCCACAGTGCTGCGAAACCAGACGGAGCGTGTGGTAAAGTCGGTCATATTAAAGTGTGCAGCCTGCGTGGGTAATGTAGGGGAGGGGGAGGGAGGGGTTCAGTGTAGCTAGGGAAAAAACAAGGCCAGTTTAGCATGTAAGCATGCACTGTTACGAGGGTGTAGGAGCTCCCAGGACAGGACGCTGGCTTCAAGGGTCGTGGGGTCAGAGGAGTTACCTTTCACCGACGCTTTAGCCGACAGCTGCAGCTGAAGAACCTCCTGACGGAGAGAGCCTGGAAGATGACGTATGGGTTGGAGGGGTGATATAAAGGGTGTATAGACGGAGGATTGGTGGATGAATGAATGAAAAGACATGTGATGTGAAGTAGTGGTCGTGATGGAAAGGAGAAAACACCAAAAGTGAGATGCATATTCTCATGAATTCCAAGGAAAAAAACTCTATTGCAAAACATAACACCTGCATATGTGCGGACCTTATGTGTATGTACAGACGCAACACGTGTGCTACCAAGGGACATCCCTGCATTAAACGTGAGGGGGCTGCAACCCCCTCCCGTGCACATGCGCGCTGTGCACCGCTACTGTACACTCACATAAGACTGTGTCCCTTAGACCTAAATTGACATCATATACAGCGTCAGCTCACATGTGCATGTGTAAAAGAACTGGAAGACCTTGTTGCGTGGCAGGTGATCGATTGCAACAGTTTCCACCTGCACAACATGTTTGAAGTCGCCGCTGCTATAAATAACACGATTAACCTGAAGCACGCCGGGGTCTCGCGTGCTCAAGGGACATAATACTTACATGGGAATATAAGCTATTTAAAGTACCGGTTCAGCGTGCACGATGATGATGATGATGTCAGGGACGCATGCGGACTGCACTGCTGAGCCGGAGCACTACTTTTAAGCCACGTGGATCATCATCAAGTCAAACTCCAATCATTTGAATATCAGGGAAGCAACAGGGTGGTTTGAGTTCACGCCATGTGGCAAAGCTAGACAGCTGCTGCTCAGCAGGAACAGTGTTATTCATCCTGCAATTAATACTTTCACAATGTCATATCCGTCATTACATTGGTGCTGGTTTATGGCCAGGAGATGGATGGCATCTATCACTACGGAACATGGTCCGATTATTTTTGCGCGTCTACTTCTGTACTTACGGTACAGGGTCACTGCGAATAAGTATCGAGCCAATATTTGAACAAACCTACGAAGACAGTTTTTTTAAAAAAAATTTTTATAACTATCTGAATATGGGGAATTGAACTGTCAGGACGCCTTTATGTTAGGTGATTTTGTCAGTGCTGTTCTTCAAAATTGTGCAGTAAATAAATACTGTACAGTAATAGCGATGTTGTGATGTTGTGAACAAGTAATCCCCTATGAAGGAAACGACACTTTTTAAAATCTGAACCAGATTAAATAATAAATAATAATGATAATAAATAATAGTTTGTATTTATATTTAGTTTTTTTTTTTTTTTTGCATTTTGGCCTTTCCCGGCACCTGTACCGTAAGTACAGAAATAGGCGCGCATGCAGAACCGACCCACGGCTCACTTGGCCACAGTGCGCCCTCACTACTTACCCGGCTTACTGGAGCCACGTTTCCCCTTTTTATTCCGTGGCATGTCGGGCAGTGGGCTGATCCACCAGTTCTCAAAAAAAAAGCTAGCCGAAAAACAAAAACAAAGCTAGCCGGGCTGAGCTAGCTGTTGTTAGGTCAGTTGTTGAGGAGGCAGCAAGCACACGGCGGTCTCTTAACCTCCGTGCTTTTTACCTATTCAGCTGGATTAAAAACTACAAAACGCCACCTTCCTTCACACTTATATCGTCACTTTTGGTTGTCGTTCGGCTAACGTCCGTTACCAGCACCAACCACCACGAGTCTCCGCTTCCTTTAAGTCCCGGGATAAAGAGTTGTCCAGAGGTGGAAGAAAGAAACGTCCTCTTCTAACGTACGGTTTTCGCAAAATATTATCTGTGGTTGTCCCCGGGCAGTCTATACCTAACACCAGGTTGAGATGGTAAATATTTTTCAAAGTGTTTGGGACGGAGTTTCGAGCACGATGTTGTCGCCAAGTCCACCATCTTCCCCTCTGTTGCTACTGAACAGACCTGGCAGCCCATCCGGCCCCGGGGTGTTGCCAGGTTGGTTCCTCCTCTAGCGGAGTCTGAACTTCAAACAACTCTGTGTGTGCATCAGTCTGACGTGAACGGAACAGGGTTAGAGTCAATGTGGAAAAAAAAAATAAATAAAAAATAAAATAATATTTATTTCGCATAATTTTGTCAGAATTCAGAATTAAAATAAAAACAAAACAATAGTCAGAAAAGTAAAAAAAAAAAAAATCTGAATTAAAGTTGGACTTCTGAAAAATATTGTAGTTTTAGTTTTAATTTAGAAACAGTAAATCAGAATGAAGAGAAAAACATGTCCGAAGTCTGACGAAAAACAAAAACCAATCAAACTTCTGAGAAAACAGTCAGAATCTTAATTCCATGGAAAAACGCCACAATATTCAGAAATCTGAAGAAAAAAACAAACCTCTGAAATTAAATTTATAATACTGATTTTTACCCTAACCCTAAGTCACATATTTCCGAGTAAAAGAGTAAAAGTCAGAAGTCTGATTAATTCTGAGGAATAAAATATTAAATTCAGCATTCCACAAAAATGTCATAACTGAGAAAAAAACGATAAGATATCAGGAGAAAGTTAGAATTACAAAATCTTAATTCTGAGAAAAAAAAAGTCAGTTTTAGTTTTAATTCATGGACAGAAATCAGAATGAAGATGAAAAGCATACCCAAAGTCTATCTAATCAAACTTTTGTGAAAACAGTCAGAAATTCTGAGAAAAGGTCAGACTTCAGAGGAAAAAGTCAGAAGTCTGAGGAAAAAGTAAGAATTCCTGAAGTGAGATTTAAATTCAGAATTCTAGAAAAATGTCAAAACTAGAAATTATAATTTCAAAATCTTAATTTTTCAAAAGTTTTTCTTTTCTTTTTTTTTTTTTTTTTAAAGTTCAAAGAACTCTGGAAAAAAAGTTTCTTTTGGTGGCCTTAATCCTGTTACGTAGGTGTGTAGTAAGAAAATACAATATCAGTTAAATTTTGTCTGAATTTTTTGATATTGTTCCATCCATCCATGTGATTTATAAATTGAATAAAAATTGAGACTGCATATTGGTTCTTATTTTTTCCACCTATGTGGGCCTTCTGATGTCTGAATGTTACATTTAACCAGAATGATGGGTTGAAGAATGTCTTGAATAAAAACGATGTATACGATCATATTTTAAAATCAGTGTTTTAATTTCAGTGCCACAGTTAAAAGTCAAACAAAAACTACGTTATTAAAAACATACAGTGTCAAATCAAACACAAAATGTTATTTATAAAGTTTACATAAACCTTCAGCTAAGTAAGTCCTCACACACAGCGTACCTCGTAGACGACATATAAATCAGTAGTATTGTTGCTCTACACATATAGCAGACTTTGATTCAAAATCCTAATTTAATACAGTTATTACACTTCTTTCAAGTTAGACTCAATGTGCTGCATGTGGTGTAAACTATATATTATTACTTTATGAAAAGGCAGCGAAACTAAGCAAGACAAAAATAAAAAAAAATAAGGAAATTAATACTAAAAAAAAAATAAAAGGACGAAAAAACTGAGCCTATATGTTTGTGTTAATTATCATTATCACAGTGCAGGATTGGAATGACAACAAGCTGGTCATCCATTAGTCAAGCTGTGTCCAGAGACATTATTATTTGGAAATTAGGAGACCACAAAAAAACAAAACAAAAAAACAAATACAATGATGACATAACGTCAAAAGAACCGCTTTGATTTTTTTGTTCTTTTTTGTATTTGGTCCTGTTACAAATAAAGATTAAATCATGTTTCAAAGTAGAAAAAGAAAGACTTGGTCCATGAACCATGTTAACATCCAGGGGCCGTGCTGTAGTGATGCATACATTCAACAATACTGCTTTGATTTCACACGTCATGTGTTCATTGCTGCTGATTCACTACAAATCCATTCACAGGTGAAACCATGTTAACGCACAACACCATTTCTTAAATGCACAGGCTGTATGTGGAGCAGCAAGGTTCAAAATATCCCGCACGGTGTTTGTAGCGTATGTTTTTTCCGTTTTGTACGTACACTGTGACACAGCTTTAAACATTTAATGTGCACATGCATCAGTGTAAAACCATTTTCAAAAAGTCGGATCGCGTTCTTCTATTGATGTTGCGCTGCCAGAGGTGAACAGCAGGGGGCAGCATTGGTAAATAAGGTAAACGCAGTGATGAATGCTCCACTGGGAGAGCACCTGGTTTTATCCGGGCCTATCCAGTGTAGTAATTGGTGGGGACAAAGGGCATCTTGCTGACGGTGGCGGGCACTGCTTTCTTCCTGACCTCCACCTGGATGGCTGTTCCGTTCTTGGCGAATGCTGCGTCCACGTAACCCATGGCAACGTTCTTTTTCAGGCAGGGAGAGGGGCAGCCGCTGGTCACCTCACCTATATATATATAAAAACAAAGAAAGAAGGAGATCTCTATGAGGAAAGTGTTGCACTTGACATTTAATATATATGCAACACACAGTATTGTGTGTTACCTTTTATTCATGTATTACGGCTTATGTCTGCAAAATAACCTCACATTATCAGATTTTCACACAAGTCCTGAAAGTGGACAAAGAGAAGCCAAAAAAAACTATTTTTATTTTTTTATTCAAATTTTATTCAAATCTAATTTAAATTAGAATCCATCTGTTCAGTGTCTCCAGTCAATATAATGGGACTGAGGTAATGTTTAGTGCCTCATTTCATTTATAAAAAACAAAGCTGGCAGATCTCCACCGGGGATAATTAATTCCGACTGGAGGGACGCCTGATTGAAATTCCTCCACTTAGGTTTTATGGGCAGGGTGAACTTCAGACTGGTTTCCAGACTAACACCATGTAGGGTTTGAAAAGGGTCACTGGCAATATCAAAAGAGACACCAAGGCGCACAACAACCCTGGCAATAACTGAACTCATCTCTCTCTTTTTTTGAATAAAATAATCCCTTTAATGTCTTAAAATGCACAAATACATATAAATTGTATGTTAAGATGGAGAGACGGGTTCACGTTCTACACCATGTCACTGGTACGTGGCTTTAACTGCTTGTTTCACTCACGACATGTGGTAGCAAGGTATAAAATATTTCATTAGAGGGTCTTTTGTGCCAGTGCTGTCACTTAAATTCCATAAATTAATTGTGCTTCATGTCTTAAACCTTCATTCCTCCACTGGCGATTATTTATTATTTCATTCCGGTGATGTTGGACCACTGCTGATTGAAATAGTTTGTTCTCTGACCTATGACCTTCCCGTCAGGGCTGAGGATGGGTGTGTGCTGCCTGACTGGGGGTCCGGTGGACACCAGGCCGACTCTCTTCCTGGCGGTCTTGGCTTTTATCTGAGGTACGATGATGTCAGCGCCGGGGAAATCTTTGGCCTGGCGCCGGCGCTTTCCTGTGCGTCAGGAGGCAGAGCAGTGGAGTCAACAGACTGAATCAAAGCACAGATGCACACAACAACGTCCTGAAACGTCTTCACAAAGTCCTCAGTATTTCTTTGTCACTGGCAGATAAATTAGAGCTTAATACAAAAACACTTCATAACTAAAAATCACCTATGGTCCAGACGAGGGTGGCCTCCACGGGCGTGGTCGTCTCATCTATATCGTTGCCATAGAGACAGAGCCCCGCCTCCAGCCGCAGACTGTCCCTGGCTCCCAGACCGGCCATCTTCACCTCACCGTTAGTCAGCAGCTTCTCCGTCAGCTCAACCACTTTGGACCGAGGGACAGAGATCTGGGACACACAGACACAGGCTGTAGACCGGTGTCCATCCAATAATGATGATCTGAAAACTGCATTTCAACACATCTGGCGAACCAGAGGATGTACTTCCTTTGTAGATTGCGCAGTTCGAACGCGGATTGTACTTTTTTGAGAATGTTTTACTCATGTCTTATTGAATCGGTTTTAACATTTTCTTTAATCTGTTGGTTTGGTGCATTGCCGTTTCCTCCAGGTCGCAGATACTCTCAGTCTGGGTGTAAAACCACTTTTTTTTTTTAAATATCTTGTATCTTTTTTTGGACTATATATTTGTTTATTTACCTACTTAGTCCCACAGCAATCTCGTGTGTTATGCTCTGCACTTAGGCTTATTTTAGGGGGGCTGGTGTTGTTTTATTATTATTATTATTATTTTTTTGCAAAACAATGCTGACAAATTCAATATAAAATGGCCAGAATATGACTACAAATGATAACAATACATAAATTATCAGTCTTTATCAGTCTTTGTTAGCTTTGTTAGCTGTAGCTGAAATTTTGTGCTTACGTGTTACGTTCGCTCACATCGTGTGCTCTCCTGGGGGCTAAGCCTCTCCTGTCCTTAAAGCCTAGTGACACCCCTGATGCTCTGTATCGGTGATTGTGTGTATTTGTTTGATTTTGATCAAACATGCACTAACAAGTGTACAGTCTGTCTCTTTTTAGATGCTATTGCCACATTAACTTCTTAGCTTGTTGAAGAAACAGCCTTTTTTATTATTATTTTTGCTTGGATGCTCATGCAGTAAAAACAAAATGACTCACATGAGTGTTAAGGAATGAGTGAAAAGAAAAGAAGATAAAGCAAACTCCCACCATCCCTCTGTTAGACAGAGAGACACCCACCCACATCCATCCTGCTTTCCGCACACATCCAGCACAGTGGGCACGTAAAGTGGTGTAAAGCATTCATCCTGAATCAGGTTAGCAGGCTTCTTGAATATCTGGACCTGTGTGACAGTGTTACTAAGAGGTGTATCACCATGTTGAAGCAGTAACAACAAAAAAGAAGAGTGTTCAGGGTGACTTTTAACAAATTCATGTGTTTGTACTATCATCACGTCAAATCTTTTTATTTGTGCAAAACCGAATGCCTGCAACGAGATTCCACCAGATGGGAAACACTGTGGACTTCAGGTCTGCCAAACATAAGCATGACAGCACTGTAATTACTGGTACGCAGACATTAGCATTAGCTCGTAGCATCCATAGTATATGTGAGACCACAATGCCACAAAACCACTAGTCTTATCTTGCTCCTGGACACTATGTCCAGCACACATACAGAAAGATGGGTTGAAGGGTATGGATGAAAAGGTTTGAGGGGATGGGATGTACGGAAGACTATCTAGTCGAAAAACAATATCTAGAATAAAGTTGAAATATAATGTTGAAAAAAAAAGTCAAAATACAATATTTAGAATAAAGTTGAAATACAATATCAAGGAAAAAGAATTGACCTTTTTGCGATTATAACAAGCAGCGCATGTGACTGCTTCTACAAAATCCCATGCAAGCAGTCAGATGAAGTGGTGAAGCTATACTTCGGACTCGGCTTTAGTAAAATGAAATACAAACTCGAAAACTGCGACTGTTTCGAAGGATAAACGACACGTTGGAAGAGGTGATCTCATTCGTGAAAACTAAAATACCAGTTAATAGCAGTAAGTATAAATAAATAAATAAATAAATAAATAGTGGAGGCCCTAATACTCTTCTGCAGTCCAAAGTCTAACTGCCTGCACTGCGCTGGTTGTTTCAGTCTCAAAATGTCGACTTTTCTTCTCTACATATTTTGACTTTTTCTTGAAGGGCATGATGAAGAAAAAAAATCTCATGGGTAGCATTAATACTTTTCTATTTGAAAAGGGACAGAAAAAAACAAATCTGCGACCAGTAAACGCTCACCTCCACCCCGTCCTCTCCGGTGTATCCGCAGCGAGTGATCCTGCAGTCAGGAATACCAAACACAGTGGCCAGGGTGGAGGTCATGAAGGTCAGCTTGCTGAGGTTCTCCTTCAGCCCCCCCTGGAGCACCCGGGACATGGTGGGACCTGGAGACACGGGGCGGGCTGACACATTTACATGCTGACAGAGAAGGTCAAGTGTCATTTAACAAAGGATACGAGTGGTAGAGAGTGAAATAAAATGCCCCAAAAATCTGAGTCAATGAACCAATAGAAGTGATACAGAGGAATAAAAGAAGAAAGGGAGACTCTCCTACGTTGATGACACCTAGCTCTACTTGTCTAAAAAGCAGACCTCTAGAAGCATATCAACAACCTAAATATGAGCAAAGCAAAGAGGACAAAGTGAACAGGAGGCCTATGGGATACTTTACCTTGAAGGGCAATCAGCGCTTCATCAAGGAACTCCAGATCCACATCGAAACCTGCAGCTTTGAACTCTGCCAGTTTAGCCTAAAAACACACACACACATATCAAATACTTTCTGACCAACTCCAGGCCTCTTCTGTCAGGCCACATAGAACTCTTTTGTGGTCACCTTCATATGAGCTGAGTCCTTGTCGGCACAGCCAGCGTTGGAGACGACGTAGAGGTAGCCCTGGTCTGTCTTTGTCACTATGAGGTCGTCCATGATTCCTCCTTTCTCATTGGTGAAGAGGGACAAGCTACCCTAAGAGGTGAGGGAGGAGACAGGATGACACGGTCGGACTGGGAGGGTATCCTCATGCGTAAACGTAGTATCTAAAATACCTAAAATATAATGTCCCCATATGAGGAAGTTGGGCCTAAGGAGAGTAATAAAACAGAGATGGTGACTTGATTCACCTCGATTCACAGGGTTCATTATCTTAGTTTTTAATTATCTGGGAGTTGTGTGTCACTAGTGCAGATCTCAAGTAGTTTCCCATTAAATTTGGGTTCTTGACTTGACACTACATGGAAGCTGTAAACAGATCCCCAGGTGTAACACATAGGTTGTTGTCTGCCTAATGAGACTCCAGGTCCTGAGTTGGTGTTAGCGCAATGTTTGGGGTTTGGTTTCAGCCAGTTAGCAAACTGCTGTAATACTGCTAAGCTTCTGGGAGACATCCGACAACGACCGATCCTAACCTCTACACTTCCCCTCTTTCACCATATACCCACTCATGCTATTATGATATCAAATTTACTTACGAATACTTTGACTACATGGCTTTACTAGTTATTTTATCCATTATCCGTGTCCCATGAATCATGTACCCTTTGCTTTATCGGTTCCTCTTCCTCCTCCCTTCTCTTTTTTCTGTCTCTACCTGGCTGGCTTCAAACTGAGAATAGTATAACAGTAGAATAAAAGAGTAGAATAAGAGAATAGTAATAATGGGACTCATTTTGGCAATTTTGGAGTGATGGATTGAAAACCACATTGAAGATATTCCTGGATCTGAGAACTAAGCCAGCATGGAGCTCTAGAGGGCACTAATGTTTGCAATATGTCAGGCTTTTAGCTCCAGAGAGCTTTGGCGGTGTGACTGAAGTTGTATTTCTCTGACTGAGACATTGGACTTGTTTTACTCCCACTGCTCTGGTTGTAACATGCAACAGTCCTAAAGCAGCAGAAAATACTAAAAAGGGTCATCAAAATAAGAGGAATATGTGTCGGCACAACACAATACAACTGAATAATAGTACAAACCACAGCCTACACAACGAAAACACAACTAATGGTGGATACCACGACCTTCATGAAGATAAGATTTAGTGCAGGACTGTTCTATTAGAATGGACTTGTTTTCACTAGTGTACCAAAACTAAATATGGACCTATCTCTAAGAAAAAACAATGGCCCTCAGTGGACAAAGTAAAGTTGAAAGCTTCATCTACCTGGTTGTCCTTGAGTTCTGCGATATCCGCGACCACCAGAGACTCCATGAACTTCACCCTGTCTCTGCCATGAACTTTGGTCTGTCAGAAGAAAAACAAAAAGAATATACATATATATAAGTATAGTCAAATCTATCAAACACGCCATAACATTCCGACCAAGTGAATAACACTGATGGTCGGGTTATTGGGACACGTGTCAGTGAAGTGGGATGAAATAAGTTCCAGGTAAACAATTTGTCCTCAAATTTGATGCTAGCACCATGAATACAAGTGCAAGACTTTGAGAGACAAGGGGCAAACTGTGATGGCTAGATGACTGAGTGTCAGAGCATCTCCAAACTTGCAGTTCTCGTGTAAAAAGAGTGTGTACCAAAGTAGACTAAGTGGACTAAGGAAGGAAAAGAGGTGAAAACAGGGACAGGATCATGGTCATGGATGGCAAAGACTCGTTGATGCATGATGGGAGAAAGAAGGAAAGCTTGTGTGGTCCAATCAAACAGATGAGCCTCTGTAACTGCTGAATGCTGATTCAGGGTGTCCACGCTCACCCCCGTCCACTCTTGAAAGCTCCTACAATGGACATGTGAGCATCAGAACTGGACCGTGGAGCAATAGAAGGAGGTAGCCTGGTCTGATGAATTGTGTTTTCTGTTACATATGGCTGTTGGCGCGGAGTTGTTCTTGAGCTTCTACAATGTTCAGTGGTGCTAGGTATCAAGGTAACATCCATAAAATACGGGATCCAGGTTTCCAAGAAGAACATTAACATCGTGAAGAGATCATTAGTGGTTATAATGTTGTGGCTGATCGGTGGATGTCATAACGTAAGTCCATATGCTCGTGCATTTGTATAGCGCCTCACCTGCAGCATGTGGCTGACGTCGAAGATGGAGCAGTGCTCTCTGGTGTGCATGTGTGAGGCGATGTGACTCTCTTTGTACTGGACAGGCATGCTCCAGCCGGCAAACTCCACCATCTTCCCCCCATGTCCCCTGTGGAAGTCAAAGAGCGGAGTCTTCCTCAAGGAGGCCTGAGGAAACACAGACCACAGCACTGGGTGTACAGAGTAACAGCAACAAGAAAGATGTTGTTTAAGGATCTTTGTGGCATCAAGATTGGGACTCATACCATGTTTAAAATTTCATCCCATACACTCCACCCCATTCAACCCCCTCAACCCTTTAATCTCTTATCATCCCATCCCCTCAACATCTTATTATACTACCCCCTCGACCCCTTTTCCTTTCCTCCCCTTTGACCCTTTTCATCCTTTTTATCCCATCTCCTCCATTCTTTTTCATCCCTTTTTGTACAAACCTCTTGATCCTTTTCATCCCACCCCCTCGACCACTTTTCATCCTGTTTTATCCCATTCTCTCGATCCTTTTCATTACATACCCTCGACCCCTTTCCATCTCTTTTTTATCTCATCCTCTCACCCCTTTTTCATCCTTTTTTGTCCCATCCCCTTGGCCCCTTTGCATCCCATCCTCTCGATCCTTTTCATCTCATCCCCTCGACTCCTTTTTATCCCATACCTTTTGTCCCATCTTATCTCTTCATCCATTTCTCTGACAGCCTATCTACCAATAAACTCTCTTCGCTCTTCAATTAAGACTTTGTTTTTTCAGTGAACTGAATGTAATACCAACAATCCAGCTACTGGAGGAAAAATAAATAATCTGCACCATAAGGTTTCCCATTACCCCAAAGTGGAACATACTGTTCCCATGGAAACAAATCAGAAGAAGATTGGGTAATTACTCCGTGTTCCACATAATAAAACATCCTCGATAACTGCATGATAGTCTTTTCACTCTCTGTCCATTCTGCTGTAACTTCTGACCTTTGAACCAGCCAGCGGAGGGGGCTTATCAGCGCAGCGGCAACTACAGTGCATTGTGGGACAGATTGTGTCAGTTTAAGTCCAAAGTCAGCCATTAGCTTGAATGACCAGAAGATAGGCAGTTTTTTTCCGAGTGTAATGAACAACTACAGAACAGGACATTAGACAACAGCTGCACGATGGAATGAATGGAAAGTCACTTCATTCACGCTTGAAAGTGAGCAAGCAAGCAAAGGCCGAAAGCGCTAAAGAGTCAGTCACTCGTGGTTTTAATAAAATCACCCCGTGCAGCGGGGTGAAGTGAGGCAAGCAGAGACCTCGACAGTCTGCAGGGACAGATGCACGTTATGCCTGCATGGCTGCTGTGTAATGTGCAGGACCGCCAACAGGGCGTGGAAAAATACTAAATGTGGCACATATCTGCTCACATGCTTGATAGCAAAGCTCTATACACTTATCTGCCACTTCATAATGTACCGTGCTGCACTAAATCCTCATTCGTGAGTACGCTAACGTTCACTTCATGTTCAGACGTGATCAGAAAAGAAACAGACAGGAAAAGTGACTTCGCTGCATGACACATTTGGGCGCGTAAACGGTTTGGTAATGAGTTCACCAGGTCTGAATTTTTGGTGATTGGTATCTTGATTTGGTTTTTTGGAGCCACACATAAATACACTCATCAGCCATTGATAATGTTACACTCCTGCACTAAATCCTCCATCATGACTGTTATTATTCTCAGTTTTAGCTGAAACAGCAGCAGAAAGGTGGTAATTCATCTGGACGGTCATTTTGGAGGATGTACTTTGTGGTGCATAAATGGGTGTCAAAATAATAGGAACCTGTGTCAGTGCAACACAACACAATTCAACAGTTCTACAACGCACAGCCTCTGCAATGAAAACCCAACTGAATCAACAGCTCTCTCTGTTATTTGGAACTAATGCTGAATACCAGAACCTTAATGAAAAAAGGATTTGGTGCAGAAATCTTCTATTAGAGGCTTTTCAGGAGTGCACCTAATGTAGTGGCCCGGGGAAAGTGTAACTCAGCACAGCAGAGGGCCACAGATAGTATTAGACGTTGAGTATTTTGTGGGACTATTATAATGTCAGCTCAGAGAATTAAGAAAGGTGTAATCTAAGAGGATTCCAGGAGAAGTTGCATGAGTCTCCGTAGCCCCCCCTCCTCTTACCTCTGCACTGGAAGCTCGTCTCTGCTGCTTCTTCCCCTCACATCCAGCTCCAGTGACCCGCAGCAAACCGTCTCTGCAAGCCCGCAGCCCGAGCCCCGATCCCCCAACCCCGACCGTCAACCGAGCCCACATCATGCCACCCTAGTCCCCGCAGAAGTCCCGCACACACACGCACACACACACGCTCTCTGCTCCCGACAACTCCACGGGAAACTCTTTGGACTCCACTCTCTGGAATTCCTGCTTTTCCTGGCAAAAACACATGAAGCTCCGCGAGTAAAGGAAGGAGCAAAGGCTTGTGGGAAATGTAGTTGATGAGTCCGCTTTTATTGTAACTCTGAAATCTTAGAGTGAGACAGTTTTAACTTTTCCTTAAATATATGCATTTATTAAGCGGTGGTTCAGTACTGATTTAAACATCGGCCACAACATTATGACCACTGACAGGAGAAGTTATAACCTTAACCATTTGTGCCAGTTCAGTGTTCTGCTGGTAAACCTATGGATCTGGTATTAATTCGGGTGGATGTTACTTAGGTATGTAACATCCTTTTAGACCAGACACCCCATAGCAATCAGTGATGCCACGGCGACCTTGAAAACGTAATGTGATTACTCCTTTAAAAGGTAACTTTGTTACTTTACTTGATTTTAAAAGTAACATGTTTTTGTTTTTTTTTTAATAAAAATGCAGCATTTCCTCTTCAACATACTTCAACTTACTGGTTTTGCTTTTGCAGAGTCTCGACTTAGAGACTTTTAAGTCTATTTTTTGTTTGTTTGTTTACATTTGTATTGCTGCATCTTATTACACATTAGTGGTCCTCATGCTGAAGACGTGACTTGTCGCATTCAAGACGTCACTCCCCGAGATGCATGAAGAAAGAAAAATATAAAATGGGAAAAATAGTAAGGCATAGAAACTCAGATAAGTAACTTTAATCTAATTACTGGTTTGGAAAAAGTAAGACCTTACTGGAAAAAAAAGTACTCAGATTAGATCACTAGCAGTGTTACTCTCTGATGGCAGTAGCCATCCCCAGCAGGATGCATGTGTTGGTGTTGACCTGGCCTCCAAATTCACTAGATCCAAAACTGGTCAAGTGTCTGTGTGATGATCCACAGAGGCCCCTCCCCTCAACCCCCCATCCTGTTGCCAGACACCACATGACAGCCTCAGAAGGCCTGTGTCCATATTCTGATGAGTCTCAACTGTTTAGGAAGGTGGTCATAATGTTATGGTGTAACTCTGTTCAGCTGGATTACTAGTGTGCTTGACCAAAAAGGTTAAAAACTGAATAATAATAATAATAACAACAATAATATCTTCCATAAGAGTAACGTCTTTGGGGACCACCACTCTTCCATTTCCCATTTTGGCTTTCAGAGGAGTTTCTGCTAAGATAAACTTTCACGACACATGACAGTGATGTTTGTCACCTAGTTTGTATCCGTGCGCACGGTATCCCTGCGTACCCCACCGAGCTCATTGAGTCATCGTTCGGCCGGAGCGACTAATAATAACCCCGTGTCTCTGCAGCTATTTTAGACTTTGAGGGCCTGCGAGGTTTGGCGTGTGCATGTTTTTGTAGGGTGGAGGGGGTAACAGGGCTGGACACACATCCTCTCTCCCTCTTTCCATGCCTCCAGCTCTCCTTCAGGACAGCTGTGGGGGGGCTAAATCAGAGCACACAAACATAGTTAGTAGTCGGAGAGGCTTGGCGGCGGAGCGTCCACTGGGAGTAGGATCCTCAGGCTGAAGCTGGGCTCTGTCTTTGCTTTGTAGACGTCAAGGACTTCACTGGAGTTGCACATTCACTGCTGGAGAGGATTAGATGGGTTTATCTTTTCACCGTGTGGATATTTAATTGAATTCACTGCTGCTCTTCGTGGGGGCAAACACACGTTTTGGAAATTGGGTGAAGAAGAAGAAGAAAGAAGCAGAAAGATAAAAGTCCTCCATTCCATGGTGACAGAAGGTAGGAGTCAACAGAATCCATTTCAGCTTTTATACAATAAAGCTCATCTCTAGTTTGTGCTGGTAGGCAGAAAGTAATCTGTCCATTCATTCTGTTAGTCATTCATTAGACAGGAACCTGTCCTGTCCTTTGGCCCTCCATTCAAATTCCAGCGGCATTGTGCCTTTACAGCGTTAACTAGCGGCTCTAATATTAGCTCTGATAAATTGGCTATCTATACGACCTCTGTGACTGGTCTTGAGGCCGACCGGGGCCGTTTTCCGATACAAGCTTCTGTGCATCTATCAGCACCTCCATTTCCATTCGTTATCTTTTTATTATGCGAATCACTGCCACATTAATCTTCAAATTCATTTTTTTATTTTGCACAGCTGACAAGTCTACATACACACTGATCAGGGATAATATTATGACCACGTTCTCAATATTGTGCGGGTCTCCTTTGTGCCTCCCAAACAGCTGGGACTCATCAGAGAATGGACATCGGCCTTCTGAGGGTGTCATGTGGTGTCTGATCAATAGGATGTTGTTGGGTTGTTGGGTCCCACAGATACTTGACCAGTGATCTAGTGAATTTGGAGGCCAGGTCAACGCCTTCTGCTGTTCTTCATGTTTTTCTACCTAAACTGTTTTTGTGTGTCTGTCAGGCTGCATCCTGCCGCCATCAAGGAGTGTCAGTGCTATGGGGTTGGGGGGAGGAGGTGGGGGTGCCTGGTCCGGTCTAGGTGGGTGCTACATGTCTAAGTAACATCCACATGGATGAATACCAGGTCCAAAAGTTTCCCAGCAGAACTGAATTGTCACAAGATGGTCAAAGTTATTCATTTCTCATGTCAGTGGTCATAATGTTGTGGCAGATCGGTGAATATACACACTGACACACACAAAAAAGGTGGCACTAGTGAACTAGTGAGGGCATGAACCACAAGTAGAAATCAATCAAGTAATGAAAGGATGGAAACATGGGAAGTACAGCAAGAAACAAAGTCTTATCTTATCTTAATACATCTATTATATTATACTACACACTATTACAGACTATTGATAGCTCATAAAACCTAACGTCATCTTTAGGCGTCTTTTCTCTCCTTCATTCTCCTTCAAGTTGAGGGGACATGTCGCGACCTCCGTCCTCCCAGACCACTCCTCAGTTCTACAGAGTCAGCGACAGAGACCTCACAGAGATCGAGCTCCACTCTGTGGACTCCATCAACGACCTGCACCGAACGCACGCCGAGCACAGCCACAAAGGTACACACACACACACACACACACACACACACACACAGCATGTTAACTTAACCAGAAACACACACACATACACCTTCCAAGTGTGAACAGCCTCTGTGATTCCAGGGACGAGGCCTCCTCGGCCTGCGTACACGCCGTCCCCGAACGGGAACCTCTTCACCTGCGACAGGACAGCTGTCAATCAAAGGGGCCATCCGGTCACATGGCAGAGTCGCCTGCAGGACATGCTGACGCCAAGTTCATCACGAGCTTACGCCATGGGCTGCGCCATTATCACTCTGCTCCTGCTGACGGTGTTGCTCATCTTCTACTTTTTAGGTATCTGGATTTTCTTTGCATGAATGAGGTTCCTGTTTCTCTCTTTTTTGTCTTATTCTAATTGCTAAGTAATTATCAGAGGAGGATTATTACCTCCAAAAACAAAATGATCATTTTTTTGCACCGCTGAAGTGGCTGTTCCTCCTCCAGTCCAGCAGGGTGGAGCGATCCGGATGCTGACCGAGGCGGTGAGGGAGAAGGAGGCTGCAGCCACAGAGCTGACCCTGCTCCTCCAGGAACTCCAGGCTCTGAGACTCAACCTGACAGCCATGAGAGCACAGACATGAGGAAGATACGCGTAGAGAAACTGTTGCGCGCACGCGAGTTTATTAGTTTAATTGTGAAACATGTGGCAACATGTTCTGTGAATGTGTTTCAAGGCTTCTCACTGTGTCCTGCCTCCATAGTACGTAGTTGCTGTGCTGTTCATTCACAATTAATGCACCGACTAATGTCTTGACACTATGTTTATTTTGCTGTCGTCTCACAAACTGGATTTATGTGACAAACTTTAAACCGCCTGTTTCAACATTGTGCCGTCGATCATTTTTTCTTCCTCCCACAGTCCAAAGACATGTTTGTTAACCCCCTGAGACCCTGCGTCCTCATATGGGGACACTAAGTTTTAGGTGTGTGGCAGCTTATTCTGCTTCATTTAGACTTTTATCCTCTTAACTAGATACTAGTCGGTGTAAAAACATGATAGCGGTCATTTCAGCCGATTAATTCTGCAGCCGATCACATCACAAAACTGGACACGGTACAAAACCTCATCAAAATTTACAGTTGAAACTTGTTTATTTATGCTTATTAACCTTTTCAGTTTAATCTGACGTGCAAATTCTATCAGTAGTAACGAGCTATAACTTCACTAATTAGGAAGTACTCGTTTGAGGACATTGGGACTTCATTGTTTGCAATTCTGTCTTTGCACAGCAATGTTCAGACATGAAAATTTATATTTTGTTACATATCGGTGATTACAGACAGACAGACAGATTACTTAATTCATCCCGGAAGGGAAATTAGGACGTCATAGCAGTCCGGTATTTGAATACAATAAAATACAATAGGATAAAATACTGAGGTATTATTTTAGTATCAAGTGAAATAATCCCTGTGTCCACACATGAGGACATACTTTTTTCCAAAGTACTTCCTGTTCAAAGGTGCTACTAATCCCAAATAAAGAGAAATGGAGAAATTAATAATGCACTAAAAAACAAATGCTCAGGTCTCAGGTGGTTAATATGTGAATCTATATCGGCCGTGTATGTGTGGACGAGAGTGTCATTCATCTCTCCTCGACCTTCTCTTGACACTTCCGCCCAGTCCAGCGTGGGTAGCACTGACACTTGAAGTGTTTGCGTAAACGCTGGAGGACGTCGGCGTCGTGAGGGCCGGAGGCGCTCGCGGACGCCGAAGAAAACCTGTGACCGGAGCTCGGGCGTCGCCGGACGCAGCGTCCGTTACCGCTGCAAAGCTGGAGGCTGCAGCGCTGCACTTCAGACCTCAGCGCCTGCACGTAGGGACCCAAGACGTTGTGGATGTAGTCTCTGAGGTGGATGCACTGTTGCTGGAGGGTTGGAGAAGAGAAGATGGTTACAGACTTTTTCTTATACATACTGTACTTGACCAGTTTGGGATGTAGTGAACTGGGAGACCAGGTCCCTTAAGGAGTGTCATTGCTTTGGGGTATTGTTGTCTGGTCTGGTCTAGGTGGGTGCTACATGTCTAAGTAGCATCCACATGAATGAATGCCAGGTTTGCCAAGTTTCCACAAAATTGTCAATATTATTCACCTCCCCTGTCGGCGGTTTTAATGTTATGCCTGATCAATATACACTACCTTGGATTTGGCGAATTTCATTTCCCCCCACAGCACGACTCCAGCTGCTCCCAGTGATGCACTCTCGCCAAGTGTGTGCTCCAAGTCTGTCTGCACATACACACAGGTTTGTCACATGTTTGGATTTTTCATGCTAGAAGGTCGCTGATAAATGTTCACGAATGCGTTTATGACCTTATTGAGAAAGTTGAGCGAGTGCGTGAATGCTAGCCTGGCGTAGGCAAGGACAGGGGTGGCGTGGTTGGCTTCGTTTCCATGGCGCCAAAGCGATGCCACCCTCAAACTCTCCAGCAGTCTGTGTCTGAGAGGAGAAGATGGAATAGTTTAGCCGGATGAACAACGGCTTCATGAAGGAGGCGTCAGGATGTGTTTCCATGACAGAGGCGGTGTAATTTTTCTGTACCTGACCATCAGAGCTGCATCTGTAGACCCTGCGAGCCTCTGCGGCAGGTAGATGCTGGGGTAGAGAGCGGTGGACTGAGTCCAGAGCCAGGACAGACGGTCATTCTGGTGTCTGGTGCCTCTGTGGCAACGTCCGGTGTAGGTTACATCTGATCACACACAGTAAACCACACGGGTCAGTATTTCCCATGAGTTACAAAACACTTTCATTTTACTTTTGAGCATTTGCATTAGTGAAACGTGTCAAGTCCTTGAGCTTCTACCAATGTCGGCAATAGTAAACCCCCTTTTTATATGTCTGCACTGCAGGAACTAAGAGCACTGTAGTAAGTCTACTGGTGGAGTACATAAATTCAGTACCAGCAGATTTTAAAGTGTAAAAAAGTGTAAACACATTGAAAACATACATTGTGCAAATACAAAAAAACAAATCTGAATCAAGGTCAACTGGATTTTAGGGGTTGAAGATGTTTTATCCAAGTAGCTTCTGCCTTTTTAAAAGACTGGGGGGGAGCTGGTGATTAAATGGGAACATCTGTGGGTTGTATCTACCTGAAACTCACAACCTGTAACTGCATCAAAACATGGCATCAGTTTACAGCTTTTTGTCCCCAAAAGGTTTCTTGAGACTTGAGTCTTTGGTCATTGCATAAATATCCAGAAGCTCTAAAGAAAGCCACTGGTGAAATATCTTCAAGAAACTCTATGAGTACAGTTGTCTTTCTTTATTGTTTTTGACTGAGAACCTTCACATGCCGTTAATGGTTTGGGGAAAAAACAGCATCAGGTTGTTATCACCCAAAGATGTTCCTAACAAAACATCCAGCATTCATTTAGAAGTGAAGAAGCTACTTGGATGAAGGTGGTGAAACGTCTTCAAAAAACCCAACAAGTCCAGTTGCTCTTTGTTTTATGGATGTACCATGAGAACCTTCATAGGCACGAGCTACAATAAAAACAACAAGAGGGTAGTGTCATGACTCGTCAACCAGTGTTTGCTCTACCTGTCTTCCTCTTGTTCTTATTAAAGCAGGAGGGGAAACCGTAAAATCCCCAGAATCCTTTGGGGTGATCTTTGACCGCCGACAGCAGCGTCTCCCTCATGAACTTCTGAGCGTTCTCCTCAAACTGTTGTCTTGCCAGTAACTTCACAGCCTCGTGTTTCAAATCCGGCCTCTCCTTCCTGACCAGCAGTGTGGACAGATTCCGGTACTTCATCTTGGCCCCGAAGTTTTCCTCCCACAGGGGTCGCCACTCCTCCCAGTCGATGACGGCCATACCGGAGAAGTTTGACTTAAGCACGGCGGACAGCTGCGTCACCGTCAGGGAGAGGTGAGAGGCCAGGTCGCCGAGCTGAGGGATTCCTCCGTTCATCTTCCTGCCGTCTCGGGAGAGGTATGGATATTTCCCCAGCCGGTCGCGGTAGAAGATGGTCATTTTCTGGAAAAGGTGGTACAATGATTTATAGCTTGTTGCTTTGACTATATTATACCGTCGATATTGTGTAGGTCTCCCTTGTGCATCCAAAATAGTTGACACTCATTAGAAAATGGGCATGGGCCTTCTGAGGGTGTCCTGTGGTGTCTGGTAACAGAAAATTGTTAGTGGGGGCCTTTGGGTAAACCCTAACCCTATGGATCATCTCACAGATACTTGATTAGTTTGGGATCTAGTAAATTTGGAGGCCAGGTCAACACCTTGTGCTGTTTTTCAAGTTTTTTTGAGTTGTTCCTAAACTGTTTTTGTGTCTCAGGCTGCATCCTACCATCAAGGATGGTGTCATTGCTATGGGGTGGGGGTGCCTGGTCTGGTCTACATGTCTTAGTAACTTCTACACGAATGCCAGGTTCAAAAGTTTGCCAGCAGAACATTGAATTGACACATGATGGTCAATTATTTGTTATTTACTCGTATCTGACAGTGGTTTTAATGTTGTGGTTGTACATGTACTGGATCCTCCTGATTCAACATGCTCACCAGTCTGGTTTATAACTTTTCAAATCTAACCAAAGGTTTGTGAAACTAAACTGAAATGCACGTGAAATAAAATTAAAATCCAAAGTGTCAAATCCATCAAATGACACCGTTGGACCACCTGACATCGCCTCACCTGTCCCTGGAAGTGCTGCTTGTGATTCTCCAAGATGTCAAAGTCCCTGAGGCCCAGGTGGATGTTGTAACGTTTCTGACATCTTGCCGTGGGCATGTTCCACACCACAACGAATGCCTGGTCCTGCAGGATCGGACCCGCTGCCGCCACAGGAGGAAGGGGAGTGTGGCTGAAGGCTTCTCGGTTCTGCGACCGGTGGGCGCAGAAGAGGGGGGAGTGAAGGAGGAGGAAGAGGAGGGAGGGGTGAGACAGCTCCATGGCTGCTCAGTCCTGGATGTGTCCTTCCTGACATGAAGAGAGATATTGTCCGGTGAGATTTATTAACATCTTTAACTAACATCTTCCATCTTTGTCTAGTATAGGAACTGCTTGACCGACTGGAAGGTGCTGCAATGACTGATAAAATCTGCCCCAAAAAATAACCTACAGCAGCATTTCATCCCCCCCATCCCTGGAGGACATTTATCTCAGCAGGTGCATCAAGGTGGACTCCAACCACCTAGCACGCAAACTGTTTATCCACCTCAGGTAGAAAACTTCACAGCCTTAGAGCTAGAACCACAGGGCTAATATCTATCTTCTTTCAAGAACCTGAGGATTATGCACTGCAGGTTTCGAGCTCCAGGTTTGTAGCCAATTAGAGCAGACTGGGCTAGGTTCCTGTTATAACAGGAAAGTCTGCATGAGCAGATCACATGCTTGACACTGATGTGTCACTGTGACTGCACTGAGTGCCAAAATGTAGAAAAGCACCATATAAATTCAAGACCAAATTTAATATTCACATGCATTACAATAGTCATGTACTGATTGATGTTTAAAATCCTGATAAGAAAACGTAACAAAAAAACCCAGAAACAGGAATATTTGAATAAATTCTTTTTATTTCCACAATCGTTCAAACATTGTTTTCAGAACTGTAACAAATCATTCAAAAATCATTCACTTCAGTAAGGCACAACTGAATATGTGGTTTAAGATCCCAGTGTCACATAGTTTAATAGCAGCAGGTAAAAACAGCCTGGATTGTGATTTCAGCACAAAGAATATGACTAATGTAGCCGAACTGAACCGTGTGGACGTCAAATGGTCGCAAAGGGTGAGTAAGCAAAAAAAGCTTTCATAATCATGACATGTTTCTTGTTAGATAACCCGTTAGCTGCCACAGACCGATGATTTTTCTTCCCTTTGCAGTCCTGATCCCATCCAAACCTCTAAAATATAAAACTCTTTCAGTAATTGTGTCTGATGTGGGTTTTCCCACACAACACTTCAATTAACTCTAGATAAAATGATCATTCTCTGTAACCGTAAACATCGAGAATCCAAATATTCAAATACTTCAGGCATCTTGCTTGACACAATACAAGGTATTCATTTTCAGTGCATTGATTGATTGATTATCTATATGTTCAGGAGATTCATGGGAAAGTGGTCTGCACATATACTGTACGTACCATTCTACTAGGTTGCGCAGTTCAAAGAGGAACATCACTCATGATAAATACTTCTACATGTTTTCAGAGAGTCTGATAATCTGTAGAAATGTAATCAAACTAAATATGACTGCATTTGTCAGTTGTCCAGGTCATGGTACGTCCAAACAAAAACAAAAAACAAGCTGAAACAAGGGCAACTGGACTTCATCCAAGTAACTTCTTAAATTTCTAAGACACTGGTGGAGAGTTGGGATTTAAATGGGAACATCTGTGGGTGGTGTTCAACACCAGGATTACTAGGGTTCCTCAACAACCAGATAGTTACCTGATGAAGGTCTGGAGAAATCGGTTTACCTTTAGATAAACCACTTTCTGTACAGGACAGATGGACTGACATATTAACACAGTCTTAAAACCTGTCATCAAATATTTTCACCTTCGTTCTCATCTTGGGACTTTAGTCTCTGTCCATTAATGGGCTGTTCGAGTACCATTCATCGGGAAAGCTGAACTAGGTAGTCGGTACGTAGCCTACCTAGTCACTTATGTTTAAGAAGCTACTTGGATGAAATATCTTAAATCAAAAAACTCAACAAGTTGCCGGATGCCCTTGTTTCTGCTCATGTGATTTTCAGGCGGGCAACACTCAGACACGTTCCTATTTAAACTCCAAATACACACCAGTCATTTGTGCAGAGATGGGACGATCTTTGGTTTCTAACACACTTCTGTGTCTCTGAACTTTTGTGTGCACCATGTATGCATGCACTGTAGGTTTGCACTTTGAAACATGTTCGTCAAATGTCCTTGTGCATCCAATAGATGGGGACTCCTTTGGCATCTCTGTAGGGAGTTTGATCCAGAGTCTGAACGACAAGATGTTCTTGTCCTGTAGACTGAGGAGGAGGAGGAGCGTGAGGAATGGAGGTAGGAGGTGGTGGGGGAGGAATAGAGGGCGGAGGTGGTAGGGGAGGACCAGGGATGGATGAAGGAGGAGGAGGAGGAGGTGGTGGTGGAGTACCAGGGATGGATGAAGGAGGAGGAGGAGGAGGAGGTGGTGGTGGAGGAGCAGGTATGGAGGAAGGTGGGGGTGCACCTTCAACGCATGCACCTCCCGAGTCTCTGCTTTCTTGTGGTACCCGAGCATCCATCTTTGTTTGCCTTTGTGTGCTCGCCTCTTCACTCGGCATTCTGGAGAACCTCAGGAGCGTTTCCATGGGAACAAACGCCGTCATGGCGCCTGCGTTCTGCACCGGCGTCGACAGCACGTAGCCGAGGTGGGCGTAGAAGTGCTGCTTGTCGTGGGTGGTCAGGCAGAGGCGCTTGGACCCGCGGCTTTTGGCGTAGCGCTCGACCTCCGCCATCAGAGTCCGGCCGTAGCCCTTCCCTCGCTCCGCCCTGGACACGACTACCGACTCGACGAACAGGCTGCTGCTGCGACCCACGACCCGGGAAAGCCGGGCGTGGCCCAGAAGCTTCTCCGTCTCTCTGTGGCCCTGCAGGAGGACCAGGCAGACGGGGAACTCTGAGCAGGACTTCTGGAGGGAGTGAACCCGGGCGGCCTGGCTCCTCTGCCACTCAGAGTTGACCAGGTCGGCGCAGGGAACCAGCAGGTCCGGGCGACGGTGAATCGGGACGGCACGGATCTTCTCTGGTTCCTCAGAGTCCGTCTTCTCAAGCTCTCCGTCGGACGCTGAGATGCTGCAGAGCTTTTCAAAGTTCTGCGTCTGACTGTCTGACGCTGAGAGGGAGTGTGGGTCAACAATCAGCTCATCGTGGGTCCCCAGTTTGGACTTTGAAGATGGTATAGGTTCAGACCTGTGGTGATCAGGGGTTTGAGTCAGTCTAATGTGAGCACTCTTAGAGCAAGCAGTTCCTCAGTTTTGCGGTTATACTGATAACATGAGTCTCTGTTACACAACAGGCAGTTTGAGGCAACCAGGCTTAGTGTTTAAACATGCACGGTTACGTTCATGTCGCCTTTAAAACCAAACCAGAGTGGACCGGATGTAAGCATTCAGACTCCTGACAGCTCCTCAGCACTAATGTTAAATGAGACACATGCAGGAGGATAAAACTAGAGTTGCTGATCTCTTTCTAATCTCTGTCTATACTTTAACCTTTACTGTCTGCATCTCCAGTTTCTGTAATCAACTGGACAAAATCTAAATCCAGGCGATAAAGGAGTCAGAAGAGCTCAGCAGAAAATGGCAAAACACAAACCATCCATGAATGCTTGAATATTTACACGTAACTGATAAAAACGTCCAATTCTTAGTGAATATCTGGTCATTAACAGACCCTAGTCATGTGAGTTTCATGTCACAGATGATCTTAATAGAAAACTTAAACTCCAGAACTGAAGAAGCTGCTGGTTATGAAACGTCTTCAAAAAACCCAACAAGTGCAGATGACTTTGTTTTAGCACCATGAACCTGGATGACTTCGTTTTACTTATTTACCATCAACAACTCAATGCAAATATATCAAGAGGTTTTACACAACCCAAAGTCTGAAACTCGCTTTTAACAGGAAGAAACCTTGAGAGGAACTAAGTTCATATGGGGAGGGCCCATCTGTTTGAGATCGCCCGTTTAAAAACTGCAACGCTAGAAAGCACAAAACGCTGCATAGAACGAACCGATCATTAAATGTCTGCATGCACCGAGACGACATTAAAGAACAACCGACTGTGAACGCAGACTGTGACGTCTGAACCTGTCTCGTCCTTGAAAATGTTGCACTTGAACACACGACAAAGACTAAAGCCAATGGCCAGAAAGGAAATAAAACTTCACACCAGCAGGTGGCAGTAGTCTGTATTCATCATTATGATGGGGAAACAGAAAGAGCTTGTGTTAAGCTTGGTTTATACTCATGCTACCGGTTCATGCACTGTCATGGAAATGTTGGCGGCTTTTCAGATGACACAAAGACGAAAAATTAGACACTTCCTTTTAACTTTCTGAATCAGCAGAAAAGCCAGTGGCGGGAGTGAAACTGGTGCCAACGCGACAGATGCTCACGTGGGCCCGACAACAGAAAGCAGCCAAACACTGCGGCAATAAGATACACAACACATTTATAACACAAGTTCTGACTCTTCAACATACAGATTAAATTTCACCTATCCTCAATGTTTTATTTCACACTGTTTTAAGTTTTTTCAGCACAGAAATATTCAATTCCAGCATCTGACAAATTATCTGTTAATAATAAAAATAATATTAATAAAAAAAAGATTAAATAGTATAATTCTATGTTACAAAGACTTTAGAACATTGTGTTAATGCACATTATTGCACCTTATTAATCCTTCCTATGTAAATAATTCTGTTTCTAGTACATTTGTTCTTATGCTATATTTTTGTTTTTACAATTACACTATTTTATTTTACTAGATTTTTAATTTTATATTATCCTACTTTTCAGTTCTGGTTCTCAAGACTGTTTTTTTTTATGTGCAACTAAGCTCTGTTTGAGTCGAAGAGGAAAAAGTTCTCCACAATTAAAATGAAAATGCCCCAACAGATAATATCATTTAGATTTAGTACTGTCTGTCACTTATTTTAATAATTACTTGAGGTGTCAGGTCATTTATTGTAAACTCTGTGTTAGTGCTGTCATCACTCTGAATGGGGAAGTTGTCATTATCTAACACATCTTCCCACACTTGAGCTTGAGCTGCAGTTCATTATCAATCCATAAAGTGTACTGAAACTAGAGATGTTGGAATAATTCAGGCCTATTTTGAATATTACAATTTCTCTAAATGTATAAACCTTGATGGATTCAAACTGCAGTCTCATATCTTCATAAAATATCTCGTTAACAGACCATAATGTCAAAAGCTGGCAGACTTAATGGCATCATACATCACTAAGTTTCCAATAAGTGTCTCAAAGACAATCTACGCAGTGTTTTCCACACATGAAGCATCACAAAGCCATTATTAGCCTTTAAAATCAACTTTGAGAGGCGGAAGAAACAGTTTAAAGTTCATCTTAAAGTCGAGGAGCTTCTCTTTTGTAGTGTCTGAAAATGTAAAAAAAAAAAAAAAGAAAACCTACCATGTTAAGGGAAAATATGCAACCTGAGATTAATTTTAAATTAAATCAGTTTTGCACAACTGAAGAAAAAACAACCACGAAAAAATAATGATAGCGCTAACTCACCGAGAAAGAAAAGCTGAAGAGAAAACGGCCGAGTGTGGCACTGAACTGACAACCCGACGCAATTTCACATTCTGTCCTGCAACAGGAAACTGGGAGTTGACTGATAATTACGCAGAAGACGTAAAAAGTGTCACTTTGAATGACACTTCAACTCTACCGGTTATGTTTGTTTTTCTAAAAGCAGGAAATGCTGAAGTTATTATCTAATTTTTATGTAATCTACTGCAGGAATTCACTGACAAGACAGTCCTAATATAGCAGTCCTGCAATAAATGAATGGTCTTCAGCATTAATTTCCAATAACTGAGACAGCCGTCGATTCAACTGGCTGTGGTCTGTAGCACTACTGGGTTAACATGGAGGTCCCTTTTAAATCCAGGTCCCAGGGTGAAAACGACAAATACGGAGCCTGTGCAGTTTTTTTCATTAGTGTGGACGCCTGGTATGAACAGGATAATGTCATCACCAACACCAACAACCTCCAGTCAGTGGTGGACTCCAGGCTTGTGACGGTGCTGCATCAGATATCCTTGTTAGAATGGCTACGTCCAATATATTTTGCTGCTTCGTCACTATGATGAGCTAAAAAGGATTACAGACTGTGATCCAGACGGACTGTACGTATATGCCGAGTTCTGCAGCAGAAACGGGCCCACGCATTGGCCTGGGAAATGTACTGCAGCGTTTCTAGAACCACATGCAGTTTTGTAGTGGATCCGTCTTTAGAGAGAAATTCCCTAAACGACTTCAAGGAAAACTGGAGAAAAACAAAAGATGTTTTTTTGTACGTGTGGACGTGGCCTAATAAGGCTGTTGCTACATTCCTACATGTGCATGTCAGAGCCTGACCTCTGACCTTTTATTATAAGAGCATTGAGTGCACAATTAAGTGGGGTTAAAAATGTAAGTATTTTCCTATTTAAGTTTCTTTTTGGCCCTGTGATAGATTAGTGACCTGGTGTACCCTGCATCTCGTTTATATTTGGTGGTAAGGCACATTATCCTGCTGAAAGTGACCACCGGCGTCTGGGAATAATGTTTCTATAAAAGGTTCTATGCAGGGTCTACAACAATTTCAAAGTAAGGCTGAACGTTGCCCAAATCATCACACGCCTCTATCAGCTTGCCTTCTTTCCATAATCCATCCTGGTGTCATAAGTTTCCCGAATAAGCGACGCACATGCACCCGGCCATCCACAAGACGTAAAAGAAATAGACCGACCATCTCCTTCCACTAGCAGCTTGCAGCACTTTTCTATCATCAGCTTTGAGCTACAGTAGCTGGTCCTCTCTGCCCGTGTGCATCAATGAGCCTGTCACCGGTTCACCTCTTACTACTGACCATGACAGACCAAGAGCTTTTTCTGAGTCTATCCCCTACAACTTGGTCCTTGTCAGTTTCCAATTAATAACAATAATTATTATTTTATTCTAACATCAACTTAGAGGACAAAACATTCACCTGCTGCCAGGACAACCAGATAAGGAGCGTTATTCACTCCACCTGTCATAATGTTATGGCTGATCGGTGGCTAACATACAGTAAACCTGTTAGTATTCTTCTGACTAGTTCATTTTCTCCAAATAACTTATACAAAGCAAAAAGAAAAGAGAAAAAAAGGTGGTTGGACGATAAAAGTGGGACATATATTCTCTCTAATTGAGCAATAATAATAAAAAACTTAAGGATTTACTACAGTAGTGATAAAGCTTTTAGCAGCTAGCAGGTGGCGCATGGCATGCAGGGTTTTTAAGGTTTCTGTTTCATTTTTATTTTTTACTTATCTCTCATTTTAATTGAACTATATCTTGCTTTCTAAGCTTCTTCTTCTTCTTCGCTTCCATGTAAGGTAAAGCTACACATGTTAGCATGTTAGCCAGGCTGCTTCCTCTTAGCTCCACGCAGAGACACGGGTTAGACATTAGCAGCAACCACGACTTCAAAGTTACTTCAAACTATAGCAACAAACTTGGTTCATCGCGAAGTTCGTTCATTCGTGTCTCGCCACTCTCTATAGTTACCTACATGTTTAATCTCCTCCGTTGCTCGTCCCTCCTCCTCCGAGAGCGAAAAAACCCTCGGAGCTGATCTGGAGTCGGTTATTGAAGCTGGTTACACGGTCAAAACATGTGAAAGCAGTCTGGAGTTATCCGCTCCAGAGTCAGATCAGTCAGCCAGTGATGTGTCATGATCTAAGAGCCGATGGTTGGTAATGAGCCAGAAGAGCCGATTCCCATCCAGCGAGAGTCGGCTCCCCACTATTTTCTTAGTACAAAGCTGGTCAAAACTTTACGAATGGTCAAACACGCCTCTATCCAAGGCTACACATTTTTGCCACTTTGATTTCTATTTTGATTTCTGCCATCTCCGTCTGGAGTTGCTGAACCAAACCAACTAACACATCGGATGACGTAGGGGTAATGTAAAATAAAGATGGCGGAGAGTATGCTCCAAAATGGCCCCATAAATGCATTTAAAAAGATTTTTTCCTTTAAAAAAAATGTTTTTCTGATGTTTAATTTTGGTATTATGTTTTAAATATAAACACTCATACTAGGTTGGTATCGGGTCTGGTGTTTATTGTCCGCTTTAAGTTCATTATTCCTATTGGCCTCCAATGGCATAGAGTCTGATGGTCCCGTGTTTCCACTTTAATATTTCCAGCTGCTTCTCCATCTCTGCAATTATCTACTTGTTTTGGATCAGTAAAGATGAAACACATAGAGGAAAGGTTAATTGAGGATGTTCAGAAACACAAACATTTGTATGAGTCATTTTCGGCCAAATTTCCACCGTTTAAGTTGCCAGTGTTGAAAGTGAAGCAGAACTGAGGCATCTAATTTTTCTCAGTGACAACGACAGAACAGGATAACTGCACAAAATGAGACAATTATTTTCATAAAAGCATCGAGGCCCTATCAACACACAACACATGTACGTGCTGTAAACTATACTAAAAAAGAGCCGTTTGGGAGCCGTGGCAAAAGAGTTGGTTTCCAGAAAAGAGTCGAACTACCCATCACTATTTTGTGTGTGTGTGACGGCAGGAAGCGCTGACGCAGTCACCTGCTGATATGTCTGCCCCCTGCGGCTGGGAGTGGTATCACATAGAAAATACCACCTACTGTCACTGCAGAATTAGTTAAAACGAATCTGGCAATAAAATACAAAATTACTATATAACTATAAACTGTAGACACTATATCAGTTTTGTAATGATAGTAAAAATAAGTAACAATATTTAATATATATGTATATATATATATGTGTGTGTGTATATATATAAATAAAATATAAAATAGCTAATACAATCTCAGTGTCTATGAAATCTACAATATAAATATACTGTAGTATTTCAGATGGCATGAGTTCCATCTGCAGCATTTTCACAGCCATGTGAAAATAGATCCAGTAAGGTGCTAAAATAAACATTATTTAGAGTTTGGTCCATGTTGACGCGATAGGATCATTAAGTGGCTGCACATTCATGACGACAATCGCATCCCTGAATTTAGATCTGTGAAGGGATTTGAATACTGTGAACTCATCATCACGTTCAAGAAGTCCAGGCCACACTCGGTATATTTCTATATCTGCTGGAAGCTGCAGGACTATTGTTACCAGTGGCCTCTCTTACACTGTGGTATACTGCTGAGGCAACACTAAGAGAAGGAGGACACTGAAACTGGACAGGTAACCAGACAGGTCACTGTCTGAGGACGTTTGTCCCTCGGGACATAAGACTCTATAACACCTCCATGTGGCTGAACGAACTGGGCTGTGGTCCATGATGATACTACTGTATATTTTTACACAGTATTATATATTCATATTATACAACTTAAATATCTTTCATATCTGTGTATATGCGATGAAGCCATTGGACACCGTGTTTCCCATGGGATAAATAAAGTCTGAACCACAGATAGATGGCAGGATGGATCCATGCTTTCATGTCATTTATGCCAAATTCTGACCCAAGCATCCAAATGTAACAGCAGAAACTAAGATTTATCAGACCAGGGACGTTTTTTCCGGGCTTATATTGTCCAATCTCGTCACATTCTTGTGATTTGTAGCCTCAGTTTCATGTGCTGTTGACATTCAGACATGCTCTTCTACAACCCCCAGTTCTAACAGGTGATTATATGAGTTACTGTTTCCCATTCTCCTCTGACCTCTGGTATCAACAAGACTTTTTCTCTCAGAACTGCTGCTCACCTTTCTTTGTGAACCCTTGACATGGTTGTGAAAATCTCAGTAGGTCGGCAGTTTGTGAAATACTCAAAACCAACCACCACATCACATTTAAAGTCACTTAAACAGCCTTTCTTCTAATCTCTGAGGCTCCATTTGTTGTTCATCTCGACCAGGTCTACACGCCTCCGAGTTGCTGCCATGTGACGTTAAATGACCTAATAAAGGCCCTTGTTAAAATGCACTTTAACACTATATGAAAGAATTTTTCATCACAAATTAGGATCATAACAACTCATTAACATTTGTATTTAGCATTCACTGACTTAAAAGTTAATGTGATTCCTTATTGTGTTCGGCCTTGGCACATGAGTTTCATGAGTGAGAGCAGGAATGTAAGAGAGGCAAGATCTTTAACAAAATGTTTGCTTTATTTTTTTCTTTTTCTTTTAAATCCAGACAACTCATTCAAGGATAATCAAGGAGAAATAAGCACTAATATGTTTTTTATTAGATTAATTTTTTTCTGTTTTTACAGAGATGAATGGGTGAAATTTATCAGAATTGGTCAAAGTAAAACAAAACAAAACAAAAAAACCCAAAAAAAACAAAAATAAATGAATACATAATAACAATACATTAATAATTAATCCAATACGATGAAGTGTGGCGTCCATGACGGAATAACAATGGCCCAGAAAATGTAGGGTTGTTATCGTTTTTCACTGCTTCTTCTGTGGTACTGCAATAATCACCAGCACTAACTCAACTCAACTCAACTCAACTCAATCAACAACAGTAGAGGAAGAAATGGAGCGCGCTCACAAAGTTCTGCACCCCAGCCTCCTGAAGAGGAAACACTTTTTTTTTTATTTAAATAATATTTTATCAAAGCTTCTGTTTTATTTGTTTTTTTTTTTAATTATCTTCATAAAACGTTTCTAAAACTTATCTGTCTTCTTTAAACTTTCCTTTTTTTTCTTTAATTTTTTTTTTTTTTGCATTTTTGATTTATTTTCATTTTCAGAGTTTTTTTTTGTTAGTTTTTTTTGTCTCCATTTCACCACAATGTTGTTTTGCATGTGTACGTGTGTGTGTTTGGGAGAGAGCGTGTGTGTGTGTGTGCGTGTGTGTGTGTGTGTACGTTGATGTGTCCTTGGCTGAGGCTTGGAACAACTCTTGGGTTGTTTTAAGTGCTCGTGTGGATGCAAAAGCCTTGCACGTATGAAGCATGATTTTGTTTTTTAGAACATGAGTGTGGAGTGTGTGCATGTACTTTATGTCCTTCCACTGCTTTACCTGCAGCAAAGACATTCATACTGAGTGGTTGAAGCTGGCTCAAGCGACAAGGTGTGTGGCCTAGACCTGCATATGTGTGTGTGTGTGTGTGTGTGTGTTCATGTAACCAAAGTCAGCTTATATATTAAGGAGTGTGTTGAGCTAGTATGTGCTCGAGGGTGAGCAGACCAGGTGAAGTGTGCGTCTTTCAGTGCCTACACAGGTGTGTGTGTGTGTGTGTGTCGAGGGGGGGGGGCCAGTGTGTTCATGATCTTTGAGGATTTCTGTACCTGCGGGTGAGCCGAGGGCACGTTCTCGTGTTTTCGCACCGTCTGTGTACAACGTACGAGTCTGTCTAGCCGCTGCATGATGCGGGAGTGTGTGTGTCCGTGTGTGTGTGTGTCTGTGTTATTGTGTGTGCGTTGGTGTTGGTGTGTGTAATAGAAGGCACGGAGGGTGGTGTGGGAGGCTCAGTCTCTCAGGTCCATGCTGGAGCCGAACAGCGCCACCAGCTGCTCCTCGTAGTGGGCGATGTTCCTCTTCATGATCTCCTTACAAGAGCCCAGGAGGCGCTCGAACGCCTGTATGTCTATTACTGCAGAGAGACGAGAGAGAGACAAGAGAGAGACGGGGGCGTCAAAAGCAAGATTCATTTCAGTTGCTCAAGTACCGCTTTAAATTCCTGGAATTTCAACCTAAAACACTCCAGAAGGCACAGCCGTGTAAATTTAAAGCTGTTCTTGAACCATTTGGATTTGGCCTCTTTTGAAAGATAAAACTCACAATCTGTTTAAGAGTTTATGCTTCAGACTGAACGAGCTGTGATTGGTCCACTGGGTAGTAGCTTATTTCCACTTCAGTGTAGAGGGTTTTTACGGCATGTTGGAGGTAAACAAAGCGCACAGACTGAAGTAGATGGTGTAAAATGGTGAATTACTGCCATGGTTATGGTTGGACCAATCGGGCAGACCGTGAAAAACATCTGGGATTTTATAGATGGGCGAAAGTTATCAAAGGAAAGGAGGCGCTTGTGGATCTATGAGGCAAAATTCTGGACAACATCAGAATTTGTTCGGCCCATTTCTGTAAATTATTTATTCTATTTCCAGCTGCTTTTGCTTCTCTGCATTTTTCACATTGATTGTTTTGGATCAGTAAAGATGGAACACATTGGGGGGTTAACTTAATTTTGGAAGCAGGTAGTAGAAACACACACTAACCGACTGGCGTTGGCTATGTGCATAAGTTACACTGTCTATGTCCTGCAGCTGTACGTTAACCTCCTGAGACCCTGCATCCTCATACGGAGACCGTAAGTTTGAGGTTTTATTGCAGCTTATTCTGGTTGGACACTTTAGTTTGCCATCTAAAACATCATAGCGAGCGTTTCATTGGATTCATTCTACAGGTGATCACCAGACAAAAGTGGATGAAGAACGAACCCCCATCAAATTCTACAGTTAAAGCTTAATTTATTTGTGCTTATTAATGTTTCTAGTTTGATATGATCCACAAATTTAACTAATTTTATCAATAGCAACGTGCTACAACCTCGCTAATTAGCAAGTACTCGTTTGAGGGCGTTGGGACTTAATTGTTCGCAATTCTGGTTTGGCTCAGCCATGTCCATGCGTTAAAATAAGCGGTTTTAGATTTTGTCACACATTAGTGACTCTATTATAATATAAATAATGAAATAATCCCCGTGTCCACCATTGAAGACATGTCCACCTTAATCCTATCAATAATATTTGCCTTCAAAATGACTGTAGCTTGGTGGTGTGGGCTGGAAAACAGCTTCAAGTCTTACCTGGTCCCATTTCAAATCCGACGACAATGTCACAAAAAAACGTTTTACAGAGCGTGGTCGTAATGTTATGTCTCACGGGCTGCATGCTCTAAATGTCTCTGCTCCTGTTGAACTAAATAAATAACCTATATGATTAAAGTAATAAAAGCCGGGTAATTGAAGCTATAAAAATAATAATAATAAAAAAAGGGCTCGACACAGGTTGTAAAACAACAGGAGCAGCTGCTGAAAATCCTGCATGAATGAAGAGCTGGTAGGCAGCTTTAAAAGAAGAAACACGCACAGAACGCCCTTTAGTCAACACAAAAAGTACAAGGTAATAACAGAGGAGGTGAGCAGCGAGTATCGAGGACAATTAATCAAAGCTCAAATGCCACTTGACATCTCATGACGAGCTGCTTGTAGCGGCTCAGTTTCGGAGGGAAATGAACGGGGCTGGCAGCTTTAAAGTGTCGAGTGGTTTAAATTCTGATTATGAGTCGCTCTCAATTTCACAAAAGCTTCTCTAAATGCTAAATTACAGCCTAGTGAAAGGGCGAAAACTGGCAACGAGAGTCGTGCTGTAGAAGGCGAAAAGGAAAATATAGAAACGAAGCGGCTTTCACGAGCACGCTGAAGTGGATTTTTGTCTTACCCAAACACTTGACATCTCCCACTGCGTAGGCTGAGGCAGCCCGGGGCTTGTTAGTGACCAAGGCCAGCTCCCCAAAGTAATGACCCCTGCTACAGCGCGTTAGCTCCACCTCCGCATTGTCTGCGTGGTCGGCCTTCGTCTGCAGGGGTGATGACGATGACGACGATGATGATGATGATGATGGAGGAGGAGGGAGAAGAGAGAGCAGAGGTGAACAAGCAGAGAATCGGGATTGAGCAGAACCACGGTTGTGATGGCCGCTGTTGCTAGGCAAAACCAGGATACACTTCAGTACTGTGACGGTTGTTAATGAGGAGAGTGGGCTGTCACTGTCAAAACATCCTGCACAGAAACTATCTGCAGGAGGAATATTCCAGATTTTCCTGCCTTTCACAGAGCTGCAGAGGAATGAATCGAATAGAGAACACAAAAAGAGGGCGAGGACGAGGGTCTTACTTTACTCTTCATCATGATCTTGACCTCTCCAGACTCTACGATGTAGAAGCAGTCAGCCTTGTCTCCCTGAGGGGAAAGAAGACGCCGTTAGTGCACAGTACGTGAAGGTAGAAACCCTCAAATACATGTGACGTGTCCGTGTCTCACCTGTGTGATGATGCGCTCCCCGTCTGAGAACTGCTTCGCTCCTAATACGTCCACTATCTTCATCCTTTCTGAAACCTGGGGAGAGAATAGAGACAACATTTCTTCCAAAACTCTACTGTCCAACTACTAAATTAACTCAACAGAAAAAGAAGTTTGCATATTTTCAACACTGATTCCCACATTGATTCCAGACCTTCATCCTTTCAAACCTTGTTTGAACAGCTGCTTGTATTTCTACGTCCACGTTTCTGTTCCTCCTAAATAACCTGATATTAACCCCACGTGTGCCCAGAAAGAATTGGTTTGTTCCAACCTTGGTTAATAGGAGCCAATACTTTCCCATTAAACAGATAATCAAAGGTTTACACCACCCTTCTCTAGTCTGCTCTGACTGAGGTGGTTACATTATTCTGGTTATTAGTGGATTATGAGTGTCCCTTTATTAAGAACTTAAATTTCTTGAAAACTAACTAAACTCACCTCCAGTGATTTGAGTAAGGGCACAGACTCGATGAAACACTCGTACATCCTCCTCTTCTTGGCGTTGTTCTTTACAATGAGTCTTCGGAAAGTGGCACGGTCCTAGGTGGACAAAAAAAATAAAACCATGAGTAAATAGACACTTCCTAAAGGCAGACTCTCTCTCTCTCTCTGCTGCTGCTGCTGCTGCTGCTGCTGCTGGCTTTTCTCTGTTTGGCCACTAGGAGGCGCTGCCGGGGCATAAACCATCAGAGCAGAGTGTCGGCTCCATTCATGGATTACTAGACTCCATTCTTAACGTGTCTGGACGCCACGGCTCAGTGTACTGTTTTTCTTAACACTGGTAACACGAAAGAGACAACTGAAGGGAGGAAAATGACAGAACTGATTAAGAAAACGAGGTGGTAACACCTAGAGGATCTTTTACAACTGGTCTCGTCATTTAAAAAAATGCCTGGATCGGCCCGCATACAGATCTGCCACTTCCGATCGGGATATCCTTACTTATTACGACTTAAAAGACACAGAGAAGTAACTGTGTGGGGGTTTTTACTCAAACTCCTGGTGTAACACTGTTACAATCACACCTGAAGATTTGAACATGATATTGTGACATCACAGAGTAGTACCTCTTCTTTGAGAAAACCCAACCCCAGCGAATACGACCATAAAATGTGTACTGAGGTTGTAAATCAGGTCTGTTTTTAGATTTCTAGACATTGCCCTCTGTTGACTCTTCCTCGTTGGTTTCACTTCTAGACGCTGGTGAGTCAATGTCCAAACTTTATCACTAGCCAAAACATTAGGTGCACCGTTGATGACTCATCTAATGATCAGCTGATGTTGAAAGAGCGCCAGGAAGGTGGTAATTCAACTGGGTGACGCATTTTATGGTGCCGTTAAGATTGAATTAAACATTTAAGTGTTTTATGTTGCCGATTAAGACGGGGCTCTCAAAATACTAGCAAATACAATTCAATAGCGCTATAAACCAAAGCATCCACAATGACAACAGAACTGAATCTGTAGCTCTCTCAGTTATTTGAAACTAACGCTGAATATCATAAACTTATTATATTATATTATATTCTGAACTTACGAGTTCAGAATATAATTGGCCGTTTTGACTACTTTTGGTTTTACTTTTATATTTCATCTTAAAAAACGTTTACATTGCCTTGTTTGGTATCATTCTTTTCAGCACAATCTCACCTGTGTGATTTTACAATTATTTTTCTCATTTTGACAAACTGAATTAACATATTGGATCTAAAACCAAGTTTGAGTAAGAAAAAATTAGATTTTTCACTGTGAAAAGCACAAACGTGTTTATCAAAACATTTTTATAATATAGAATGCAAAGCTAAATTGGGTTAAGATAAGATTCAGTGTTTGGATGTTGTATTTAAATGCATCCGTTTTGACAACAGGGTTTCCCATACAATGTTGATACTACGGTGGCCTGCCAGGGTCTAATTTACTCCACCATGGTCTCAGAATGAATTCAAAATATTTTGTATTTTATATCGCTCCTATGTCCTCAAACCCAACATCAGTGTTATTAAGGTAATTTAAAGATGGACTGATACAAAACTCATGATCTCGATAGTTTTTAATAGATGGGTTAGCATAATAATCAGGACCTTTTATTAAGACTACTTATGCAATTACATCTAAAAAACCCAAAGCAATTACTGTTTATGTTCCAGTGATTTCTACTTATTAAACGTGCCCAAATCTCACTCTGAATTTGGTAAACACTGTTTTAAGGACTCTGCACCTGCTACTTGGAACTCCCTGGAGAAAAGTTTGGGGAACTAATCACCCTTGGATCTTTGAAAACCCGCAGGAAACCTTGGAGCAACTACATTTCGTACTTGTCCTCATTTTAATGTAAATTCAGAGTGTTAGTGCTGTTGTTTTTATCTTCCATGTATTTTCCCAGGCTGCTGTCTTGGTCAGGCTCCCCAAAGAAAAGAGGTCTTTGTAACTCAACTGGATCGACCCCTTTAAATAAAGGCTAATAAATAAAATAAATAAAATAAGACAGTAGAATCAACCCCCTGCCTCAAAAGAAAAAAACAAACAAAACAAAACATCAGGATCTCATGAAATTTTTTGTGTGTATGTTTGTGTGCGTTTCTTCTTACCAGTCCCCATAGCGCCCCCTCTTGGGTGGCTACAATGGTGGCGGCACGTGGTGTGTTGTACATGAGCGCCAGCTCCCCAAAGCTGCCCTTGTTGTCATACTGGCCCACACATGTTCCTTTTACCACGATGTCGTACACACCCCTAGAAAACAGAGAGTGAGATAACGTTTATTGACCCACAGAGTATTTCAACCAGCTATCTAAAAGGTACGAGTCTGTTTGTGTCTAGACTGTCATCTCTATTAATATCTTTTATGTATTTGCAAATAAAGGCCAGCAATTAGCCCGTGTGTCAATACTGCTGTATATCTGCATGTCCAGGATGTAAAAATATTTGCATACGTGGCTGACACAGAGCTCAGCCTTCGCTCTCTCTGTCTACTCTGTATGAGGATTAAACCTTGGGAAGGTAATTTGCAGCGCTGTTGCTCGGCAGGATTAACCACTCACTTTGAGAGCTAGTCCGTCCTTCCATTGGCTGCGCGGGCGGGTTAAAACTCTCGTCGCTGCTGGAGTATTAGCTTACTTGGTCTGGATTACCGTGACGACGGGGACGCTGGTCACCTGTGTTGTCAGCTAGCTGAAGTTAAGCGTCTGCGTGCCGCTCGCTCTTTGTGCAGCCGGTGAAGCAGGAGCGAAAACTGACCGGTGGTAATTTTCACGCTGTTAATTTGCTTTTAATATCCACCATTAGTCCGTGAATGAAACACAAACCAATCACTTTCCATCAATTAATTCCCTATTGCTTTTTCTAATATAACCTGAAATGATACACTAATCAAAATTACCATCTTCTTAATGTTGTGTAGGTGTCTCTTGTGGCTCAAAAGCAGTTGTGACTCATCAGAAAATGGACATGTGCCTTCTGGTTGTGTCCTGTGGTGCTGGTGGGGGCCTCAGGGTCCTATGGGTTGAGGGGAGGGGCCTCTTGATCAGTTTTGGATCTAATGAATTTGGAGGCCAGGTCAACACCTTGTGCTGTTCTTCATGTTTTTTTTGCGTTGTTCCTAAACTGCTTTTGTGTGTGTGTGTGTCTGTGTCAGGATGCATCCTGCTGGGGATGACTGTTGCCATCGAAAAAGTGTCATTGCTATGGGGTGCGGGGCGCCTGGTCTGGACAAGGTGAGTGGTACATGTCCAAGTAACATCCACATGAATGAAAGTCAGGTCTAAAAGTTTCCCAGCAGAACGTTGATTCCCTGTCAAGATGGTTCAGTGTTGTTTACTTCTTCTGTCAGTGGTCATAATGTTATGCCTGATCGGTGTAAGCTGCGGTGATAGACAAAAATGGATGTTCCCTCGTGCACAGAGGGATTTTCCCTGTTCAACCCCGGGCTTTTTGGGTTTTTTATCTCCTAAAACGGATGATATGAAGTCTCAATAACAACAAATCTATTAGGGGTATTTTTGGGACGTTGATGTCGATTTGAAATCATCTAAACAGTTCAGATTTATTGGGAAACATTCACTGAAGTCTGTGACAAAATAAAGAAAATATGAGCATAAAATATAATTTACTCTTCACTTGATAATAAAAATCTAACTTTTATTTTCTTTAGCTGATAAGAGTCAACAATCCTTTTCACATCTTGCACGTCATTCCTCCCATTATATATTTACTCCTCGTCCCCGAGGGTTTCAGAGTGGTTTGGAGTTACTTCCTGTCTTATAGGCTTCAGGACATGACTGTTTATTCTTTGTGAAGAGTGCTGGTATACAATAGTAGCGCACAGCTGACAGTGAAGACAACCAAATCTATTTAATGAATAACATGAAACGCGCAGAGATGTGGTTCAACGATGTAATAAAACAAAAAAGTAAAAGAGGAAAAGTCTAAACAATGTGTCTGTTTATCCTGCTTTTCTTTTTCCTTTCTATTCATCCCTCCATCTCTCTGTGTGTTCACACTCCACCCTCTGGGTGACATTAGCCACCCACCTACACTTTTTAAGGCCTAGAGGGAAAACCCCGGGATAGTATGCGACCAGACTGGTGTGCTGCTCTTAAAGGTCATCGCGAGTCTTGTGTGCAGGTCTGAGATAGACGAGTGTGTACGTGTACGGTATGGAACAGATAGCTCACAAGTGGAGCTAAACCACCGCAGCCGAGCTGATATGCGTCACGAATAGAGGCTGGGGTGGGATAAACAGTGGCCAGGCACCAGCCCAACACTGGTAGGTGTGTTTTCCTCTTAAGCTGCAGAGGTTAAAGTTTAGAAAAGCAGATGGTGCGCTGTTCCGGTCCGATTAACCAAACCGGTCCTGTAAAGATCTGTGTACACACCGTTGGCTAACATTAGCAGAATTAGACACACACGGCCTCCGTGCGCTCATAGGTGGTGTTACACACCAATTGTCTTTCATGTTTTATTTGTTTAGGATATGTAAAAGTTCTTGGCATTGCAATTACAATGTTAAATAGAAATAAAAGGTTATTGCTTTTCAAAGGGTGCGCTTGCATTACTAAGCCATATTATCATTGCAAAAGAAAGAAGAATTGGTCTCAAAATAATGGTGACAATAACTTTGTTTATCGGCAATAATTTGTGGGACAATATATCGTCCAGCAAAATTTTGTTATTGTGACGGGTCCAGCCGTGACTCAGCAGAGAAGAGACATGGGGGTGTCCTGTGGTGTCTGGTAACAGAATGTTCTTAGTGGGGGGGTCTTTGGGTCCTATGGGTTGAGGGGAGGGGGGTCTCTGTGGATCATCCCACAGATACTTGATCAGTTTGGGATATAGTGAATTTGGAGGCCAGGTCAACACATTGTGCTGTGTTGTTTTTTGTTAGTTGTAAAGTGTTTTTTCTTTGTGTGTGTGTGTGTCTGTGTCAGGCTGCATCCTGCCAGGGACGTCTGCTGCCATCAAGTTGTGTCATTAGCCCGAGTTTTCGACCCGGATGAATGCCCCGGCAATCAACCCGGGATTTCATCGGCTCGACTCAGCTCGGCTTTGATGTGACTAATTTACACAAGGACGTTGATGTACCTGCCTGTCATGTTCTGATTTGGTCACTGGAAGACCGATCAGACCGTGTCATTGTAGAAGCTCCAGGGCTGCGAGCAGCTCAAAAACAGAGCAAAGTTTTGGTTTACTCCCATAAGGGACTGATCTGTTTTTCAATCAAACAAATTAAATTTGTTGTTACACCATTGTTAATGGAAGGGCATAGGTGAATTAGCTCTACTGCATGTTCAGGAAATCTTGATGTGAACTGTGCATGAGAGGCTGTGTTTATAGACACAGCTTGTATAGCGATATGGCACTTTTTTTTATCATGGCAGCGCACTGGAAAGCAGCTGCTCTGCATCCATGGAGAAGTGGAGATTTGGCGGCAGATATCGGGCACTGTGCAGGACATAGTGATTTATTGGAGCACTGCCAGCATTTTGTTCTAGCGCAGTTATATGTGTAATGATGACGTTGTCGACGCGATGACGTATGAGAAGGACAAAAAAAATAGGCAGCTCTCACAGCGGGAGGTCAGACCCGGGAGGCTGGTGATGTGAAACCACATCAAGGGAAAATCCAGTGTCAACCCGGTATTTTCGATGTGAAAGGGGTAATAGCGTTGGGGTGGGGGTGCCTGATCTGGTCTAGGTGGGTGCAACATGTCTAAGTAACCTCCACATGAATGAATGCCAGGTCTAAAAGTTTTACAGCAAAGTTTAAGTCGCAAGATACCTATCAGTGGTTTTAATGTTGTGGCTGATCGGTGTACACAGAGACAGACACACACACACTGATCATAAACATGAACGCTGTGCCAACACAAGCCCTCAACTGGGCTTTATGTCTAAAAATATATATAAATAAAAAATTCTAATAGTCAAATCAAACTCTATGACATTTTTAATGCTCTATATTTTAAAATAACTTACAATAGAGCTCTTCTGTATAAAGCGTACATTACTTCACCACAATGTACGACATCAAACCCAACCAATAAACAACTGAGCATGGATGGAGTGCAAATAACTTTATGGAAATATAATATAAACAGGGCCATCATTCTCTCCTTTGTCGTCATTCTTTAAAGCGATGCTGCTTTATAACATCCTTTTTTTTTTTTTTTTTCCCATCTCTGCCATCCTAACTTGTTAAATCACACGGGCAGCATTTGAATACACAAACTGACCCAGGGTTTTAATGATCCAACACAGGCCTCTCACCTCTCTATGACATAGAAGTTGTCTCCGTCGTCTCCCTGGTCAATGACGTGCTCCTGAGGATCAACCCTCAACTCAAACATGGCGTCCAACACCTCTGAGAACTGCTCCTGGACGCGGGACAAAAGAAACAGGGGACGGCGGATACGAATGAGGTGGCGAAATGACAAGCAACAGACCAAGTGTGTCTTATTTAAACAAGTAGCGCAAAATGAAATTTAATTATCCCAGCAGGGACACTGTGTGAGAAGGCACATGAGGAGTTTATCAAAGCAGGGGCCAAGTCTTCAAACAGAAATAGGTTTTTAAATATACCAAATAAATTCTAAGTGAATCGTCTTGGCCAAAACAAACCGAGATAAATCAAGTGTAGTGGCAGCGCACAGATTATTGTTGGATTTGCTTATGGCCGAGACAAACTACACTTGCCCAAATATAGGAGGGTTTCAGCCAAGTAGTTTTATACGAAATCAAAATGAAAACTGTTTTACTGAGAATGTAATCACCCCAGCAGACTTCCAGAGAACTGTATAACCGAGTTCATTTTTCTTTCACACATCTGCGTGTTTTTCTGTTTTTTCCTGCACCGCCACATGTCTGTGGACGCGTGTCTTCCTGTGTGACGTGACATTTATTTACCTGATCTAGTGTTTTGAAGAGTAGGATGTCTCGGCAGGCTTCTTGCAGTCTGCAGCGCTGTTCGTCTGTTTTTGGGTGAACCACTCTGGGCTCGGTGTCCTCGTCATCGTCGTCTGGGTTGAACGCCTCCGCGCACACTGAAGGAGACAAACCGATGTTACATATTTCCAGGAAACAAAACTCAAACAAGGGCAACTTCACTTGTTGGGACTCTTTAAGACTTTTCATCCAAATAGCAAATTAAGGCGAGGTAAATACAGGTAAATAGGATAAAGCTTTTAACTAACAGACTAACAGATAGCACCATGACACTTCCCCAGTTGATTACTTACATAAATGCGATATTTTTTTGTATTACAAGTTTTCTGTGAGTTTGAATCTAAATATGCAAATGAGGAGTTATCTACTTAAAAACGCACTAATTTGCATACATTTCCAGAGTGAGGTTCAAAATTCTTGTTTCATTTTGTTAAAATATTAGATTTCTAGGTATTTAGAGAGGGAATTTCGAATATATCTTTTAATCGCTCCATAAATCACAAAATACTGTCAACAGTCCAAAAAAATCTATTTTTACCATGTTTTTAGGAGTAAAATGTTGAATAAATCAGGCTCTGAATGATGTATAAAAATCCCCTCTGTAAATACCTGCAGAATGTAGTTAGGAATAAATCTGGAAAGTTTGGTGTGTGTTAGTGCTACTGAAGTGAAGATTTCTGGCTCAGATTATGCAGAAAAACTAATTTTGAGGGAATGGCCTTAAAAGTTTTACATTAGTTTCACATATTTTCACGTTTTCATTGGAAAATGCTATGTACCAAAACCACTCAAAACACAGAATAATATCAACATATAATATCAAAATGTCAGATTAAATTTTCTTTAAGTTCATTCAAGCATGAACCATGAATGATGATCCACTGCTGATCGTCTTTTACGTCTCCTTTTACCAAAGACAATTTACAGCCGGATGAACTCAGATGAGTCTGACTTCCCGTCTCCTTCATGTTTCTTTTTCTTGCTAATTTGAGCTGTAATTTTCTTCTTAGAGAAGACTTCACTGCAAATAACCGGTCATGTGACACTTTTGAACCAATCACATTGTCAGAAATCAACATCAACCAATGAGAGTGTGAGTTTAGCTCCCGATCGGCCTTTCTGCTTTTACAATTGTTTGCCAGTACAAAATATATGACCTCATTTGGACACGACAGACTTCTGCATATGAAAAAGAGCTTCACAACAGTACCTCATATGTTGGCATTGAGATGAGGAAGAGAAAGCTGACTATTAGCCAATTTAGGAGTAAATTACAGGCGCAACACAGACAAAGTGCAGTGAAATAAACACCTAAATGTGCATTTTGACTATTTGTTTTTGACTAGTTTGATAGAAGACATGTTAATGAAGCAAAACAGCAAAAAATCTCAAACTTGATCAGTGGGTAGTTTTTTTGGCCTAGCGTATCACACCTTAAGAAATGTGAAATGTGTCCAAGTAACTATATAATACTATATTCACTTGTCACAAATCATGGTACAGATTATAAGTGTAGTCTTTCCCTTAAATAAAAAAGACTATGAACACACATCTCTGAAAATAAATCTGCAAATTACAACATATCCTCTAACTCTAGAAGCCAACAGGTTGCAGGCAGCTTAGGTAAGAACACGCTTGTCAGATACACACTGAGAAACTGGGAGTCATTGTCATGTCTGTATTGGTTTTATTTCAGACGAGCTCTCGACTCCGACTCATCTTGAGCAGATGCCAATCTAGCAGAGCAGTGCTGCTTTCGAGTACATTCTCAACATTTCCACTGTGTGTGCCAATCAGCAGCAGACCTTAACAAACGCTTGGAGAATTCAAATTTGTGGTTTAGGTCAATGTGTACGCCTCCCGCAGTTCATAGCATTTATTTCACATACACACACACACACACAACATGGCAGTAAGCCGGGAAGAGTTTATTCCCAAAAGAGGAACAATCTCATCATTTCTTTCAGCAGCTCAAACAAACGCAGCCAAGTGGGAGAAATGTTGTTCATTACGAGATAATGCACGAGCCTCCGGCCGTACGTAGACGCCCGCAGAAAAGCAGCAGACGTTAGTGGAATCATTTTTGGATCGTATCCCACTGATAAGAAAGAGGCCCCGGCGGAGAGCCGTTGTAGATGCAGTCACAACGCATATTGCTAAAGATATGGGGTCTATTTATAGAGTGGAGGTACACCGATCAGGCGTAACATTATGACCACCTTCCTAATATTCTGCAGGTCTCCCTTGTGCTTCTAAAACAGTTGCGACTGATCAGAGAGTGGACATGGGTCATCTCAGGGGGTCCTGTGTTGTCAGGAAACAAGGTGTTGTTAGTGGGGGGGTCTTTAGGTCCTATGAGTTGAGGGGAGGGGTCCTCTGTGGATCATCCCACAGATACTTGATCAGTTTGGGATCTAGTGAATTTAGAGGCCAGTTCAACACATCGGGCTGTTCTTCATGTTTTTGTTTTTGAGTTGAAACTGTTTTTGTGTGTGTGTCATTATCAGGCTGCATCCTGCTGGGGGCGGCTACTGCCATTAAGTGGTGGTGGGGGTGTCTGGTCTGGTGTAGGTGGATTCTACATGTCTGAGTAATATCCACACTAATGAATTCCAGGTCCAAAAGTTTCCGAGCAGATCAGTGAACTGTCACAAGATGATCAATGTTCTTTACTTCTACTGTCACTGGTTTTAATGTTGTGGCAGATCGGTGTTATTCATCGAGGTTCACTCACGTGATGAAAAGAGAGGACAGACAAGAGCTGGAGAAGAGCAAAGTAATGTGCAACATGTGACAACTAGATGTGAAATATTGTTGTAATAACAAAAATCACCAAAAACCATTTGTTTCCAAACTGAAATATCTCTAAGTGAATTGAATCACACCAGCAGCTCGTGAGTCAGAATCAGATTGATTCAGGAAATCTGTAGCAATATCGAGCCCCAGTCAGGGGTATATGCTACCAAGCCACAAATATTTTGCACAAGTTGCTTTGCCTCGTCTGCACAACTATATTTTTTGTTATTTATCAGGATCCTCATTAGCTTCTACCAAGTGGTCGCTAGTCTTACTGGGATCCACACAACAAATTCAGCAACAAAAACAAACAAAAGTTGAACCTGTACTTTATAACTAAACAGAAAACACATAACTGATTAAATATAATGATTCAACAAATAAGTGAAGTCACTCTGAGTGTAAATCACACAACAATAATCAAAAATACAGCATAAATGATAAATCTATACAGTTACTTTCCATGTACTTATCTATATAGGACTACAGGAACTTATGTTAAAGTAATTTTTTTAAGTAACTATACATGCAAATTTCAATTTATTAATCTCAGAAGGGAAAATCAGTTTGACTTTGTTCATTTCATTGTTAAACTCAACCATTTTTGAATAAATTTGAATATTCATTATAGTTTTTAATAAATTCTTGGTCATTTGTAAATAGTTCAAAAAGGTTCAAAAAGAATATCAATAATATACATGTATAAAAAATATAATTAAATGATAAATAGATGATTTTTATCACCCAGCCCTAAAACAGCGTGTTTCCTTTTTATGCCCACACTGAATAAATCTTTTGTAATTAATAGCATGATTAGGTTTCTTCATCTGGAGATTTAGTGATGAGTTAACAATGTCTAACCCTAACGGCAGAGACGTGACATCCACCATCATCTCGGTTAAATGTGTTTACACTCAGTGCAGGGAAAGGTAAGATGTTATAAAAGCACATGCACAGTGAGAGGAAGACGTTATATAACACAATACGAGGAGAAGCCCTGAAGTGAGAAAATGACACATGAGCAGCGACATGTTTCGTCGCACTAGAGGACAAAATCTGATGGGGTCATTTTAAAATTGTCACTGTGCGTCTGCGTTTTCTCCGGCGCGGCAGAGAGACGCACTCCACTTGTCACATGATGTTTGACAAAAATCTCCCGAGTGTGTGTGGGTGCAGTCATGAGTGTAAGTCTTTATTTTTGCGCGGTCACACCAGTCATGTTTGGAGCAGCGTGACCTCTACGGTGTCAGCGCGCTAAGTCCTCGGGTTCATCTCCGTCGTTACGTTCACTAAACCAAATTAAAAAGCTGAGCCTTAATGCTTAGCCGCCCACTGTGCTGTAGTTAGCTATGCTATGCTAACAACCAAGATACAGCCCTAAAACTCAAGGCTTTAAGCAAAGACGTTCGTATCAGCTTTCTCTGTGTGTGTGTTCTTCACTGGTTCAGATCAGATAAGCTCCAGAGAACAGGCAGGTCTATTGTGCTTAGCAGAAGTTGCTGGAATCATATTTGTTTGTTTTCCCCGAGCTGTCGAAACCTCTTTCTAACCCTGGCAGGATGAGAGGAGTGTAAGGAAATAAAAAAACTGGCCATTAAACTACTTGTGAGTCTACATGTGAGTTATTTGCAAGGCCTCGGTTGACTCAGAAACGGGGCAGTGTGTGATTATTGGACAAATAAATAAACTGTAGGTGTGATTGTGCCGTATGTCTCTCCTGGGAGGAAATCCTCCGTTGTAATGAGGCTGTGTCGCGTGCGTGCGTCTCATCCAACAGATCTTTAATCTGAAACAAGATCAACTAGAGGTACTTTCTTGAAGATATTTCAAGTCTGGCGCAGTCAACTGCTTCTCAACAACCTCAATTGCTTCTCCTCCATTAAAGTCAGTTTGGTGTCAATATTTTTTACGCCAGATGTCTGATTTGTTTCTCTGATGGCAGCCAAACTAAATCAACTCAACGGTGCTCGGATAATTGGCTACGTCGCCGATTCTCCAAACGATTGGATTAGGGTTTGATTCGTGCGGCGGATTCTTGCCAAATCACCTTTCAATAGAGCGACTGCAGACTGACCTCCCTAAAACCTCTGGGCTTAAGGAGGTTTAGGTTTTTATTTGGGTGCCCATCTGAAACTCACATGACTAAGGTCTGTTAACAAACCGCATACTCACAAGTAGCTCGAGAGACCACAAAATGTTCCTAAAAACTATAATTAAATTGAAATGTCTTCAGGAAAACTCAATCAGATGACATTTTTTTTTTTTGGTTTTAGATGCACCATGACCTGCATGATCATAGTCTGCACTAAATGTTCAAGACGTCGGTTAGACTTACAGGAATATTTGGATCAAATGAAGGGGCAGAGCTTCCAAAAGCAAACCAGTGATGGGGATTATGCCTAAAGTTTTACTTTTAATGAAATATCAAGATAAGAATAATTCTTATCTGAGCAGAAGAAAAACTTGCAAGTCGTCCTGTGAACTTCTCAATATGAAATCACACAGTTTATATTCAGAAAACAACAAAATGAATTAGATTGACACACTACGATACTGCAAAAAGACTTAAATTAATAACTGGTAAGTCTCCTGGGAACATGAGAGATATAAAATAAATAATGTAAAATACTATTTTTGATGCTCATGTACCTAAATGATACATTTACCTATTTATTTACACAGACATTTTCAGGGAGACTGTACTTTCAGCCGTTTGGTCTGGGAGCCACTTACAGAAACTAGGGTCCGATCATCTCATATACACAGAACTATAAACAGAACCTTTAATAAAAAAAATATGTTACGTATTTAAACTAAACTGTTCATTTAGGACCAAGTACTTAATGTGTTTGCTAAGGCACTGAAGTCTGAGGGATCACTTGAACTTCAACTGCTTGTCAAGTAGCTCCTTAAAGTGGCAATCTCCCACATTTTCTATAAATAAATAATGAAAGTAATGCAGTATTTATGGTTATAATTTTTATGAACTGGGAGCCTGTGGTGACATATTAAGTTACTGCTAATGTAATGTCCATAAACGTCCTCAGGCGACAGGTGATGGGTTTAGAAATTTTCAGCTAATGCAGACGGGACATTATCTACTGCTGCAGCGTCACATTAAAACATAAAAGCCCCACACTTTTATGATGGAGCAGGACATCATAAAACTCACTGACACTTACCAACTTAACTGAAAATTCATCAGTTGAAGATGCTTTTAATACTTCAAATGAGTTTGTAGTATTTCTGGGAGCAAACTGAACAAAGAGGAGCAGCCACAATGAGCTGTTAGATGAAGAACTGCACTGAGTCTTTTCTGCTGTTCAGAGTCATGTGCAGAATAAAATCAGATCAGAGACTGATGGAATAAGACCATGTGTTGTCCCAGTTTGTTTCTGTGTGACCCGTGACATTAAACTCTATTTGCCACCAGTAACTACAGATGGTGCCAAATCAGCCAGAACTGCTTAAATTATTTCAGAATGACAGAAAGAAAAAAGAGGAGGGGTGAGCACCTGGTATTGGCAAGGTAATGCAATTTAAGAGGTCTGCAATAAACACGATTTTTATGAATAGCACGTAAGAAAATCCTTCAAAATGCTATTTGTGTGATTTTATAATGTGGTATTTTATAAGCTTCTGTTGGTGGTAATATATCTGCGATATATCTGAGAGGCGTAGACAGTATCTCCAGACATAAATAACAGGATTTGCGCTGGATTGTCTGTGGTTTCAGGACAGTGTACCACTGAGACACTGTCCTGGAGATTTGATCAATTATCTAAGGAAAACTGTATAAAAACACCAAAATAGGTCCGAGAACACAGACAACATTCACTGCTGTTTTCTTTTTCTTTTTTTTTTACATATATAAAAATGTGATGATGAAAGGATGCATTATACTTCAGTGAAATTCAAATTTGGAACGCTGATAAAACGTTTGTGGTATGTTGTCTCTGTTATATTAACGCATCTTAAATAGTTTGAGCTGTAAAATTCTACAACGGCCGATTATAACAGCTCATCAGGTGACAGAAGAACTCACGAGGCAATGAAAACGGACTCAAGACTCAGATATTATAACGTTCTTAAGTGTAGATAGTGAGTGACTTTCCAGCTTTGCATGTTATATTGCAGACAAGAGGGACTGTGAACTTCATTAAGGAGTGAATTGATAAAGACTCTGTCTTATGTTTTTCCTCGGCGGCTTCTGGAATTTAAGGAGTAAATAGATAAAACAGTTTTTTGTTCGTCCTATTAGTCTGCTTTTCTTTGGCTCAGTTTAATTTCATTTATTTTCAAACGTGCTGTTCTGTGCATCTGTTTTTCTCAGGACAGCAGGCTATATTTATTCTACTTTTATGTGTGTGACAAATGTGTCCTATCAGCTATCCAGGTTGCGTATTCCCGAGAAACCGATCTATAAAAAACACATTGAAGTGATTTATTTATATTTTATTACTTACAAGAATCTACTCTCTGCATCAACCTTAGACTATATAAATGTGGACAACGGAATAGCTCTTCAAAAAGTGAAGTCAAAGCAAGTAGAGCTCCCCCTGGTGTCTGGCTGCAGTATAGGTAGTATAAGCTCCACCTACTCCATGTTAGTGGATTTTGGGTAGTTAATATAATGTTGATGCATGTTCAAGTGTCAATTCTCTGGATACGTTTCACTTTATTTAGTGATGTGACATAATGGCCAGCACCAGTTGCCATGCCAACCACTCCTTAACTCTCTCAGAGAACTATGTAGAATATTGCAATATATCACAATAATGCATCGTATCATGACTTGGGTATCGCGATACGCATTGTACCGTGAATTCCTTGTCAACTCCCACCCCTACCGTACAACCACAAAAAGAAACTGTTAAAAACGAAAAGAGAAAAAGAAGCAGGTTCAACAGTGACAGTGGGACAGCAGTAAAAAAGATAAAGATCAGCTGACACACCCAGAGGCTAATCAAAGTGCAGCGCCCTGTGACGGCTGACGACATTCAATCACTTGTATGTAAACACTAGATGGGTACATCGGAGCGTGAGAAAACGAGAGCGCCGTCCGCACAGGGCCGCAGAAGCCAGCACAAAGACAATGCAGACACACACACACAAAAGAAAACCCGACAAACCACAGCTTCTCAACACTGTCCTGTAAATGCAGGCCACACGTAGACCCACTCATTTTCAAAACAGTGCTTAAACGCCATTCTGACACGGAGACAGACGCAAAGCACTCAGGCTACTATTAGGCCTCAATAGTGTCTCCCATGCGTGACACACAATAACTGCAGGTGAGCCACTTAGGCGGTGATGTATGCGACGCTGTCCCTGGTGTGGATTACACTTAGAAGACCTGACGTCAAACGCACACGCCGGTGAACTCACACTCGCACATCTTACCTGACACTCTCCTGTTGAATCTGCTGGGCGGTGGAGCTGTGGACAGACAAGAGGGAGACAGAAGAGAAATTAATGTCTTATAACGTGACATTCAAGGTGATTTTAAACAAACAAAACAAAACAAAAAATGTCCGTAACAATAGGTGTGGAGGGTCAGACGATGAGTTATAGTGACAGCCAGCGCTGGAGGGAGAACCATAGAGACAGATGAAGGAAAACAAGAGGTGATAAGATAAGAAGTAGGACACGCTCAAAGGACACAGCAGGTGGACAAGAAGTAATACAGAGAGACAGGGTGCAACCAGGAGAGATGCAAGAGATGAGAGAGAGATGAACTGGGAAAGCTAGAAAGAATATTTTCAGTTTAGCAAAGGTAAGATCTCTTTATGCATCACACACGTGTTCTCTCAAAATTTCCATCTCACAAAAAAAAAAGACAGAAAATTCAAAGGTAATAAAAAACCAAAACATGATGACGGTCTATAGCGCTTTTCTACCTACTGGTTCTCAAACCACTTTGCAGTCACGTGACACATTCACACACCAGTACGAAGCGCTGGGAGCAACTCGAGGTTCGGTGCGATGCACAAGGACACTTTGGCATGTGGTCCACGCACCGGGGATCAAAGCACCAACCCTCTGGCTAACTGAGCAAACAGCCGCCCATAAACATGCAATATTAATCACATTAAGTCTGGAGCCAGACTGATACGAGCGTATTGACAAATAACTCAATAAGAGCCCCCACTTTGCGTGTTTACATTTTATATGGAATAATATATAAGGAGAGACAAAGCGTAATGAGGCTTGTGTTGGTCTCAAACACATTAAATTACATTTACATATTACATGAGACTGTCTGAACCGGCAACACATTTTTCAGGTTTCTGTTTTCATCTGAGGTCCGTGGGTTGTTTATGTTTTGATCTGACGAGCAGTGCCACCTTCAAGCTGTCGCCAACGTAACGTTCGGATGCACAGATGCTGTCGGGACACCGTTAACGTTCAGGATCGCACGAGTGGTGACTCGCTCCTTTAAAAAATTCTTGCATCCAAGGACTCACAGCAGCAGGCGTCTGCCCTACTGGAGCGCTTCCTTAAGCACAACATGGAACCAGTCGAGCTGTTGAGCACCTAACCCTAATCCCTCTGCAGATCCACACAGGCTGCTTACCCTCGTTATGAATGCAAACGCTGTGGCACAGACTGTGTCCATATTCATACTAATACTAAAAAGAGGTACTTAGAGGGGCTGGGGGACATGTAGAGTAAATTTGATTAATTAAACATTTTGAACGATATGCCTCCGTTACCCAAATGTTGGCCAATTCTCTGGGGTGAGGTAGTGAGTCTCTAGCACGTCAGAGATTAAAGCCAGCCACTAGAGGTGGGAATTGGAAATGGTTCCGACTTTGAAGCGGTTCTGATTTTGATGTTATCAATTCCTCTGAATGACGCTCCCGCTCCCGACATGACGTCAAACCGCCCGAGCGACTTAAGTCTCGGATGCATTTCACTAAACCAGATAAAAATCATGCTGTTGGCAATCAGTACAAGGTGGTGATATCATGCATGCATGCATCTTGTGCCATCCTCGGCTATAGGGGTTAAAGGCTCAGAGCACCCAGATGAGTTGGACACTTCTAAGCCGTCGCCCACAGCCACTCACACGTATAAAATGTGAAAGTGTCTAGTCCTGCAATATCCAACACGGAATAAACCGCTTTGCTTTTCCAAGATCTGCAGCGTGTTTGCCTTACAACTTAAATGGAGCGTGTTCATTTCTCACAGTGGCATTAATGCTTTTTTTGGGCATGTTCATTCAGGGAAAGCATGAATGTGGCAGTTCTGACTATAATTACAATAAAACATTTGCATACAGAGTCTGAGTCAAATACATGCCTCAGAAGTTTACAACAGATTTTTGACTGATGCAATACTAAAACAGCTCAGATATCAACACAAATTATACCATTTTATAGCAGCATACTACACCTATAGTAAAAGAATCCAGGCTACAATACATAACCAATGTTAGCTCAGCTACAAATGACATATACAGTGTTTTTCGTCTCTGTTATGTTATGGTTAAGTCTCAAATATAAGTAGTTGTACTTGGGGTGAACCACAGACTGAGGGGGAAAAACAGACTATATGACAGCTCCTCGAAAGTAAATGGTCTTGCTTTTATATTTCTACCTACTCAAATGTACTCAAAGCGCTTTTACAGTCAGAGACACATTCACCCTTTAGCTCGCAAAAGCACACACACATCCACACACCGATACCAGTTGCACTGGTTCAATTCCAGGGATTGAACCGCTAACCCTTCGGTTTGTGGACAACCTGCTCTACCTACTGAGCCACAGCCGCCACAGCTTTTAGGTAGTTAATAAAATGCTAATGTACATTCGAGTGTGGATTTCTTTGAGAAGACAGTTAGTTATATAACACTATAAAAACAGGATGTGACATTACGATGACTGACAGTTGCTAACGACAACCGGTCCACGAAGGGAACAAGACGCCACATGAAATACTGGGGATGTTGTATGTGCTGTATTGAAATGCAGACACAGAACACAAGACAATTAACAATTATGTCAATGCTATCATTTCCAGTGAGTGCCAAGCCGGAGGATGTTTCTAGGAAATCAGCTCTAATCGAGTTTAATTCCAACGCTGCGCACCCGACGTATCCCTCAGAGTAAAGGCAGTCTGAAAGACCACCGCTGGAAATTAATATGCAACGGGGGTAATAAAATGGCACGTCGAGAGAGGAAGGAAGAACTGCCGCTACCGGTGAGAGATTAAAGTAGTGTAAGGTGGCATGTGCGTACAGTAAGTATGGTTTAATTGTCATTTGTGATACACAGATAGTGTGTGCAGCATGTCCTTGCGAGTGTGTATGGTTGCATGTTAAGGGCTTTTCATTTACGCAAACACAGGGTGAGGTCAGGGTCCTAAACACCTGCTTTCTAACACCAGGCTGTTACTACTAGCCAGCAAGGTCATGGTTCAAGGCTGGCGCACACACTCGCGCACAGCATGTGTCCAGTGCTACCTTATTACCATCCTGTCAGAGCCCATTAGATCTGGACTGTGAAGACAGGAGCCTGGGGGAGACCTCACACATATCCACTATTTTCCCCCGCGGTCACATGCGGAGATGGACACAGTTTCACACTCTTTCGCTCAAAAGGTAACACCAGAGGATGGTTTCTGGTGCATTAACATCTTCGGATTGAAGAAGACTCCAGCTTTTCATATCTCTTTGTAAGAAAGTGTTAACTATAATATAGACATTAGATATTCAGACTCTTTGGGGCGACTGCTTAATGTGAAATAAACTACACATTTAGGCTGTGACCGACCAAGCAGTCCATGCTTAAAAGTGGCAGCATTATAGATTTGAACACTAAAGAAATCGAATCGGGACCTTGGGAATCAGAATTAAACCAATTCAGGAAATCAGTAGCGATATCCAGCCATGATTCATTAGAAGTCAGGTCTGCATGATAGATTTTAGGTATTCTTAGCCTCCCAGCTCATGGCAGCTCTTCCTGTTTCTGCATATGATTTTGAATCCAAACTATTGCCACTTGCTGGTATGAAGAGTCATTTGCTCTTATACAGGTGAACAACATAATTGCTGACTGATTTTAGTTGTTGCATTGTGTCCAACAACAGCTTGTTGGTGCCACAGACTGTATGAAGCTGGACAGCAGAACCGCTCCTCAAAAGTGAAGCTAAAGCCAGTAGAGCGCCCCCTGGTGACTGGCTGCAGAATAGGTCATAAGCTCCACCTCCTCCATGTCAGTGGAGTTGGGCCAAACGTCCAAAGACGCAAGATAGAGCTGCCCGTGTCCCCGGGACAATCCAATCAATTTGACCAATGCAAGGAATTCGGGACGCATTGTCTATATTTATAGATGGATCCAGACTGAGGCAACGTCACAATCAACCTTCTTTTGCCATAGATCTTTGATGTTGGTTTGGCATGTGCCTACCTTCAGGCTTTAATGGTGCCACATCTCTACCAAATGCTAAAAAAGCTACAACCCCAGCTAAACCTTAGCTCGATAACTAGGTTACGATATATTCCTGCCATTAACCAATCAAATAAAAGCGAAACATGTTCCTATTACAAGAGCTCCTACTTGGCATCTCCACACAAAGCGGTGGCAAATGATCTCTTGTTGTCTCTGAAGACTGGATGAGTAATGTTAATGAACATTAGCTGAAAGAGGAAGCAGGAAAGATGATCCATTCTAATTTCGCTAGCAGTGATGCCAGAGGTTCTTTGAGTGCACAGGGGACGGATCAATATGGCATCGACACAAAACCAATGTTTGGAAAAGACACAAATGTCTTTTTTTAGGAGACCATTTGAATTATTCTAAACAGAAACATTGTGACTGAAAGTGTTTCCCTTGCAATCATATATCATTTAATTTTATGTGCTGCATGATGTGTTGTTGTGTTGTTTTAGAGTTTCCATTAGTGTTATGAAGTGGTTTGTTTTTAAGTGGGACTAATACAGTGAATATTAATAGAGATTCCTTCAAATCCACCAATGTTAAGTTTGGAAAAAGTAATTCAGGACATTGTTGTACTACTTTACTATCAGGTACTAGGAAATACAAAAGCATATACAATGTACAAGGCAATGAGATTAGAAGTATGCACTCTCTCTAAATACTTTCATTCAGCCTCTGTATAGGTCACATCTCGGGGCAGGACGTACAAATTGAACAGCTTTCAGTTTTAACCATTTCTTCAAAGCATGCTTGGCTGCCGGCCAACAACCTGGGCAGACAAACCCCTCACGGCCACAGCCAAGATGAAAATAGAAAAATGGGAAGCAACAGAGTGAGTTCTTGGACCTGCAAGTCTTTCTCTACCTTTGTTTTCTTTTACTTAGACACCAGCCAAGTATTTGGATCGAGAGTCGGCTGAGGATGGAGAGACGAAAGAAAACAAGGCAAAAACTGCTGACTCCGACTTCATCTCCAGAGATAATATCACCAGATTCAAGTAAAACAGAGTTGACTTATGCGGGGCTGAACATACGCAACACAGACGGTAATTTCTAAACCACTTGATCTCCAGGTAATTCTAGATACCACCATAGGATATTAAACATAGAATTAGATATAATACTCCATGAGAACACTCATTTTCCATTACTGCGTCATTTCGGTCCTCGGTCTACAACTAGAACATGGCCTAAGTAATAGCAGTATATAAGTTCATTACTCAGGCTTCCTCCTCTCTGTCATTTACTGTGTACTTCGCCCCCTCATATGTCTCAAAGGAACAGACCATCCTCCCCCATATTGCTCCCAAAGCTTCATGACTCCTCTTCCTTGTCTGTCTTCTGTTTTACATCCGAGTCTGGATTGTGAACGTTATGTCATTTACCTCGAGATACACACTGTTCTTCTGGGTTTGTTTGCAGCGTTGCCCAGTACATTTTCACCTTAACCTGTTCATGACCAAGATGCCCAGTGCGGTTAAGATTACCAGACACATACATGTTGGTAGTTGGCCGGTGGCCTTTCTTATGGCCGGTTACTTTCGCAAAGATGCAGCTAGTATGCAATGCCAACATGCACTGGCTAAAAGCTTTAATTCAATTTTTAATTTCTAACTCTGAATGAAGAATGAACCGAGGCACTTTTCAGATAGCAGATATAATCTTCATACAATTTTCCTATCATGGGTTTGTTCCGCTCTATACTAATGGCAGTTTTCATCTTAGATTATCGACCCGACCTGTAGTTTGAGAAGTCAGGATATGATGCCAGGACAGTAGATAGTAAGCAGAAATAAACCTCCGCAAACAGATCAAGAAAATTGTCCTTCAAATGGCAAGCACCCCAAAATATTAAACAGGCCGTATGCAATGCAGATGGTGGTGGATCTTTTCTTGCTATGCAATAAGAAAACAAAAATATAACTGCTCGATGACTTGCTGCAAGTACAGTTGAAGATGATGTAAGGCTTCAAAAGCCTCTAAAGGCTACCACCACTTATCCTCACTAGGGTCGTAGGGGTTGCAAACAACCATTCGAGGTGGGAGGAAGCCAGAGAGACAACCCATCTAAAACCCACAAAGACACAGGGAGAACATACAAACTCCACCCAGAAAGGCCCAAGCCACTGTGCTGCCCCCTTCCAAAGACACAATGCAGATTATTCTATAGCAGACATTTAGTCGGTAGCTTCAAAACAACCCTTGTCGACTGTGAAGTGTGAAGTGTGGATGTCTGTTTGCATCCCAACACCTTTGTGATCATTCTAAACAGCCTCAGTCGCTAAATGCCTCGGGGCAACAAACAGCCTCACGCTACTGAGCAGTCAGCGTCCAGCCAGCAAGATCCCTGTCAGGTTTGCTTGGTAACCTTTCTTATGACAGAGCCAGGCACAACCCCATGTGCTACCAAAATGTACTAGTCACAGGATCTTGCAATGAGGTAAATAACCATGGCAGCGTGACATCCATGACGATTGTCACTGAACTAGAATGTGTCAACATGGACGCACGTCTTCTATACAGGGCAAACCTGTGCACCGTCGTAGTTTAAATCTTTATCTGACATACAGACTTTTTAGTTTTACATTCAGCCCAGGGATATTTGGATTTGAATACGAGCCACTCTCTGCTGCCACTAATATATATATATATATTCTACCCTTTTTTAATTCCACCTTTCTGCACCACCTTCAAACACAATCCCCACCATCTCCTCTGAAACTCAATTATTGGCAAAAAAATAAAAAATAACGAGACCCACCAACCGAGAGGACACATTCTAAACTGTCTACAATAATTTGTTTTGATCCAAGACAAACTCGTGAACAGGTCAGATCGCTGCAGGTATTTCAACAAAGAGAACAATTATGTGCGTGTGTGCGCGCTCCACACGCAGACAAAAAAAACACATACAGTAGATGTAATCTTGCCTGTCGAGAGCATTTAGGAGTATAATAATAATAATAATAATAAAACAAAAAGTGTGCACTCGCTTTTGTGCGTTTAAGCGTGTGGGTGCGTACGTCTGGGTGTGCAAAGTGTGAAGTGCTGTCCCTACAGTCATGCGGCTGAGGAGGGGGGAGGAGGTTGGGAGTGGGGTGACGGTAGTGGTGGCTGTATCAAGTGTACGCCTGAAGTTGCCCTGGCAACCTAACACAAAGAAGATCTCATCGCCATAACAACACTACCCCTTCATCCTGCCGCCTCCCAGCCCACCTCTCAGCCACCATCCACCCTCACTTTCCTCCATCCAGCTTGTACCAAGTGGAAGATCACCCTGCCTTCCCTCCCTACGTTTTCTCTCTATCCATCCCTCTCCATTCCCTCCTTATACACCCACTCGCTGCTGTAACGGCATTAACAGATGGAGGGGGAGAGGAAGAAAGAGGGGGAGGACACAGGGAGAAAACAAAAAAAGACAGAAGGGGTGACAGAGGGAGATCGTTTGCAATGTGGGGAAAAAGAAAAATAGACAGAAAGAGAGTTAAAAAAAAAAACATGGTGGGATTTGATGAGTGATGATTACTGGACATTACTGTTGAGATGGAAAAAGAGAAAAAACGAAAATAGATAAACAGAAAAGGGCAAAGGACAGTTATGTGTTTAGAAAAAGTGGATAAACAGAGAGAAACAGAGAGAAACAGAGAGAAAGAACCCACTGAGTGAATAAGTGAATAAGGGAAAAAGGGAGCAATTCATCCGTCCCTGCCTGGTGCTTTCCATTGATTTCCCTTACAGCCGTTCTCAGTGTGTGACCGTCTGTCTGCTCGCCCCGTCGATACATCATCCAGTTAGTCGGAGACCACTTCGCCTCCCAAACTTCAGATTTCCATATTTAACATTTGGCCCTTTTTTCTTTCTTTAACCGCATTAACCGCAGTGACTCGACAGATCAGGCAGGAGAAAAAAAAAAAAAACACAACAGAGAGAAACTGGTCCAGCGACATGGATAATAAGGATTAAACTAACCATAACTTAAACTGAGGAAGCAGCGGTTGGCTTTCAAGTGGGAGGGTTAAGGGAAAGCAGGGGACATAAACCAAGTTCGGACAGCTCTGTTATTTGTCCGCCCACCTGTTGCCGCTCACACCTCCTGGCTTTCCTTTAACCACTCTGCTTCCTGGAATAGAAACAGCGAAACGCAGGGAAATCTTCGCTTTTAAAAGAGACAAATCTGTCTATTACATTAGCCACTCTGGAAGGGAGTCAACCACCATTTGGAGCCTTTAATCTCACCAACAGAATGAGTTTGGCAGAAGAAGATAGCGGCAGGGGCTAGATCCCGTTTTGAGATGGATGCACTTCTGGCAGTTTTTTGCAGCACATCACTGAAAATAAGTCAAGTAGACTATAAATGACGACGGACAGTTCATTCCTTGCGTTAAATATAGACAGTTTAGCTTAAAACACTTACATTACAGGACAGCGCCAATGGATTCCCTTGTGAGAATGGTTCATTTCAGGCATCATATGACATGAGCACAAGTCTGTGAAGAGTGGAGACACTCTCTCATTGTTTCAGCAGCTGACTCAGTGACATTTTTGTCACCTAAATGGCCAATGTGTGTCCATTTCAAGCATCAGGAGGCAGCTGACGAGTTCTCGTTTATTCATTCGCGGTTCTTTCATCCCAACTGAAATCCCACACACAGTCCAGGATACGGCTTTTATTCGCAGATACATTTGTATGGTTTTATGCAGACATTGAGGTACAATCTGCAAAAATTCAATCCTGATTTTTTTACTTTTACTCCTCTGTGTGAGGAATAAAAGAACATTATGACCTAATATTGTGTAGGTCTCTATTGTTGTGACTCACCAGAGAATGGACACTAACAACAGGATGTTTTTAATGGGGGTCTTTGTGGTTGAGGGGAGGGGCCTATGAGGATCATCCCACAGATACTTGATCGCTTTGGGATCTAGTGAGTTTGGAGGCCAGGTCAACACATTGTGCTGTTCCTGAAGTGGTTTTGTGTGTGTGTCTGTGTCAGGCTGCATCCTGCTGGGGATGTCTGCTGCCATCAAGGAGTGTCATTGCTCTGGGGTGGGGGTGCCTGGTCTGGTCTGGTCTAGGTGGGTCCTACAAGTAATATCCACATGAATGCCAGGTCTAAAAGTTTCCCAGGTGGTCAATGTTGTTTACTTCTACTGTCCATGGTCATAATCTTATGGCAAATAAAACTTATGCAGTCCCTCACGATAGATAAGTGTTAAATGATTCAGTGGTTATCCAACAAAATTAGGAGTTGCTGTGGGAAAATGGAGTGCTTTCACTTCCTCCTGGTATTTAGTAATGGCGTTACACGTTCTTTTTCGTAACATTTTAAAGATCATATTATTAATCAATCTTCCTCCCATCAACTTCTCTTTCTCCTCACATAAAGCATATCCCCCACTCAACGACAGCCCCTGCCATCTGTTTCTCGTCTCCTGTGCTCTTGTGCCGTCTTTCCATCTCTTCCTAAGCCCGTCCCCCCCTCTCTCAGTCGTCCTCTTAAGGCCTGATTGATATCAGCGGGGTCAGATGTGGAGCAGGGAGCTTCCCTCACGTGTCGCCTCCCCGCTCTAAGCTTCGCGGCCTTGGACGTCACCGCCGGCCCAACCTGTGCTGGCACGCACTCACTCAATCATGCACTCGGACACACCGTAAGTCACGCAGAACCAACACAGACACAATATCCACATGCACACACACACAGAGGAGGGGGGGGGGGGAATACACAAAACAACTGGCAAGCTCGAAAACAGAATCAATAAGAGCACATTTATTAGCTCCAGTCTCCTACTGCACACCCACGAATCCACTGAAAAGCAAATTCCCTCAAGAATCATGACTTCAAGACAGACATGTGCAGCCCGTTCCTGCAGAGGAGACACAAAGTGTTGCCGTTTTCCTCTATGCCATTTAACAATTGACCGACTTAAAAATAATATGACGACCTTTTCCCAGAATGGCGCATAAAGGAAATGATATTTTCAAGCACCCGTAATAGTTTTCACTTATTTCTCTCTCTCTCAGATCAGTATCTTAACATTTCCCATCTCATCATTTCCCTTCTGCTAGGTCCCGTCTCTTTCCAAAACCCACAGAGAGAGGAACAAGCATAAATCCTATCCCTGCAGGTCCTCCTCCTCCCTCCTCCTCCCTCCTCCTCCCTCCTCCTCCTCCCTCCTCCTCCCTCCTCCTCCGAGAAGATACATGTCGTCTGCCTCTATATGTCAGCAGTCAGTGAATGCAGCTCAAATGCTGAAAAATGCAAAATTTACTCCTGGCTCTATAAGCTTACACTACAATACTAAGCTAATGTTGAAATTAATCAAATAACACATAACGTCTGCACTACACAATAGCAGCTGGCAGCATATATAGAGGGATGCATAATATATATATATATATATATATATAAAAAAGAGAGGCAGAGGCATCAGAGGACACACAAACACACACAGCCTGGTTCAGGAAGACTCACAAGACCACTTTAATCTATTAAAGCTTTCTTTGAACAAGACTGTCCACCCACAGCAGGCTACACAGGGATTTCTGTTAAGGGACTGAGGAGGACAAAATGTTCCATTAAAATCTTAAAGCACATCTAAAAGTTGCTAATAAAGAGGTGGCTCAAAGCTTCCAGCTGAAGTGAAGATGAAGGGTCTGATGACCCACCTTTAACACAGTTCTGATCACAATTTGCAAAAAATGAAGCTTAAAAATACCTTCAGACATGAGAAATGAAACAAATCGCTTTACTAATCAGTTACTTAATTCAAATGTTTGTATGTGAGGATGGTTTCTGGGCCTGTGGTAATTTGTGGCCTGTATCCAAGGTAAGGAAGCAGACACTAGATAACGACACTGGTGGCGCCTTTTGTGCGTTTCTCGGCAAAACATGTAGTGCAATGCAGGTATCCGGAGTGCTGACGTGTCTCGTCTGCCGGCTGCAGTGCGTCACGTCAGAGTCAAATTACGAGTGTCAAACAACATGCTAATTACTGCCTGCTGCAAATTGGGGCCTTACCACGTAAGACCGAGCACACATTTGAAGCGCTGGGTGTTCAAACTATATTTTGGATACATCACATCAGCGGGATTGTGTTTAGTAGAGGAACTCCTCTCCTCATGATGATAATAATAATAATAATAATAATAGGAAGTTAGCGTGTGCGATTAGCGCTGGCTGTTTCATGCTGTTAGCTGTGAGAGTCAGTCTACTGGGTCGACCATGACGTAATACTACACAGGCATGTGTGTGCCAGAAGATTAGAGGTTATAGTTCAAAACCGTAAACGAGCACTGGAAACTATCGCAGCAACTCGTGTTAGACACGGAGATAAATGGCAGCGCTTAAAAAGGCCCAAGGTAGTAGTGAGAAGTTCATTAACAAAAAAAAAAAAATGCATATCAAATGTTCTCATCAGCGCTGCCTCAGTTGTTCGCCTACATTGCCAAAAACTAGTTTTAGAGATGCAGGAGATTTGACCCCGTGTTCTTTTGTTAGCTGAGGGACTGCAGTTGTTCTGAAATATGAAAGAAGGAATGATGATTGACTGAACCGCTGTGAAGAACAAGTTGTGCCGACAGGTGTAGTGACTGTGCAGGCTCGGGCCTCGTATTTACATGGAGTATGCCCTTATTGATCCAACCACACGTGTCTGCACATGCACATCCCTTGAGATCTAATCACGTTTGTGCACTTTGCATGCAAATAAACACAGACGTCATTCCGGATGCAGCGGGATACTTTAACGCTGTCTGTCTGTAATGGATCTCTACCTACCACTGAATCAGGACCATGAACCAAATTATACATATTTTGGACCGAGTTGGAATCTCTCTCACTGATATAAGTTCTTATTTCTGTGCATTTATGTTCAGATTTCACCTATTTTAGAGACTTGCACAAAGCTTAAGACTACAACCTGTGCTGTTTGCAGCATTAAGGAAATGAAGACATAGATTATTACTGAGGAAATTAACTTCACACTTTACACAGGGCTTGACTCACCGATCAATCACATGCCTATATGTTTTTTATCAAAATGTCTCACAGTCTACTCATGTTTGACTAATTAGTTAATTTATGTATAGATTATTTAATGTAATTGATATAAAAGGCATTACTTTTACTACCATTATTTATGAACAGTAGTAGTACAGTGGTTTTTATGCAACAAACAAGGAAAATTCCTTGTATGTACTTGGCAATAAAGTCTTTCCTGATTTCTGTAATAGTGTTTGTACTTTTTCTTTTTTTTTTTTTTAGGTTGAATTACAATAAACCCAGATGTGGTCTGACCGATAGGATCTCAAATGGAATTTCAATACGTCTTGGATGTGTTTATACTTGCACTAAGAGCAGGTCGCAGGTCTGGCTAGAACATGACCAGAAACAATGCAGAGTAGTTAGACATGAACAGGTGATCAGCCAGGAAGAATTTCAGTAATTGCATATAAACTCATAAAGCTAACATGATGGGTTGTCAGTCTCTACAGATTCATTCTGTTATGTATATTACTTATCCTCTCATTGCATAAGAAGAGAACACTTTATACGATTTAATTTTGCAAGCCTCTTGTACCAATGTACACTTTCTCAGCTCTGTGTCAGAAGTCTCAAACTAACAGACATATACAGTGACAAGATATCACAAGGGACAGGAAATATATGCTGTACATATATAAATGTGCACTTTAAATGTATTGAAATTACAAAAATACACCCGAGCACTCCCACTAAACCATTGCATAGGCTTGTGGCCTGCGGCTTGTCTTTGATGGATGAACAGCAGAGGTCCATTAGGTACCTTAACTATAACTTGTCTCTCTAATTGACCACTTTATTTGTCAGCGTTTCACACTCTCCTCCATCACACCGCCTTTTCCCATCAAGCAACTCTTCCGGTACGATAACACGCATTTTGTTTTCTAAATCCTTTTCCTCACGGCAGCTACACAATGCCTCCATCTCTTTGTTTGTCCTTTCTGTGCTTCGCTACAGGAATGCGCTCGTTTTCTTGTTTGTTGTACCTGTCGAACCGCTCTCCAGTTGAGCCCATTTCAGTCAGGTCAAGTCTCATCAGCTCTATAAGCCCACAGCTTATTCCTCTATACCATCACGCTTCCTGTCTCCACGTTGTTCTCATGCTTTCAGTTTTGTGTTTCCCACTGTCCGACTCCCTTTTCACCCTCCACATCTTTCCCATTATTTAACTCTGTCCATTTCTCACCCACAAAACTATTCTCTCTCTGTCCCCATATATGACTCATTTCCCAGTATCCCAAAGACTTTCGGCCCTTAAAAGGAAGCAGCCTTATCCTGCTTATAGCTGCGCTGGTGTTAACCCTTTCCCTTCACCACCTGATTTGCTGATGTCACTCAACCCCTTTAAGGTGGAATTGGAGCGATCAGTGCCGTCGACACACATCCAACAGCGTAAACTTAAACCCTCTTGTGATATTTCTCTTCTTTTAAAGGCAGCCTTCAGTGTTTGTTGTTGTTTTGGTGCAGCCTTTTTGCCTGAGGGCACATATCTTTGTAAGCTCTCAATCAATTTGGTAATATTAAAAGGACAATCTCGTAATACAACCTCACAAAATATCCACATTGCATAATTTACAAACTGCTGTCTGACTGACTTCATTTTTTCCAGAGCAGAGTACTTCCCCAAGAGCAGAACGCTTTAGTCACGTGATTCTGGTTCTTCTTCTCAATTTATTTGGGAGATTTGACGCAAGCCGACCGCCACTCAAACAGCAGAAGAAGATGGTATGACGCTACAGGGACCGCTGTTTTGGTTTGTGGCGAGCCTAATTTGGTCGGGACATTCTGAGTCGGGGGTTAGATTTCTTGAAAGCTATGCCGTACATTTTAACCCTTATCACCACAGTGACTCAGTGCAACATTGCTGCCACCGCTACAAGTTGCATGTCCATCCCTGTAACTTGTCAACAACATCCCAAGACCTCAGCCCCAACTCGGAGAGCAAGCCACCATTTCCAGATTAGAAATCTCACTTCTGAAGATAAACTTTAAGGGAGGGAGTAACTTAAAGGATATTTACTCAAGTGAGGAAAGGAAATTGACGTTGCGGATGTTCATTAATTTACAGAGCACCACATCAAAGAGTCTACTGCTTGTGTCCATGGTACAGTCTATTTCCAATGCACACACACTCCTCATTGAGTTACTGTGTGACCCAAAAAATGTAAGACCAACCATCTTTGCGCCAAAAGCACCTCAAAGGTTTGAAATACAACGCGGCTAATTACGCTATTTGCTAATAGGCTAATCTGATTAAAGTGTTTACTTGAGTAATCTAAGTTATCACAATACGCACGCCCAAATTCCACAGATGGCCCACGGATACAATACAGCGTATAGTTTCTGTAGCTGTTTTATGCTTTGAACAGTCCTCTACTGAATGGCATGCGTGCACTGCCATTACTGCTGCTACCAAAGTATATTACAGCACCATGAGAAAGTGCGTAGTTAAGGTCAGTGGAAATCCTCTCGTGACCCTGGCAGGGTTAATACCATGCTACTCCCATTAAGTTCCACGGGGCAGCAGTTGGTGCAGGCGTAGAAGCAGAAGTGGTCGTTTAACAAGAACCAAGAGTGTGCTACATATCTTTTCAGTGGACAACACACCGACAAATAAGAAAAAATTAAACTACAGCAAAGGAAATGTGACCAGCATTTAGACTATGACTGATTTTGTCATTTAGATTTCCATCCAAATGAAATGCAGTTTAATACAGCATACATATATACAGTATATAAATGTAAAGTATAACAATGATAATATAGGATGAGGATAAATATATTGCACAGTAATTAGTGTCAACTTAATCCGCTAGCCGTTACTCAACCAGATAATTCCTGAGCTGACCGGTCCAGTTCCCTGCAGACGAAACGTGGCTTGAGCGTGAGCCAAGTGAGGTCACGGTTCACTGGTGACTGTAGACCGCGCTGAGCAACGCAGAGGATCAATCATACATCGATACAGCAGAAAGGGAACTTCTTCAGAAGTAATTCACTCTAGAACAACAGCTGCTTTGGGTCTGACCCATGTAAATGACTGAATACACTCTACTTTATTTGTGGGTTGCTTTTCCCAGACTGCTTTTCTCAGGGGGGGAGTAAACAGTTTCTCCTCATTGACATGCTGCCTCCTCCCTAAAAAAATTCTCGGAAGCAACATGCGTATGAAAACAAAAAAACAGTCACAGTCAAAGTCCTTAAATTTACTACGAAAATACTGTACTGTAACAAATTTGGTAAAACCTTCCAATACACCTGACTACAATATTATAAGAAAAGTGGGAGGAGGACCACAGAAAATGTTCAAGACCCTTCAGAAATAGTGCTGAACGTATATCAGGTGCTGTTGTTTCTGCACTGTAGTTATTACAGAGTTAAGTGGGGTTTAAGAGCATGTCACTGAGTGCTGGCAGTAGCATCAATCCACGGAGCTGGCAGAGCCCGGTGGAGACAGCTGACACAGTTAACATTAGGCAGTAGCGATTTCCATGGTTACACTAACTCGAGTCTAAGAAAAACAATTAGGTTCTTAGAAAGCTAATATTACCATAAACACAATTACCTGGTATAAGTCTGCACTTATCTGACACGGTGGTCTAAAGAGCCTTTGTGAAAACAGCCTGAATATGTTCAGCGTGCACTATTACCCTCAGGCTCAGCTCAGGCTATGTCTTCAAAATCTTCCAAGTTATCAGTGACTGGATGTACTCTGCAGATCGATATCTGTCACCTGTAGAATGTGACACTGCAGAATGTAGATGGCAGGAATACTCTTTTGTTGGATTTATCTTTCTATCTTATCTAGTGACTGAAGGTTTTTTTGCAATATTTACCCTTATGCAACCCATTTATAGTCCCCAGCCTAAGGTCAGAGACGTGTTTCATTACAAATTCCTGGCTATCATAGCAATGGGATAATTTTTTTTTTACAGATGCAAGCATTAAGCCGGTAGCACTGGATGAGACAAATCCTGCAATAAGCTCAGCTAAAACATGAATGACTATAATCACTCAGGCCCCAACATCTGGGACAAGTCACCACACGACAAACAGTACGGGCAAAGTTTATTCATTTTCGGTTCCCATAGTGAAAAGCAGCATCATTAAGACGCAGGTACAACATGGCATCTGCCTTCCAGAAGTCCTGCGTGGTGGTTAAACATCAAACTGCTGAACAACATGGGCTGTCACCATGTGCAGCCTGGTAGGAGAGCGCAACATGTTCTGATCAAGGCACTGGGGTGTAACATAAACAAGGCCAATCTGGTCTCCCATTACATGACCATTTACAGTCACAAAAGAACTCCAAACCTCAAGCTTATGTTTGGAGGCAAGTCATTAAATTCGGCACCATTTCGCTCGTAGCTTGTGGGCACTGTTTGCAATGCCACTGAATGTTTGACGCGTTTCTTCAGTCTAGTCAACAAGTAAAAAAAAAACAAAAAAAAAAAAACGGTGTGTATGTCATGCTAATTAGGTTTCAGGGAACACACGCTACTACAGGAAGGAAGGAAGTTTATATAATATACAACTATAAATATACAGCCTAAACTGCAGGGGCAAACAAGTGACAACTTCCTCCAACAGTATTCATCACTGTTCTTGGCTTCTTCTCTGTCTCTCAATAGCAAGTTTATTCCCCGTTTGATGGACAGTAAACAGTGCAGCTGCCCTTTAAGAAGATAAATAAGGGGGTTAGTCAAACACACATTATCTGAACTGCCAATACAAAGACAGCGATATGAAAGAGTGTTGTATCAAGGCTACGCAAATACACAGATACAGATACTCGTAGCAGCAGGGAGGGCCGTGTGTACGACTAGTGACCTCCTGATTTTCCTTGGCTGGATCACAATTAGACAAGGCCGCCGCTTATCACGGTCACTTCCCGCCGGGATTGGATGGAAGTATTCAAGGGCAGTGGTTTCTATGGTGGCCATGGCAATGTCAGTTAGCAGCATATTGTTAAATGCACCACCTCCAAAGTCGTTAAAAGAATTGAAGGAAGGTTATAAAGGTTGCTCTCTAGCTGGTAAATAGTGAAAACCACATGTGGGTTTTGTGTTTTATAACCAATGACTTAGCTTTTAATACAGATCAAGATATGACTCTTCCCTTATTACCCAAAATATAAGTATGCAAATATTATACACATGCAAAATCCCAAAAGAAACCACTGCAAGGATGCAGAATTGTATAAAATATACCCTTCTTCATATTGTTTTGTTGAGCACTCAACATAATAATTTCCGTGGCTGTGTGTGATACAGCCACAAGCCACAAGCTGGTCTTTGTCTCTTCAGCTGTCCGCTCTAACAGGCAATTTGGCAGGGAACCAACCCATCATCCTCTTCCAAAAACTATACCGGCTGCCAGCTGGGAAACTACTTTGTTACTCACGATGGTCACAGATGAATATCGAAGTTCATTTATCTCCCAGGTCTTGGTTTACTGTGCCACAAATTCTACCAGTTGATTCTAAAGCGGAGGCCACATCTCGCACGCACTGAGTAAATCAAGGTTGTAACATATTGTTTGTCTTCTTCGCCTTAAAGGAAAATATTTCAAAACGACATTTTTGGCACACAGACGGGAACTGAAATCCACGTAGCCCAGGTCTGGATCTGCCCTGAACAGATGAGGTCAAACGGTGCCGTAAATTACACCATTCGATTTTTAAAGAGCTCCACATGTTGCATGCATTGACTAAATCCAGGCTATGATATCTTCTCTCACAGGAAAATATTTTAAATTTGTATTTTTTTCAATACACCAAAATCTGACTATAAGATATTGTCCAGGCCAACAATGATAAAAAAATTATTCACATTGTAGGTGTTTATAAAGGTATTTGAGATATTTGATGACTTGATGACATTTAGGGGCGTAGACTAAGTTTGCATCCTGTGAAATTTTTAAGCCCCTCCCTCCCCTGCATCAGTAGAAGTCGGCGTCTTCTAGTAACTAGAACAAACCGACCACAGCAGACGGGGCTTTTACAGGAGATGGAAATAAATACCCACCCAAAAACCTTTTCACAGAAACCTGAAGAGTTTATCAACACATGCCACAACACCAGGCCCTGTTTTGACCTCCTGCAAACCATCTCTCCATCTCTAACAAAAACTCTACCCCCCTTTGGATTGTCTTAACTATTAATAAGAGATTTTATTAACAATGTTGGACTTTTAAAGGCCTCTGAACTGTATTTACTGTAAAACACTGTTAGCCGACGAGCCTGAAAGGGTAGTGAAAAATTCACAAAGTCAAAATTTTACAGCATTTGGCTGGTATTTAACGTTGGCTCTTATCCACTAGTTTCTCTCTCTCATTCAGTCTCATCGTCTCATTCACGTTCGTCTTTCTCTACACTTCTTCGCCTTCTTAATTCTGCCTTTCTCACTGTGCCAAAGATGGTTCTGCTAAACCGCCCTAATAACCGCTTTCCTTTCTAAGCCATCTCGTCTAATGAGATTGGGCCTCTGCATCGAGAGCAACACATGCAGAGCAAAGGAGAGAGAATTGAGAACAGCAGGTTCAGCGATAGCATAATGCCTGAGAGACAAACAGACAGGGAAAACATAATACGTTTTCATCAATGAGCTGGAATCTCAAGGTTGTGATGGTTGAATTTGGAATGAAGCATCGACAAATATTCAACAGTGTGATAGAGGAAAAAACACTAAGCATGTTCGGCCACTCTGACCATGGTTGAGACATACGCAACCCTTCAATGGAGGACAAATATGTGTGGTACTGTGACCTAATTTCACAGTTTCTTGTGCAAGTGTTGGGTAGAAAGGGATAATAAATGAATGCTAGGAAACCCACTAGCCCCAAAAACCTTGGCTCATTCACTCTTATCTCACATTGCAAGGTTGGGAAACACAGGCAAACACAAGTTCATCTACTCTTGCAGCCACAACGTTGAGTAAGAAGCCACCGCATGCAATGGTCCAACTATTAATCCCGTTCTATATAAGCTCCTGTTTGTTAGCGTTGTACTAGAATTGATAAATGACAACGAGGGCCGGGGCACGATTAAACCATTTAATCGTAATTTATTGATTGACTGTCCATAGTTACCACGCGGTTAATTGCAAATTATCACTTCATTACTGTTTATCACACCGCTTGGGGGAGTTTGACTCTGTTCGCCATCCAAAGATTTCCCTCTGCATCACTTCCTGATTCCATTTTTCTATTTAGAATACAAATGCCCTAAGAAAAGACAATCTAGTCATAACCTCTAGGTCACACAGGAAGCATGTGTATAGAGAATCGGTACGTGACAATGAATTCCTTGGGTATATTATATTATTTATGGCTCGTGCACACATGTAAATACAACAGAAATAAACTGAAACTTGCCACAAATAGCCCCATTTCTAATACAAAGGGGAAAAGTGTAAAGCAAATAGAGTCTGTTTACTTCTCAGGAAAAAAAAAATGGGGATCCCAAACTATGGCCCCAGGTTTCAGTTCCAGTCCTCTGAGACAAATGTGGAGCCAGTCACAACACTGAATGCTGGAGGACCGATTCCCACATTCTCCGCAGTGTGTTTCTTTTTATATGTTCCCTCTCCCTATCTTTGTCATCCTCCTTGAGTTTGTTCCTATCCCATGCCCTTGCTTTTTTCTTCCCCTCCGCATCCCCCTTTCTCTCTCTCTCTCTCTCTCAAGAGAAACATTCGTAAACTGGCACATTTCCAGTGCCATTGTTGTACCAGACAAATGTTAGTTTTACTGCAGTAAATTCTGCCAATGAATTGAACTGCATTTCTGTAATTTTATCTCCTGGAAGTTTTTCACTTAATGCATTGATAAAATTAGCAATGTTAATGTTACACCAACTCTTTCTACCCAAACATCTTCCACTGAGACTATAAATGTTTCCTCCCTCTCTGGACAGAGTATCGGGTCAGTTAAGGTCCACGGACATTGAGTTTTTATCTTTACACATCAGGTACTTGTGAAGGCTTTGCTATCTCTTGTGTAAACACATAGACCCCAAAGTAGCAAATCTCCATAAGAATCTAGTACTCAAAGCATATTTTCTCTCCTAAACAATTTGCACTCTGATCCACCACATTTTCCTGGAATTATTATGGTTTTGTCTAAATAAATTAGGAAGTGCAAATGGGATATGAGGCTTTTACCCATTTATGTGTTTTTCACAACTAATACTGCAGTCTGAGGTGCAAACGTAACACTTCCTCTATTAATGCACAGTCAGACCAACACAGCAAAGATCCATCTGTATGGATCAATCTAACTCCTCACCGCCAGATTTGGACAAAGGCTGCGAGTTGCTGTGCCCAGACATTTCGTTAAGACATTAATGTACATTTAATAATACCGATGTTTAAATTCCACCAACTGGGCAAATAAAAAGTCAACTTTCTTTGCCAAATTGAGATATTCCTCTTTCTTGTTTTCTGAAATATGGTGTAATGGAGCCCATTAGGGCTAACACTTCCTCTCTGCATTGAGAGGAGGTCAAACTAAAGCTAACCGCAGCTAACCTTCGACATTTGGGCTAAGTTTGAGAAAATGAAATGAGATTAAAAAAATACGTGCATTTTCTGACTGAAATTGATTTGTATTTACAAGATCGGATGTTGACTCACAAAGAGCTTGGATCTTTTTTTCCAATTATATGCCATTTCCTGCATCCTGTTGTTGGAAATCTTGCTGTGGTCTAGTCATGTGAAACCAATCTAGGGGGACTAAAGATTCAAATTGGTCCGTGTGTCATCCAAAACATAACAGGGGCTCCCACTCTGACATCACCATCTGGCCCAAAAGCTGATGTGTGGAAGTAGTTTGGATTTAGAAGTATGACAACAGAGAAGAGCTGGACAAAAGTGAAGACAGAAGTAGAAAAACCCCGCCCTGATTCAGAAGAGGACAGGTCTGAATGTTGGTTTGTAGCGCAATGTCACAATCAGCCTCTTTGCCGTAGATCTTTGCTGTTGGTGTGACATGTCCCTACCATCAGGCTTTGATTCACCTCTGCCAGATGCTAAAAGAGTCCAAACTACGACTCAGCGTAGCTTTGGCAGGTAATGGTTTCCCCAGCAGGTTACAATATATTCTTGCCATTAAGCAATCAAATCAAAGCAAAACATGAACCTATTAGACAAGCCCCTAATTGGCATTTCACAAAGCAGTGGCAAATGATCTCTTGTTTTCTCTAAAGACTGGATGAGTAATGTTAATGAACATTAGCTGAAAGAGGAAGCAGGAAAAATGATCCATTCTAATTTCGCTAGCAGTGATGCCAGAGGTTCTCTGAGCGCACAGGGGACGGATCAATATGGCATCGACACAAAGCCCATGTTTGGAAAAGACACAAATGTGTAAAGAACAGATATTTAGGAGACTGTTTAAATTATTCTAAACAGAAGCAATATTACTGAGAGTGTTTTCCTTGGAAACATGTCATTTCATTTTGTGTGTTGCATGATTAAGGCTCCCTTTGTTGTTTTGGAGTTCTATAAAGAAACCGTTTGTTTTTAAGTGGGACTAATACAATGAATATTAAAAGACAATGCTTGTAATGCACACAGCGGCATTAGTGGGGAGGTAACACAGGACAAAAGAATAATAATGAAAAAGTTCACACGTGTGCAGAAAAACAGAAAATAAAGGCTTCATGTTGGAAAGAACAGTTCAGGACACTGCTGTACTACTTTAGTATCAGGTGCTAGGAAATAAAGAAGCACATAGTACATAATATATACAAGTCAATGGAGTGAGATTAGAAGTATATACTCGCTCTAGATTCTTTTATTCTGTCTCTGTATCCGTGTTTATATTTAAACCTGCTGCAAAAGCATAAACCAAACTTGAGAAGGACGGTGACTGATGTAAGTCATACAGAATAGACTGGCATCATATATGGCTTCACTATTTGAAATGTATAATGCAGTTGACTTGGATGACATTAACAAAAGGCTTTAAATGGACTGGCAAGTCACTGGTCAGTCATTACATCCTAGAGGGATAGCATGCGTTGGAGAAAGGAGACCTCCAAGAAGGAGCAGGGGGGAGGACAATGTACAGCTAGAGGCTAAAGCCAGCCCCCGTAATTTCCTCATTTTTCTGCAGTGCCATGAAAGATGGTTTAAGGATAGAGAATGAGGAAGTACCAAAGTTCAAATGATGTCCATCAGTAAATATAAGCAAACAAGGTCGTATCACTGCCTGCTCTGCAACCGCCGCATCTTTTTTTTTGACCAATTCTCACGGTGGGTTTAGTCTTTTCCATTTATTTTTTCCATTTCCTTTTAGTCTAACATAGGACGATGTGCTTTCCACCATGAATTCATAGAAGCATAATGACAAACAAAATTGAGGCTCCATTTGTCAACCATGAAAAATGTCACACTGGATGCAGAGACACATTCATGGAGATGAGATAAAGACGAATGAAATACAGACTTCTAATGCCCCATTTCCACATAATTTAAAAGTGTTCATTTGACTTGAACTGCAGTCTGTGAACGGATGATACTCTAACCATCACTGTTAGTGTTTTCAAGGTTTTTGAATGGGTACAGACAGAAACAGACACAAATAATAATGATCCAAAGAGCCACATAAGGAAATATTTTGAAAGGAAAAAAAAATACAGAAACAAATGAAGGTGCAGAACATGTTGACAGGGAGGTGGAGAGATAAGGAGACAGATATTCAAAGAGCGACTCAAAAAGATAAGAGAAGCATAGAATTGTAGTGAGTAAGTTGACAGGGAGGTAGACGAACCAGACGACTGCTTTTTCTTTTTTCTTTTTCCAAAGGAATGACGCAAAAGCAGGAAAACAAATGAGACTGTTGAAGGCTGGACAACAGGCAGAGAACAACAGGCATACCAGGACTCCGTAAACAGAAGGAAAAATGCAAACAAAAGAGTCGCAGAGCAGAGATTCAGTTCAACAACCAGATACAGAAGTAGGAGGCTGTTTATGATACGTCTACACCGAGCTGTGACTATTTTAACAAGTATTTCGTATGTGAAAATCAGTCACAGACACAGCTTTGAAACGATCAAGTCTCTTTTCACTGGGCACAGAAATAAAACATGTTGCATGACGGAAATCATCTGTTTAATTATGTATCCTCCGGGACAAATGCATCACTGCTGAAAGAAAATGGACAATATCAACTTTGCAGGTACACAGCTGCACACATAGCCTGCTATGCTGCTGATTATCAGTCAGTTTCATATTTACATACATTTGTGTTTGTTGTGGTACAACTTGACGAATAGGAAATTCGCTCACTCTCAGTCCATAGACGTGATATGTAAATCAGCTGTCACACTGCAGCAATAAAATCTTTATTGTTGTTTATCTCAACATCAATTGATGAAGTCTGGACAAATCATAGCTAAAGACAGCACAGTACAATACACTTGCCAGTTCATTAGGTACGCTAGTGAAAATGAATGCATTCTCACGGGGCTGGGTATTGCTTCAGATGCCCTGAATTCCATTTCAAAACACTTTAATCTCCACTCTTACTTATGAAAGATATTTGCATAAATTGTCATACTTTTTCAAATCCAAAATGCTCCGGGGTGTCCACTCAGATATACTCGAACTGTAGCACAGAGCTCCAAAGCCTCTGAGAGCTGGATCAGGTTATTATTTTGCTTTAAAAAAAAAAAAAAACACAGCATTTGACTCACAGCCCAAACTGTACGAGTTTAGCCAAGCAGGTGCTTACAGGGTTACGTGTTCTTGAGTTTTCTGGGCAGCAAAAAACCCCGTGTTTTCATTTGGACAGAGTCTGACTTGGCTCAGAAATGTCACAAACTTGAATTTGTAGCAAGAGACAAATTCTGTAATCAAAAAAAGCAGCCTGCCTGTCTGACAGGTTGCATTAGATTTAGCCTCAGGCTGAAAGCACACTGGACATACACTGCTGCCTACTAATAAGGTCACCTGCACAATGCTGCAGTGACACCTTCCACATGCAAAGACCTAGAGGTTTACGAATGTCCCCTTTGGCTGCGACAACGACTGTTAGTGCGTGCCAGCGCTCCCTATACTTTTGAAATCGCTCGCACAACCGTGCACGCAGACACACAAATCCACAAAGCCTCTGGAAGAGAATGAATACAGACAGCTCAGCTCTGTTTAGGGCACTAATTACCAGAGCATATAAGGACTATACGGACTATAAGGACTATGAGCACAGTAATCGCATATCTCAAAACTGAAAGAAACAAAAAGAATCCAAAACAAAAACAGAGAAAATGCATTAAAAAATAAATAAAGGTCTACTTGGCTTTTCTCTGTATATTATAAAAATGTATTAACTCGTCGCTATATTAGTGGTAGATGTGATATGTAAGAGAAAGGAAGGGTGGCGAACAAAGAAAGACAGAACACTATGGGGTAAAAAAGGAGGGACGGAGAGTACCGGTAAGAAAGAACAATGAGAGCGAGGGTGGAAAAAGAAAGAGGTCAAAGAAGCAGAATTTCACCCTGTTGTGAAGGAACATGCTGCAACGTTAAGTTTTGGCTCGTTCACACATTAGTTCACACATTTCCCAGCACATACGATCCATGTGCAATCGTACATTTTGGGGCTGCGAGTGGAACTGTTTGGGATTCGGGCAAATAACTGAATGAGCTGTTGATTCAATTGTGTCTTCTTTGTGAAGGTTGTGGGATTGCAGTGCTATTGAATTGTGTTGTGCCATCACATGTTTTCTATCATTTTTGCAGTTTCATTCAGTTTAACAGCGCGACAAACGTCATCCTCCAAAATGGTCACGCAGTTGAGGAATCGGCAGATTAGCACAGGAAATATTTACAGATTCTTTGAAGCCACAAATGTGCGCGACACAACCTTGTGGGAAGGTGCCACATTACTGCATTCTGTGTGAATGAAGCTGTAATTGGGTTTTTCTATGGTCTGTCAGGAATGAAAATGAATGAAATGACTTGAGACGCACACAGACTGCACCTGTGGCGGAGTAACACCCTTCACTTGTCTGGTAAATAAAGTTTCAGGCATTTTCTGCTCCAGAGCTGCTCAGGAAGTTCTCTGTGTGTCATGCCTTCGAGGATTTAGCTAGATTACACTGTATGCATTAAGCACCGGGCAACAACGTCATCATTCACAGGAATGTTTAACTACAATAACAGATTTGCATTCCAAAACGAAATCCAGAAAAGATTCTTTCTGCTCCGATGAAAAGATAACACGGACTTCTGTTGCGGTTCAGTTTCCTCAGGATCTCTGCTCCACAGAGTAAATATTCCAAAGGTCCAAGATAAACAAAGTTAGCTGATATTTCCCATAAACGTGTGGCAGAGATGCATTCTTTACGATCAAAATCTATAGTAACAAAGTTTCACAACTGTTATGCATTCAGGTGAGTCCGTCATCTCGCTACAGAGCATTATCTTCTGTTGAGAGTTAGCACTGGCAATTACCCACCCTCAGTCTCCCTCTTCTCTCAATTACTTTATCACACAGTCTCTGCTTTATCCCTGCCGTCTTCATTATAAAAACACACTCAGTTCATTTCTATTATCACCCCTGGTACGGATCTAACCATCCATCCATCTTTTTTATAAAAAGCTTCTCATTTCAGTCACAGGCAAATCCATTCAACTGGACCAAAAATTCACATCCTTAATCCATTCCCTCTCTTTGACCTCTAAATAAAAATAATAAAAAAACAAAACTCAATGATGGGTTTTGCAGAAAAGACTATTTGTCCATTGATATATATAGAACTGTGTTTCATTCCCACTTCATTTATTCTTAGATTCTTCAACAAACCTTTGGGGCCTAAGTCAGCTGTTCGGCAAAGTACATCTGCTGTACGACAAAGCTTCAATCCATCAGTATACCCCTTGTCGAGAGTAAACTCTTTGGCCCAAACAATACCACGTACGATGGAGGTACAACAGTTTGTATTGAACACAATAGCTCCTTGTGTTAAGCAGCTTAGGTCTGTGTAGTGTTCCTGCTGTGGATTTAGACAGCAAGAGTTAGAGAAAACAAAGCTTGTAGAATGTGACGTCATGTTATTGAGATTGTACTGTTAACGTTCATGCGAATATAAAGCAGGCTATCTAATTCATTTACATGTTAGGCGTTTAGCTCGGCACACTCGCGCACAAAGATTTCCTGCAGCGCTAAAATAAAGGTTAAGAGCACGCTGGTGAATCATCATAACTGAAAGCAGGAAAATGAAGGAAAACAAAAAAATATTCATATACAACAAATACAGGCTGTGTTTATGTAGCACAACTGGCATTTCACCTTGAAGTTCTCAAGTCTTAATCACAGGTCCAACAAAACGACTTCATCATTCATTCAGATCGATACACGTTTCACTCTGCCCATATTCTTAATCAGGGAGGAAAAACCCAAATTGAGTCATTGGCCGACTTATAATGGATCAATGTGTGATGAAAGCAGCAATATGTTTTAATCACTTGTCCTCTAAATGTGAGAAAATGGCTTTTGGTCTTCAGCAGAATTGGCCCTCAGCTGGTCTTCTGATTGGTTGTAAAGTTGCTGTTGCTAACACGCTAATTTAACCAATGGGTTAACAGGATGATGTTTTAATGTTGTTTGGTTCTTGTTACAGTGACTCAAGACATCAAGAACACTATCTTGTGTTTTTTTTATTCCCTTTCCACCAAACTGAAGGGAAATATTGAGAGAAGATTCACCTGGATTAAGCTGTGTGGACCACACTTGGAACGTTAATATGCACGTGGGAAAAAAAACAAATTTTTGCTTTAATCTGACTCTAACTGGACAAATGAAACGAATGTAAGTGCGTTACTCCGACTAATATAGGAGCAACGTGTCTAACATGTTTTTACCCGTCTAAGACACAGAGATAATGCAATTGGAAACTGATTTTCACTGGAATGTATACGTCTTAATCTGAGTTAAACTAGGTAAAGCATGTGTGCATGCTCCACAACCGCTGCGCTTGCGTATGAACCCGGAACAAAACTTTGGAAGAAAATCAGTCCCAGAAGAAGAAGGTAAACGTAACCAGTAGAAAAACAACCGGAGTAGCCCTGTGTATTTTTGGTGTAGAAAAAGTAGCTGTTCGTGGTTTCATGTAAACAAGAGCAATTTTATTGAGTTTCTAAACAAGATATAAGAGCTTCTGTAAGAAACATAGGAAATTGGTAACTGGATCCTCACTAGTACTGCTCTGCTGAGACTTAGTGGCAGCGGCACTCGTTGACTGGAGATTGTCTGTCGTCGACAAACGCTTCAGCATGTTGGTGGTGTTTCCACCCTTACTTGAAATTACGTGCTGCATAAATTGCACACTGCAGTGTTACAGTCCCTTTCAGTGAAGTGAAGCCTCACTTTGGACCAGCTGGAACCGTTAATTGATGCCCTGGTATCGATGACATAGATCTGCAGCCTAAGTAGCGTGCACATCACGTACAAGATTATAAAATCTGTACCATTATCCATCTTGTTGTGTAAAATGCATGAACGACTCCAGTTGTTTATCATATGATGTAATAGGTCAATCAGAAAGGGGGCTGTATTAAACCGCCAAAAAGACGCATATCGCCACCTAGTGTAGAGGAGGAGGACATGGTCCCGTCAGTTATTCGATTTTCTCCGCTGCATGTAAACTGGGACAAGGACCGCATTCAGAAAGTTGGGTTGAACAACGTGAAACTAATACATAATCATGTTCATAGATGTCACCTGGGGATATAACATTAAATGTCAGTCATTCGCTTTAATGTTTAAGAAGTTAAAAGCGTTACTTTGGGTTTTGAAGCACGTGTCGCCGAACTAGTGGAACTATGGCGATCTTTATACCTATAGGCTACAAAAGTGGTCAGGCAAGAGCACATGATTTCCTTCACTATACAGGCCTGTGTTGTTCCAATCATAAGGGCACGTCCCCCGGGGGCAGTGCACACGAGCCTGGCTGGATAATCTAATGTCAGGGAAGTCATGTGTGCGACCTACAGCATTCAGGCAAGAGGTTCTCCCTGGAGCACAACTGTATCAACGCCCCAGTGGATGAGGTGTGGAAAATAATCATCAATCGATTGCTAAACGCACTAGAAAGAATAGCTTCATGACGCAAACAGGATGGAATTTGAAAGGGTGTGAAACAAAAGTTCACAAGCAGGCGCATGCTCTCGGGCACATGTAGATACAGCATGAGCGAAACCCATCGCACCCTCACCTGAGGTCACAGCTGTTTAACAGCAGCCGAACTCCACTCACACGAGCGTAGAAACAGAAACTCAAATCCTCCTTTTCACCATGAGCCGGGTTGCATCATGCAACAAGGTTGGCCAACACTGTGATACAGACACAAGTGCGATAGCTATCCAACCACACTTACAAATGACATAAAACAAAAAAAAGTAGCTTAACTAATTTATATCACGGAACTTTAGATACGCCTAGGATATATTCAAAGATCTCCATAGTAGATCGGCTCCCTGAGGAAACACAAAATCCCCATTCATGAGTAACACACCAGTGTGATCTAGGCCACATTGCACTCAGCAGCACTGAGAAGAGCCGAGCTACAGGGCGGCTTACATCCAAGCACGTCAAACACAGAGGAGTGAAAAGTGGGAAAAGAGGTAACATCACTACTACTCAAGGTGACAAACTGTGGGGGTCTTAATAGTAGCAGCTACAAAACATAGTGTATATAATCTACAAGAAAACAGAAAATACACACACACACACACACACATTCTTTTTCAATCCAACTGCACTTTGATAAGTCGTGTATGTGGGGGTATTTCTGTTTTTGGGAGGCATGTTTTTATCTTTCAGGGTCATATCCTGCTGGAAATGTTTACGAAAAGTCTAGCAGCATGGCTCAGGCCGAAATGTTTTTTGTAATAACAACTTGATGTCTGCATCTGTAAAGTTTTAAAAACAAACAATTTGACTTAGACCTTGAGATTGTTATAAAATAGAAACAATTGTGAGCACCTCTACTCAAACCTTAATTGTGTGAGAAAGAAAGACCTAGATTAGATGAGTGTAGGGTACTCACCGAAACCGTCTACTCAAGTGTGTGTAGAAAAATGTATCTCTCAGGATGAGATGAGTTGGACTCAGACTGCACCTTCACTCTCTTTCTACCCTCCTGAAATGCCCCCGAAAAACACACACTCACTCACTCACTCCTCCAACTTCTCTCTAAGAACAAAACATGGACCTACGCTCAAAGTCGGAATCGTCGTCTTCATCGTCATCCCCGTTGGACTCCGTTTGCATCGGCTCCCCATCGAACATCACTCCCTTCGCCGTCTTGCCACCGATGCTGGATCCATCCTGACCTCTGGAGTCTCGCAAGCGGGTGAAGTACTGTACAGCAAAATCCACCAGGTCTGACGGCCTCTGTCGCAGCACCTCCACAGTGTAGCCCTGCAGCAGTTCTGTCAACCCCACCGGTATCTCAATACTCATGGCTGTGTGCGTCTTGGTGGCAGCGTTTCTTATCTATCTGCAAGAGGAGAGACAATTCCCCAGAGTTAATTTGGACACAGACAGGCTCGTGTTTGAATATTTGTCTGCGGTGTGGGTCACAGTCACCAAATTACTGCTTTAAAAAGCTGTTGCTTTAACTATGTAAATACACCGTGCGTCTGTGCCTTGGTCTGTGGATGTTAACGACCGGTGACAGCACTGTGTGGCAACAGGATAAGAAATAACTGTCAGGTTTGACAGCAGAAAAAGATACTACACTAACACTTATGTGGAGCAGAAAGTACATGAAACACATGAAGTGTAAACACAGAGGTTACAATCTCCGCTCAGTGGACATTTTACCAAAACTAAGAACGTAATGTGGAAAGAAACCTTTTAGGTTTTCGGTGCCAGCTGCTGGGAATGAGCTTCAATCTGAACTCTATCTACAAAACCTCAGGCCTGTGACTGAATTGAAAGCTCTGATGATCTGCATGCAAGTGTTTTAATGTTCTTATGTAACTAATTCATTTGTTTCTATCTTTTAATCCTGTAACTGTGTTGCTGCTATCTTGGCCAGGTCTCCCTTGTAAAATGAGAACCTAGAAGAAGTCAATGGGACTAACCTGGTTAAATAAAGGCTAAATAGAAACCAACAAAAAAAAAAGAAGTGTGTGACATTGTCACTGAGTGGCCACTTTATCTAGGGCTGAGCCGAGGAACACCGAGTTCCCACAGCTGCACCAACCAGATATGAAACTCGCATTTGCTGAGAGGTTGACACTTTGTCAGGGTACTGGCTGGGTTTCAGTAATGCGTAATCGAAATTTATACTACTGCGCAGGGCTACGCAAGAACCCTGCGCTGGTGTGAGAAATATGTACTTGTACTTGCACTCATTCATAAAAACGCCACCCAAAATGCTAGATGCTAGCATTTTTTTGTTTTTGTTTTTTGTCAGTCAAGATATTATTTTTTTTTTTGTGTTTGTTTCTACTTTCTGCTTCACTTTGAACAGTTTCGGACAAATTTCGCCTTACACGAGTCATACAAATGTCTGTATCTCCAAACCTCCTCAGTTAACCTAACCATTTTTTTAGTGTTTCAAAACAAACAATTCGAGAATCACGGAGATGGAGAAGTAGCCGGAAATACTATAAAGCGTAAATAAGCAATAACCCAGCGGACCAATCACAGCTCTTGAGCTCTACGTCGCTGCAGCGTGTAGTAACATTTCTGGGCAAGTGCACGTCAGCTACGCAGCGGGGTCCGCGCAAGGTCTGGGTTAACGGAAAAGCCTCTGCGTCAATTTAGCGCAGGAGCATAAATTACAGATAACCCGAAAAGTTTCTCATGGTTAGAAGCGAAGCTGTCAAACCGAGTCCTGTGGCCTAGCATGAGCTAATAAAGCTAACACCCACAGCAACTACCTCGTTTTAGGCGCCGTTAGATGCACGGATGCAACTTCACAAAACTCGCCCTCCTAATTTAAAGCGCTAATTTAAAACGAGAAATGGCCTGAAGGAGAACGAGACTTGAGTGCGGTCTCACTTTCAACCCTATCTGACGTTAGCTATCACGCTAGCTAAGCAGCCACCTTCAAGGAAGCCCCCGGTTAAAACCGCTATAGCTTAGTATGGCGCACTGGATGTGCCAGCTAATCCGCGGATAAAAACGCTGCAAGTTGCACGGACGTTTCGTTAAAAGCTGACTTCAACGTCAACAACTACGAGTACTTACGTTGCGGTTCTGTCTCCCCGGCTCAACAAGCCAGTCCCCTCCTCGGCGTCTTCCTTGTTCTCGCTTATTTCGCCTCTTCTTTTTAGCCAGCCTCCTTTCCAGTGTAGCCGCCGTATCCCTTTCACAGAAGACACCCCCCTGTCGAGCGCAAAGCTAACAATTTCTGGACTTAGCTTCGCCTATCCTTTGCTAACCCTTTGAGTGGGTATTCTCCCTTGACAGCCAGCTGTACAGGGGATGCTGGCTAAGTTGAGAGGAGGAGAAGGAGGAGGAGGAGGAGGAGGAGGGGGGGGAATACTTCGCCGCTGCAGCCTCACAACGTCCACGCACTTAGTTGGTGAGGGTGGGACTTGCTGCTCGCTGCAAGGGAAGCGGTTTGCTAGCTGGCAGGCTAAGTGGCTGGCCTGGCTTGCTAACTAGCGGCCGCCTGTTTTCTTTCGACAAATGCCTGGCAACTCCACTCTCCGCAAGACACAAGTCAGCTGCTGCAGCCAGGTGACAGCTCCTAAAGCTCGGCGTTAACACGGTCTCGCTCTCTCGCGCGCGCGCGCACACACACACACACACAAGCACACACAGCGCCGTTAAGTACCCGACGCGACGCGCTTATAATAAATACCGCTTATATAAAACGTTCCTCTAGCAACTGGGCCGCTAATAAAACCGTGAAACGCCTGCAAAAAAAAAAAATTAGCCGAAGAGCACGTTTCCTCCCACCCGGCGAGGTAACCCCTCAGTTCTGTACGCACGAATGAACCTCTGGCTCCGCGTAAGCGTGAGGAGGCGTGGCCAGTCAGTGAGCTGGTCGTGTTTGGCGTAGATTGAAAGGAAGGATCAGCCAATCGGAATAAAGGCCTGCAATGCTTCAGCCAATCGGATGCGGTTTTGGAAGTAGAGGCGGGGTCAAAGGCAGAGCCATATAAGTACACTCAGAAGAGGCACGTATCCACAGAAGTGGCCTTGACAGTTAAAGGCGTTCAGAAAAAAAGTGTATATACATACATATATGTGTATAAAGCTGCTGTTTTGTGTAAATTATTGCAGTGTCTCCTTTATAATAATACTAATAACAACATTATAACTTTTATTTAAATGTGCTGCACTTTAATCTGAGTAATTTATGATTTCACTACAAATGATTATTATTATTGTTTAGTTAAGTGTAATAACAAATACTTACTAAACCTAAAACTGATATTTTTTCATTCATTCATTATTCATAAAAGCACTCAAAAACAATCCATCCATTCATCCATCATCATTTCCTTCCATCCAGACTTCCTACAGTCCCTTTCAGAGATCTATTTAGGTTAAACTGCAAACCCTGGTGCATCATATCTTCCTGTAACCTTCTAAATTGCATTTTGTCCCCATTTCTTCTTTCTGTTTTTGTACACACAGCTTCACTGTATTGCTCCCGGTGATGGTCGTCTCCCCGCTGTCGTTTGCTGAGTTTAAATCCATGTCTCTGCTCAGTTTTTCGCCTACATAAATGAACCAGCCAAAGTGGAACAGGGTCAATGAGGCTGGATCTAAAGGTTCCTATTCTGAGAGGTCCACCAAGGACCACTAGAGTCCGTTCAGCATCTCCTGGTCCATTTCTATTTCTCGGCTGTCACCGAGGTAAAGCCGTTGCCATGGCCACAGCAGCCCGGATTTAATTCCTTGAACCGGTTTCTGATTGGCTTAGGTTCCTTGTTTCCAACAAACACAGATGAAGAAAAAAAAAAGAGATATATAGGCTCCCTCTGCTGGGTGAATACAACAAATAAACAGTTAAAGCAATTAAAATCTAACGTTCAAAAGATTTGACACGAATTGCAACCAAATCTAAACCATTAAAAATGGAAGACGCGGCTCAAAATAAACCACATCACGAGTGTGACATTTGTGGACACGTTAGATAATAGAGGCTGAATACACTGCTGAAATCAATTAGTGTACCATTCTCCCTCGACGTGCATAATCCCCCGTGTATAACCTGTATGCAAACTGGCCTACACTAAGGCTCATGTGCATATTCCCCATGGGGATACATTTCCCTGTGAAGGGATTTCCCGGTGGAACCACAGCAACATGCACAAGGAGCGATGCAATCCTCACTAAAAGAGGATTGGATTCAGGTCTTGGCTTTCCTAGAAGTTTCCTCCTGTGGGGGTTGCTGCTAATGTGGTGGCAGCGAACTCCTAAAAATGTCTCGAGGAGAGCTGTTAGCCTACATTTTCTGAGTGAAGGCGGGAGGAAAGAGACAGAAAAGGGAGCAAAGGACCAAAAAGAAAAACAGAAAGAGAGATTACAGTTCACACACAAATCTGTGTTTAGGTTTCTCCATATCTTTCTTTCTTTAGTTGTTGTCAGGTGTTGATGGGAGGACGAACGAGGGCGAGGAGGATCAGAGAAGAGAGATTTATCAAGAGTAAGCAGAGTGATGACGGATAGTGTGCCATATGCTTGCAGAGATGTGGGTTGTCTGGATTATAAACCCTTTGCCTCCTCCGTGCAGTCACTCTAAAATAAAAGCAGATGAACAATTATTGAATAATCTCAAACAACAGTTCAGTCTAATTTCTCGAGATTATGTCTAAAAACAAATGGCTGACGAGTGTTTGACAGTAAGGAAATATTTCATTACTTTGCTATTATTTAATCGTTATTTGGATAAGGGCCATGTCAAGGCTAATTCATAAAATTCAGAGTGTGAAGCTGCAGTGCAAACCGCGAATACAGCTCAATGAAAATACACTGAAATCTCAACTGAACCCTCGGTTCATTCATGTCTGGTCTTGCACGGCATTCATATAACCGAACGGCTGCCTTCAATGGATTTCATGATTCAATATTGCCACCTACTGTCTGGTGTGAGCTTTTTAATTCCCAGGCTTATGGAGCAATTTGACGTCTCAGATAAATGTTTTGTCGGAGGTGAATCAGTGAGCAGCCGGCCTGAATCCAATCACGGATCCCAAGAAGGCTGATTTGTGTGAAATTAACGTAACAAAAAATGCAGTATAAGCCCACGTGTTGCATAGCATAGCATAGCACGAGTTTATAGCTGTGCAATACGCTCAATCCAAAAGAGAAAAAAAAATTCTCACTCTTGATGCTTGTTCTTACTTTAGAACAGGGGTTTTTAATGTTGTTCAGGCCAAGGACCCCCAAACTGATTTGAGGTTAAGAAGGGACCCCCTACCTACTTTATGTGTTCTATACTAAGCTCAACCTAGTGCTATTAATAAATACGTTATTATTTTATTTGATCATTTTGCATTCAATATTAAGCTATTCAAATAATACAAATTTCAAACGTGCAACAGTAGGGTGGGCGTGCAACTGCCATAAACATACCTACCTTTACCTTTAAACATCCCTAAGATAACCTCAGTTTATCCCTTCACTAAAATATGTTGGATTCAGGTTAATGTGCATTTAAGCATACTTTAATTTTGGGGGGAAAACCTTGCGACCCTCCTGCAGTACCCCCAGACGCCCCGTTGAAGACCCACGACTTAAAGCGTCGTCCAAATATGCTTTTAAGAAGTAGTTCTGGGAAAAAGGAACATGGCAAAGTCAAGACGTCAGCAAGGCTTAGCTCCCCAGCATTTTAAATTACTCATGGAGTTCAAGTCAAATATGCTTTTAGAAACGAACGCAATCACAAAACCGACTGAAAGCATTCAACGACACAGAGAGAGAGAAAAACCAAGCCGGCCTGCACAGTTAAACAGTCATGTAGTTTATTCTGTAAGAGAGTATGGACATTATGAACAGTCTAGTCACAAGTAGTTTGACATTCGGCGATTCAGAAGTCATTCCGTTATTACATTTTAGAGTATGTACATCGTATTTGCAATATTCGGTCACACTTGAAAATAAATCGTCGAATGCTGACACTCAACAAAACGATCACAATAGTGGTAGGAGTCTTTGATGTTCGAAGTCGGGGGAAGGTTTGGGCCGTTTGTCGCTCGACAGGTGAACGTCAGCAGTGGACCATTCAGATTAAGTGTAACGTGGTACTCAGTAAACAACCAGAACACATCCAAAAAAATAAAAATAAAAAATACGAGCTGAAGTGAGGGCAGCTGGACTTGTTGGGTTCATTCACCAGATATCTACCAGTTCAACAAGAAAGAATCTCAACGACACAGCAGTCATTCAGAACTAAATCAGACTCTTGGATTAAATGTTTTCATGAACCTCTACAAGTCCAGGCGGCCTTGTTTCAGCTTTATTATCTTTTTTGGATAAACCGTGACCTGGATGACTGAGAACCTTCACAGACAACCAACACACACCTTTACAAGGAAGACTCAGGAATGTGATGCTGCAAAATAAAAACTTTGTTTTCTATGACCACCCGACGGGGTGAGGGTTAGCATTTAGCAACGTCGCAGTTAAAAGTGTCGCTCCGTGACTTTTATCACAGGTCTCGCTGGAATGAACGTAGCTTTTTTCTTGACCTCAGTCCACAATCTGTGTTTCAGCTGACTGAAATGTGTAATAATAATAAAAACTAAAATAATTTAAAACTCAATATATGGGCATTGACCAGTAGCTATGGCAAGAAGGGTCTACATATCTAAATGCTTCAGTGCAATGTATAGTTTTTGCTTGAATAAGATCCTAACCACACTGATCAGGCTTAACATTATGACCACATGCCTAATAATGTGCAGGTCTACATGCTGGTGCTACATGTCTAGGTCACATCCAGCCAGGTCCAAAAGTTTACCAGCAGAACACTGAATTGTCACAAGATAATCAATGTTGTTCACTTCTCCCGTTCACCCGGTCATAATGTTATGGCTGATCGGTATATTCTCCATATTGGCAAATGAAGTTTTGTAATTCCGTTTGTTTCGTAACAGCATCGATGCAATCTGCATTTGGTTCTTGTTACACTATAAATTCTTGGTTTATTATCGTGACGTGTGGAACTGAGCTCTTGGGATTTTGCCTTTTGTCTAAAGTAAAAACAGGCGTCTAAATGACCTGGGAGGTATTTATGTGCTGTAGCTCGGCCTGCGTTTAAAGATTCAGAAACAGTTTTTGACCCTACATCTGTTTAGACCCCTGATTGGACACGGGCTCCGATAGACGGACACAAAATGAAGCAGGAAGACAAAGCCAGACAGACACGGTTACCAGACCAGAAACAGACGTGACGACAGAAACCCAGAGTTACAAAGCTCCACGCTTCATATCCGTCACACAAATACGCTCAGATACACATTCATCGGCGCAATAAGGCACAAACAACACCAGAAACACAATGAATGTACAATACACACTGTCACAAAAAAAATCTCTTAAAGAAGTGTATGGCACTCTTGCTCAATTTTTTTTTTCCTTCAGAAAACCTGATACCTGCAAAGTCCTCAAAATATTTGGACCAAATGTTTGATCTGAAATACAATGGAGGGAGTTAGTTTAAGGCTCATGCCCAGTTAGTTTTAAAAAGACATACTTCAAGATGCAAGAGAAATCAAGTTCCTAAAAACACTGGAAAAGGGTACAAGACAACAACCCCTCGCTGTTAAGATCTTAAAAAACTAAAACATTTCAACATCTCATGGTTTAAATACTCTAAGGTCTGTGACTAAATTATACAATAGTAAAATTTTCTCTATGCAAAATCTTATCTGAAAGGTTTTCACACATTTTTCGTAGGTGGGGGAGGGTGGGGTTGCGGGAAGTGTTGTGAAATCTCACGTAGCTGAGAGTGACTGGGTTTATAAAAAGTGCCTTTTCATGATGCTTAGTTAATACATCCACGTAAAAGTAGTTTCTATATAAATACTCTGGATGAGTTAAATAAAAGATATGTAAAAATACAATGTGAGAGTAGTTAGCAATGCTATGTCATTATACAGTGTATTACAATTAGATTCAGCAATCAGGCAGTGTGAAACTTGATAAAAAAAAAGAAAAGAAACAAGATATGAAAAGAGTTTTTGTTCCAAAATGCTGCATCAGCTGTTTGAAGGTCCAGTCTGAGAAGAACACACTTAATGACCTAAACTCATCCCAGTATCGTCCCAGTATCGCCCCAGTAGCGTCAAAGTATCGTCTTGGTATCGCCCCAGTAACCTCTCAGTACCATCCCAATAAAGTCCTATTATCAACCCATAACTGTCTCAGTAATGTCACTGTATTACCTTGGTGATGCCCTATTATCGGCCCAGTAACGTCCAAGTATCGTCCCAGTATCATCCCGGTATCGTTTAGCCCAATAACATCCTATTATCATGGTCTCAGAATTATCCAGTATCATTGCAGCATCCCCTCCCAGTAACGTCTCAGTATCATCCCAATATCGTCCCAGTAACGTCTCAGTATCATCCCAGTATCGTCCCGGCAAAGTCCAAGTTTTGTCCCAGTAACGTCCCATTATCGTCCCAGAATTGTCCTACTAATGTCCCAGTATTGATTCAGTAACGTCTCAGTATCACTGCAATATTGTCCCAGTAATGTCTCAGTATCGTCCCCATATCGCCTCAGTAAATGTCTCAGTATTGTCCAAGTATCATCCCACCATTGTCCCTGTATTATCCCATTTACGTCCCACTATAGTCCCAGTAGCATAGGATCAGTAAAGGCTTATCTATTCTTCGTTTTGTTTCTTCCCACCTAGCAGACACCACCTACATTTACAGCATTTTGGGAAAGACTCTCTTCAAATCTCGCTGCCACTGACTTCAAACATGCAAACGCTGCACTGAATCATTACAGTTTCATCTCATAAAACTACAGAAAGACTGGCCGCCGCCCATCAGTCCTCCATCGTATCTAACAGTCATAAAGTCTAGATTTGTTTTTTAAAAAAAAAAAAAAGAAAGAAAGAAAACACAACGGCCTCATTGACAAACAGTAGGCCAGTTGAATTCAGAATCAGTTTCCTGACCTCGTTATTATTATCTCTCCTTCACTTAATATAGACCCTCTGCCCTAAATAACAAGGCCCTTAACAGTCAAGTGGATGATCAGATATTAATAGTGAGGCGTGTGTGCATGGCTTTCTCTCAGTGTGGCAAACCTCATGCTTGTACAACAAAACCATGCCAGTAAAAAAGGGGATATTGGCACGGACGGGGGGAGGCTTACGGGGATTTACGAGATGCGAGGACCGCATCAGGGATTGCACTGTTATTGGGAATGAAGTTTGGTGGAAAAATACTAACAATATCATCCACTGCTTTTCAATCGTGGACATGGAATGGAATACACAAACCTACGGCAAATAACACTTGGACTCATCAATCTTTTAAGAAACACGGACGTTTTCAGTACTAACAGCAGAGCAGGTTTAAATCCACTGTGCAGCTCTTATTATTCACTGTGAGCTGATGATGCCTAATTAGCCGCTCTCTTATCTCAGCGCTAACACAAAAGGGGGGAATCCTCAGAGCAGCGAATGGACGAGCAGCCCTGAAAATGTGTCCCGTAGCATTAATGACTACACATTTTTCACCGTGTGATTTCGCTGTGGAAAAGAAGAAGTGCTGCCATGGTTACTGACAGCTTCTCTCCTCTCTCTTTTTCCCCCCCGCCCCCTCCCTCTCTGCATCTCCATCTCTCTCCACCCCCACGGCTAATGATAGCAGTAATATGCACTCATGTAGGCTGACAGGTAGAGCTGTTCAAATTTTTAGCGTTGCATAGGTTCCCGCGAGGCTGGAGCCCATTGTGCCGTCGCGGAGCGGCGGGGGTGCCATTACGAGGCTGAATACAACTGGGACTGTGTCGCCTTTGTGCGCGCCGCGCCTGCTGCTGCAGCCTAATCAGGAGTAGATTGTGTTTGAAGTGGTCGTGATTAAGAAAAGAAGGAGAAGAAAAAAAAGAAAAAAAAGAAACACGGTTCCGGTGGAGGTCGAGGGCCCGATTCTCACCGGGACGGATGAATTACATGATGCATTACATCTACGTCCTATGGCTGCACACGCGGCAACGTGATGTGACACTCGCTCTGGAAAAATGTCAGCAAAAGTAGAGGAGAGGATGCACTTTCAAGCTTAAGTTCCTCCGATTTATCTCTTCACTTTAATGTCCCACGATGTGTTTTTTTATCTTTTAGACATTATGCAAAGCACTATGAACTATTTTCCTGCTGATCACGGTGGATTAATGTCGTTCTTCAAAGCAGCTAAGGTCTGATGCCAAACAATGAAATAAGTGAGTGGTAAGAAACCACAATAGGCTCAAGACGTCACATCTTACTGATGAATGGGAGCATAAAAATAACAATAAATCCACTCCCTTTATGATGTAACCTGTTGCTGTTAGGGTAACTGACCACTAGGGGCGGTGTTGGCAGGCTGACAGCAACATGTTTGACTCTGTAGTAAAACAAGGGCCTGTGTGATGGCCAGAACAAAGGGCGCCGGTTTCCACGACACTGGAGGCGGCGAAACAGGGTGACACTGGGTGAGACGAGGATGGGACGAGTTAGAAACTGGAAGCCAGAAATTCATCTAATTCTGTCGGCCTGGCAGCGATCACCTCGGTGACTACACATCAGAAGGGGGCAAAATTAAACACTACCCTGCAGACGGGCCGCTGCCGTGGTTACACATGAGTAACGGTCACCGTGGATACCACACTGACTGGGCTTCCCCTATGCTCTCTGCGTGAGTCTGTTTGAACTCTGTGGGATGAGGTGGCACAGTCAAACCTTCATCCAAAAATAAACAAACCAAAAAAAAAAAAAGAAACCCAGCAGACTGGATGTACTGGTGTTTCTCTCCACATTAGAAAAATAAAGCTTTGGAAACGTTCTCAGGCTTGATAAAAGGACAAAGCTTCGCGCACGTAGCAACAGCTGCTACTTATAGCCCGCGTGACCATAATAAATGGCGACCTAAGTGTGTCCGACTTATAAATAACAAAGCCACCGGTGACATAAGCGTCTGTGACATTTTTGCTGCGGTTTAGCTGGACGCCACGGCGGATCTGACTCCTACCGTGACCCATGTACGCCCGAAACGAGTTAAAAATGACTTTACCAAACAGCAGACGCTACGTGAACAGAGACACATTTCTTTCCCCTCCTGCCTCCCTGCAGTTTAACCAAGGAGCCGTGAACCGTGGCCTTCTGGGCGAAACCGTTTGACCCTCGACCTCTTCCTCTAACTCCCACCTGCAGAGCGCGTCTGACCACTTTCACCTGGTCGATTCGCCTCCTCCTCCTCCTCATCCTCCCCCACTAACGCTCTCAGCCAGGCTCGGAGGAAAGTTATTGTGATATACTGAGGCTGGATTCAGACGGACGGAATGTTTGTCTTTGGGATAAACAAAAGAGATTAAAACACCGGACTAGTTTCACATCCACAAAGTGCTTACGGGGCTCTACAACAGCTGCCCGTGTCTATAAACTGGTTATTTATGTCATTTGTGTAACGGTGTGATGTGGGGTGGGGGGGGGGGTGGGGGCGGAGGAGACCAGATCCTGAGCAGTCCACCGTAGACAGATGTGGAGCTAGCTACCCGGGAGCTGCCGTCCTCCAGCTGTCCCTGACCTTTAACCTCGTTTGTGAACGGCTGATCAATAATGTATTGTGTTGCTGTTAGTACTCGAAAACTCGGGCCTGCTCATATAAATGAGGACGCGGGGGGGGGGGGGGGGGGGCGACGTTATTGCACTTTGAGTCCTCGCATCCGTAACCTTGACGAACACGTGAAGATGCACATCCCTGATCATCCTGCCAAACGCACCGCTGCTGCTAAGCCAATTGAAATCAGCGGCCTGATTGAGAGACACTTGGGGCAGGAAATGGGGGGCAGGTTTTTGCGGTAGTCTTTTTTTTTTTTTTTTTTTTTGTACAGCCATATGCCCAAAGGGTGTCTCCCAGTCAGGAGAGTGCAGTAGTTTTGTTACGCCTGACAGACAACTGGCCCCTCGCGGTCGTGGCCCGATTCCCTTCGCCCGGCGCGGTGCAGGATTGCGAATCTACGAGCCTTGAGGTTGCGGCGGCGACGCGGCGGCGGGGAGGCGCTCGGCGATCCAGCTCGTCACGTCCTTCAGGACCGACTCGGCCACCTCGGGGAGGTCGTGGTGGAGGGCGTGGTAGCCTCCTTCGTAGATCTGAGGAGACAAAAAAAAAAAAAAAGACATTTAAGAGCAATGACTCTTAGGGACGTGACAAAGTAGCTGCAGCACGAATGGTTCTCTGCCTCAGCGTTTTGTTAGATAACCCAAGAATGATAATTTTGTTCTTCTTTTTCTCTCTGTCTGTCCTGGGATAACATTATGTGCTTCTTGATAATGGCCACATGTACATAGTGTTTGCCTGATGTGTTTTGTGTTCATTCTGTGAACCTGTCAGAGTCTTTGGGAGGAAACAGAATCTAAACAGTCTGACCACTGGAGGTAAAAGCATCTGGTATTTAACAAAGCCTTGACATGAGAGTCAAAAAAAAAAAAATATCCATAGTGCACTTCTTCTTCTTCTTCTTCTTCTCTCAGGGTTTACTGTTTTAGTGCTTGCAGTTCTATTTTTAACTCCATGCATGTGGTAACATAGTGCGTGAACTTCCCCCTTTTCAAATGCGTGTTCCGCAGAAGTTAAGCTTCAGTTTCAGAGTTCAACCTGAACGGTTGCAGTCTGTTCAGTGACTGAAAACGATGTTTTATAGTATACAGCATCGTGTACACAAAAGCCGACAGAGCTTATCTAAGGCACATAATCATAAAATATCACACGTTGGACATTTTGGCTCTTTGGGAAGTAGTAGTTCCTGTATCAGTCAAACCATAAAAGCGTGAACTTTAATGACCTTCGGCTGTGGCTGCACCCCCCCCACCCCCCCACAGCTACAGCAAATGCTGGTTTCAGAATGTGTCAGACGGCAACGGTTATGAACAGGATTGTGTCAAATTCCCACGAGCTGTTGCTGAGGTGGTAGAGTGCTGGATCAGCCACAGCATTATGACCACCGACAGGAGCAATGAATGACATCGAGCGTCTTGTGACAATTCAGACAATTCAGCGTCCTGCTGGGAAACTTTTGGACCCGACGTTCACTCGTGTGGATGAGACAGGCAGCACCCGCCCAGACAAGAGCAGGTACAGGCCCCACCCCGTAGCAATGCCACTCCTTGATGACAGCGGCCTTCCCACACAGATACAGCAAAATGCTAGTTTCAGAATGTCAGAAGCACATGTGTCACAACAGTGGACAAATTCCACAGCTGAAGCATCACACGGCACATAAGCTGTGGCTGACCACTGACAGGAGAAGTGAGTGACATCGAGCATCTTGCGACAATTCAATGTTCTAGAGGAACAACTCAAAAAACATAAAGAACAGCATAATGTGTTGACCTGGCTTCCAAATTCACTAGATCCCAAACTGATCAAGTATCTGTGGGATGATCCATAGTGGCCCCCCCACTAACAACATCCTGTCACCAGACACCATATGACACCATGTCCATTCTCTGATGAGGCACAAGGGAGACCTACACTATACTAGGAAGGTGGTCCTAATTTTATGTCCGATCGATGTGAATCCTAGACCAGAGTCGGTCAGGCTGAGTCACAGCGGACGAAGGACGCCCACCTTGATTTTCTTGTCCGAGCTGGAGGCGTTCTCGTACATCATCTTGGAGCCTCGGATGTCGCAGAGCTTGTCGGCGTCGCCGTGGAGGAGCAGGAAGGGCCAGCTGATGGACGGGATCTCCCTCTCGATCCGCGCCGCCGCGCCCATCAGCTGCATGCCGAACGACACCCGCAGCCCGCCGTGGAAGCCGAGCTCGTCGGCGTCGTACGCCTCCACCTGACAGGAGACAGGAGATAAAAAAAAAAAAAAAAAAGAGTGAGAAAAAGGTGAGAAAAGGAAGACGGTGGTTTAATCGTCATGTTTCTGCTGCTTCCTACAATGACAAAACCTTTGTGGAGGAAAGTTTATCCCTAGAAATAACCTTCTATAATAACTTAAATTTAAAAACCTATTGTGGTTACACTGTCCTTTAAACAACCTCTGCAACACTATTCATGTAAAGCAGTGGATTTCTGTGTGAAGCACCTACATTTAACAAGTGAATACATTTTCTCTCCAAATATGGAATAAAGTCAAGTGAAGACGTTGCACTGGGGGAAAAAATGTGGACACATAAAAAGAGGGTCATGGGAAAATGAATTAAACACACGAGTGCAAGAGGCTAGTTAATGTATGGGTTCAGTGAACAGAGGAACTGAGAACACGATGGGGGCAGGAAGATGAGAGGAGGAGAGGTCACGCCGAAGCAGAGAGATCAGACGAAAGGGGAAAAAAGTGGGTTTGCGTTGGTTTAACTCGTAGCTGAGGGGGGTGGGGGAGGGGGGACTGACATTCAACATATAGCTTCATGCACATTCTCCAACACATCTACTCGTGTCTAAACACAGCTGAGGCCCACTTCCACAGAAGCAGCCCCTCTCATGTGTCGCGGGCGCTCTGAATATTGGATGCCCGTAACATGAGCTGTGACGCGACCTCCTAGTTGGTGAAGCCTCAACAGTCCACCTACACCTGAAGGACAAAGGACAGTCCTTTGAAGACAACAAGGTACGCGTCTTAGCCAGCGAAGACAGATGGTTTGAAAGAGAGTGTGGGGGGGGGGAGACTGAGATCTGTGTCTGAAAAGAGGAGGCGGACTGAGACATAACCTGTCATCAATACGGTTTTAACTACTATCCACAAGAAGGTTCAACCAAATTCTCACTTTGGGACTGAAGTCTGATAACAGGTCTTTGGAACATCATTCTTATGGAAATAGGACAATGACAGGTACGTTTCTGGTCGTACACCCACAGACGTTCCTATTTAAACCCAAACTCCCCACCTCTATTAGGACTGAAGGAGCTGCTTGAATGAGTGGTGAAATGTCTATAGGAAACTCACGTTGTCTTGCTTTCAGGGTGTTGTTAGACCTCCAAACCGAGATAAACTAATAACCACCGAAACAGAACTATCGACTCGTCTCAGAATAGAAAACCTCAATTACAGATGACTGAACTTAGAAGCCGTACTTTGTTTCTGCCTCTTTGTATTTTCTACAGGAGATGATACCACCGCCCTTCACAGCGTCATAGTCAAAGCGCAGTTATTGACTACGACCGCACCTCGGCTCTGATCACTTCTCACTTCCGAGGTCATAATAACAGAACATGTGTTCACCTTTTAAAAAAAAAAAAAAAAGGAATTTGCTTGAACGTGATAATAAGATGCTAATTTTGACCAACATAGCACAAACCTTTTTTTCTTTAAAATCTATCTCCTTAGTCCAGTCAAAAGCAGCCCATCGGGGGGTCAAATTTAGCCCGCAGCGTGAATTTGCAAAGTGTGAAAAGTACATAGAAGACTGCAGGATTTCAGTGAGAATAACTGCTGGTTCTAATTTGTCCACTGTTTTAGTGAGAGAAGTGGACAGAACCCAACACTGAAACCCAAGACTAAACAGCACACAGCAATGAGCACAAATTGTACTTATTTTTCTTAAGAAATTTGTTAGATTATGAAATGCAAAGGTTCTCGTAATTTACTTCTACTTGTCTGAACATGCTAAATGAGGCATGTGGACGTGTGTTTATGTCTTCTGCAGTTCACCTAGAGGTTAAACGTTACACAAAGCAACCTGTTAACATAATTACAAGCAGTGCATCCCACCCAAGTACGCTGAACAAACACAAACTCCGACAAACATTTGATGTTTGGAAAAGATTCAAGTTGTCTTTCATCCTGGCATTGTCCAAAAAATGCCGGACTTCGCGCCTGTGTACAAATAAACCGTACGCGCCGTTTCCGTTTCCAGACCTCGCCCCTCACGCACCTGACATTTCAGTCACGGACGACAACAACCCGAGAACACGCGGCGTCGGCCAACGTCGCCGTCTCTCACCTGCTTCTTGTCCCGTGAGATCCACTTGGACTCGATGGAGCCCAGAGAGAGACTGGGCAGCATGTGGTTCAGGAGCTTCGCCAGGAAAACCTGCGAAAACGCAACAGGATGAGCATTTCGGTTTATTTTCTCACACCTTCAGGAAGAAGACTGACTCTATCACTATATTTTTTTCCCCTCCTGGCTGGTAATAGACAGAAACACTTTAAACACTCCTGTTTGTTTGCGAGTGTTTCTGGTGTTTCTGTGGCAGAACCAGATTTAAAAAGCACATTTCTTCTGGTCAAACGTGCAAATAAGATGAAAACAAGTCTCCTCTTCTCCCACAGAGATTCTGACAACACTTTTGGGAGTGTTTATTGGCTCAAATATACATTTCAATTCTACATTAAGCTTTTTAAACCTATAAAATGCATCTGCATGAAGGTAGGAGTCCTTTGATTTCATAGAGCCTTGATAAATACTTGTGAATAACTGTGTTTACGCTATAATTTTATGAAGTTCCTGCTGAGGTAATTACTGGTTTAGTTAATCTGTACTTTAATCTTTCAAGATGCAAAACTAATGTAACATAGTTAAGGGTCTGAATCTAGGGGGCGCTGTAAATTGTTTTCTTTCCCATGCCCGTGCAGTAAAATACAGACATTTTTCACTGGGCTTGAACATTGTGCAACATTTAAGGACGATTTGAGCGTGTGAACGACGTCTAAAGTCCATGTGCGTCCACTTAATAAGAAAATAGAAAACAAATCATCATAATAACTTCCTGAAGAATGAATGGATTCTTGCACAGTCTGGACCTAATTCGATTTAAGAAGAACTGAAGGGGAGCAGCTGTATTTCTGCTTTTTTATTGTCCAATTAAATATGCACACGCTATCATAGTCGTCAACAAGGTTTTCTTGTAGTTAAATACACGTCTGCATACATCCGAACAACTGAATGTAGGAGATACCAGGAACATATTCACATGCTGCATAAATAGAAAGCACATGAAATGCTCACACTGTATAGTTTTTGTGTTGTTTTCTTCCTTTATAGTAACCAATCAGGCATAACATTATGACCACCTGCCTAATATTGTGTAGTATTGTCTCCCCTGTGCCTCCAAGAAAGTTCTTCTGTCAGTGGTTTTAATGTTATGGCTGATTGGTGCACGTCTGAGGCAAATGTTGGTATTACCAACTATTCTGCCCTTACATTTCCTACATTAAGTTACCCTGTCATTAGCTTGGTAAACCGTGAGCCTCAGCTCCCTGTGTTCACTATTAACAACAGTTGAACCAACGCCCGATTTGTTTTTTGGTGGCAGCGTAACACAACTCACTCCTGGTTTAGAAGAGCAGTTCAGACAAACAATCACGTGGTACCTTGAACGGTGTGGCCGAGTCTGGGTTCATCTGGACCAGCGGACCAATCAGAACCACTCCGGCAAAGTCACCGGGTCTTTCACAGGCGGTCAGGATGGAGATGGCGCCGCCCTAGTGGAAGGAGGGCAGAGTACACGTTAGGGACGTAAAACAGTAACTTCATACAGCGAGTCAATTCATTAAAGGAGATATGCATTTAAGATTAAATCAAATTTTGTGCAAGAGTCACATGAATATGTTAAACAGATGATAAATCTATTGATAATAGTGTATCATATGGAGAACTTTGTGCAAGCTTTTGATGTTAGTTATCAAAGATGCATTATTTCTTTGCTAAAGTTACATAACTGCTGACTCTATATGCTCTTGTCCTTTATGTCCTTCAGTCTAATTTAGGCTTTACAGCTTTATTTTTTCACGCTTTTATTTCTACGCTTCTGTGTTTTTGTGAGCAAAGTGGCTGGAGTGCCTATTAAATAAACTGATTCTGATTGTGATATAAAACCCTTTTGATCTTTTTGTGAAGCACGTATCACTACCAAGAAAACAAAAACGCTAAAAAAAGAACTGCAGACTTTTCCACGTTTCAAGGATAAAAGGAAATCCTTGCACCCTTTGAATGACAGGAAGATGATATGTGTGACTTCCTCAGTCTGTAACAGAAGAGAAGGGAGTGTCCTTTCTCCTGCGACAGAAGAGGGGAGGCCTCAGCGAAAAGTAGGTGAAAGGTTCTGATTCGAGGAGCAGTGGGAAAATTGCTCAGAGGTCAAGAAAAAAAACATAAAACAATCCATCTTTTGTTTAGACGGGCGTGATTTTCCGCCCTGCTCTTTTTTGTGGCCGCTGCTCTCCGTGGACTGGGACCGGGATTGGGAACATGAGCCCCCGGGCCCCCTCGGGGGCACAGTGCGATGCGAACATGGGTGCGAGGCCACACCTTGGCACCCACGCTGACATTTCCACGATTGTGATTTAAATCCCGCTATGTAGGGACGCGATAATTAGCAGCTCCGTGGCGGCCGGGGCTCTAATCAATTTGCCACGGCTGACTTTGGTGTAGTTTCTATTTTCGTATGCAACAAGTGCACACACAGACACACACACACACACACACACACGCACGCATACAAGGACTGTGCGTGGGCGAACCAGTCCTTCTCTCTTTCTTTCTGGAGACTAATTGGCTTCAACTTTGTTTATGTGAGCGCTCATTGTCACTTGTGTGAATATTCATCAGGTCGGGGCCGATGACAGCCTCACTTCATGAAAAGAGGCACTTTCCCACCAGAACACTTTCTAAAGACACGCACTGCTGCTGCTTGAATGCAAACGCACACACCTTTTTTTTTTTTTTCTTTCACATTTCTCCTTTAACCGCACTTTAAAGGACCAGCTCACAGTCTCAAACATCCACATGTAACCGTGCTAACATAGCTTTTTGGGCAGCCCTAAACGGGCACATCGGCTCCACACGCATTTGAGTCTCGTTAAATGTGAATGTAATTTTGTCCGGTGGCCCGATAGAGTGAGAAAAGTGTGAAGAGGGAGGGAAAAAAAAGAGAGGCCGAGCAACAGAAGGAGGACGGAGACAGAGGAGCTCTTTCAGGAGCCGATTAGAGGCCTCCTTACACTCTCTATCTCTTGGGTTGCCGTGATGAAAGCCGCTATTGTCCGGCTAACATGCTGACAGCGGGGTGGACTCGAGCTGTCCGAAAGTGGCCGAGGAGCTAACGCGCTGACATTACACGGACGGCGGCTAATGCAAGGGCTGTATTGGAAGTACGCCGACTAAAACCATGGAAAAATGACAAAGAAGACATCAACTGCAGTTGTTTCGTAAAACTGACACCTGTTTCTAATTTGTTCACTAAGGTTTGCACTGTTTTAGTAAGAGCTGCAGAAATAACACAACACAGAGTGTAACTCTGAACTAAAGTCACGCTTATTTTTCTTAAGAAATTTCAGTTTGTTAGTTTATAATGTTCTTTTTTATAACTTATTTGTACAAAACAACCCCCTTTATTTGTATAATTTCTGCACTTCTTTACACTTGTTCTTATATTGTGTATTTTATTGCATACTGATCTATCTATAACCCTTTCATTTAGTTGTACTTTATATAAAATATACTGGGATATGGGTAGAATTAAATAAAATAAGAGAAAAGGCTGAATCCACGTGCTTAGTTTCACATTTTGATTCAAAATGTAGCTCCTATTATTCAAGAGTAGTTTCCATACGTTCATGTTCAAACGACTGCAGTTCCTCTAATGACATCAAGGCATAGATGTCCATGTTAAAACAGAGACATATATTACAGAGAGTCTGGTCAACTAGCAAATGGACCGTCTGGTGGTTGGTTCTGAGCTGGTCACGTGTTTCATCGGCGCCATATTAGATACATCTAACCAATATTCACCCATAGGGAAGTGGCAATAACAAAGAATAAAAGTAAAAATATGCCACAGTGCTCAGCCTACGGCTCCAGAACAGGATCAGGAAAACACGGAGGAAACTCCACCGTTTCCCCAGTGAACAAAAAGAGAGAAAGTTATGGGAGCAGAAGATTAAAAGGAATACAAAGGAAGATTTCCCTATTGTGTGACGTAATTTTGCTGACGTTTGTTAAGATTCTATGTAGGAAAAATAAAGTCATACCATCATTATTGTTTATCTCAAAAATACCCTACACTGCTTTACAAATGAATTAAATGAACCAAGTCTTATGCTAACCATATGCTAGCTAGTTATCTAGACTAAAGTCTAAAAAAAAATAGCAGCTGCCGTCATATATACCATGAAACCCATGTGCGAATGTAATTTATGTCCATGTAAATAGAAAATTTAACTGACACGTAACCTTGCTTTGGTTACAACTAAGTTATTATGGTTAGCACGCTAATGCTATAACAATAATAGTAATGATTATACTAAATAACAATTTGTTAATAGTAATTTTAATAGTGATGGATGAACGCAGATTGTTATTTCAACATAGCACATCTGCTCCATAGGGTTACACTGTAGAATCTTCCCTCTGATGTAGCAAACATTGCGCCCATGATTTGAGTTGACCAGACTCTCTCTAATATACGGCTCTGTGTTAAAGTGCCTATTTTGTTTTTATACCAGAAATAATCTATACAACAAACTTTTCCATCGATGAAAACTATATAGCAGAGAGTTTTTATAGAACTCACACGTTTAATTTATGTCCATGTAAATAGAAAATTTAACTGACACGTAAATTTGCTTGGGTTACAACTAAGTTATTATGGCTAGCACGCTAATGCTATAACGATAATAGTAATGATAATACTAAATAACAATTTGTTAATAGTAATTTTAATAGTGATGGATGAACGCAGATTGTTATTTCAACATAGCACATCCACTCCATAGGGTTACACTGTAATATCTTCCCTCTGATGTAGCAAACATGGCGCCTACGATTTGAGTTGACCAGACTCTCTCTAATATATGGCTCTGTGTTAAAGTGCCTATTTTTTTACACCAGAAATAATCTACACAACAAACTTTTCCACTGATGAAAACTATATAGGAGAGAGTTTTTATAGAACTCACACGTTTAAATTATATTTTTGACCTAGCTCCGAGTTATCTTCCAAGATGGCGACGGCCAGAGATGCCGCGTTGAGCTTCAAAACTGCCCCGTCCATCTTTATATACAGTCAGTGGTCAGAAATCAACATGTTCTTTATGTTGAACAGCAGTTAAAAAAAGTGCAGGGAGATAATAATAATATAAATGGAATAAAGTAAGCAAAGTTTAGTGTAGTGTAACAGGATGCTGAGTTAGTAAGTGGTAGCGTGAGAGATGGAGGCATAAAAAAGCTGAACAAACAGACTCTAAGCAGCGTTGAAGCATTACATAAAACACTGACACAGAGGAAGTAGGCCAAACACGCCTCGGCCCACAAATACTGATGGAGAAGGAAAGAAATGAGGAAGAGTGGGAAGGAGCCTCAGCTGAAGGTTTTTGTTAGCATTCCCACAAACATATGAAAATCTTAAGCTAGCCTTTAACCAAATAAAATGCACAATCTTAATTGTTTCTTTTCCTGGAGTAATTATTCCACATTTTAAAACGGTTGGCATTTTATAGACAGCGGGGGAGGTGGAGGGGGGGGGACCACAGACTATAAAAACGTCTTGCATAAGATTTTTAGTTTAACGAAGGAGTCTGCAGCCAGGCCCACAGAGATGGCGGAGATTCAGAAGCTGACGGAAATACCAGAGCGGGAACATTATCTGGGTCTGCATAGGGTGCAACATCTTCGATCCAGTTCTGATCCAACCTGAGGCAGTGAAGTGCTACACTGTAAAAGCATTGCTATATTCTTATATTCAACCAAATCATCTCGCATTAAGAAAAAAACCTGTCAAAGGGTTAAGTTTTTTTTTTGCTTGACAAAAATTCTCAAAGTTATTAAACTAAACACAAAGTTCTTGTGTCTAAACAAAACGTAATTCCTTTTTTGCAATGTATATGTGAAAATAAATAAAAATGAAATATTAATCCAGTTACTTCAGTGTTTTTTAACGTAAAATGTCGCTACAGTGATTGACGATCTCCTCAGGATGTTATTATTGGAGCAGCGGCTCAGTGCATACATACAGTGGAATCAACAGGTGGTTTCCATTGTCTTCCTTTTTTTTTTTTGCGTCACCCTGGCCTCATTAAACAGAGATTCGTACAGACAGGAGGAGCAGAGGAACAGAGTAATAGAAACAGGATGCGGAATCACAACAACAACTGAAGCTGGGAAGTGACTGCTGGAAAAACAGAGTGACACAACAGCTGATTCTGGCCCGGCTTTTTAAACGGTGAGTCGCTTTCAGTGGAAAAGGAGAGGCATTGAGAAATAACGTGTGACTCAAACATAAAATAAAATGGAAGATGCTGGGAGTTAAAAGGAAAGAGGCAGGAGGAAAGAGAAGACGCGAGAGGAGACAATGGAGGGGCAGGTGGACGGGCTCAGCCGACGTCACAACAGAACAAGGAACATCTGATGAAATGACTAAAGAGGGGATGAAAAAAAAGGCCAAACATGGAGGAACGAAGGGATATTCTGCGACTTTGCTCAGCTGAATATTTACAGACTCCGGTGTTCAAGCGGAGTAGTTTACACGAAACTATTTACATCTGGTCCGCTACAACTTGGAACTGTTTTAAACGTGGCCCCGCTCTTTGTATAAATACAAAGTAGTGGTGCATTATAACGCATTAGCCTTGTAAGGTTTGCCAAGCTGGATGCATTAATTCAAAGGAATGTTGTTTAAAGCGTCTAAAAGCCCGAGCGAGAGCAATAAACAGGCATGACGTCTTTTACAAGGGGAAGGACAGAGGAGAAGCTGCAGTGTTGAATGGAGGACGGAGGACAGTTTGATGTAAAGCTAAGGCCTGAAAGCCTCACGGACGATAACAACACTCGAGTAGTAAAATAAATGACGCTGGGAATGCCTGAAGCTGCAAAAAGCTTGTGATCACGCAAAGACGTGTGTGAGTGCAAACAGCCTCGCGCGCAGCAGTGTGGAAAACCCATTAGCATTTTCTCGCTTTTCAATAAAGCCGTCAATTCTGCAGAGAATACGAGTCATTAACGGAATCAATCTTCATAATCAGTGTTAATATCGGTGTCAATAACAAAGGGTACATCAACCGTTCGTGTTCAGTCGAGTCCTGTTGGGGATGATTTAGCTTTGTCTTTCACGAGAGAAGACACTTCTCCCAGTAGTTAGAGGCTTTTATACGACCTAGCCTTGAAAAGGGGTTTTGATGGAGATCATTTGTATGCAGAAATAGCGTGGTGGCTTCTTCCTTTTTTTTTTTTGCAAGGATCCCTAACGGTTGTGTTTGCGATGTCATATATTACTACTGCCAAGATGTTGGTCTCCTTCCAGATTCTCCTTTTAAGCGACGTTAGTTTCTTTTTTTACTCAGTGCCTCAAGGGTAATGTGGTCAAAGTGCCATTATGGTGCTGGTGCTGGTTCACTTAAAGCACTGGTTTAATACCATTAAGGCAACCGACAGTACTACTTGCACTACTTTGGCCATACACTAATCAGCCACAACATTATGACCACCTTCCTATTATTGTCTCCCTTGTGCCTCCAAAACAGACTCATCAGACTATGGACATGGGCCTTCTGATCGTGTCCTGTAGTGTCTGGCAATAACATTTTGTTAGTTGTGGGTTCCTTTGGGTCCTTGATCATCCAACAGATACTTGATCAGTTTGGGATCTAGTGAATTTAGAGGCCAGGTCAACACCTTGTGATGTTCTTCATGTTTTTTTGAGTTGTTCCTAAACCGCTGGGGGTGACTGCTGCCATCCAGGAGTGTCATTGCTAAGAGAATATATCAAATAAAAACATTTGCTGGGTTTTAGTCCTGTATTTGGCCTATGTGGAGCCTTTGCCATAAGGGGCTACCCCTATCCAAGCGTGTACACTTGTTGTAAGAGTCCAAAGTCCAAGGCCACAAAGACATGGAACAAGGAACCCATAGTTTCTGGAGATGCACGCCAGGTGACACCATCGGCAACTATATATACTATAAATTTAAATATCTTATCTGATTTTGACATACACGATATATATATATAAAGCAGTAAACAGTTTACACAGATACACAGTGTATAAACCTTTGATGTGTCTTGTTATAAATAATGAGCTGCCTTGAATTTAAAGACTTTGCTTTGCTGCCACCGTGTCCCTAATGAGCTTAGTTTATCGTATAACGCAGATACATGTCTCTTTCAAAAGGCTATAACAAGGCTTCTCACTGCAAAACAGTTCTGGAACAAATGTGCCTTTTTTTTCTGTGTTTGCTGCTCGTTGCCAGTCCTCCAGCTGTGAACTAAGATATTAAAAACCGTGTGTTCAGCTTGGAATGACTTCTGCAGCATGTTCAAAGGAACTCTTGTTTCATGTTTTTGTGACGAGTGAAGGCAGCTTCTTTATAAAACACAAGGACACTATAGGTGCATGCACGAAAAAAAGAATCAGAGCAGCTTGTTCATCCATCCATCGGAAACAAGTACATGGGAGCACGAACTGAGTCCACTTAGAACCACTGACAGTAATAATTAATTATATAACTCATCATTACAGTCTGTGTTCTGCTAGCTGCACTAAGAGTCAATGGGTCACAGAGGACAAAGGAAAGACTGTGACTGTGAATGCAGCTCTGTGTAAAAATGTGGCAGACAATCAGTTAAAAATAGCTTCCTTGCTGGCCTGGAGGATTTTCTGTATCCAGGCATCGCGCAATTCAAATTCAATCTTGTGTCTGTGAATATCAATTATTTATCATTTTATTTCATGTGAACGCTACTGAGTAAAGTTTTGAGGGAATTCAAGGTAAACCCTCGCCTGGAAGCTAGCCTGACTTTCCCCACCCACAAGCAAGTGGAAACTTGGTCTGAATTCTCTCTGTTGGGAGCTGACTGACCTCTGGCAACAATCTGCTGGACCGATCAAATCTTTTAGACGGGCTTTAAGTTGTGATGGACAGAAAAGTGCAACTGCAACTTGAGCAACTGTTCACATCCAGGAGCCACTGAGGCTAACGGTTAGCAAGCAATGTAGAAAAATGGGAATAGCAATATTCTCTTAATACATAACAATATATATTAACTTATCATCTTACATTGTTTCTGAAAACTTCCTCAGACGTGGACCTCTTCAAAATTTCAAGTTGCAAGGTCATGCATACCGCAAGAAGGTGCTATTCATGTGGAGTTTACTCGTGAAAACAATAAACACCATTTGAAGGCAGCATTACTACCTTAAAGCAGAAATGTTTGGACATCTCTAAGTCCAGTTAAGTGAATATATTGTTACTTATTTGTTTTCTTTATTCAGTTTTATAACATGGTCTGAGGAAAATGTTCCCAATGACTTCAACCTTTCATAGCATTTCCTGTGCTCAATTTTTAGCCTCTTTAGCTTCTAGACGCCAACAGCGGTGGTGTTCTCACCACTCATGGATGATGTCGCCACTTGAATGCCAAGAATTGTATGACTCATGAGTTGTAGTTGTGTCAGTACACACCAAGAGTTAATTAGCTTAGCTTAGCATTAAGGCAGGAAACAGCCAGAGGTTCATGTTGCACTGTATGTTTAAAAGAATGGAAATATCTTCAAAGTAGGTTCTCTGTTGTAAATATCCACCATGTTAGCTTAACTTAGACATGCAACTTTGATTGCATTGTTGGACGAGCTCTTTTTATTGTAGGTGAAGCTAAGCTAACAAAAGCTGTGTAGTGTAGTTTTATAGTTAGTGTAGTGCAGGGGTCTTCAACGTTTTTCAGGCCGAGGACCCCAAACTGATGAGAGATTAAGTAGGACCTCCTACCTACTATATGTGCTCTATATTAAACTCGGCCTAGTGCTATTTATAAATAGACATTATCATTATCATTTTGCATTCAATATTAAGTTACTCAAATAATACACAGGTACAAATATTAATTTCCTTTTTATTTCAAACATGTGCAACAGTGTGAAAGTCTATGTGTGAAATGGTGCGCTGTTGAGACAGCTCCTGTATCGCTAAATGAGTGAAGTGCTGAATGAAAGATGATGTCTTCTGCCTCCATTTATCCCTTTGCTAAAATATGATGGATTCATGTTAATGTAAAATTTAAAAATGTATGAAAATGTCTAACCAACCAAAGATTTTATGACCTCCCCCTGCAGTACCTCCGCGGATCCCCTAGAGTTGTAGACCCCGCATTGAAGACCAATGGTGTAGTGTAGTGGTATTGAAAAATAATCAAGTTATTCAACACTAATGAGGGCAGTGAACCATCATTCTCACTGGAGAAGACTTCTACATGTACGTTTATATCTTATTTTTTTATGTCACTCATGAACGTCTAATTGTGAACAAGGAGCTACAGTTGCATGAAGAAGATTCATCTACATAGGAGCCATAGCTATGGAAAGTGTCCACACTCTCTTCTCTCTGTCTACACATATAGCCACATCGCCCTTGAGTGGGTCAGTGAACCAGTTGGAGGTTTTCAGTAACCACCAGCAGCTGCAGACTGCGGGGAATGTGTGCCACTGTGTAAAAGGTAAAGAGCAAACATAGAAAGCCTTCGCAGAAATGTTGTCCTGAAGATTATAAGAGGAATTTTCCAACATAGAGACATAACTTAAATGGTGCTCTGATTATACCGAACCAAATAAAATGTAGTTAAAAGTTAAAGGTGACGGTAATATTAGATTGTGTTATTCTGATATAGGTTCACCCTGATTACTTCCACTTCTGAGCAGCGGAACAATGTGAACTGTGCTTTTACCGAAAGAAGAACTTGTTCTGTTGTTTTATTTGAATGTCACATTGAATGTGTGCTTTTAATTTAAATGCTTGAACAGTGTCTACCCCTCAGCTTTACACGGCTGCATCAAGTACACTCTCTGCATGTATTATGTAATTTCACATGAAATGAAACCGAACAGGAACACACACACCGAGAGCAAATGTTTCATTAACCCCTGGAGCTGTTATCTGAAACAGACTTGTGTCCACTGATCTGTCAGAAAACAGTTTCAGACACGGAAACAGATCCTACCATGGAGTGGCCCACGATGAAGACGGGCAGGTCAGGATGGCGGGACTTCATCAGGTCGATGTGCTGCAGGGTGTCCCTGATGTAAACCTGAAATTCTTTGATGACCATCCTCTCTCCTTCGCTCTGACCGTGGCCGACTGCGAAAGGCAAGAAGACAGCAACATCAATCAGGGCTGCCCCTTTATAGGTTCAACTATATTAAACAGATTAAAATGAAAACTGCAGCTTCAAAAGTCACATTACTTTGGAGAGATCAGTCTGTCAAACATGAATAAATGTCAAACGCATTTTATTTATATAGCATCAATAACTATTCAAACTTGCAGAGGATTGAAACCCCCAGAGCAAGTATTGAGGCAATGGCTGACTAAAGCATACATGCAAACTCTAAAAATGATTCAGACAGAGCTAGAATTCAGAATATTCACTATAGTGGAAGGAAATTAGAGGATATGTGCCCAGGCAGCCTAGACATGTAGCATCATAGCTAATAAATGGTTCAGGTTTCACCAGAGTCAGCCCTAACTATGAGATTTATCAAAAGGGAAGCAAAACCTTAAAGGTAAAGAGGGCGTCTGTCTCTTGGACACAAACTGGGACCTGGTTGCACATAGGAGAGGGTTCTGGTAACTACAGGTTCCACCTTCATTTTCATTTTTGAAAGTCTAAGGCACTTTGAACGGGAGCATGGCACTAAGAGGTCTTTAAGACAAGAAGAAGATCTTCCTATAAGAGCCATGTATGTAAGGAGGGGAAAGACAAGACACAAGACAGGAACCGGGACGAAGACGAGAGGAAAGGTGAAAAGATCGAGGTAGTGCCGAGAGTTAAATGGGAGACACGATGAGAAAAAGACCAGTCAGGAGAAATGTTAACAAGAAAAGCGGCAGAGCAGAAATACGTGTGACTGACAGATGGAGAGGAGGGAGGACACCTGAATATGTATGCGGACACATTTCGCATGTGAGCTCTCTGCACCAGTAACCGAGAGGTGAGTCGTGCTGCCATGGCAACCACCGAGCCAATAACACCAGCCCCTAAACATTCACCGCACGAGCAGCTCACACCTTCTTCCCGCTTGGTAATTTCCTCTGTTTATATATGTCGCCTGTATGTAAAAGCATCTCCTGCTCCTCCTCCTCCTCCTCCGTCCACGTTTTTTTTTCCCCCTGCTCATCAATACTGTGGTGATCACTGTGGAAAGGGAGCGCGGAAATCAATGTTCAATCGCATTGAGCGATGGAGCGATCTAGACCCCTGACGTTAGATCAATGGCTTCACACTCCCACCTAATCCACGCCTTCGTTATTGCGCTCGATTGAGAGCGCCCACGTTGAGATATTCACACTTGACCATTCAGACAAATGAAGCGTGAAGACGTCTAAGAGCTGCTGCAGGCAGATAAACAACTGTGCCACTAGGGCAGGTTAAAAAAATATCAGCTTGATGTGATTGTTTCTTTTCTTTTCTTGGTAGTAATTTGCAAAGGCAGCAGAAAATGGGTCAATTTAGAGGCCGAATCAATGATGTAATCCCGAAGACCCGACCTTTTGAGCTAATAGGAGCAAATTGTCTCTCCGTTGGGAACTGATTGTGCTGCGGCAAAAGGATCTGGAGGACCAAAGGGGAACGAGAGGAACAAAAACGTGATTGGTTGCAGGACTATCGAAATGCATGCACAAGTATTGACTGACTCTGTTGGAACATTATGAACTCTAAATGGAGTGTTAGGTAAACCCTGTTCACTGTACAAAACTGGACACATGGGGTCATGTTTACTGTGTTCACAAGAGTCCATGTGTCATATGAGGTACTCAACCCGCCTTCAGATGAAAATCAAGTAGAAGTCATACACGTCACCTGAGTGCGGTTGAATTTGTAAACAACAAAATGGCTTTGAGTGGTTGTAGGACTATGCATTAGATGGAACACGGCCCATAATAAAATCTAAATGTTACCAGACTCATATTCTGATGAGAATTAATCCTGCATGGCGTGGGGTAAGCTTGGGAGTCCAACAAGTCAATTGTTGCCATGATAAAATATGATAAAATAAAATTGTCCAACTCCTTAACAAGTTCTTCTGTACATTATCCAAATAAAAGGACACAACTGAGGATACACGCCTCCAGTTACAGTCAAGTGTTTGGCTGTCTCCTCAGCTTCATGTGGGCAAAACCCATAGATGTTTCTAAAAAAAAAAAAAAACCTGAACGTCCCACTGTCTTTTAGATCTGATGAAGCTACTTCTATTCTCTCTCTCTTTTCTGAATCTAAGTCCAACTGCCTTTGTTTCAGCTTGTTTTTTTTCTGTTTGCTTGTTTTGATATACCATACCACTAGGCGGTATACCGGTTCATACCAAAAGCTGGTATTATTTTTTCGTTATGATATGAATTTTTAATATACTGGCATACTGATTTGTTTGTATTTGATTACACAGGGTTCAGAACGCTTTTTTGATGACCCTTTCCCCAAAATGTCCCCAATTTTAGTTTTTTTATGACAAAAAAAAGGTTGCGCGCAGACTACAGTTATTACGGTAGAATACGAATAAATATGTCAAAATAAATGAGGACGTTGGTAGTGGGGGGGGCAGTAATTGTCCTTGTTTCTTCATTTCATCTTGATAATATTTAATCAAGATTTAGAGCTTTACATTTCCACATCAGCATTACTGATGTGGAAATGTACTGTGACAGTTCCTCAATTCAGGTTCCATCTGAAAACAGGCAGGTAACAAAATAAGGGAGATTTGCTTTTATATTTAGAGTTTGTTGATCAGCAGCAGCATAGACCGATCTGTAGCTAATGTTGACTGATAAGTAGGTGCAGCGTGTGCCAGATGGAAGAAACCTCCAGCCTGTGCAGGGTGTGAATGGAAAAAAAAAAAAAAAGAACGACCTGAAAGTCCTATAATTAGAAAGAAATACACAAGAAATCAAAAAAGATGAGGAGCGAAAGATGTCAGCTGCTGGGGTCTATCAGGAGCATCCCGAGGCAGTATCAGTGTCTCTGCGTGTGTGTGATGATAAATGATAGAGATGATAAACTATTCTCCACGGGGACTTGTTCCAGTTGAGTGTTTTCCATTTAACAGTGTGACATTTTGCTGCTCCTGTGAGAGCAGCCTCGGCCTTCCTCGTAATCCTTCTTTTTATTATCTCTGTCAGCTCTTTATTGAGATCTCCACCCGTATGAATGTGTCCACGTTTCCACGTCTGACATTTTATTTTATTCATAAGAACCTAAGAAGGGCTGGGACTCGCTAATGGTTTCATGAATGGATTAGATTCCGATTCGCAGGGTCCCGATCTCATTTTATTTGACTCAGTATCACTTAAGAGGTATTACAGTTTTAAAAGCCATAACATTAAGACCAGTGACAGGAGAAGTTAATAACACTGATCATCTTGTGCGAATTTAATGTTCTGCTGGGAAACTTTTGGACCTGGTATTGGTGTCGATGTTACTTTATGCCCGTCCCTCATTCCCTACCTGAACCAGGGTCTGTTTTCTCATCCCACCCCTTCCACGGTTGTGGGGTGGCAGCAGGGAAGGGGGTGACTTCCTGTTTAGGTCGGTTTAGGAACAACAGAAGGTGTTAACCTGGCCTGCACATTCACCAGACCACAAACTAACCAAGTATCTGTAGCATGATCCACAGAGGCCCCTCCCCTCGACCCATAGGGCCCCACTAACCCTCAGAAGGCCCGTGTCCATTCTCTGATGTGTCACAACTGTTTTGGAGGCAACAAGGGAGACCTGCACAACAGGCAGGCTGGTCATAATGTTATGCCAGGTCGGTGCATTCCCATAATATCTTACCTCCAGTTGGCACGTCTCGCACATATCTTTGCTTTTACGCAGCGCTTCTCCATTCCACCAAAGATGTGCCAAATGATTTATGTTTTACACACGTATGCCTCATTTGGCGTGGAAAGGAACAACGGGAATGTGTTGCTAGGGAGAAAGAAGTCTGTGATTCCCTGCTTACCCGGTCTCAAATAAGCAGACAAAAATAGACGGTACGGATAAGACTTGACTTGATGTTCTCTTGAACATATTGCTAAATCTAACCTCTCCTGCGTGGTTTCATGAATACTAAACGCACTGAAGTTTTCCTTGACGGCGCATTCAAATTACACCGCCAACGCGTTCACACGCCGCCGCAGAACAATAGCATAATGCATCGCCAAATTAATTTTCCCCCGGATTAGTTTTGCTCAACAACTAACAAGGGGCGCTCGCAAACAAGGAGCGAGGATTCCTGTTCTGCATGTTAAACACCGTTAAACCTGACGTCAAACCGAGAACGTAGCGGAGAGATGTTATTATCACAGAAGTGTGCTGTGTGCATTTGTCACTCACCGTGGTCGTGTGCGAATACCAGCAGAGACAGCTCCTTCAGTCTCTGTGCAATCTCATCATACGGCCCGCAATGCTCCGCGGCTCCATGGGCGATAAACACAAGACCCCTGGGAGGAAAAGACAAACACAAACCATCACTAGGTCTGTTTTCCATGTAAACGTATAAACAGAAAATATTTGCAGTTTTCTGCAAGGGGGCGACACGATTCCTTGCTCTTCTGCATGTGAAGGAACCATGACGCCCTACTAATATTCATGGACTGAATCTGGTTGGAGAAAAGTTATGACTACACCTCAGAAAGCTAAAATACATATACTGTACGCATCTGTGCATCGCTGTTATGTTATGTTTCTAAGGGACAGAGATCGAGAGGCAAGAGGAGGAAGTGAAGAAATGGCCGATAAAGGACGGCAGGGAAAGGCAGGCTAGGACCGAGGCAGACTGTGTTTGCAGAGATAACAGTTACCACCCGTCTGTCTGCCTCAGCGCGCTCCTGCCTACGAGACGCAAAACACACACTGAGGAATCCAGCGAAACACAAGTGACCTGTAAACAGCAGGCATGTTTGTGGTATGTTCCGGGAAAGCGATGGATATACTTCTCTGGTTTTTCTGAGAACCAGAAAAGGAAGTTGCATGAGAAAGAAAAAAAAAAACACTTTCGATTTAACATCCCATATGTTTTCCTGTGAGCATCAGGCGCAACTCTGGGATAGTTTTCACCTAAATGACAGTTGTATACACAGTATGTGGAATAAGTTCTGAGTTAAGCCATGGGAACACATACACAGGAATTTTTGAAAAGCAGGTTTCTCTATGCAGGCTTTACACTGATCAAGCATAACATTATGATCACCTTCCTAGTATTGTGTTGGTCTCCCTTCTGCCTGTAGAACAGTTTTCTTAAGGTGTTCATATGGTGTCTGACAACAGGACGTTGATAGTGGGGGGCCTTTGGGTTGAGAAGATCGCAGATACTTTATCAGTTTGGGATCTAGAGAATTTGGAGGCCAGGTCAACGCCTTGTGAACCTTGTGATGTTCTTCATGTTTTCTTGAGTTGTTCCTGAACCGTTTTTGTGTGTGTGTGTGTCAGGTTGCTGGACTGCTGCCATCAAGGAGTGTCATAGCTATGGAGTGGGGAGGCCTGGTCTGGTCTAGATGGGTGATACATGTCCACATAAATGAATAGTTTAGTTTCCCAGCAGAACGCTGAATTGTCACAAGATGGTCAGTGTTATTCAACTTCACCCAGCAGTGGTTTTAATGTTGTGGTGGATCTGTTTTTATTTTGCCAATTAACACTTTATCCTCTACGAGCTCTGAGACAAGTTCGTCTTTGAGGATGTCCTCCTTCTATCTGTGCATATAAAGCAGCAGAGTTCTTCCTGTGAGCAGCAGCAGCAGCAGCAGTAGAAGTGCTGAAAAGCCCGAGAAAGCAGCAGAGGCAGACAATTAGCGCAAATGTATTCAGTGACGGAGGGGAAAAGGGAAAGAAGTGAAAAGTGCAAAGCAAGCTGAGGACTGGTGGCGGAGTGCTGATGAAGAGCAGAAGTAGCTGTTCATCAGATTTCACTCGATGCTCTTTCCTTCCTTTTCAGAAGGCCATCGCTTCGGGTTGACTTCCTCTGCACTCAGTGCATAAATGCGTGTGAATGAGTCTTTGTGAAGGCATAATGTTCTGTAGCACACGAGCCAAGGGACAGCAGAGGATTAATGGTGCTAATCTGGGTTCAGTGTGCGGACGAATGTATGCTGAACAGCACATTCCACGGTCCATTTATAATTTTCTGCCTTTCTGTGTGTCTAATATTCTCTAAATCCATCATCCTCCAAACACTTCTTTTCTTGGCTGGATCATCTCCTTTTTTTTCTCCATTTCACTTCCTGCTTCCTTATTAATTATTTTAGCTTCAAGTATGGCTGGGTTCTCAAGAAGAAGAAAGGAGAAGAAACGGAACCAAAGATAACGTCTGCCGACAGCCAACAGCAAGAGGCGTAACAACTGCGGTTCTTAAAAGATTGAAGGATTTAATAGCCTAGAAATTGAATCTTGACAGATGTTCACATTCATTCAGCTACAGACATCTGCAGACAAGTGACAATATTCAGGCATCGTCAGTATGTTGGCACAGCCGTGCATAGCAAACGCACTATATCCTCTTTGCCAAATAAAGGGGCCTGGTAAGGCTCAAGGCACATGTGCTAACAAAGTGTTACTTCAGTAGGCTGTGACAATTTTGACATTTTTACGCTTTGACTATTTTATATATATATACTGTATATATATTTCTGTCTTTACTTGAGTGGAAAAGTGCACCACTCTGTCATAATCTTAATTACAGAAGGCTAAGAGCAGTGGCAGTTTGAAACAAGTGTCTTTTAAACATCCAATCAAAGTTCTGGATGGAATTTACACTAAAAACATGTCTGCATTTTGAAGGGAAATGTGCACTTTCCCAGTTATTAAAGTTATAAAGCTACAGTGCAGAATTTTCTATCCCCTCAGTTGAGTGATTACAAATACACTTTCAATTTGAGCGTATGATGTAGTCCATCAGGCCTTTTTTTCCCCTCAACACTCTCCAACGAGACAAATCAACACCAGTGGCAAACTGCATTTTGTCCTCCACAATGATCTTGAGTACAGTCTGTTCATAGAACCCAGGTTACATTTGTAACTACCAGACTTCACCAAACTTCAGGTAGCTGTAGGCTACTTTCAGCTCTGCCAAACAATAACTGCATTTACCTAAAAGGGAAAGCCAACCCAGACAACTAATTTAAAACTGCTAAGTACAAATAGATGAATCGGCCACAACATTATGACCACTGACGGGAGAAGTGAATAACATTGACCATCTTGTGACAATTCAGGGTAGGGGTGGGTGATATGGCAAAAATATCATATCACGATTTTTTAAAAATAAAATCACGATTTCGATTTTATCACGATCTTAAATTGAAAAATGAAAAAACAGACAATTTAGTCCAAACAACCTTTCTTAATAGATTTGATTTTAAGTAGTCGCACTTTTGCCTGTATATGCAAAGGTAAACAACAACAATATTCTAATAAAGTGCACTCTTGCAAAAGTAGTAACAGAAAGTTTTCTACCGTCTTGACCGGTACCATATCTTTTGCAAGATGAAAGGTAACTGCTTCTATTACCTGCTTCCATCGCTTGCTTGACTTGTCATACGGAGAGCCTTTGTTAAAAGCCTACGTTAATGGTGACTGTTTTGATCTTTTTCGGTACCGGTGCGGCCGGGCCCCTCGCTGTTTGGCTCTCAGCATATTGTTTAGGATGCTTCCTCTTAAAATGATTGAACAGCTTCGACGTGCGAACCTGTTCTGTGCACAGAACATTTGCCTGCGCTTCATCAGTTGAGGGAAATCCAAACCAATTACATATAATGGAAGTGAATTTTTTTTTAATGACCAACTCCGTTTGGCTTTCAGCCATGGTTCTCCGTGCGGTTACCACTACACACATAAACATCAAGGCGGGTAAGAAAGCGTGTCACTGCCGGTAATTCGCTGTGATTGGTCGGTCAAGTTGATGACGTAATACGTCTGGTGCGACGGTGCATCAGCACAGAACTGCAATTAATAGAATGTGCCCTCGACGATCCCACGATCTCTGCAGTTTGACAGATCGTCTTCATGTTGTAATCGTTCACGATTTAATATCGTCATATCGCCCAACCCCTAATTCAGTTACTGAATTAGTTACCCATATTCATGTTACTTAGGCATGTAGCACCAACCTAGACAAGACCAGGCACCCCCACCTCATAGCAATGGCACTCAATTGACTTCACCAGATCCCAAATTGATCATGTATCTGTGGGATGATCCACAGAGGACCCTCAACTCAACCCAAAGGACCCAAAGGCCCCCACAAAACACCCTCAGAAGGCCCATGTCCATTCTCTGATGAGTCACAACTGTTTTGGATGCACAGGGGAGACCTACACAATATTAGGAAGGTGGTCATAATGTTATGCCTGATCGGTGTAAAGAGAGATTTATATTGGGAAGAAGTTGAATGTAATGGATGTTATTTTAAATGTAATAAATATAAATTTGCTGCTAGAGTAATCTCTGTTCAGAGACATTTGATTATGTTACCAAGCTGAAAAACTTTAGCTGCAAGGAAAAGATGCTCTTCGATTTTTTTTCTTTTTTTTTTTTTTTTTTTACCTCATTATCTTTTCTCACTCTGTCTTTTTCTCTCACGGGAACTGGAGACCCACTTGCCTCTCACAACATTTCCATCGCTGGAACAACATGGCTTTATAACCGGCCCTTATTAAAACAGAGCCAGAGAGAGTTTAGTCCTCCCTCTGGCTCCGCTCGCAGCTACTCCAAACAACCACAGGCCCTAAACAATGCCAAGACCCTACTCGCCCCTCACACAACGCCGACAGCCCACTGCAAGATTACAGAACTCATAAACCCCCCTCAGTGGTGCTGGAAATCTCCATGGAAAGTTAAAAATCACCAGCTAGATGCATTTCTGGAGGCATGTCAGGCTAACAGTTAAAGAGATGAATTAAAGAATCCATGTTCCTTGAAAAACATTTTGAATGTTGAGTGTCTAACTTTCACACTGTCAAGTCTTAACTCAACAGGACTGTCGTCGTTTGTTGCATGTTAATTGTGCTCATTCATTAACACCACTGTAAGGAAAAATCAACTCTTGAACATAGATCTAAAAACAACTGAGTCAGAGTCACATCAAACTTTTCCCTGGACCACGATTTTGCATCTCATTTGACATTTAAACTGGAATTTAAAAATGCTAAATATAAAGACTTTGGTATCATGTGTTGGGAGGACAGGACAGAATGACCGAACACATTTAACGGACTCCAAGTGTCTAACTTAAGCTTGTTACATACTCAGCAAGAAGCGAGAAATTTGCTTGTGGTGAACAAAGCTCGTTCTGGCCAGGGCATTTATAACTCAAGTGCATAACTAACTAAATAGGGTCCTCCCACTGCAGCATACATCACACATGCTAGGCGTTGTGGGCGATGCTGAAGATGGACAATGAGAGGCAATTTTCTTACTATTTTTGGATGTCAGATAGTTGTTTTGACGGCCGTGTCCGTTGGATTACACCGTTGGTTCAGCATGCCACATCCCACACACAATATACCGATCTCTAGCCAGGAGAGATTAGCATCTGGGAGCTCACAGATTAGCTGCTAGCATTTCCACTTTTCTGCATTGACTTCCAATTTCTGACCAATCACAGAATAGTTGCCGGACACCACACGAGAAACAAGTTCTACCCGGTTGGGTTAGGGTTAGTGTCAAGAACACGTTGCAAGAACTCCCAAACAAGGACTGCGAGGACAAACTTCTTGTGCGTGTACTTGAATTGTGAGGACATGATTCTGTCCATGGCGAACAAAAAGCAGCTTTCCCTAACGTGAATTGTCGCCTTTCAGATCAAAGGCTTGGTTAACAGTCGGGTTAGAAAATGCTGCACATGGAAGCCACCGTCATGTCCTCTGAAGTTATGGAAACCAGCCTGTGTGGGTGACCACATGAATGCTGTTAGGTGCAGGCTCAGTGAAAGTGCACATTATAGAAATAAAGAGGCACAGATTCAAGGAAAAGGGAAGGAAGAGAGGATCTGAGATGGAACCAGCTGATAGTCTACAGGAGAAAACAGAACACAGACAAGGCATCAACAGCCTTTAAAAGCCTACCAAAGGAAGCTTTCTACCTCCATGTCCAACTCCATTACTTTTGCAGTGATTTGGTTTTTTAGACACTATCCACGTTTGTTTCATCTCCTTTTTTTGGAATAAAAACTGCTCCAGTAACGACAAGTTGGTTTGTTTTTCTATAACTCCGTATAAATGTCACAAATGCCATTCCTGACAATTCAAAAGAATACCTTGATAACTATTTATTCTCTTAGAATAATTCATGCCTCTGCTACTGAATGCCTCAGATCTCTTCCTATGACTTCAACTCCCTTTTCTACACCCAAGTATCACTCCATGCATTTTGTTATGGACTTGGAATCAGTTGTTTGTTGCCTCTCTGACAAATTAATTAACAGTATAGCCGACACAGAAAGGGATTCTGGGAGTTATGGTGCCTCATAATGACACTTTAATTTCCTTAATTTCTTGGTTTAACTTTGTATGAAAGTGTGAATTCCCACGTGACCAGATGAGTCGATGGATCTGAAGCAAAACCGAGTGGATATGACAGAGAAGAACACTGTGACGGATGGAGACAGACAGTGTGAAGAAGAAGAATGCCAGGAATGATTACAGAACATGTGTGAGTGCCTGCAAGAGAGCGGCAGGGGAAATTGGAGGTGAGGCAGACTGCAGGTAAAAGGGTAAACACATACGCTACATATTCAAAATATTCTTCTGCACAGTGAATGGCGTCAGGTGCACACATTTTCCCGGTTGCAAAGTACAGATCTCAGTACAGATGAGCTTACTGGGAATTTTAAGCTTCTGTGGCAATTTGATGACTTGGTAGTAGCTTATTTATCATTTCCGACTGCCTTTCCATCTGTGCAATTTTCAAATTGATTGTTCGGGATCAATAAAGATGGAACACATCGAGGAAAGGTTAACCAAGGAGGTTTGAAGGTACAAGCATTTGTAGGACTAGGTTTTCATAAGGTTTTCATAAGGTCTCTGTGCATTAGTTATTGCATTTCTTTGTATTTTTTTTCCAGAAAGCTGTTGGACAGTTGTTTAACCAGTTACAGATATGAAATGAGTCCAAACTTGAGAGTAAAAGCTTTGCAAGAAAAGATAAATGTGTATGTTGCAGGCTCTCTACAGTCTACAGAGACTAATTTATAGTCTCATTAGTATAATTCATGCCTCAGCTTTATTTTACAGTGATGTATCACCGCAGGAATTCCTCATTGTTCAGCAACACACTTGGAATCAGTTCTTCTTTGTCTCTTTTCCGGATTAATTGACAGTAAATGGTCACACCTGGCACCTGGAATCACCTACTTGGCGGATTTTATGGAAACACAATTGGCCATCATCTTTTATAGAGGCTGAATTACTCAGGCATAATTTGCCCCCGAGCGCAAACACTGAGAGATCGGTTTATAGGCCTTTAGTCTCGGTCAAATATCCTCCACAGGCACAGTGGATGTGAGCAGCAGAGAAATTAAATAGCCGGACTCCTGGGAAACTCTTCCAGACACTATCGGTGATAAAAGCCTGACCCATTTACACTTAACGTGGGTGTTGTGTGATGCTACAGGTGTGCATTTAGAGCTGCGAGTGTGTTTGTGTGTGCTTGTGGATGGTACACTGGTCTCCGCGGGGGTTCAACGGCCCTGGTTAGACATATATTGGAAGATCTGTCAATCATTGTTTATATCCGCCCCGCTACCTTTCACCTACTTCCTGCGTGAGTCTATAACCTTTGACCGAATCTCATCGAAATAAATGTAAATATTTGCCCAGTTTTATTTTATACAGACACGCTTGATCTGCAAAATGACTCTCTTTTTGTTGACATTTGAAATTTCACAGAAGCAATAAAAAATGAAGCAACGATAAGGTACATGGCAGTCACATCCGGCCGCTACCCAAAACACAACACGCAGAATCCAGGTTCCAGTGAATTTATATTGAAAATCAATACCAGGAGGATGTTTTGCACACTAGCTGTGGGTCAGCTGTTCAGACTACTGGCTCTAATTAGACGCTGGTGAACCTTACATTTACAACCTGGTGATTATTTGTCCTAAATGTCAATTTTGACTGTGGCGCATTCTCATTGAGATTATATTAGGAGCGTTTTGCTACACACTCACTGATTCCCCAAAATTTGCCGTTTTTACCAGGATGGCTTTTTGATGGTTCTAAAGTTCAGCTTCTGAAACAAACCAAATCTAAGAAGTAGCCCTTTACAATCTCATTTGCATTCTAGCTGCAGGTGCTTTCCCCTCTTTTCCCCCTTTTCTTCTAATCTCCACTTGTTCCTCTTGCATTCAGTCATCGGGCCACCCTGCTGTTACACACAAAGGTCACTCTGAACACACTTTGCATGGGTCCTTCCCCTCTGCACAATGTGGGATTCCTTTTTAAACCTCATTGTTTTTTTTGTTTTTTTTGGTAAACAAATAATCTGTGCAGTTTACCGAGTTAATAACTGTAAGCCTGGCGCCACGGTCACAGCACGACAGATCATCACTTTACGTTAATAATCTGTTCTCTTCAACAATTTTGTAATTAACCAATGAACCACAGCGTTTTGATACGCCCCGGCAAAGATCCGCTGGGCCAATCAAATCGTTTGAGTGGGATTTACGTCCGGTTGTGTGCAGCGGTACTTCTTTCTCTGTATTGGTTGAAACATGCCCCAAATAAATCCAAATATCACATTAACCAGGCAAGCAAATGCAGAAACATGCTACAAGTATCGACAGCAGGACTGGTTCAAGGGGAACCCAGACAATGATTAACCTGACTGGAACATACTTGTTCTTCAAGATTTACGACTTTGGGAGTTCCTTAAGTTTTCCAGTCAGTAGTGTCAGAAGTTCCTTATCACAGGATTCCTCGTAAGCCTTTTCCTTATAATTCGTGAAACGATATGATAGCGCTATCAGTATGTTATTGGTTTCTGTGTTTGCTGGTTTCCAGAGTATTTGCAACTATTCCCAAAAGTGAAAGAAAAATGTTTCTGGCTGAGCCGCGTCTTCAAAGCCTGACATTTCATCAGCTGACTTTCTGACCTTTGCGTAAACGTGCTAATCTGACTGCTGCAGTGAGTGGGTGGTCTGCGGGTACACCATCCACAGAAAAAGAAAAAAGAAAACTCTCATTGTGAAACAGAAGGGTTTGTGTTGTGTAGGCTGAACGGCAGACAGAAGATTTCATATGTCATATGTCAAAAGCTAATGTATTAAAGCCAATTAATTCAGTTTCGAGATGCACTGATCCGACACCGTGCATCGGAGCCCCTCCACCACCGAAAACCTACACACAGAGACATGATGGGAGGCGAGGATGTGAATTAAAGGAGCAGCTACTGTTTTATCAGCCCGTAAAACCTGCAGCTAACCGACCTCACGCAGCTTCCAGGAGCTGCTGGCTCGGCTAACAGAGTGTTATATGGGAGAGAGGGATGCTATAAAAGTTTAAAAGCAGCCCCTGAGGGTTTTCTCACACTGGTATCGCATCAATCTCTTCTGCATGAGGCGAGGATAGTGACACTAAACCCCAACTCAATACTTAATACTGGTTCAGATTTCTTTCTTTTTTTTTTTTACGAATGACATGGGCCCTTTTTTTTGCGCGTCCCTCTGCACCAAGCCTGCATGCATCGCTGTCGTGCTCACTGGCTGTCCTCCAGCGAGAAAGCTCTTACATAAGACATCCACAACACAGAGGGCTCTGCAGCTATTTTAATCCGGCCGTGATTCGGCTTTGTACATCCACTAAATATAATTAGCGGGAGGAAAATATAGCTGCACCTCCAGATGCACCCGTCGCTTTGTGTTGGGAGACATTTTTAGAGTTGGTTTTGATGGCATCGTTTAAATATAAGAGCAGGTAGGTGTGTAAGTAGATTTTAGTTTATGTGGGAGTGGGGGAGAGCTTCTATGTGGGCTAACACAAAAAGAAAATAAAAAAACATGGACGTTCGCTGCTCGCACACGCAAATATATGCGCTGTACACTGTAGCTGGATAAAAACAGCCCCGTGTGTGCGCTATTGTAAACTGTAAACTGGTGTTATGGAGCAGTTACGCAGCAGAGGCACAGCCGCAGTGCCGTTTAATAAATCCCTGCTTCACTGAGATGTGCGAGCCAGACTGCGCGTGAATCGCACTGTCTTGATTCCAGATGTTTTGAGGGACTCCGCATCGTGCCACATCTCTTTCCGTCTGCCATGTGGCTTGCAAGTGAGCGCACCATCTGCCCGGCGCGCCGCCGCGACCACATGTGTGGGGACGGCGGCGGCGGAGGTATTTTAAAAGGCAAGGAGAGATGAAGGGGGCGCCTCCAACACAGGCCCAATCCACTGGTCGTGTTGTTCGATGTCCTTTTTGGTCACGAGACGAGAGCGCCGTTTACACTCTCTCACACACCAGAATGCCGGATGACTCAGGATTTCAGGCTCGATGCTAATCAGCCGTGATGTTGTTCAAAGGCGTGACCGGGAGAACAAGGGTTTCTACGTGGAGATATCTGGCTTATCCTCATTCTTGGGATGTTGAGTCTTAAAGAGAGGTTATCTCATGTCACCTGTTTCCATATGTGGTGCAGTCTGTGAGCTAAAAACACTAAATATAACCAAAGGTGGACTCAGACCGCAGGATTTTAAAGTTTGCTGTGAATGTTCACAGATTATCTATACAAGTCCAGACAAAGAGATCTGTAGAGTTTCTTGTTTGGCCAGGTTGATGTTCCATCATCTCTAATCTCAGATGTGAACACTATACAAGGTTGTTAAGTACCAGCACTACACCTACAACAGGATATTATTTTGATCGTACTACCAGATAAGAAAGCATTCAATGCACCGCCTATGCATAGTTGATGCAACCTGACACAGGCACAAACACAAAAATGGTTTAGGGACAACTAAAAAAAACACACACACACACACACACACACACACACACAAAAATGTAAAAAAAAAAACATGTAAAACAGCAAAAGGTGTTGACCTGTTGGCCTCCGGATTCACTAGATCCCGAACTGATCAAGTGTCTGTGGGATGTACTGGAACAAGCCCGGTTATCCACAGACGCCCCTCCCCTCAACCCGATGTAAACATCTCACATTACTGATAATAATAATCTGGGTTGAATCTCAGTATCGAGGAGGGAGGTCTACACTGGATTCCTTGGCCGATTGCGGACACGGGTGAATTCCGGGTGAATCATCCCTAATACTGTTGGAGTCTGAGTTTCCGAATTACCGAAGAACAAATTTTGAAAGCAGTGGCATTAATGCATTCACATGATTCACCCACACATACAAACACAGACAAGCAATGGCGCAGGATCGGGAGAAAGTTGAATACCTTGGTGAGATACAACACTGTAGCAGCACCAACAAGAGTCGTTATTGGTTTTTATTATGTACATCTCATAAAAAAAAAACCCACAGAGAACTTTACAGTCTCCTTAGATTTTTATAAGTAAGTTTGTATTCAATTGAACTGAAAACCAGGACATGATGACTCAACCAAAACTGACGCAGGGGCAACATTCTACTTGTTTCAAGGACTGAAGAAGTAACTAATCCCGGCTCTATTGTTAAACGGGGCCGTGACCCAGTACGAGTGCATCTGGTTGAAGAGATTAACATAATTAAAGCGAGTCACACAATGAGAGCAAACTGTCCAGATTCACTACCCGCTACTAGGGGCTGAAAAGACCCGTCGACAAGTCAGTTTGTCGACTTCATTCCTGCGACGCTTTAAGCGTCACATCAACTAGACAATGATCACATCGCTGAAGGAAACTGGCAGCCGTTCATCGAGTGTGTGTGGAAATACTTCCCTAAAGATGAAGCCCATTCTACCGTGACATGTCAGTGACGAAATACAATAAAAGTACAACTGCAACAACAACAGCAGTCAAGTAACGACAAATGCTTTGTGGTAACAGAGAGATGGAGGCTGCACATCAACTATTTGCTGGTGAATATGATCATGGAGACTTTTAGCTTCTGTTCACTGTGAAGGCCCTTTAATGAACCCGACTACATTATCCAGTCTTAACAAAATGCTGTGGAGTACTGTTACATGATGGTGCCAGGTTGCTGCATGTTTTTAAACAGGCTGTGTATTTTTACAGCTGTAGATCATGAGCCGTCTGTTCTCAGCATATGTACTCAGATCAAGAAAATAGAATTTACTGTGTTTTTATTATTAGTGACAGTCAACTGTGTCTGTGCATTAGCAACATAGGGTATATCACTGTGACACTAATATTTGGACAGTGCTGATTGGAGAGCAGCTTAACCAATTACAGAGTTGACATGAGTCCAGGCGGCTTTTCAAGACTGGAAGCTTTGCTCAAACAAATAAATGTGTGTACAGCCCATTTATTTTTATGGCGTTGAATTTTGCCCTCAGAATTAAATCCCCACTGCCGACCATGCGTCGTTGTTATGGTGAACTCGGATGTGAAAGCCGTTGTAAGTGCGGCTACAACCTCCTCATTGCACAAGTCTAAAGATTAACAGAAGCTGAAGTCATCATGTGACACCACGGTTGAAACATGCGGACAGGGTTACTTGCAACCTCGTTTTTAAGTAATAGTGTTATAGCAGACTATTAACTACTGCGCGCGCACACATTCACAAACATACACACGCAGTGAATGAAAACAGACACATTTCCGCTATTCTCCACCGACCTTGGAGGGCCGGCGGGCTCCCAGTAGCGGCAGAACAGGTGCAGTCCGTCGGCGTTGACGATGTGCTGCAGGTCGGCGTAGGGGACTCCCTGCGGGCTCCGCCGCGGTTCAGCTCCCGGCTCGGGCATGGGGGGGTCTGCAACAGAGACACGGAGCAGCAATGACAACACGTCGCTGCCGTAGAGGTAGCAGCTGACGCCCGCGACGAGCAGGCAGGTTGCAGCGGTCACGGCGTTCATCATTGTTATTATTGTTATTTTGTCAGCGGCTGCTCTCGTGCGTAATTTCAAAAGCACGCGTGTCCGCGGCGACAATGCGCGCAGATCTGGATGCGAGCCTGAGCAGGGTGCACACACGGACACGCACACGCGCGCAGAAGAGGCGGTGTGGTCTGAGCGGCGTTACGTCACCAGACCATATGCTGAGCTTCTTTGGTCCCCCTCTCTCTGTTTCAAATTATATTTATTACCACAGCCACACTGTCCAGTCCACTATACTACAAACCCACAGCGCAACCATAAAAACTAGAGAGATATAAGATATATATCATGGTAATAAAAAAAAAAACATCGGAACTTTTCATTTTTACGCACAAATACAGTTTTCACCGTCTATTAACATGTTCTTTCTTTCCAGCTTTGAGTTTTCCCTCGGCCTCCATGTGTTGCAAAGCTGCGCGCACATCCATATTCTTTACGAAGCACCCCACCCCCTCATCCTTTTCCCCCCCTCTCCCCTCCGGTGAGGTTTCTCTGGCATCGCGTCCAGCTGGGAACTCCAGCGTATCGCAAATCCGCTGCATTACAATGGAGAGGTTGGAGGGTGTGAGCAGTAGTTTCACCTGGTAAAACCCTCCCCGGAGTTAAAAAATAGTCCCGGTGCGAAGCTATGTCCTGGGGGGTGATTGGGTGTCGTCTTTCAGGTTGAGTGACCTGTGGCAGGATTACAGGTTACAACCACTGACAGGCAGTCAGTCAGTCAGTCAGTATGTCCCGTTGCTGCCTGTCGACGGTCACAGAAAAAGCTTTAATTTAAGCGCTTGAAGCATCTCCTTTGGGTTATTTCCATCCTTTACATCTTTATACTGGACACCTAACCGCGCGCGTCCACTGGATATTTGTGCGTGTGTCTATTTTGTTGTGAGGAAAACATGACGGGATCACAACAGAGCGCGCGAATACCTCAACAGGGATTCATGTGCATTGCATTGCACATGTGCAAATAAACGACGTTACTTTACGCTTTTGTGAAGGGGAGGTCATTGTCATGCGTGCGTAAAATCTAATTTCCCCCATCTTTTCCATCTATGCGGCAATCAAACGGTGGAATGACAGAGAGGAGCAACGCCAGTGTCTCTAATTCAGCTGACATAATCTATTCATAAGCTCCGGCTGCTCATATAGGCAACCAGTGTACAGTGGATGTGCAGCAGCCTGCGGGATTTACGAGTGAAGCCAAAGGAAACCCGCTGCACACACACACTCACAAAAAAACAGCTCAGCACAAGTTCCAGTGGTTTAAAGCCCAGTGAGACGTTACGCTGATGATGGGGATTAAAGGATGCAGAAGTAGAAGCAGAAGAGAAATAAAGAGATGGGACCAACCTGCACGGGAGCGTCGGCAGCGAAGTTTCAGCTCCAACCTCTCTCTTCTCTTACTCGCTCTCTCTTAGTCTTACTCTCTCCCTTTCTCTCTCTTTCTCTTTCTTTCTTACTCTGTCACTCCCTGACGCTCCTCTCTCGCCTCTCGTCAAGAGAAGAATGCAGCCAGCGACGTTTGGGAAGAAACTAAATAAGTATTCACACACACCCTCTCTCTCTCTCTCTCTCCCTCTCACTATGTGTGTGTGTATTCTCTCTCTCTCCTCCCCTCTCTGTCTAACACAAACACACACACATAAATTTCCCCATTTCTATCGCTCCTTTCTGTTTTGCCTCATTTACTGTCAGAAAGCCAGTCACGTGGCTCAGACTCACTGATATATTCATTTAATAATAATCTCACTGAGTTCTTCTGTCCCCTCCCTCCGTCCTCCCACATTAAGTCACAATTTAAGTTTTCTTAAACAGGCACTTTGTCAAAGTCCTGCTCTGAAATGTCATTTGGATATTTCATTCCGGCTGGTGGGGAAGGATCTGTAAAGGCAACCCATGGACCACGTCTGATGGCCCCTAAAGGTTACTAACAAACGTGCGCCGATCAGCCACAACATTGTGACCACTGAAAGGAGAAGAAGCAAATAATGTCGACCTTCTTGCGACAATTCAATGCTCTGCTGAGAAACTTTTTGGACCTGGCAGTCACTCGTGTGGATGTTACAAGGTGTTGACCTGGCCTCTAAATGCACTAGATCCCAAACTGATCCCTCTACCTATAGGACCCAAAGCCAAAGTCTCCACAGGACACCCTCAGAAGGACCACGTTCATTCTCTGATGACTCACAACTGTTTTTGGAGGCGTAAGGGACACCTACACAATATTAGCAAGGTGGTCATAATGTTATGCCTGTTCGATGTAAGTCACAATTTAAGCTCTATCTTTGGTCTTCACCAGCTCCCGGTCAAAATGTAAGCTCAAACACTCTTCCTAGCAGAACAATGAGCGACACTTCAAACTGTAGGAATGTGGTGAAAGGAAATGTCAGTTCAGTCAGATTAATGGTGACTAGTAGCAGCTGAAAACCTTATTATTGCTGACCTCTACTGGTTTACATTTTCATATCGCTGCAGTGATGCAGACATTAACTCCCAGATGTGATTAACCCACAGCGACATCACTTTGGTATGCGGGTACAGGCGCGAACTTACCGAAAACTCTCAGCCGGAGATGACTCTAGATGCTATTTTCCACGTGTCCCACAGCAACATTGTAACGTGTGAAGGCTCCTAGAGGAATTGGATCATCATGTTTTTGGGCTCTGAACGCGAGCACATAGGAAACAAGAAGATTGTTCTGTCCTGACAAACACAAAATGCATTTTAATCATCACAATTACTGGAAAATCTATTTCTTTTTTTGTTTTGTTCCAACGGAAGATAATTCATCGAGTTCCTGCACAGATACACAATGACTCATTGTACCTGGTTTTAGTTAACAGAAACATTTCGGTGGTTGCAAATCTCAGAGCTGGGACACGAGAAATGAATCACTTTCCACTTAGAAACACATGCCCACATGTGTTTTTGTTTTGCGCCTCTTACCTAAAAATCCACTTTTGAATCATGTGTTTTTGTTCTTGCGTCCATGCCTGACTTTAAATAGTGAACAAGCTCCCAACCAAACCAGGACGGACGGTATCGGCGAGTAGCTACGCGAGCGGGCATCAGGCGGCTAATCCTAGTGAGACGGGAAATGAGAAAACATCCTACAGCCATATTTGAGTCACGAGTTTCATCTGAGCAGAGCACTTTAAAGGCATCTAGATTTCCTGTCACGATATTAAAATGTGTTCCTGGGAAAAACGGAACTTGGTTGCATTTGCGAAGGAGCTGAATAAAGAGAAGTAAAATAATATTTATCTTTCGTGCAAATACGTGAAGTCAGGTTTTAGATTTTCATAAATAAACCATACAGTTTCCTTCTTCGGTTACTGAGATAAAGTGACGTAGATCAAAAAGCGCTCAAAGTAGAGACTTACTCAGAGTACTCAGAGAAAGACATAATCTTTGGGCTACATCTGAGGCCAGAGGGCACCACTGGGTCACACTGAACTCCCTCTTAAACACCTAATCTAATCAGTTCATCAGTTCCAAGTCAGTGTTGGTGCCAAATGTTGGATGTTGTGTTCTATGTCAGGAATGAGGAAGATGATGTCATAATAAAATATTTTTGATCTGCTGACATGCTGGTCGTTGTTTTTCTGCGTCAAAGCCGACACGTTGCCACTGTTTCTTACGTCCATTCTTGAAGAAGACACGTCTCATCGAAACTCTAGAAACTGTCCATCTGCAGTTCAAGAAATAACTTTTTCCTGATTAGGCGTTTTACTACCTACGTTAAAGTTTTGCATCCATTGCACTTAACACTGAATGTGTCAACAAAATGGAATAGTGGAACAAGTTGTACAACAGAGTTGTGTTCCAGACAAGGGAGTGCACACACCTGACATAAATATTGACCATTAAATCAGTAAGTGACAGTTTTATGATTACATTTCTGACATTTGTAGAGATTTGTAGAGAGACACAAAGGAACCACTAAAAAGATTTAGACCAACTTCAAAAAGAGGAGATATGGAACATGAATACACACAAAACCAATACAAAAACAGACCAAACTGCAAGAGGGAGGGAAAAGGAAACATGCACCAGTGTATTTGACTATATTTATGACTATAAATAAAAATGGCTTTAGCGTGGTCTATGAGCGCTGCATCATTACGAACCAGTCAGAACCTTTGGCATCTGTGTGTCATAAGGCACATTACGCAGAGCAAATGGAATGGCCTTGATGCTATTTATCACTTTGGGTCACACATAAGGGCATCCAGCTGAAGCCCACCAGCGACAGCAAGTTGGTCAACTAAAATAGGATTTGGGTTTAAATGAAAATGACGGCTCCATAATTTCTCAGACTGTAAGAGCACACAGATCCAGTTGTCCCTATGTTGTTGTCACTTCATTCAAACCTCTGTCAGAGGGCTTCGGCTTCGTGCGTCCTGCTCTCCTGCATTCGAAACAAGGACCAGACTGTGACAGCTAGACGACTGGGTCAGAGCACCTCCACGCCTGCAGCTCTTGTGGGGTGTTCCTGGTCTGAAGGGGTCAGTACCTGGGCCTTGAGGATGAGACCTCCAGGCCGAGACTTCCCGCTCTGTGCGTCGGTTGTCGTTTGAAGTCTGACTAGCAGCTTCAAACGAGACCATTGGAGTTGGAGCTGAGAGACGTCTCCATAATGACAGGATAGTTGCACTAATAGGCAGCTAACACTCACTTACACGTTATTATTTTAGACGGCGCGTGCAGTCAACCCCGCTTAACTACATTCCGGTGCGACTGTTTGGAAATGATACAGCAATATCAGCTGGTAACACATCATGTGGTGTCATGTGGCAGCAAACACGTCAGCAACATGTCTGCCAAGAGTGTTAATGTGAGGAGCTTCCTATCTTTGAGTTTGAGGTGTGGTCATAATGTTATGCCTGATCGGTGTATATTTGCCCCGTAATAGACAATTAGACGACCTTTTCACCAGTGCCAGGTATGGGATAAGAACAAGCCCCTGGCAACCTTATGCAGGACAAGCATTTAAACTGAAAACTGTATCAAGTCATCTTTTCATTTATTTGATAGAATGGTTGATTTTTGGTCTATAAGTTATAATTAATACACAGCATATATATAAATACACATAGCTTAGTCTACAGTAATGTACACATACTGCATCCACACTGACGATAACAGCTCAAACTAAAACACTGAATCTAGCACTGATCAGAAAGGTGCAGCCTTATCAAACACCATTTTTTCTTTTGTTCACGTTTTAATTTATACAAGTCACGCAATCAGGACGACAACACATGGTCGTGCATATCTACATCCATACACACGGTGTACATTGCTGCATTATCCGAAGCTCACTGGTGGAAGTCCTCCTCGCTGACAGGGAAGGGGTCTGTGGGGGTCTCGGGTCTCCTTTCAGGACTCAGAAATATGTCGCTAGGGTGTCCTGTGAAGCAGAAAGACGAGATGAGATGGAGGCTAAAACACAATAAGACGCAGAACTATTAAGACTGTTGGACTGTGACAGGCAAGTGATTTTTTTTATAAAAATATATCCCTGATATTCAGTCTCAGACGTGGAACAGGACTGCTAACATGCTGCCTTAAACTGTAGCTCAGCATGAAACAATCTCAGAAATAATAATAATCTGATACAAATTGTTACTAATTATTTAATGCATTCTAAGAACTTTATGCTCTGCTTGCTTTCCGCATCTATTTGCTGAAATACCACAGAATTTAATTTATCCTGGTGAATATTACTTGAGGTGACGAGTTTAGCTAATAGATTTGAAATGAAGTGAACGCAGAACTGCAGATAGAATTCCAGACCAACATCTTCCTTCTCACATCACCACCGCAGAGACGCTTCTCTCGCCCTCATGCAAACCTTCATGAGAAAAATATTCCTGAAGAATGTGTCATATATATATTAATAAATATATATAAATGTGAACATGCCTGCGGCACGTTCGCCTGACTAATCCCGTGCTCGTCTATTTCCCCATTTCACCGAAGAACAAAAACCTTTAAACTGTATCTCCTGCAGCGATCAGTCTTTGTTCTTTGTTAGAGTTTTTCAGCGGGAGCCAAAGCATTGAGGACACAACTAAATGCTAAAACAGAACAAGTGGGAACAAAGGCGTGCTGTGGATAATACGCGGATGTGCATGCAAAAAGCGCAGGTGCATGAATGAGATTAGCCACGTACACGGACCCACACGCTGCCACGAGTGTAGGCAGTGGGAGAGTGATTTGCCTCCAGGATGCCGTGCGCTTAAACGCCCGAACTGTGTGTTGAACCAAAAACCTTCAACCGTGTCAGTGTGTGCAATCAATTTTCCGTCCGTGTCACGCTATCTGTCCAGAGAAAATGATCAATGAACCTTTCCAGAGGCTACGTATTAATTAATGCCCATTAAGAGCAGCTTTATGCATCATTTCCACTCCGCAGGCTGCAAAGTGAACGCAGTCATTCGGTAGCAAGGCTCCAGTTATGAATGAGGTGGGTCACCACAATTATGAAAATGATGTTTACTTCCCGTAGATGTGATAAACTCCTCATGCATATGACTGTCTGAGCAGTTATAAATAGACATAGTGAATAATAATGCCTTATTTAGAAGGAATGTTCAGTGTTCAGTCTTCAAGGAATGTCGAGAGGGGTCATGTGAACCTCAGATAATTTATGTAATAGGCAAATATTAGTGTGTTTTTTTGTGTGTGTGCATCTGAAAAGGGCAACAAAGCCGGAATCAATATGGTCAGTGCTATTGAAACCATGTGTTCGTGTAGGTCAGGGGTGTCAAACTCATTTAAGCTCGGGGGCGATCACGTGCAGCTCCAATTTGATCTCAAGGGGTCGAGACTAGTAACATATGAGCTTAATAACCTGCAAATAACAACGGCTTCATTGCTTTAGTGCAAATAAGTACATTATGAAAATTTTTAAGAAGATTAAATGCAAATTCTGCACTTAAGTGTTTTATGTCCGCAATTCTGAATGAAACAGTCTGACCTCTAGTGGACAAATTAGGAATAATAGTCACTTTTACACTTGGCGAATTTATCCCACAGGCCAGATTGGACCTTATGGCAGGACAATTTTAGGTCCGCGGACTGTATATTTGACACCCCTGGTGTAGGCCATCTTCATATGTGTAAATTTGTCAGTTTTAATAATATTAATTTATATTTCCGGCTGACCTGATGCTTCACAGCTGCATAACCAATGTCAAGGAAGTGCGACTGATTTGGTTTTGTGGCATTTAAACATGTGTGTCTTATCAGATTATTTTTTAAAGCGGTTGAATTGGAATCTCTGATCAGACATGTTAACTACTGTGTAAACGTAGCCAGTGAAAATGATCACTAGGCGTCTGTAACGCATACCAGACGCTGCTGCTGCATTCGTTTTATGCAGGAATACATGAAGCAATTACACGTTCACAGAGATTACGTTTAACATTTAAAGTATTTTGTCTTGGATAGCAAAGCGAATATATGAGTCGGACAAATACTCTTAGTGTGTTTAACGTCCTGAGACCCTGCGTCCTCATATGGGGACGTTACGTTTTAGTAGTCCGTTGAGAATGTTGGGATTTCATTTTTTTATTTTTCTGTCTTTGCACAGCAATGTTCAGGTACTAACAGTTTTATGTTTTGTTTTGTTACATATTGGTGACTTTATTATAATATTGATATAATATTTAAATTAATATTATTTTATGAAATAGCCCCGGTGTCCACACACAAGGACATCATTTTTTTTCCCCAAAAACTACTTCCTGTTCAAAGATGATGCTTAGTTTATATAGTTCTTAGGTCCTACTAATCCCGAATAAAGAGAAATGGAGAAATTACAAATGCATAGTAAACAACAGCTCATGTCTGAGAAGGTTAAAGAGAGGATATTAGTGACTAATGTTAATGATGACGTAAAGGAAGACCAAGTTGTCGTTTTTAGGGCGTATTATGCACCTTGAGGTTTGTCCTGCATTGTATTTCAAGTCTTGCTACTAGCCTACTAAGCTAACCATCTCCTGGCTCCAGCTTCGCATTTAATGAAAGATCCTAGTATTGATCGTCTCCTCTGACTCTGAGGAGGAACGGTAATAAGCGTAGGAAATGTCAAACTGTCCTTTCAGAATTTTATATGCACCAATAAATGGTAGAAGTCGAACTTTTTAGGTGTCAGAAGAGCTGCACAGTGCAGCTCAGAGCTCCTTATTGCAACAACAGAGAGCAGCCAGAACATAAAAGAGCTCTAGAAGTAAAAAATTTCAAGTGCAGAGTGGAAAAATGCTTAATTTTGTTAAGTCTGTTTTTACGTCAAACTGTATTTTGATGCGTGGAGTTTATCACCTTTTGTCTCTGCACTATGGCAGACTGGCAGTGTAGGACGGCGTCGTGGACGCTGACGAAGAGGCAGGACTTGGTCACTTTGTCGTTAAAGAAACCTCCAGTCTGCAGGTTGTCCACTACACCACCTGCAGAGAGGGAGACAGGCGTTATGACAGTACCAGACACTGTGTGCAGAAGAAGAAAGACATAAAATAAGATGCAAGTAAAGTGGTAGAGTTGGGGGGAAAGATATAAGAAAGCAGAGACGGAAGTGGTGAGAGGGATGTCCGTGTGTTAAATTAACATGGATATAATTCCTGGCTATATAAAAACTCTCTTATGAATCCAAACATTCACAATTACATGCTTTAAACCCACCACGGACTAATTAGAGCTGCGGAGCCTCTGAAATAAACTGGATGGCTCCCAGCACTGTAGTTGTAAGATTTTTTTTTCCCTTTGGGGAGTGACATTTGTTCCCCATCCAGTGAGTAAGACCTACATTTGTGGACCAATGTAAAAACTGTAAAAACACAACTGATTTCAGTCGTATTATTATTTTTTTCTTTTTATTTCTATATGCTAATTACGATCTTCTCTTGACCCATGATTGTATATCATGCCGCACATCCTCTGGAAAATGTATCCTTACCAGAAGCTCTGCTACATCTGCTAAAACAACCTCCAGTGTTATTCAAAGAACTCAAATTGTGTGTGGCGGGTGGGTCTGGAATGCGTACAAGTACATCCACATGTGTGCAGAAAATATATTTGGACTGTAAATGTAAGAAAACACAGTTCAAACACACACAAAAATAAATCTAATCTATTGAAATCCTCATTTTCATTGGTCTAAAGTGTTAATACTATTCTGTTCTGGTACAGCTGGACTTACTTTGGCAACCAGCGAGAACCACCTCTATGCCAATTTCTCCATAGTCTTTCCGAATCTGAAACAGCCACAGAAGCACAGAACAAAGGTCAGATTGAGGATCATTTAATTAGCCAGGCAACTCAATTTACACTAACTGAAAGCTCGAGGAGCTAAAGGGCAAGAAAAGAGACCAGGGAGGATGAATGGATGTAGGAATCTGTTCAGTTAGAATAAAATGTGGACGTTTTTGGAACTATCAAGTCAACTGGTCGCCTCTTTATTAAAAACGATAGTGTGTGTGTGTGTAAAGATGTTTTCCGTGTTCGTACATTTCGTAGCGTCTTCACTCCCACAGTATCCAGGAAGTTGACGGGCGAGAGGTCGAGCACGATGAATCTCGGGAGCGAGGGGTCGGGCTCGTCATCCATCTCAATGACGGCGACGTCCTCAGTCTTATTTGGCTCCACGTCCTGGGAAGGAGGAAACACTGGACGGTTAATCAAAAAGCAAAGCAGCTACAGGAGCCAGAAAGTAGAATGTGTGAACCGTCTTCCTCACCATGACTCCTCCATTCTTCTTGAGTTCCTTCTTGGCTTTCTTGGCAATTTTCTTCTCATGCCTCTTTCTTTTGGCCTCTAGCTTCTTCTTTGCGGCCAGGCACTTTGTAATGTCAATGCCAGACTAAAAATGGTTACATGAAGACAGACAGATAGGTTTAATATTACATACAGTAATAGAAAAATAAGATGTTACAGTGAAAAATGAGAATGATTTCATAAAAGGATCTTTATAGTGCATCATGGGGGGTTTGGGACACATGTTCTCCTAAAATTGACTAGCGGCTCCATAGTTTTGTTAACAATTAGGATTCAGAGCGATTCTGGAAACTTTAGGCGTACGGAGGGAACAAACATGGAGACAAGCTGCAGGTGTACAGGACACAACCAACCGGCACAAAAAAGTAATGAAAACAGCAGAAGGACCGTGCAAGCACGGCATAAGATGAATCGACCAGACAGAAAAGGTGACGTGACAAGAGACAGAACAGAGCTTCACTCTTTAGTGTTTGCAAATAGCTGCATCAAGTTTTTAGTGAAACCATCTTGTACTTAATTAATACACACACACACACGTCTTTCTTGTCTCAAGTTTGAGTATCATCAGTAGCAGTTAAACGCATTTCATTTAATTATTCTCACTGTTAATCTGTCTGACACAAGTCTTTATGATATTGGTAGCGCTGGGAGTTTATTAGCAGTCATATTCTCGCCCAGTCCAGTGGCCATAAAACAAATATCGACCGCAGCCGCCCTCTTTTTTGAATGTACGATGACCTGCATGACTGAGAACCTTAACAAACAGTATAAAATATATATGCCCCAAGCCCACCTTTGGGGCAGAAAGAATAAAGCGAACAAAGAGTTCATCTAATGGCCTTAACCCTGAAGATGGCTCCATAAGTTAATCCCCCACCAACAAGAGAGTATTTATCAATACCAAATAAGTGAACTTAAGACTCAGGGATATAAATATGTCTGTGAAGGTTCTCAGTCATCCAGGTCATGGTAATTAAAAATGTGTTGTTTTTTTTTTTAAAAAAGGCAACTGGACTTGTAGAGTTTCTTGAAAACGTTTCGCAGGTCATCTGAGCAGCTTCTTCAGAGAAAGAGACTGGCGGGAAATTACAACCGGAAACTCCCTGGGTAAAACCCATCACAAACTTGTTTGACTGGTTTTGGTAAGAACCAGAAACTGGTGCCACTAACTGCCTTTAGCTATCCATTAACTCCGTCTCTCTCTCTTTTTTATTTATTTTTTTCTTATTAAAGCAGCTTTGACTTCACAAGTTTGATGCTAAAGCACAGACTCTAGAAGACAGTCTTATGCATGACAAATCTTTTGTGGGTATCTTAAAACAAAAGGTCACGTGCTGTAGCTGTTCTGGCTGTACAGTACACACCGTTGTGGACGGGGCTGCAAGAATCCCGACTTTGTAAGGTGCACGGATGAATTTAAAGTCTTTTCAGTCTGAGTTATTCAAACCCACACAGAGATTTCTTTACGGGGTGATCTTTAACCTCCTGAGACCTGAACTTTACTTACTAACTTACTTTGCCATGCATTTTTTAATTTGTCTTTATTTGGGGTTAGTAGGACCTAAGAACCATAAAAACTAAGCATCGTCTTTGAACAGGAAGTCGTTTTTGGAAATATGTCCTCATGTGTGGATTATTTCACTCAATGTCATAATAACCATATGTAACAAAATATGTTAATTTTCATGTCTGAACATGGCTGTGCAAAAGCAGGGTTGCAAATAATGAAGTTCCAATGTCCTCAATTGAGTACTTGCTAATTAGCAAAGTTGTAGCTTGTTACTATTGATAGAATTCAGGTAGAAAAGTTAATAAGTTTCAATTATAAAATTTGATGAGGTTTTGAACCTCAACCACTTTTGTTAGAATGAATCTGAAATTCCCACTATCATGTTTTTACATCAGCTAGTATCCAGTTAAGAGGACAAGGAAAAATAGCCACAACATTATGACCACTGACAGGAGAAGTAAATAACATTTACTTTGTGACAATGGACTAGGCGTTTGTGTTCTGATGTAACTAATAGGAGGAAATGGACACGGCTAGAAAAAAATAAACGTGTCATCATCCATTGAGATCATACTTGTTGATTTTTTTTTTCCTCTAATGAATAAAATGTCTGCCTTCAAGTTGCCAGAGCGTATCAGAATTTAATTACGGCTGTTTAAGCCGTCCTACGACTTCACAACAGAATCGATAGCAATTACTATGAAAATGTTTTTGCTAAATCATTAGTCGCTGCAGCTACAGCACTTATCATGTCCTCACACAAACCAGTCAGTTACAGCTGGTGAGAACGAGCAGTAAACAGTCCTAAATGTCCCCAGCACCTTCCACTGTTCGACGCCGGTGGAACAGAAACCTTAACCCCCCCCCAAAAAAAGTGTCGTCAGACTGTTTGGTGAAAAGCTTATTTGTGCATCAAAGATAAGGAAGAAAAGAGCGACCCCTTGGCTTTGACATGCTGACATCATAACGAATGAGACGTTCCATTATCCCCCCCTTCTCTCATTCAGTCTCGGCTTCTCCTCCTCTCCCCGTCTTTTGTCATCTCTCTCTCTCTCTCTCTCTTTTTTTATTCCGCCATCTCTCGATCTGTCTTCCCATTTACCCCAAGGAGACGTGACAGGAGAAGAGGAGGAGGAGGAGGAGGAGGAGGAGGAGGAATAGGAAGAAAAGAGTGAGGAAGGAGAGGTGGTGGTGTTGGTGGAGGGGGGTTTAAACAAAAGCAAGTGAAGAAGAAAGCAGAAGGGAAAACAGTGGGATGACATCTTTGAACAATGTCTGTCACGGCCGTGATGTGTGAATCGGTGAGGAGTGGGGTCAGTTATTAATGTGTCAGAAATGATGGTTGTAAGAGAGGAGTTAATTGCATGGAAAATGTGACAAGATGGATTGTTGCTGGAGTTTCCTTTTTTTTTCCCCCTCCGTGTGTTTGTGCAGATCTGGTCGTATCTATCTGAATGTATCCTTTGAATCTGAGCTGGTGCGTCCATCATGGAGTGTTGGTAGATCTGATACTGTTTTTTTTTTTATTTATTATTTTTTTTTGGGGGGGGGGGGGGGGGCATCAATGCGTTAATAGACATCATAGTGCTGTTTGTTTTCCTTGCAAACTTGAGAGTGAGGGAGTGTGAGTGCATTTTGCATTTTGTTGTCAGAACTGTGTGAGAGATAAAAGACTTGGTTTTAGGATTAAGGTAAGAGCTTGTATCCTAATTTACACCGGTCAGGCATAACATTATGACCCCCTTCTGAGGGCGTCATATGGTGTCTCAGAAACAGTTGTGACTCATCTGAGAATGGGCCATGCCTTGTGCTGTTTTAGTTGTTCCCACAGCGTTTGTGTCTGTGTCTGACTGCATTCTGCTGGAGTGTCATTGCTGTAGGGTGGGGAGTAACATCCACATGAATGCCAAGTTTAAAAGGTTCCCAGCAGGACACTTAATTGCCACAAGATGGTCAGTGTTATTCACTTTTTCCGGTCATAATGTTGTGGCTGGTGGGTGTGTATGTAAACTCTAGTGAGGGGTAATTTTTCTAAGATTGTGGGAATATTTTGGTTGGTCCTCACATGAGGGTTAAGACAGAGTTCCAGTCCTTGTTTTTAATTTAGTCTTAGGCTAAAACTCTTGCCAAACACTAATGTTGTGAGATAATTTTTCTGGAGATAAAAGGAGTGGGGGAAGTCAGGCTGTCCAGGCTAGAAGCACATACCATACTTTAAAAGGATTCTGTCTTGATTTGTTCGAGCAATTCCACCACAAATACGTTTTGTTTGTTTTGGTTTTTATGTAACTGAAGAGCTATGTTTAGGGTAAAAGTCCAGCAAATGCATCATATCTATCAAGATCCTCACACAGATAGAAACATAAGTTTGTGTGTTGGTGTGTGTGTGTGTGTCTGTGTGTGTGTGCGTGTGTGTGTGTGTGTGTGTGTGTGTGTGTGTGTGTGTGTGTGTGTGTGTGTGTGTGTGTGTGTCTGTGTGTGTGTGTGTGTCCTCACCTTCTCTCCCAGGGCCTCTTGGTACATTTCAGCATTGGCAAAGTAGAGGGTGGCAGAGGAACGAAAGATCAAAACCCCCGGCACCTGCTTCACCTAAAATCAGTGAAATAGTTAATAAATCAATTTCCCTTAGTCAAAAAACAAAAACAAAAACATAATATCACCATCACAAAAAAGGCCCTAGCTCAAGATTAAAGTAACACTGGAACAAACGATCTTCAGACACCTGCATAAAATGCGTTCATTTGTTCTTAATTGCAGATCACTAAGGAATTAGTTGCCTTTGTGGAGTCGTTGTAATAACTGTTCAGTGACGTATGCTGTTCATTAGTTCCAGATGTGTCCAGGGATTCGTTATCAGTTACTCTTGGAAGCCGAACATTACAATAGAAAGCGAAGACGATGGTGTTTGTACAAAACAACAGTGAATTTGAAATTGCTCTGTCAGTCTTTGGACTAATACGCATTTTTAAAGATGCTTTCAGGTTTATAAGGTATCTATACTACATATACATACTTGACCGTAGTCCTCCAGTGGCATGTAAATGTCTGTTTCATGAAGCTTCCCTAACAGGGAGTATTTAGGCCTGAAACACACACAAAAGAACAGAATTAGTAAGAATTAGTTTAGAAATGAACTGAGGAATGAGGATTAAGTCCATTGTTGGGTGTAGTGATTGAGAGCAGTGTAAAATATGTTACAAGTGCAGGCTTGCATGCTCACATAGTTGTACATATATTACAGTTTGTTAGGTGGATTTAGCTCAACATCAGAAAGTATTCTTACAGCTGCGTCCTGAAGATGACAGTGAGCATGGAGAAAGCGATGGCAGCAGCCAGTCCCAGGTCGGGGTTCAGTAGCACGGTCAGGATGAAGGTGACCACCCAGATCACCTGGAGATAGAGACAGAGACGGAGAAAATGGTAAGAGATGCTACCGTGGAAGGCAGACCAAACTCCCGGGCAAACAATTTTCATGTAGTTGCATTTTACGAGCGCCTTCTTCACAACAAAATGGCTCTAAATTGATTGTAGGACCACCAAACTGAGGTGTTTTTTTCTCCTGATTAGCTGAAACAGCGCTCATAATGAAATCCAAATGCTGCGTTAGCCATGCTAGCAAAAACCTCACAACACCAAGCAAATACAGAAACATGCTACAAGTCATGTAAACTGAAATAATCCGAGGGGAACCCAGAAAGTGAAGAACCTGTTGGTAACGTTGATAAATCTACTTCCTTGTGTACTTTAGAAGACTCACCATGTCTATTTTGTTGCTCTTCCACAGAGCACGGATGTCCATAAATTGCTTCATCATGCCGTGGAGGTTGACGAAGATGATGGCCGCCAGCACAGCCTGCAAAATGGGGCAAACTGTTTTGAAACATGAAGGTGCTCGAGGCTAATGGCACGTCGTTGAAGGCAATTTGCTATAGTATTCACTTTAACCGAGCGTTGAGGAAGCTTTATAATTCATTCATCATTTTGCAAACAATTTCATACTTGTGCTTTATGCTTGCTCCCATCACACACACCCACACTGACACAGACACGCACACAGTACCTTGGGCAGATCTTCAAAGAGACGTCCAATCCACAGCGTGATGATAAGGATAACTAGCGCCGACAGAGCCCCAGCAACCTGCAGTGAAGAGAGAGCGAGGACAGACATGGGATGAATGGAAATCAGGAGGGAGAAAAAGAGATCAGAGGAAGAGAGTTCAAGAAAATGATGTGGGGGTTGTTACTATGAACTGACGCATGATTATAAGAGCAGTCGGGTCAACGTCAGTTAAAGTCTTTCCTCTCATTTCCTCTCAGCTGATTCATGCTAGTGTCAGGCTATATCAGTTTAGCCTTTGAACAAATCTGTGTCCACTGATGTGAGCGAAAATCGATTCTTAAAGTACTTTTTTTTTTTTTTTTTTTTTAATGACAACGTTTATTCTCCGCGTTTAACCTTTAAGATTTCACTCGTTTGTAGCTCCAGGCAGAGAGAAGGGCTGGGATATAAAAAATACTAATGAGAAGAACAAGCCATTAAGTTTAAAACTGGTAATGGATTAAAAGCAATCAGCTCTGTTTCCAAATGCAATTGAATGGGAGACAGGAGGAATGAGGAGATATAATCCAAACCAATTAAAGAAAACAATTATTACTGCTTTGTAATTTAACAAATTTCATTTTAGTGGATTTATTGGTCTAATTAATGGCAACATAAAGTTGAACCAAAAAAAAAAAAGAAAAAAAAAAAGCAGATGCATTTGTTTTTTTACTGTCTTGCCTCCACATTTCATCAGTTTTATGTTGTTTTATTAAATATTCATGTGGTGCAAGTTTGACCCAGGCTCACCTAGGGAAGATATTTTCATCTCAACAGATCATACCTGTCTACTTTTTTTTGTTGTCTTTTCTGTTGTTTTTTTCCATACTAACCTGAGTCTTCCCTCCTGTGCTCTCCTGGACCAAGCTGCGAGACATGGAGCAGCTGACAGCAAAACACTGGAAGAGTCCTCCAACTGAGTTACTCAAACCCAGGGCGATCAGCTCCTGCAGACCGTGAATCGCATTGTTTACATACAGCACACAAAAAACCTCAGTTCATCCTCATGCCCATTCGCCCGCCTTCCTACCTGGTTACTGTCCACCTTGTATCCATACTTGAGGGCGAAGATTCGTCCCAGAGAGATGGCGATGCCATAGCCAACCACAGACAGGGCGAAGGCGTCTCCGATCACCTCGCTAAACAGCGAGAAAGTCGGGAGAACAGGTGGCTGGAGACTGATAATACAGGAACAAAAAAAAGAGCACACGAGCCTTTACAGACTGTCTGATATATTCTGCAAGAAAGGGGAAGAACCCAAAACAAGGACACGTTAAAGTTAATGAAACTGCAGAATCAAAGCAGCATAAATCCAGATAGAGCCCAACAGTCAAGCTCCACTGGATATAAAAAGAGGAGCTGACAAAGTCCCCGTTCAGATCTTGCATTAACAGCTTTCTTAGACTTAAACAGACTTTAATGATCCACAAGGGAAACTGTTTGGTCAAAGAAGCTTAGTAGAATCAGTCTGCTGGAGAATGATCTCCTCTGCCCCTGTGATGTTTGGTGTAGGGTTAGGGTTAGGGTTAGGGTTGATCCTACTGATGTCTTTTTTGCTGGTCCTACTCCCCCTCATGAGCTGAGCTTCCACAGAAAGTAGAGTCTACCCAGGCAGCCCTATCACATACATGTCAAGTTTTAAGTACCTGTGTTTACACATGGCATTAAAACATGCATCCACAACCGGCACTTCAATCTGATCCGGTCTCAGTTCCATGCTTCATATGCAACTGGACACCAACGTTATTTGGGGCGCATATAATTGGTTGGTGGCTAGCACTGTTGGTGGGTAGCCTCATAGCAAGAAGGTTTTAGGTGTGAATCTATCTGCATGTGTTGTCTCCAGGTACTCCAGCTTCCTCCCACAACCCAAAGACTCTTTGGGTGAATTGGTGAGGGCTCAAATTCATCCTCAATGTGTCCTTGGTGTTTTCACACCTGTATTTTAAGTTGGTCAGATTGTTATGGACAAATGTTATGCAAGGTCTGAATGAGGCCCAAGTACAAGGAAGAAAGAGGACTATATACACACAGAGGAGATTAACAATTACACATGCAGGAAAACACAAAGACAAACAAAAAGACACAGGTACAAGGATCCTTACAAGTTAAAACAGGAAGTAGACAACATAAATTAAACAGAAAGACTGATATAAGGAAAAAATGTAATTAAAAAACTCAAAGTCGTGCAAGAAAAACAGAACAGAAAGACCAAGGCAGAACTACACAGATCAAGATCATATTCTGACACAAACAAACCCTGTATTATTGTGTGGGTTTCTCACCCTGAGGGAATCACTCCCACCACATCCACTCCGTAGGTCTCCTCCAACTTAACTTGCCAAGAGACTACTGTCGCTATAATGACCTGGAGGAGCACATAATAACAAATGTGCGGAATGCCATAGAGTACATTATATGTGTACATACTGGGTGCGTGCATGTGTACTCACAGCAATCAGTTCCACGGGTATAGGAACAGGTAGTTTTTTACCCAGGTACGTATTGAGCTCCTTTGCGGCGATGAGGCCAACGATGGCGACGACGCTCACCACAAGAGTGCCAGTGTTTGTATCTGGAATGAGATAGCACAGCTCCAGCACAGTCTGGAAGAAGAAGGAGAGGATTGTTTAATTATGGTCTAAATGAACTTAAGCTCATAAATAAGTTTCTTTGTTGTGGTATTTTCACATGCATCGATGTAAGAAGTATCAACTAGGGTGAGGGTTAACAGTTAACATGTTCCAGGACTCTTGAATAGGTCTAAAATGCAAAAACATATTTGAAAGATTTCACTTGTAAACGTCCATGACGTATGCAGCTGAATGTCAAATGATTCCAGTTCCTTGGGGTTTTGGACTTTTATACAATGACAAGTAATTTTAGATTTTATACATTATCATTTTAAATACAAATTAATGACCGGATCATTACCTATTTTGGGGCTAACATCAACGTATAATAAGTGAACTAACATGAGAAAACAACAATTCATGGTTGATACAATACGATGCAATATGATACATTTCGGCACAGTACAATCCGATCCAATCCGATATGATACGGTTTAGTACAGTACAATACAATACGATACGATACGATACGATACGATGCTATGCTAGCGATACGATACGATACGATACAAGATTAAAGAATAAAAGGAATGGATATTGTAGCTTTCAAAATATTAATTGCACACATATTGTGTGCATATAGAGTCCTAATAAAGTGATAGAAATAAACAAGTGGCTATTACACAATCCACTCCAGATCTAAAATGTAGTCTCACCCCCTTCTGTTCCCCTTAAACACAAAGACATGACGCCCATCCACCATGGCCGTCGCCAGCACATTGGGATAAAAAAGGCCTGTCGGTGATGACAGTCTGTGCTCTTTCTTACATATATCAGGGCGAGAGGTCCACTGTGCCTCTTCGGGTTGATGCCAAAGGTGTATTTGAGCTGGGACACGATGACGTGGATGGCCGCTCCTGTGGTGTAACCTCGGACCAGCGGGTCGGACAGGTAGGTCACCACGAAACCAAACTGGACCAGGCCGAGCAGAATCTGCACATGCAAAGAGATTCAAAGGAAATCAAGTTGATACTTTAAGAGTTGTGTTCAATGAACAGGCTTGCGACGAAGAAGCTGTTGCGTCACATCTGCACAAGGAAATACTTCTATACGCAACACCTGTGTTACCGTAATATTTAGACTTTGCTGAACTGGTTAAACCAAAAGGGCAACATTTTTTCATGCAGCTTGTTTAGTCTGGTCTGGGGGATAACTAGCCTTTGGAAGTGCTCCACTATGAACTGATTCTGCCCTATATCAATTGCCCCACAATGAAATCCCAGTGGTGTGTTATCAGATTCATACTGTCATAATAATTGAGTCTGACTACCGAGCTAGACTAAAATAATATGAGATAAAACAACAGCATTAAATTTTCAAAGTGGCCATTAGCATCTTAACATTGATTCTATAAAGGTTAAGGCTTTTGTTCTTACTGTTTGTTTTACTGTATTAATTGCTGTTGGTGCCTGTCAGTGGTGCTGTTGTCTGACCAGATGTCAATATCTCCAAAACATCTCACTTTGGGACTGAAATATCAAAATATTTTAGACATTTACCTGAAATATTCCAGATAGAAAGGTGACAGCCACAGCCACTCTGACCCTCTCTGCATCACGTAGATTTATGTCAACTACGCTGCTGTTTGTTACGTTGTCCCATGACATAAAGTTTGAGTCTGGGGCCAATCGCTCAGTCACTCCTCCTATCATCACGCTCATCACGGCGTATGTTCCTGAGGACAAGGAAACACAGACATAAGCATTTATACCACCACTAATACGAATACCTACATTACCTGCCTGATTCTGTCTTACACGAATATGTTAAAACCTTTAACCTATTATTTTATTTGCTTTATTGACCACTCATGGGGATATTCTTTGTGTTTAACCCATCCATTTGTTCATACTGCAGTGTGTACATTTGACGTAGCTGGCTGCAGGCAATGTGGGCTAAGTCTGTGCTCAAGGAACCTCAGCCTTTGACCTTTTAGTCCCCAATCAGCCACCGTAGCCACAACTCCCCCAATTAATTTATACACAAATCCCAAGAACTTCACATTATGACCTTCTTTTTTTTTTCGTTCTTAAGAAGCAGGTGCAACATCTACATCTAGCAATACAAGGATCCAGTCAGATATACAACTCACATTACCAGAGAGAATGTCACTATTAATTAAGCTCAATGATGTTTAAATTCCTTGAAGAATAAAAAGAAAATGTAAGACCTTCTTTCACTCAAAATGTGTTTTGATTGTCATTGACTCTCTTGCAAATGTTGTTGTTTGCTTTGTGGAGTTAGATACTGTTTGTCCTCTGATTCTTCTCATTTTAAGGATTTGTGTTGCATAACTTGGAAGACAATCCCGATCCCGAAGACAACAGGCATCTTACACAAGAGTGATGCAGAATCATAGAAAGTAATATGTAGAATGTAAATATAGAAAGTACTAATTAAACTTTTGCAAAGACAAATAATTGCATATTTATGCATGTTATGATGAAAACTTCTAACCGGACACTTTTCTTCATATATCTCTGACCATGCATGGAAGTGATGTTAAATGTTATATAGATAGTCATATAAAAAATAACAAAAATAAAATGAATTATGATAATAAATATGACTTGTTTCCTTCAGAAGACCATATATTATATACATGTCTATGCTTCTAATCATCTAAATCTGAAAACCTTGCTCATGCATCATGATGCACTATGCTAGCAGCAGCTAATGTGATGCCTCGATTCTCAGCCACAGCTGTTGCTGCTTCGCCAGGTAATTAGTTCTCATACAGCTCCCTCTGGAGCCACCGGAGACTTCGTACAACTTGTTAGAATTAACGTGAAAATAGATATCAGTGTCTCTGCGAAGGTTATCAGTCATCCAGGCTCATGGGATATCCAAAAAAAAAACAAAAAAACAAAGCTCAAATAAGGGCAACCTGACTTGTGGAGATTCTTGAAGATGTTTTGGTTTTTATCCAAGTAGCTTCTTTGGCTCCACATGATTGGTGGAGAGTAATAACATCATTCACTGGAAAAGGAAAACAAAACTGATTCCTCCAATTACACTTGAGTATCTGGCTGTTGACTGACCCGAGTCATGTGAGTTTTAGGTCTTTGAGAACTGAAGCAGCTACTCGGATTAAATATCTTCAAGAAAACATCAAAGTTCAGTTTCCCTTGTTTCACTTTTCTATTGTTGTTCATTTTCTGGATATCAGATGTACTATCCATGCACCTCATGGTGGTTTGACGACCCAGAGACCACGTAAAGAAAATAACAAAAAGCATACCGACTGAGATGTGCTTAGATGTGCCGAAGATGAAGTAGACGAGGACCGGATAGAAGGAGGAGAATAGTCCATAGACGGCGGGAACAGATGCCAGCAAGGCATATGCCATACCTGCAGAGATAAGAGGTAAAACATGTTTTCCTAGAGTACAGTGAAACCACCAACCACTATCTGACTAATACCGCTTTCAATAGTATTGCATATCTTCCTTCAGCTCCCTTCCCTACCAACCCCACATATCTTGCGGCTCCATCTCACCCTGCGGCAGCTGCATGATCCCCACACTCATCCCAGAGATCAGGTCCCCCAGGGCGTTGTCTCTGAAGGAGTAACGAGGCAGCCACGATACAACAGGAACACTACTCAGGAAGCAACTCTTCATCCTGGGACCAGAACACCTGAGCATGTGTGGCACAATGACAGAATGTGAGGAAGGGAACACATATAAAGTCTATGTGAAGCCTGATCTTCAAGCCATTCCTGGTTAATGCATTTGTGTTGCCTTGCCTCACTATAATGCCTAGATTTTATTTGCCAATGAGTTCATAATTCTCTATTATCTCTGTGTGTCACATGTTGGTTTAATGTTTTGGGAGCATACCCTTCACTACATAAGTGGGTCAGACATTTGCCACTAAACTTCAACTACTTTCTAAGAAAAAGCCTCTAGGTAATCATTAAAGAGATCACCATGCCTCATTCTTTCATTTGGGTACTTTCTTGCAGTCTTTGCCTTTACCCTGTATTTGTAGTTTTTGTCATATTTCTACAGTGTAAATGACTACAAGCATGAGAGTCTACACCGATCAGCCACAACATTAAAACCCCTGACAGGAGAAGTTAATAGCATTGACCATCTTGTGACAATTCAGTGTTCTGCTGAGAAATTTTAGGCCTGGTATTGATTCATGTGGTTGTTACTTAGACATGTAGCACCGACGTAGACCAGACCAGACAGCCCCACCCCATAGTGATGACCCTCCTTCACAGCACAATGTGTAGACCTGGCCTCCAAATTCACTAGATCCCAAACTGATGAAGTATCTGTGGGATGATCCACAGAGACCCCTCCCCTCAACCCATAGGAACCAAATTCCCCCCCAACAGACACCACAGGAAACCCTCAGAAGGCCCAAGTTCATTCTCTGATGAACTACCTGATCTGTGTGCATCCAAGTTAGTCATCTGTTGCCGGGATGGGCTTAGATGAGGAGTAGCTGATAGCTGATAGAAAATACCGTGTGTCTTATCAGCTTATCTCTTTCATTAATTATTATCTGCAACCACTTATCCCCTAGAGAGTCTCGTGGGGGCTGAAGCCTTATTGCGGCTGACACTGGGCAAGAGGCGGGATTCACCCCGGAGAAGTCGCCAGGTTATTACAGGACAAACACACACACAGAGAGACAAACAACCATTCACCCTCAATTTAGAATCACCAATTAACCCAACAAGAATGCAGAGGGAGATCATGCAAACTCAAGCACAGAAAGCAGGTTTGAACCCAGACCGTTCTTGCTGTGAGGCGCTAACAGTGCTAACCCCTACGCCACAGCTTGTTAGCAGTGATTATTAACACTAGCAAGCCAACGCCTACAATCGATTGTCCTGTTGCGAAGTAGAACACTGCTCGAGATGTTGCAATTGAAAGACTATTGCATATTTCTGAAGTGCTAGAGTTTTGTTGAACAACACACTTCAAGCTCAGTTAGAGCTGCCAGGTGAGTGTTATTGAAGTGTGTTACACGGTGATGTAGATAAATAATCATCTGCATCATTATCATTATTACAGATCTTGAAGGATTTGTCTGAATGATCATTTATGATGCTGAATAGATTCAGTGTGACTGTTGGATGCTTAGCAATGATGCACAGCAGATTATACAAATGCAGGAGGGTTTACCTCATTGACGTTTTGACCTTCTGACAGAGAGATGTCTTAGTGTCAGACTTTTCGGCCATCTCCTCCACTGCCTCTTCATCCAGGATCTCCCTCTGGACATTGTAGCTCAAATGTCTTCTCTCCGCCATGGCTGTGAAACAAGGTGCAACATTTAAAAACATGTATTTTCCCGCGTGCTAGCCTTGTTATGATATTAAGACGATATCCTATTTTTTCAATTATTATTGCACAAAATATGTACAATCGTGTCATTTCTGCACAAAGTCAGATATTACTATACAAGCACTGTTTTTCAGATAGCATCGGTGTCAAGATGAGAGCATCTACCTTGGTGAGTTTGCAGCTAAGATCCCAGGAAGCCTTTAGAAGAACCATGCAAGTTTTGTCTTCCGATGTATATTTTGTCTGAAGAGTCACCTTCGCCAGTTCCGTCTTTGGCCAAGATCCTTAGAAAATCTTCCACCAAAATTTTGAAAAAAAGCGACAAATAAATCCAGACTGAACCTGCTGTGAAGTTTTCAACCAGATACAAGAGCAGGTCCTGATTGTTTGCTTGCAGCGGTCACAAGAGAAAGAGGTGAGGTTTTCTTTTGGAACGTGTATTTCATCCTCTCTCCTTGTGAGTCAGTTGCCCTGTGTGTTTTGGCTCTACTGTTGAGCCTTGAGAGAGCAATGAAGATATGAAAAGTGGAGAGTGTTGTGGTGGGACAGGGCAAAGTTCCCAAACGACATGCAATACATGTTAACTCGGAGAGGGTAGAAGTTAAAGATTTAAAGATGAACGCGTGGCTCTGGCCTCAATATCTCATTAACAGATCAGAGTTTAATCGAGAGTTGTTGTTTTTTTCTTTTACTTTAAATAAATTTGTGTTATAGTAGCCCACCATTAATGTGAGGAAAGATGAATGCATATAAATAGACTTACTGTACAGGTTGTAATGTTTTCTTTTATGGTTGTGACTCTGTCTTATCTAATGTCTGTGAGATTAGATTATTCGTCCCGGTCAGGCCTGTTCTTGTTCATTCATGATTACATAACAGCAGAATGAATAAGAGACCTGATTTATCACTGATACTGGTTAATAAAATAAGGATCCGCTCTCCTGTAGACACCACGTATTAATCACGTAATAGTTTTGTATAATTAAGTAAATCTGATGCTGATAGAGCTGATGCTGTCAAATACACTGTAGATGAAACAGAAACTGGCACACAGTTAGCATGGAACTTCAGGTGCTTTTCTTGCACTGCATTTTAAGGTTGTTGCACATTATTTTATGGCGTTAAATGACATGTGAGACGGTTACGGTGAATGACAGGCAGCCTCATCCAGATCACACAGTCCTCAACCTTTGTAAGTCTTATGAAGCCTTTTGACTTCATGCATGGGCATTTTTAACCTGGATTTGTTCCTCTTGGGTCTCTGAGTGGGTGCATTTATTTAGGGAATATTTTGAGAAAGTTGAAGTAAACTGTGTGGGATTCACTTGTTATATCTTAGAGGACGATGAGATGTTTGGGACTAAAGAGTAGTGATTAAGAGAGTTGAGGTGAACCAAATTGGAATTTTTTACCTGGAAGGCCACTGGCACCTGAATGAATGAAAAAAATAAAACTAATTATAATTCTCATGCTTCTGCATCATCTGATTTATGAATCTTAACAAAATCTTATTTGTCACCTCAGTCAGTCGCCTCCAATACACCTTTAACTGCAGGTCAGTTGTCATCAGTGTTGCCGGATGGGAAATGCATAACTATCATACTGTTGCTTTAAAATCGTCACATTTTGACCCAAATTAGCTATTTTATGTGCATGGAACTGCAGTAACCTAAAGAATAAATACAGAGGCCATTTGAATGAGACAACTGCTTTGTTTATCTTATATTTGCCCTATATTGCTAAAGTATAGGCTCTGAAACTATCATATAAATGCAATAATTATCGGATATCTGGCAACATCATCAAAATCATCAAAACTGTCAAAATGCAAAAAAATAAATAAATATATAAAAAAATCTTGTTATGAAAATAAAAACAGTGAGACAACAACTCAGCCATGAAGGATTACTGGAAATTTAAATGTTCACTTAGCAAATTGTGATTTAAAACACAAGGAACCCTACATATTTCTTTGCCTAAAACATGTTCATAAGGAGAAAAACAGACTTTTTTTGGGTTTGACATTAAGCAGGATACCTAATACCTGTTTTTAACACAATTTATGCTATAACCTGCACGACTTTTAATGACACAAGATGGATCAGGCAAATTGAAATTGAAATTTAAACATTTTTCCAGTAAACTGATATTAAAAACAGAAACCCTATGTACATATATATAAATGTATATTTTAAAAAAAATAGCCACACATATCAGAGGGTACTATACTGTATAATTCATTTACTTTGGTAAGCATTTAAGTGTAACACTGTATTTTATACTCAGTATTTCATACTTCATTTCTGGTGAAGTTTCATAGAGTTGTGTGTTTATTGTTTAAATCACTTCTTAACCTCTGGAATTCCTCACAGCGTTTTTTCCCCCAAAAGCTTTAACTTGCTGAGCTCTGATGTCTATACCCTATTATCTTCATGTTATGACACACACACATGACAGGAAGCAGATAAGTGTTTGACATATATGAGACTAATAGGAGGGAGGGATCAATTACAACTAATATTAATCAGTCAGCAGTTTCCTATGTCGACCCACAGTTGCGCAAACAATCTAGATCATTTTCCTTTTCTTTTTATATGAAATTGAATCACACAGTCTCTCTCTTTGTAATTTAATTTCCAGTGTAAACGGCCTATGTGGTGTCATGGAATATACCTGTTGATCCAGATATTCCTGCACAGGAAAGCAATGCATGTAACAAGCTGTTAAATAAACATACAAACACACCTAGAGGGAGGGGCAGCCACATCCAGTATTTTATGATTCACACTGTCACCTACAGGGAAACCAACACTGTCACTGTCTTTTTATTCAAAGCCCACACAGACGAGGGCGTGATTATGAACATAACTCCATATCTGAGCTTTATGAATGTAGGTTTGTAGGCATCACTTAGTCATCACTAAATCATCACTAAATCCTCCTATTCTAGGGTTTCTGGGTTCGGTACCGTCTGGTGGGACACAGGTGACTTACTGGTTTGTAATGATCCGTTTTTGTTTTTTACATCTTTCCACATGTAAACATAGTATCCTACCTGGAGGCTATGCTTGCTGGACGTCTGTGAAAAACAGTTGGGATATTGTTGCACCTGTGCATTTTATCCGGGTTTCTGATGACGGCTGACCACCTGTGCAGGTGTGGCTTCAGGCAAGAGACACAACGGCAGAAACAATGGCAGAAATAAAAACGATAAAGATACTGGGTATTTGCTGGTCAGGACACAGTTGAAAAGACAAACTCTTACGTGTTCGAACGTTACAAAAAAAATAAATAAATAAATGCAAGTGGCCCAAAAGAGGATTCTTATAGTTTGGGTAGGATGACCCCATCACATCCAGGACTCACCAGTGACAAAGTCAGTTTTATTTTACTTACATTGGTTCATTACTTTGGAGTTCATATTTTCATTTAGCAAAAACATCTACTTCATTCATGAATTTTAAGTCCTGACTGAAGTCCTTTACACACATTAATTTATCAAAAAATTCTTTATGCAAGTTTTTTTTTTTGTTGTTGTTGTTTCTTCTTCTGTGTTACTGTCTCTATGTTATGGTGCAAATAAATAAATTACAAGGGGTGAACAGGGGTGAAACGTTTTGAGGACAGATGTTAACACTGCCCTGTTCAGAGAGTTTTTTTGTTGTTGTTGTGGTTTTTTGTTTTTGGCAAAGATGACTTCCTTTACTCCGCTTTCAAAGCATCTGTCTTCTCTGGATAAAGTGACTACGTTGTTCCCCTCAAAGGAGTGTCCTTTGTCCTTCTTGTGTAGGTGGACAGGCAAATCCTGAACAGCTGGCTCTCCTGTGTTGAACCATGAGTTTTTGAATGGAAGGTTTTGTTTCCACAACGTGATTTATCCCCAACTCAACACCAGTCTTTTAGAACAGAAGAAGCTACTCGGATTAAACGTCTTCAGGAAAGTTCAAAGTCCAATTTCTCTTGTTTCAGCTGGTCTGAAAATAATATTATGACCTGGATGATGGACAGTCACAGGAATACCTTCAATATCTTTCATTTAAAGTAACTGGAACCATGGATTTCCTGAAAAATGTTCAGAATAACTGGGACATGTAAGATCAGTCGCTGTGGTGTTGCAGCAGACGTGCACTGAGCAGGCAAAAACTATTCTCTGCTCAGTTATGTTCTGAATCCTATCTGAAATACTTCATGAGAGAACAGTCGACAATGGTGCAAACTGAAGAACAATTACATTTATTGTGTTGAAATGTGTGAGAGAGAAAAAAAAACTACAGTCGGGAACACACACTCGCACACCATGAAACGTGTTAATGGCTTTCTTTCTTTCTACAAAATAATTTAAAAAAAAAAATGAAGCTGTGATTTCTCGGTTCACCTCAGGGGTTCGCTTCCTACCGAGTTTGCTTTCCTGCAATTTACATTCAAACGCAGACGTCCCGTCGTAGCTTCAACAGTCGCTTGCGTCCAAACTGATTTCCTGAGTGAAGAGACGCAGACAATATGGACAAACAGTTCAGCCTGTTTAAATGTGATTTCACACGTCACATTCAGTGAGCTGAGAGACTTAGAAGCGTATTCTACTGATTCTACCGAGCACCGATCGTCTAAATTCTTCTTTCTTGCCATGCATGCATGTGCTAATTCTGAATGTTATGTTACTTGCTATGTGTCCCTTCCTCCATTAATCTATCTGATTCTTTTTATGTCTTTCCTTTTATTCAGCTGGCCTCAAGCAGATAAGTCTCTGTCCTTATGATCTCAGTTCTGTCTAAGGTTTTTTCTTGTTAAAAACAGCATTTTTCTTGCCAACTTTGCACTAGCGCTGGTTGGGTTTCAGGCTCAGGGTTCTGTAAAGAAAATCTGAGTTGTTATTAACTCAATATACATCAATCAGACATAACATTATGACCACCTTCCTAACATTGTGTGGGTCTCCTTTATGCCTCCAAAACAGTTGTGACTCATCAGAGAACGGACATGGGTCTTCTGAGGGTGTCCTGTGATGTTCTTCATGTATTTTGAGTTGTTCCTAAAGTGTTTTTGTGTGTGTGTCTGTGACAGGCTGCATCTAGGTGGGTGCTACATGTCTAAGTAACATCCACACAAATGACTCTCAGGTCCAAAAGTTTCCCTGCAGATCACTGATAAGTCACAAGATGCACAAAGTTATTCTCTTATCCTGTCAGTGGTTTTAATGTTGTGGCCGATCGGTGGAAATAAAAGAGAATTTAAGAGAATTTAATGATGCACTTTATTTTACTGTTTACATTTGTCAACTATATATAGACGAGAGACGCCACAAATCCCACAATAGAACGATATGTCCACAGCATAGCTAATTTCCCCTAACGACAGCACAATGCTGTTTTAGAGACGTGCAAATCACTGTTGGTCCAAAAAGCTGTGATTAAGCAAAGTGACATTAATAAGTGGGTGTCCGAAATCTCCATTTCCTGCTCACTACTGAGTAAACAGTCTGTTATAGGGACTTTTCAAGACCTTGCATCTGCACTACTCATACATGTAATTCAAAGTTAAGTATGTGTCGTGCTGGTAGCAGACCGAAAACTTAAGCTCCTAACCTCAAGTGCTAAAACTAATGCAATTTATTTTTTTCCTTTTTACTATAGACCCCTTCATTCAATGTGACATATTTTGAGGGGCGGGGCTTAACTGGAGGCAAAAGATCTCAAACCATATAGCCTGTACACAGCTAGCATATTTCAATGCACTGTTTTAGCAAAACTGGAAAAGGAAAACATATATTTTAGAGAATATACTAATACACTCAGTCCTCAAGACCGTGAGTCTTACTTTAAAAGGTTGACTCTGACTAACGGGACTATATTCACTGACCCCTACACTCTAACTCTAACTGGATGGACAATTTGACCAAAGGAGGACACAGAGGGGACGGAGTCTGGTCTGTCTTTATCAAGTGAAGCCTGTTTGTTTAAAATCATTTGTAAAACCATCCATCACTCACTGGATGGACTGCCCACCATGCAATGGCCAGACATTTACGTGGACCCAATTGAGAAAGCCAGCATCTACACGAAAGAAAAATTGCGGTTAGCGTCAGCATTAGCATTAGCATTTAGTCTAACCCATAATGTTTTTGAGGTTGAAACTGATGATGCATTATATATTTATCTGACCTGATATGAATCCTTTCTTTTAATCAGCAAAGCCAAACCAAAGTTGTCTACGACTGACAGTGGCTGGTATGTGATAAAATGTCAAGTTAGTGTTTTTTATTTTTCGGTTTTAGCACTGAAAAAAAATACAGCAATATAGCATTTTTATGGTTGACAGTGGCAGTGTTCGCCTCAAGCTTCCCTCCGTTTCGCCTCCAGCTAACTACGTGATGTCATGGTGACGTGGGCCATGAAGGGGTTTATAATTCACTGTTTAAAACAATGGGCGACACTAGTTGTACCTCCAGAGCCCTGGGCAGGGTGCTGAGACAGTGCTGGACGGCGTGATGGACAGATGGGAAGAAGCAGGAGCTGGGGAGGCTGTCTGGTGTGCATCTCTGGAGCTGGGATAAAACTCTCTCTGTCGACACATAGAAACTTTTATGATTATAATGTGCCTTTTTTTTTGTTTGTTTGTTTGTTTGTTTAATGCGGGCTCCATAGCAATAATTGTGCCCTGCAATAACTCATTAAAACAAGAAGACACTTTAATATGAGCCTGCGTTGCTGAGATGCCTTTTAAAGTAAGACTCAGGATGGAAAATAATTGCAGATGTAAAAGGAAAAAATATAAAACATTTCAAGCAGAGTTAGAGCATGGGAGGGGTTGTGGGAAAATGACCTGAGGGAACAGTCTGACACCAGAGAAACAGTGTGTAGAGAGGAGTGCCTCTACAGGAGATAAGCAGGCATGAAACATGAGGCTGACCTGGGCACGCCGCCAGAAATACACGGACACCCTGGACGTCCAAGTCTTCCACAACCTGGTGAGCACACACATAAAATCAGTGGGAACATACATCACAATTAAAAGCTCATGATAAATATTATATTCAGAGCACGTGTCCACTCAGTGGGGCTGATAAATGAAGGATCAGGAGGAGATAAGAAAGTCATATCACTTCTACTGGTAATTATTACTCAGAAGCTGGGAGTTAGTGTGCAACTGTGAGAGACTGTTTGTCATATTTTTATTATCTGACATGCATTTACCAGATATCGGGTCTAATTTACATATTATCTTACATACTTACACAACAATGTCTTGGAAATGTCCAATCAGCAGAAATTTATTATTGTGAGGACTAATGTTGCTTTGTCATAATTTAACTTGTGGCAGCTCACGGTTTCGACTCGGCACAAGGATTTTATTTTTACACTTAGTGTTCCTTATTTTTTATTTGTTCTGGTCTTTATATTGGAGGTGTGTTAAATCCCTGCCATGGATACGAGTCAGGGTAACCAGTGTGAGAAATGACAGACATCTTTGTTAGAGAGACACCACCTGCAGAAAGTCAAATCTAATCAAAGGAATATCCAGGTGAAAAGCCACAGTGCTGCCATCAATGTTTGACAAGCTTAATGCAGAATCAGCTTCATTGTCAAACAGCTAAGAGGATTTCCTGCATGGGTTTAAGGAATTTTAACAAAGACGGTATTTGAATTTTAGCTACTTAATCCCAGCTCTTGTTCTTCACCTTGCAAAGTGCCGACATGGCCACAGAGTCCACGAACGTAACTGAGCTGAGATCCAGGACCAAGCAATGAGTGTGTGTCTGGGTTGAAGGGGGAGAAAGGGAAGAAGCAGCAGCGGCATGGAGTCCAACTGGGTTTTCGTTCTGGCAGTGAGTCACAGTCTGGATGTAGGGGAGAGTGAGAAAACGAAGAGGAGAGGTTACGTTTCAGCAGCCGTGGAGAATTCCTTCAAAATTCTATTTCAACCAGAAGGATCAAAGTCTAGAGACACACATGGAGTACTCTGCATATTGCCAAGTTAATCCTACAATATGATGGTGCACATACTGGTGGACCGAGTAAAAAAACTAAAGGGTTGTCATGAGGATTCATCTACTCACTTAATTAAAATTCTAAACTCTTCTCTGTCACTTTTTCTCAAAACCATTTTCTGTTTAACAAATTACGGCTAATCTTTTTATACTCATTTCACCCATAGGCTGTATAAATAAGGACAGAACATCTTTTCGAAAGTGAAGCTACAGCAAGTAGAGCTCCCCCTGGTGTCTGGCTGCAGTATAGGTCATAAGCTCCACCTCCTCCATGTTAGAGTGCGGGAAAACTTGAGCCGAAATAAAATGATAAAATACATTTTCTTTCATGGTTTTTCAGTCTCTTAATATAATCAATTATTTGGACAAGTTTCCATATTCATACAGCCTATGATTTCACCATGTGTACATGCTGTGTATGGGACTTGTTAGTATGAACCGTTGGTATAAATTAGGATAGTGGTCACATGTAAGGGACATCGGCACCTGTCTCATCTTTGTGAACACCAGGTCAGAGTTGGCAAAGTAAACTGGGCTGGAACATGAGAGTATAGTCACCCCAGGGATTGGCTTAGCCTGTTCAAAAGAAATAAATAAATCAACAACATATAGACATATACAGTGTTCAATAGATATGTTTGTTGTTCTCAGTCATCTATAGCATTTCCAAGCACAAGCTGAAACAAAGACAAATAGACTTGTTGAATTTCTTGAAAATGTTTCAACCAAACAGCTTCTTCAGTTCCAAAGAGTGGCAGAGAGATGAACTTTTATTGGGAACCTATATGGGTGTCGTCCACCTGAAACCTGCATGTGTAGGGCCTGTTTATGACCATATTACAGAATGACCTGTAATTGGGGGGAATGGTTTTGATCTTGTTTTCCTTCCACAGTGAATGGAATTCGAATGACCCATTATAGCCCAGAGAGGTGGCGAAACGTCTTCAAGGAAATCAAGAAAAAAAAGTCCAGTTGCCTTTCTTTTGGTTGTCATGAAGGAGGATTTAGAGCAGCCCGGTTAGAATGCATTCGTTTTCTCTAATGAACTTAATGAACTGGCCAGTGGGTGTTTACTTCAGAGATATATCACTCCTTTTAAATCTGTTTCTAAAATCTGGAGATGAATGAAAGTTGGAAAAGGAAAGACTTAAAGCCAAGTGGTTTCACGCAGTGAAGCTTCAACAACAACAACAACAACAACAACAAAAAAAAAGCCAGTGAATAACAACAATAGCATCATCAAAGGATGATAGATTGACAAAATGCACAGACGGGAGTTGAGTTACAGTGTAACAGATTGAGGAGGAGAAACTTTGGTGGAGGGATCAGAGAGCGAGAGCTTGACAGGAACTCACTGATGTTCTGAGCCCAGACAGATTGCCTTTGGTGACAGTTTGGTGTTTTGATGTGTGACAGATGGAGGGTTTCATCCAGGGATTTATTTTTAGTGTGTTTAAGCTGCGAGACAGACGCAACGTTAAGAGGGGTTCATTAAGTTTTTATAAAAGACTGACCATCTCCTGGAGTATCAAGTGAGCCACTTGGAGTTACCTCGAGTTTTTATTCGTTATCATTTCAACACAGGCATCGAGAGTTTAGCTAAATGAGTTAACTGTCTGGTTAAAATAGAGAATGCTGAGATGAAAGTAACTGGAAGAAAGGCTGCTGGCGACATGTTATTTCCGCCATAAAAAGCGTGCTAATCGTCACCATGTGGTACGCTGGCTTTACACCAGCTGACAACACTAAGGTTAGTCGAAAGGACGACTGGCTGAGCCCCTACACTCTCTGGAAGACACTACCATCTTTCCTGGCCTCTCCAGATCCAGCAAAATCAACTCCATCCTGGACACCACCTGCTGCCCTCCAGAAGGCGATGCAGAAGCAGACTAAAAAACAGACTAAAAACCGATTTCATCCTTGCACTACGAACGCCAGCTCCTAATCCACATGTGCAATACCAAGTAGATGTACAATATCACTTGAAATATCAAACATGTGCAAAATATTTAACTTACTTACAGAATCTGTTCTGAGTTTTTCCCTATTTATATTACTGAAGTATTTAGCACATTTCCCCTTCAGTCGTACCAGTCACCATTATGTTGTATAGCTGATTGTAGAATGTCAATAAAGGCTATCTCATCTTATCTTAAGTGTGAGGAATGTCTCTTCAGCCATAATAGGATCATTCACTGCCTCGCCAACAAGCAGATCCCCTTCTTCAAGGCAAGTGAGCAAACCCACCCACAGTGCAGGGCTACATTCAGCAAAATGCTCCATTGCAACAGACCCTAGCTATGTGAGGTTCACATGGGTACCACCCACAGATGTCTGCAATGGTTCTGAGTTATCCAGGTCATAGATTACCTCCCCAAAAAATAAGATGAAACAAGGGCAAGCAGAGGGTTTCCTGAAGGCATTTTGCCACTCACTCAAGTAGTTTCTTCAGTTCTAAAAGTGGGGAGATGGTGTTTCAGGTTTGAAAGCTAATGGTTGACCTGAGCAGACAACTGAAGGTCCCCGGCACACGTTACTGAAACAACACTGGGCCGAATGGTACCTTTCTCTGAGGCCTCCAAACAACTCATCACTGTAGAACAGACTGCACCCCTGGGGAAGATCGGACAGAGGAGGCTTTCAAAAGAAAAGCTGGCAAAGCACCAGGTACTTCTAGAGGAGCGTAGGGGACAAGGGTGGTGCATGCACACTACATGGTGGAGGTGCTGGGCATGAGAGGGTCATAAAGGAGCAGTGCAACAGAGGCAGCTGATGAAGTCTGCGGGCGTGAATACAAAGGGGGTCAGTGGTTAGTGCTGCTGGGACACAAGTCAGGGCCTGATTAACCCTGGCTGAGGCAAAGCACCCAATAACCCCAGGATACATCGCTGATGATGCACCCCAGAGCAAAAACTTGAAGTTTATTTAAGGTGAAACTCATTCCAAGTTATTATACAAAGATTTTTTTTTTCTTTAAATGTGAAAACACATTTTCTATTTTGTACCAAACTAGCAGCTCTGGTGGAGTGCATTCGCACTGAGGATGATGTCATGCAGTTGAAATCAGGGCAGTGCTTCATGTGCAGACAAGCTGTGGAGAATTCATTACCATACATATGCTAGTCCACATCCTGCAGCCAGCTACGATTTATCTCTGCCAATCAACAGCTTCAGCTCAATGCACACTGGAAGAGAATTATAGCCTGCAGCACAATTATGAAGCATTACATACTGTCTTATTTCACTTTACTTTACTAGCACGAAATGAATCTCAGTAGTTGTATAACAACAGTGTGACAATCAAAAGCATTGTTTCTGGGATTGATGAAATGCAATGTTAAATATGACTTTAACTTGGGTAAAAGATTATTGTCTTCTATTCATTTCATTTTTTACAGTACAGAGTTGATGGAATAGTTAATTAACAAGTAATGTAGGAATACAAATGATTTCCTTCTTTGCAGAAATATACTGACTGAATAAAGTTAAATATCTTCACACAACACACCTTCATAAATACATCTCACTGTGCTCAGGTCAGCACAAAAATAGATTTATCATCTTATCGATGTTTTGGATGCGAATCATGAAATTATTGGGGTTTTTAAGAGCATATTCAGGCTAAAAGTGGAGTATCCTTGCTGCTTATTTGATTTGAATATGGATTTTCAGGCTCTGATAAACTGACAAAGAAAGACACAAATATAGAAGAACAGAGACATAAAGAAAGAACATTGCAGCCTGCAGCAGATGTCTAAACACCAGTGACCTGTGGGTGACATTCCTTGCGGATGTAGAAGTTGGATAAAAAGAAGAGAAACTATAAAGCTGTGCTAAAAGAGAGTTTAGAGATCTGCAACTGTTGCTGCTTTGGCGCTGCTGCTCATTGATCAGCTCTTGAATCTTAAAACTGCCTATTCTGAATGTTTAGGATTGTTCTGAAAGCATGTCGCAGGCAAATAAAAATCCTCTGTACTTTCAGTCAAATTAATAAACGCATTAAGTACACTAATGCCGCAGAGCAGACGCATGTAAAGCACAATAATTTTAAGTAGTTTGATGTTTCCCAAAACTTTGAGTTTACCTCAAGGAAGAGTCCTACATCTCTGTAACAGTCCGTACCAGGAATACGACCCAAAACAACAGTGGAGGAGCTAGAAGATGAGGACATGATGAAAGACAGGGAGAGAGACGGAGGAGAATATTAATGAGTGTGGCAGTCTGCCTGGGGTTTGAAGCGTTTGGAGAGTCATATAATTTTTTCGTGCAGCACATATTCATTCGTGTTCGAGTTAACTTTATACTCTCTTTAAAAAGGGAGACACTCCAGGCAAAAACACATTTTTTTTTTGACTATTTAAGTTTCATAACACGTCCTAAGGAATGCAAAGTTATGCAAGTGATGGAGGAAATGAAAACTATCATCCGAGACTGAAAGGATTCACGACTGAGTAGAGTAAATGCTGACAGATGGTGCAATATTTTAAAGTCAAAATGAATTCAATTATATTTTTATAACATTATATTTACTTACTGTTGCGTCCTGTAGATGAGTGTGAGCAGTGAGAAGATGACGGCCACGGCCAGGCCAAGATCCAGGTTAAAGATCAGAGTGGAAATCAGTGAGGCCACCCACACCAGCTTAAGAGGAGTAAGGAAAAGGTTCTGGATCAGAGGGGTACAGAGTTTGCAGCTGGTTCTGGGGCTTTAGTCCTGAATATTGATGTGTGTGTATGTGTGAGGAGCTCACCAGGTCTAACCTGTCAGACTTCCAGAGCAGACACACATCTTTGACCTGAGCCAACATCCCCTGCAGGTTCACCACGATGATGACTGCCAGCACGGCCTGGAAGACACACAGGAAGCCATCGCTGGACACAATCAATCCTGACAGTTGGAGTGACTTGACCTTTCTTAAAACATCCTGACTGACGTGCTTTTTAATTCATAGCAGGCGATTAAGGAAAGTCACACTAAGTGAAAAACAACAAACATCCACTTCTGTTCTCACTACAAAAAAAGAGTACAGTACAGATATTCCTCTTCTATTGACTGCTCTCTTCCTTAGCTGTTCATTGAGTGTTTGGTTAGTTCATTTAACCATTTAGTTCAGGTTAGTATGAACTTTGGGAGCTAGTTTCTAAGTGAAAATCTTAGAAACTAGTTGAGATGCACATGATGTAAAGAAACATAAATAACACTTAAACCTAAAAGAAGAATTGTAGGGTTTCTTGAAGATGTTTCATCCTGGTGATAGATTTGGTGGTTAGATAGGAACATCACTGGGTGGTGTCCATCTAAAACTTCCATTACTTGGGTTAGTTTTATTTTAATGCACCAGGACCTGGAACATTCTGAGATACATTGCCTTTAAAATAAATAACAAACAAAAACATAATATTTGTTATCCCATGTGAACTTTACCTTTGGCAGCTGCTCAAAGAGATGACCGATCTCCAACAAGATGGTCAGGATCATCAGAGCTGACACTAAACCTGCCATCTATAACAGGAGAGATTAAAAGACAACAAAAGGCAATATAGATAGCTATTTCCATTCAAATATCTGTAATAAAGTTTATAATAGATGAAGACGATGATGTCTTTTGGAGTACCTGTGATTTGACACCAATACCGTCCTGGACCATGCTACGAGAAAAGGAGCAGCTGACGGCAAAACACTGGAACATTCCTCCTATGGTGTTACACAAACCCAGAGCCAGCAGGTCCTGACACAGGGACAAACAGAGGAAATTTGTCAAGTGCTCACTGCGGGTGTGTGCAGCATCGCATGGTGAGTGTATTCAGGGGACAAGACTGATGTCTTCAGTGATGGAGCTCATTACTGGAAATTTGTTTTTGAAACAAGAAAGCTCCAGGATCATAAGTTCATCATCTATAACTCCTTATCCTGGAGCTGGAATTGGACGAGAGACTGGGTACAAACACAATCCATTCACACTTAAATGCACATCTACAGAATCATGGGATGTCTTTGGGATCCAGAGAAAATGGGGATCATTTTCTAGATATTTAGCGATCAAGAACCAGATTCTTTTTTTTTTTTTTTTTTTTTTTTTTCATAAATTCAATCTATAGTGGTGACTGCTGCTATATAAAAACCTGGAATACTTGGACCATGTTCTGTATTTACTGCATGTTCTATATGTCGGACAAATTTATAGTGCAACTAGCACCAAGATCATAGCTGGGAAGGGAGCCATGGTTGCAGGAACCTGCCGTCTATGCTTTCCATTTAAACCCGAATTGGTCATCGACAAGACTTTCTCCAAGTAACAAATCAGTGGTCATGTTTTACCTTTAACACAGTCTCTCTTCAGCTAAATTCTGTAGTTACAGTGATTGTACCTGACTGGGGTCCACCCGGTAGCCATGTTTCTGGGCGAACATTGAGCCCATGGCTGAGAGGAAACTGAAGCCAACCAAAGCTGTGGACAGAGCTGGGATGAGCAGCTCTCTGAACTGAGAAAGAGAGGGAAGGACCGGGGGAGACAAGCTGGAGAGGAGAGGACGAGGAGGGACAGAGAGGACAGGTTGGTCAACACAATGACTAACTTATAAAGAATTACGACCTGAGCCACCTCATTATGACACAGCGTTTCCTTAGCACTATCGGTGATAACATAGTAAAACTAAAAACGGAGGCACGAAGAACCAGAGGTGAAAAGGGAGTTCAAAGTTTGATGGCTTTTGCTACTGCATTTGAAGGTAAGTTCAAAGTTCTCAGATTTTTTCTGAATTGGCTGAGCTTCACGTCTTACAATAATCATACACCGTCGTTTCATAATCAAACAAGACTACTCACTGCAGAGAACTACCAACCCAACAGACACAAATTCACTCTTGACAAGGCACACCTGCTAAATGAAAACCAAAAGTGTGCAAATCTGTCATCAGTGCAAAAGGTGGCCACGTCGAAGAAACTAAAATATAAAACTAGTTTGTTCCTGGTTAAATCCCAGTCAAATGTAAAACATTGAATTAAAAGATGTGTTTAACTTTTGACTGGTTGTGCAGACATTAAGCTCAGTTGTTAATAAAGTGCCATTTTCTTTTATGTTACAAATACATTTTAGTTTTAGTGATGAACAATAAGTAATACTTAATAATAGAATCCCCTGTGGATATAAGGATCTTCATTCAGGAAAAGCATTACATGTGACCCTTTTGACTTAAAACGGTAAGATACCCGCACATGAAGTCATTAAATTAAATCAAATCCAATGACTGAAAAATACCAGATTCAATGACAAAGACAGGCAGAGAATAACCCAGTTCCACTGACCCACTGGGTATGTGTCCCACCACTTGGACTCGGTGCAATCCAGCCAGCTCCATCTGCACCGACAGGACGGTGCCCAGGACGATCTAGGAGAGAAAAACAATGACGTGACGGTTTCTGAACAGAATGTCTAAGCCTGGAAAGGAAAAATGTAAAATATTCTGCATCTAAATGTCACATAAACCAGTCTGTTCACACACATAACACAAACACACACATGCATTATTGCAGTCAGATTCAGTCAACTCATATCATCAGCTTTTCTGAAGATGTGAACCAACTTTTCTTTTCATAATCTACCATAAAGGAAGGGTAAAAAGATGGCCGACCTGGCATCTACAGTTTGTTGATGTTTGAGTTCAGTTTTGTGATGTATTTTGTTTTTGTTACCTCGGCAGATCATTAAAATATTACTTTGGGTTGAAGACAAATTTGAGTTTAGAACTTGTTTGAATAACAGGATAAATACATCCGCATCTTAAGCTACAACAATTGACACATATTTCTCTGAATTATTAAATAAAATAAGCAAAATAACTGATTATTTGAAAAAACAAACAAACAAACAAACAAAAACACATTCATCAGCATCATCCAAGGACAGAATGTTGATTAATCAGTGGACAGGTGCAGATATTATATGTGGGGATTAGTGGTTTGGGAGATAAAAGCAGATTATTATATAATTATGAGTCATTCATCAGTTCATCACTGTGGCATCTGTCCATCTGGGTGCATCTTGTGTGCATGAGTCTACTGTGTGTGTGTGTGTTTACTTCTTGTTTCTGTAACATCGCGGGGACTCAGCACATGACCAACATTGTGGGGCCACGCTGACCTTATGGTGCCCTATGAATTTTATTTTTGAGTTTTAAAACCTGTTAATACCTGGTTTCAGGGTTAGGCACTGTGTTACTTAGTTGAGATACTTGGTGGTGTGTGTAGCGTGTCAGTCACCAGTATGAGCTCCCACGGTATGACGACAGGCATCTTGTTCTTAAAGCGCTCATTCAGCATCTTGCCCCCGATGAGTATCACCAGAGAGACCGAGGACACTGACAGAGTTCCCGGTACAACACTGGTCACTCCAAACACAACGTCCTTTAAAGTCTGCGAAACAAATAGTCATTTAAACATTGTGTGTGATGTCAAAAAAATAAACTGGGACATCTCCCAGTCTCTTTCTAACTCCCATCATCGAGTTTGCTGACATACATGGTGTGATATAATTTCAAAGTTTTCGTGCGATCCCACCACTACCACTGTTTCAACTGACCCAAGCTGAAGCCAGCAGTCCACTATATCTCTGTGCAGGTATTCCAGTCATCAGTGGAAGCTGCAGGACGATCACGTGAAGAGCTGCCGCTGTGGTGTAGCCTCTGATTACAGGATCGGACAGCCAGCGACACACACCACCTCCCAGCAGCACGTATAGCAGGAGCTGACACACACACACACACACACATATATATACACACATCAGAGGGACAGAACTCTTGTACTGGCATAGTCTTAACATCTGTCCCCAAAAAAGTTTCTCCCTTGTTCACACCTTGTAGTCTCTGGCCAGTAATTGGGTTGTTAGAGTAGAGTTCACAAATGATTCCTTGAGTAACAGGTAGGTAGTTGGATGTTAGCAGAAACTAATCGTGTTTTTAGTCTTTAAGATCTGAAGCTACTTGGATTAAATGTCTTCAAGAAATCCACTTATCCTTATCTCAGCTTAGCTGCTGAAAACCTGTGGATTTGAAACACATGGGAAACACATGCGCTAAAGTTTCTCCTCAACAGAGGCTTTGGATTCTGGGCAATTTGCTGTGGTCGGAATTAGGTTAAAATTCCCACACAGAGGAATAAACTATTGCAAACACCAAAATGGACTTGAGAATGTTGACATGTTACATCACCAAAAAGCTTTTCTAGTTTTCTTATACACGTTTAAAGATACATCCGTTACAAAATGTTTCAGAGAGGATGCTGTGAATGATGAAATGTATATTAAATAATGATTGTCTGCTGGGAAATATATTTTGTGGCTGCTCATTTCTGTAATGGAGTCTGAGGTCAGAGGTTCACCTCCACCACAGGGACTGTGAGCATGTTCATACGTGTGTGTGTGTGTGTGTGTGTGTGTGTGTGTGTGTGTGTGTGTGTGTGTGTGTACCTGTATGAGGCCACAAAGGCAGGTGAGCTGCACTGCCACGTTCACTTTAGCTGCTTCCAAACCATTCTGACTCCCTTCATCACCGTTGCTAAGCAACTCCACGTTGGCTGTCACAGACCCAATCATGATGGCCAGGACGGCAAAAGTACCTGTCACACATGAACACATGTATTCACAGACACACAAAAAAAGAAGTGCGGAACTCCTCTACGGACCACTGGGGTGTTCAGTTGTGGTTATTGGAAAGATACATTTTGAAATTAAAAAAATGTTGTTGAAAAAAAATGGAACCATTATGGAACCACATAAGGCAAAAGATGACATAAGGCTGAAAAATAGCTTTTATTTTATTTGCGGAAGGATGTAAATGTGATGTATCACCTGAGAAATGACCGACAGTCGTACCCGTTGTGGGGGGGAGTGACAAAAAGTTTTCAGTTGTGTTTTTTACTGTAACCTACAACCAGGTGCTTTTGGTCAGTAAACAATACGTTATTTCAGATAGGAACCAGTCTTCACCTTAAGGTATTAACACTTAATAACATGTCCACTTTACAAAAAAATTCAAACTGCTATCAATTTTCAATGTGAACATATATTAAACGTGTGTGTTTATGTATAAATATGTACTTTTAACTCATGACCTGCCTTTGCTTTCCAGGATTTTTTTTTTCTCTAACTTTTCCTAAAACATTCACTCGTACCATACATGACATTCAAAGGACTTTTATCTTCCATTTTTTAAAATACAAATACACAAATCAATATCAACGTTATCATGGTTTAAGAAACACCTGAGTAGATTTTTAATAAGCAAAGATTTGTAACACTGTAAATTATTTATTTTTTTGTCTTATTTTTTAATTTTTGTGTCAATATTTCATTTTGACACTGCTAAGATGACCATTGTTGTTTATATTGGAGAGGTGTCTTTATAAGCCTCTCTTTGCATCCAACCTCTCCAGCCCAACAACAACAAAAAAACAATACAATTGTACAATACAGTTCAATACTAAGGTTCTGTTACCGACTCAAGAGGGTAACAATAAACTAATTTGGGCAATTATCTGTAATGCCGGTAAACAGTTAACTGGAAATGATTTCCTGGATCCCTAATAAACCGGGGAAATACATAAAAACTGATAATCACCAATGGAGAGGTGTTTTGAAGTGCCGAAGATGAAGTAGATGATCAGAGGATAGAAAGACGTGTACAGACCAAACACTGGAGGAACTCCTACCAACATAGCATTGGCCATACCTGGAAAAGAAGAAGAGAGGCGAGTGTCAACAGCTTGTTTTCAATAAACAACAAGGCCAGAAGTTTCTCAAAGATTTTTTTTCATTTTTTTGATGGGAAATCACAGTCTCTCAACAGACGACCACCAACATCTAAATGTCAACCTTTTGTTTCTCTGACACCTATGATATGCTGCTATGTGATTCAGGCCCCATTCATGTATAAAGAAGTGAAAAACTAATATATGTAACTTATAAAATTAATCCAGGCGTTACTGTTGTATATTGATGTGCTGAAGAAAGAAGCGATCACCACTGACGAGTCTTATCTTGCATTTAAAAACGTTTATTTATTTTTATTCAGCTCCTACAGACCCCTTATATATGGTTCTCATCCCCAAGAACCCCCATTCACAAACAAAACTTATCTCATACGTCTAATTAGTTTTACGAGCTGACAACTGGTACATTACCCTTCAGCCTTTAAACTTTATAGACATCCTCAAAAACAAAAAACAGATGCTAAGAACAAATGGAGAGGACCATATAGTACATTACTGCTCAAACTCTCCTTTATTTCAGCACATCTATGGTGTCCATCATCTTCAAGACACACTAGATCTGTTCTTTTGAATATGGGTCGTAAATACCCACAAGTCGCCTCCATCTTTAAGTCAAGACTCTGTGTGAACTCACCTTGTGGCAACTGGATAATCCCAACACTGAGCCCAGAGATCAGATCTCCAAGAGCGTTTTCTCTGATGGAGTAGTGAGGAAGCCATGACAGGATAGGGAAAAACTGCAGCAGGAGGCTCTTTACTCTGGGACCAGAACACCTGGAGGAACAAACACAGACTTTCAGATGAAGAGTTAGCACTTCTAATGCGAGATGGAAGCATCAGGTTGACTCACAGGAACACAAAAAGAAAAAGCAGAAGGGCAAAATCTAATAGCGGCCATATCAGATCGTTGCAAATGCAATAATCGCATTACGGACCGGACCGGAAAAAGGGTCATCAAATCAGAAAATAACAAATTCAGAGGCTGGATTACGGAGGCCATCGACATCAGGAAGCGGACGGACCAGACCATGAATCGGGATTTTTTTTTAAAATGACACGTCACTTGTACCAGATGACACCTCTGAAGAAGGCTGCAGTCGAAACATGTCAGGTATTCAAAACCCCTTTTGTTTTACCAAAAGAATCAAACACTGCCATTGAAAGTTGATTTGTCTTTTAGCTGAAGGGTTAGCAAGTCAGGCCTGGAGTTAGCGTAAGAGCCAATATACTGACCTACCCTCTGACTCACCAACACTGTGCCTTGGCTCTCTCCAAAAATGACAGGGACCGCTTTCCCACCCGCTGCCCAAGGACGTCCAGCTGTGCTTCGTCCAGGACGACTGTCAGATAATTCTGCCTGTGGTGAGGAAGGCCATTTTGCTGAGCGCTGTCCATCTGAAATCACTGTCAAAGTTTGACTTTGCACTTATTTGAACACTGAATGTTTGTTTAGTGTGCCAAATTGAAACTTTTTGTTTTTTTTTAATATATATTTGTGGAAATAGTGTGTATAAATTTACATGACAAAAATAAGAAGAAAAAAAAAGAGAAGAGAAGAGGAGAGAAGGGAAGGGCTGGACTAATCTGTATCAGCAAGGAGCCACATGAGTACAAACAGTCCACATGTGTGACAGCGAGTGTGCACACCCAGCTACAGCACACGTGAGTCGGGGAAGGTGGAGAATAGCCTTGAACTCTGCACACTGCAGCGAGTTTACGGCCCCTTTCTCCTCCCCTTCGCCCCATTCAGCACTTCTGAATGACTCTATTATCCCAGCTCAGCTTTCAGAGACTCGTGTGTGTGTGTGTGAGAGAGAGAGAGAGAAAGAGAGAGGGAGAGAAAGAGGGAGAGAGGTAAGCACAAAGAAAGTGAGAGCAAGAGTAAATGAGAAGTTTTAATCCGTGTTAATGCACTACATTTTTAGGAAGCAAGAGGCAGACATGGAGGGAGCTTCTGTTTTAATACCGGCACACTCACTTTATTCTACACTCCATAACAATATATAATATTTCACCTAATAGTTAGTTTTTTTGTCTTCATATTCAATCCCTCACTCATATAACTGTTTTATTTTGAATTTTTCATTTATCCGATGATACGTGAGAACTGTTGTCACTGCACATATGAACGAATGACTGACTATATATACATATATATATTTATATATATATATATATGAACCACGACCAACCACAACAGCTGCCAAAGCAACTGTTGCCAACAAGGATGCAAGTTCTACCCGCTTCCCTCTGCGACAACATCAGTCCCATTGTGAAGAAGTTTGGGGTCTGGTTTCATGCTTCATTCTGACTAGTCTCATATTACTATGTTAGTTCCTCATCATCTGAAAATCCAACCCATTTCAACTTTTGAAAGAGACAGAAACTGATTAAACACTTTTATTATTATTATTTTTATTGTAGATTATTGTGACAGCTTTTTTTTTACCTGTCTAAACTGTAAATCAATCTCAAAAAATCCACCTGCCATGATTTGGGATCACACCATTCTTGTATCAGCAGAGACTCATCAGTCTACCTGTATGTTTTACAGCTGATTTTAAGGTCTTATTGATGACTTTTACAGCTCTTCATTCAGGGCTATATCACTGATATCACGGCACATGCCTTGAGATCCTCAGGTGTCCCCGGGGCCTGGCTGGAAACAATGGATGACAATGTGTTTGCAGTCAGGGCCCCGCGGCTGTGGAATGACTGCTGGAGTTAATCAAGTCAGCAGACTCTGTGACCTCTTTTGCAAATCTGTTTAAGAGTCGTTCTTTGTTTGGTCTGGTGCGTATGGCAACATTAACACCTTTGCTCACCTGTAGTGGTGTGTTTGACAGCACTAAAACGCAGAATAACTGTAGGAGAGTACTCTATGAGGGAATACAAGGTTATTAATGCAACCAAAGTTCTGTGAATTCAGGAAGCAGCGACATAAATTCTAGAAACTGTCCCCATAAAGTTTTTGATGAATTCAGAGGATAAAAATCTAAAATAGATGACTGATGCCAAGGAGAAACACAAGAAAAAAAGAGTTGGGACTCTTGGGGATTTATACACGGATCAGCCACAACATTAAAACCACCAACTGGTGAGTTGAATAACATAATGTTCTTCTGGGAAACCTGGGTTCTGGCATTAGAGTGAATCTTTGAGACGTTAACACCACCTGAACATTGTTGCAGCCCAAACACGTCCTCTTTATCTCCTCCCAATGCTTCCTGGTCTATGCCTGATGCTGACGTGCCAACAAGGAGAAAAACTGCTCCAGGTGCAAAATACTCACTACTATATCCCATCTACTGACAGGTGACACCATAAAAAGATACAACAACAGTGTTACTCACTTCACCTGCCAGTTGTCATAATGTGAAATTCAGGGCCCCGCTGATCCTGAGGTCATTAAAAACAAATCTTTGCAACAACACACACACACAAAAAAATCAATGTAGCAAACAAACCCCTGCACAATCTTCATAATGTTCAAATGTAGTATTTTAAAACTGATACACACAGATCTAATTGAGTGCACATGTAATCTCATTCATTTAACTAATAACACATATCTCACTGCACCACTGCTAATTAAAAAGTGATTGATAATGAGATTGTTTGCAGACAACCGGCTGTCCATCAGTAGTGTATCTGCTTCAGAAGCAGCAAGAGGTTCCTGACGCGCTCCGCCCTGCAGCGAGGAGACTGGTGCAGCGGCAGCTCGAAGAAGGAGAAAGTGAAGCTCCGGGAGAAGCTGAGGTTGGTGACCGGACGCAGAGGTGGGAGACGGGGAGGACGGGGGGCCCGGCGCTGAGGCAAAACCCTCCTCCTCGCCCGCAGCCCTCTACCCACTCCACCTGCACAGAGAGCGGAGACAGAAGATCTTTTAGTCAGGGCCCGTTTGGTGACTGTGATCTGAAAGGAAAGGTGTGTCCAAAATAGCTCCACTCAACATCAACACGTCTAATCAATAACCACAAATCTGGGCTTTCATACATCACAAACCTTTTTTTTTGTGAACTGCTGCCTTAACTGAGGTTGTGTGTTCAGTGTTTTCACAAGTAAAGTCTATATGAACGGCGCCCTCTTGTGGTATTCACAATCATGAGAGTGTAAAAAAAACAACTTCTGAGCTCAGGAGTTGTGATGTATTTGCAGATATTTTCGGATACGTTGGAGGTGGGAGGCAAGTAAATACACGGATCAGCCACAACATTATGACCACCTTCCGGACGTTGTGTAGGTCTCCAAAACAGTTCTTCTGAGGGAGTTAGAGGGGGAGTTTATGTCCTATGGGTTGAAGGAAGCATTCCACAGATACTTGCATCCTGCTGGAGATGGTTGCTGCTATTAAGGAGTGCCATTGCTATGAGGTGGGGGCGTCTGGTCTGGTCTAGGTGGGTGGTAGATGTCTAAGTAGCATCCACATTAATGAATGCCAGGTCTAAAAGTTTCCCAGCAGAACTGAATTGGTATAAATGTTATTTACTTCTTCTGTTGGCGGTCATAATGTTATGCCTGATCGATTATGATTTATATTGTATGTGGAGTTTTCTTTTTGGTTTTATAATATTTCTGAGGAAAATGTTGAAATTTGCCGTCATTGTTATCCTTTCATTGTATTTCACACTAAGTCTGCTGTTAGTTAACTTGTAAGTGTAGTAATCACCGTCTCACAAGTCCCATTTTAATTTCTTCTTCTCCCTGAACATCCAGTACAATAGCAACACCCTTAACCTGAAGCAACTAATTGCAATTCGGGTGGATTATTTACACCTGTGCTTTTCCTTTGGCCTTGTGTCTGTGAAACCAACCCAGCTATAATTTTAAAATATTAATGTGCTGCACATGGCTGTGGTAATGCTACACACCCATTTAGCATTAATAATAAATATAATCTGTCTCCTACATGATTTTAATTAGTTAGTTATAGTGTCGTTTAGTAGGCTAGTGTTATCCAGTTGAGTAAGGTGAAACGTTATTGAAGACGCACCTCCGCTGTTCTGAGGAACTGCCAGAGCTGGACATGGAGTTCCAGAGTCGATACTCGAACTTGACCTTTCTTCTTCTTCTTCTTCTTCCTCCCCCCGTCTCCCGCGATAAGGAGTGGACGGCGTGGGCTGAGGAGCAGGAGGCGGCGGAGGCGGAGGAGGGGGTGGTGGAGGTCGTGGGGGAAGTGGTGGGGGGATGGAGGTAAAGGAGGATTCGGCGAGATCCAAGCCGCCCCATGGCGTCATGGTGGTGTCGGCGAGGAGGATGGTGGTGGGTGGTCCTGGGTGAGGGTGAGAGGAGGAGGAGGCGGGTGTCTGCTGCTGGTTGAGTCTTCTGTTATTACTGGCCTGGTGGTGGCGCTGGAGAGCTGGGTAGAATAAAGTATAAATTTGCTTTCTATGCAAATGTACTCAAATGGTGCTTCTCAGTAAATCTGCTTCAGTGAGTGAAATCTACTAATGGTTGTATTTTAATTTCCAGAATTATGAATTAAGTCAGATTTAAATATTATTATAGAATTAGAATTAGAAAACCTTTATTTGTCCCACATTGGGGAAAATGCTGTTTGCAACAACATACATAGAGGCAGAAAAATAAGTAGAGTGAAGAGTGGACTGTATAAAAGATATATAATAAGATAAAATAGAATACAATAAAAAAAATACAAGTATTGGCATATAATTCCTAGAAATTATCACACTGCAGCTTTTACTGTACTCTCCTTTGTTTATTGCTCATGAGTTATGAGTTGATTACCTGTGGCTTTGCTCCCAGATGAACCAATGAAAGGCAGTCGTTCACGTGACATTACCAGTCTGGAAGCGTGAAGGCAAAAACAACAACAAAAAACAGTCGAATCAACATTCAGATGCACTGGGATCCTGCTCATGGTGTATCTCTCAGCCAACATGCACCTAGCTATCACCAAAATATGTGCATGCCGATTCTCGAGTTGCTGTCTACAGTGGCAAGACTCGAGGAATGTCACTTCTTCCACACTGAAATATCAGATACATTGCTGGACAGAAGACCTGGTTTGGTTCAGACATTCATGTTTGTGCAGTTAGGCATGGGGTTCCACAAGGGTCTGTCCTGGGTCCTCTGCTCTTCCCTCTATATCTCACACAACTTGGAGCTGGTTGTCGAATAACTTCCTGTTTCTGAATTCTGCTAAAATTTAGATGATGATTATTAGACCCCAGAAACTGCATTATGTGTCTGATCATTTTGCTTTGTGTCTAGATATACATTGCAAAGATAGAATTAAAAATCTTGGTTTAATTTTTGTTTTTTTATTTGATACTGCACTGCCCTTTTGTCAGGATTGCCAAAAAAAAAAAAAAAAAAAAAAAGTTTTCAAGGCCTGCAGATGCTGCAGGATGCTGCAGCTCGTATTTTGACCGGAGCTGGTAAATACGAGCACATTACCCCTGTGTTGGCCTCTCTTCATTGGCTCCGTTGTCAGGTCAGGGCCGATTAGGTTGAAAATGAATGTTGTTGTTGTGGCTGTTCACTAATTAAATAATAAATTAAATGACATTGAAGCTTCCATGATTCAGTTATAATAACAGCTTTGTGCAGAATTCAGATAATTATTTAACTCGTGTGCATCTGGTGAGTGAAAGCTCCAAAATATGCATCATTTCCACATGACATGGTGCACACACAACGGACAAGAGGGTGTTGCTATTGGTATTTGTTTGCAGACAGATCACTAAAATGAGGTGTGACCACAGATAAGCCACTTGCAATGCCCTAGCCCTGGTTAAATGTTAAAAATTTTTTTGAATCCACCAAATACCTTGTCCCAGATTCAGACTGTTTCATTCATACATTCATTTTCTGTAACCATCATGCCTTGGAGTCGAGCACGAAGTACCGACAAAACCCACGCAGGAGCGGGGAGAACTAGTAACTATTTACCATAAAGCCCAGCCCAGACACTGATTCGTTAGGCTTATTGAGACATAGCTCCGTTTCACGGGCTTCAATGAAAAAACACTGATAAATTAGGAAAAGTTCACAAAACATCCTAAGAGTGGGCACATGTCTGGCCCATTTTCAAAGTTTTAAATGACCCCCCACCACTGAAGGGAGACTTCCTCTGAGAGAAAAAACACTGAAGAAAGAAGAACTAGAGCTCTAACTAGAGGTGACTGTAATGTACCGAAGCGTAGAACTAAATTCTCCCAAATGTTGTTATATGTAAGAGGAATTGTCTGTGTCTGGTTCTGTAGTTATTCTGTAGTCTATTGTATGATTGTTGTTTTGAAGTCTTCTGTGTCTGTGTCGTGTACCTGCCTCGGGACTACGGCTGACATTTAGCATTTGTGCTAAGTCTGGTGCATTTACATGCATCAGTGTTGATCAATGTGCATTGTCCCAATTCAATAAACTAATAATGATAATAAGAGATTAAATCCTTAAAATCCTTACAAAGCAAGCTTTTCACATTCACAGTGCAGATGAACTGGTTTCACAGAAGCAGTGTGTATGTGTGTGTGTACCTCTGTGATGGATGTCAAATGTTGCTGCTCCTGCACCAGGACAGCTGCACTCTTACTTCTCCTTCTCCTGGGTTAAGCGATACATCCCTCACACACACACACACACACACACACACACACACACACACACACACACACACACACACACACACACACACACACACACACACACACACACACACACACACACACACACACACACACACACACACACACACACACACACACAGGTTGTCGAGATGATGCAGGGACAGTTTTTCTCTACCGGCACTTCATGGCTGCAGATGGTGAGGATTTCTCAGGCTCGGTTCCATAAGTTGTTTCCTCCCGCGCCACATGTTGCTCGAAGCCTGACGATGACTCAAAAACGCAGCCTTTCCTTCAAACTTAAAACTTTAGAACAAACACACATCCCGGTTTTGGACAGCATCTCATCTTCCACTCATCAGTCAGGCATGTTTTCTGCCTCTGCAGGCCGTCGGAAATCAGAAGCGACACCAGGTACTTTCACTCTCGCTCATCCTTTCTGCCCCTTGTGAGCATCAGTGGCGGTTACTGGGAAATGAGATGCTGGGAGCTCTCAGCCTCTTCTCCACCCTCCACCACTCACGCTTTCCTTCTTCCTCCCTCTTCCTCTTCTTCTTTCTCATCTTTCATTGCGGCAGTGAGATGGGCACTTGACAAAAAGCAACGTGAGACGAGACCAAAATATTAAAATATTCATGGATACCTGCAGTCGGGCCCCTTCGTGGGACCTGACCTCCATGCAACCCTCAATGCACGCACATAATAGACATACACCAATCAGGCATAACATTATGACCACCTTCCTAATACTGTGCAGGTCCCCATTGTGCCTCCAAAACAGTTGTGAGTCATCAGAGAATAGACGTGGACCTTCTGAGAGATGCCAGGTCTAAGAGTTTCACAGCAGAACATTAAATAGTCACATTTCTCCTGTCGCTGGTCATAATGTTGTGGCTGATTGGTGTATATACATTTGTTGTTTAGCGTCACAAATAGAGACTTCACGCCTAAAATTAATGATTTACAACATGAAGCGTCGCAGTTAGTCCCTAAAATTTGATCCTCACAGTTTTTTTTTCCACAACGTGAGTAACGCAAGTAACCACACACACAACAACAACAACATCCAGGTTGTGAGTCAGCGCACTCTCTACAGCGTATGTGACATTAATCTGACCCGGCTGCATTTGCATGCCAGGCAAATGCACGCGCAACGAATATGCAGATAACCGCGGCACAGTTCCATATATCAGCCTTGTCACTTCAGCAGCATCAGCATGGACCTGGCATCCATTCATGTGGATGTTACTTAGACATGTGCCACCCACCTAGACCAGACCAGGCACCAGGGAGTATCAGGAAGGTGGTCATAATGTTATCCAAAGCATCAGATACACCATGGAACACAGTGAAAACAGTCTTGAAAGGGAGAAAATGTGGTAAAACAGCAACATTATCAAGAACAGAGCGTCCTCCAGAGCTCTGCAGGGAGATAAAGAGGGGACCGGCCATGAGGAGATCAACAGTAATGAAGTAGCTGCAGCTCCGGTTGTCACATGTGGGGAACAGCACTGGTTGTTCCCCACATGTGACAACTATCTCCAGTATCCTCGGTCGCTCTGGGCTGGGACATGGTGACAAGACGTATGAAAGATTAATGTTTTGGAATAGCCCAGGTAGAGTTTAGACCTGAATCGTTTAGAAAGTCTGTGGAGGAAATGTTCAGTATGAAGGCTGTACATTTTATAATAAAGATTCTAAAACGTTAATAGATGGGTTAGACTTGTTATATCCACTGTATCATCATGTCCTCCACCATCTACTGTGACTGTCCTGAGTGGTTTGTGGGCACATATGTAACTGGAGGAAAGTCTTTAAATCTGGAGTAGGACAACGTCTTCTGCCTCCATTTATCCCTTTACTAAAATATACTGGATTCAAAGAAATTTAAATGTGTGGAGGAAATAAAAAAAATAAATAAATAAAAATGTCTAAACAACCAAACATTTTGCGACTACCCTGCAGTACCTTCGCAGATCCTCTAGGGGTCGTGGACCACCTGTTAAAGACCTATAATTTAGAGAGTTTGACATTTGGTTGGTCCAGTTCATACTGAAAATACATAAAAACAATAATAATAATAAAACAGCTTTATTCCCTGGCTGCATGACACCATGAGATGTAACACACTGTATTAAAAATAACTCCCGTCATGTCAGTCGTCTTTGTGTGGCAGATGGCACAAACACCGATATTTTTTTTATTTATTTTTTTTCTTGTGAATATCGTCTGCGTCTCACTGGAGGAAATGACTGAAGACATACGTCGCTGCTCAAGTCTTCTTTCGGGCTCAATGAGCTCAGACAGATTCAAGTGATCACATTTCTCTTAAGTCAGAACTTCTGATTTGTTTGTTTTGGCTACATAAGCAATAAATATCTATAATCCACCATGTAAGGAATAAATAATCTTTATTTAAAAAAAATTATACAATAGATGAATTAATCAGCAGCAGACGTTTGATGTAAAATGTGAATCCCTGGGGAAAGAGATAATTAAGATCTTCATTGTTTTCATGTTATTTGTTGTGAAAAGTCACTTTAACTCGTTGATTCATCTTTTCTTTTCCAGTTTTGCCTCTTTCCTCTGTTCTGACGCGTAGTAGCTGGAAGCCCTGTCCACAGACCAGCACCCATCCCGTCTCCTCTCTCCTCTTCCTGCTCTCACTGGTCCCGTTCACCTCGCTCCCGGTTTCACCTAAACTGTCGGTTTCTGTTTGACTTCTTGGATCACCACTCGTCTCAGCAGCTCCGTCTTCATCACAGGTCTTAATAACTGGGTCACCTGTCTCGCTTCCAACAGGTTCTCCACCCTCGGCCTCGTCATCTGGCTCCTTATCCTCATTAAACCTCCCACCTGTCTCCCCCTCTGTCGTTAATCCTCCCCAAACAGAAATCTCCCGCTCACACTCAGATCTCGTCGCCCCCCTTTCATGTCCTCCCTCCCACGCCGCGAGCCCCGAAGCGTCTGCAACGTGGCAGCACAGCGCCGCACTGTGGCTGATGCCGGCGCTGCAGACCTTCCACAGGCAAACCCTCTGATCTGAGGAGGTGGAGACCACGAGGCCGGGCCTCAGGAGCTTCAGGGCTGTGAGAGGAGCAGCGTGAGCCAGGGCGACGTGCGACTGAGAGCGGAGATGAAGCTGGAGCTGCTTCGGGTGTTGGAGCTGTGTTTGCAGCAAAGTCTGGGACTCTTCTGGGTACAGCACCCTAACGGTGGACGCCGTCAGCCGCCCATCATCCCCGCCGCTAACAACGGTCACCAGGCAACCACCGCCCTCTTGTTGTCCCAGTTTCTTTGACCAAACGGCCAAAGAGTTGACGCCACTCTGGTGGGCGGGAATGTTAAGGCAGGGGGTTGGTGGAGGCGTAGCACCGCAGGAGTTATCGCTCCAAAAGGCTAAAGCTTCGGTTAAATCCCACGCTGCAATTTTCCCATCTGTTGCAGCACTGAACAGCAGCGTGTACCTGAGAGAGAGGCACAGCGCGACTATCTGACTATAGTCTAGATATTTAATTACTTTAACGTAATCTAAAATCGTCGCAAACGAACTCACCTGTTGCCCTCGTCGTCCTCCAGGCTGCAGGTGGCGACACTGAGCACGCAGCGCTGGTGGTGGAACGTCTCCCACAACAGATCGATTCGACATTTAACTTCACTGACTGAGAACAACCTGAGCAAAAAAGATAAGAGTTCTAAAAGAGAAATAAATGACAAGACCTAACCCCATCACGTCTACGGCAATTTAACACATGTATCATCAGACTGGACAAGTTCTATGAATGTAACAAAGCTGAAAAGATCACATACAGCGACACTTAAAAGTATTAGACCCCTGGGTATTTTCTACATTTCCAAACTCTTTTGAGATGAACTCAAGAGGTTCATTTTGAGATATGTACTATGCCAGCTGATAAATGATCAGTGACTCGTCGGATGACACTTCTGTGGATTCCTGGAGACACAGTCAAAACTGTCAAGCAGGTAAACAAACATCTCCTTAGAATCTTATGTCTTAAGTCAAGAAAAGCATAGCACATCTCATTAGAGGACAGCTGGGATAGACTCCAGTAACCCCCGCGACCCTAGTGAGGATAAGCGGTAGCAGGTTACCCTTTTAGCTTTTAGGTTTTGTAAACTTTTCCTTCCCGATGAGGAACTACAACTCTATTTCTAAGGTTCTCAGAAAGCTCCACGTCCTCATACACTTCCACAAACATGCACTGTGAGGATCAGACTGTGACAAATCTCTGTTTTTTAAGAAAACCTGCACTGAATTAGAGCTGCGTCTCATCACGTTGTTTGAGAACTGAACAAATGGGACTCTAATGTGGACTTCAAGTTAACTTGTAATCCTAGAGCTACATTGACTTTTTTTTTTTTACACTGCAACTCACAGATATGTACTATTGGCTTATTTATTCTAAATCAACAAATTCATGACTATGATATTTATATTTCGTTTGCTTGATCGTGTTTTCTTTGTCATGTTTCAGGACTTGTTTTGCTAATGTTTTGAGTCATTTTTATTTCGAAAATTCCTGAAGGGCTCAAATATTAATAATGTATTTATGGAATTATAAAAGGTTTATTTTTTTTTAATTTATCCTAAATCAGTCTAAATTTTACTGCCACAAAACACAATCAGGCACAAATAAACCAGACAACAATCAAATGTAACATTTCATTCATTGTCACTGCACTGAATAAAGAAAGTGTTTTAAAAGCTGCTGGAAATAAATCAGCTTTTCTCACGATAAATATAAGAAGCACTTAAATTTCCTCCATCACACCAACCTGACAGCACCGTCACTGCAGGACAGAGCCAGAAGAACACGGTCTGACTTTTCATCCACCACGGCTACAGACATGTACCTAAAAACAAACAGACACAACCAATCAGCCTTGATCAGAGGTAGATTTAACAGAAACCTGTAGACCGTGTATTTATATTCAGAACTTGCCTCGTCTCCGGGTCCATTTTCACCGTCTTGTGCCGGTTCCGCTTCCTCTCCCACTGATCGTCCAGCCGGTGACTGGCCACCTGGATCACCTGACAGGAAGGAGCCTGCAGCCGCCCGTCCCAGACGACCAGCAGACGGTAACACTGTATCTGAGCCCGGCCCCCGGCGGACACGAGCAGGGCCGAGAGAGTCTCTCGCTCCGGACGCGTGACGGCCGTCACCGTGCGAACGCTTGAAATGTGGTCGGTGATAACGGAGAGAACTTTAACGCTGCCGGAAGAGGGACGCACGGCCAGGACAGTTAAGCTGGTGTCCTCTCCTCCCGTCACCATCACTTCCCAGTGAAGTTTACTTCTTTTCACTCGAGTTTCAGTTTGCTCTGCTGTTGATTTCGTCTGAACCTCGTTCCCGGGCTCCTCTATCGCCCCTAACCTGCACACGCAGCCGATTCCTCTCCCGTGGACGCCCTCTCTCAGACCCCATCCTCCCGTCCTTCCTGCTTTTGTGGCCCAGCCCAGCTCCTCTCCGGGGGGCTGCGACGCCAGCACAGACCCCTGCTTGATGAAGACCAAAGCTCCGTATCCGGGCCAAACCCCCTTGTGGGATGGCCAGAGACTCCAAGAGCGGTGGCCCCCGCCACAAGGCACCGCTAACAGCCTCTCCTGCTTCACAGGGTCCCACACCACAAAGTGGACGGCGTGGAAGCCCACGATGGCAAACCTGGCCTCTCTCCCTCTGTTTTCTGCTTCCCCACAGCTCTCTCTTTGCTCCCCTCCCAACGTTTCCGTCAAATTGTTTTGCTTTGCCTCAGATTCCTCCCTCACCTCGTCCTCTTCATCCTCCTCCACTTCCTCCAGTGGAGCTTCAGGCTCGAGTATTAAAATCCTCTCCAGCCACTCCATACCTTTACAGGCCCGCTGCACTCTGAGAACCTCCAGCTGAAGTCCGTCTTTGTTCTCTGCGCTCCTTCCACTCTCTTGAACTCTGAAAACCCTCACACAGCCGTCCCTGCCAGTGCTGTAGAGCAGCCCTTGGTATTCACACACCGAGGTTACACCCTGTTTCCCATGCACACCGAACAGGCAGCTCACTGGCTGCAGCCTTACGCCGTGCACCTCGCCGTCCGATTTCTCCTGCTCAGACTTTTCTGCATCCTGAAATAAAAGCAGGGACCCTCTCCTGTCTCCGCAAACCCAGAGCCTCTCCCTGAACCTGGAGCGGAGGCCCACTGCAGCTGTGAGCCAGCGTTTAGCGCAGGGGGGGAGGAGGAAAGGAGGAAGAGGGTCAACGCTGAGAACTACAGAACAATTTCCGTCTAGTTTTACATCCAAACGCCAGCGATAGACAAGCCCTTCAGCACCCGACGCCAACAAATGCACGCCTTCTTTTCCCTTGAGCCAAATTAAGCTGTGGATCTTCCCCGAGCCGCAGGACAGCAGAGTCCCGCTCTGGGGACGAGAAATGGGAAACACCTGTAAGGACCCGGTGAGGCTACCGACAGCACACAGATGAACTCTGTCAGCCGACTCCTTCACGCCGACGGTGACCGTTTCCATCACACAATAGGACTGAAACTCAGGAGTCCCTTCCCAGATCGTCTCCCACTTCCCCTGACTGTACTGGCAAACTTTTCCTTTATCAGTGCAAACCACAACTTCACTCTGACTCCAGCTTGTATTTTTATCCTCTTCTCCTGCTAAACAAACTACTTTAGGTGCACCTTGATCAGTCGAGAAATTCAGGTCAGTCAGCTTCTCTGTTACCTCCTCCTCCTCCTCCTCGTTCTTCTCCTCGCCGCCTTCAACTCTCCACAATCTCACCCCTCCGTCCGCCCCTCCTGTGGCCACCCACCTGTCTTCATCTCCCGTCCCCTCACTGACTGCCAGCCCACGAACCCCACCCGCTCTGTGTCCCTTCAGCGTGCGAACCACCTTCCCACCTCCGGCCCAGTCCCACACCAAACAGGCCCCGTCCTCCCCAGCGCTGAACACTTTCCCCGGCGACAGCCGCACTGAGAACACCCTGGCTTGGTGTCCGTACAAGACCCTTAAACAAGCTGCGTTCACGTCCCCGCATTTCCCTCCAGCGCCGCCCAAAGCGCCGACGCCCCACACGCGCACGCTGCGGTCGTCAGAGGCCGACGCCAAGTATCCTTTCTCCTGGAGGTAAGAGATGCTGAAGATGACGCCGCTGTGGCCCAGAAGTCGCCGCTCAACCGGAGCTTTGTGCTCAGAATCTCTACTTTTGTCTCCTCCTCCGGGCTTCCAGATAATCAGCTGGTTGAAGACAGTCCCTCCTACTAAGACGGTATCGGCCCAGGATTCGTGAACCAGGAGGAGGGCAGAGTACAGCAAACAGCCCTCCAGACAGGAACCCCGGACCAGGGCATTTCCCGTAACGGCGTCCAGGAGGAGAGCGCTGTTGTGGGCTACGGCAACACAGAGCAGCGACCGGTTGTCTCCGGAGAGCCAGCGGACGTCCAGGGCCCAGTCCTGCAGCTCCATGAGGGGACCCACGATCTCCAACTGCTGGAGGTCAGCGCGGAGCCTCACCAGCCTCACGGCCTTGCCTCCGAACACGGCGAGGTCAGAAAACTTTGGTTCCGCAGTGGAGCTCGGGCCTGCACAGGTCGCACAGTTGAGAATTTATGTAAATAAGCATGTGAATACACACAAAAACAACAATTTACCAACATTAAGCCACAGCATGACAGTGTCCATATGACATGAATCGAATGCAAACACATCCACATTTAGATTCTTCATTTATTTTAGAGTTAATGTCACAAATCCTGCAGGAAAAAATCAAAATAACCTATCCTTAGCTCTGGATATACTTGGGTATTTCCCTTTCATTCACATAGGTTAGTAAGTATTTATATATCCTAAGCAAAAAAAAATTAAAACACAAAGGAAAGACAGTTAGACTGAACATAGCATAAGAAAAAAAGGGTAATAAACATCTTCTTGTACTCACCATCTTGCCTTCTGGAGACGTCTGTGGCCGAGCTTTGCGCTGGTTGACTTTTAGGCCTTATCCCATGGATTCTGTATTGCTGGAGGACACTGAGCGAGGCACAGGCTTTAGGGCGAGGCTGGAGACTGTACACTGACAAGACTGGACCTTCACCTGGAAAGGAGTAACACACACTGATGAAGCATAACATGACAACAGCCTTCCTAATACTGTGCAGGTTTCCCTTGTGCCTCCAAAGCAGTTGTGACTCATCAGGGGATGGACATTCTGAGGGCGTCCTGTCGTGTCTGGTAACAGGATGTTTGTAGTGGTCCTATCTTCTCTTACCTCATTCCATTTTGTGTCAAACTTTTATTTTTGCACTGTAACGCCTACATTTCCTTAGGGGATCAATAAAGTCTGATCTTATCTCAAGTTCTGTCAACTCTTGTGGTGCAACTTTAATTAAAAAAAGGCATGTCTCTATGAGTAAATGTAGAAAAACAGTGAAAGACATTACACTAATAATCACCTGGATGCTGACTCCCAGCCCTGTGCTCACCTGTGAGTAGAAATGTGTCCTGAAGAAACTCCAGCGCTGTGACTGGAGCTACCAGCGCGACTGGCTCCATCTCTTTACGACTATTTGACTATTGTCACCGAAGCCACATTAAGAATGGTGCCTAGAATAATAATAATAATAATGATAAAAAAAGATATGAGAACAAAGCATACATTTTACATATTAAAGTATTCCCTGAGAACAGTCACCGTTAGTTTAGATTAGCAAAACAGGCTAACAACAACAGCACTTTTCGGGTTATTTCCTAAATAACATGACATAAAAAACTAATTTTCAGAATAAATAACAACGTCGCTGTGTTTTTACTTACGCAAACCACCAAACACTGCTGCAATATGTTTCAAACCCGCATTAAATCATCTTTATTTACAGCCACGAAGCGTATCCTCAGTCCCCATGTGTTTCTGTTCCTTCGTTCCGGCTCCGTCTCAACCAATCAGCTTTCACTACTGGCTTCGCGAACGCTGATTGGTTAACAGGAAGGATTCTTCGTGTTCGTATTGGTGAAAACTACACACGTGACCGCGGAGTTGAGCTGCTTTCAAGTGTTTCCTGTAAAAGTGGATGTCGTGGACAGTTAAGTTGAACTATCTGATGGAGGAAAAACGTATTTCTATTTTTTTCTTTCTTTTTGTAACTGTTGCTAGCACCGAATTTAACAAAAAACATATTTGCGCCTTCTTTCTCACATTTTCAGTCATGTCTTAGCCACGGGGTGTGGCTAAAACATGTGTGGCAGTCATGTGTAGGATACATTTCACTATTAAATAAAATAGTAAATAATAGGTCATGACATATCCATGAAGCAACTGGACTTGTTGAGTTTTGAGAAGCCGTTTCGCCACGCATCCAAGTAGCTTCTTCAGTTGTAAGGAAAGTTTGAGGTTCGTTGAGGGTGGAGGAGCTGTGTGTCCCTGTCCTTTTTCCCTATGAATGATGCCCCAATGAAACAATGGCAATAACATCTGTGACAATGGCTTGTTAGGATAGGGCCATGAAAAAGCTACTAGGAAGAGTAGCGAAACGTCCTCTCAAAACTCAATAAGTCCGGTTGCTTCTTTAAACGTGTTTTGGATAAAGTAAGACAGGGTCCAAAATATGTGACAGATATTAAAATGATTTAAAAAAAAAAACTATATGACACTGAAAAGTAAAATTTTTGAAAAGGATAAACAAGTGTCAGTGTTACAGATGTTGGGAGGAAGTGAATTCCGGAGAGGCCATGAACGCACCGCGACGCTGTTGACGCTAATGGGTTTTCGCCTTTACGCCTGGAGGTGAGGTATCGGCTCCGGTCCAGCTAACTTCACGACTAGCTATGCCCGGAAAATGCAAATTCCAGGACTCGTGGCTCGCCAAGGAGATCTACAAGGACTGGCTGGTGAAGGACAAACAAGACATACACTTCGCTCGGTGCCAGGCCTGCTGCAAATCAATCAAACTTCAGACCATGGGCGAGGCTGCTCTCACCAGCCACGCAGGGGGAGCCGGCCACAAAGCGGCCGTCCGCAAGCTGCTGGAAGGTCGGTTTCCATCCAGGAAATACAAGCAAGGGATGGCTGACATATATTAATGCATGCGTTGTTTTTTGTAACTGCAGCTTGTGTTGATGTTGTTGTGTTTGGTATCAGCATTCTAACATGTGTCCCAGATCAGAACCACAGGCAGTGAATTATTACAAGATTATTAATAATAATAATGATAATAATACACAATACAGTTCAGTTAATATTATATATTATATAAGTTGTGACATAAAGTACAGCTATGTCTCTTCTATTTTTTTTTATTTTTATTTTTTTACATATTTTAAATTATAAACCAAACTAAACCTTCCATGGTTTAGAATAGATCACAAACCAGACCCAATTTATTTGTCATTAACAAATCTAGATCCTATAAACATGACAGAGTTTAAGCTCTAAACAGACTAAATAAGTTGGACTTTATTTCGTTTAAATGTCTTCTCCCTCATTGTTAAAGCAAACACATTTGAGGCTCTAGTAGAAGAATAACCCCACACAAGTTTGAAATTGTTTCAAAGTTTGACATACTTTTAGGACATGAACCCGGAAGTGAGACACCTCCTCCTCCATCCTCTGAGATATAAGGGCCAAATGCCATTTTTCTCGTCCCTAGTCTGTAGCCAGAGTTTGGAGGTTTGTCGGGTCAGATTCAGAACCAGTCTTGTGAAACTGTAGCAAAACTTCTAATGAAGAGATGCAGGAAATGACATGTGTTTGAATAATCTGAGGATTTTATGCGTCATCATCATCATCATCAACATTTTCCGTTTCGGACACAGGGGTGGTTCATATAACAATAAAAAAAAGAATGAAGAAAAACACAACACTCATGTCCTAAGTATTTGACCTCTCCACACGTTTTAAGGACAGTGTCTGAGAGAGAGAGAGAAGACAGGAAGTGACAATTTGTTGTCTTCCTTGCTTCTGACTATCATAATGTTGCTCTTTTTACCATTGGATTTAATATCAAAGTCAGAACCATATTGGGAACATGCTCTGAGTAACTGCTGGAGGCCAGAACTATATGGACACAGGAACCATTGCATACTTTAAAAGGAGAAGATGTAAAATCACCCCATTTCATTTACATTGATGTGAAAACCAAAAAAAAAAAAAAAAAACGAGATGTGGGAACCCCTCTGTTTTGCGTCTTATAAAATAATTTGTCATGGTTCAGCCGATCGAAGGCCTTAGAGGCATCAATAAAACACATAAGGATTGTGGAATTATGTCTGTTATACAAATCTAAAAGCATCGATATTTGGTCTTTTGCCATTTACATAGATTTGAACCAGAAAATAGATTCAACAAAATGCAAAAACAAACAAAATGTTTGACTGCCTTTTATCAACGGACTGATAAAATTACAACTACATATCACTTTTCTTTTTTTTGTGGACTCAGTTTTTCCTCTGAATAGAAGTAAAGAGCTAGTTTACACCAATACGATCAAAAAAGGAATTCAGGAATAATTAAAAAGAATGCGCATGTGCAAGAAAAAAAACTTCAAACCTTCATAATGATGTAATTCACTAGTGTACTTAATGAACTGGCAAGTGTGTGCATGTAAGGTGCTTTGGAGATGTGTGTTTATATGTGAAGGTGTAATATCTCCATCCACCAGATGGGGGCACTCTTTGACTATTTTTCCCGATAGACATTAACCTGCGGTCCCTCCCTGTCTGTCTCTGTCTCCTTGTGCCTTTTTTTTTTTTTTCTATAAGGAGGCAGTTTGATGTCGATCAGTGTCGCTGGGCAGACGAACGGCAGCGTGAATCGGGTAAAATGCTTCTAAACTCTTTCCAGATTTATTTTAGGGGCGTAGTTGGCAGGACTCCACCCTGAGACATGAAGCAACGTGAACACGAGACACAACAAACGTTCCACCTCTTTTTTTTTTTTCTTTTTTTTTTAATCAGGCGGAGGACAGCAAGGAGCACGTGGCCATCTGCGTCCCCCGCGACACCTTGGACCGAATAACGGGCGGCGACTGGTCGGACATCCTCCACAGCCCCGCCGCGAACTCCACCTCCCACAATGCAGAGCTGCAGGACGTGACATTTAACGCTCCCTACTTCACGACACCAGGTACACACGGTTACCTGCAAGCTGCTCCGGCAAACACTGATTTCAGAATATAATCCTGCAGATATCACATACGGGTGGTGATGGTGGATGAGAATTAACAGGCTCTGTTACACGGGTTTATAGTCTCATTATAAGATAATAGGTAAATTTAGCCTCTGAAATAGTAGAGGGATATTGATATTGATTTCTCTTTGGTGTGTAAATTCACGGGAGCCATGAAACGCAGGGCTATTTTAGAACAGAAGAGTTTTAGTGGCTCGAGGTGTGCTAGTGTTAATTATTTGCTCAAAACATTAATCATTTCCAGAAGGTTCAATGAATGGCCAATAATGAATTTTCTGAAACACTTTCATTTTTGTTATGCCGCAGAGAATATCAGTGAAGTTATTGAATGTTTCTCATGTGGCTTTTTCTGGCGTTGCACTTTGTAGACGGTCCCTGTGAGACGGCACACACCGGCTCATTGTGCACCGAACAATCAACGTCTGTGTGTCAACATAGTTTAATTAGTGGGTTATAAGGATGTAACGACGGACTCGATACTCGGTTAACGATACGATTTTCTCACGATTTTTTTTTTAACAGAATGAGCTTGCAGACAAATTATGACTGAAAAAGATTCCTTTAATTATTTCTCAGACAGAAACATTTCTGAGGTAGGATGTAACTTCAAAGCACAAACAATATTTAGGTTTTGCATATTTCTAGGGGGGAATGGAAACGCAGCAACTGTCAGGAGAATGAGCCTCATTATTACTGCAGTTAAATGTTTCTAATGTTTTTAATTGGCTATTTTAGATCTGTATCCAGGCCAGCGGGAAGGATGCATGGTTTCTCATTGCGGCTCTAACAGGTCGACCATACGCGGTTCATTCACTGATCTTTCTGCACTCCGTCCTCACAGGTTCCTCCCGGCTCCCTCATCGTCTCCACCCGTCGGGCGGCGGCGGCGGCGACGGCAGCGACGACCCAGAGCCCTCCACTGGCTGCCGCCCGGCTCGACACGACCCCGCGGACCTGACGAGGCTGGAGATCCAGCACAGGACGGAGGCTCTGGAGCAGCAGCAGCAGATGAAGATCCTGGAGTGGGAGAACAGGATGAAGGTGCTGGCGTGGGAGCAGGAGCTGGTGAGGGAGAAGAGGAAAGCGGCGAGGCAGAAGGAGAAGGCGTTCAGGATGAGGAAGGCCTACTACAAGGCCAAGCTAAAGAGGCTGGGGGAGGACGTGCCGCCGTCTTCCTCCAGCAGCAGCGACGACGAGGACAGAAGACGCGATCAGACTGGTTGATCCCCAACCAGTGTTTGTTTTTTTTGTTTTTTTTTAACCGTGCATGTTTCATTCTTGATATCATGGAACTGTTGACTATTTTTATACATTTATACACGCTACTGAGAGGTAAAAGAATGTTTAGCAAAAGAATGTTTAAAGTAATATGAGACTGTTATATTATATTGTAAGGATTTAATTTGCACATCTTGTAAATCTGTGGTTTGAGTTTATTCAGGTTATTCTGGGTTATGGTAAATAATGCACTGTACAAACGTAGAGAATGACAGTCCTAAAGGACGATCTTTTGTACCTGACGCCAACGTGGTTTCACTCTCACACTCACACCTACAGCCAGTTAAGAACCTGACAAGTTCTTTGGACGGTGGGGGGGAAGCCGGAGAGAACCCACACAGACACAAGGAGAACCTTCAAACTCCACACAGAACTACCACACCACTGTGCCGCCCTTTTTAGTGAAAATAATAAAAGAAAATGGAAAAACCTGAGCAGTGTTGACGTCTCACGTGGATGTATCTGGACACCTGTCGTCATTTTCTTCGTATCTTCTTCCAGGATCATGGGTTGCATTAGGGGTTTGTTATTATCAAAATATGACAGCACACTATTTGTTTCAACTGATGCACATAAAAATAGAGCTCTGTGTCTAATTAAATAGTCTTGCAGCCAATCAGAGAACTTTAGTTGGAAGCTCTTCTGTCCATCACTACATAATGTCGACCCAAACTCATTTCCTGTCCTCTGTCCTGGAGCTTAATCAGTTTTAAACAGAGTGACTCCAGACCAACTTTCCACCAGGTTCAGTGGGGATTTTCTCCCATTCAGCCCCAAAAATCTGAGCTCTGTGTAAATCTGCCAGCATTTTCAGCACCATTCACTTAGCTGTAGGCGAACTGTAAGATCTGACTTCACTGGAACTGTCCTAGACCCTGAAAATAACAAAAAAAAACACATAAATATGGGTAGATGTGCATCAGTCCAAATAATAGTCACCGTACTGTTTAGTAATGAATGAAATGCAGATGTTTCCATACAGGAATACTGGGATTATGGGAATCCCAGTCACTATCTTGAAATCTGAGATTAGACACTTAGAACATAGGTCTTCATCAGGGGGGTCCAAAATTCAAAATCTTTTTTTTTATATATATATATATATTTCTTTTTAAATTTTTCCCCACACATTTAAATTTCTATAAATCCACATTAACATGAATCCAACATATTTTAGTGAAGGGATAAATGGAGGCAGAAGACGTCATCTTTGAGTCAGCACTCAGTGCATCACTCATTCAACGATGCAGAAGTTGCCTCAACACCGCACCGTTTCACACAGTAGGCCACGCCCCTATCGCTGCTGAGCCAATCATGAGGCCGCATATTTACACGCTGACTCTGTCAGGTTCCCCACAACTGTCTGAGAGCCCATTCAGTCCCCAGGTTAAATCTCAGATGCACGCTGCAGTATAAGCAGAAGAGAAGCTAACAGTGCAGCTGCTAACATTAGGTATGTATTATTTGAACAAATAATGCAAAATGATAATAATAATGAATATTTATCAATAGCACTAGGCCGAGTTTAATGTTGAACAAATATAGTAGGTAGAGGGACTTAATCTCTCATCAGTCTGGGGGTCCTTGGCCTGGAAACGTTGAAGACCTTTTGATCATTTGCTATGATACTGTGCTTACACAAAAATGATGTTCCTATCACTATTTGTCCTCTGAATCTATAATTTAATCTGCATTTTAAGCAAGTAGTAGTATTACAAGTTTAAAATGAGATTTGATCAGTCTTTGTTTCAACCTCTGTAGGATTAAAGGACCAGTGTGTGAGATTTAGTGACACCTAGTGGTGAGGTTGCAGACTGCAGCCGAGCGAGTGTGCAGGAGAACCGATGGTGAGTGAAGCTTTGTTGGGGCTAAACTTGGTGGTGCGACATGGTGGCGGTCTGTGGACAATTATGGACCACTAAAGAAAACATAATAATGAATATTATATTCCCTTTCTGCTCCTACACCTTTAAATTCAAGAAGCAGTGATGCTCAGTCTCAGCTGGGTGAACCTGTTTCTGTCTGACTGTATTAATGTGGCAGGCGAATGTCTGAATTTGACAGAATACTACTTTAAAACAGAAACTACTTCAAAAAACTTCAGGAAAAAAAAAAAACATCAGTCTGTCACGTTGCTTCTTCACCTGAAAGTGTCTGTTCTCGTGAATATGAAAAACCTCTTCCTGTGTCTCAGGCAGAATAAATACAAACACACACAGCAGCCTCGTAGGAATAAGTCTTTTTTTTCCTTTTTAATGTCCAACATTTCTCTTGTTTCCGCGGTAACAGGGGAACAGCTGTTTCCATCCCGACGGCGGGACAGAAGGCATCTTTTAATGAACACACGAGCCAACAAAGACAATCTCCCATCATTCCTCCTCTCCCCATCTCTTTCTTTTCTTCCATCTTCAGTCCACCATATTTTTTTTGTATCTTGTTTAATTTGAAACCACAATGCTTGAGTCTGAATTCGCCCCGACCCTGTTAACCCTTTAGTGGCAGCTGTTAATAACCTGCTTTTATGCTTGTGAAGCTGCAGCTTTGCATCTATAAAAGTGTGCAGGGGGTAAAAAGATGTCCGGTATGGATCACAACCGCTATATTTACACCCAGTATTCGACTTTTAATCTGAATATGTTTAGATACTGAAATTGAAGTTTACCAGATTTCAATCCGAGATGTAAATATTTGAAGCTTAAGAAAAATTGAGCTTTCTCATCCTCCATCTTTGAATTTGCTGCTGCGAGAGACTCAGAAGAAACGTCACATGTAGAAAACAATTACTGGACGAAAAAATAAAAAGCATCCATACATCCTTTAACGACGGCGTCTCATTCAAAAAAAGAATGGCAAAAATAAATGAATAAATAAAAAAATAAAATGAATCAGCAATACTGTCGATAAATTATCAATAAATAAATCTCATGTCTGTAGATTAAAGGGATTAAAGGTCGGTTGAAGAGAAATGAAATTGTGAAAAAATAAATGGAGATATATTTTTTTTGTTTAGGTGTCCTACTCCTTTAACAGACTGGTGGGTATTCTTTTCTTTTTTTAAATTTTTATTTGGCAACGATACCAGTGTGACAGATAGATATTCGCTTGTCACGTCCCAAAGACACGGGAGTTGACCGAGCGGCGGTCAGACCGGGGAGATGTGTGCGCTTCTGAATTTCCATCCACTTCACTTTTCCCTCTCTCTTGCGGTGAGTAACGTCCACGTCTTCCCTCCCTGCGGTCAGGTTTCTGCTCCGTTTCTGACCCAATTCGTTCTCCTGTCAACCTCATCTGGTTTATGTTGTTATTCTTCTGTCCTGTGTCTCCTGTGCTGTATTTAGCTTCTTCTTCTACAGAAGCAATTTCATTATTGCAAAAAAAAACAAAAAAAAAAAAACATAAAAAATTCTCAGCCTCCATGCATTCATCATGTGTTGCTACCTTAAGGCCTGGATTCAGAGCTTGCAGAAACACCTGTGATAAAAAAAGCTGTCGCTGCTGATGGAAACCCCACTTAAGAGCCTTTTAGCACTGACACAGCTGGCACCTCCTCTACTCTTTTTCCTCTTTGTCGGATCTTGAAATGTACCTCATCTTTGTGTAGCGCTTTAAGCCATGTGGGGGAAAAAGAAGAAAAGAAAAGAAAGGAAAAGAAAAGAAAAGAAAAGTGAGTGTTCTGGTAGGAAAGTCTTCATCCTGTGCATGCTTTCTGTGAAATTCCTCACACAGAAAACATATTCCGGTGGTAATCTCCACCCAGAAACTGAAAAAATAAAGAGCTGTGAGCTGATATATTCAGGCGGATCCCACGCTGCTTTCATGTCTCCAAACAGATATCTCATGTCTTCCCTCTTATCTGCTTATCTCCTAATAAAAAACAAACAAATAAAAATCCGCTTCCTTATAGACACCAAACACAGTGGGTTGTATTGTAGATCTAAGGCCTCGTTAATAAAAACAGAGATCCACTTTTGCCTTCTATCATGACACAGTTATTATAAAAAAAAATAAACTAAAAATCCATCTTTAGCCGTTCACACCCTGCAGATGTTATTTCTGTGACGGAAAAGTGGAGATGTTTCGTACAGGTTTTGAAGTCCCTTTGGCTTAGGTTTGCACAGAACTTCTGCAAGAGAAGCTTTTTTTTTTTTTTTCCCATTTTCTATATATATACGTATATAAACGAGTCCCGTGGATGCTGTCGCCGTTTCCCGTGGCGATCCCTTGAGGCAGGTTTGAGTCGTGGTGCATCATCAAAGTGCAGAAGGTACCAGAGAGGCAGACAGAGATATCGACCTTCACCCACCGAGCCTCCAGGCGACAACTAAAGATATGGTGTTGTGATATCAGCGGACTGATATGGTCCGGTTCAGACGGCACCAGGCACGAAGATACACAGATGACCAGGTCACATTCAAACACAGTGGATCACGAAACAGCACAATCTCCCGAAAGAGACACTCGTGACTGGACGCTAATAGCTGAACTTTGCACCGTTGTGTTTTTTGTATAGCAATCCCTCTCTGCACAATCATCTTGTTCCTCCTTATAATAAACCCCCTTCTTCTATTTACAATCACTTCCTGATATCTGGATAGATTTCGGTTTTGATAATCTCATCAGGTTCTATTGCCGGACCCCCTGCTGCTATACATAAAGTCGATGGGTGTGAGGAAAAGTTTCAGAGGAAAAATTTTTTTAGGGGGAGAAATTTGGGGATTCTTGTTTCTTTCGTCTTTTTTTTTTTTTTTTTTTTGTATTTCTAGGTACGGGGAAAATAAACTCTCCCTCAACAGAAACTCGCACCGACCTCACTCACACAGACAAAATCGCTTTAAAAAAAGAAAAGAAACATCACAAGAGATTTTTCTTCTTCATCTCCAATGAAAAAGATACAAAATGTATAAAAATGTTATTTACAGTCGTTTGTTTTTGTTGTTTTTTTGTTGTTGTTTCTTTTCGACGGATCTTCGTTGAGTTTGAAATCTGAGGAGTTTTTTTTTTATTAGGTAGTAGATGTGGTTGACTCATCGTCCAAAGAACCAGAGTTAATTGTAGGCGGCGGGACTCAAAACAACTTGATTTATACAGTATACGCCGCCTACAGATGAAAGCGGTTTTATCAGTGGATGTTTTCTCTTTTTTTTTTTTTTTTTGTCCTCCCTCCGTGTCTCACGTTGTCCCGGCGGTTCCCGCCCGTCCACAACCTTCGATATTGTCCCTCGTGCCTCCAGCACCGTTGCAATCCGTTGTGGGGTGTGGAGGCTGTCATCAAGACTGTCCTTCACTTCTGTTGGCTCTAAGGTGAAGGGGAAGAGAACGAGTCGTCAGTGGGTTCATACAACAGCTCCTCCTCCTCCACCGGTTCTAAATGCATTTGCACGTAAAGATAAAATCAGACATGAGTCTTTAGAGGCAAAAGGACAAATAGAGACGTAGGAGACAAGAAACATAGTGGAGAGTAGGAAGAGGAACGGAAGGAGATTCAGGAAGTCTAGATAAATAGATGTAAACATGCCGATAATAAAGACAGAAGACGATGTAAAATAGAAAAGGAAAGGAAGAGAACTAAAGGTGGTTACATACTCCCAGAGAAGCAAGAAATGTGTTTGTTGTGCGAGAACAGAATTACATCATTTTGTGAGTTCTCGCAACTTGGTCTTGACACTAGGGGTGGATCTAAATATCGATATTATCGATACCAAGGCTAGAATCTGTATCAGTTCGATACTAGTGTGAAGACATCACTAAAACATATGGAAATAATAAGAAAAGTGCCTCTGGTCCATCTCCCACAATGCTTAGCATAATTTCTGACTTCTCTCAGAGCTTGTAACTAGCTTCAGTCGGGTCAGGTCCACACAGGAGGACTTACTCTGAGTCGGGGGACACTTCGGATATGCTGTGGGAGGTGGCCGACTGGGGAGGGGAGGGGGAGGCTCCGTGGACGGAGCCGTTGGGACCAGGGTTGGACGCGGCGGCGGGAGGAGCAAGGACGTTGGAACTGAAGGAAGCCAGGATGGAGGACAGGATGTCCAGCTGTTCGCTGGACGGCTGTCGGCCCAGGGGGGCTGGATTTGAACCTGCGACCTGGGGGACAGTCTGGCTGGGGTACCTACACGGAGGAGCGGAGTCCAGTCGTCCTCTGACTTGGGCTGAAGGAGGTAGCTGCTCCTGCTGAGGCTCCTCGGAGATGGGGGGAGGAGGCGAGGAGGAGAGGGGCTGGTCCGGGTGGGAGGGCTGGCGGGGAGGCAGCGTGCGCAGCCACTCCCGACACGGCTGGACCTGCTGGGCCCCGCTGGGATCCAGCTCCTCTCTCGACCTGCTGCTCATCAGCGCCCCTCCCAGGTGCTCCCGGGACGAGGCCTGCCGCCGAGTCAGCGAATTCAGCTGCGACCTAGACCCACTGAGGTAAGCCTCCATTCCGGCCGCCCCGTTCCCACTCAAGTCTTCCCTCGAGGCGTGGAAGCTGCTCGCGTGATGGTTGTCCAGTCTGTCCCTGGATCCTGTCAAGTTCTCCCTGGACGATGAGACCCGCTGGTGATCCAAGGCCCCTAAACCTGGTCCTGGCCCGAGTCCCAGCTCCCTCCTCCTCGGTAGGAGATCCAGATTGTCCCTGGAACCCCGGGAGTCCAGCCGGTCCCTCGACCCCCCAACTGTCTGCCTGCCAAGAGGATCCCTGGACAGCTGCCTTCGAGCGAGCGAGTCCAGGTGCTCCCTGGAGGAGTAGCGCGAAGCCGGCTGGGAGAGGGAGCCCGAACCTCCACCGGCACCCGCGGAGGCTGAGTACATGCGGCCGTACGAGGCTGCGGGAACCCCCCGGTGTCCCAGGGTGGAGGTTCGGTACCAGTTGAGCTCGCTGGGGACCCGGCCCATGGAGGACAGGCCCTGGAGCGCTGGAGGACAGCCGAGGCGGTTCTTAAGGATACCTGGAGGAGTAAGAAAATAAAAATGAAGAAGGATAAGCAGCAGAAACCTAAAGAAGACATGATGAATCCGCTGCAGCAGGAGGCAAACGGAAAGGAAAGTTAAAAAAAAAAAAACTCCTTTGACCTTTGCTCACTGTGACCATGTTGTGAATCACAGCAGCGTGTTGGGTCAGGACGTGTAGCCGGGAGTCCTGAGAGAGACTTTAAAATGAGTCACAACTAAAGTACATACACTGCTTTCAGCCACGTCCTGTGTTTGTGAGGAGTGTGTGTGCATGCACACGTGTCTTCTCTAAAATGTCACATCTGCTTTCAGGCTACAAGAGACTAATGTCCAACTTTGCTCGCATCTCTGCTTCTTGATGTGTCTTCAGGTGCGTACATGCGCACATGACAATATCATATGGATGCATTCTGATTGTGGCATCACTATCTTCATTGGAGGTTTCGGGTCTTTCAACATCATACTCCCTCCCCCAGGTGACCCAACAGGGGTGATCAAGTCCCAGCTCGCAACCCAGCAGCAACAAGCCAACGGTCTCTGCAGAGGGAACTGCCCATGAAGCCTCGGCCTGGCAGTGTGTCTGCCACCCACAGCTACTGCACTCCTCCACCAGGCCTTGGCACTTACTCATCTTCTTCTCGTGGGTCTCCTCAGCACGCCCCTCCCAAGGCACAGTGAGTTCCCACCCAGATGATAGTGGAGTCTGAAAAAGTTACCAGGTAGGAGCTGCAGAGAGCATGGATGGATGTTCTCGTCTGGTGTCGTGGAGGATTCTCGCCAGGTTTAAGGAAGGCGATAAAATGCTGTCTGTGTATAAATACACAGAAGTGTCATTTGGGCTTTTAGAACTGGACCATCGACCATAACTGAAGGACCACACTGAGGTACACTGAGGAGACATTTGGCTGATTCCACTCCTGGAGTAAATCTCCATGAACAGCACATAGTGGTGATTTAAGTGTAAATACTCACATGTCAACAATCATTGTACTCTGACAAACACGCTCTAATTCTCACATCTCAACACCAAATGGGAGCCAGCAAGAAAACTAGGACATGAATCATTAAAGTGATATCTGAGAGGGAGGACGCCTTAAGGTTTCCTGGAAGCTGTACTCAAATAATTACCCTTTCTTTTTCCATAAATAAAAAGCAACCGCTGATAAAGTCTCCATTATCGAGCCGTCATTTAAATGATGCTTTGCTGACTCAGCTCATGCCGACATCTCCTCCATCCTCCTCTTGGCAAGGAGTACCATTTTCATCCTGATGACTGGGGCTGAGTCACTCAGAGAGGATGTTTGTCAGGAAATGTGATTAGGAAGAGGATAGATTTACACAATCATAATCAGGGCTGACACTGACATCTAAAACCTCAGGACCCACACTCTGCTGAGACTGAACGCTTACACAAATAATGCGTCTGAGAAATAATGACTTAAAAGAATCATATGCACAAGTCGGCTCAGTGTCTTTTATCTACGTCGTTTAATTTTTTTAAAAAATGGACATTTCAGAGCAGCCTCCAGTCGTGTTTCTCTCACCCTTGCGGTGCCTGTGTGGCTGGGTGAGGCCGTTCTCGTCTCCGCTGGTCAGCGCCGCGTCCAGCTGGTTGTTATTGGCGGCGTCCTTGCTGTAATCTCCCCCCAGTGGGCGCTCCGAGCCCCACTTCTGCAGTGTGTGCGTCTCACACTCCTCCAAAGCTGGCCAGTAGGACAAAAGGTCATTACCATCCAGATCTGTTGCGCACAAAAAGAACATAGACTCTCTGGTTACTGACAAATTCAGTTTCTGTTGACGTAACCGATGAGGAGAACTCTTACGAACTTTCCCGACTGATTTAATAATAAAGCCGGCCATAAAATCTACACTCGTATTCTAGGATTCATCATTTTAATGTGACATCAGGTCTTTAGCTGCCACATGTGCATCCTCACGAACACAAAACAGATGTCCGCGACAGTTGTCAGCAGACGAACAGCGTACAACACGCTCGTTATGAAATGACAGCTGAGGAAAATTAAGAAGGTGTCACGATGTTTCAGATCAGAGCAAAAACAAAAAGTACTTCAAGAAAAATCCTGTGCACGGGGATCGGGGGAAGATTTCCCTTTTCTTGCTTTTTAACATGTTTGCTGAGATGGTTTAATTAAAATGATCAGACATGAGAATTTCTGTCTCTCGATTTATTTTCCTTCCAACCTTAAGGGACCATCCACCCGAGGAGCAAACGTTGACGAGCACATCTTGCTCTCGATCCTTTTCCCTTTTGTGACGTGCTTTTAACGACGGCACAACAACAGATGGTTATTTTCTTTCAGCGGGCCGTTGCTTTGCCACAACCAACAGGACGCTATTGGACCGTGACCTTTCAGGAGAAAGCCCAGATCTCTCAGCGGTGCTCAGGCCCTTCAGTTTGACTCCACTGATGTATTGATCGGCGTGTGCTGACCATCTGGACCCTGGCACTCAGCTCCGGTCTGGTTCAGCCTGGTTCAAATGGGCTTATTATACCATCAGCTGATTATCTATATGGATTTGCACATATCCGGCCTTTTCTCCTCGTGAAACCTTTCAAAGAAACTATACACGCACGACATTTATCTCACACTCGGAGAATGAGCTCATACATTATGCAAGAAGAAAGGAAGAAAGAAAGGTATCGATCAGTGACTACTAGCACCGGCTTTTCCTTTTGTGGGCGGGTGCTACCGTGCCTATACACAGATCAGGCATAACATTATGACCACGTTCATAATACAGGTCCATACGTTTCCCAGCAGAACACTGAATTGTCACAAGATAGTTCAATGTTATTTACTTCTCCTGTCAGTGGTCATAATGTTGTGGCTGATTGTGAATGTTCCTACATGTAACTTAAACAGACACCTCTGTAATAGTTCACAATACTATATCATTGACCTCTGATGCTCTGAGGAAGCATTAATAGTATATTTATCTATTTTTGTGTCCTATTAATAATGAATTAAACTAAAACATTTAAAAGCTGTTCAAAGGGAGAAACAGTTGATGCTCACGAGATGTTTTCTGTGAACTATTGCTTTACAAAGATCCTTGAGTCCAGATCCTCTGACAACATTAATGATGATTATTGGACATTTGGCTCGACCTGAATTAAAACAGGACAAAGTGAAGAAGCCTCTCGCTTACCTTTTGTGCCGTTGTTGGCGGGTTCGGTGAGCAGACGCTCGCTGTGATTGGAGCGCTTGAATCGCCGCTGGATGCGACCACGGAGACGGACGTTGTCCTCGCTCTCGGACGAAGGGATGGAGAGGCTGCGCTCCTCCTCCATGGAGAGGTCTGAGTCAGAGTCCGAGTCCTCACCTGGAAGAAGAAAGGGACGAGAGAAAAAAGGAGGAGAGGAATGAGAGACATGAAAAGAAAGTGCATGTAACATGTTAAACAAAATGAACTGGAACTTGAGCTTTGAACAGTCCCCATTCGGAAAAGATGTCAGATATTCAGCCTCCATAAAGAATAAATCCAGTCCCCATTCATTTTACGAACGTAAAGCGGAGACAGATGAAAGAGGTCTTAAAATAAACACTTTATTTCAATAGTCCCCAGCTTCCCTTTGAGACGCAATCTGCAGTTTTGTACTCTGTACACAAGTAAACCCCAAAATCATTTGAGCAGTTGCACAGTAGAAAATGATAACTGCTGTCTCCCTAAGGTATTGTTGTTCATTCCTGATTTTCTGTCGCTGCTTGAATAAGAAAACCTCTGCTTTGTGGTTTAATGTGACCCAGGACGTGTTGTGTGTTCACGCTACCAAAGAAATGAGGTCAAATCTCCACCTCCAAAATGCGTCCTGGTGTGTTCTGAATGTGATCTGATTAGCCAGGATGGTCGTTAATGCGAGATCTAAACAGGGCCAATAAGTGGTGTCCCTCCCAGTCGCATTCAGCCACGTCTTCATCCACACCTCCTCAGGCACGGCTGATTAGGGCAATTAAGTCCATGAGCTACCTAAAGACATGCCACTGCAAGGTCCGTGGAAGCGCAGAAGGATGTAACCGGAGGGATTATTTCCCTCTCGTACAGTATGTGCTTACTGTATTCTCTAATGCAATTTGAGTAGGAGAATAATAATAATAATAAGTGTATTTATGGGTTTACCTCCATCTCTGTGGAACATGGCTACATCCAGGTCTGTCGCTCCGGTGTGGACAATGTTTTGCTCCAGAGTCTGACGAGCCAAAAGATTTTCTCTGACGGGAAAAGAGAAGAGAAGTTGAGAAAGCACACACACACACACACACACACACACGGGTCAATACAGACACACACAGATTTACCATATACTGTACATCAGACTTCCAGGCAGACGCCCACTGAGCCGTAAAGAAGTCAACATCCACTCTCAGAGTACATTAGTGTTGCTCTACATATAGTACAGTAAGTTGTTTCACCCAGTCTTCTTTATCTTTACCCCACTGACCCACAAAACACACAGCGGGGGCTTTATTAACGAGGGAATTTCTTCCCCGAAGCGGATTTATCTCAAATCGACGGAACGTGGCGAATTCCTATTGGTGTCAAAATAAAAATGAACTTTAAATAAAAACAAATGAATCCAAATTCATTCTGGGTTTGAAGGTAAATTATGTTTAAAAGTGAGTGAGTGTGCGAGCGTTTCTGTCGATACCTGGCGGAGCTGACGGAGGAGATGGTGGAGGTTCCCAGGGTGATGCGGTGCAGCCCGCTCTGCTCCAACAGAGACGCGTTGTGGTACGGGTTCTGAGCCTGAGCACGCAAACACAAACACAAACACAAACACAAACACAAACACAAACACAAAGAGAAGGAGAAGGTGGAGAAAAAAGACTTTTAGGAATATGAGTCTGGTAACAAACCATTAGGATTTTATTCTGGGTCGTATTTAAGCCAGAGATACACAGACAAAAAAATACCTCTGCATGTAATTGGATTATCCTACAATCAGAGTCATTATGTTGTAAACTAACTCTATGATGCTCAGATACTGTGTATGTTTCAGATAACACGTACATATCTAAGGCCTGTGAGACTTTCCCTACAGAGCGGCTCCAGATCAAGTTTCATCTGTAATCACTTTTTTCGGGAGATGTTCGCTATTGACAAAATCCCAGTCTCAAAATGGGCTAATTTATGTTTCCTAATGCAGGAGCCTTGAAAGTTTTTCAGGTCAAGGACCCCAAACTGATGGAGAGATTAAGAAGGGACCCCCTACCTACTATATGTGTTCTACATTAAACTCGGCCTAGTGCTATTTAGAAATACACATTCTTATTATAATTTTGCATTCAATATTAAGCTATCCTTTATCCCTTATCTAAAATATGTTGTGTGTGTGTATATATATATATATAGATATAGTATAAAAAATGTATAATCAACCAAAGATTTTGCGACCCCCCTGCAGTATGTCCTAATGTATTGTTTTATATGATTTTGATTCCAAATCTTAACATAAGGAAGCCTGTGATTAAAATTGTTTTTCTAGTAATAAGAATAAAATAGTTTGTATGTAGGTATTTTGGTCATAAATAAGTCACAGCACTGCACACGTCAGGATATCTGAAGGATGGCATTGGTCTTTTTCAAGTGGTCGTTTATACACATCCACCAAGGGTAAAAGCAGCGTAGTGTGCATCTAATAATAGCTTCGGGTTTTGGCCCAGATTGCTCACTGATCTACAGAAAGAACTTTGGAAGGAAAAAAAATTAGGGTTAAAAGGATCCAATGTACACACACATGCACAAACATCCAGGTTTCATACGGGGTTCACTGCATAGGAGAGAAGACTTAAAGGAACTTTAACCCACACAATATAATCAGCGTGGCTAACGTGCAGCGAGCCATGAATGAATAAATGCACAAGACAAAGTGAAAGTGGGAGAGAGTTTCACACACGCACATGAACACAGTCACCGAATAGACAGTGCTTTTGTAGGAGAAGGGCTAAAGAGCAGCCGGGGCTCCACTGGTTGGTTAGATTTTATGTGGGTCAGCAGCAAACCCTGAAGGCAGAGGGAGAGCAGCGACGAAGATTGATGGATGGATAGAGTAAAGGAGAAATGGAGGGCAGGAGGGCTTTTGTGCTGTCTAGTAATGGACACAGTGAGAATCTCCAGGGAGAGTATACTGAGATAAAACGCAGTAAATGACTTTGGGACCATGCAGCGAGGATCTCAGATCCAGTCGTTATAGAGCCGTAACAACCGTCCCAACATAATGTTATAGTTCATTAAGTCATGATTACAATCATTATTCTTCTTTCCTATATTTCTGTTTTTGCATGCCATCTTCTAATGTACCATCAACATCAATAATGACATTTTAGGTTCAGGCTGCAGTTGTGTTTATCCGTGTGAGACTCACTGCGTTCTGTGGTGGTCTTGGTGTGTCTTCTCCCGGGCTCTTCTTACCCAGACAGGCGACTCTCCAGGCTTCCTGAACTTCCGAGTTGAACACGGTGAAGACGAGCATCATCGACAGACCCTGGGTAGAGAGGGAAAACATCGAAGCGCGCTCACATCCGGCCGGCCGACATACAACGAAGCGACAAAACTAAAAGCTTTCTTCATACCTGCACCAAGCAGAGGACGTCAAATATGTAGTAGAAAGCCAATATGCTGTTGTTCACCGCCATCAGGCCGCACAGCCAGGTGGAGGTGGCCACCAGCATCAGCATGAAGGCATTTCTGACAGTAGCACTGGGAGGAAAAACAGAGCGGGAGAAGAAGATCAGACCTGGATACACAGGGATGGATCTGTGATATAACACACACCGATCAGCCACAACATTAAAACCACTGACAGGAGAATGTTCTGCTGGAAACTTTTGGACCTGGCATTCATGTGGGTGTTACTTAGACATCTACCACCCACCTGGACACAATATAAGGTCATAATCTTGTGGCTGATTGGTGTATATCTAATCAGGGTGCAACTCAACTCAACAGAGTAGAGAGGCCAGACTGATGAAAGTTGGAGAAGAAGACAACTGGAGAAACTGTTGACCAATTCCTCATCCGAGACAAATCTCCAGCCTCTCACAGCCTCTAAGCCGTCAAAAAATTACACTGAACTGGAGCCAGAATGAGGCCCAGAGGAAATAAACGCACAAAAGTCTCATTTGAAAGCAGTGCTTACATGACAGGAAGTTTCTTGGTCTCCTTCTGAGATGAGTTGCAGGACATCTTGGCCACGATCGTGAAAATCCCTCCGTTCAGCTGGATAGTGGGAGATCAATACAGAGGGAGGCAGGTAAGGCAACATTTTAATACATCTAAGCTAATCCAATACTGCCGTTAGCAACATCTGGGCTGAGGATGAACAGATGAAAGGAAATCAATGTGGATAGAATAGTCGTCTACGAGGGGAAAGGTACGTTTATTAAACGCGAAAGTCTCATAGATAAATACGTATTTAGTTATTTGCTCAGACATATTACTGAATATTTGCAAGAAAGAAACAGTGGATGCATAACAGACGGGCTTGTATAAGGGTTAGGAAGTCTATAATAGTAATTACTGCATGAACTGGATCGTAATTATTAATTCATGGCACAGCAGTAAAGTGAGAGGTGTCGTGTTTGATGTGGGGCTCAATTAAAATGATGGTCTGGGTTGAGTTCAGGTCTGAAATTCATTTGGAGACTGATCTTGTGATTGTGCTAATTTTAGAAGCCACGCGTTATTTGAAGTAGAGTTTATCGGACTACTGAGCAGGGCTTAGCTGCTTTGCGTGACATGATTATCTTATCTTTTAAGGGCGAAACTGCTCACTAATGGTCTACACTACCTTCCTCTTCCATATCCCCAGCACTATATTTAATCTCAGTAAGTAAGGGAGACAGTTACCAGTAGGACGATGCCGATAGGACCAGCGAAGCTCCAGATGAGTTTGTCGTAGATGGAGATCCAGCAGAAGTCCGGGTTCCCGTAACCCTCAGGGTCTAAGCCGACTGCTAGGCCTGCAGCAAAGACACACACAGTCACATCAGACAGGAAGATCTGAGGTTCTCTGATGTCCTCTACTGTCAATCACAGAGAGATATCAATCACAAACACAGAGGATGTACCTTACTGGAAGTAGCCACCTCCTCAGAAACAAGCTGTGAATGCTCAGACTTTAAATATACTGGAGCTAATCTAAATCATTTAAACTGAGCTGAACAAACTTTGCATCCGAGAGCTGCTGCAGTAAAACACACACACACACATCAACAGCACAACAGAGATCTGATATCTCTTTTCAGGTTTTCCATTACTTTGTGCAAGGCTAGGTCTTTCTGACCCTATCTAGGATGCCATCAACTGTCGTCTGATGATTTAGCCTCTGGGGGTGAAAGCCACTGTTCCTGAGCGTATTCCCAGATAGCAGATAATGGATATCTGGGCCAAGACTTCCTGGTCATTGTTCACAGTCTGACTACCAGCAACCTCACATGTGACACTTACATGTCAGAGCTGAGAGACTTCAGTGACCGGACTGTTTAAAACCACTACAGTGACTTTGATTAAGGTATAAGCTGAATTGTGTCTCCTCTGCTCTTCATACGGACTAATAACTAGTGTGCAACAAATTCCTGATTGACATTTACAAGTTGAACCTTCAGCTTTCAAAATGTTGTCCTACAAATTCTGCATGTTTTATAAGCATATATCTGTAAAAAGATATTATCCATGACCGGAGTATGTAAAGACGACCAACACTGCTATAATTAATAAAAATAAATAAATGCAATTACTTATTTATATATTTAGGTATTCTTTAAATATTTATGGCAAATGTATATGTAGCGATTTATTTATTCATTTATTTAATTGTAGCATATATCTGTAGGTATTTTTTGCTTATTCATTTATTTATTTATTTATTTTTAATTATGGAGGAGTTACTCCTCCATATAAATGACCAGTAACATCTGGATATAAAAGGTTTAAAACAAAGGGGTTAAAAAATTCACACAGAGATTAAAAAACAAATTATATGTGAGCTTAAAAAGAGTAAAGATGACAGGTTACAATGTGTTAAGTATGTGTTTATTTTGTTTTGCTTGTTATTTCTCCAATTTTTACAGGGTGTAAGGGGATTCGCTGTGTTTCTCCCCTCACTCCAGTCAAGCTTCTGTCGAGCAAACACCCCTAAATCACTCTTGTGGTTATTTCTCCCCATATTCGTGTGAGTAACAGTTGCTAGGAGATTTGTGCCGTGAACTCTAAGCTCTTTATTTGTATCCCGGTTTCGACAACACTGTCAGGATTTTGACAGTTGTGGGTATAAAGAAATGGTTAAACTGAATTACCAGGGTGGGACAGGCGGGACAAGCCCAAATCAAGACAGACAGGCAGATAAGCACACCTCTGAGCCTGAGGACAGGGACATGTGCTAAGTTATGTGTCTCGAAGCATGGAGAGACAGCGGTTTGTGTGTGTGATGGTGACAGAAGCAGCAGCAGATGGAAGAAGAGAGTTGACAGCACAATATGAGTCTGGATGAAAACTGTGTGTGTGAGTGGTCGCATTTTTATTAAGTTGCGGGGGCCAATCTTTCATGGGCAATTTGTGCTGTCAAGGGTTTAAACCTCTGAAGACTTGGTTTTAGGTTGGGGGTTGGACCTGGGGTGTCAAATATAGGGCCACGTGGGTCGACTTTGTGTAAGTGCAAAACACTGAAGACTTTAACTGCAATTTTTCAATAACTGTAACTGCTATTCCTAATGTGTCCACTAGTGGTCGCACAGTTTTCGTAAGAATCGTTGATATAACACGACACTGAGACTCAACACTAAACTGTAGACGGCAGCAATGGGCTGAAATTGTACCTAGTCTTCTTAAAAATGTCAGGTTGTCCAGAAAATATTACGTGAAAGAACAGTTCATTAAATGTAAACATTTTCATAATGTACTTTTTTTGCACTAAAACAAAAGGAAACAGTTGAGTTGTCATTATTTAAAGGGTATTATGCGCTGTATGTGACTAAAATTAGTTTGACAGCCGTGGGTTCAACACTTCAGGGTAGAGTTCGGGTAACTCTAACTAATTTTTTAAAACTTTTTATTAAGGTTTAAAATTCAAAAAATTCATAACTCATAATTAAGGGCGGTCCTGCTTTGAGTGACAGGGTGTAGCCTGAGCTAACAGGTAGCGGAGAGTTGGAGGTGGGTCTCAACGTCCAGGCTGCTTTAGCTACGCCCAAACACGACCCCCATGTCTGTATTTGGAGCATCCAAAAGTGGGCGGAGTAAAGCTCATCCAACATGCCTCCACCCACTTCATTTTTGAGGTTCAGAATCTAGCGTCACGATGGGTTTGTCCATAGTATATACAGTCAGATTGTACAGATTGGTTCATTTGGTAGTAGTGTATTTCCGGTTTAATGTTTCCGGCTGGTTCTCCATCTCCGCAATTTTCAAATAGATTGTTTTGGATCAATAAAGGTGGAACACATCGAGGAAAGATTGACTGAGTAGGTTCGAAGGTACAAACATGTGTATGACGCACCTTTGGCGAGATTTCGGCAAAATTAAAATTAGCCATTGTTGAAAGTGAAGCAGTGAAGTAGAAACAAAAAACGAACCCAACTGCAAAAAAGACACAGACTGACCCAGACTGCCGAGCGCACAAGTATAAATGGCTCCCACCGACGTAGGCAAGGGGCTAGGGAATACATGATATAAATGGAACGTCCTCACAAAGACAGAAACACAAGTTTGTGTGTGTTGGGAAGGAAGCAGAGTGAAGATATGACTTGCTTATACTACATGTCATGGCAGAAATTACCCGCATGTGTATCTCAGCTTTAATATCTCTATATTAAAATGCCACTGAAACCACATTTAATACAAGTGTCAATATGACGGCTTATCTCCTGAGCCAGGGCAGCCGTGGATGTGTGTGCGTTGTGTGCGTCGGTACACATACTGTATAAGACACAGCGTTCGTATGAATGTGCGACAGCGGCAAAGATAACGTGTTGGCTGACTTATTTATTTTCGACATATCACAGAAACCTTGCGTGTCTGTAGGGAGAGCGAATGCGATAATGTTTGTGTGTGTGTTACCTGTGATGATGGCGGGAACACCCCAGCCAATGGCGTAGTAGAACCTCATGGCTCCGTAGTTGATGTTTCGCTGCTCTGTCTGCATCCGGTAGATATGAAGGCCCTCCACGAACATCCAGGCGAAGGTGGACATGAAGAAGTAATGGAGCAAGATGGCGACCACCGTGCACAGGAACTGGAGGGAGAGAGCATGAGGAAAAAGAAATAACTGTAGGAGCAGAAAAATGTAGATTACAGAGGCAGCATAAAAGAAAAAAAATGGAGAAATTAAGAAATATAACCAAAGTGAATGTGTGGTAATCGAGATACTGACGTCTTGTCAAATGAGCAACGAGTGTTTATTACTGCAGAGCAGGTGTCAGCAATTAAGTAACAGCCGTTCCTAATTTAATTACTAATGAAAAGAGTTTACAGCTGCATGTTAAAGTACAAATAACTGATATAAACGTAAATGAATGTAGGAAATGAATTACTGCAATAACACCCTGGAGTACTTTCAACTGTGATTACTGATATGACAGGGGATCATTCATTTATTGTCATATACATCAATCAGTGCCATTGCTATGGGGTGGGGTTATCTGGTCTGGTTTAGGTGGATGCTACATCTCTAAGAAACATCCACATGATGGACGCCAGGTCTAAAAGTTTCCCAACAGAACAATGAATTGTCACAAGATAGTCACTGTCATTCACTTCTTCCGTCAGTGGTCATAATGTTGTGGCTGAGGTATTTTAGTCACTGAAATGAGATAAAACTACACTGATAAACAGGAAAAACCTCATCTTTCTTGATATAAGTGCGTAATTAATGAGAAGATGGTGTAATCAGCTCTAATGTGGACGTCTCTGGTCAGGCCGGTAACACGGCGTAAAGCATTTATTAGCAAAACTACTCTTGATGTCTGCCGATGTTTAGTTGAGGCTACTGTGTACGATGAATCAAGTTTAAATGGATCCAAAGTATGTTCTTGTAAATGTAACATATTGGAATCACTTCTAGTGTATGTAGATATATAACTGACCATCAACCATTTATGAATTAATAACAATTAAACAACTACATTCTGATGTTACTGCTAATTACAACTAGGTCCTGTACTATATGGATAATATGTATGTTGCTGTTGTTTTATAAATTGTTGTAAGGTGTTTTTAGTTGTTGCTTGTGTTGTTTTGTTGTATGGTGTGTTTTGTCCAAGAAGAATAGCTATGGCTGTAGCTATGGCCTTAGCCAAAGCTAATGGAGATCCAAATGATAACTGATGGTTCTGATTGCACATCATCAGAAAGGAAATTCTGTCAAAGCCTGCAGATAAACTTCAAAATCATTTCTGTTCTGTTTCTGTTCCCTTTGGCAGTAAAGCTGAATGTCTCCATGAATAATGCAGCGCATTAGCATTTAAGCTTTCTGAGAAATTACCCTTGGGCTGCATCCACGAATGTCTAGAGAGGTTTATTTGAACTCTGGAGTTGTTCGTCTGCTTTCTTTGTTTGTTTGGACCAGAAGAGAAAGATGCCATTCAAACACGAGACACATTGAATTAAATCACCAGAAACGTCTGAAAGGGCAAGTCACCAACTTCTAAGAGAACTGTGGTGCTGTTTGTTTAAAGTAAGAACCAACCTCAGGAAGCAACTTGGACAGGTTTGCCAGTTAAATCAAATGGATTTTGACAGCTTCGAAAGCTTTGAAAGCTTGGACGCATGTAAGACTATTTTAAGTTGCTGACAGGCGTTTCAGACGCTGTATTGTATATCCCAGCTGCCATCAAATAACCGATAACCGTTCCTGTGCTGCAGATATTCAGTGAATAGCGTTAGGGGCCGTGTGTCTGACTGTTGCAGAGGGAGCTGAGCAACAAGTGTGTGCTTCTGTTTGGAGAGAGCTGCATTGTAGTCGATGATGTTGACATTGAAGCGATGGGATTCTGTGACAGATGTTGATTAATTCTGACTCCCTGCACTTGTGGTGGGTTTTCTGAAAAGCCCTACATCATGAATTTTAACCTGCCTGCCTCAGTGGGTTTCTACTCAATGTGATCTTCCTCCAGTGAATGTTCAATGCATTGTCGTACCAGTGCCCACTGGGGGCTATTTGTCAGCAGTTTTGTTCTTGGCTTGAAATCAATAGATTCTCCACTACAGTCTTGTCTCTCAGCCTCTATCTCGTATGATCTATCTTTTACTTTAACGCCACCGGAAACCTGTAGCGAGGCTGAACATGCTATTGTCACTAGATGTTCAATGTTATTCACTTCTCCTGTCATTGGTTTTATTGTTGTGGCTGCTTTGAATGACCTCACAGGTTTTGCTAATTCGTCACCTGGCCGCCTCAATTTCACTCTCGCTCCCTGCAAAGTGGGCGATAAAATAACTACTCATCATGACCTCTCCTCAGGGATCCCACGAGGGGCCAGTCTCCAGGTTAAAAGAAGCTCAGTACAAATTCCTAACAACAGCCTAAAGACGACAGAAAAAAAAAAAAAAAAAAAAAAAGCAGCAGCCTTGGCAGTAATAAGGCCAGATGGTGACTCTCACACTCCCACGCAGAACGCCAACACTACAAACTACACGACAAAACACAGGACTAGACTAAAATATGCACTAGCGTATGAAGAGATACACGACCGCTGCGAGCTCTAACACGCTCTCCCGAGCATGATGTATATGAATTAGAGAACATATTGTTTGGCTAGAAGTAACCGGTTGCACTGTAAGAGCCGTGGAGTCGACTGTGTGTGTGTGTGTGTGTGTGGGGGGGGGTACAGCTTAATTAATTGGATTTCATGCTGAGTGAGCACATATTTGTGTGCGGTACGCTCTCCGCGAGACTCGCTGCTCTTTAAATACACCCACACACACACACACACACACAAATGATGTAGAAAAACACAGATACGGTGGTCAGGAGGAAGGACGAAGAAAGAAAAAAGGGGCAGATGAATATAGAAAACGTATAAAGCATTGAGTGTAATCGGAAGAGGACTAAAAGTAAAAGGTAGGTGGGAAGGTGCAAAACAGACGAAGATATGAATGTAATAAGAGTTGCCTTCAATAACATTTTAGATATTGCTTTGGAAAAATGTTAAGAATTACACCTCCGAATTTGCAAATGATGCCTTTCTTCTTCGTAATATTGGAGAAAAAGTGGCGCCTGGAGTTACAACGGTGTGAAGAATGGAAAGCAATTAGGCTAAAATCAAGACTACCTGCTGCTCGGTCTGATTGACCCCGAGCAAAAACACGAGCTCCGACAGAAACATGGCCGCCGCCGTGTTGGAATGGATGCTCCTGGTGTTGGACTTGAGGCCGCGGAGGCAGGACAGCACCAGGACGGCGAGGAGGAGGGCCAGCATGGAGACGCACAGGGAGGTGTATGTGACCAGGGCCAACGTCTCCAGGTCCCCCTCCAGCTGCTGCTCACGCAGAAAAGACAAGAGAATTTGTTACTGTGCTCGTATCAGATGAAAACGTAATGTTGCAGAGGAAATGAGGAGGAAACTAGCAGAGGGGGGGAATGTGTTAGGTGGAAAAAGTGCACTGCAGAGCAAGGCAGACTCACAGACAATAGATAAAATGTAATATTGCTAGGTGACATAAAACAAATAGATGAAAGGGAATAATTTCAACACCCTGAAATGCTGCAGGGCGCTTGTCTGCCTTCAGCGTGAATTGACAGTACTTACATAAGAGATTATTTTGGAAAGAAAGAAAATTAGCTGAAGTAAGGAAAGCTGCATGAGGCATGTGGTTGTTTCATATGAAAAGAGCGTCAATAAAAACATCAGTAAAGGTTGTGTCTTTACGATAAGCACGCCTCTAGGCATTTTAAAGCTGCTTTAAAGAGGCTATATTATGGCTTAGTGTCTATATCACTTTCTGAGGGTGTAAGTTACAAAATGCTCACACAGAAAGGAGTAAAGCTAGGTTTATATGCACATCATTGGGAAGAAATAATATATATATATATGTAGGTGAACATATTTCTAGTTTATACTAGATATAAATATGGACAATGCATCCCCACTTCCTTGCATTGGCCAAACTGATGCTATTCTATATGGGCGGTGGCATCTTTGGAGCCAGAGTCTGATCAGTACGGTCCGAGGGTGGAGCCACGCACAACCGCCATCTTTCTCCAGACTCCAGACTTAATTAATACTGCGTTGTGCTCTACCTCCATCAGTTAGGAGGACATGTTAGATTATACACTGTACTTGTTTATTTATTTATGTTCTCCCACTCTCCCAAGTCCCATCCACTAACATGGAGGAGGTGGAGCTTATGAACTATACTGCAACCAGACACTAGGGGGAGCTCTCCTTGCTTTGGCTTTACTTTCAAGGAACAGTTCCGTCATCCATCTTTATTTAGAGTCAATGATTTCTACCTGTCGTCATTGCTACGTAAACACGGCACTAGAATGCTAAGTGGTGAAAAGTCAGCTGTGTTTAGTTTCACTCTGTGCTTCAAACAATGACGAGTGGAACTGAGCGTCCCACGTTAGAATTTAAGATAATAAACGCGGGTCAACTGCTTTCACTTAAATCCCTGCGACACAGAAAAGAGAGAAGGCTTCTGATGGATTGCAGGAGGCTGGAAAGGCAGAATTTGGACCAGTTCCAGAAGTTGCGGAGTGTGTCGCCGTGAGGCCAGCCTTCTCCACTGTTACTTATCTACGACAAAAATTTAACAAATTTGCATAATGCCTCTCTAGCAATTAGGCTTGACATGACACGGGGCAGGAATCAACACAGTGGGCTTTCTGCTGAATTCACACTATGAGAACAAAACAGCAGAGCACGCATGTTATCACTGTTCGTGTTACATCAGTTTAGAAATAAACTGGTGAAACAAACACTTATGGTTTGATGACGTGTTGCTGGGGGGTTGAAAAAACTCGAAAGCAGCTGATCTTTGACAAGAAAACCACCACATTTTATCATTTCATATCGTCAGCTTCCATTAAAAAATAACTGCTATTGTTGTTTGATGTAGTGTGAACACAGCAAAAAAGGGACAAGAACTAAAATTGAGCATCTTAGAAGAAGGTTAAAAAGATATGTTTGACATTTTAGGATAAATATCTATTTAAGATAATGAACCCCTGAATCAAATTATTTAAAGCAACGGGAAAAAGAAGGAAAAACAAACCAGAGGAATCACAATTTAGCGTAAAAGGTTTAGAGAAATGTAAAACTATGTGTTTCTATGGGTTTCCCTGTGTCAAGCTCGGATCATCAGCTCGGTACGCTGGGGAGTAACGCTCTAAGACGTGAAAATCCTCCGCAGCTGTAACAAGCCTTTCTCCAGCGCCGCACATGTCAGTCACGATTTCTCTCTTTAATATTTTCATCTCCAGATTCCAGCAATTACCAGCTAAGATGTCGACCGCAGGTAACGTTCACACACGGGAGGTCTATTACACGCCTCGTTACGACTTAAAAGGAGCAGTGAACACATCTGCATTAAGGCCTTGATTTGATTTGATCATTAATACTCGGCTGAGTGACTGCTCGCTAACCTCTCTCTGAGAACTGTCCATCAGCACGCCGAACGTGCCCAGTCTGTGGCACTGACAGCGGACGTGGGAGGTGTTTCTGTACACCACCATGCAGTCCCTCACCGTCCAACAACCTCCCGGCTCGTGTCTGCGAAGAGACGCGGTTAATAAGGTGGATTAGTGGGAAGACATGACATAAAAAGACTACTACTCATAATCAACAGTAACAGAACAAGTGTTGGAAACTGGCAATTAAAAATGGTATTCAATAATTCAAATAATTTAGAAGATTTGATTAGGCAATTGGAAGCTGATCAGGCATAACATTATGACCACCTTTCTAATATTGTGTAAGTCTCCCTTGTGCCTGGCAGCATGATGTTTTTAATGGGGGACCAGGGGCCTCTGTGGATCATCCCACAGATACTTGATCAGTTTTGGATCTAATGAATTTGGACGGCAGGTCAACACCTTGTGCAGTTTTTCATGTTTTCTTGAGTTGTTAAATCTAAACTGTTTTTGCATCTGTGTCAGGCTGCATCCTGCTGGGGGTGTCTGCTGCCATCATTGCTATGGGTTGGGGGTGTCTGGTCTGGTCTAGGTGGGTGGTACATGTCATACGAACGAATCCCAGGTCCAAAAGTTTCCCAGCAGAACACTGAACGTCAGTGGTTATAATGTTATGCCAGACATTTTAACAGCTGTAACAGGAAATTCACATATTTTATTACAAAATGCTGTAATGCTAATTCAGCCACTGAGAGCTGTAATATTCTATTTTTTTTTTACTAAGAATATCATGTTGTTATAATTCAAACTAATCTTGATTTGATCTTGTGACCGATTAATCCACTTAATATTGTGTTATGAACCTTATGCATGCAGTGTGCAACATTATATTCAATGTGTGTGTGTTAGTCTGCACTCACGGACTGCTGTGGTTCCACTGCACACACAGAGGCTTGCTGCGATTGGCCGTCTCCAGCAGCTTGAACTCCAGCAGGATGGGCTGGTCCAAGTGTCCACCCACAAACGTCTGGTTGTTGTAGACTGAGATTGTGACCACCGGGGAGTTCATTGTTGGGTGTCTTGGAAGCCTGATGGAGGGGAGAAGGAGAGGGGGTACAGAGTTATCAGACATCCACTGAAATAAATCAGGCAAAAGAAAAAGATTTTTATTCGACGTGAGCCATAAAAGACTGTTTATTGACTCCTACTGAAAACTGGGCAGTTTGTTACGTGGTAATTGAGCCCAGAGGAGAGGTGAGGGAGGGAAAGAGAGGGAAAAGATACCAAATAAGGCGATATTGAAATTAGCCCTGAAGCTGCTACTCTATCGACTGATCATCACAATTAATCTTTCGGGTCATTTATCAAGCAAAAACACACATAATATTATCTAGTTCCAGCTTCTCAAATGTAAAGATGTGCTATAATTTCATCTATCTTACCTCGGGACCAGCCTTTTTATTCTTTTTTTCCACTTTATTCTTTAATTCTGGATCAATTCATGGCTTGTTATTGTTGAAAATGAAAGACAAAGAAAGATTTTCTGAGCATAATGCTTATTTAATCAAATGGTGCAGTTGCAGCTGGCTACTCAGCGCAGAATAGCAGATAATCCAGATTTCTACATTCAGTGCTCATCTTTCGTCAGACGTTTTGAGAGCGGCTGTAATCAGATGTTTATTGTTTCTAAGTGCCACTGATTCCCACCTCACTCCCCGCCGGTCCGTGTGGTACTTGGGAGGGAGAGCGGCTCCGAGACTTCGGTAGATCAGCATGATGACGATGGTGATCGGTGGCTCGGGCAGCGAAACTGTGCGTCTGGCCGCGGTGTATTCTCCCGTCTGATTGGCCGAGATGCTGACCGGGGCCGAAGCGCCGTTCTGAGAGATCGGAGCTAAAATTGACAAGTCTGGGTGTGAGTATGTCTCTCAGGTTTCTTCCCTCATCTGTAGACTCTCTTAGTGTGTGCGTGTCTGCTCTTACATTCCTTCTCCGTCCGCTCCTTCTCCTTCCAGTTTTGTTGCTGCTGCCGTTGCGGCACCAGGGCAGCAGGGGGCAGTATCACGTGAGTGTAGGGATCCCACAGAGCCTGTCCGCGAAACATGGTGGTGTGGTAACGCGGGAAACGCCGGCGCACGTGGGTGTGGTTCTCCAAGCGGTCCAGGTTCATGACTGGAGAAGGAACAAGAAGACACACAAGAAAACACATCTTTAGGAACAGGTTCGCTTTCTGGTTGTGAAATTAGGTTTTTGACCAGGCATATTCCCGTGTTACACAGTGAGCAGCCTCAGTGGAAAACAGTGCCTGAGGAGTTCATGGGGTGGGATGAGTAGCCTCGAGGGCACTTTGGGGTGATAACGCTCATTTCTTCCCATCAGTCCTGGGCTTCAAACCGATTCCCCTCCAACCTGAGGCTCGGTTTTCAAACCTCTAAGCCGAAGCTGCCTCACAGGCGACGTCCCTGGTCCCAATGCTGATATATATATATATATATATATATATGACTATTTATTATGATACTGGACACTTTACTTGAGCCCAGAGGCCTTCCGAAAAACCTGTAGTTGCAAAACAAACTGTATTTTATCGTGTTAAAATAAATTTTACAAGGCAGCTGAGCAATAAATAACAAGCTCGCCAGCTACAGTAACAACATTTTCAGGAAGGAATCAATCATACAAGGAGCAACGAATGCTCCTGGAAACAGGGTTCCTGCAAGTTTGAGCAAGTGAGACTTTTAAGACCTTTTCAAGACCATTACAGGTTTAAGACCTACACAAAGCGCGAAAAATAAGGAAAATCAGAGACCCAGAATTACTTCCAAAATAACCAAATTTATTGTCATTCAACTCAACATCCTTGGGGTGGGCTCCACTAATGGGGAACAGAAACATAATGGACCGGGGCCAGAGGGTGGTAATAAACGGACGTAAAGATTTAAGACTTGACTAAATGTAATTTAAGATCTACAATGCAAAATATGCTCCTATTTTAGACTTTTTAAGACTATTTACTGTAAGACTCCACAGAAACCCTGCGGAAAAGAAGCTTTCCACATTAACTAAATGTGGAAACTCATACTTGATGGCAGCGGCAGCATGACACACACGCACAAAAACGGTTTAGAAACATGAAGTACAGCACACGGTGTTGACCTGGCCTCCAAATTCACTAGTTCCCAAACTGATAAAGTATCTGTGGGATGATCCCTCCGCCTCAAATGTCCCCACTAACAACATTGTGTTGCCAGACACCACAGGTGTCCATTCTATAATGAATGTTATGCTATATATATATAATGTTACGTCTGATTGGTGTATAACTCACATGTTTAAATTATATTAAAGTTAAAGTTATGCAAGTGGGTGTCCTTCATAGGCTGCTAGACGTATTCAGAGACAGTCTCAGTCTCAGCTCCACCTCTTCGACCATTTTATAATTAGCTGGGATTCAGGACAAACCCAGAATGTCTTCACCCTCTTTATACACAATAAACGCCACCATCTGACATCATGACAGAAGAACAGCATTTCAGTCCAGCCATGACTCTTTGTGCCTCTGTGCCACACAAAGCAAGCTGCAGTGCAGAGGCCACTACAGGTGCACATTTAACAACTGTCCCATTTATTTATGGTAATCCTACTTGATGAAAGTGGCAGTGATGGATTGGTGCTTAACCTGCAGCTCAGACTCGAGACCTTTCTGTGTTTTTCTGACACATCCATTTTACTCAAGGTATTAAGATATCTTTTTTTTTTTTTTTTTATTATAATTATGATTATTTTGCTCTTTAACTCAACACACCGCATTTCAATTTCAAGATTTAGGCCTAACCTGAAGTGTCTGTGTCTATAAAACGTTTCATTACCTGCAGACTTGAGATTTAATATGAAACGCCAATACAAAATCCATAAAAAACATAAATACACACACACACACACACATGTGCAGTGGGAACGAAGGTCTGCGGTATTAAGAGGAAATGAGGTGTTGAGCTGCGAGTTCATAGTCAATATCGAGCGTTCAGTAATGAGTGAACACTTGACCCAGCGAACAGAAATGGAACAGGAGGAGGGAAATAATTCAGCAGCACAGATGTGTGTTTGTTCGTGTGTGGTCAAAATGTAAAAAAAACAAAAAACATATGAAATGGCAAATAAGCCTATATCTAATGACCACTACCTACAATAAATCTTAAAGTGTGCTCACACACTGGAGACAAACAGGCGGGAAAGTGTCAAGTCTTTTTCTTGTGTTATTCGTCTTTTGCCATTTGGCTGAGCTGTGGTGTTTGTGTGTACAGGGGTGTGAAATTGTATTTCAGTTTCCTATACCTTCTGCTTTAGCTGCTGCCGCTGTCAATGCCAGGTCTGAACACACGTGTCTGAAGCTGCCTACATGAGATCTTAATGCAACGTCTGAACAGGCTGGTAGTTTAAAGTTTCCCTCGTGGCCTGAGGCCTGCTTTTTGCTCTTTGACAAGTTACGCCTCGTTTAACCGTCTTCCTGAAATACACTGGAGAGGCACCCAAAAACTTTCATGAGTTTCGTGAAAGTTTTTGGGTGCACGGTTCTTTAAAGGAATTCATCCTGAGTGTGTAGCTAAGAACATTATCTGAAGTGTAAAATTCATTGTCGCTGGCTTCATCCCCGCCAAAGCTGCTGCTGTTGCTGTTCCTCCACCTCTTATTGTTGTATGTGGTGCAGATTATTTACTTCCCACACTGCTACAGTGACAGAAAAATGTGCGAAAGAGCAAAAAGTATAAGTGACAGGATGCAAGAGACTGAAAAAAAGTCAGGCAGACGCACGGTCCAACCGCTTTTCATTTACAGTGAATGCTAACAAGTTCAACGAACGTGTCTTTAATGGGCCTAGTTTGACGATAATTTCATGCTCCGGCTCCCTCAATTATCCCATGTGGATAAGAGCCGGTCACTGTCTGGAGAGTTCAGTGACTGATGGTGTTACTATCGTGGACCAGCACCAAACTGGAAGCGTACAAACCTCCAGAGGGAAGAACAAGGGTCATCGTAGAGACAAGATTCAAAGAAGATTATTGTTTTGTGCTTATCGCTTCATATCCTGCCTCTTGCATGCTCCACCCAAGCATCACATTCAACCGGCCAGAGCGGGTGTCATGCAAATGACATACGCCGATCAGCCACAACATTAAAACCACAGACAGGAGAAGTGAACGTTCACCAGACATGTAGCGCCCACCTGGACCAGACTAGACACCCCCACCCCACAGCGATGACACCCAGCAGGATGCACCAGGACACAGACACAAAAACGGTTTAGGAACATTAACATTAACCTGACCCGGCCTCCAAATTCACTAGATCCCAAATTCATCAAATATCTGTCAAATACACCCTCAGAAGGCCCATGTCACAAGCAAGACCCACGCACAATCGGGAAGCTGGTTTTAATGTTATGGCTGATCGGTGAATGTTGGCCAGGGTTGCAGAGCTCCGGGGTTTTGCGTGCATGTGCTGAAAGCATTAGCTGATGTATGTGGGAGTGTGAAATCCATCGCTCTCTGAGCTGCTGCCAACTCTCCGCCGGTGCCATCATCATTTGCATTAGCGCTGTTCATCTCCTGCTTTACAATGAGTTATTCTCTCTGATTTCACAGCACTGATTTACAGCATTATGAGACAACTGGAGAAAATCGCCTGCAAAAGATTAAGATTCTATTACAGTTTAATTCCCGTTTATGTGGAATCACTGAAGTGACTGTGTGTGTGTGTGTTATTTTAAACTGACCTATGTTGGGTGCCACCAGCGCCACAGGATTGAGGTAGGTGAGCTTCATGTTCTGGGCCAGATTCTGGGCGTACAGCTCCAGCAGCTCCGTCAGCTCGGCCGGGCCGCCAGCCGGGATGTGGCTCTGACTCTGAGCGAGAGCTCGCCAGAGCCCGGAGGTACCGGGACCCAAGAGGGCGCTGCATCCTCGCAGGACGTTCTGGAAGCAGAAGAAAGATTTCTGTTAATAGGAAGAGGATGTAGCTTTCAGACGGAGGCTTAGGCACGAGCAGAAAATAAACGGTTAGGTAAGGTTAGATGAAGACGGAAGGCATAAAAAACCTTGCAGAAAGTAGGAAAACATTCAAGTTTCTTTGTCCAATGGCAGCTATTCAAATGGTGGATGGATGTTTGATAAAAAGTGTATTATGAGCAAACATTTACGCACAATGCTCTCAGTAGGGTCAATCGGTTACAATGATTTTCTGCACAGCACAGATTTAAAGCTCTGACGGCTGCCATCTGTGTATTTCTATTACACCAGAATTCTGGTGCAGAAGGCTGCTGGTTCGCACGCTGGCCGCCCAGTTCATGAGTGAATTATCTGAGGACGACCAGATGAGCAGTGCTGAGAAATTAACAAATCAATCAAAACCTGCAGAAATAAAATGAATCTAGTCGGAGAGTGTGGAGACGTCCGTGCGAAGCAGAAATGTGTCAGGATGAGAAAACCCACTGCCTAGGCACTTTTATTTTGGGATCACGCTGTTCGTTCAGCATGCACCCACACACAGAGTCAGATTAGCAGTCACATTGCGAATATTAGCATCTGGGAGCTAACAGAGTAGCTGCAAGCATTTCCACCTTTTCCGCATCAACCACGCCCACTTCCAGTTTCTGACAAACCACAGCATAGTTGTCAGACATCGCACGAGAAAAAAAAAATTCTTCCTGCTTGATGCTTCGAGAACAAGCTCACAGATGAGGACTGCAAGAACAGTACTCGTAGAATGAATTTCTCACTTCTTGCAGAGTATGTAACAAGTGTAACTCCTAATAATTAGTGTAAGTGGAGCTGGGGTGGACGAGCTAGTGACCTGTGACAACAACCTGTCTGTCACTCAAAGTGGCCACGCCCTTTTAAAAGACATATTCACCTCCACTCTACAGCTAATTTCTCCATTAATGACAGTATGGACACCAGAAACATTCTGTACCAGGCAAAATCACCTTTAGTTTTTGGTCATCTTACTATATTTGGAGGTTAAGATTAAAGCCTATTAGCAGGTACACATGCTCCATGATCAGTTCAGCAGAGAGACATAAACTGTGTCTAAATGAGGACAGACGAATACCTCTGTAAAGTCCCCGTCCTGTGCTAAGGCAGCTTTCCCCAGGTCTCTGAAAAATCTTCTAAGCTAAACTTCAAACGAGACGAGTCTTGACCCCAATTACGGCAGGTTTCGCCTCTGTCACTTGCTCCATTTTTATTGCTCTTTATGGACTCTCTCTGTTGGAGTGGGTCCAGACAGCGCAGCTTTACAAAAGGGTCCGAACAAAGAGCAATATCAAGGAGAAAGAAAGAGAGAGAGGGGTGGGTGAGGAAGAGGATTTTGTGAGGTAAAGCTACAATAGAGCCAATAAAGCACTGCAGTGGCACATAATGCTCTGGGGAGAAACATACACAACAAAACCCACAGACAAACTAGGAGGAGAACGTATGGAGCTGTAGAACAGAGGCTGTTGTTGAGGGGAAGGAATAAGCTCAGAGTTGCAGGATAGGAGGCAGGGAGGTGGAAGATATGAAGCGTTATCGCAAAAAAAAGTTTTGGTATTGAATTGTTTTCACTATTTTAAGAAAGGTTATGTATAGTTTAACAGATAGTTCTGAAAAAACATCTCTGTGGTTACGTACACTGACTAGCCACAACATTAAAACCATTTGCCATCTTGGGATAAATCAATGTTCTGCTGGGAAACTTTTGAAAGGTTTCCTGGCAGAACGTTGCATTGTAAGCAGGGCTGCTTCCAGACACTCTGGGGGCCCCTGGTAAGAGGCACCTTGGGGGCCCCATGACCTGTGACATTGCAATAGGGAACTAAAGACACCAGAACCATTTATACCAGGCTGTAAACATGTTGTAGTTTTGGACAGCTTAACATAGATGTCTATGGAGACTGACTTACTCTCTGTTTTCTTGCGTTTCCTTGATGCGTCTTATTTCTCATTTCTAGTTATTTCCTTGTGTTTTCTGGTTCTGTGCTTCATTTTAGATTCCAATATTTCTGGATTACTCTGTGTTGGGTCACGTCTTTTAATTGCAGTGCGTGGAAAATTAAGTACTGTATATCGCAAGCCAAACTGCAGCAGTAGCCCACCGGAGGAGGGCTAAGAGAAGCCATGCTTCACTCTCTTTTTTTATCAGACTGTAGCCGAACATTAAATAAAAACACTCTTGTTAACAGAGTTGGCTTCCCTCGCCCTCAGGCCAATAGCAGCGTCATCATCAAACCATTGAATGAAATAACACGAGATTAGCACGTTTGTGTTGACGTTTCGTTAGCAGAATTAGCGAGCGCAGCGATGGAGGATTTGGAGGATTTAGCAAAAAAGTATTTTACGAAAGTGCCTCCACGGGTTCTGATTACGTTTGTGAATTAATACTGTTTTTATCACTATCAAATACGCACTGTGCATTAAGCTGCGGTCGTGCATTTCTGTGGGTGGTTGAGTAAATAAGCTATTTAAGTCAGGACGGCGCACGTGTGCGTGTCGGCGTTCAAAGTGTCTGTTAGATAACAAGCGTGTTTAAGTCCCAGTAAAAGGAAACTGGGTGCTCTAATAATTCATTCCATTACATGAAATAGTGACATACTGAACATACTCTTTAAAGTCTGTCACCCCCTAAAAAGCATATAGATTCATTTTTGTCTCACTTGGCTTCCTACTACTAAAGCCCACATATAATGAAGCACTGGCCTGAATAAATTACTCTCTCTGAGCAAACCTATCCTTGGTCTTTCCATGTATAACTTCTTCTTCTAACCAGAGATCACTTGGGACTCAAGGTTATTTCTAAAACTGAAAATACGCAAGTAGTTCTTTATGAGCTGGTGGATCTGTGCAGAGAGAAAGCTCCAGACTTTATCTCAAGAAACAGGCTGAAAAGCAATTGGAAACTAGCAGAAAGCCCAGAGACGGGAGCCATCTGGATGCAGAGGACAGAGAGAGAGAGAGACGCTCACAAAGGCTGAAAGAGAGGATGCAAGGATGACAGGTTGAAATATAAATTTAGCCTGGTGTTTCAACGCACAGATTACACATGTATATGCTACTCAAACAACAACATCATGTAGCCAACCAGGGAGAAAACTTGTCTTTAAAGAGAATCCTGTCTCTCTGTCACCTTATCGTGATTCCACAATATTTCCACAACAAAATATTTCCACCTGTTGGGTAAAAAAAACTGCCAGTTGTTTTAAAATAGGCAAGAGAACTTGAGCTATGGCTCTGTACTTGAAGGAAATGTGCGCCCTGTCGTCAGGCATCCAGATAGATTGGATCACAGCTTGAACATCAAAGTTTTTTTTTTTTTCATTCGTTTCATTCCTGATGTGAGAACTTTCCTTCCCGCCTTCCTTTGTCGCTCCTGCAGCCACGGGCCTGGAGGTTACTATGGTAACCACGCTCTACATTACCTGCTCGTCTGGCCAAATAGCTGCTGCTTAACTCGAGGTGTCAAGCTTCGTTAGATGTATAATTTCCACCACTGAGTAAAAATATAAATGAAATAAATAAATACATAAATAAAAGGATCTGTTTGTGGATCCACTTCAGGTTAACCACAGAAACCTCATTAAATGACAAAGTGTCTAGAGGGCTGAGGTTACAACTCAGGCCAGTTGAGATTTTGGTTCTCGAAATCACAAGACTGCGATAAAAAAAATAAAAATTTCTGGCAACAAATATGCGATTTATCACACCATAAACCAGCTAACCAGAAGTTAACCCCTAACGGCCATGTTGCTGATTTACTGTCTGATTAAATGTCAGGAAGGAAAAAAAAAAAGGGGCTTTTATTTTCGCACACTGCAGGACATCATTATTGCTACGGCTGTGTGGTCGCCATAGCAACAGCTCTCATCAGGCAAAAAAAAAAAAAAAAATGTATTGATCACATGAAGCGAGGTGCTGTACCTTAAAAAAAAAAAAAATGTTGATTAAAGGGAGTCAAGATTTTATGAAACAAGCTTCATCCAGCGTGTCGGCATCTCTTCACCTTCAGTTTAACGGCTCTGCCACAGGTGTGAATTAAATTAGATAAATAGGGGTGATTTTTGTTTTACTGTTAATTGTGCAGATTTGATGTAATGAAAACCAGAGTGAAAGTCACAGTCAGTACACAGTAAGGTTTGTAATAAGGAAATTAAACTAAACAGACACACAATAAATTATTTTTGCTCAAACTAGGGGATTACAACCCACAGCTAGCGCTATGCTAATCACTGAGTTTAACACTGCATGGTGTTGCTACTACTGCTGTTTTCTGGCTCCCTGATAGAATAAATTATTAACTGCTTCTTTGTGTCAGCTGTAGATATTCTAAAAAAAATTATGCACTCTGGCCTCTATATTAATATGAATAAATCACCTCCTGGTTTCATGGACAAGCTGGAAGTAACTCATCAGCTAAAGATTAAAGAGACAGAGATGTCAAGTATCATTACCTTCCCGGAGAAATGTCTCATTTTCCTGTGCAGATTAAAATAAAAAATACATTTACTACCTAAAACAAATGAAACCATCCTCGAAATAAATTCCTTGGCGTGTATTTTATGATACATTACACATACATTATTGAGTTCGGCCCAAGTCCCATCCACTAACATGGAGGGGGTGGAGCTTATAACCTGTACTGCAGCCAGCCACCAGGGGGAGCTCTACTTGCTTCACAGTTCTGCTATCCATATTTACACAGTCTATGGTGTGCACAGGCATTTTTGTTTTTCTTCGTATCTGTTGAAACGCTTCCCAGGATAAAATCCAAATGCTAGATATTCTAATAGTGTGTAGACTAGTGCACAATGTGCACAATGTGTTAACAATGTGCTTGAATGACGGGTCAGGGTAATAGAAATTACAATAAATTTTCTCCTCATGAATAAAAATATATAAAGAATCGTTAGCAAGTTTCATATCACTGTTACTATGGTAACAAGCAATTTGTAAATTACTGGCAAACAACTGTGATGGCAAAGGGGCTGCTTCACTACATGCGCCTGACACTCACTTGTGATGTATGGGCCACTCGTTTCTTGTCAGCCGAACGTGACATATAAGATAAATATTTATGGTAAAATGAAGCAGATGTCTGTTAGCCGCTTCGTGACAACATCCTCAAGTGATCCCACCTGCATCCACCCCCCCTCCACCGAGACGAGGCTCCGTCACTTAATATGCAGAGATGGCATGCAGCAATATTTCATGAGTTAGAGTCAGCGTATCCCCATAGCAACATTACTTCCCATCTCAGAGAAAGAAAGAAAGAAAAAAAAAAGGACAGCTTGTTGTAATGTCTATTCGCAGGGTCTGTACTCTGTAATGGTGGAGTCAGTGTATCAATCATGTCAAAAGTATTAAAAAACAGCAGCAATTTCACCTCTTCTGGTGGATTCTGTGCAGATTCGTAGCTGCTACGAGCGGTAATGCAGAGTGGAAGTCTGGATTATTGATGATAAAATGTTAAAACTTTCTCTCATTATAATACACACTTAGCTCTGAGCCTTATCCTCGTGAAGGTTCAGCTTTAGTTTCAAATAACTGCTGTTGATTCACCTGTGTTTTCCTTTTGGAGTCTGCGGGTTGTAGGGTCAAGGACACGTGTTCCTATTGTTTTGGCAGCACCACTTTCCTTTATATTAACACAACATTTTTTTTTTCACGAAGGACTCCTTTAAATGTTTCATTGTCATGAGGAATGCAGTAATTCATGACAGATGCAGGGCCATCTTTTACCTTCGAGGCACAGATCTAATATAGTCAGTATATAGTCAAAAACAATGCTTCGTAGCAACATTTAACAGCAGTAATAATGAATAATGAAGCTCATTCTTCTGTCTGTGTCCGAGTAACAAAAACAAGGTTGAATTTATATATTTCAATCACGTCTCCATCACTCTGGAAAGATCAGTCCTCTGTAAAATCAGTTTCTGTTTTAATACAGTTTGGAACTACACTAGCTGGGTTTACACAGAGACTTTTTTCTCCGAACCCAGTCATTGACTTGCCAGTTCATTAGGTACAGTAGTCAAAAACAAATGCAAACCAGCACACAAGTCATGGATGTTGAAGGCTCTGGTATTCAGCGTTTATTTCCATTAACTGAGGGAGCTGTTGATTCACCTGAATTGTACGGTACCAACACATGTTTCCTATTATTTTGACAACCTCGTTTTGGACTAATAACAGGGACACTTTAGTATTTAACTGAATCCAGTTTAACAGCACCACAAACGACATCCTCCAAAATGATCATCCAGTCGAATCACCACAACTGAACATCAGAACCGTCATGAAGGAGGATTTAGCGCAGAAAATACTTAAATTCTGCAGAATTTACAGCAAACAAATGTATATTAAAACGTGTCTAACACCAAATAAACGGGCGAATGAATGTATATAATAATAATAATAAGTGTTGATACAGTACGTGGCAGCTTTTGAGCATTCAAACTCAGTCTTAGACAGACTTTAATCATCCACAAGGGAAATTGCTCGGTCACAGTAGCTTAGTTGCACATAAAAAAACACTCTTGAGAACCACAAGTAAAAAAAGAAAGACTAAGTGACTGTACTTGGAGACCCTCTAGCTAGCGGAGCTAGCGGTGATGAAGTTACATAATAAAATGTTCACACATGAAAAATCATTCACACCTCTATCTAACGCTTCCTTCCAACAACCTTTTCACAACATCGCTTCACCAATATCTTGCTTTAAATGTGAAGCGTTGCTAGTTTTTAATGCCAAAAAATCTAAAAAGTACTTATTTTTGATGAGCTCCTATAATCACAACCTGGAGAGAGTTCAGTCTGACGTTCTTTTCCTCATCAATAACAACTCCTGCTGCCGTATCCTCCTTTACCGAGGTGTCAACACCAAGCTAGAGACATAGCAGCCATTGCACAGCACTGGTTAAAAGCAATAAACCTTCATTTGTTTCACAACCTGTTGCCACTTTTCACAACTCTCCCCCTCCCACTAAAATTGGCAAAGACACAGATGGGCACTTGTTGAATCAGCAGGCGAGGGTACGGCACTAAAACGGAAAAATGCGTGTTTTTTGGTTTTACCTCGGTGAAGTGAGCGTCCTGAGTGGCGGTGAGTCCAAAGCCGCTCTGCTGGGTCTCGAACGTGAGCAGGCGGGACAGAAGTCGCTCGGCTATCTGCAGGTCGTTGCCGTAGAGGCGAGCGGTCGCCTCGGTTACGTCCCGGAGCTGGTGGGCGAGCTTCTTCTCCATGATGGTGTTCAACTCGGTCTCGTTTCGCTCCAGGGAATCGAGCTGCACAAATGTACGGACGCATGGAAAAACATGACAATACAATGCAAACTTCGAACGTGTGAAAGATTTTACATGTCAATACGTACAGAATTTCTAAGTTCAATGGTGTCATATGTACTATATAAATACATGGGCTGTTCAGTCACACAAGATAAAGTCAATCTGCTCTTGACAATCTGATTTCACTTTTAAATCTGTGATGGTTCTTAGTCACCAGTGTCTCAAAGAAGAACAAACTGGACTTTCTTAAAAACGTTTCACCATTGAGAACTGAATTAGCTTCTTCACTGACGCCTCCAATAAACCCTACAAACTAATTGTTCTTGTCTCAGCTTTAAAGCAGTGCTACCTCTCTCAGACTCTTGTGTCTCCTGATAGGTAGACAAACCCAACAGGACCAGAGACAAACTGGTGTAAATAAAATAAGCCACACAGAAATAATTTATCTTTGGCTTTTGTTTGCATCTCTGCTGTAGAGTAAAACTAAACCACACTGTTTCTGTTGTAGTTTTGAATCAGACGGCTACAGGACTTAAAACTAAACTACTACTACCTCAGTACACTCCTAGTACAACATCTTAATATGATTCACTGCAGTTTTTATTTTAAAAGGAAAAAGCCACAAGAAAGAGTGCAATGTTTAAATTTTGTTTCTTTCATGTTGTTGCTTTTGCTTAAATTGTTTCATCTGGCTAGACCCGAGCAGAACTTACATCATCTTTATATCGGGGTTTGTGTTTATTTGTAAGTCTATCGATTTAATGGGCTTCTTTTGAAATCTGGATTTTGTTTGGATCTTGGACCGAGAACGCATTTCTCCATTGTCGAAGGATACGTTTATCAGCCCCTTGCTTGTCATGTCTGATATCTGTGTGGTGCTGATGGACAGCTCCTTAAAAACTGTAATACTAATCCACAAGTTTCTCCTGTACTCACTTCAGTAGTTTATGTTCAACATTCAATAACAAAGTGATGTGAGAATGCGTTAAAAGTGGTCCCTGAGTTGAAAAAGGTTGGAAACCACTAGTCTACATTTTATAAAGTTAGAGTGTTTGTATATTTTGTATATTCCCTGAAATTTGTTTGTTTCCTGTCTCATTCCACGCTAATGTGATGCGAAAGTTTCCCATACATGCGATAAATAAAAAATGTTTATGTCTTAAAACATATGGATGTGCTCAAAACACACTCTTCCTGGAATGAATCTTGTTTAGTCTGCCACAAAACGAATTCATTTGTACGCTCTTATTATTTTTCATCTTGGTTTATAATTTGCTGTATAAAAGCAGACACTCTTTTGTACCAAACTCTTTGTCTGTGTGAGCACACATAGCAGTAAATCCCATTCTTTTCTTATCTGTCTGGTTCAGTTGCTGGCGGATTTGTTTGGTTCTATTGCATTTTTAAAACGAGTTTTATCAGATTTAGCATTTTATTTATTTTTTTTTGGACCATGAAGACCTCACTAGATCAAAATCAGTGTTGCACATACAGCGACGTTGAGCTCCACAAAGGGAGGTGAGGTGCAGTTGTAAAGGTCCGGCTCCAGCCACCCCCTCTCCACATCACAATGTCTGATGGCTGCACCTAAATGGAATAGAAACAAGAACGTTTCACAATACTAACATTATATTATCATCCCATGCATTTGAATCAGAGTCTATTTAATGCAGGCGTGATCGTACCGACAGAGCCTTTGGGGCAGGGCACTGCAGCCGGCAGACTAAACTTGGTCCGAGGCCACCAGATCCCCTGAGTGATGGTCTTCGGACAGCCGTCATAAATGACTGCAAAGAGAACATGGTTTCAAAGCAGCATCATCAGCTCCACAAGCTCCTCCACTATAAACACAACATCAATCACAGCGTCGCAAAATAGTTTTCTTTTGACTTTCTGTGAAGAAAAAGACTGGGAGCTGATAAAAAAACAACAGCTGTAAATTAAAAGTAATTATAAGTCATGAGAAACTGGAGAAAAAAGGATGAAGCTGCGCAGACGAGAATAAGAGAGAGGAAAGAGAGAGTTTACTGAGGAGATGTTCAATAGAAGATGAAAATAATTAACAGTTGCTTTGTGTTTTCCCGCGTGTGCACGGGTCTGACAAACACGAGCATTTTGAGGAGTGAAGGAAGTGAAATCCTGTGATTAGACAGTGATGAGTAAATATGCTGGAAGAGAGTTCCGCGTTATTTTTCATTCATGTCTCTCTTTTTTTTTTAATCTCAAAGACGCACTCTGTTTGAAGAATAGCTTTAAATCTATTTATACAATTATGCTATACATTTCAGGAAAGATGTTTTCTGTAGTTCATCACTGACCTATTGACAAGTCTAGAAAACACTTAGAGAAAGTCATAAATAGATCCGGGCATTTTTGGAGACAAGGAGCTATAACACAAAATCCAGCCTCAGATAATTACTTCAAATTCCGATATTGTTTTTTTTCTTTCACTATTGAACCACCAAGGACTTGAAAAACATGTTTGAAAATAAAGTCGTTTTCTAACAACAATTTAGTCTTTGCCAACAATGTTCTTTTCTTCTTTTTAGCATGTAATTGTAACCCCCCCAGCGAGGAGAGTTACTATCATTTATTTATTTTAGAAACTTCAATCTGTGATGTTTGCGATGCATGTGCAAAATGAATACAGCCCCCTGTTGTGTAATTTCAAAACAGTGCGACGCCTCATTTCCCCAATTTAAAAAACAAAAAACAAAACATAAACTGAGAAACATGCCTCAGCACAGAGTCCTGCTGTGGAGATCAGTTTAAAAAGACGACCACATGATCAAACGCAGCGAGAAAGCGACAGTACTGGCGTCTGTTCCTCACCTTCGCAGCCCGAATTCGTGACCTCGGCGAAGGGGTTGTCGCACGAGTTGCACTGGCGGCCGATCACACCGGGCCTGCACTGACACTGGCCCGTCTCCGGGTCGCATGAACGCGAGAAGGAACCCACCGGGTAGCAGTCACACGGCAGACAGGTGTCAGAGCCGCGCGGACGGTAGTGAAACTCCTGAGCACACACACACACACACACACATTTACACACACGGGCGTGTAAAAAGTCACGGTGCCAAGAACAGTGTTGACACAACATGTGATGAGCGTCGATGATCTCATTAACCCAGGTTCTGGCATTTAGGTGGATGTTGATGTGATAAGTAGCACCACCTGAACGTTGGCGCACGCCTCATGAGGATAACCCCGGTGACATATGATCTCCGGAATAAACGATGCACATGAAATGTTGAAGATGATACGATCGTGTTCTTCCATTGCTTTGTGGTTCAGTTCTGATGCACACGTGTCAATTGGATGAGCTTTCAGAGTTGGGCCGGGGGCAGCATGGACCCCCTGACTGGTCTGCAGCTACGCAAAACAGCTCGTCTGCTGGATTGTTGGTTATTAATAAAGCTTCGTCACCCATGACTCTCTCCATGGTTCCTTTAACATTAACAGTGACGACAAAAAAGTCATTTTCTTCACCCGTCAGTGGTCATAATGTTATGGGTGATGGGTGTACATCATACAATGACGCAAAAGCAAGGCACAACAAGCCATTCACGATGGGTAGAAAGAGCTAAACTAAAGGAGTGAATCATTTTAGTCTGCAGAAGACGGTGTTGCTACGGCATCGCTCATTAACGGCCCAGAGCTCACGTGAACCCGAGGTGTGACTGCTGGTGAAAATGCATGTGCAGGATTGTCGGGATTAAACCGTTGGGTTTCTCAGAGTTGGCTGACAGGTTAATAAAGATAGCTCCCTTCACGCCTCCCTCCCTCCCAGCAGCAGTCTGGTTTCAGAAGCTTTTTGAGCCTTTACCGGCGTGAATTTGAGATGAATAAAAGCTGGACCTCTGCACCAGCCAGTCACTTAGTCAGTACTGAGGAAGCCTCTTAGATGAAAGGTGAACATCTGCAAGATCTCCTTCCCTATTTCCTTTGACTCAAGCAGCTTCTATTTTGTCAGGCCCTCTGAAATGCACACTGTAATACTTGGCTGGGTCTGAATCGTATGAATGTGGGCTAGATAAAAGCATTCTTGAGTGTATATATATATGTATATATATATATATATATATATATATATATATATATATATATATACATATATATATATATACATGTGTGTGTGTATATATAGTGTTTGTTTGTTTTTTCTCTTGGATTAAATAAAGCAACTTTTCAGTGAAATCTCCACATGTAACTCCAGGATTATAACCGTGAGCCTACGTCCATCACATCTGTGTCTGTGTGTCATGTACAGTATGTACATGGGGTTTACATCTAAGGTCAGGGATTAAAGATCAGGGTCAAAAGATCAGATTAGGGCTGAGATCCAAACAGGGTTAAACGCGCTTGATACACACAAACACAGTGATACACACACACACAATCATGCATCTGGATTAGCTGGTGGTACTATGAAAACTAAAGACTCTGTGAGAGGCAAGGAGTTTGTTGTTGCTCCTAGGGCTTGTTCTCGACGCAACGACCAGACAGAACTTTTTTCTCATGTTGTGTGATTGGTCAGAAAGTGGAAGTGGGCGTGGTTAATCCTAGTGGCCACTAGGTGAGACTGCTAATCTCTTCTGTGTGTGGGTACACGCTCAATGGCACAGTTATCAAGACGACTGCCCTTTTGTCTCCTGCATCTCCCACAATGCTTAGCGCATGTGATTTGTGCTGCAGTGGGATGACCCTATAAGGACTTCCTGGCCAGAATGAACTTTGTTCTCGTTCTCACAGCCCTCGGAGTACGTAACGAGCTTAAAGAATATTTTATACTGACAGCACTTCCCAGTTAATAATCTGTTTTATATAAGGGCGCCCCGATCAGTTGGCCACCCATCCATGCTCCGTCTAGGTAATCTGATTAGCGACACAGATTAAAGCTGATGAGATGAGTCAAGAATCGTGAAAGAATTTGGACCGGAGCCTCGGATACGTGGTGCGCTTAGCGATGCCTTGGCCCCGGGCCCCGAGAGACGGCACCAACAATTGGCTCCTTGCAAACTATGTATGCAGCAGCCAAGCATCATTATAGATGAACATCTACCCATCAGAGCTTTGTTTTTATACCAGGACAACAAAGAGGCCCAAGCAGCACACATCTACCTCTGTGGAATTTAAAGGGATTGAATTAAGGAGAAAATCAATAGACACTCTCCCTTTTTTCTGTCTTTCTATCAGCTACTGGAATTTATTATAAATCAATTTTTTTCATTTACATTTCAACAAGAAAGCATGCAATTCTATACTTTAGGTAAATATGCCAATACTCGTATATTGTATGTTGTTGCAAACTGCAATTTCCCCACTGTGGGATAAATAAAGGTTTTCTAATTCTACTCTATTCAACTTCAACCAAAACCGTATGATCAGTGATTGTTATCGGCCGTCCCTCGCCTGTCCTCATAATGATCCACTCCTCCATCAACCTTCAGCTTCTCTTTATCAATATCTTCTCATCAACTTTTCCAGCCGCCCTTTTCCCAAGTCCTAAATGTCAGACATGATCCTACGCGCTGATGTCTAAATTATTATTCCGCGTGTGTCCCCTTGGGTTACCTTGCAGTGACAGTGTCCGCTGGTTTTGTTGCAGTCGGGGTCGAAGCCCTTATTGGTGTCACAGTGACACGGCCCACAGGACGGAGATCCCCACCAGCCCCTGGGACACTGGTGATCAATCCTACACACACACACACACACACAACCAGACAAACAGGTGGAGTCAGTGACACGAGGAGAACGACGGCAACAGAGCCTGTCAAAAACTTTAATTGGTTCTTTAAAGGAATCGCTCTCTTCCCTCTCGGCTTCTAACCAATTACAGAGGAGAAAAGAAATGAAGGAAAAGAAAGAAACACATCGGTAAGAAATGGAGGAAGCAAAAGAAAACCTGATGGGAATATTGATTGGAAGGAGAAAGGAAACAGTTTGAGAACATTAATGTGCATTTTACACTAAAGATGTAAAGATGTAACCGACAATAATATCAATAGCTTCTCTCCTGCCTGTTACAATAACATCCATTATCTGTAGCCACTTATCTTTAAAAGGTTGCAGACTGGAAACCTATGGCGACTGTCATTGTGTGAGAGGCTGACTTACCAACTAAGTATGCACACAATGTCCAAAAACATGCACGTTGCATCAATTTAGGCACTGATTTAATTTAAAATGCGGTTTCCCTAAGTGACTAAACTGATGTTGAGCCCAGATTATATGTGAAACGTCTCACTCAACGTGCTCTCTTCCTGTTCTCAGAGTCTAAGGGACGACTTCACGGGTAATGCAGGCGGTTGTGTGGTCTGTATTCAACTCATTATCTTTATTGCACTGTACAGCACTTTTGGATGGTGGAGGTGAGAGTGAGATATAAATGATGGTTGAATATTAGGATTGACTCTGTCTGCTTGAAGGGATTAAGGGGGGAAATGCTCGGTCTAATCATAATTTAGGGAAACAGGCGCGTAGAGGCTCTGGTTAATAGATATTACAACAATGCGCTAAATACATGTTTTAAATGCAACGAAATGAAGGGAACATTTAGACACTGTATTTGGGAATGTGATAAGATGAGAACATTCTGGAGGGAAGTGATGGATGTAGAAGAAAAATTTTGTCACTAAATATTCCACTACGCTTTTTCCTTTCTTCTTTCAACTCACACACGTGGTTCAAGTCCAAACAGCACAAATAAGCAGCTAATAACTTACTACCAAAAAACATAGAAACTTCTTTAAGGGTCGAGATTATCATCTTCCTGCTTTTAACATAAAATGTGTTAAGTTTAGTTGTTTTTTACTTTGCGTTGTTGTCTTATGGTTATGGACGTTTATTTGTTTGTTTGCCTTTTTTCTTTTATTCTGTGTTCAAATAAACATTCATTCATTCATTTATTCACTAGATCCCAGTATGACTTTGTTACATATTTATCCAACAGAGTGTATGTCAATAGAGAGAATAACTAATGTTGTCATGTCAGAGGAGATGGAGGCATATTTGCTACTGACAGGATGTGGAGAGTTTCTGTGTCTGTTTATGTTTTTGCTGCTGGGGTTTCATTCATTTGCACTTTATGTTAATATTGTGATATAAACTTTGTAACTTTGTACTTTGAATAAGAGCGAGAGGATGGGTGCGATGTTTGTATATTACAGTACAACAATGCAGGTACTTGGTCTAAAACAGTTACTTGTTAGTGGGAGTTTTTCTTAAAAGAGACATTTATTTAATCTAAAATATTTTCATGTAAACACTGATGAGCCACAACAATATATAACAGTATTTGTGTGCACAGTCTGACTACGGATCAGAAGATTCTAGGTTTGAATCCTGGAACCTTTGACTGCACCTTTGAGGATAAATAAAGTTTTCTGAACTTAGATGACACAGCAGACACTCAAAAGTTACATCTTATCTTGATGAAGGTGTTCGACAGTAACTTAAAATACCTGAGAGAGCTGTTGTTCGTTGTTGATCCTGTGGTTTGAAGCGTAACTGAATCGTATTGCGTTGTACGAACACGTGTTCTCTTTAATTATGACTACCTAATAATATTGGTCCAGGTTGTACACGCTGTGCTAAATAACAACACAAGAGCTGTAGTGTTTCGTTCAGTCCGGTTTAGCTGCCAAGTGAGCGCGTGACCCTGACCCGACCCCGCGCCTCCTTCCCGCCTCTGAAAATCCCCTCAGCTTTAGATTTAGCTCATGATCTGCTCGTTGTGCGAGTCTCAGACGTTCATCTTTGATCTAGTCGAGAGCGAGCGTGTTTTTCAGAAAGATGTCTGCTGCAGACGAAATATAGTCTCTTAATTTCCCCTGACGTGTCTCTCCTCTACCTCCACAGATATCCTGCTTCTCCTCTATACACCCAACAAAGAAGCGGATGATAATAAAACTGATAATGGATGAACCGTTATGGATTCTTTCCTCGTATCCTGAAGCTTAACATGAACACAGTTACTTGCCAAAACATTAGGTACAGTGGATATAACCTCGACATTGTAACCATGCAGTTCATCTCTTTTGTAGTAGTAGACAATAAAATGCTTAATTTCACATTTTGTACATATTTTCAAACCATTACAAGTCATTCAATTTGTATGATACACAAAGTTGCACTACACATTTTATATACAAATATCTAATTGTGGGTTTTATACTTATACTTATACTTAGATATTTGAAAATATACATCATAGCTTCAGTATTTACATTATATGAATCTGTACAATTATGTCAACATTTTAATGATGATATAAAATGCTCAGTTTGCAGTACACGCTATTAATATAGATTAAAAATGAATGATATTTAATCATTATTAATCGTATTTCTCAGAGTGGGAGTCAAAGGGTTAAATCCTCCTTCATAACTGTTGTAATGTCAAACACATGGTAATTTAACTGGATTATCTTTTTTATGATCCTTATTTTATTTATTTGTTTTTATTAATGTTTAATTTTTTATTTTTTTGTGCTATGAGATAATATAGTAGGCGGTTTGAGGAGGAGGAGATGATCATTTTAGAGGATGTAGTTTGTGATGCTGTTAAACTGGAATGAAGTGTTTCTGTTATTTAGCCCTTTAACCCTTTGACAACAGTTATTTTAAACTAATGCTGAATATAATAACTTTCGTGAAGAAACGATTTAGTGCAGGACTGTCACATAGCGTACCTAATCAAATGGAAAGCGAGTGTTAACACAGATAACCCACGCCTGTGTGTTACCACTTTAATTTTGCATTCATCACACATCGGATTACATGCAACGCTGGAGATGTGGGGCAACAAGTCTGAACCAAAGGCTACCAGGGACACGGACGCACAACTGGGCAGAGATTAGATGTGTTAGAGATTAAACTGGAGCTCAGATGTTGCTGCCTGTGTTCATGCGCCGTATGTGTTTACCTGTGCTGGCAGTACTGTCCATAGTGGTTGTCTCCACAGTCGCAAATGTATCCGTGTGAGGAGCTGGGCTTCCTGTGGCACTGAGCCTCGTTTTCACACGGATTCAGGTGGCAGGCGTCCGTGCAGCCTTTCCCGTAATAACCTGAGAGAGACACAGAGGACAGGTTCAAGACACGGGGCATCAGCAAAAGAAGGTTAAATAAACACTGAATTTCATTAATTGGGTTAAATAAACTTTAAAAAAACATCAATGTAAATATAACTTACAATCAAATACAGATAATTTTAATATTTCACTATATTACCACATATCCATATTATTGTATTATCTATATAATGTATACATACTAGTATATTGCATATTTTACATACCCTTGTATGGTATTCTAATTGATATATACAGTATGTGTATTTATTTAGTTTGTATATTGCTTTTATACACTTGGTATATTCCTTATATGTATATTTTATACATACTTTTACATATTGTACCTCACTTTTATTTTATTTTTTTCCTGACTGTTATTGCTTCAGTTTCTGTGTAATGACATTACTACATCCATCCATTTATCTGTCCATCTGTAAATGTGCTTTTAAAAGCATAGAGACAGAAATCAGAGGCGGGCGTTTGTGTAAATACAAACATACATAAAAGTGAGGCCAGCACAAAACATTAGAATAGAAAATGAATAGTGCATTAAGACCATTTTATTTTAGTGACTGGGTTAAAGTGGAAATCTAGAATAATTTCATTTAAATAAATGTTTCTGTCAATGAATGAGGTAACTCAATGGAAACAGAGACCGCAGCCCACTATTTTCTATATAATTCTTTACAAAAAAAGGGCAGACTGATATGTGGAGAATGTAGTTCTGTCACTACAGATGAGAAGCTTTTTTACTTCAATAATGTTTCTGAGGTCTACATCAGTATAAACATTACAAAATATCACTACTGAATATATGATATTCCAGTCTTATTATTATTAGATTTAATAAAGCGTTGGACTCATAAAGGACTCCAGGTATAACAGGTATCATCATGAAATAAAATCACAACACAGCCACAATTGAAATTTTAATAAGCAGTGCAATGCTCTATTTTCCCTCCCCGAGCCGCACATAATATAACCTGTCAGTTGACAACTAAACGTCAACAGCGATTATCACAAATGCTTTCCATCTGATGCTCTCCGGCTGGGCGAGGCGCCGGAAAAACAAGCCACAGCAGTCCTTTACAACACTCCTACTCCCCGCAGCACAACACAACACTTCCTCTAAATGAAAATGACCTCTAGAGGGGGAAAAAAAGACTTAAAAACAAGCTCACTTGAGTTTAACAGAGACAAGTACAAAGGTTGGTTGGAAATATATTGGCATTTTTTGGACAAACCATGACCTAGATAACCGAGAACTTTCACAGGCGCTGAGGAAACATTGGACTTACAGTAGCACAGGTAACTCCAGAGAAAAAGTCTGTGCTGCATTCAAATGAAAAACTGGCTCCAAACAAGGAAAATCACAAGTCTGACAATAGAAACAACACAAAATGTGACTGATACATTCGTCTTAGTTCTTGTTTGTTTGCTTGAATAGAAAACCCACTCAAAAAAACAACAACTTTGTGATGAAATTGGGAAAGGATAACACTCTAGCAAAGATCTGCTCAATCAGAACTGAATTTGGGTGTTTGTAGGACTTTCCAGTTTCAGCAGAGATATTACCAGACTCACACTCTGATAAGAACTGACACCCAGATAATGTGACTGGAAATGGATTTTCTTCGCCTTAATCAGACTTTAACTGGACATCACATGTGCACATGCTCCAGAACTGCTGTGCTGGAGAAAGAAAGATATATAGACTGGGCAGAAGAACCACCTGAGGGATAGCGCCATCTTATCTGCACTATAAGTAGCACGCACATTACGTACGAGATTAAAAAACGCTGAACTATTATCCATCTTGTTGTTTAGAAAGGCCGGTCTGACACATGAACAACTCTTGTTTATTATATGACGTAATAGGTCAAATGGAAAGGGGGCCGTATTAACCTGCTAAAAAGACACATATCGCCACCTAGTGTGGAGGAGGAGCACATGTTCCTGTCAGTCATTCCATTTTCTCCGTTGCATGTAAACAGGGACGAGGACGCATTCAGAAAGCATAGCTCGATTAAGCTGTGCATGTAAACACACTGACACTGGCTACATCAGGCCAGAAGCTTGGTGCCGTTTACTCTTATACATCTGATCATATTGGATATCTTAATGAATAACCAAAACAGGTAGTTTAGAATGAGATTAATCATCGTTCCAGGTGGAACCAAAGAAAAGCTAATTTGAAACGTCACTGGAGAAAAAGTTTCAACTCCTCTTATCTGAAAGTAAAATCTGCAGGCAGCACTTTGCGACGTCGCTAGATGCGCCACTCCAATGACGTTGCCGTCACACACTTCAAAACAATCCCCCAGACACTCCACACAAACTGCACCCGGCCTCTTATATGGTAATACAGGCCAGCACATAAAGCCACTCTTTAATCTAATCAGTAAAGACGAGTGCTTCACGCACAGTTTGGTGTGCATTTAGCACAAACAGAGGAGGCCTCTCACCCAGACCTGCTTTCACTTTAAAAAGAGAATAATGGTGGCTCGCAAAGAATGAGAAGATGGTTGGACTGTTATAACTAGTGACACTCAATTCAAAGGATTGAGATAATGTTGAGATTGAAAGACAGTGTCCGTAATAAGATATTTATACTTCATGGGATTTTGGTCACACTACAGCAAGTATGAAAGTTTTAGAGCAGTGGTCTTCAATGTTTTGCAGGATTGACAGGTCCAGTGTGGCGCTCTGTCTGAAACACTGCGCTATTGAGACACTGTATCACTGAGTGAGAGAGGTGTTGACTGAAAGATCTGCCTCCATTTATCCCTTTGCTAAAATATGCTGGATTTGTGTTAATGTGCACATAAAGAAATTTAAAAAAATATATAAAAAAATGCCTAATCAACCAAAGATTTTCAATAAACCGCTGACCAACTGATCAGCTTGACTGAGGAGGGGGCAGCTCTGAAGCTTCCTAGCCTCTAAGCTAATAGCAGCTCTTCCTGTTTCTCTTTTTGAATGATGAATACTGCTGCCTCCTGCTCTTACGAAAAAATATTCCCTATTGGCTATCGCCTTTGTGGTGTGTTCAGGAGCAAATGACACTCCTTGATGGCAGCAGTCATCCCCAGCAGGATGCAGCCTGACACAGACACACACCCACACATACACACACACACACACACACACACACACACAATGTGACATATTAAGGAAACAATCTATGTCTGACAATGTGCGGTTTCACAGCACATGTGCTTTCCAGGTTTGGGTTTATGGTTTATTTCTCTCCACAATGGAAAGCGATACGAATCACTCGCTAACAAAACGCTCAGACGCTCAGTGAAAAAAAAAATAAATATCACATTTCACTCAGAGAATTCCACTGATCAAAAAAAAAATCAACAACAAAAAAACTACCTTTGCCTCCCGCCCAAAGCGAACAAGTTGGGCTTTCAGGGTCCCTTTTTAATTTAACAGCACTGAAGCGAAGGACGTCTCTACAGATCGAAGTGTGACTGTGTGTGTGACTGTGTGTGTGTGTGTGTGCAGCTTATTGTGGTCTGCATTCATTCCCTCTGGAGCCAACAAGTGCTGTGCTTTCACATGTTTGTCTATAGAAAATACAGAAGGCGCTCTGCTTTCAAGGTTGTGGCTTTGACTCCGGCTTCACACCACACACTAGCTTTCCATTGACTTTCTACCTTATTCTTCTGTTAGTGACATTACAAAACCACACACAGAAATTTGCAAAAAAACACAAAATGGCCTTGCCCCCCCCCCATCCCCAACCTTCACGCTGTTATTCTTTCATTGCAGCTCAGTTTTTCTTTCACCTTCTTGCTTTAAAATACAGAATTACACAAACAAAGATAATTGCAGCTATTGTCCGGGTCTCCAATTGTTCATTTCACAGTTTCTCTTTGCATACAAACAAGCACACACATTCGCACGAGTAGGTTCATACAGTAGGAATGTGCACACGAGCACACAAATACCTTCTCTTATTTGTTCTCTCATGATCCTCCACGTCTATAACTCCACTTCTGTCCCTTTTCTCTGAAACACTCAATCATCCTCTATCAGCCCTATGCATCTTTACAATTTCACCATGGCAACTGACGGAGCGAGGCGGAGACGGCCTTGGCTGTTTGCAGACGCCGATAATGACGCCGGCCTTGTCAAAACAACACGAGAAGAGACGGAGGTTTGAGCCTGGAAGAACAAAAGGAGAGCGTTTCGCATGTTTCTGATTTTCAGAGCCAGGGCCCAGGAGGTAGTTTGAAAAGTTGAGCCGATCGAGCCGTACAAGTCGAGTGTGGCTCTCTTCTTGTCTGACTTGAGCGTAGCGCAACATCGGCTTCGCTTCTCTGCAACACTACAGTCATCCCCAGTCATCCGGCGAGTCATCCTCTGCGTGTCCAACGGTCTTTGTTGACAGAGGAAAGCTGGTACATGTCACAACATCCAACAAAAATGTGGCTTTGGTTGGTTACAGCAAAGTCCTGAAACCCAGTCTTAAAAAGCAGAGTCGAACCCAGTTCCTACCATTACAGGTCAGTTTCTGATTGTTAACACACACTAGTGCTTCCCACAGATGGACCTATTTTAACCCTAACTCCCCACCAGTTATTTGGATGAAACATCTTCAAGAAAACTCAACAAGTCCACTTTGTTTTTTTTTTCTGGATTTGTCTGGGCACAGTCGGTTTTACATTCCCAATTTTACAATCAAGAGCTCTATGAAAAAGCCAATAAAACTCATTGAATGCACAAATGGCACAAAAACCGTTAAAATAGCTTCTGAAAATAATAAAAGGTCAAGCTTTTAAAACAAATACTTAGCTCTGGGACTTTCAGTCAGGAGATGATGGATGTACTTCGGAATTTGGAATTGGAATTTTCAACAGGAACGTTCCCCGAAGTCGGATTTTCTACTGAGAAAGTCGTAGAATCCTCACTACCCCGAGTTGCACTGCCAAGATGGCCGCCCCGTGTGTAAACAGTAATTAGAAGCTCCTGTAATATTCCGTTGCTTAGCACTTCTGATTAGTTTTTGTTCCGTTAATCGGTTTTACAGACAGCAGTTTTCCACATGCATATGCAGAAATGCTGTTACAGTGTAATTTAGGTTTTTCATGTGTTATATGGGAACTACAAGCCCATGTCGCACTAACAACGGCTAAAAACTAGGGATGTCCGATAATATCGGCCAACTGATAAACCGATATCAGCCTATTTTTGTAATATCTGTTTTAATTATCGGTTTTACCAACGATAATGAAAACAGGTAACATAATGTCCAGGTCGTGCTGCTACGCGTGAAAGACAAAAACGCCTGCATATATCGGTATACCATATCGTTTGATATCGGAATCGGAAATTAAGAATTTGGACAATATCGGCTTTCTGATATCGGCAAAAAGTCAATATCAGACATCCCTACTAAAAACAATAGTAATAGTTTCAGTAAAAACCAAAACAATGCGAAACACCATTGTGGCAAACTGTTTAAATTAAACAACTAAAACTTTTGTATATTTTGTTTTTTAAGTTTCCTGTAGACCAATCTTGTAGATTTCATCACCGTAAATAATTCTAGTAGGTTCAAGTTATCTGTTCTATTTACAATATGTGTAACTTAAATAGCCTAGATTTAGTTTAACATTATAGTAACAATATTAGTTAATATCAATTCAACCTCTGAGGTAAATTGAACTTTGATTTTTAATAACATGCTCATTATGTAGCACCGTTCTACTTTTCGTTTCCAATCCAACAGATGATATTCCTAGGTGAGGAGTCATTTGTCATGGAGGGGAGAACAGCTTTACCCTGATTCAGCACATTGAGGATCTGGCAGCTACTGCAGGTTAACATGGGAAATGCAGCATGAAACTCATAAATCTCTTCCTCTTCATCCCAGAGGGTATGATATACAGCATATAATATACAGCAGCTGCACATCGCTCTCCAAATCAACAACAACCTCATACAATCCACAGCTCTGAAAAACTTCATTTATGTAAATATGTATTTGGCACAAGTCTTTACAAAAACAGCAAAAATCATAAGTGTTCCTGTTCTCAAACTATGTTTTGTGCATGTGTTTGTGTTGGTTTCAAACAGCCCTGGGAACTCAACAGTGGGAAAATCAACACTACTTTTTCATATATGAATAGTTGTGCAGCTACTTGCAGCTACTGTCACATAAACGCGCATACAGGTAAACATTCAGTGTATTTGCTCAGAAACACACCAATACACAGAATCCAGAGAGCGAGGAGTTGAGAACACAGATGCGACTCTCTGTGCTTTATCCTGCAGAAGCACTTCGCAGTGTGGCAGGCTGAGCGAGAGAAGACTTGTGCTTTCGAGGGGGTTGAATTGCGCGAATCAGAGGCGCTGTCAGTTTTAGGAGAGGCCCATTAAGCCAGTTTCAGCAGCGCGCCAAAACACACAAACACACACATGAAAGGGAATTATTCAGGGCGCACCTCTCCCTTCTTTTATTATTTCTTTTTTTTTTTTTTCGGTCTCTGCTTTTATTAAACTTTGATTTGTCTCTAAGCTGCGCTCATTGTATAACCGCCTCCATTTTTAATGCTCATTGGGGCTGATGAAATGTGATGATGAAATGTAATGTTAATGAGAGGGAAGACGTGTGCGCGTGTGTGTGTTTACAGTAAATAAATTTATGCCGTGCGTGCGTGCGTCTGTGTGCGTGTCTGATTGTATCTGAGTGTTAAGACCTCCTTGTGTGTGTGTGTGTGTGTGCGCTCCATGCTAATAAGTCAAGGTTTTAGCATTAGCTCGCGGGCTGCTGCAGGATGCTACAGGGAGAGCAGAGCCTCCCTGCTTCCTCCCTCATGCTGTCAGGCCTGAGGCTCTTCACAACTTTCACACACACACCGTATCCTCCATGAAGCACACACAGTCATCCCTCTTTCACTCTTCCCACCTTCGCTTTAATGTTACGCCTTCCTTTTCCTCAACTTTACTTTCTTTCTTTCTTTCTTGGAGAACTTTCTGCTATCATCTGAAAGGAAGACAGCAGCCTGTGCATGGGAGGAGTTTAGTTGGGTTGTTGGGTGAGAGGTAGGGCTGAGTCAGCTTGTTAAATGTGCTGAGTTAGTTTTTACTTACAGATATTTGCAGCTGAAACACACAGAATTCCACAGGTGGTTGACTCTATTTGAATTTGCAACACTATTGTTGCTTTTGCTGCTGTTTTTGATGGATACCGAATACCGGTATTTTCTTCCACTATGATATGAATTTTTAATATACTGGTCTATTTGATTAAACAACATTTGGAATGTTGGACCACGAAACATTGTTTAAGATCGGACGGTGAAGATGGAAAGGTCCGAAAAATCGGCTGCATGAGAAGACTTGTGCCTAAAAAGAGGTGCCGGTGTCGGTTGCTTGTTTGTTTTTTTTGGATGACCTGACCCCTGACTAAAGCTGTCCCCTAAAGTGTCCCCATTTTTAGCGTTTTATGAATGAGAAAAAAAATGTTGCGCGTAGACTACAATTATTACGGTAGCTGGTCGTGCTGCTATTGACATTACAGACACAGCAGTTTAAATATGATAAATATGTCAAAATAAGTGTAACCGTAATTCTTGATGACATTTAATGAGATTTTTTTTTTATCTCTGAGCTGTAAATGTCCCGAGATTTCCACATTAGCACTCAGTGCTAACATGGGGCCATGCAAACCTGTTTTACTGCTAGTGTTGGATTATTCTACAATATTTACTCATCATCACAGTAAAAGTCCGTCCTTAGTCAATCTACTGGATTCTGAACCAGTAGAAAATGTTGTGAATACATGATTACGCATGAAAAAAATAAAAAAATAAAAAAATACCGTAATATACCATGATACCGTCAGAATTTAGAAAAATACGCGCTATATATTTTTGGTCATACTGCCCAGCCCTATATCAAATTTTAATTTCCTCCTCTCTAAGTGACTTAAATATTAAATAAATGTTAAATTTCTGAACAAACAACATGTGAACTGAATCTGTCTGAAGTTTACATGAAATTTAAGTTTTTATTAGTTGTCAAGATGAATTTTAAGTAGAAATAAAAACATTAGTGCTCTGAACTTAAAATAGCAGTTGAAATGAATTTAGTCAAATAAATGTGGAAATGTGAGTTCGTTTGACAAGATGAAAGGAGTTTTCTTCAGTGGATAATGAAACTGGATAATAAGCTCTTTAACTAATAGAATCAAGTGGACACAAAAAATGATTTTATTCATGTTGAGCTTACTCACATTTTCAAGGCAGCAGGTGAATTTTCGTTTCTTTTCTTTCGTTTTTACCGACTTGAAATGTTTTTCAGTGCAGCTCCGACGCTGGAACATTTTCAGATACGACTGCCAGTGTGAAGGCTAATACCGAGTTAATAGCGAGTGTCACAGAAAACAGATGAAAACAGAAAATCACCAAACAGAATGAGGGTTACAGGATATTTTAATGATGCGAAATTGCTTTTCATTTGTTGTTTTTCCTCCTAGTTGGCCATCTAATCTCCTTTCTCCTTGTTAGCTTTAATCATAAATATAAATTATCCCCTTTAATTAGCTCCTCTCAGTTAGTTGCCGCCCGTTTAATCGATACCGGTGAAAGTGAGCTGCAGCTGCCAACAGTGCTCCTAATAAATATCGGATATCACTCGTGCGTCGCGTCTCGTGCTGTCACTCTTGTTTTTATCTGCTGTGTGCTGCTGTCCCGTTAAATTTGCATCTCTGTGTGCGTATATTCCCCGAACGTGTCTGCAGTGTTTGAGTTGACTTTCTCGTGGCCCCCTTTTTTTTTTTGTCTTCTTTCCTCTTAAGTTTGTGTTTATTTTACTTTGCCTTTCTCAGTTCATTAATCATTAACATTTTCAGTCTCTTTGTTCCTCCCCTGCCTCTTTCTCATTACTTTTCTTTTCCATACGACATACGTTTTTCTTTCTCTCCCTCATCTCTTCCACTTTTTTTCTGCTCTCCTCTCCTTCTCTTTTAATCGCTTTTCTCCTCCATATTAATTGTGCCTCATTATATCCACCGTACTAAGGAGATTTTGGAAGTTAGCCTACGGTGGGTCTCTTTCTTTTTACTCTCAGGTGGACCAGGACTCATTATGGGAACCCAAATATCAGTTTAACCTAGTTAGAGCATTGGCAGACACTTATGCAGATATGGACACGTTATAATTATTCCCCTTTTACCCTCTTCCTTTACCATCTCCCTTTCTATTTTGCAGTCAAAGTCTGGACTGATTCCATCTAGCTGTCATGACTGAAGTGGAAAATTGTTCTTGGCTGTATCAGTTTATTTAATCGTATAAACTAACTTACACTCACCTGCCGGTTCATCGGGTACAGTAGTGAAAACAAATGCATCCTAATAAAACAATCCTGCACTAAATCCCGCGTTAGAACTGGTATGATGTTCAGTGTGGGAGCTGCTCAGCTCAGCGCAGCACCGACATCATGTAGTTCTGACGCTGCCATCGAATAGTAAGTGACAGCAGGGGAAAGATGAAAGACGCGGTTCACTGTGAAGAATAGCCTCACAACATGAGCTCCTGTTAAACTACTGTTCGGCGCATTTACTCCCGAAACTCGTCTTTCATCGTTCTTTCCGTAAAAAGTGAGCACAGCAGTTGTTTTCCTCTCAAGACAGTCTGATTAGATCACCGTAACGGTAACACAACGTTACCTTTTGTATGCGTTTCTTTTTTGTTTTTCAAGATTTCTGATCAATACTAAATGCAAACTCACTAGCCAATGTATTAATGAAAAACTACTGTATCCTAATAATAATCCTGAGCTAAATCCTCTTTCCTGACTGTCATAATGTTGGAAAGGTGGTAATTCAACTAGATCATAGGTCTTCAACATGGGGTCCGTGACCCCTAGAGGGTCCACAGATGCACTTCAGAGGGGTCACAAAATCGTTGGTTGATCAGCCTTTTTTTTTATATATTTTTTTTATTTTCGGCACACAAATTTAAATTTCTTTAAATACACGTTAACATTAATCCAACATATTTTACTGAAGGGATAAAGGATAGCTTAATATTAAATGCAAAATGATAAAATACTGTATATTTACAAATAGCACTATGCACAACACATACAAAGCTGAATTCAGCTCTCGGTTATTTGAAACAACTGCTGAAAACCCAAGCTGATGAGATCAGTTCTGTATTGAATTTCTAAGTCTTGCATAGCAATAAGTATTAATTAGCGTGTTCCGGTATTTAATTAATTTTGAAACAAGGTTCACAGTGACTTTGGATAATTTTAAGGTTTTAATTTAACATTTTTAATATTTAATTAAAATTAAATTACCACACAACTCAGCTACCACACCTTCATTCAAGGAGTGCCACATTATTTATAACAGCATTCAACAGGTTATGAACGGTACAGCCTCTTAAAGGTGCACATGGAGCTGCTAAGGAAGCATATTTACACGTTTTCCCGTAAAAACGTAAAGTTAAAGAGGCTTCCCTCCTCCCAATAGTCAATGTTTTTAAATAGTTTTCTCCTCTTCTGTCCTCCTCATCATAAATGCCTCATATTCTGTCTGGTTTGTTCAATAGTTTAGTCACTTTCTACATTACCTTGCGAGTCTGAAGTATTGAAAGTATCGATATTTTGCTTTGAGAATCGTTTTCAGAGCATAAAGACCTGGTAACACAAGTATCGATATTTCAGTATCGATGAACACGTCACTACGAGGAAGGAGAACAAATTTCTCGCTTCTCTCTGAGTAAGTAACAAGCTTTATCTGTGAAAGCTCACAGTCGTACAGGTCACTGTATCTGGACTTATAGAGTTTAATGACGGTGTTTCATCCACAAAGAGAGTTGGGGTTTTTATTGCAAACATCTGTGTGTGAAATGAATTTCCCCTTGAGAACAATTAAGACTAACTAACTAACTAACTACCTTTTTCTGAAACCGGCTGCACCCTGGATACCCTTGTGATTACACACAACAAAATCTCGCTCCGTTCCTCAACATCTTCAACTTCACCTGCAAAACCAGCATCATGTCTCTGTTCACTCACCTGGTTCGCATATACAGCTGTGCCTCTCCCACTGGTCGGAGCAGCGGCTGTGAGCCGGGCAAGGAGATGAGGCGCAGGGGTTGCCAACGCTGCACCCAGTCTCCACTTTGACAGTTTTGGACGGTTTGGGCAGGGCAGGGGAGTCCGGCCGCACACCCAACCGAATGCCCTGCACACGGAGAAGGAGAAGCTCTCATTCATTCGCGCTTTAAAATCACCTCATGTGGTAATATTTAATGCTCCCATGCACCCGCCGGTCAATAAACATTAAAAATGCAACGGCATCCATCCATCCTCACCTGTATGCATCCTCTTATCCCGTTCTGAACCTCTCCGGAGCCCAGCACTCCTCCCACGTGCAGATGTTTCACCTTCAAACCGTGAATCTCATTACCGACTATCACTGTTCCCTAATGGGGAGAGAAAGGTGGGGCAGATAAGGACAGGAAGGGCAAAGATTATTATTTTATTATTAATAGTAAGTGGAGATAATCTCAATGCCTGGACAAAAGTAAACAAGAGACATATTTTAAGATTATTTGACCACAAACAAGAAGATATGTGATTTGGAAACATCAGAAAAATTAGTTATGAAAGAATGAGCGTGACAGCAACGAGGGTTTTGGAAAATACCCCAGAATGAACATAAATATGGACAATGTGACAATATTTTCCCAGGGATACGGGCGGCGCCATCTTGCGAGTCTGGAGCCACGATATCGATGACACAACCACTCCAGAATCACTTGCGTTTTTGTTTAATTAATACTTGGCAAGGAATCTCACATGGGACTGCGTTACTGATAGTTGCCATTATGCCCCATCCTGTTTCTATAGACCCCTTCACGGTTTGTAAACAATGTGACTTAACTGGAGGCAAAACATCTCGACTAACATGAAGGAGGTGGAGCTTATGACCGATACTGCAGCCAGTCACCAGGGGGAGCTCTACTTGCTTTGGCGTTGCTTTTGAGGAGCAGAAAAATATTGGAAAATACTTTCCACTGTAGTGGTGAGGCTGGTGTCAGTCAAACAGGGATGAAGGTAAGGGAGCAGAAGTAAATCATAGCAATATTAATGTACAACCGCTGCACACAAGGTCAGCGTTCGCCTCATGGCGCTGACAGGAGTGTGAAGCAATGTTGACAGGCAACTTAGCTCACTACAGCCACGAAAAACAAAATCAATGAACCCAATTCAGCAGCAGTGGAAGATGCTAATACGTAGATACGTCTGATAGTAGCGGCACACACGCCAACCCCTTTCAGACTTAATTACCGTTTAATTATCTAACTGGCAGCTACACCACGTTTAGTAATTTCATATTTAAGGAACTGTTTTTCTGCACCATTTATTCAGTGCGCTACTCCGAAGAGCAGCCTGGTGACGAGAAGACGGCAGATAGTTTAAGAATGAAAAACACATCTCACTGTGAAATAACCGCAGATGGGAATAATACAGACTGTGCGTTATGTGTATGTTCCTTTCTGTGCTAACGTTACAGGATCAAACTAACATCATCCAGGAAAATATGACATGATAATAATCCATTGGAGATTAGGGAAAGGAGGATTAGAGGCCTAAAGTAAATATTTCAGTTTCTGATGCCATGCAGGGATATAGGGAAACCAATGTATGTTATAAGCATGTGAGTGTGTCTGAGAATGTATTGAAAGTGAGAGGGAAACATAGTGGGGTAAGACTGTCAATGACTGTTAAGATATGTCCCTCTAAAACCCCACATTAAGCTTCAAGGAGATGAAAAGCAGTAGGTTTAAATGCCATTTAATCATATATTTGTATGTAAACCAGGCATATATAAATCAGGCATAACATTATGACCACCTTCCTAATATTGTGCAGGTCTCCCTTTTATTACCTTATTGATTTAGTGAATCAGATATGATGAAAACTCAAACATTCACAGCCATGCTCGCGGGACAAATCGGGTTTGGATTCCAATTCGCTTCCCCTTAAAAACACCACCGTAACGATCCATTTTCATAAATGTCTGTCCTCATCGGCAGAGCGTTTATTTATCTCAACAGCCTCCACCGCGAGGCTCACACCGCGTTCATTACCTGATAGAGGCCAAAGTCGAGTCGCAGCGTGGCCACGTAGCGCGTCTCGCGGCCGCTGCGGACATCTCGCAGCTCCAGCTGGAGGTCGTGCCACCGGCCATCTGCCACTTGAACCTGGTCCAGCCGCAGTCGCACCGGCCTGGTCGAGCCGCGTGTCACCAGGAACACCAGCTGACCGTTCATCACCTGGGAGAGAAGGAGGGCGCACGTGAAAAACAGAAGAACGGGGAAAAACAACTTCAAGCAAAAAGGGAAGAAATGATGTACGTGTCTATCGTCGTGTGTTTGTGTGTGCGCGTCACAGTGTGAAATCTTCTTGGCTGCATTCCCGCTCAAGATTCTGCTGAATCAAAGCTCTGTTTGGATGCAGCGTTACAAATCTAGACTACGCAACAGCTATATAATTCTTAAACGTTTATGCCACTAAACGCTAAATACATCCATGTTAGCCGTGACTTCCGTAATCAGCGTGACTGATGCTGCTAACGCGTTTAGCGGCCCACGCTATATTTTACAAGCCACCTGCTGAGATCTGGCTTTAAATGTGCAGCGCTGATCTAAACCACAAGAGTCAAATGTTGACGGTACAAAAGAGGAATGAGATGAGAACCATTTATGTTTTAGCGCAAGTGCAGCTAAAGGCTTATTAGCTTCAGCCAGTGATGAAAGGAAGGAGAAAAGATCAAGTAGAATAGAAGAAGAGAGTCACCGCCAAACATCTCAATTGGAACAAGATTCCTTTAAGCACATTTTTTTGTATTCATACAGCACTTTTCTACCTATCGGCGCTCTACCTTGGTAACAGGGATCAAACCACTGCACCACATCAATGCACAAATGAGGAATGCACAATTAGCTTAGTCAAAGACTTATAAGCAAAAGTATTCCAATTAAGATAACTTGTACCAATATTAAAAAAAAAGAGGGTTGTACTGTATTCCAGTACTACTACAGTACTACGTAGATGAAAAACAGATATTCAAATAGAAATAAAAATAGAAATAGCGTGTGCCCACCTGGAACACCAGACTGGTGTACTGGCCGGCCTGGGCTTGCAGCAGCGTCCCCTCTCGCGCCCTGGTTCTGAACACTAGTCCGAGGTACCAGGGCGTGGAGATGGTCACGTCGTTCTTCAGGTCCCACCAGAGGGCGCTGTTACCCAGGAAGCGATGCACATGCGTCATCACTGAGAAAGATGGGGAGAGAAAAACAGTGCATTAAAAAAAAAATGAAATACCCACAACGGCCTTGAGATGTCACTGTTACTGATCCATTGGCCATAATACCTAATCCAATAAAAATTACGCTTTTTTTTTTTTTTTTTTACTTTACTGACAGCGCTGACAACGCTGTAACACAATTGCATAATTCACAATTTCGATGATTCGCACTAACATAAAGGCATAAACTGCTAGCCTGTATGCTAGCCCAAAATTTTTGAAGCCATACAATTTTTCGGGGGTAAAGTTGTTCAGGTACGTTTATCAATTCAAAAAAGGCATCTGACCAAGTACAATCCAAATATCCAGACATTTTCTAGCTCTGTCCATTTTATCCAGGACAGCCAGGTGTCCCAGAGTCTGACTACACCAGGCTAATGAAGATGATCCTTTAAAAAAGTAGGCAAAAGAAGGAAGTCATGCTCACAGGCACAAAATAAGTCTCCGAACTCATGTACGCTCGTCACTGAGACGTAATTTAATCCCACAAGCACGTTTGACCATATAATTTCCCCTTAGACCTGGACGTCTGGGTTGGAAATCAAGACGCGTCAGTCCTTATAAATGAGTGAAACCTGTCTAGAGTCCAGTTGTCGTAAAAAAAAATGTGAAGACAATCACTCAAGGTTTATCTTGGATCAGTAATATATAGGACATTAACAAGTAGCTGAGTTTTGTTTCATAAATCCGGTACGTTCAGCATTCACTTACACAACTAACCCCCCCATCCATGAACATATACATTCAACTTTTTTACAATGCTCACATATTCAAAAGCTTAAAATAGGAACAGCAAGAAAACAATTCTGCAGAGCGAAGAGTGCTCTGAACAATTATGTCACGACCAAAGTGATACGGTTAAAAGTTGACATTACTGTAATTATGTGACATTTTGGGAACACAGCAACACTTTTGTATTCTTTATTACTGCGGCTAGACCAATTAAATTTTTGATCTAACGTTATTGCTATTTTTTGCACGCACCCACTCGCCAGTTCATTAGATGCACTTGTGAAAACTCATACATTCTAATTCAACAAGGGGGTCGTTACGGGTCCCAGCAATTCAACTTTCTGTTGGACGTCACCCAAAGATGCTGCTTATAAAACTCCGTCTCCCCAACTACATGAAAGAGTGGCCTTAGGTCTTCAAGGAAAACTCAATCACAGTTGCCTTTGCTCCAATTTGTGCTTTAGTGCCATCGTGTTATGAATAAAAACTGAGTTATCACCAAGACGACTGGGGTCTATTAAGAGGATATTATTGCCTGCGTCTGCGTTGGCTACGAAACACAGAGAACAGACAAACTAACAACGGGTAAAATGAAACACTTTATATGTACACAAGGGCTAAGAGGGCAAAGGTGAGGCTACAGGGAGGAGCTCACAAGGTGAACCGATCATATAATCACAAAGGAGGGACAACACAGACAGGAAGTCAAACAGGAAACGAAACATCATGGGAGAATTACAAAATAAAAGCATGAAACACACTGAAAATCAAATGGAAGTAAACAAAAGCTGTTCAATGTTGACATTTTTGCACCTTATATGACATTGTGTAGAACATGTCATGTCACTTATTACCCGGGTACATGCAAATAGAAAAGAAATCTTGAAGCTATGTAGATATGGGTCCAAATTCTCAAAAACCTGTGACAAGTACTTTAGGGACAACATGAAACTTCGCTCACCGTGGCTGCAGTCTTTTCCTCCGTATCCCAGAGGACAGTCGCAGGAGAACGTCTCCCAGCTCACACTGCACGTCCCTCCATTCTGACAGGGGTTGGACTTACAGTAGGGGAGTTTGGCGCTGCAGCCTGCAAGAAGCAACAGAGATCACTGATGTTTTTTTTTTGTTTTTTTTTTATAAAGTAAACCTCACTAACATGGATCTACACAAATGCATTTTACTCTGAAATGGAAGCAGAGACCAAATAAACAACTGAAAAACATCATGGAATCAATATATAACAAAAAAATACATATTCTAAGGTTTGGACTCAAAGTATCATGGAATCAAAGTGATTTTTCAGAGAGTTCTTCCCAATTTTGCTGCACAAGTTTCCAAACAAGAGCCATATAGAGAATTTGTTATATATTACAAATCAGTGATCTTTTATGTTTTTAAGGACAACTAATCGGGTTAGTGACGCTGACCGGCGATCGTTCCATTGTTGGCAATGAATCCAGCGAGGTCCAGCGGCTTGTTGTCGATGTGCAGCTCTTTCATGCAGCCGATGAACTCCCTGGTGCCGAAGGGGAAGTTGTCGGGCACGTTGGGAACTCCGCCCAGAAACAGCGGACCCGTCAGGTCCAGGGACCTGAGGCACGGGAAGATAAAAGAGGAAGAGGAGTAAATAGTGTGAGGAGAGGAAGGGAGGTTAGGATTATCCCTCGAGGATGGAGAGGAGGAAAATGTAGGAAAATGAAAAGAGGGGATTTTTAAAAACCCTCAGATTAAGTGTGTCATCGGAAGTAAACGTCAAGAGGAACATGAGTCGGGGAATAAGAGCGGATGCTGAGGAGACATTAGATGAGGGTGTCATGTTTTTGAATGCGAGTGCTGCAAAAAAAAAAAAAAAAGAAGAGACAGACAGAGGGACAGATGAACAAATAGGAGATTATGTGTGAGCTACAACACATTTCTGGAGAGACAAGGCAGAGGTGGACTACAAGGCAGTTATGAAAGGAGATAGATGTTATCAGCAAACAGCGGAGTGGTTTGCAGGAAAAAAAAAAAAGGAGGACAAAAATCAGTGACAACAGAAGGGACACGTGGGTGCAGCTGGGGAGGCAGATGAACAAACAGGAGATTAAGTGTGAGTTACAGCAAATGTCAAGAGAACGAAAGAGAGCGTGACAAGTCAGACAGAAGACGGATTTAGAGGCAGAAATGTGGGAATGTGAGGAGTAAATATCAGTTTAGAGAGCAACATTATCCTTCTTTTTCTTTTTCTTATTTCATTGTGAGTTGAGTTTTCTCTTCCTGGATCGATTCGGTGGGAAAGCAATCAAGAGTCCCGGAGCCAAACAAACACGAGATTAAGTGCGAGTTAAAGCAAATATCAAAAGAGAAAAGTCATTAGGAGAGGATGTCAAGACGGAGTGAGAGGAGGCCGAGCCGAGAGCTAATGGGGAGGAGAGTGTGTTCGAGTGTCTGTGTGTGGCCTTCCTCTTTGATCGTCGTCTCTTCTCTCCTCTGAGCCGCACTCATCTCTGACAGAGCGGCGGCCGACGTGATTAGAGCCGACGGAGAGGAGGTCAGACATCAACGCTACGACAAGCTGCCTTTCTTATTGCCTATACTCTACTGCATATGTGTGTGTAAGAGTGTGTGTGGGGGGGGGATACACTTATTCCTAGTTCAAGGTCCATATCCAACAAACCAGTGCGTTTAAAACTTATGAACGTTTAGAGTCGTGAAGGTAAAGAATCCTGCAGAAAGAAGCGAACAACACAGAGAGACATGCGCTCACTTAACAGCTCATTAACGAGTGAAGACGAACGCACCCTAATACAACGGTCCCGCACAAAATCCTCCTTCACGACTTCTCTAATGTTCAGCTGATGTGGAAACAGCGTCATGAAGGTGGCGGTGATTCATCCGGATGATCATTTCGGAGGATTGTAGTGCTGTTAAACTGGATTAAATTACTTAATAAAGTGTTTCTGTTAATTAGCTTTTAGCTCGCTGACTATTACGGTACATAGGCGTCAAGAGAAAAGACAAAACACTGTTGAATCGACAGCTCTTTCGGTTATTTGAAGCTAATGCTCAATACCGTAGCCTTCACGAAGATAAGATTTAGTACAGAACTGAAAAATTGGATAAAGGACAATATGGACCTCGAATAAAGAATAGAAACTGAAATAGGGGGAAATTATTCAAAGGGAAGTAGATAAAAAGAGGAGAGTAATAGGGGCTATTATGATATCCTAATTAAGGCTAAATGTAATGAGAAATTATTAGAAAATATATATAATAAATGGAATATAGACCTAAACACGAAAGACACAGGGAGAAGATGGAAGGAATGCTTGTGACTGAAAACCTACGAATAATTCAATTCAAAGAAAGTGACAGAAATATATTAAAGCGGAGACAAAATACATTAATATGACAGTAACTCCTTAGATAAATGTTTAACGTGCGGTACACAAAGTGACTCCCTCACTCATGCCTTTTGGTAGCGCAGAAAAATGCGAGAAATGAGAACCAAAGATCCGCCTCTTTCAAAATATAGACAATATAAGATTTCCAATGGGATGGCAAATTATTTTCTCCTCAATGGTTTATGAGAAGTTCATTTTGCAAAACTGGAAAAATAAAGAAATCTTTAGAAAATTGGAAAAGTTCAATGAAATGTTACTTTAATATGGACGATGTCAGGAGACAGTTTGATGTTGGAATGAATGACCTGAATGTGTAAATGAGTCTATGTAAAGACATGATCTGGTCATATGCCTTGTGAGTTTGTGTTGTAAAAAAAATAATAATAAAGATTTAGTGCAGAACTCGTATATTACAATAATTACACTGGTGTACCTAATGTAGTGGCAAAACAGTGCATTTCCATGGGTTAGGAATGATCTGTTATATTATGGTGGTCATTTACAGTTTGTAGTTATTATTCATTTCTCACATAGAGGAAGTTGCGTCTCCAGCAGACGCTGGTGTCGACCTCCTCGCACACTCTCAGTTACTCTGAACTGTTCTAAAAACCAAAGATCCCCAAAGGTGACATGTGCAGTCGCTGGTGCACATAATCGCAGCTTTAATGTCTCTGTTCACTTAATTTAACTGATCCGAGCACTAAAGTATCAGAAATGGTGTGAATGGTTGAGACTTCGTCTGAGATCACGGTGTGTGGAGGAGGAAAAAGAAATGCGCAAAGGTCAAGATGAAACACTTGAAGCAACAGATGTATTAGACTGGCATGCTTTGGCTCATTGGGTCTGAAAAATTCAAATGAATAGAAAACAACTACAGACGTACACTGATCAAGCATAACATTATGACCACCTTCCTAATATCGTGTAGGTCTCCATTGTGTCTCCAAAACAGTTGGGACTCATCAGAGAATGGACATGGGCCCTATGAGGGTGTCCTGTGGTGTCTGGTAACACAATGTTGTTAGTGGGGGGGTCTTTGGGTCCTATGGGTTGAGGGGAGGAGACTCTGTGGATCATCTCACAGATACTTGATGAGTTTGGGATCTAGTGGATTTGGAGGCCAGGTCAACACCTTGTGCTGTTCTTCATGTTTTTTTGAGTTTTTTCTAAACCGTGTTTGTGTGTGTCTGTGTCAGGCTGCAATCCTGAGTCATTGGTAAATGGGGTGGGGGTGTCTGGTCTGGTCTACATGGGTGGTAAATGTCAAAGTAACATCTACATGAATGAATGCCAATTCCAAAAGTTTCCCAGCAGAAAACTGAATTGTCCCAAGATGGTCAGTGCTATTTACTTCATCTGGCAGTGGTCATAATGTTGTGGCTGATCGGGATAGCCACGCTGTCCCAGGTCACTCTGCATGATTTATCTTTTGAGACATCTATCAACCTCTGTAACAGCTGCCAGCTGGCTAGTGTGGACCTACACACATCGACCGGCTTTATTAGTTCTCTACTCTGGGAAAATTGACTTTGAGAATCTGTTAAGCCTCTGATCAGACACAGATTATGTTTAATGAAAGTTGTCTTTGCAAAGAAGCCGGTACATCCTGTGCAAACACCGCCCACAGCTCCAGGGTCAGCGTTTAATCACAGACTTTCAGTTGCTACACCGGACGTAAAGACAGATATATGAAGCAATTTTACTTCCAGGAACTTGTTTTTTTGTTTTATCACGTCACAAGCTCTTGTTCAGTCGTATTTATTCCATTAGCTGATCATAAATGTCAGGAGCGACAAATGATATGCTGCTTTAATAGCACTGGCTCACTCCAAGTCGTGTCAAAGATGAACCATTAGAGTATAACAATGCATTTCATGCTATGTTGAGCTTCATTTTCTCACAGAGGAAACAAGAAATTCAAAAGGTAAAGAGTTCACAGGGATGTGAAATGGACCTGATGTCTTTATGTAGAAGTTAAAAACTTCAGAAGTTATCAGAAAAGAGCAGCGAGAGACAGTAAATGTAGGGAAACAGCAGATGTGAAACAAACAAAGGTCAGGGAGCCAAACTGGGAACTCGAGGTTCATTATATAGATGCCATCAGTCTGACTCTGTCTGTAACAACACCACCCAGACACTAGTAAGCGCTGTTTCTAATTCTGATTTCTTCACGTCAAGTTGCTTTTTTTTTATACGCTATTTGACTGAAAACCTTCACAGACACTTTTTCCTCCGGTTCACTATCAACAATGGCAACTGAAACTTTTGCGGACATTTTGCTGAGATTTACCTCCTCAGTCAAACTTTCCTTGATCTTAAGTGATTCAAAATGATCAATTCGAAAATTGCGGAAATGGCGAAGCTGTCAGAAACACTAAAACGGAAATACTACGCTGTCGAGTGATGGCTACAGCAACTAAGGCACGCTAGAGACTTACCTTTTTAATTTGGCTTTTAATTGAATATTACCTATTTATTTAGTTATTTAATATTTACTTATTTATCTTTTTTGGTGTTTTTCTATGACCTTAAGTTTGATTCTATTTATTCATTTATTTTTCTCATTTTATGCTCTTAAGTCTTAGTGGTAAGCATTTAATTTTTAACTGTTCCTGTTCTAATGAATATTGTTTTTATTTATTTTGCATGATGAATGTTTAAGTTGTGTGTTTGTCTGTGCATCTTTAAGGTGTGTGTCTGTGTTAGAGAAGGGAGGTGGGGGTACAGATGGGATTATTATATACAGCACTTTGTGCTACATTTTGTATGAAAAGTGCTTTACAAATAAAGATTAATCCACTGATTGATTGATGGATTGAACTAATGACTAAAACTGCTGCAAAAGTAAAAGTAATAAGCAGTGGGAGATGTTTCCATTTCTAAATATCCTGCTCAACACCAAATAAATAATAGTAAATGGATTATTGCAAGTTTCTTTGCAAACGGATAATTTGACAGTCTCCATGAACCGTATACACCTTTAGTAACAATTTAGTGAATTCTGCAGTTCTCCAGGCTCTTTTGAGATTTCATTGTGGGACTTGTTTCAGCCTGATACAGAAATAAAAACAACACCTCTGCACCCAACTTGATTATATTGTTATGAAGTTCAATTCAACACTCAGGTGACAGGCTCTGGGTTAACGCTGCAGGCCTACAGTCCTAATGCAACTACTAGAAGAGTTCTCATGATTTTCGGGATATATTCTTCCAGTTACGTGACACTTTCCACTCTTCAGATAATAAACAATTAAACCCAGAGAGAGAAATAAAAATAGAGAGCTGGAGGAAAGAAAGAAAACTCACTTCTTGCTGCTGGTCTGTTTGCCCTGCGCAGCACAGCTATAGTTTCCGAGCTGCGTGCCGAAGCGAAGCGACAGGGACGTATCGCAGTCGTCGACGCTCACCACGGCAATCTTCTCGTCCGACGGACCCTGGGCTTCACCGCTCATGCTGCGCTTGGGCTGAACGCACACACGAGATTGAATGCGGAGTTCAAAACAGAAAACAAAGAAACACACCATGACACCAGTCAGCATGCAAGAAAAGAAAACACTGCAGCATTTACTTTTACCACTGCAGTCAGATAGTAGCAGATAGGTATTTGCACTACTATCAAATTTGTTAGGAAAGAAAGGGGGAAAATTTGAGTTAGTATGACAAGAGGCAAACACCGCAAGTGGGTAAGAGAACACACAAAAAAATCAGAGAGACGGCACATTCACTCTCCACTTTATCTGCTGGTGAAAAGAAAAAAAATAAACAAGAGCAAAGAGAGACAGGAGTGAAGGAAGTGTATGTGCACTCTGACACACACTCATACTCACATAGCGTATAGCCGGCTGAGGAAAATGAAAGGAGAAATGAAGAAAATTAAAGGAGATGCGCGGCGAATGAAACGGTGACAGGCGAACGCCCACGCGATCACACACACACAAACTCTCAGCTCAAACTGCTCTGTCAGCACAAAGGCTATTAAAAGTTTTCCACCGACGCCTTCCGAAGCAAAAATAATAGCGAGTACAAACGCACAGCAACATCACAGAAACGCTTCAGGAGATTAAAAAGACAATGGTTAAATGTACGATGAAACATGAGATGAGGATAAAGATGTTGAGAGAGAGAGATCTGAACCCACCTTGTTGTAGTAGTGGATGTGAACCGTGTGCCAGTTTCCATCGCTCACGCCGCCCGGCAAGAAGGGGCTAACCTGAGTGGATGATTCACCTGCAGGAAAATGCTGGTAGTTAATTTCATAGGTTTATAATGAATGATTTTACACATACATGTATAAAAACTAGGGGTGGGAAAAAAATATCGATATGGCAAAATATCGTGATATTTTTTCTCCTGATACAGTATCAATTTTGAATATCTTCACATCCGACAGAAAAAGTATTGGTGGAGGTGCGTCTCAAAACATGACTTTTTCTGTACAAGAGCAGTAAATTGGAAATAGATCATTTTATCACTGTCATCTGATGGACATACATACAACATGTATTTTAACGTGTATTTAACATTTCTCAGTGAACAAATGTAGAACATTGCAATATATGGCAATATCATAATATCGCAATAATGTATCGTATCGTTACTCAAGTATCGTGATACGTATTGTATTGTGAAGTGTTTCGCCAATTTAGCACCACTAAAAAAACTATAAGACGTTATGTTGTATTATGGACTTTAAAATGCTTATATTCTTCCATTTCATTGCATTCATCTGCATGTAACCATCTTGCCTTTCATGTTTTAATGTTCACTAGATGTTTGACCAGTGTCAGAAAGGTGGTAATTCAGCAAATGACCTTTCTGGAGGATGTAGTTTGTGTTGTTGCTAAACTAAATAGGACTGATGGTTATTTAGCTTCGCCCCTTGACTAACACAATACAATTCAATAGTTCCAGAAACCACAGCCTCCAAAATGAAATGAAGTTGAATCAACATCTCTCTGAGTTATTTTAAACTAATGTTGGAGACCAGAACCTTCATGAATATGAGGTACAATGCAGGACTGTTATATTAGGATGTATGTTAGGGCTTATATTTAGACGAGTGAGTGTATCCTGGTGTTTAAAGTCATTAATCTTCGCGAGGGCTGTGACTGACAGCATCCTACAGGTTACTTCCATTTCTGTTCAAAGTGTTTGTTATAGTTATCCATTTCTACATGAGTGCATAAAACAACTATTGGCACCAACAGTTTTATGCCCCTGGGGTTTCAAGCTCCGGGTTACACAGGCAAAATTTCCAATAAGATCTGACGAGCCGTGTACACAACTTCCCAGATCCTAACTACAAGTTACAACAGTAACTATAACCAAATTTAACCTAATCAACACAATTAAAATAAAATAATGACACTGGTGGTTGTTCAAGTCTACCCCAAAGACCTCATTCCACTCAACCCAATCCATGTCCAATTATAATCCACTTCCTATAATCTGGTCAGGTCAGACCCTGAACCTAAACAAAGTGTCTCTCAGTAAGAAACGACCTCTGAGAGATGTCCTTGCGGGAATGTAAATTGCCAGCCTAAGAGACACGGATACAGACACACACAGAGTACCTGTGGAATACTTGAACACCACTTGTCCTTCTTGGATCTCCAAAGCGATGAAGTCGTGTTTCTCATTGAAGCGTCCGTTGTAGAAGAGAAGGCCGCTGTTCTCCAGGGTGGCAAATCTAGAAACACAAACACAATACATGTTAGTGAGGAATATCATGTACGCAGTATAAGTAGTATATATTGTGTATACAGTACAAAATACACAGATCAGCCACAACATCATGACCACTCAGAGGAGACGTAAATAACATCTTGTGAGAAATTCAGTGTTTTGCTGGCATTCATGTGGATGCGACTTATAATGTTTACCACCCACCATGACCAGCCCAAGGCGTTGACCTGGCCTCCAAGTTCACTAGATCCCAAACTGATTAAGTATCTGTGGGATGATCCACAGAGGCCCCTCCACTTAATCCATAGGACCCAAAGACTCCCACAAAAAAAACATTGTGTTACCAGACACTACAGGACAACATCAGAACGTCTGTGTCCATTCTCTGATGAGTCCCAACTGTTTTAGAGGCACAAGGGAGACCTACACAATATTAAGAAGGTGGTCATAATGTTATTACAGAATGGTTTTTATGCAAATATAAGATTAGATGGCATTTAAACCAACCGCTTTTTATCTCCTTGAAGTTTAATCTGGGGTTTAATGGGGAGACATTTTAACAGCCATTAACAGTATTACCCTACTATGTTTTCCCAAGAAAGGTAGTACATATAGCTTGGATATTTTCAGATGAGATTTTTAGCCCTCTGTTTGGTTAATGCAACCATTGCTGGTATGGCATTCAATGCAAAGCCTAATTTCCCCGGGGAAAAGAAACTATAACTGCTGCAGACTCCTGTTTAGTTGGGAAGAGTCATACAGCAGATTATTTTCTACAGTACAGAAAACAAGCACTAACTCTTGGCAACAAGATGCATTTTTTTTTCCAACTGCAGAAGCATCGTACTACGTTGTTTTATTTTCATCGCTCACACATATTCCTGCAAATTCTTAATGCAGTTGATACCTGCCATACATCTGTCAGGAAATGTGAATTCAGGTCTCCTCTCCCTGCAGTAAAACTGGATATAATCCAAATGTAGAGATTTGAAAATAAATCCATAAGTCTGCAGAAGTAAGAGGTCACATTCAGCTACAGAACAGCAACCCTGGACTTCCAAGGTTATGCATTTCTGCTTTATGACCTGCTTGAAGACGAATATTCCTACCTATTCCTATTTCACTGAGTTATGAATATGTGCATTTTACATTCTGGGCTTAAATACCAACCAAAAATCAATGTGACCATACCGAGAGACACAGAATACAACGACAACAGGAGAGTATTTTATCACGAGTTCAATCAACCTTATACTTCTGTTATCCGATAATACCACCACTGTCTTAAAATAAACCTGGGGCTATTTAATAGCAGACATGTATCTTGCTGTTGTTCCAAAAGTCACTGAACAGCACTGTAGTAGAACGCAGACTGAATGAATACAAGCCAAAGGAAAGAGCTGAAAAATAGTGCTGACAATGTTACAGAAATGCATTATTTGCCTACAAATAAGTAAGAGGTAGGGATAGGCAATATACCGGTTCATACTGGTATTTTTTTCTATTTTTTATTATGATATGCATTTTTAATATAACGGCACACTGGTGAATTTTATTACACAGCGTCATTCAGGTATCTTTCACACTTGCTTATTTACAGTGTACTCAAGCACATATCAGCCTGGAGTCTAGTACATCTGGTAAATGGGAACATTGTGTAACACAGTTTTAATTTGGTCTTCAGATGAAAATGCTTGTTAGTCACATTTCACTATTTTTTATCTTCTTGTCAACTTCTAATTACTACATTTAGTCATTGACTCAAACTTCAACCAGCAACATTAATTTTAGACATTCTCTTTAGGCAAACTACTAATCAAGATTTTTCTCACGTTGGACCAATTTAATCAAGCTTCTCCTGAGGAACGCTGCACTGTGAGACGCTGTTTCAGACTGGACCATTGTCAGTGTAGTGCTTCCAAACACGCATGGTGCGACTGCATCACTGTGAGACACATATAGTCTGAATATATGGAAGAACTTGTGCCAAAAACCTCCTTAGCTGCAAACATGTCTTGGAATGTATGAAATTAAGGTCAGAGCCTCCACATCAGCAGGCAGTGCTAACATGGGGCCATGCAAACCTGTTATACTACTAGTGTGGGATTATTATTATTCAATATTTATTCATCATGACGGTAAAACAGTCCATAATTAGTGAATCTACTGCATGAATCTCTCTCGGCCAGTAGAAAATATTGTGGAACACCTGACTATGCATGAAAAATAAATAAATACTGTGATATACCGAGATACTGTCAGGATTGTTGGTCATACCTCCTAGCCCTAGTAAGAGGTGACTATTTTTCCGTAAGCACCAAACCACATGAAGGAATATTTTGAATTTATTTTTATTTTTAACACATTCCAAACTTGAACTACACAACCAAGCTTCTTTCACATTCCTAGAACAGAGGAATAATACCTACCATACTTCCACAAGGACAATTAAACTGAAACCTTCTTAACGAAAAACGATTTTTTTTTTTTTCATGTGGGAGAAATGTTTCTTATCTGCAAATCAGTCCCAGTAGACAGGATGCTAAATAAAACACTGATGTCAGAGGAAGGAGGCTGACGCTCAAGCAAAGTAAGATCTCTCTGTGGTTGGGCACTATTGAGTTTGTCACATATACATTATCCATATCTCTATACAGTCTATGGTTTGTCATAATCATAATAATTGACAAACAGAAATAGGCAGAAGTTATTAGACATTATGCATATCACTGTCTTGAAAAGGAATGGAGCCACGTACAATAAGGACACAGCAATGCAATCAGTCTCTCAACCTTTTCTCAAGGACAGTTAGAAACTTGTTCTCAGGTGTCCTTGTCGTTACCGTAGCACCTTGCTTGTATATTGTCCGTATACACAATATATTTTGTGGTTGTCTATTGGGAAAGAGGTGGAAGCAGCAGAAATAGAAACCACAGATAACAGCATCAATCCCATATAAGAAATGGCAACAAAATCATCAATCTCCTTTGTAAGACCAAAACCCTTCCATCACACTTCATTCCTTGTTGCCATCACTGCCAATGTCAGTGAAACATGTTGTGTGGCGTTACCCACCAACAATGATCATTTGGTTACAATACCCTGACCTCAATGTCTCATAGCAACCGGACCACGGTGGCCCACATCCATCAGCCCAGCAACGACCCCATGGGCACATCACCTTAGCAACTGTGATTAGGCGACATCACCCATGGCAACTGTCCCTGTGTTAACCCTGCCCGACCACTCTTAAGGACCACTTCTGCACACTCCCATAGACAACCACTCAGTGTGTGAAGAGGCGAAGGAGTAGAGATGATGGCAGAGGACAAACAAGACAAAGGAGGCAGTCAGCGATCTGTGCTGTAATTGATTAGTCCTAGCTACAACATGTAAAATGAAACCCAGCAAGTTTAGGAGCCATTTAAAGGCTGTTTTTTTAGGTCAAATAAAGAATACTGCAAATTCTGAGAAGGCTAAAGATGCACAAGTGTTCACCCAAGTAGCTACTCCAGAAGTAAATGATTGGTGGGGAATTGGAGTTTAAAAAAGGAACGTCTGTGAGTGGTGCCCACCAGAAACTTACATGATTAGTGTCTGTTAACCACCTGACACTTGTGATCCGCAAGTGTAATAATTAGTTTTCCTTCCCCAATTAATGGTACTCTAATGACGCGTAGGTGGCCAGCAAGTTTTTGGAGACAGATTTTAAGACGTTTCCATTAAAATCCCACCTCTCACCAGTCACTTCAAACTGAACAAGCTACTTGGATGAAATGCCACCAAGGAACCCAACAAGTTGGGTATTTGAACTTGATGCACATCATGCTAATCTTCACAGAATGAGCACGAAGTCACGGTTCTTGCAAGACAAGAACACTGAGAGGAAAGAGAGATAGCAAAGGAGATGTTACTGAGAGTAGTAAACTGACAGATGAAAGAGGAGCGAGAACAGAAACCGCACTTCTTGCTGGAGAGAGGTTGAGGCGGCAGAGAGAGATACCATGAATAATAGGATCGATCTCAGATGGAGATGAAATAACTAGATTAAAGCAAAGAGGAGAGAGACTCGGTAACAGCCAGAGAACTGAGAATCAAAGAGGTGTGGTTATGGATCTCTGTCTGTGTGAGGCTGGATGACAAGAGGTGGGAACTGATAGGAACAGGGGAAGGAGTTGCAACCGCAAAAAAAAAAATAAAAAATCGAAGAAGAAGTGATCCAAAGATCCAAAGTCACTCTACTTACGTTAACGAGAAGGAGAGGTGAAATCTCTGCCTGAGGCCCCGGAACATGACAAAGGACTTTGGTGGGAAGGACCGAGCGGTGACGGTGCAGTACGGTCTCTCGTAGCCTCCTGCGGGGCACTCACATCTGAAACCCCCACCTGAAAGCTCCCGACAGGTCCCTCCGTTACGACACACACCTGGAACACACCTGCCCTGCCGCCGGTCAAACTCACACCGGTCCCCTGAAAGGAAAAAGAAAGAAACCACCGTTAGTTCAATTTCTTAACGTGAAAGGCTTGAAATTGTCTCAATCTGTAACACAGTGATTCAGAGCTGGTTTGCATTTCAGTCACACTGTAAACTCACATCAACCAGACAATATATGCAAATGAGTCCTTGATTAGATGGAGGGAGCAGCAGGAGGCCGACTCCATAAGAGCGTAAGAGCAACGGTTGTCCAGCATTGAAATCCACCATCCCAGAATGTAAAAATCAAAAAAATTACAGTCAAGTTTCCACCTGAACGCAATACAACTCTAAATATATAGTATCGACAAGTGTATATGCAGGACAAGAGGGGGGAAAAAACGCTTTCCTCCTGACTTCAATTCTGTTCCTTCAGTGTGGAAAACAAAAACAACAAGAACAAATCTGCAGACGAGAATAAACACAGATTTGGCTGCCAGTCAAACAAGCGTCGGTCTAGAGCGTCTCGAGAGGCAGAAACACCCACACAACTGACACTCTCGTACATACACAATCAGCCACATAAAAAGGTCTGGAGGAATGCGCATTCGCTTGGTTCGATTTTCACCTTTCCCTGAGCATGTTTGGACGCACGCATTGTCTGACATTTGGTAAGAGCATGCAAAAAAAAAAAAAAAAACAAAGCAAAAACATAAAAATAAAATACACCCACACTGTGCCCTCCACATAACCAGGGCAGACGGGGTTTTAAAGTAGCCTGAAGACAGACGGCTCCTCACGGACCCACTTTACAACCTGCTGACGACTCCTACAGACGCGAACCCAAAATGCAAACACATCAATAATAAATGCTCTCATATTTACTTTCTTTCGAGCCTCTCTCTTCCTCCTCACCCTCTCTTTCCAGCAAAAATGACCCAACGATGTTAGTATTCCATAAAAAAATTGCCCCCCGCGACTCAAAGCAACACATTTTGTTTGTCCTGCTTTTAGATGCCAGAGTAGCTACTGGCAGAGTCCATTCTTATGGTTATCTTTGAGGCATTTATTGACATAATGCATTCCCTAGCCTTCACCCTCAAACATCCCCAGAAAGAAATGAGGGCCGGCCAAAATGTCCCCACTTCAATGGTAACTGGTGTGTGGTCCTCAAACTGATAGCTGTGCAAGAACACACAAGGCATACCACGCGAGTCAATACCAGTCTTCAACCTTCCTTACCGTCATTTGGAAACAAATACTATCTGACACACAGACGAGCTCTCGCGCACCACCAAAAAAAAAAGCAGACAGTTGACGGTGAGTCATGACCGCACAAACAAACGCACAACAGCGCACGAGACGTAACGCAGAGAGACACTCTGACAGAGAAGCTGTAAAAAGACACAGTCAGGTTTGATACGCGCAATGATACTGATGATCTGTGACGGCGCATTCAACACAACCCCAAGGCCTAGTATGATATATACCCACTTGCCAGTTCATTAGGTACACTAGTGAAAACTTTCAATAACAGTTCTGCACTAAATCTTTTGTGTTGGTTGATCTGTGTTTTCATTTTCAAAACTATGTTTTGTGGTGGACGAACAAATGTTAATTTTAGTCAGTTGGCTAGGCTAAATTATACTTTATGGTTTAATTCAGGGGTCTTCAATGTTTTTCAGGCCAAGGACCCAAAACTGATGGAGAGATTCAGTAGAGACCCCCTACCTACTGTTATATGTATATATACTATTTAAAAACTACCGTATTATTATCATTTTGCATTTAATATTAAACTATCCTTTATCCCTTTACTAAAAAATGTTGGATTCATGTTAATGTGTATTGAAAGAAATTTAAATTTGTGGACTAAAATTAAAAAATATATATATATATATAAAAATGTCTAATCAACCAAAGATTGTGCACCCCGCCCTGCAGTGCCCCCGCAGCCTGGGGGTCACTGACCCCCTGTTGAAGAGCTATGGTTTAATTCAATCCGGTTTCAAAGCACCACAAACTACATCCTCCAAAATGATCAGTGGCTAGTTATTTCTGATGCTGTTTAACGCTAGAACAGTCATGAGGGAGGATTTAAAACTGTTATATCAGAATGTATGTAACTAGTGTAGCTAATGAAGTGGTAAGCGAGTGTAGTTTGGTCTCCTGCTGTGCACTACCACACTAGATTCTCCTCTATTAAATGTCCTCGGCACTAATCAATTTCCTCTCTTGTTAAACTCGTGGTGTGAGCTTTGTAGATTTCCAAAGTCTGAAAACAGTCATCTTATGATGCTGAAGTTACCTCCATTAAGTCTTCTCAGTTTAGTCACGCGCTTGTTGTTGTACCCTCGTGTCTTCAAGCGTTTTGGGTTCAGCTCCACGTACATCTCAGAGTTTTGTCTATGGCATGTTTTTTTTTTTTTTTCCTTTTTTGTGGATTACCCTGCCTCTACCCCGCAGCGCTTTTTGTCCCTGATGTTGTATGTTTTCATTAAGGTTCTCTGGTTTCCTGCTCCTGCCTTCTGTTGTGTTTGCATTTGTGTCCGAGCAACTCACTACCTATCACAACAATGAATGAGGATTTAGTGCAGGACTCTTATTTTAGAATTAGCAGTGTGCCTAATGAACTGGTAAGTGCATAGGTGTATAAGACATTAGCACATTTAGAGCTTTTATAAAAATTATGTTATTGCGAATTCCTTTTAACTGCATTAATTTTTTTAACACAGCAACTGTAATTTGGGAAATCAGGAAAAGATCAAAGTAGCAAGAACCATGCAATTAATTGCAATGAAATATTTTAATCTATCGACAGCCTCAATAAGATCTTAAAATATACACTGCTTGATAAAGCCTCCCCGCCTTTGTTTGTCCATCTATCCTCGTCCATCAAGACTTTATTTCTCAAACTGACTCCTGTTCACACTCACTTTATTCACATTAGAATATCTTCCTGTCATTCACTCACTTTGCCACAGTCAAACGTGTCCATCTTACTTTTATTCGACCCTTTACCCAACACCAACTCCATGCACAGACCCCGGGGCAGGTGATATTTGCCATTTTAGGCTGACAAATATACTCTCTCACACCACTAAATCACCCCGGGGACACAAACACACACACACACACACACACACACACACACACACGGGGCATCCAGTCAAACACTCAGCACATCTTACAATGGCCCAAGGACATTCGAATTATCACATCTGTCCGTCCTTGTTTAGCTTCCCCTCATTCCCTGCCCTCTCTCACATTAAACGTATACTTATGCATCAAGTGCTCACAACCGGGAACCAATTAAACTGAGAAACCACACACACACAGATACACTAACACACACACACATACACGTATCTGTAACTCTGCACCATTGTTCACGTCTTTGTCTGTTGCACCCACTCATGCGCACAGACCTTCTCATTAATATTAAAATAAATAAACAGACATTAATACTCATGAATTATGCGCGGGGTGAGATTTAAACACATACACACATGCAGGTATGATGTAGACATCCATTCATGGTCGAGGGCGGCAGGAATAAAATACATGAAAACATAGAAATACAGACAAAAAAAAAAAAATCACAGCAACAACAGACTCGCAAATCCCAGAATAAGTGCAGCTAATTGCAGGAGGTCGGGCAGACGCGACTCGACCATCAGCTTTTCATTCCCGTCTTTTAGCCCAGACGGTGTGAAGGTGTCCACTTCACCGAGGCACTGAGGCATAGAACCGTGAGTGGAAGAGGTCAAACGATTTCTGAATGGTGGGTGTCCGATTCCAAGACAGCACTTAAAATTCCACACAAAAACTGCTCCGCGCGCACGAACAGATGGTTTTTAATGAGCGGACCAGAATGGAAGCACACACACAGACACACGCGCGCAGACATGACGCTTAATAAATACATGCAGTTCAGACAAAGAAGCACTCACGCCCCTACAACAACACAACTGAGCGCACACTTGCTTGCCAAAACGTTAGGTACGCTCGTAAAAAATAAAGATTTAATGTAACCGTCCTGAACTTATTCTTATCTGCATGAGTGTTCGTGAATGGGGTTGTGAAAATAATAGGTGCATGTGTCAGTAAAATATAACACAATTCCATAGTACTACAAACCACAGTCTCCACCTTTGTACAGCTTAAAATTACTCCTGAATTCCATAACCTTTATTTGGCTAAGAATTGGTGCAAGACTGATATACTAGAATGATTTTACAGGTGGGTGAAAGTACGGAAAGGATATGTGAGTGCACATGCAAGTCTTCAGTTTAGGTAGAATTTGGAATGAATACATTTATGGTTGGTGATTTTGGTTCGATAAATAAGCACGCAACTAAGTTTTCCCTCTGTCAAAATATATGAATGAATATTGATCTTTCTTCCACTTTTGATACCTGACATCCACACTTCATAACCCAAAATCCCAGCCAACACAGATTTGAGAACTTCTGACTCGCATCTTTCCTTTGTTGCTCAACAGCTGATCCACCTTTATTATTTTTGCCTTCCCTTATTTACTCTCCTCTCTACATCCTCCTCCTCCTCCTCTAACTCCTTCCCTTCTCCTCTATCTTCCTTCCACCCTACACCTCTATAAATAAAAACGCTCCACGTTTTGCTTTTCGTTTCTCCTTCCTCTCTTCATCTCTTGCCATTTCTTTTCTTTTCGTTTTTTTCCTTTTCTTCCTCTGCGCCTGCCTTAATGCATTCACACCACCCCTTCATTCACGCGGATGTTTTATTCATCAAAGCCGGTACTCTTCAACCACCCCCCCGGCATCTTGGTTCGCTCCGCCCAATCTCCCACCCCATCAGCCTCCTCCTCCTCCTCCTCCTCCTCCACTCCAACACATGGTGCATCCCTAGAGGCCAACACACCCCCAGTTGCTTCCCCCTTCTCCTTCCTCTTGTACTGCCTCTATAAGCCTCACGCTAGCTAAATTTTGTTTCTTCTGTGTATACCCCCACAACTAAAACACCTTCAAGGGTAATATTTATTTTAAGTTCTGTGTAACAAGCCAGAAGAAATTAGTAAAATTAGTAATATTTAGTAAAACATGAATCTCCAGCATTTTCATATTACTGAATCCAATGTTCGTGACTTATTTTTTAAGCATCTTATAAGTGCTGCTCCAACTGCTTGGTCTAAGGTGGTGATTCTGGCGCTACACTACATAAAATACCTGTGTAATTCTTTACTGATTCTCTCAGTGATTTAAATTTTAAGTTTCCTAACAGTCAAATTAGGAAAAGATCGTTGGCAAGCAGTGACACTAATGCAGCATTCAAACGCATAGTATTTCTTTAATTAAAGCCATTGTTGCATGGAAAGTATACTGGTGGTGTTTGGAATACAATAGCTGCACCATGACGTCTTCTTCTTAGAAGAGGTCATTGGGGGTCTTCTTCTAGTTTCTTCTAGTTTCCAATCAGCGCAGACACATGACTATGATGTCACTGTTAGCCAACGTTAGAAAAAAATGAAAGCTATACTTTGAAGGGATCAGACAATGTGGAGCCTGTTGTCTAATCCCACCTCTATTCTGACGTACAAGAAATGATGGATGTGGAATTGGGAAGCTGGAATGAAAAGCAAAAGCCGCCATGATTGACAAAAGCAAATGACACCATATAGAGAAAGTGTATGGTGACAAATCAGCATTACAAAGAGAGACAGTTTCTCATATTGTGTTCTTAATCACAAATTAAGAAATAGTCATGATATTATTGCAACGTTTAACCATAGACTGGTTCGTGTTTACAAGCCAATCAAGGCAAAGTTGCACGTGCAAACAGTTTTGTGATTCGTAATTTTTGTTGCGGGTAATTTGGATTTCAGAAAATAATTGAATTGAAAACGGAGCATCAGGTGCATTAGCAGCAAGTGTAGAGCAAGCGTCAAAAAGATGAAGATGGACTGCTGCTGCCAGATTTCTGAGTGGGAGAAGATGCACTTTGGAGACAAACAACAACCTATTCTCTATCGAGTAAACTGCTCAGTTATACAGGTGGTTGTATGTAAGTCCGGCTTGGGAACAACAGCTTTTTGAAAAACAGCATAATAAACAGGATTATTTCACTTAAATAAAAAGCCAGTGCTCATTTCATTACTTATGGGGGTTGGGATTAAATATGTAAATAAGTGTGGTATTCCATTGGCTTTGAACAGCAAATAAATCTGGAGTCTGGAGCTGGGACACATTGACTAGTGATGATGTAGTGAGGTGATCACCCATGGGGTCATGTCGTTTGTGGTGTATCATCCAACGGTAAGCTGCTGTCATACATTGCATCGTTTTGTTTCTTGTGCCACTATTCACTGTCTACTGAACAAACCCAAGATTTTAATGTGGCTGATATCAAATTCATCATTCCACTTGTTCAGCATCGTCGGTCCCCTGATAAAACGTATCAAACTTGATGCAGCGGAACCAAAGATGTTTCATTTCACACATTTTTCTTCCTTGTAAAAACTTAGTTACCCACAATTATACTCCACACACAGTCTAGTTGTCGATGTCACAGCTAATGTAGCCTCGAGTCGCTAGCCTGACCACAGAGGTCTGCAAAGGTCACTTCTTAACAACTCCAATCAACTCGGACGCAGATGACTTCCTTCACTGACTTCTTCTTTTATTCCCCCTTCAGGCTTTCTTTGTTTTATTTATTACACGTTATTTTACTGTAACAAAGTTCGCACTTAAAATTCATTTTGCTTCAGGCATTTCTCTTCTTCCGCTCCATCTTCCTTTCGTCTTATTATTTTCTATTTATTCATTTCCATTTCATATTCAGTGACTGTCCCATCTACACAAGCCTCTTAAAGCCTTTTTAAAATCTCCTTTAAAAATCTTTTTACTTTTTTCCCTTTTGGCTTCCTCCTTCCCATTTCTTCATGTGCTCTTTCCGTTTCAGTAACCCCATTTCTGTTTTCATCTGCCTCCATCTCCCTCGCAATCCTGTTTTTCTTTCCTTTTACTATTTCAAAAAAAAAAAATAAATAAATAATCCAATCCTGGACATTGGTAACTATCACTTTCCCCAATGATATTTGATTCTCTTTAACCTTGTCTCTTCACCCTGAAGCCTTTTTAACTCGTCGGTTCTCGCTCTCTCTCATTTTCTATTCCCCTTTTTGTACCATAGTCTTTCCTTCTTTTCTCCCCAACATGGAATGAATGACTTGCTCTATGAGACGTGAAATGTGGCTTTATTATCAATCTGTTAAAATTGATAATGGCTCAACAAAACTGGACAATAGAGGATTGGAAAAAAGCATTGCCTGGCCTCGATTTTGATGAGGAATTCTTATGGTAAGGTCAGTTTTTAGAGTAAACAACATTAAAGCATGGATCCACCTTTCCGTCTACCAGTGGTTCAGGATGCTGCCGGTGGTTTAATAGTGTAGGGGATACGTTCTTGCCACACTTTGTGCCCTTTAATAGCAGAGTATGGTTTAAAAGCCACAAGCTACCTGTTGCTCAGTATGTCCATCTCTGTATGATAACGCTCCATGTCACAAAGATAAAACCAACTCAGTTGGTTTCTCGACTGTAGTGAAATACCTCCACAGATCTAAATCCAATAGATGGAACAGGAGATTTTCATCATGGATGTGAAGTTGATAAAATCTGCAACTGCAAGAAACTACCATGTCAACACAGACCAAGAACTTTTTCCATGCACCTTGTTGAATTTAAACTACCAAGAATTAAGACAGTTCTGAACACAAAATGGGGGTTCTGGCCAGATACTAGGAAGGTATAACCAATACACCAGTCAGGTATAACAGTATGGCCACCGTCCTAATATTGTGTAGGTCTCCCTTGTGCCTCCAAAACAGTTTTGACTCATCAGAGAATGGACATGGGCCTTCTGAGGGTGTCCTGTGGTGTCTGGCTATGGGGTGGGGGTGTCTGGTCTGGTCTAGTTAGGTGGTACATGTCTAAGTAACATCAACACGAATGCCAGGTCTAAAAGTTTTGAGGCTGATCGGTGTAATCTATGATGATCGCAAAACCTCCACTTGGGCCCAAAGTGCATGCAGAGTAACACTGGTGTCAGTCAACATTTGTGAAAGCACCATGTTGTGGACAATGACTCAAGTACACACTCCAGAGGATTTTAAAGTCATTTTAATCCACGTCACTACTTAGTGACTGTTATTTACTTCTCCTGTCAGTGGTTTTAATGTTGTGGCTGATCGGTGCAAAGTAGCCAGTAAGTCTGCATTCACTGGTCACCACCACTATCAATGCTGCTGAGCTGACAATGAACCGCTGAGTTAACGCATGCACTTCCTTAAGACCATGCAGGTGTTGTTGAAGCTTTGGAATAACTAATCAGAATCAGTTTGATCCTGACTTCTCCCTGAAAGAACTGCTTAATCTTGACATTTAAAAGTCATTACAGTTCTAGTAGTTCAGAATATGAAGCCAGTCTCGATAATTTGGTCGATAATAACCTTTGATGAAAGAGGCTCTTTAATTGAATCCTACTTCACTGGTGGTGAATCAACATGGTGCTTTCACAAATATTGACTGATGCTAATGTTGCCCTTGCTTCTTCAAGCATTTTGGACACGTGGAAGCCACCATCGAAGATTAGGCCAATCAGTAACAACATTAAAACCACTGACAGGAGTAGTAAATAACAAAGACCACCTTGTAGCCATTCAGTGTTCTTCTGGGAAACTTGTGTTCTGCTGGGTCCTGGCATTCATTTTTTAGTCGTGTAACACCCACCTAGACCAGACCGGGCACCCTACCCCATAGCAATGACAAAACAGTTAAGGAACAAACAGCAAAAGTTGTTGACCTGGCCTCCAAATTCACTAGATCCCAAACTGATCAAGATTTGGAAGCACAAGGGAGACCTACATGATATTAGGAAGGTGGTCGTAACAGCATAGTCTAAGGTATGAGTTTAGTTTTTCTTCACCTTCATTCCTCTCTTTCCTCCTTACTCCTCAACTTATCTTCTCAAAACTAATTTAGCCTCTTCCTTCCCCTCACATCGTTTAATGCATTTATCCCACTCAACTCAGCAAATCATGTCCCCTCCAGTAGATTATTTTTTTTCATACAATATGCACATATCCAAATTAGCTCTATTATACCTTTAGATCTCTCTCCATTTCCTCTCGTTTTGACCCTCCTACCTATTCTGTGCTCATTCCGAAATTCATCCCACAAGCTAACCATTCACTCTGTTAATGACATGTGGTATCAATCTTGCTCTCCAGATCCATCCTATATACCATTAGCTCTCTGCCTCCCTCAGCCCCCCCGCCCAATCCTTCCTGGTTTTATCTCCCGCACAAACCACATATCCCTCATCTTCTCTTCTATTTAAATTGTCATTCCATCCCTTACTTTCTAGTGCACTTTTTTTTAAAAACACCTTATTTCTCTAAGCTTCATCCTTTGGATGAGATACAGTATGTTTTTTTTTACCACTATAGAAAGTGACGTTAATTCCACGTCACTTCAAATGAGTTTTTCCTCAAACATTGCCAGTCTTATCAGTAAGAAGCATGTCTCTGACTCTCAATTCGTTTCCAATGCCACTTCTCACAGTGAGTGTTATCTTTAAGAAACTATTTGAGTTTTCAACTTGTCTCTTCACAGCAATTTGTTATTATGAAAAAAGTCATTACATTAGCTGTCATGTTAATGAGTTTTGGACAGTTGGGCTTTTGTTATTTTTTATTTTACTCTGAAAGCTTCTACTGTTTCCTTTTGTCCTCCTTCAGCATCACCTTGTGCTTCCTCATCCCTTGCTTTTTAGGTTTGTGGATTTTTGGTTTCCTTTTGTCAGACTCTTTTTGTAATTACACTGCCTCAGCTCTGTGGGGTCTTTTGTCTTAAAAAACTGAACTAACAATTAGTCATGTGGCCTCCAACTGGGTCCTTCCCCCTTTTCTGCACCAACCCTGACAATAGCAACAGCAATTCTTGGTCAACTCTCTCTGTGGCGCATGTCGCTGCAAGGCTGATTCTCATTTCATAATTATTAATTGACTTGTGTGTGACTGATTACTATTTAAATAGTGAAAAAGTGCAATAAAAGAAAATACTGTCGACTGGATTGGAAAGGATTATTCTTACGCAAAACTGTTGGTCCTAATCAGATTTCTTGGCTTCACGTGGGAGTTGTACGTCGCTAAGTACATAATTAGCTTAGATCAGCTTAATGACTAGCTTAGATGATTCCATGGCTTTTTTTCTGCCTTTGGGCATTTATTTATTAAGCTGAACATTTTCTCTGCTGTCGAAGAGTTCGCTGTCATTGCGACACCTATGAGAATTTTCTAGTTTTGCAGATTGTACAGTCAGATTTCAGGGGTGGAAGAAAGTATTTAATTTGCGTAGTTAACTTTCAACTCCCTGTGAGATGGATTCCGTCTCCTAAGCAAGAGACTTTTCAGGACCCTTTCAATGCAATGTTCGTTCTGGAGCCATCACACTGTCCTACAGTTTGAGGCCAACACAGACAGACACTCACCTATGGCCAATTTAGAATCACTTCTGCATTAATACTGGTAGAGACATAATTTTTGACTTCTTTTACGGCCCCTTTTTTAATTACTCATAGTTATTTTTACTTTAAACAACCTGCTATTTGCACTATGCGTATGCATTATGCATGTGACAGATAAAAACCCTGAACCCTGTTTTTGGTGGAGTTTTGTTTCACAGCTGTGACTAAGTTTGATTTCAGCTTTCTGCTTTTCATTGGCATGCCTTCGGGTCACACTTTTATTTCTTTAATAACCAGCGGCTGATAAGTGGCTTTTGAAGCTTGTTCTCGTGAAACATGATTTTTCGTTATCTGCTCTGATTCTGTTATTAGGTCCTCTTCTGTGTTCTATTAAATGTTCTCCGCACTAATCGGTTGCCTCGCCTGTTAAACTTGGGGTGTGAGCTTTGCAGGTTGTCTGGAAGTCTGAAATCGTACATCTTCATCGCACGATAACCACAACAGACATAAAATCTGAACAAAGAAAATGTGATTAAAACCAAACACGCACACTGTGTGTATAGAGTAGTTGTTTTGTTCTTTGTGAATCTCAGGTTTCAACTCTTCTGATGAAGCCGCTGATACGGTGATTTGAGGTAAACTACTGACTTTCTTTTCAATCAGAATCAGAAAATAATTAATTTAACCCCGAGGAGCAGCAAACAAAAGAAGAAATACACAAAGATGGGTGGGCAAAATCAGCAAATTGCGTGCAATGGCAGACCTGCTGCCAGTAACAGAAAAAAAAAGATGGTCAAACTACTTCCAACATGACCCAGAACCTCACGCACACGAAGAAAGGATCACACCTCCACAAGAAAGCCCAGTAATCCAAGATGTCTAAATAGTAGGAACAATACAAGTCAATAGTTCTACAAACTACAGCCTCCAAACTGAAACACTGTTGAATCAATAGCTCTCTCAGTTAATTTAAACTAATCTTGAATACCAGAATCTTCATCAAGATAAGGTTTAGTTCAGGATTATTAGACTATTATGAGAATGTACCTACGTTCTTCTAGATTTCTTTCTCTAGTCAAATTCTCTCTCTTTCCTTAACCAAACTAATTTAACTACACTTCAATCTCCCCTCACATTTTCCTCTCTCTCCTCAGTAGCTTCTTCCCATCGTCTAACACCTTTTCCCGGAACCTTCAGAAGACTCATTGTTCTTCATGTGTGCGATCCGTTTCCCTTGCCTATCCGTGGAAGGAAATTTCTCAGCGTTAAAAAAGCATATCTGCTTTATCACATTCAAAGCTAATCTCACCACCGCGCCCATCGTCTGTTTCTTTCCTCGATGTAAAATATAAATGGCTTCAACAGATTCCCTTCCCTCTCTGCTCACATTCTTATCTTCACAAACGTAATTTAGTCCTCCGTCTCATCTCATCTCCTCTTGGCGTCTTTCGACTATCTTACTATAAACTGCGTAATATGCGTCTCTCTTAATCACTTTCCCTTCACATCGTGAGAACGATCTCTTTCGATCCACTGTTAGTTGAAGATTCACGTCTGCTGGGCTCTTTACCATAGAGATCCTTGTTTTTAGGGGTTAACGACTTTTGCTCATCATGTTCTTCACTGACATGAGCATCTTGGATCAGAAATAGTATCCCCCAGAAAAGTAACTAGGTGCCATGGCAACGCAGACCCCAAGATGATGATTGTGACTGGTCATTTTCGCTTGAGTACTTCCAGCTGCTTCTCCAACTCTGCAATTTTCGAATTGATTGTTGTAGATCAATGAAGGCGGAACACATGGAGGAAAGGTTACCTGAGAAGATTCAGAGATGCAAACATCTGTATGACTGGTAAAAAAAAGGCACAGCGCCAACTCGAGTTTTTACAGAGCAAGCGTGAATTACAGAGTCTAGTTCCACAGTAATTTAAATGAGCTTTAAGTTAGACGCTCCTTTGTGTCCACTGCCTTCAGACTATACAACAGCAGGGTGAAGAGCACACAGCTCTGACCTCACTGAGTCGATATGTAGCCTATATATAGTCACTTTATCTACATTGTTGTCACTGGTTCTTGTGTAGTGTCTTGTTGACTGTTGTGTTTGTCCTATTTAATTGTCTTTGTGGCCGCCTGCTCTCTGTGTCCCATTTAATTTCTTTTTTGGTCACTTGTGCTTCTGTAGCATTTGAATTTCCCCACTGGGGATGAATTAAGTATTATCTTATCTTATCTTACCTTATCTTATCTTAAATATAATGTAATAAATCTTATCCCCGTAACGCAGAGTATGATTTTATCATTTAAACCTTAAGCAAACGTTGAGAATTCAGTGCTCAGTTGAACAGTGGTTGACCCCTGCTGATGAAATGTTTCACACTATTCTCTCAGCACTGTATTTCTGGCACTATAAAGCTGTCTTAACCTTTGTACACAGCAGGCTTTACGTTTTTTTTTTTTGTTTTTTGTTTTTTTTTATCCCAGGGTTAACCAGAGTTGTCATGAAGGTTGGGCCTGAAAAACCAGTAGACCAGTTTTACCTGGATGAAATATTCACCTGCTGCTGTCTGCTGGGGGCTGGATACCTGTTTGTGTGCAACATATCAAGTTGCTTTTTGTACCCTCACATTTCACCTGACTCAGATCTACTGATTTTGTTCAAAAAATATTCCACCCCCTCAGTGGAAAAAAAAAAACGAAAGTTTCCAGTCTCGGTTTAAAACCCCAGGCTTAGTTCCTGTCTGTGAGAACAATCCATAGAATTTCAGGGGGAAACCGATTCAAAGCCACAAAGAGCAGCGTGTGAGGGGGGTAGATGAAGGAGGGCTGGACGGAAATGGATGTGGGGATGGAGCAAACTTGGTCAGGAGATGTCTGGAGATTTCCATGCGTTGCAGAATCAATTCATCCCCGTTTATTCGTCGCCCTCCTTCCCTTCTTCCTCCCACCGGCCTCCGGGGCGAAGACGAGAAACCGCAACACCCAACGCCTACGCAAAAAGAATCACAACAACGGACTACCCAGAAACCGTTTGATTTCCTTCACTCTGCGTCTCACCTCTCATCCTCCATCCCCCCTTCTTTCTATCCGTCTCATAGCTCATAGGTGTCCCTCATCCCATTTCCCCCCCTACAGCTCTCTTTCCACGTTATTCTAACTGATTTTATCCATCTCCCTCATCTTTCATACTGCTCGTCTCTCTCCCCCTTCATCTTCTAAGCTCTGACGTTTTCTCGCTACACCTTTAATGCCCACGCCATTACTCATTCTATCTCATTTCTTTCAATCCGTCCAATTCTCCCTCATGAATTATCTACTTTCTCTCTCTTTTGTCTTCAACTCTAAGGCCCCTCGCGCTCCCTGTCTAAGCCAGGTTTACGGCGCGCCACACTGAGAAAGATGAAATGAAAAATGTGTGTAAGATTGTACAATATCTAATTTACGTCCAAAAGAGAAGAGCATGTCAGGTGAATCACACATGATGATTTAGACAGAAAAACATGCAATCAGGGACAAGTCACCTCTCATTAAAGTTTAGCTCTGGCACAGTTTTATTTAACCTGGAGTTATGCTTCCAGCAGCCAATTTATTCTGACTCATCTTTTGTGGAAGCTGTAACTCAGGCACCGTCAAGACTTTGATGGTAAATCCCATGGCAACATGTGGAGAATTCCTCATAGAGGTCACTCCGACTTGGTTATTTGAACGTGTTTTCAGTGGCAGGAACACAAGCAAACAGCTGAAAATACTTTTTGTCACTCCTGACATTTTAAATACACCTAGAGATCTAATCAAAATCAAAGTTTTGTGTTCTGTAGGCCTATTTGAGTTGCAGAACATTATTTCCACAGCTGCTGTCACCATACACTGTTCTTCTATAAAATAAAATAAATAGTCGTATGTTATTAGATTTATTTATATGATGTAATTTACGTCTCTTAAAAGAAACACATGAACACCATGATTCCCTCAAGTGTTTGTTTCGATGTCCATCTGCATCATTAGAAAATTTTGCATCCTCATAGCATCATTGGTGTGTTCACAGATTGTATAAAGACGGAGGCGGAAATGCTCCTAATAAGTGAAGCCGAAGCAAGTGGAGCTCCCCCTGGTGTCTGGAGGCTGCAGTATAGGTCATAGCTCCACCTCCTCCGTGTTAGTGGATGGGACTTGGGTCAAACAAAATACAAAAACACACATCAAATGATCTTTTCAGTTATTTTGGGTTAGTTAATATAATGTTGAGGGATATTCAAGTGGAATTTTTAGGGTTATCCCAGGGAAAATAGCATCGGTTTGGCCAAAGTAACGAAGTAGACTCGAGTTATCGTTGTTTATATACAGTCTATGGTTCCACTTGTGTTCAAAACATTCAAATAACCAAGTCTGTGCAGGGCCGTAATCTGTCTCCTCCATTTAGATTCAAAACATCTTCCCCTTTACATTATCCTGCTATTATTTATGTCTCTCCATTGTTCACGCTTCCCTGATTGCCTCCATCTTTCTCTTATGTTTCCATCATGCTTTCTGTCTCTCTGTTGCTTTCTACCCTAATTTAACTCATTTCCAATCTCTTCCCTCATTTTCCCGTTCGTCTCAGTGGGAGTCTGGAAAACACTCTGTCTGTCTCATGAAAGAAAAGCGTTTCTTCGTTCCCCCTGCTCTCTTTTGATGCGAAATAAAAGTCAATGTGAAATATCCCCCAGACACGAGCACACAGTGACATTCATAGCGTCTACCCTCTCCTACAGCAGCTCAATAGCTGGAGCAGAGCAGCGGTATGAAGGGACGGGGAAAAAATGGGGACCGTTTGAAATGAGTCTGGTGTATTGGGAAGGCTATGAAAGAAGGAAGTGTGTGTGTGTGTGTGTGTGTGTGTGTGCGCACTGGAATGGGAACAAATTAAAAGAGAGTGACAGTGGTGGAGAGAGTGTGTAAAAGACTAAGTAACAGGTAGAGAGTTGAGGCGGGAGGAGGAAGATCTCCCAGGAGGCAGAGTGTGTGTTTTCACGTTGTTCAGCTCAACATGACAAAAGAGTAAAAACAGAGTGGATCAAAGAGGAAGTAAGTGTAGGACAAAAACAAAGAGGCACGGGCAGTCAGTCATGGTTCGCCTGGGAAGAACTGCCACGCGACGCTGAAGAAGAAAGATAAGTGCACACACGGCGCCCTGCAAACAGCAGTGGTAGTCTCTCCAGATCTACAGCCACTCCGTTAAAACTAAAGGATGCAAATAAAATAAGAATCAGAGCAATTAAGTGTAACCAGAACCGAGACAAATGACATATTTTTATATTTTACAGCATACATAGCCAACAACATGCTATTTGCATGTCTTATTATAACCCAGGTGAAGTGTTATTCAATCTATCAGACACCTTAACTAATTGTAGACACTGGAAAGCAGTGCACTAAATTTGAAAAGGTTAGAGAGCAGCACCTCAGCTTCGCCTCCACCACAGAAACACTCACACACTTCCCTCCCAACTCACCTGTGTAGTCTTCGCGGCAGATGCAGGTGTACCCTCCCTCTCTGCGGGCACACACTCCTCCGTTGAGGCAAGGGTTGGAGTAACACAGGTTGATCTCCGTCTCGCAGTAGTCGCCCGTGAACCCCACCGGGCAGCGGCAGCGCAGGCCCGCAATGGGGTGGATGGGCCGGAACAATATGGAGGGCGAGGAGATGAAGGGGGCAGAGCTGTTGAAGCGCAGCACGGAGATGCACTTCATGTAGTTCTGGCACGGCTCCCGCAAACACACGTTGTCGTCGAACGGGAGAACCTGGGATGGCAGCAGTGGAGGGATGGAAGATAAAGTTCACTGTGAGGAACATTTCCATGTAAAATGAGCTTCTGTTAAACTACCACACAGCACATTTCCGCATGAAATTCATATTTCTTTCTGAATAGTGACACATGCAGCACAGCAGTTTTTGTTTCTTACAGCAGACAGTCTGGTGTGACCACAGTAAAGGCAAATGTGTAACTACTAAGACTTTTTGTTAATTTAATTTACAGGAAACCATGGCAGCAGTGGTTCAGGTTACAACGGAATACACACTCAGTGGCCACTTCATTAGGTACACTAGTGAAAGTGATGAAATGCTGCTTTTTACAATTAGTTATTATCATAATTAAGCATAGTGTAATTTAATTTTCTTTATAATTTGATATTATGTCTGAATGTTCATATTTTATGTTTCATTATTCCACTCATTAGCTTGCTAACTGGTAGCCTCGGCTAGAACACTTGCGTTGCCTGGCAGCGGTCTCGTTACCATGCAACATCGCCATTACTATTGTAAACATGCTAATGCTATCTCTGGCAGTAGCGCAATTGTAGTTCCCTGCTAGTATCTCACGGATAAAACACGCGCAAACACTGCTGACTTACTTTCCACCGATCATATTCCACATGAGACCAAGCTTTAAGTCAATAAATAAACTGTTACCTTCAGAAACATTTACATTACCGTCATAAACGAGTGGATATTTTAAGCCCTGGGTCTTGTCTCCCAGGCTTTATGAGCATGACCCACCCCCCGCTGATTGATGTAAGCTAGATAGTCTACTGGTTAACTCAATTATGACCGGATATGAGAATATATTAGGTACATATATAGGCAGAAAATTCCTGCACCAGATCTTAGCATGTGGTTCGTTTTGAATTGTGTCGTGTTGCATGACACAACATGTTCCCATTATGTTGACATTTTAGTCAGTGGGCTAGGTTACATAACAGGCACACTTTAATGTTTGTGTCTCATTTCAAAATAACAACTCCACAAACTACATGCCCCACAATGATCAGGATTTAGCACAGGACTCTTAGAATTTTACTAGTGTACCTAATTCTTTGGCAAATATATAAAATAAACTAAGCTGAAAGAAGGGCAACAGGACTTGTCAGTCTTCTTGATGATGTTTCATCCAAATAGCTTCTTCCATTCTCGCAAGACAATTACACCTAGACCTGGATGATTAAGAAACATCAGTGATTATGTATGCTTCCCTTTCCAACTGTAGTTGCTGTTTTGCTTCATAAAAAAGTCTATTTACTGTTACTCTTTACTGCTAAGAGCGCTGAATCAGATATATTCCAGACTCTGCGTCTTTTTGACATTAAGAGATTCTGTTTGCGTGTGTTTATGTTTGACAGTTCCCGTTAAAAGCAGCCCTATCTCTTTTCCCCGCTGCGCTCTCTCTTCTCTCCCTCTCTGTGTCACACGCCTTCATAAATCTTTTCTTGCTCTGGTTTCACTTGTTCTCTTCCATCTGCACATCTTTCCCCGTGTACAGATCTTCCCCGTTTGTGAGAATATATTATGTAAGCGTTGTGTTTGCCGTGTCCAGGTGTGCGTGATTTCATGCATGAGAAAAACGAGGTTGGTCGTATCTGTTCACCGTTGCACGAAGCCATATGGCTGCTGTGCCATAGCATCTGTATTGTATTGTCAGATCGCATGTGATGTGCTCAGATGACTGTCTCCAGATGATACGAATTTAATCCCTCTGCAAAAATGTACCTCAAATTTTTCTTATCAAAAATAAAAAGTTGAAGCTGGTATTACTCTTAAAATATGTCGCACTTTAAACGTACTTTTGTTTGCAACTAATGATTTATTTGAACCAATAATGCTCCCTGGTGGCTGCATCATGGTTGCCCACAACTCCAAGTGTGGATACCGACCCGAACATCTGAAAAGCCTCTGATCTCCGTTCGCGCCTGCGGACTAACCTCCATCTGTGTCAGCGTCGTCAGCCTCGGCCTGTTCAGGTACAGCTGCTCCTCCAGGGCCTCGGAGGGGAAGAAATGTCCACCGGGCAACGCGGCGGAGAAGCTGACATTCAGTATCCCCCCCGGCGCCGCATCCAGGTCGGGCTGGATGTTGAAGATGAAGACGTCTTCGACCGGCACCGAGAGCACCGCCGAGACGCCCTCCAGGAAGTTCCCCAGCAGCGGCGACAGGAAGTGCTCCTGGGACATGTTCTGGAGGCGGACGGTGACGCTGCTGCCCAGCATGTCCTCGGTGATGATGAGGACGCGGAGAACGCACTGGGCCGAGATGCTGTGGACGCCATCTGCAGAGAAAGGAGACGGGCGGAAACTGTGAGCCGAATGAGCAGGTGTGTTTTCATTCATGAGAATGGATACAAGGGGTAAGAGGAGGAGGTTTTTGGACCGGAGACAAAGGAAGCTAAAGATAGAGAGGGCAGAGGTGTGAACTTGTGAAGGAGACAGAGATAAATTAAAGATGAAGACGATGAGCATCAGGGAGCACAGGAATAAATAGAAAAATAGACGGATACAAATGAATGGGAGCCAGAGACGAAGGGTCCCAGAGAAGAAGAGAGAGTGTGAGAAGGTCATAATAATGTCAAGAGATATGCAGTTCAGACCAGAGAACTATACACGCAAGACAGTATCTTACGTGTCATCACACACTGCACATGCACGCTCATTTAAATAGAAGAAAGAAGTAAACACTGCACAGAAATCCTGGATCCTTTTCAAAGCTGCTCTACGTCTGACAAAGAACATGACAAGTTACAGTTTAAAATTAATTATTTTGTCACCGACGCAAACAAAACTCACGCTGCAGGCCATTAAAAGTAGACCCAGTGCCAGACAGCTTTCAGGGGACAGGAAGAAAAATAAAAAGCACTCAGTCAATCTCGTTTCAGCCAAACTCATAGTAAAAGTAACTGGCAGCGATCCAGTGTGTAAATTAAAAGGTAACGAAGCTCATACGGGATTGAAACTGGCAGCAGTGTCATACTCCAAGTTATAACGAGGTGATTAGGGCGGATGGTCGGGCATATGAAACGCAGGGTTTTTCTTTCCCTAAGTGCCACTTGCATTTGTTTTTTTTGTTTTTTAAGCTACAGAAACAATTTGATCTGAAATAGTTAACCAAAAACAATCATTCTCCTCAGCTTCACCATGTGTGTAATGGCGTAAACCAACCAAATAAAAGGATTAGTCATGCTTTAGTTTCCAGGAGCAAATGAACATTTCACAGACACATTCAGTATGAACATTTTGAACTGCAGGCAACATGTTCTCCGTATAAACTCTTAAATGGTTGTTGTTGTTGTTGTTGTTTTTTTGTGTGTGCATTTATTTATTTATGACAGACTTCGTTAATGTGCAGATGGGATGAAAGACTTTTAGCCATGCAAATTTTGTGCTATAGGCCGTTCTCTGTCACCGTCAATATGTGTCACATGGACAGGATCAGAATACGTTATTAATCCTTCAAGGAAATTATTTAAAGTGTTGTGTGTTATGTTTCTCTATGGGTCGGTTTGTCCACTTTAGACGGTCTAAAAATTTATGAAATGAAAATAAATAAATTTACATTTTTTTCCTAGAGTCTCAAGCTGAATTTATCCTCTGCGTTTACACCTCATACATTATTTAAAAGCAAAAGCGTTTTCATACAATAGCCCTGCACAAAATCTGACTCCCATAAAGGTTCTGGTATTCAGCATTTGTTAAAAATAACAGAGAGCTGTTGATTCAACTGTGTTTTCATAGTGGAGGCTGTTATCCTGGAAGCCAGATCAACTTAACCACCTACACACAGTTTGTGATATAAAGTTAGAACTTAGAGGTCATTACTGCGTCTGTTGTAAAAGATATTGACGAAGAAATAACTCAATTTCATGGGCGTACCTAATGAACTGGCAAGTGAGTGATACTTCGTGTCTAGCGTTAAATATTTTCTTTATAATTTTATAATATGTGTGCTGAGAATGTTGATAAATTATGCAGCTCATTAGCCCCAGCTCGGCCGCTTGTGGATGGCAACGGTTGCCTGGCAGCGGTGTTCTCACGACTTATGTCTCTCGCCGTCACCACAATGTCGTAACCAACATCGGCGGTACTATGGCTGACATGCTAATGCTAACAACGACAGTAGCGTGCTTGTAGTTCCCATAGACGGTATAAAGATGGATGGTAGAACTGATAGTCAAAAGTGAAGCTAAAGCAAGTAGAGCTCCCCCTGGTGTCTGGCTGCAGTATAGGTCGTAAGCTCCACCTCCTCTATGTTAGTGGATGGGACTTGGCCCGAAGCAAAACACTAAAATACACGTCAAACACATTTTTTTTTGCAAGGATGGTTTATGTCATTTCAGGTAATGTTGATGCATGTTCAAGTGTTCTAGTTATTTGACACTACAGAAACAGGATGTGACACAATGGCGACTACCAGCTGCTAAGCCAACCACTCTGTAAAGCCGTCCTGTGGGACAGTGACAGTTGTAAAAACAAATTTTAAAAATAAGTACAGTGAATAATCCAACATTTTCTTGTAACTGGTGCATAGTTTATCATTAATTAAACAAAAACGTGAGTGAGTCTTGGAAACGTGGCTAGGTCATCGCTCTCGTGTGAAAGAAAGTTGTCGACACGCCATCCATATTTATATACAGTCTATACTAGTTCCCTCGCATTAGCATGCTAATGTGTCAACATTACTTCCAGCCTCACACTCAGCTGTGGACTCTAACGTCCACACCTGTGGACCTTTACATCAGGGATTAGACGCAGCTGACGAAAGGTCTGTGGTATAAAATAGCGTGGTGTTTACTGAGATCCACTGAACCATATGCTACAGTAAGAAATGTGATCCTCTCACATCTATATTTGTTCATGAGTGAGGAAGTTGTTGAAGGCCTTGTGCATGAGATTGAACAAGCCACTGAGACAGAGGAAGAAAGAAGGAGGGGCAGCTGCGCTCTCATGCAGAACACATCATTCTCATTCTCACACACACACACACACACACGCCGTTAGGTACAAATTCAGCCCAGACTCTCTTCTTTTCTCCAAAGCCCATTAAAGCACCCAATATGAATCGCAGCAGGTCACGACCCCTCACAAACAGAACACCCTCCATTTCGTCCTTAGACACTAAGACACTGTATGTTGCTGCACCGCGTGCTGCAAGGTAATGTGGTTCAATAAGGTGACTGTGTGAAATAATGCAAACGCACATCAGAGCGTGCACCGTCGAGGTTGAACGAGGGCCAACGATAATACGGAGAGAATGAAAGCGTAAGAAAGCTGGTGCACAAAAGAACGAGGGGAAGAAGGAAAGGTGCATGACAGCTATGCACTGGGGGGGTGGCAGGAGGAAGACATGAAGAGAGGGACAGAGAGGCAACGGAGGGTGAAGGGGAAAAAAAGGGGGTTCATTAAAAAGCGCAGGAATAAATAAAAGCAGCTACAGGAAATGAGTGATCATCGATGTTTGCAACGTTCCTTTTTGTTAATGCTGCATTAATGACAATTAAAGATGATAGCAGCTGATTTATATTTTAAAATAAAACTAAAATAAGAAAGGATTGAATAAAAAATAGTTGCTAATGTTTGTCCAAACACACGGAAAGGAAAGAGGAAAGGAAGTAAAATATGCACAAAAAAAGCATAAACTACAAAGAGAGTAAGATGCTAGAAAAAGAAATAGTAAAGACAAAACTATAAGAAAAATATATAACATAATCTGTGGAAAAATACTGAGTAAATGAAGGAGGGGACTGAGGGAGAATGGGAGAGGAGAGGTATGGAGGCTGGAGGCTGGGGGTTGGGCCTGGTGGCAGCTGGTTTGATTACCGGATTATGAGGAGCCTCACTCCCCACTGACCTCCAACACACTCGCATACACATGTACAAACACACACAGATACACACACACACACACACACACACACAGATAAACATACACACACACAGTCAGTGCTCATAGCCCCTTCATAACAAATGAACAGCCAGACGGATGAGTGGCATTATGAAGGAGCAAAACCACCAAACAATGTTGATGGTTGTAAGAATGCATGGGGTAAAAAAAAAAATTAAAATTAAAAATGGATAAACAAGGCAGATATATGGTTTAGACACATACAGACACATAGACATGATACATTAGGCGAAGTAATTAAATATCACCCGCGTCTTCTGGGACTAAAAGGCAGCTTTATTTTTTTTTTATCAGACGTCTGGATCACAACGCAAACATTACGCACTAATTGACACTGATCTCCTATTGTCATTGAAATGAGACGGAGATCTGTGAAAAGACCCGGGGTAATCTGCTGGGGTAGGATCCCGTCTACACACACACACACAGACTTGGTACACACTTATGTATGTTGAAGCAGTCGTCAATTTCAAATTCATTTGAGCTCTCTGAAATCAGAAATCTGGCAACAGGATGTTGTTGGTGGGGGCCTTTAGGTCGTATGGGTGGAGGGGAGGGTTCTTCTCTGTGGATCATCCCACAGATACTGGATCAGTTTGGGGTCTGGTGAATTTGGAGGCCAGGTCAACGCCTTCCGCTGTTTGTTTGTTTTTTGTTAAACCTCAATGTAAAGCTAAAATAGGCACTCAGTGTCCACATATGAGGACATAATTTCTTCCTGTTCAAAGACGAGTTCTTAAGTCCTACTGGTCTCAAATAAAGAGAAATGGAGAAATCAAAAATGCATAGCAAACAAAAGCTCAGGTCTCAGGAGGTTAATGCAGAAAAGGATAAATGCTAGCGGAAACTCTCCCAGATGCTAATATTTGCAGTGTGACCGCTAACCTCTCCTGGGTATAGATACTGTGTGTGGGTGTGTACAGTTAGAGCTGCCAGGCCTAAGAGGACGTTTATGGATGTGAATGAAGGAGGACATGAAGGTAGCTGGTGTGAGAGATTCACTGCCGAAGGGAAAAGAAGAAGAATGGTTGGAGGCACGTGGCTCAGTTAAAACAACGTGTCAACAATCACCTTTAAATCCCACTCAATGGAAAGTTTCCGTTTGATTTACAGGAATAACTAAATCAGAATTGTCGCCATGCAGCTGCGGTTGCAGTTTACGTCCATGTTCCAGGTCTCTCCAGGCTCAAATATCACACTGCATGTTCGGACAACCCCGAACATGCATGTCACAAGATTACACCGTCTACATATGTGATGAAGTATTTGATATTTTGTTCTTACAGACGCACTAGACCACCTAGACTTTTTTCATTTTCCAGTCTGATACAGTTTTGTGTGTAGCAGACATGTTCTCCCCCTGCAGACAGCACTTCATTGTTTTCTGACAAGAAAAAAAAAAAACAACTGAGCTCTCCTCTGCCTGGCAAACTGATAATGCTCCCTCCGAGCTGCAGGAATCCTCTTCAGTGGCCCTCGGGGGACAAGAGTGACAATCAAACAGGGAAACGTGTCAACTCAACGTCATATAGACGGCTGAAAGGAAAGAAAAAATAGTGCTTGAAAAGTACCAGCGTCGATTTGCCTTGATGGCTTTTAGCTTCACTGTGATTTTATCCGCCTTCAGGGTTTTTTTTTTTTCCCCCCTGGCAGCCATTATATTCTCACGGTAAACTTGGCATAAACAAACGCAGTCAAACATCTTCATTTGGATTCCTCTTTTTTTTTGCTGAATTACAGCTCATTTGGGCGACGTGCATTAGCACGGGGCTTTTCACACCTCCACAGACGTTCGGAGGCTAGAAATAACAAGCAGCAGCTCAAGCTAAACCATTTATAAACCAATTAAGACACCAAACACTGCCAATTTCCCATCAAAGGACAAAATTCTATTTGAATCGCTCTGATCAGAGATTCTTAACTTAACCCAAAAAAAATCAATCAGTTGAGAATTTTGTTGAGACATTGGTTCTGCTGCTGCTTGACAACGCTGACGCTTCCACTACGCAGCTCTCACAGTCCTTAAAGATTGTGAAAAGACCAAGAGTACACACTAACAGACCGGCTTCAGCAGATTCTTGTAGACTGGGGATCACAGCCTGAACACATGATCAAACTCTTGTAGAAACTCTCTCTAGGGAGACACTTATATCGTCACTCATGCTACTGTCACAGCTCGATCACTCTCCATTTCTGTAGTAAAAGTTCACTTTGTCACCACTGTCCGGCTCATATTCCGGCTACTACCCATCGTCCGCCCCTCATCTCTATTTCACTGGCTGTTGGCAACAAATGTTTGCAGTTGGGTCGGTAACTAGATCACACTACTCAACTGCATCTAGATTTGGCTCCAAAAAGAAAAAAAAGTCAAATGTGGTCAGGTCCGTTCCCCCATTATGGTGCCAGCTACCCATGCTGACGGTCCCCAACCAGGGCAGACTGGTGCAGACTTTGCCCAAGTGGGAGTCGTGGGTAACATCTGGCAAAAAAAAAAGAAAAAAAAAGAATCTTGTAGTGAGTCCTCAGCTTAATCCGACTCCTTCTCTGAGGTCAGCTACAAATTTTTGCACTAGGTGTTTATTTGCAGGAGGTTGAAGCTCAACATTTGCCTTAATCCATGTATGGATGAATAAATAGCCCAAAGCAGGTGTAGCAGGTGTATCTTGACAAAGGAGTATTTAACATCAAATGGCCCCTTACATAATCAATACATTGAGAACAAGAGACACTTTTCTCTTAAAGCTGTGGTAGTCTACACTACATCTCAATCAGAATACCTACTTATTAAATTTAAAGGGCAAACACTACCAACTGAAACTCCCCAAACAGCAAGGATTTAAAAGTTAAAAACGTTATCAACCCCAGACACTGGTGTCCTTACTGTCCTCTTATACGAGGCTCTGAGGTGTCAGTCGCTTTGTGAAACGGTTCCTTTACTCTCATATCTCTACGACACTGACATTTTGGATCAAACCTCTTCACATCCAGCCCTATCAGGTCTATGTCAGCGCACGAAAAACTCTCTGGAGGAATCGCGAGTTACTTTTTGCGGCGCAATGTGAGCAAAGGTCCTCCAAGCAAGCCAGGCAGGAAGTCATAATTAATGCATGTCCCCATCTCCACGCCACTCCGCTGTGGCGTGCATGGAAACAATAAAACATTAATAACTCAAAACAACACAAATGGAAGGTTATTTTGGTGTTTTTAGCACCACGGGAAAACAAAGCATTTCGTTAATAGCGAATTGGAAGACACGTCGTCGGGCTTTCACCGCTCCTGCGGGCTCCGAGCCAACGCGTTCCCCTTCACGGGTCCGCACTTTAAAGGGGGAGGAGAGCTTTTTGGCTGGCGTGCATGAAGACTCTAAGAATAAACACAGCGATCTGGAATCACCAGTGAGGTCCCACGGATGCGCGAGCGCGGACGCACCGTGAAGAGAGAGGCTGGCCCCCGATCGGTGCCCGGGCTCTATAAGGCGCTTTGTGGGTACGCCGTCCCCAGAGTTTCAAAGGGGCCGCGGGAGTTCAGCGCTATCTCTCTGCGCCAGGTAGCCTGACTAATAGCACACTCAAAGCTTCTTGAATGTCAGAGCATCCCGAGCTCGCTTCCTGGAAATCCAGACGGAAATAGTCTGCAAAGTAGCGTACTATTGAAGTTCGCGGCTGGAGCTGAAAAGAGCCGCAGAAACATTTTTTAAAAGCTGCAACACAGGGTGGGGATGGAGGGGGGGGGGTCACAGAGCACAGCCCAGGCAATTCCTCTTCAGGTATGAAAAAAAAGCAAGGAAGTCACCAAAGGTTTGGACATGCTGCTCATTTAAATGATTTGCTGCTTTTAAAAAGCTGATTAAAAAACGCCTGTGGTCACATGTAGTAGAGGACACGTATCTAGGAGGCCGCCTGGTGTCGAGCAGAAGTTAGTGAGACAGGCTGAGGCAGGTTAAAAATGTGACTTTCTGACATCTGACTCGTGTTGTGGACTCTCCCGCTGACACAAAAAGGTGCAGCAATCAGCCACAACATTAAAACCACTGTCGGGAGGAGTAAATAACATCGACCATCTCATGACGATTCAATGCGCCGCTGGGAAACTTCTGGATCTGGCATTTGTGTAGATGTTAATTAGACGCGTAGCACCCATCTAGACCAGACCAGACACCACCACCCCAGAGCAGCCATTACTAGGAGGGCGCAGCCTGACACAGACACACACTCAAAAACAATTTAGGAACAACTCAAATAACCATGAAGACCTGGCCTCTGAATTCACTAGATCCAAAAGTATCAACTAACAGTGGGATGATCCACAGAGGCCCCTCCCTTCAACCTAGTCTTTTATTTATTTTTATTCATCTGATTCATCTCCACTTACAGATTTAAAATGTCTGCTGTATTGAGAAAATCTTTACTAAGCTTTGAATTACCTTCGCATGAAGTGACACTCAACTGAAATTGGGATCAGGGGGCATTTATGCTCAGCCATCCATTATTCCATTTAATATTCATTGTGACTAACACTGCCAGGGTTAGTAGTTCACACAGTGCTTTAACACTGCCATTGTTGAGGGCTCGACTCAGACTGCGTGCACTCTTGTGACTGTAAGGAGTTGGGATTATAAAAAAAAAAAAAAAGGAGAGCTATATTACAACAAGCATGCAAAAACCAAAAACAGTAAAATTGGATTTAGACTGAACAAAAGCCGTACGCGCACACCGAAAACGCTGCCATGGTGCCTTCAGCCCATTACTTCACAGTCCATGCGGTCACACTACATCACACAGGTTTAAATCCCATTTCACACCGTGTTGTCACATCCCTTTGTTTGGCCTTTTCCTGTTCCTCCAGTGCGATGGCCGTCCTCGAAAAGCCCTCATAAAATATTAGAGCGGGCTCAATTTTCAAAAACTGTGCGTCGCAAAAAAGAAAAAAAGAAAAAATTTGCAGAGGTTTTAGATGCAACAATGCCCTCGGGTCAGGAGAATAAATAGGTGCGGTGGCTGCTGAACAAATGCTGCCCTTTTTGAACTGTCTGAAGTTGTTAACGGAGCGCAGGTTTGAAGCACAGTCACCTAAAAATAATGACTGCACCCTCCCCGAGAGAGCGGGGAGGCAGGAGGGGCACTCACAGCAAATACATAAGTAAATAAATTGACAGAGAGAGAGAGGGAGAGGCTGTATATACATTAATGCTGGTCAAGTAACACAAGCGTTAACAATGATGTGTGTATGCATCGTTACAAATCACATGCAGCCAGGCGCTGGCTTGACGGCTGATTTCTGCGCTCTGTTTGTTAAAGCCTTTCCGCCCCTGAGGTCTGGGCACTCATTATACTCAGCGCAAAGTAGAACAGGCTCTGTGCACACACACACACACACACACACACACACACAAACAGCAGCAGCAGCAGCAGCCTCGGCTACATTATGGTGTAAACCACCCTTTTACAACACAAGCACTAATCCTTTACGTTACACCAGACACACTCGACGCCGCACACAAAAAGCCCTCCTGCATGTAAAGACCGTCCGCTTTTAGCGCGCACCACGGCCGCGCACGCCCTCGCGTCAGTTGTACTTTTAAGCGAATCCGCAGTGACCTCGCTAACATGCAGGCGTGACATCGGTTAGCAGCTGTTTGAAGCGGCCGCCTCCAACCCTCCGCCCTCTTCCGTCTGAGCCGCGTTCTCTCAAATGTGCACAAACATTAACGGAGCCGTGCTTTTACTTGTTCATACTTATTTTTCATGGCAAAAAAACAAAAAAAAAACTAATAATATCTGCAGGGAATGTAAACAAAGAGGAGCAGACTTTTGTTTTTGTGTTTTTTTAATCATTTGGAGCGAAGCTGGCGGTCAGTGCAGCACCTGAGGTCGGGTGTGTCTGGGGCCACTCAACACCGCGAGGGGCCTTCTGCCGACTGAAGAGATCCCAAATTAAATTTTTTTTCCGAACAATTGCTCTTGTGGCTGTGTAATAGTGCAGCAATAATGATCCACTCAGCACAGTGTGTCCAGCGTAAAATGAGCATGCTTCTTTGTTGACGCCAATAATTCAAACACACATAGAGAGGGAGGCGCGCCACTGAATAATGTCTGAATTACAATGATTTGCATTTAAGATTTGAGAGCGTCCAACTTAGAGATTCAACACAGTTTTCATTGATTTATACAGTGCATGAACTATACAAATTGTAAGCTGCTCCCCTGCACCTGAAGCCTGAAACCACAAGAGAAAACACCAAGGTGATGGTTGCAAAATATTTGACAAATTAATCTTTGTTCAATTGTATTTGAGCAAAATTAGCACAATTCCTGCAAAATAAGTATTTCTAAGAAAGTCAACAATACGTAGCAACACAGCCTCCTACCACCAGGGGCAGCAATGAGCACAACTGGGGAAAATTGTGCTGCTTCTTCGTAATAATTCAAACATATGCAGAGAGGAAGGCGCACCACTGAATAATGTTTGAATTAAAATGATTAGCATTAAAGATTTGAGAGTGTTCACATTAGAGAGCTAAAGATGTGTTGTTAAACCCAGTTTTATTTATTTATTCATACAATACAATAATTACACAAATTATATGCTGCTTCCCTGCACCCTACGCCGGAAACCACAAGAGACAAAACCAAAGTGACGGTCACAGGGACACCTGGGGCAAGTGTCTGGATGGAAAAGTTTAGATTTTGACAAATTAATCTCCAGCAATTGTATTTGAGCAAAATTAGCAAATTCAATGCAAACCAACATCAACCATATGCAGCAACACAGCCTCCTACCTCCAGGGGCAGCAATGAGCACAACTGGTAGCATCACCTCCAACAATTGCTCTTGTGTGGCTGTGCAATAGTGCAGCAGTTATGATCTACTCAGCACAGTGTGTCCAACATAAAAGGACCACTGTGACGCTTCTTTGTAATAATTCAAACATATGCAGAGAGGAAGGTGAATAACGTTTGAATTACAATGATTTGCATTAGATTTGAGAGTGTTTCGGTTCTATTTATTCATACAAGGGAATTACACAAATTATATGCTGCCTCCCTGCACCCTAAGCTTGAAACCTCAAGAGACAACACCAAGGTGATGGTCGCAAGGACACCTGGGAGCTTTGACAAAAGATTTGGAGGAATAATTCTTTGCAAAATTTTTGCAAATTGCAAAATTGGTGCAAAATTGGTAGCATCAGCTCCGCCATTATCATGTGTTTGGATGTTTGTGTCTTCTTGCTCATGCGGAAGTGCAAAAAACTGCAGTTCATCGAGTGGCCACTTGAGGCCAGCTCCAAAAGGGAGAAAATCCCCATAGACCCCCATGTTAAAAAGCCCATATTTACAGCATTATTAAACATGTTTACAGCCTGCTACAAAAAATTATTTCACTATTCATGACAATTGTATAGGGGTAAATTTCTTTCTAACTCATGCATTTATTTTTTGTTAAGGTTTAAATTTCTGCATAATTAAGGACGTCCGACACGACCCCACATGTCCATATTTGGAATATCCACATCTGGGCGGAGTAAAGCTCATCCAACATGGCGACCGCAGGCTCCGCCCACTTCGGGCTTCATTTTATAAGGTCAGAATCCAATGTGTGATGTCACGATGGGTTTGTCCAAAGTATATACAGTCAATGGGAAAACCAATAGCAAAGACAACGTAAAATGTTCCACGTGAAACTTAAAAAGCTGTAAGTTGAAGTATCAGAATTTGCATTTTCTCAAACTTCACTGCTGAAATAAACAGCCTGGTACTCTGAGGCTAATTTCACCATTCATGAAAGCGACAACAAAGCACAAACACAGCTACAACAATTTCAGCCTCCATGGTTTTCCTTTATGGTTCGCTTTTCTTTCATGTGAAGAACCTGGCGTTGTGCTATTTGCTGAGGGAACACGGAGCCATAGACTTAGTTGGAAAAAGAATGTCAACTATTTGGAGCTTAAAAGGTTCGGTATTATTAGGATATTAAGAGGGCATGCTTTTTTATGTTACTCTGCTCAGAAAGAGTGTAGCTGACAAAAAAAGAGGTGTTAGAAGCAGATTTCAGGACAAACCAGCTGCCTAGCTCTCAGCAGGGAACTCCTTATGCTCCCCTGAAAACACATTATCATCACATGACCAAATGTTCCACAGAAGAAAAAAAAAACTGCATAATATTACCTTATTTATCACTATTTTGCAGCAGTTCATTTGGCACTCAAACGAAATTGTTAACAGACAGAAAGACACTTATCAAGTGGACCTAATTAGAACAGTGCAGCTCCCAGAAGAAAACGCGAACAGCAGCTTGAATGTAAATTAACTTGGCATTTAAAAGAGACTTGAGTGCGCAGATGAATGCAGGGGGAACCGACACCTTATCAGTGCGTTTAACTGTCAGATGCTCGACTGTGGTTCCACTCTCTGAGTCTCGGAGAACAAAATACATACTGCCCATTCTTTATTCTATTTGCATAAAATAACAGAATCCATTTACTGAAGATGACGGCCCACTTTCCACTCAACGCAAGCCTGAAATTGTCAAGCAATTAATGTTCCTGAGCAGACGTGAACTCCAGCTCAACTAATGTCCTCCTTCAGTGAGCTACAAGCCACAGGATAAAAGTAGCTCATTATCATATTGCTCCTCATCTTTGCAGAAGCAGTCGCTACACTTTTTAAAAACTAAAAACCAGGATATCGCACAAACCAGAGATGATCATCTGTTGCACAATATCTGCTACAGTATATTGGTCAGGAAATACTGGTTGAGGATATAAGTTTGGGCCTAGCATTGGTGACAACATGAGCAACCTGCCGTCTGGCTCTCAGAGGAAACTGTGACCTCCACAACTCCACATGTTTCTGAACCATTTAGCTCCTAACTGGTGATGGACACATTGTGCTCAGAATGGCTGTTACATTGTTGATGGCTCATTTGTATGGTGGCTAAGAAAGCTCAGTCCTCTGCAACAAAACACATGCAAACGAAGAAAACGTCTTCATCAAGAACAGCAGATATAAAAATGTGCTGCGAACATAACAACTGGCAACAAAAACATTTCCAGGAGACGATTTAAAAATGACGATTTAAAAGGATTATAAGGAATCATGAGATCAGGATGTTAACAGAAAAAGCAAAAGCACTAACAGACAATTAAACTCATTTCTAACACCGCTGACAAGAAGCAGACGTTAGCACCTCCAAACATCATAAAACTTTGAGGAACAATCACGTCCCAGCAGGTACATCACTTACTGAGGTCCCCTGGGAGAATGTCTGTTGTCTTTCATACCTCCTGCATCGTGTTTCTGAATTTGCTGGTGTTGCCAAACTGAAAAAAAAGACCTTGTCTTACTTTGCTTGTGTTTTGCCAGCGTGCATGTGTTTCATGCGCTTATATATGTAGGTCATCGCGGTTTCGTAGCGAGCTGTTGTAAGTACTACACGCTGCTCATTTTGTACACTTTCAAGCTGCAGATTTGTGGTGTTGCACTTTGTAGAATGAAGAACGAAGAGGAAGAAGTTTAGATACTTTCTACTCGTGACCAAGCAAGTTACCGACACCTTAAAGTCATTGTCCATTTTGGAAATCTACATAAATTAAGATGACACAACGTCACACGCAAAACACATTGTTGTTGCTACTAGAAACAGCAGCAGTGGTAGTTTTTGTATTATTATAATGCATGACTGTGAATACTTGTGGCACTGTTAACAGACGAACCTTTTGGCCTTTTATGCAGCAGTCATCTGCAATGAAATGTAGGAAATGATGTAGCAAGAGAGGGGACATGCATCAATGGACACAGGCCCAATTAGTAATAAATGAATGGGTAAGTGTAGAATTCCCATAGATAAAATATCTATTAATATATGTAAAACAATTAGATGAGCTTCAAAAACATACTTGAATTTGGGTAATAATAATATATTTTTATAATATGTTTTAGTATTTTAGCCTTCTCTTGTAAATCTCTTGTAATTAATACCCTTTGCACTATTTTATATCTCCGAAAAAGTGTCTAATCCAAACCCCAACAATCGGCTATTTATAACTTTTACAAATCGCTGTTTTAACCCACATGAGTTTGTGTGGCCCAGAAAAATGACCCCACAAAGACAACACGGCCCCACAACATGAGTAATCCACAGGAGTACAGTCTCCACAAGTCATTAAAAACGAGAATACACACACACACACACACACACACACACACACACACACACACACACACACACACAGGGCCTTTGGAAGACCAATTATATAAAACCACTTTGGTGGTGAAGCTAAAGCTCTGGGGCATCCCAGGAGTTCAGGGGGCCAAACTATGTTTCCATCACAGCATGATATTAAAACTGGTTCATGACATTTACGGCAGTGTTTCATTCCTCCAGGTTTTCCTGTGTCTTTATCTCGATTCAATTACAAAACCTGGGAACTAATAGAAAAAGGCAGCAGATAGATGCACGGATAATATTTTCTGACCGTGACCATCAACAACTGGGATAAAATCAGAGAATAGAATCATTTTACGTCCATGATGTAACTCAAGAAAAATACATTTGTATGTAAAATAATAATAATAATAGGATGATAAGTAAGGGTGTATACTCTTGGGTGTTGACCTATGACTTGATGTACATGCACAGTAGATGTAGTAATTGCCCTACACTAAGTGTCGGGGTACTCACCCATAATGTACTATAAATTAATTCATGGTGCACTGACCTGATGAGTCTTTATTCCCAGAACACACAAGTCATTAAACTTTATCAATATAGAAAAAAAATGTTGTTATATGTATATATATCATCACATGCCTATGCTTCTTTATACACTGATCAGGCATATCATTATGACCACCTTCCTAGTTTTGTGTAGGCTTCCAAACCAGTTGTGACTCATCAGTCTGAGGGTGTCCTGTGATGTCTGGTGACAGGATGTTGTTAGTGGGGGCCTTTGGGTCTTATAGGTTGAGGGGAGCGGTCTCTGTGGATCTAGTGAATTTGGAGACGAGGTCAACACCTTGTGCTGCTCTTCATGTTTTATTTGAGTTCCTAGAGTGTCTTTATATGTGTGTGTGTGTTATGTGTATCTGCTGGGAATGGCAGCAGGTTGGGGGGTCGCCTGGTCTGGTTTAGGTGGGTGGTACATATCTAAGTAACATCCACATGAATCCCTGAGACCAATGTGAGGGCAGAGAGTAATAAATAAATAATAACTTGTGCTTTCAGTGAGAAACTTTTCACAGCTTGTTGCAAATCATCTGTTATAATTTTCTACTGCGCCCGAATTTCTGGATAGTTGGAATACCGAGGCCGGATGTTTATGCAAGATCCGATCGTGAGCCAGCATCCCACCCTGAAACCGCAGCAACTACGGATGAAAAAGGCCACTTTAGTAAAGTCTGCTGACACCACTGCATCAACCCACATTTACGCAGCGAAGTCCGAAGCCCAGCCGCGGTTTTCCTCTTCCGGCAAAGCTCTGCTCTAAATTCGTAACTGCGAGTCTGCCAATACGACCGCAGTCTCTGCTGCTGGCTACCAGGCCCCAGTTGGGGGTTAGTTTGCTCGGGGGCACCTTGAACTGATGCGGTTTGGGGGGTGCCCAAACTGTGCCATTTGCTGCATCAACCCACTGACCCCTAAAGCCATTTTTTGTGCATGTGCAGGCTTAAACTGCTGGCAGCGCGAGCATGCAAGCTGCATTTAATCTCCCGCGCAAGACTAATACAACAATTGTCCGGAGAATCAGCGGTCAGAAACAAACTCGACGCAGACAACAAAGAGGAGCAAAAAAAAGGGGAGAGCGCGAGGGGAAGAGAATGTGAAACAGCGTGGAAGCAGAGAAAGAGAAGAGAGAGGCGCTCTCTGGCCATGCATAGATATTACTCATTGAGGAGATATGAACACGCCCTCAAGTGCAATGCTTTGAGCCACCTGAGAGTGCACACACAAAAAAAAAAACACGCGGGCTTGCAAACACACGGGGCTGTTGTGTACAAGTAACAAATAATGCACGAGCAGCAGAGAGAAAAATATTCCTGCTGCAAGGAAACACTGTTCAAACACGCACGCACGTGCAAATCCGGTGTGCGCTTGTGCCTGCAGACGAACACAACATGCAACACATTCAACCACTTGAGTACACACAGACACAATATATATATATATTTATATACAGGAGGAGAGGGGAAAGAAAGCAGGGAAGACGAGTGGAGGAGGAGGAGCAGAGCTGCAGAGAATTTGCCATGGAAAGGAAGAGCCCATGAGAGTTATGGGAGGATTACCGGGAAGCGTTGGGGGAAATTGAGGAGCTGGAGGAGAATGGGGCTGATTACTGGATACTGAAGAAGGGAAAAGGGAGGAGGAGGAAAGAGGTCGACGAAAAAGATACTTCAAATGGGAAGAGAAAATAATATATAAGGGGTTAAGACAGGGGAGAATGACTGAGGGAGGAAAAAAATAGTAAAGAAAGAAGGTCAAGGGAAGAGAAAGACAGGATGAGAACTGGACAGATGGAGGGTAAAAGGAAGTAGAAGACGTTAAAGAGGAAGAGAGTTCGCTCATATACGCGTCCTAAAAATGGACAGAATGAAGGAGTGGGAGGAAGCGATGGGCGGAGGCGGAGCGGCAGACACAGATAACACACAGCACACAATGAAAGTGACAGCTTTGCTCTGAGCCTGACTCCGGCTGACTGTTGTTTCATTATAATCTCATAACTGTCAAATCCTCGAGCCAAGGGACAGAGGGAAGGGGAGGGGAGGCAGAGAGGGGAGAGAGGGTGAAATACTTTCATAGCCACAGAGATAGTGGGGAAAAAAAAGGAGATCGACGGAGCTGAACGCACAGCGGGAGGATGAAACACATGAACATATATTCATATAGATACACAGACATTCACTCACTCACTCACTTCATTACTGACTTTGTTTCAGTCTTATTTTATACTTCCTCACTAGCTCATTAACTCCTGTTTAACTGTTTATCTACTCACTATATCATCCTCTCACTCACCTGACTCCTCACTTATTCATTTATGAAGTCAACTTCTCACACACTCAGACTCAGGCTTCTTCAGCCATTCACCAACTCACTTATTTCTCACTCATTCGCTCATGTGACTGACGCCGTCTGTAACACACTCGGGTCAATTTCTCTTTCATTCAACTTGCTCATTCCCATTTTCACTCACTCACTCGCTCAGACTCAGCCATTCACCAACTCGCCCAGTCACTTACTTAAACACTCACTCATCCACACATTTGGCTGCCCGTTTGCCTTTAAATCTCATTCATTTGTTCATTATATTACTCATTCACTCACTCACTCACTCACTCACCTGTTAACTTGTTCATGTGTGGAGTGAAATGTTTCTCATTTACCAAGAGTCAACTTATCTTTCATTCACTCATTCATTGTGTTGCTCATTTATTCACTCCTTTCTGAATCTCAATCCGTTCATTTTCTGGTTCACTTACTCATTTCAGAGAAAACATCTTATTTGCACACTCACTTATTCATTCAGTTTTACTAACTCACACTAACTCACTAGTTTCACTCCTACTAGTTCACGTTCACTCATTCATTATGTCACTCACTCACTGATCATCCTTTTTGTTTCTCATTAATAATTTTTTTGTTGTTGTACACTCTCTCATCTAGCCACAACTATTCATCAAGTCACTCAGTCACTCACTCGTTCACTAGTTCATTTGTGGAATGAATGTTTTTTATTCACTTGCTCAATCTCACTCATTCACTCACTAGTTCACTCATTCATTGAGATTCATCCTTTTTGTCTTTTTTGATTTCACTCAGAATTTTTTTTCGGCTCACTCACCTGGTCACACCTGTTCATCCAGTCACCAACACACTCACTCATTTGTTCATCCCTCTGTCACACAGCTCTTTCCTCACTCGCTCATCCAGCGCATGAGCCAGCATCATTTCCCAGTCGAGCTCGCGTAAAAACAGAGAAAATAGGGTAGCGGGTCACACACACTCCCCAGCCGTCGCTCCTCTACTAGAGACACAACACAAAGCTCCACCCGGGTTCTTCAAAGCCGCAACGCCGCACTCATTCCCTTTGTCTTCGGCTTATTTGCTCTCTACTGTACGACTTTGATCACTGCGACGCCTTCGCTTTAAAGAAAGTCACACCAATAAAACGATTTTTAAAAGCGAATTAGGATGAAACCGGCTTTTAATTCAAGGGAGTTGTGTGCGGCGAGCGGAACCTCAAAAACAACTTGGAGCGCAAGCAGCACGATAATTAATCCATTTAACACCGAAGCCGGAAAAACATTTGTTTTCAGAACTGTGACGTGACAGATGTTCAAAATGAGGAGGTGACGAGAAGATGAGGCGCTCGTACAACTTACTCTGTGACCGGATTTATCTATCAGTCACAATTATGTCTCGTGTTTCTCTCCTAAACACATTTTCTTTGATTGCACTAAATTGGTATATTAACTTGGACTGCACTTAACCCACATCCTGTCCATCAAACAGTGCTTTTAGAAAGGTGATATCGATGCCCGCTCATGCAGTTACTTAAATAAAATCTAGGTTTTAAACCAGCAGCTGGAAACAGTGGAGTGTATCCTCCTTGCTGAGTAATGTAAAAACTGACTGGGAAAGCACACTGATAATCATCATCAGCTACCTCGCATTGATTGCAGCGCTTTCAAAGAGGTTTCACGGTTTCTCCCCCTCTGGGATATTTACTGTCACGGTGTCTCACGTGAAAATCCGCACTAAGCATCGCACATGTGTCATCCTTTTTCTCAAACACTTCTCACCGCGTCCTCCCTTTGAAGCTTCGGTAAGCCGACTAGCGCGGGTCTGTTTAAATCACACGCTTTCACGTTAATCTGACTTGAATAGCAGCTCTGTCAGTTAGCACGTGCGCACAGGCGTCGTGCGGGCGAGTCGACTGGTCCGTTTGTCGGCATCACCGTACGGCTGAATCATCTTGTTACTGAATCAGAGATCATGAGTCTGAGGTCTCCATTAACCAGAATGCTATGAGTCACTTTGCTGGCCGTTGCTGAGTACGTAAGGCGAGTTAGCGGACACACGGGAAACATTGCAGGTGATGTCGTTGACTCGATCAGAAAAAAACACCGGAAACACACCGGCTTCACACCAGTCAGTGAATCCAAGTAATAAGTTCAATACTGCAATAAGCAAGTGGTTACACACACTGGTGTTCATTTTGCTGATATACTGTATTTTATGCACATGCTTTGATGACATTTTGCATTTATACTCAGTTTGGCTGTTTTTGCTGATATTTAAATCTTAGTCTCTATTCTCATTTGCACACCTTGCGTTTATGTTGCAGTTCTTGCTATTTTTGTATTAGTATTTTAACATTATATTTGCACCTTCTCTAATCGCTTTAATTGCTTTTCTACCTTCACACATTTTCTCAAGTGACTCAATTGAACCAGATCACTTTAATCAATGAGTGACTAAGGTTCAGACTAACCATAAAAAGTTTGCTACCACTACCACTTCCCTGCCGTGTCACGGCGCTTTAAGCTTCATGTCGACCAGGCACCGATCACGTGACAACAACAACATGGCCGCCTCTTGTGAGAAGACAGGTGAGGATCCCGGTGGGTCGGTTTCAGCGAAGTAGCAGCGGTTCATTAACTGTGTGGAGATTCTTGACGAAAGATGAAGCTCATGCAACCGTGACATGCAAAATATGTAAGTCAGTCTTGAAATGCAATAAATGTACGACGGAAATGCACACTCATTTGAAAAGGCAGAGGAATGGTGCAAATCCACCAATTGACTTTGGTAACAGAGAAAAAGAGGCTGCATGTCAACAATTTGCCAATGAATCAGTGGTTTCGTAGAAATGCTGCATTTTATTTTTTAACCTGGGTGCACTATCCCATCTAACAACACGCTGTGGAGTGCTATTAAATCCTATTGATGGTGACGATTCATACGGGTGCACAGTATGAGCTGCATAGTCTCAGCGTAACGGACCGGTTTAAAATTTATATTCATCTCTGTTGTGTTCTAGTAGTTGACGCTCTTCCTGCGATTTTAGAGCGCGTTCCTTCTGTCCTTGACGTCTGTAAATGCACCATGCTAGTCAAGGAAGTTGATGTGAAGCTGAGAGTTTGCAATGAGTAAAAGCCGCATGTTACAAGTGTGCGTGAGGCGCTACAGTATTATTGTAGGAGAGAATACAGATTTCATTGTTGCAAAGCATCACTTTCTACCGTGCTTATAGACCACAGGTGTCAAATGTATAAAAGCGACCTGCCAGAGGAACCAATCTGATCTGTAGCATGAATGTGCCAAGTGCGAAATTACATAGAAGGCTGCAATCTTTCAATGAAAATAACACTGAAAGAGAAAGCAGACAACAATGTGCCCAAATTGCACTTAAATTTTTTTCTAAAGGATAGTTTATTAAATGTAAACATTCTCCTAATTTTAATTTTGCTCATTGTTCTTATTTGCATTAAAACAAATGGGAAAAGTTTGGAGATGTCGTTGCTTATAGGTTATTATGTTGTTTTGCTACTGGTCCGACCCACTTCAAATCAAATTGTCCCCATAAATAAAATGACTTTGACCCCCTATGAGTCTGTGTCACAGACTAATTGTCTGAACTTTAAAAAAAAATAGAAGTTGTGCAACCTCTAGTAGCAAAGCTCACTTTCTCAATTTATCAAGCACAGCCTGCATGCACATTGATCTCAATGTGTTTCAGAAGTTAACATTGTTTTAAAAAATCGAACTCGTTCTTTCACAAGCGAAAATCAAAGATAGCAACCAAGCAGCGATGCACAGAACCCAACCAAGTGTCATTCAGCCTTATCACCCCCGTCTCACTCCCACACAGTCCTGTAGTGTTCGAGTTCTTATCTTCACAGTATTTGTTACACTGAATAAAGCTACAGGGCCATCTAAACTGTCTGCACATACACACAAACACACACGCACCCCATCATGTTCTCACATTTTCCCCTCCATGGTCTCTTACCCGTGACAGTGATCAGCATGGGAGCCACCAGCGGCCTGTTGTTATCCAGTTTTCGACTCAGTCTGATCTCTCCGCTGGTGTGATTCAGGAGCAGCAGGTGGAGATCATTTCCCCGGTCGATGGTGTAGTACAGCCTGTCTGACACATCGGGATCGTGGGCGGGTACCCTCCCAATTACCCCGCTGGGGAAACTGTTGGAGCGGTTGGACACAAAGTTGTTGAAAATGATTTGAAAGTCCTGTAGAGTCGGCCGGTTGTCGTTCTGGTCCACCAGGCGGATCCGGACCGTGGCGCGGCTCACTAGAGGTGCGGATGTGGCCTGGACTACAATGACATACTCATTGCGGGCCTCATAGTCGAGATCGATGAGTGAAGTGAGCTCCCCGGAGAAGATGTCCATCTGGAAAATCTCAGGGATGTTTCCCTCTACAATCTGATACATGATCTGAGCGTTGGCACCCTCATCTGGGTCGGTGGCTGTGATCTGCGCCACCACTGAGCCCACTGCGCTGTTTTCCTTCACTAAAACCTCGAAGTCATCGGCAGGGAAGACGGGTGCGTTGTCGTTCACATCTAGGACAGTCACCTGGATGTGGACAGGGGTCCGCTGAGGGGGCACGCCTCGGTCCACGGCATAGGCGGTGAGCTCATAGAACGGCACGCTCTCACGGTCCAAGCGGCGAATGGTCCGGACAATACCGGACGTGGGTTCAATGGTGAAATCGCCATCTCCGTCCTCACCGTTTTGGAAGGTGTACTGAACACGGCCATTGGCGTGTGCATCGCGGTCGGTGGCTGAGATCTGAAGGACGCTGGTGAAGGCAGGGGCGTCTTCGCTCACCGTTCCCTGATATCTTGGACTGAGGAACTGAGGTGCGTTGTCATTCACGTCATTCACATTCACCTCAACGTATGTTGTGTCTGATTTCTGTGGTATGCCATTGTCTTTGGCGGTTATAGCCAAAGTGTAGGTCATCTGGTCCTCATAGTCAAGCTCTGCCTGGAGCGTTATAGCCCCTGTGGATGGGTCGATGCGAAATTGTGGGATGTTATCTTCCAGGAAGTATGTGATTCGAGCATTTTCACCCACATCATCGTCGGTGGCACTGATCACAACTACCGTGCTTCCTGGTGGCCGGTCTTCGTTCACACTAACAGAGTAGTGGGCGCTCTGGAATACGGGGCGATGTGTGTTGGCGTCGGTGATGTTGATGTGCACCTGGCAGGTGTCGTGGAGGGTGCGGTCCGAGGCGGTGACCGTCAGGACGTAACGCCGCTCCTGTTTGTAGTCCAGTGGTAGAGCCAGGGAGAGAAGTCCAGCCCCTCCTGCTGTGCTGATAGCAAATCGGTTTCTGGTGTTTCCTCCTGTTATCTGATACGTCACTGCGCTGTTGACATCACGGTCCACAGCCGTGACAGTCACTACGCTGGTACCGACTACTGCGTCCTCATTCAGCCGAGAGTAGTACTCCTTTTGGAGGAACTCGGGGCGGTTGTCATTAACATCCATCACTGTAATAGTAACACTTGCTGTCGCAGAAAGCGGCGGCATGCCATAATCCCTGGCCTCCACACCAAAGAAGTAGTGCTCAACGGATTCTCTGTCCAGAATGGATTTGACAGTGACCCAGCCTGTTGCAGAATTGATAATGAATGGTGTATCAGGGCTCGTGCCAGTTAACCTGTACTCCAGCCGGGCATTATCACCAGAGTCTGTGTCGATGGCCTGGATGTGGAGGATGGAACTGCCAACCGGGGCGCTCTCAAGCACCGATGCCTGGAACGGCGTAGAAACAAAGATAGGCGGGTTGTCATTGACGTCTGTCACTTGAACACTGACAATTCCTGTGTTGTTGGAGAGAGGTGGACGTCCATTGTCCTGCGCACGAACGCGCAGTGTGTACTCCCGTTCGGACTCGTAGTCCAGTGGAGCCACCACCTGGATCTCACCGGTGACACTGTCGATGGAAAACTGTCCCCGGCTGTTACCGCTGATGATATTATAGTGAACAGCGGCGTTACTGTCTTTGTCCCGGTCTGTAGCGCTCACACGGAGGATCTCAGAGTGAGGCCGCACATCCTCCTTCACCGCCACCACGTAGCGCTTCTCACTGAACTGTGGCACGTTGTCATTTTCATCCAGCACGGTGATGAAAACTTTGACAGTGGAAGAGCGAGGCCCCGGATCCTTCCCTTGGTCACTGGCCTCCACCTGTAGAGTGTAGTGTTCATTTATCTCCCGGTCCACCGATCCACGGGTTGTAATGAGGCCAGAGCGCGGGGCAATCTCGAAGGCCTCTCGTGCTATTGCAGCGGTGTCACCGACAAACCGGTAACGAATATTGGCATTGGAGGGGGAGTCTGAATCCGTCGCTCTCAGCTGCAGGATGGGATAGCCTTCCTCTACGTTCTCTCTGATCGTCTCCCTGTACTCGGCCTGCTCAAATATAGGAGAGTGGTCATTCCGGTCTGTAACCATAATGGCCACCATTGTGGTGCCGGAGAGGCGAGGGGAACCATGATCGGTCGCCGTGACCCGGAAGTAATGATGATCCATGTGTTCTCTGTCGAGGATCTGAGTGGTGGTGATGAGGCCCGTGTCTGGGTCGATGTGGAAGTAGTCAGTCGACCGACTGTTCATCAGAGGGGCCATTGTGTAGCTCAGCCTGCCTGCGTCGCCTGCGTCTGTGTCGGAGGCGGACATGATGATGACTGAGGTGCCGGGGGGCTGGTTCTCGGCTACTTGTACCTGGTAGTTATACAATGAGAACTGGGGCTGCTTGTGGGTTGCACGTCTGGAACGAGGCCAAGGCACCAAAATCTTCCTCTCCCTTTCTCCCTGTGAGGTATCATCATCTGCTACTACTATCAGCCGTTCCAGGCTCCTCTCTTCCCTTGAACTGTGCCTTTGGTCCTCCTCCCCCTCCTCCGCTTCCCTCTCATCCCCCTCTCCTCCCTGGTGGCTTTCATCCCGGCTCGCTCTCTTCTCTCTTTTGCTATCTGTACTACCCCTATCCTGACCCTTCCCTCCCTCTGACTCTTTCTCCTCTGCGTGGCTTGCCTTTGTTATTCCCTTTTCCATCACCTCCTCTGGTTCTCTCCCTCCCATCGGCCGCGCCTCTCTTTCGCCCTCCCCCACCTGTAATTTTCCTCCCCAAACAGCGGCGGACCCCTCCAAGCCCTCGCCCTCCGTCTCCCCTTCTCCCTCGCCCCCCATCTGCTGCTGCCTATACGACCGTCTGACACCTTCGGGCTCTGGTGGCACTTGCTTACCAGATTTTAATTGCATATGTGCGCGGTCTGAACGCTCCGTGGCTGAACAGTCAGTGGAAATGGCTTCGTCGCAGCCCTCGTGTACTATCTCTTTCTGCTGTTGCGCCTGACCACGCCACGGTGATTTTTCCACCTCAGCATCGTGACTATATCCGTTTACCTCCTCATCCCCCTCATCGTTGTTGTTGTTGTTATTATTGCTGTTCGTGTTGAATCTGCTCCACAGAAACACGCGCTCGGCATTAAGCGGAGCTGTCCGATGTGCTGAAATCGCGTCTTCGGGAGAGCGCGAGCGAAGCGAGTCGCCCCGCCACGTGGTCAGGTTAATGCGCGAGAAAGACGACAGGTGTTTTACTTTCGCTGTTGCTGCCGCGGAGCGAGTCGCGTCTGACACAGCACCGGGAGATTTAACGGGAAACTTTGCAGGCGAGAAAAAGCCTGAGTCACCGGCAGACGCGGTCTCAGAAGTTGCAGTCGCTTCTCCGCCAGATAAAAAGAGCGGTGTGGATCGTTTTCCACTTGCCGCGTAACAGCCTGTTTGTGTTTGAGTGGGCGTATCGATCATTTGGCCAGAATATTTTAGCGCGGTGTCAAGAATAGCGCTTTTATCAGATAGAAGCTTTTGGCCGGGCGTCTCTGCGCGGAGTTTAAATTGGATGAGGGGATTCCTCGCAGCTATGTCTCCCTCGGGGACCATAAACCCGGCGAAATGTCCATCCCCCAATTCTTTTCTGTCCAAACAACCAAAGCAACTGCCGGGATCCTCCCTGCTCTCTCCCTGGGCTGGCCTGCTCTGCCCCCTGGTTGCTGGTACTGATTTCCCCAGCTGAAGCTCATTATCAGTACTATATAAGAGCGTCAGAATCGGAAAAGCCAAATCATTATCCGGGTAATTAGATAAATTAATGTGTTTGTTGCCGTGATTCACCCCTCCTCCTCTTCCATGCTTTCCCTCCCTACCCTCAGCCGCGTCCATCCTCTGGCACACAATTCTGGCATAGTGAGGTCTTTCATCAGGTAGAGGTGGTACCCAGCAACTCGGGTGCGCCCTGGCACTGTGGTTAATTACAGCCAGTGTACCACATCTGCACGCGTCTCCCCCCTCATCTTTCCCTCCGTTCCTCGCCCTCCTCTCCTCCTCTCTGCTCCTAATGTGCCCACTCAACCAGCTATCATCACCCCCCTCATCGCTGCTGCTGGGATCGATAACATTGTGCCTGCCCAAATGAGAACAATTACCAGCCCTCCTGTCCACCCTGGCTGGGCCCCCGTCATCATCACCCCGAACCGTCTTTTTCTTGTTGCTGTTCCCGTAAACCGGTTGCTGTTGAGTTGTATCGGCGCAGTCGGTTCGGGGGGAATTACAAGTTGGAAAACTAAAAACGTAATCCGCTTTAGATGCCGAGCTGTTGGTGAAAACCGGGTGGAATGTGAAGGTGTTGTTTGAAATATCAGCACGTGATGAAATACATCCAAAGGGGTCAGGTGAGGGGTTGGAGAGGTTTTGCTCTCCGGGTCTTGGCCAGCGGACAAATCCCGGTGTGTGGGAGCAGCGCTTGGCAAGGAGCCTGCTCACCTCACGAGCCCTCTCCCACACCTCTCCCCCTCTCCTCCCTCCACTTCCGGGTGCCCTGGACAGGCCAGATGCGTGCACAAAGGCTCCGGCGGCACCGCGTTTGGCGAGGTGTGGCCTCGACGCCGGCCACCGTTGCGCGCACGCTCTAGTCCTTTGTACTGCTCTTTTTTTCCCGTTCTGAGCCGGCAGGGAGGTGAACGCAGGTGAAGCGGGAGGTGAAACAACGCCCTGGCTTCCCATCCTCCCTCTATCCACTCCCTCTCCCGAGCCGACGCCATGGGAGTTCCACCTGCTCCTAATGCCGGGGTGGAGATGAGGAGGGGGAGGAGGAGGAGGTGATGGGGATGGGGATGGAGCCGGTGGGCCGCCTGCACTCTTCCAAAACGTCCCGACTCCTTTCAGCCTCGCTTTCCGCGTCCACCTCGCCCCATCCGGCTGATATCCTCCCAGCGTGCCTCCAGCGCGCCGCACTCCAGAGCATCCTCCCTCGGTCCGTATCCGCTTCACGGTCCACCTGCTCGGGTGTAGATTCCAGCTGCCCCTCGGCGACTCCCCTGCTTCCTCTCGCTGCTGCTGCTGCTGCTGCTGCTGTTGCTGCTGCTGCTGGCTCACTTTACCGGCGTCTCGGTAGCAGAGGCCCGGGTTCCATGTGTTGGAAACCCCTCCTGTATTCACCGTCCCCGGGGCGAGGGCGAACAAAGGGCCGAGGAGAAGCAGGTGGAGTGCCAGAGACGAGAGCAGGAGCGGGGTGAAGCCCGGTAGCGGTGCAGCCATTTAGTCTCTTCCTTTCTCCGTATCTCCCCTCCTTTCACCCTCTTCCACCTATTCTCTCTCGGTCTCTCTCTCTCTCTCTCTCTCTCGAGCGCGCCTTCCCTTCTTCCCCGTTACTTCTCTCGTTCCCTCGTTCCGGCTAGGTGGCCAGTTCCAGGACCGCCAGCACCGCCCGACACCTTCCCCCAGGCTCCCCCGTGTCTCCCTCGGCCTGGAGAGTTGGCATCTACCCGCTGTGGTCCGTGGAGCTGGGTGTCTGAGCGTTAGGAGCGGCGCGGCAGCAGCATCTCTCCTCCCGTTCATTCACATCCAACATGGCTCACACACTCACACCGACTGGCTGGCTGGCTCACACACACTATCCTCCCCAAGCGTGTGTGTGTGTGTGTGTGTGTGCCTTGTATGTGTGTGCGCGCTCCTCTAGCAGCAGCAGCGGCGGCACAGCCCGGCGGTAGGCTCCTATCCATCCATCCACACACACAATCACGCTCTCCTCCTTTTCTCCACCCCTCCCCCTATTGCTTGCATCTATCCGCCTCTCACCCTCTCCCTCTCTCTCTCTCTTTTTCCTATCTCATAATGGTTGGCTCCGGTGCGCAGGGCTGTTACACAGCACCCGCGGCGGACGCCATATCCACAACTGGAAAGGGAGGGAGAAATAGTCTGTATCACACAATCACACCAATCATCGGCAAATCAAGGATTACAAATAGCCCCCTAGGTTTGCCCCTTTTTCCACAGGGTTAGATAAACTCGATGCTCCCGGTTCTTAGAAATCACTCTTGCAGAACACAGAAGTGGTTTTGGCTGAAATGTATAAAAGTAAATCAATAAAAGTTTCTCAAAAAAAGAAGAAACGCTACTTCAACATTTATTTTTCTTTCCTTGGCAGTTTCTCAGTGTCTTATATTGACTAGTTTTTCTCGGGATGTGATGTGATATCACCCCGCAGCCCGTGTCAAGCCTGGCACGCCGTATTCCGGTCCGGTGACGTAAGCCTAGGTTAGCCGAAGTGAAAGTGACGTCATCTCACTTAATACCGCCGATGAGTAATTCAGGGATTTACATTCTCTGTGCCATCCCTCTAAAAAAAAAAAATCTACAGCAGGATTACCGCGATTAATTTCCCCCAACATGCTCCCAATCATCCCAATTTAACACTAATTTACGCATGACTAACTGAGCAGATCAGTTTCCTGATACTACTTGTTGGTTGGGGGGAAAAAATCTCATTATGCAAATATGTAGCCTACAGATTTTTTTTTTTTTCCTCCAACATTCAGTTTCCCTACTCGCAATTTATAATTTCGTCTGAGTGGACGTTTTTTTTATTTTATTTTTTCTAATGACACGGCTGGAATGGGATTTCTCCCCGTGGATGTGCGTGTGAGTAGATACACAAGGCGTGTCGGTGGGGACGCTGCGTGAGCGGGCATCTGCGCACACCAGCTTCCACATCCGTCTGGGCTGATAGTCTGTTATTGTCTTTGTGGCCAGTGGAAGAGGAACTATTTCTGTAAAAGTGACGGATGTCACAAGTGCTCTTATCAACTAACTGTTTCAGCTGGACTGTAAATATGTTCGGTTGTTTAATAACACAATGAAATAATGCAATAAAAAGTCATATTTCAGGGGGTTCTCATTTGCCTCGTGTGCAAAAGTCTGAATTTGAGAGTTGTAAGATAAATGCAGTCACGTAAAAAGCTTAAAAGTAAAAAAAAAAGTGTCAGGAAAAGAAGCAAAACACAAGCATCCCAAATGTATGGCTGATAAATCAAGTGAGCATTTTGTTCTGAGAAACGTTCCAGCAGCCGTCCTCACAGTGATAGAAAGACGAGGAGGAATCCTCCACACTAAAGGTCATTCTTTCAGTTCTCGCCTCCTCTGTGGTTTAGTCGTGTTTAGCTGTGAAATGTGGATCAGCGTCGACGCTAAGGTCAAGTTTATCGCACTTCCACTTCATTAGGTACACAAGCGAATGCGTAACAGTCCTGCACTAAATCCTCCTTCACGTTCTAATGTTCAGGTTCAACTGGATGATCATTTTTGGAGGGATTTAGTTCATGGTGCTGTTAAACAGGATTGAATTGTCATGTTTTCTTTTTTATTATAAACGGTCGATGGAGTGGCCACAACTCTGTTAACTCTCCTGAAGAACAACACCCTTGTTAACATACATTAACAATGCTAATATTTAAAATATACCCTGTCATTTCTGATTTACCACTGTTCATATTGAGTCTGAAACTGAAATTACTAGGCACTTCTTTTTTTTAGGTTGTATTTTTGGTTTTGTGTGGTGTCACAGGCATCTCTTTACGTCTTGTACGTGTCTGTGTTCTTATTCTTGGACTCCAGATGGAAATTAGCTTCCTGCTAAATCTGATGCACACACCTATTTGTGTCTTTAACAGTGTTTAGTGTATGTGCACATTGTCCATAAACCTAATAAAAATAAAATAAAATACACACTAAAGTGTTTTTTCCTGTTATTAAGCCTAGCCCACTGACTGAAATGGGAGTAAATAACACAAACTTGCATCGGTATAAGCAGCTCTCTCAGTTATTTGCTGAATATAACGCTGAATACAATAACCTTCATGAAAATGAGATTTAGTGCAGGGCTGTTATAGTAAAATGCATTTTCACCAGTGTATCTAATGAACTGGTAACGATGGACTTAAATACATAAATACAATATTTAAGATTACTGAAACTAAATGGACTGAAATGTTTTAAACAGCAGTCCGTTTCATTTGGTAGCGTCTCTTAAAACAACACAAATTTCGATAAACCGCTGCAGTATCAGAGATCTTCTCCCAAATCTTCAAGGACAGTTGTTGACAGTTAAACTGCTGCCGACGTGTCAAAGCAGCACAATAGGAGCAGGCTGGAGAACGTATTGAGCTGTCCTTTCCAATTAAGATGAGGTGCAACAGCTACAGTCTAAATTGAAATTAAATGTCAGGAATGACGGTGGCTGACAGTGTTCTTGTGTGTTTTCCAGTCAGCTTGGCCTCCTGCCTGATTCTCCTTTTTTTTTTTTTATTTCCCTTTAGAGCTGCTAGAAGCGCTTGGAGCGCAGCCACGGCGACACAGTTCTCCAAAATGCATATCCTCCTTTTCAAAAAAAAAAAAAAAAAAAGATTTGTTTGAACAAAAGAAAAGTGCTCCCCTTCTCTTAGAATCAGCAGCCTCCCTCCCTCCCTCCCTCCATCCATCCATCCATGAATGCATACTCGTGCCCTCACACCAGGATTTGCTGCCCTTTTTTCTTTTTCCTCCCCGCTGCCTCCAATACCCTTTATACACGCCTCAGTCAGACGCTACGATTACTGTGGAATGTAGGTTATTGTGGCACGGGCTGGCGGCGTTAACAGGATTTGGAACGGGTGCGCGTCGCGGGAGGATGAGGACGTCTAGACAAGTTGTGACGAGGCGGCGCGAGGAACAGTGTGGCAGGTAGTTATTCATTCACCGGTGGCGGTTTAGATGTAATGATAGCTTTTACCTCGCAGCCCGTCACAGAGAGGTCACGGGTCAAAGCGAAACCGCGGAGTCGGGCGCGCTCCATCGGGGCGGCTGGATCCTGACACCAAGTCTTCAGCCTGCGTCTGGATCCGTCTACAAACGCGGCGTAACAGGAAGGGAAACCACAGAGTTGTGCTCTCTGGGGAATTAGCAGATGAGGCAGTAACGTCGTAGCACAAATTAGTAGCAGTGTAATCTGGTTTTCTCCCTGAGTGGGTATAAAAAACTGATGTTGTGCAAAAGCTGAAGGATCCTGAATTTGAGACTAGACTATTTATTAGGGATGAGCCATACTGGAAATTATAGTATCGATCCGATACCAAGTAAATACGCGGCAAGTACCGATACCGATGCCGATACTTTTTCCTGAAATATTATGATTATGATAAAATACAGGACAAATATTCTAATTACTACAATGTAACAGTATAAAATTTAAATAATAATTGCACACAATTGTTTTAGAAAAAAGTGCAAAATAAGAAAAAGAGACAATGTAACAAACTATATCGATGTAAACAACACAGCAACAATGGGAAATAAAGTTGGTAGCAAAGTGAGTTGAACAAAATAAGTAAACGAAAGCAACAATGAAATAATAAATATAAAAACTGCACAGAGAGGGAAATGTTGGCTCATTTGTTTTCCGTCACAGAAGTGAGTCTGCATCCCAGGTAACTGTCTTCTCCTCCGAGTCCTGACACATTTCAATAACGGAGGATGGAGAAGCTCCTGACGTGCACAGACTTGGAGACATTCAACATATATACAACACAAAGTCTCTTATTTAGCCAATAAAAACTAAATTAAAAGTCAAACAGAGCAGGATAACGCAGCGTAGTTCTAAAACACTCCCAGTCCACATTACAGACTATGAGGAGCAGTTTAATCCTTACATGCCCTTGAAAGTCTTTGAGGTATTAATAGCCTCTGGTCTGTGAGGATGCATACAATCCAGACCGTAGTGAATCCGTCCAGAGGGGGGGTTTCTGGCATAAAATAATTCTGGCTCTTGTTGTGGAAGACAGACAGTTAATTACACCGAATGGGAATAACGCTGGAGTGTGCACATTTGAAAAGCAGACCGCAAACTAAAATGAAATATTTAGATTTTATGAGTAAGTGGGATTCTCTTCAGCGAAGAAGAATGCAGCGTTGATAAGGGCTAACCGAGTGCTGATTGCTTGTGGAATAATTAGCGACGCAACTACACCGCTGCAAATATGTGCGTGATAAGTAAAACGCATCCAGGGGCTGCACGCAGAGGGAGTTGCACGACTTATTCAGCCCCTCAGTGTGTTTATTTTCATGAGCATTTCGTCGGACAGACTTTCTGCAGACGGCATCGCAGATCTCAAGACCTTGAAGAACCCCCACAGCACCCCTGAAAACTTTTGAATTATAAATAGCTCGGCCTGTCGAATCCAATAAAAATCTGACCTCTGCTTCTGTGGGGCCGTAATTAAGTAAACATAATGATTCAGCGTCAAATGAAAGGTTGATTTTTTTATGATATTTGATATATTTTGTTATGTGTCAATAAGAGGCTAATATGGGTTTATTTCCAGGATTATTCTTTATTCTGAGCAACTGGTCAGATTAATTAGGTTGAGTGGGGAGTCTAGTGGATGTCGTGTTGAGTGACAGCGAGAGGAGAGCGCTGCGCCGTTTAGAGCTATTTATAATGGATCAGAGGGGCTGGATGGGCTATAAACACTAAATGGAAATGACTGGCAGGCAGTTACTACAGCACCCTGCGGAGGTCTGACATCAGAGTGGTGGGGGACAGGAGGGGGGGCACTTGAAAAGTGACAGCGTGAGGCGGTTGGAGAGGATTTCCTTCTGCCCACTCCGGCTACTATCTGCAAAACGCACAAGATGTTGTTTTTTTTTTTTTTATTCTTTGTTTGAGTCGGATGTCGTACATCAAGCAAGTAGAAAAGCAGCAGATAAGAAAGCCTCCATGTAAGCACCCCAGTCAGAAAAGAAGGAGTTTACAACTTTACAGCTGAGACTGAGGAGAAGGGTGGTGTAAACTTTTATAATCCATTTAATAGGAAAGTATTAGCTCCTGAGACAGGCTCCTTCAACCCTTTTCAGGCCCCAAAACTGTTGGGAGATGAAGTAGGAGACCCTCTACCTACTATATGTGTTCTATATTAAAGTCAGCCCAGTGCTATTTATAAATTTACACTATTATTAACATTTTGCATTATTATTAAGCTGTAAAAATAATACATAGGTTCAAATATATATATAACTGCACTGTTAGCTTCTCTTCTGCTAATATTGCACCGTCATAAGCTCTCCGCCAATAGCGGAGAACCTGACAGAGCCAGCTGGTAATATGCTGCCTTGTGATTGGCTCATCAGCGATAGGGGCGGGACATAGATTGTAGAAGTTTTAAGGGGGAATAAAAAAAGCAAGTTAGAGATGGAACACACGATTGACTTTAAAAAGCCAAATAACCGCCGACTATCAGAGCAGAAGAGCCCAGTGTAGCCACCCCAATCAGAGGGAGTTTATGATCAGACTGAGAGAAACATCAGCTCCTAATAACCACGCAGACACTTGATCTGATGGTTCCTCTCTGGTCGGAATGAATCCATTCGTTCTGAGCGTGATTGCTCCATGTGGGGTGAACGTCAGGCGACGAGTTTTCAGGAGAGACGGAAACACTGAGGTAGAAAAACAACAAGTGTTTGAAACGATGAACCGAGCCAGAGCACATGTTTCCAGTCACAATCGTCCGCCAATAAACAAAGATAGACAGGAACTAAACTTTTTTGAGCTGTTCTGTGTCAGGCTGCATCCTGCTCGGGATGGATGCTGCTATCAAAGAGTGTCATTCTTATAGGGTGGGGGGGGCCTGGTCTGATATAGGTGGGTGCTACATGGCTAAATAACATCTACACGAATGCTCCAAAAAGTCCAAAAGCTTCTCAGCAGAACATCGAATTGTCACAACTGCTTTCAATGTTGTGGCTGCTGTAAAGAAATCCACGAACGAAAGATTAAAAACTGAGAAAGAATGAGGGATGAATATTAGAGATGACACACATTAAATAATGGAATCATCCAACCCCAAACTGCATTTAGAGAATTAACAAGCGCGTGTCCAGCACGGACAAAAACAAGGATGTGTTTGGCAGATGTCGAAGGTGCCGCCCTCATAGGAGGAAGCAGGCTCAGGAAATGTTCCTCAGACCTCGGCAAAGCGCCCAACGAATCCTTTTAACAATGTTTTCCAACGTTAACATTCTAGTTGCAGGTGGAGAAAGTGCTTTTTGTCGTCTTATCTGCCTCCTCTGCAGCTGCTGACCTGGCTGATTTCTACGTGTCGGCGCAAAGCGTCAACGCCGACACTAAAACCTGACGTTAAAGCGGGAACATTTTCTAGCGCCGCAGCTTTGACATCCCAGTGTCATTTGGCTGTTACATAACAAAAGGATAAAAAAAGAAAAATACACCTCTAAGACATCCGGCGTTCACAGCACCTGAGTTTCTAATGGACGCGTTTCTCCTAAAACCAGCCAGCGTTGGCTAATTCGGGCCCAGGGACAGCTGTCTGCTGCGTGACATGAGATAACAAACTCCCCGACTCTGGACGGTTAATAATCGTGATTCAGTGCGCATCCTGTAATAGGCGAGCACTCTCCTCTGACTCAGAATTAAGTAGACCCAAATCAGATGAGAAAATCTTATTCCCAGTTCAGCTGAGGTAATGTGGGTCAGGAGCAGCTGCATCCCGCCGCCGCCGCCGATCCACCGCACCGCACATGAAAGGCTGCGTTCACGCACACATGAGCAGAATATCCAGCTCTGTTCTCTAAACGGGGAAACGATGCAGCCTCACGCAGGCTTTAAACGTCCACGTGTTTGATTATTTATTTTTTTTTTTGTGCAAAGAAAACGCTCCTGATGGAGGCCGATCGGCTGATTTGCTTGTGTGATTGGAACCGTGCCTTTTAAATCACTCCACTTCCTATTTGTCACAAACAATACGTGAAAATTAATGAAATAGATTTTTTGCAAGCCCTCGGGGAACTCTTCATTCATTACTCGACCGTAATACTTATTTTCCAGAGATGGTGGTGGTGGGGAGGAGGAGGAGGGGGGGAAATTTAATGTTTGTCTGCAGGTTTCGACTTTCATTAGCAGTCTGATATAAAATACAGTCACAGCTTATTGAGGTTTTACCGACAATTACTTTAACGTTGTTTGGGGATGACACCGGACGTGATGATTCTTAAAGGCTCCTCTGTGTTTGTTTTGCTGTTTCATTGTCAGTCAGAAACCTTTGCAAAGCCACAATTCAGATGTAGTCAAGTGGATCAGTCTTTTGTTTGTTTTTATTTTTATTTATTTTTTTTTGTGTGTGTGCCTAGAGCAGCAGTGTGCATGTTTTCGCGCGTGCGTGCGTGTGTGCGCTCGGCCACTCGGACGGCCTCCATGTGTTGATGGATCAATAACCGGCTGACTCCTCGCGGGAAGTCTCCTCTGCTGCCTCGAGCCTCCAGGCGGCAGAGGCCAGCGTGCTTTCTGTCGGTGTGGGTTTCCATGGGAACAGTTGGTGGATTTGTGTGTGTGTGTGTGTGTGTGTGTGTGTGTGTGATAGAGAGGTTTTGGTGGGGGGCACACAACCAGTGGATTATTGCTGTGTGTGTGTAATCATTTTTTTTTTCTTGATTTGTGGGGGGGCAATTGTTCATGGAATATTAATGTTGTGGAGACAAATTTTCGACCCCACAACTTTTTCTTTTTTTAATGCTCATTAGAAATTTGTTTATTTGCCATTACCAACAAAAACATAATAGCTCCATGAGGTTGTACAGTATAAAATGGTTCACAGTTGCCCATATTGACACATATACATGTATAGTATTGCATGGTTTTACTGTAAATCTGACAATTAGGGCATGATTTTAGGGTCTTTTTTCCATTTGTGGGCCAATTGTTCATGGAATATAAACAGATTTCCAGCCACACAACATTTTTTTAATGTTCATTGAAATAGAGATAAATAAAATTAATATTTTTTTTTAAAAAATGTGGAAAGTGCAGGATAATACGCGGTTTTAGGGTTAACGTGACCATTAGGTTATGGTTCGGGTTGGGTTAAAGGCTACAAAATAAAAGGGAAAGTCTCCTACAGAGATAGAAACACTGGTTTGTGTGAAAAAGAGAAAAGGTGACTAAAAAGGAAAGCTAAAAAAAAAAAAGACGGAGGGATAAGCTGCTCTTGTCTCCTCTCTCTCTCTCATAACACTCACCTCTAATTGCCTGAGGCCCCTCAGCCTTTCGCCTTTCTGTCGATCCCCCTCCGTGGTGTTGTGGGATGGGGTGTTGTGGGGTGGGGGGGACGGGGTTAGGGTTAGGCCACAGGCAGTCTGTTACCGGGCTTTCCCCCCCTGCAAAACGAAACATTAAAAAAACAGAGGAGATCCCGAGGAGGCCAGCGGGGGCGGGGGGGGGCCCTACTGCTCATCTGTCCAGTTTGGAAGTGATGCATATTTAACAGAGGGCGAGGGTGACGGAGACAGTGTGTGTGTTTGTGACTGAGGAGAGAGAGAGACACATATTGGCATTCAGACGGGAAGTCAATGACAGAAGAGCCACTTGCTGGAAAAGCCCCCCATCCCTCATCCTCCTCCCTCCCTCCTCCTCACCCCCTCCCTCCCTCGCTCCCTCCACACTGAACGCGGCATATGGAGGCAGCTGCCCGGCGCGTGTCCTCATTGTGTGAATTAGAAGCGGAGGATGTGCGCGCATGAATAATGAGCCTCGCCTCTCAGCGGGGACGCGCCTCGCCGCGATGAAAAGGGAAGAGAATTATGGGAAGGAAAGAGGTGAAGAAGCCTCCCGTTGATTCACTTGTGCTCCTGTGATCTATAAGTGTTGGTTTAACAGGTTCGCTCCTCCTTTCATCATCTCTCTCTCTCCACTCCTCTTCTCACTTGGATACTGACGTCAGTTTGAGAACGGGCGTCGGGTGTTCACCCAGAATAAAATACGATCATATAAATGTCGTGGCCCCATGACACAGTGTAGCTTTATTAACAGAGTAGGGCCTTTATTTTTAATCTTGACTGTTTATCTTGGAAACGGTAGTTGCAGAAAATATTTCTGACTCGAGGTCAAGTGATGACATCATTTCAAAACATGCAGATGCATCTAGTGTGCTATGGGGCCAGAACACTGACTTAAATCTTTGGCATTGAAAATAATATTTGTCATTGTAACAAAAGGTGTCTATCTTTTTATAATGTCATTTTATTTTTCAATCTCACTGGTTTTCAGTTTCGAACTTTTTTGTTTTTCAGTTTCAACCATTGACTGTTTATACTATGCACAAATCCGTCATGGTGGGCGGAGCCCGCGGTCGCCATGTTGCATGAGATTTACTCCGCCCACACTCGGATACTCCAAATATGGGGCGGAGCTAATGCAGCCTGGACGTTGAGACCCGCCCACCCAACTCTCCGCTACCTGTTAGCTCAGGCTACCTCCTGTCACTCAAAGCAGGAACGTCCCTAATTATGCAGAATTTTAAACCTTAAAAAAAATTAAATAAATAAACGAATGAGTGAGAAGACTAATGGCGACGGCCTCTGCTGCTGATAATAAAATAAAATTCTTTTTTTAATGCCAAAGATTAAAGTCAGTGTTCTGGTCCCGTACCCTTCACTGGCAACACATATTCAGACCAACTATTTAAGTTTCTTCCTCATCTCAACTTGTGACATAAATCTGCATAAATATTTAGCCTTAAATTAACGCCACTGTCCTCGAACACCCTTCAATATCTTCACAGAATCACTTCTAATGCGAGTATTTTATTTTATTTTTTACACAGAAAGTCCCAGTTATGCTTTGACTTTAACTGCTGTTGCTATGGTGACTGATAAAAGCGACCTCCACGCTACCTACTACGTTGTCAAGGGCAGCATGCAACCAATAAAGAAATGTTAATATAAATTAAAAAAAAAAAAAAAAATAAGGTGACTTTAGCAAAAAATCAGCACTCACTGCAGCTTCTTATGCAACAACAAAGAAATCCCCACTGTCCTCTGAGCTTTGTTTTAATGATTTAAACTTTTCAGACAGGTCTGATTGCATTAGCATCCACGCTAACAGACTTACCTCTAACTGCCTCTTCTTAACTTTATGCACTTATTTTAGTTATTATTTTTTCATTTTCCTGATTTTTGAGCTTTAGTATCATTCTGTGCTTTTTAAATGTGCATGCACAACAGCGGTGCGTGAAATCAAATGTGAAAAAAATGTGTAAGTGTTGCTATTTTTTCCACTGAGTGTAGCTGATGTGGTCAGTTTTTGATTGTTTGGGGTATATGGATCTTGAGCTTTTAGTACAGATGCTACGTTCAGCCACAACATTATGACCACTTACAGGAGAAGTGAATAACATTGACTATTTGGTGACAATTAAATGTTCTACTGGACCCAGTCTTTGTATTTCTGCATCGCCTCTCCTTCACATCCATCTCCCTCCATCACCTTCCATCTGCACTACATGTCTTTGTTCTCCTTTATAACTTCTGGCGGCAACACCGTAGTAGCTCCAACCAAAAATACAGCGTCGTTAATAATTTGGGGTAGAGATTATGTGATTAGGCTTCTGCGTGTGTGTCTGTGTGCACGAGGCCCTGCCTTTTATTCTGAATGCGTGCCATTGTGTGTTGTATCTGGTGGCCACATTATTAGATTCAAATGAGACCAGAGGGTGTGTCTGAGGCAGAGATAATTAACCCGGGAAGAGACAATAAATCAAACTGTGGACGGTATCATTTAAAGGTTTGGGGAAACAGTTTCTCATCATTTTTTCAGGGAAGGAAGGAACACATGGAATTAATTAGCAACCATTAAAGGTGTTAAACAAACCAGAATGTGTGTTCTGTCCATGTGTCCCTCATTTCCAGGCATGTCTTTCGGAGTGGCAGGGCGTAGCTTCCTGGGCTAATCCTCATCAGGACCTCTTCAAATAAATTCGATTTTGGATTGTCACCACGTTCACTTTCTCCCTTGAAGCTCTTCTACTCATTTTTGTAATAAACCCCTTTTTTATTTATCCTTTGGTTGGGTTGAGTTTCCAACTCCCAACTCATCCCAAACCATCTCAGTTGGATTCAGAGGTCACCTGACGCAGCACTCCATCATTTTCTTCCTTGGTAAAGACGCCTCGCATAGCCTGGAGTGGTGTGTTTGAGGTCATTGTCCTGTTAAAACACAAATGACGGCCCCACAAAGAGCAGAAGCCAGACACCGGATGGTATGTCCCTGCAGAGTGCTGCGGTAGGTACGCTGGTTAAGTGTGCCTTCAACTGTCAATAAATCACCGATGGTGTCTTTTGCAAAGCACCACCACGCCATTACACCTCCTCCTCCTCCTACTTCTCCTCCATGCTTCACAATGGAAACCACACATCCGCTGACCTTTACTGCATCTCACAAAGACATGGCAGGTGGAGCCAAAACACTCATCAGACCAAAGCACAGATTTTTACTGGTCTAATGTCCTTGTGTTTCTTGGCCCAAGCAGCTGTTCTTCTTCTTTTTCTTCTTCTTCTTCTTCTTATTCTTCTTCTTCCTCAAAGCAGCAATAATAGCACAAAGGTTTGATTGTTTATGTAGAGATGTGTCTCCTCTCTCTTTGCAAGTCTCTCTTAGCTCATCCACTTCTTTTTGTGAGAACTGTAGACTTCTGGACTTCTCTATTCATCCATCACCCATTCTCTTGTTTGTGGAATCAACCAAAATTTGGACGAAGCCTTTGAAATTATTTTCTTGTTGCATTAGCAGCTGCACATAAGGCATCCTGTTGTTCACAGGCCTCTGATAGACTTATTTGGTCCTCTCCCTTCAGGCAACATGGTTCATTGGTGGTTCTTACGGTGGGACCTTGTGCTCTCAGCTGCTGTTTCCGAGGCCAGATGGTTGGATGGCTGAAAGTTGCTGCTGCCCAGGTCTCACGATGGTTGAAGCATCCGAGTCCTGGTGGCAGCCACCAAATGTCACCTTCTGAATTTTCAGTCCACTCCCACAAGCCTATGAGAACCCCTTTTCATCAAAAGATACATTTGGCACCAGATAGACAGACACAAAAGCAATTTAACTAGGAAACGTCACTATCGGAGCAGCAATGTACAGGCACTCAGCATACCATAATACTCGATAAATAAATAAGTGCTTTTCTGTGAGAGATTCTAAACTATGGAATACATTGACATAAGAAACTGCGCCTACATTTAGTCTCCAGCTGAAGGACTGGCTTCTGAAGAACCAAATATGTGAACATCATCATTAGCTGTTTCTGCCTCATAACCTGCGTGTTGCAACTAGCCTAATGGCTAATGTCTGGTTTTTGGTGATGAATTACTGTTTTTGCAATTTGCAAAAACTTCGATTTTACTATGAAATTAATCAATGTGCCTTTTTAAACAAACAAAACTAAATAAGAAAATGACAATCTCTATACACACATATTTACAAGAATGATAAAATAACTGAATATTAACCATAAAATTGCAATGAAATGAAAAGATAGGAAAAGATATTAAGGGAACAAAACCTGGATAAAAGAGAGATAGATGTGTTTCAGGGCAGCCAGTCAGTGCTACTGATACTAGGTACCATGATGACTACTGAATGTAAATAACACAGATTTCAGTTCTTCATTTCAGAGCCACTGAGTTTCTAATTAGCGTGCTCTTAGCTCTGTTGCTGTGCCGACGATACACGTGACATCAGTTTTTTACCTGCATGGACTCCCATGAAGTAGGCGCTGCAGACGCATCAGGTGTAGATACGGATCTGCAAGACTGAGCATCCAGATGACGTAGCGATGCAGGAGAATGTTGACGTCACGCTTTATAATTAGTTGGACAACAGGAAGAAGCAGAAGTGGAAAAGAAGTTAGCAGTTTTAGCGGTTAGCGGTTGTTATCGAATCAGAGCAACTAATTGTTTTTGTTTTGTCCTTTTATTCTTTGGATAAATTGATACAAGCTGTGTTTTTATTTAATCTTTTTCAGGATAAAACTTATTAAAACGTTTTGACCTACTATACAAATGCATGGACTGAACTCCATGTGGAAAATTATAAATAAAAAACTTTATCGAGCTATCTCTTCCAAACATATTGTCAAACATAAATGAAACTCGTGTTGCCTAACCATGACGAATATAGTCGAACATAGAGGCCGATATAGTTGAGGTCATCTGGATACTAAACGCAAAACGGTCAAAAGTTTTGCTGCACTTCACCTCAAAAGATGCAAACTCGTAGACCTGCAAAAAGTGCTGGAAGGAGATATTGTGCAAGGGAGGTAACATCTGGAACTTGATTAAACATCTGTACCGTCTTTGACAGCCTGCCAGACCTCACGCCACTGTTCTATTATGATACTTATGACGGTTTGCTGTAAATTTTGTTTTATATTGGTTAATTTATTTCTTAGTCGTATTTATATCATTTAAATTAATATTCTATTCAACTTTAACGCCACAAAATACCTTAAAAAATAAAAAGGCAACGTTTTTCAATCAAATTCCTGTGTTCCATTCTTTAAGCACCGTTTCATAAGTACCGATGTGGCACCGGCATCGGATAAAACCTTAAGGATATCCATCCCTAGTCAGTGCCAGGGAGAGATTGAGATTCATTATGCTGTGTGTGTGAGAGAGAGAGAGAGAGAGGGAGAGGGAGTCAGAGGGGATGGGACAGGAGAGGAGGGTTTATAGGCCAGCTGTGTGTAGTCTCTTAGTCAGTCAGTGACCTAAATCACAGAATAAAAAGAGAGAATAAAAGGAGAGCGGGGAGAGCGGTGTTTATGGATACAGCAGTGTGGAGGGGAGATAAGTTTAGATGGAGTGAGTAAAACACACTAAGGGGAGGAGAGGAGGGAATAAAGGAAAACAAAGGTTGTGAAGAGGGGAAAAAAAAGTGCGAGGACGAGGGATGTCGACGATTGGAGGAGGGAAGAGTTGGAGGCAAAGGATGAGAGAAGAGTGAGAGGGAGATGACATTTATGGAGCTGAAATTATGCGGCGCAGATATAAATATCCAGGGCCTTGTTATTCTTTCTTCGCCTGCTGCTTTACATTTCCAGAGCAAAAAAAAAACAACAAGAAAAAAAAAAGAAAAAAAGCTGACTTCCAAACCATCAAATGACTTACAACACAAACACGCGACTGCTCCCTGCAGCCACGGCTTCTCTTCACAGCCCAACACGCTCACACACGGGGGGGGGGGGACAAATATCTAAAGCAAAGCTGGGAGTTCGACACTTACACGGGAATAATTAGCTGCGTCAGGATGGTAAAGTGTCCTTGACGCGGGACGTCACATTAAGAATTCATCATCGTGTTGACAAATTAAAGGGGAACTTTATCGTTTTTAATAATGCAGTGGATGGGATGGTGTTAGGGCGCATCACACGCACAGATCTGTGCCGGCGCACAACATATCAGAAAGAGACTTATTTTTCTTACGCTGTGAACATCGGCGTGGTCACGAGTCGGAGCACGGGAAGAAAATTAAGACGGATCAGAAACAAGAGGAAAAGAGTCCATTAGCATCTCTGCCTTGTTGCTCCAGAGCAGACCGGGCTTCAGCAGCAGCAGCAGCGGCGGCAGCAGCAGCAACGTGGCACGACGGTAATTCAGACACAGCGTGAGATTTTACTCTGGTGTTGAGAAAATAAAAGAAAACGTCAATTATTTTTGTTTGCTGCTGAAGTAGTTGTGCACTTGAAAGATGGCTGTCTGTCCTCTGAGGAGGGTTCGTGGTCAGCTTGGATTAGTTTTGTTTACAACTATTTACTTTAGATGATACATTATTAATCCTCCAGAGACTCTGATAGTACAAACTATGGGTTTAACAACAGCAGCAGCGTTGGGTCCTATGGGTTGAGGGGAGGGGCCTCTGTGGATCCTCCCACAGATACGTGAGGGATCTAGTGAATTTGGAGGCCAGGTCAACACCGTGCTCCGTTCTTCATGTTTTTATGTGTGTCTGTGTCAGGCTGCATCCTCCTGGGATGTCTGCTGCCATCATGGAGTAAAGTAAAGTAAGTGCATAAAATCTTGCAGCACTTAGAGGCGATTGGAGGTAAGTCTGTTCCACACGGATGAATACCAGGTCCAAAAGTTGTTATTTACTTCTCCTGTCTGTGGTCATAATGCTGTGGCTGATCAGTGTATCTTTAAAAGAAAAAAGAAAAGTTTGGTTACGGGTTTCTGCTAATGCAGCGTTCTCTCTGGGGTTAACCCACAGTGTGGGAAGCTGCCAGGTGTGGATGCACAGAACTATGTAGAAATATAGTTGCCGCTAAAAAAAAAAAAAGAGGATGATGCTCGATCAGCAAAACATTTTCCTGGATATCTCAAGCTCTCAGAAAGTTTCAAGTCCAGTGAGGATCATTGGGTTGTTTCCTTGTTTCCCTCCCAAGATGCTGTTTGTTTACAGAGTAGAGAGTTGCCTTAGGCTCGTTTGTTAATAAAATATGATCTGTCTTGCGTATCCAGACTCATCATTTCTCTGTATTTTGTCCCACAATCAGAGAATTTTAGTTGTAAGATGAGATCCGACTACTTTGGATCTGTCCATCGCTGCGTTGCGTCAGTGTATTTTAAATGTTCAGTTTTGCATAAATGAGGCTGTTGCTGCTTTGAGTGGCGTCGGGTGGGTGACTTCACGGGTCACTAGTGTCGCCTACAGTGTATAAACCAGCATCTCCTTGTAACTGGTGGAGGTAGAGCAGAGCGTAGTTATTAAACAAAACTGTCTGCAGTACCGCTCAAGACAAGTAAAGCAAGAAGCAGGAAACATTCATTCATTCGTTTTCTGTAATAGCTTATCTTCACTAGGGTCTCGGGGATTAGCAAGGAACAAATCACTCGAAAGTTTTAAAAAAAATGGGAAAGCGGATAGAAAATATTCAAAACTCACGAGCAGAGAAGGTTTTTAAAATTCATGCCATGACATTTAGAGACATTAGCAGCGCCGACACGTCCGACCAAGCGACAATCATCTAATTTAAGCTGAGCCGTTTGAAAGCCGCTCGGGAGGCGGGCGGGTCACATGATGTAAACTTAGGTAATCGTACAGATCGTAATAATTGATTTGGTAAAAAAAAAAGGAGCCAGCTGAGGGGCGCGCTCAGTTTGTGTAATGCATCGAGTGGAATTAGTCCAAACAAAAAAAACAAAAAACCAACACAGCCCATGGACACAGATGGATTTGTAACGGCTCGAGCCAAATCAGATTTGAGTAATGTTTTTGATTGAGTGCCTTCGTTCACGTGATTACAGAAATGGTGAAAGAACTGATTGTTAAACGAGCGGCTTTGAAACAAATCAATCAGCTGGATGATAAACATCAGTGGGACACCTTGTAGGAAAGTCTGATATGGATGAGATGACATAGGGAAGGTTTTTTTCTCCCACCACCATCACCAGGGCTGTTTCAAGACAGTCTGGGGGCCCAAGACAAGAGGCACCTTAGACCCACCCCCCCCCACCCCCCCCCCCCCCCCCCTTCAGCTGAGAGTATTTGTCAGGGTTCTGATTATTGAGCATGTTGGTAAATCCATTGTCAGAAGTCTGGCACCACCAGAAGAAAGAGGAGGTTTGGAAGACATCTACATTTTTTCCATGAAACTGGTTCCAGTCTACTGTGGCTACATGGCAGACATCTCATCCCCCTGAGCCAACACAACATTCAGGAACCCCAGATTGGTTGTAAATTAGCTACACATGGTCACAGGGACAGACATCCCGCGTCGGGCACTTGACAAGGAAATCTTTACTGCAATTACGCTCGTGGCAGTGATGCACGGCTCGGAAAAACATAAAGAACAACCTCAAAGCCACGGGACTTGTCTTAATGTAACGGCGTATTTACATAAAAAAAAAAGGATGTGCAGCTCAGACATACATTAGAATAAATATGTGGATTTAAAAAAAAGAACAGAAGGCAGCATCAGGAGCTGGGATGCTAATGGCTGAAAATATGACAGAAGAAATTACAACAGCGCCCAAACATCTGAGTGATTTTATGAGTTTGATTTCCTTTGAAAGCTCCCTGAACAATGTGGGGAATGAAAGCTGCTCTCTGTGCAAACCAATGCTTGGTCCCCCTGACTGCTACTAATGAACTGATAAGCCACAACATTATGACCGCCTTCCCTAATACTGTGTAGGTCTCCCTGGTGCCTCCACAACAGCTGTGACTCATCAGAGAATGGACATGGGTCTTCTGAGGGTGTCCTGTGGAGCCTGGCAACAAGGGAGGGGGGGGGGGGGGGGGGGGGGCTTTGGGTCCTATGGGTTGAGGGGAGGGGCCTCTGTGGATCATCCCACAGATACTTGATCAGTTTGGGATCTAGTGAATGCCAGGTCCAAAAGTTTTCAATGCTATTTATTTCTCCTGTCAGTGGTCATAATGTTATGCCTGATCGCCGTACGTCCCATGTGTCAAAATCTGCTTTTGTGTATGTTTTGTATTTTGTATCCCCTTGTGTGAATCATTTTTTTCTTCATATTATTTTTATTTTCAGAACCATAATCTACAGGAGGCCGCGGTTTAGTTCAGACTGGATCAGATTAGTTTATTTACAGCACATTCTCTCTTTCCTGCCTCACACACGTCCCCGTTTGGATCGGCGCACGCTTTCCCTCTTCTCCCACATTTCTCCCAGCATCGCTTAACATCCACTGGTAATCAACCTCTGAACCAAATCTGTAATCCGCGTCTGAGCGCCACTCAGGACTGGATCCCGTTCAGCTTTCGATCTGTTTCGCTCTGGACTCGAGTCAAACAGCTTGCGCGTTCAGATCAGTGCGCGGCTTTGTGCAGCTCTGGCTCAGGTTTCTCCTGCCAGGTTTCTCCTTTACATCTCACACACGTCAGAATTGACTCTTAAGTATTTAGTCACTGAATCACACAAGACGCCGTGAAATTAATTTGCGCGGCTAATGCGATGGCTCATTTCATTTCCTCCAGTTCAACGTTCCCGGGGAGATTCGCATCGTCGAAATGATTCGCAATCGGCCCACTGCATGGATTCATCACAGCTGAGCTCTTCTCGAAAGCTCATCGCGGACACACTCGGCCGCCTCCGACAGAATCCGTCCGTCACCGTCCACAGGCGTTAAAGAAAGACAACAGGACGTTTTTCCGCCCAGTGGCACGTTCAGCGCTGACGGACGGACTGGGAGGAGGTTGGGGTTTGAATGGGCACATCTGTGGGAAAGTCACATGACTTGTGTCTGATATGACTAGATACTTAACCCAGAATAAGGCTGCTCTTCAGGGGGAACTGGGGACGTTAATCCTTCAGGACGGTTACTTTGAATGCAGCAATCGCCCTGTTTCCGGAACAAATGAACCAAGCTGAGACCAGTGAGGGAAGCTGGTCTCAGTGCCATTGTAGTCTCTCACCAGAACAATTTGCTTGGCAGCGCGAACACAACACAACTACTCTTCAAATGTATGCGTGTCTACCAAGCAGAATCCCTGATGCATCCTTGGAATAGTGATTGTTGGGTGAATAGGTTGAGTCCACGGCTCCAGAGCATTTCTTCTGCTTCCGAGGTGTCGGGTGTAAACTCGCTTCTGATGTTTTAAATCAAAATGATGGCGAATAAGAAAAAAGTTTGTCTTGATTGTCCTTTGAACACAAACCAAACCAAAGGTTAAATGGAACATTTTAGCAATACTGAATCATTTCCTCCGTGAATCAGGACAAAATATAGGTGTGAAAGCTCCGACTTGTACTTTGTTAGCCTTCTCTGTTCTAAGCCCCATTTGCACAGGATTAGTTTCACCTGAGGACGTCATGTAATTCAGATATTACCCCCTATACGTCGGCGTTTCATTTGGCGCATTCGCACGGGATGAACAAACTCACCTAAATTCACGATCCATTGTTATAGCTCTGCTACTTTACAGCATTTACGGTGTTCTACTGTAAAAATCACACACGTAGATAACTGTAGATTTCGCAGCCATTTGTTTGAGCGCAGCAGACAATTTACATGTGTATTTCCGTCATTCAGTTGACAGCCTGACTGAGATCGCTCTCCTCGCCTCGCCCGAACGGCCGCCCTGTGGGGATATAAAAGGAAATAAACTTCCCTTTTTAACATAATTACTGAATGTGTGAACACGACGGGGCCTTGAGACGCACATTAGGAGCGAGGAGGCCACCGAGCAGAACAGAGGCAGCGTCTCATCTCGCATTCTGCACAGGTGTCCCCCCGCACCGCCAGACATTAAAGCGCATTTACGTTTCCACATTTACATTTGAGCTCCATTACAGCGCTCAGCCACTTATCGTAAGTGCGTTCAGCGGGAGTTTGGAGGGAGTCCAAAGATTATCGTGTTACCGTAAAGCCCTTTCAGACGGATGATGTGGAAATAAGCTTTTCCCCGAACACACTGACAGAAAGTGGAGTCGTTTATTCGGCGTTTACAACATTCACGGTGATAGTACGAGGTGTCAACCACCTCTCCGGTCACCTGCACAAGGGAGGTAGTAAAAGTAAAAGTAAAAAGGCCTTATTCAAACAGTTCTGTCTCCTACATGAAAGGGTGAACTTATCTTCTATCTATCTATCTCTAGGCCATTGTTGAGCATCATTCTAATGTATTCACTGTCTATACAATGCGAGTCAAGTTTAAAATGAAGCAGATTGTGCCTCAAATTGCTGCTTGATCCTGACTCCAAACAATCCTCATACACCTTCACGTTAAAATTTCCAACTTTACTGCGGAGAAAACTTGACCTGCTACAGAAAAAAAGAGTTTTGGTCTGGTCTCTATAGCTAATTTCTCCATCCATTACAACCTTATCATGAAGAATTTGTACTGAGCTCGTCTGTTTATATGATATCAATGATAAAAGTTGTGGATAATTAACGTTCCCTTCACCCTTCGGTCAAATTTGACCTGTTTTCGATGTTATTATATCACATAATTTATGTGAAAGTGAAAGTGGTCTAGTGGCGGTGTATTCTGAATTCCTGGTTCAAACAATAAACCATTATCTATCTTAAATTCATATAAAATTATGAGAAAAGGCCCGAACACAACACTCCAGCTGTTCAAAGTTGCTATTTTCATCCTGTAATTTGTGGATTTTAAGCTTTTCTCTTTGTTGTGCCACTGCTTTTTTATGATTAACACAAACAATCTAAGGTATCACCAGTTAATGACAATGACTGTAACAGTAATACTTGGGTCACATTAAAGACCGTTGCAGCAGCGCTGGTCGCGTGTAAGCAGATTTTGCCTCATTCATTCAAACTTAAAACACTCAAATAAATGATGACCTGAAAAATGAAAAGGCACCACGGCTGAATATTAAAAACTGTCTTTATTTACAAGAGATATTTTGGAATGAATGAATTTAACATGCTCATGCCAGCGTCCAGGGTTCAATAATGTGTGTAGGTGTCTAAGATAACCAACACTAGAGCAACACAGATAAATAAATAATTAATAACAGTGGTGTATTTCACTGGCTACTCCACAAATTTGAATTTAATTAGTAACTACAACAATAAAAAAAGGACCACTTGAAATTAAATTTACACTTAATGTAGCTTCCTCAGTTTAGTACTTTATGATTTAGCTCATGGGGCTTGAGTTTATGGAGACACGTGGATGCCAAATGTTGCAGAAGGGACTGACTTTCTTTGGGTTCTGGTGTCAAACAGTTATTTTTTTTTTATCTGAAGTTGATTTAAGATTAATCATTTTTGTTATTTGGTTCTTAAAATCCACACAGAAATGAGAAGTTTATTTCGAATATGTAAATTAGGACAATAAACGTTCATTAAGAAATGATAGAAAATATAAATATATCAAAATCTGACTATTAAACAAGCATACACAGTTGTAGCAAGTAATAAGGACAATGCAAAATAAATATTCTAACAATTTGTAATTTAATTTACATACCTGAAAAGGAGCGGGTTGAAGTAAAAACAAAAAACTTACTGGTGGACTATGATTGTTCAGATATGGGACCCTCCTCTACTACTTATTTTAATCTTTATACAACTGCATGCACAATATACAGACTTTAGACTTTCTTGTTCACAGTAACGTCTCCATTTCACAAAGACCACCACAGTACACCGGACACACAGTAAGACACATACCAACCCCAGCCATTTCACTTTTTGACATGAAGCTGGGTTGCACATACGTATTCAACAGAACCCTCCAAAAAAGAAAAAAAACACAAAAAAATAAGTCCTTGTCACACTCTCCAGGAAGAAAAGAAAACTAGCGCACAAGCAGTTGATTTCCTTCCTCGATGGATGTTCTTTAACTCTCTCAGCGAGCTGGACGAGGGGGGCGCCCCTGGCGACTACCTGTTCAGAGCGGATGTTGGACTGTGAGGCTGCGTGTGAGCTTGTAGAGAGCTGCACAGTGTCCCGCCGCCTCGGGTCACTTTCAAAAGCCTCCTGCTTTTCTGACACACACCGAATCTGCGCAGCGCTCTCGGCTCAATGGGAGTTCATTACACACTCCCTCGACTCCCTGCTGCTCCTCCACAGCCGCTAACGCTGGATGTGCACTTTGATGGAGCGTGTGCGTTCACGTGTGTGTGTGTGTGTGTGCGCGCGACGGAAAACGAGTCACGCATTAGCATAATCACGGTGCCAGCTTGCATGTTTGAAGCGATCACGCGTGTGCCGGCACACAGGTGGATGAAAGGACCGAAATAGACAAATCAGAGATGAGACGCTGGGACAAAAACGAGGCCACGATGTAATTTCAAAGCTTAACGACACACAACTCCGGACTAGATGGTGTTTCAAAGTCAGTACAGAGGCTGCATCAATGCAAAAAGCAGTGACACGGAAAATATAGTTGTAACTTCTGAGCAGCCGAGAACAAAACCCTTCATCATGATTTCCCTAATTCCCAGAGATATTCCTTTAAAGAAAGTACAATGCTCCGCACCAGGTTCGCAATTTACTGTTACCATGATGATCACAGAGCTCAGTTCCACACTCTGACAGCTACTGTCTTAAAACAGTGGTTTGATATTCCCAGCATTGGTTCAGAGCCACGATTTGTTGTGTGTGTGTGTGTGGGAAGTGTGCACCACGTGGTAACGCGATACAAAAAGTGGGCTGAAAGTGGAACACATAATAAGCAATAAAGTCTCTGTTGCTCGCTGAAAACACGCCCATTAGCCTATTATTTATTTAAATCGTCCCTGCACCCAACACTTTAGAGACGCGGCGCCGCGCGATGCTAATGACTTAAACCCCGGAGGCGTCCGCATGAAAAGTGATGTCGCTGTAATGTCGCCGCTGCAGAGTTTGCATGTGATGTTCGACTTGTCCCAGGCGTTAGCAGAGTTAAATGGCTGGGATTGGCTGAAGGTATACCCAACTGAAAACATACACCGGGCATACATCAGGCATAACATTATGACCAGACCAGTTCTTAAGTGACCCTAACCCTAAGGCCAAGGACGCCCAAACTGTTTGGAGGTGAAGCAGGACCCCCTACCTACTGTATGTGTTCTATCTACAGTATATTAAACTCAGCCTAGTGCTATTTATAAATATAAATCATCATTAACACTCTGCATTAAATATTAAGCTGTAAAAATGATACACGGGTTCAATTATTCATTTTTGTATATATAGCTGTTAGCTATGTTATGTTACGTTAGCTTCTCCTCTGCTAATATCACAGCGCGCTTCTGGATTTCACCTGAGGACTGAATAGGCTCTCGGCCAATAGCGGGGAACCTGATTGCGGGGAGCCTCGTGATTGGCTCAGCAGTGATGGGGGGCGGGGCCTACCGTGTACAGGAGGCTTAGATTGACAGGTCTAGTGTGGCGCTCTGTGTGAAACGGTATCTGTCTATCTGTGACCATGGTTTAAATCATGCGTTTGACTTGTTGTTCCACCAAAAACCACTACCAGTGTTGGTTTTACTGAATTCTTCCTCTGCTTTTAACTCAGCCTGAGAAGGTTGTTTTTGACAATTAAATAATATATTTCTGGTTGTAGTGGTTATCCCCTGATGCTTTACGACAGGAAGGTTCTGGGTTTTCTTGGGGTCTTTCTGTGCAGATATTCATGTGCCTGAGTGGGTAGCGATATCTGGGATAGGATGTAACCCCCTAGAGGATAAGTAGTAACAGCGTCGTTCGGCTGATTTAAAAGTGCAGTAATGAAGCACCTCGTGTATGTAAATGTTGCAACGTACACCGGAAAGATCGGGAGCTGAGTGCGTCTCCTGATGCCGCTGAGATTATTGGCTTTCAGGCTGCGGCTGAACAAAAACCTCACCTCATCTTTCCGCTTTACTAACAGCCGCGGACTATTTAATGCCATTATAACCCGACGGAGGCAGAGCGCTCAGAGAGCGGGCAGGGAAGCCGAGCCTGTGACATAATGAAAAGGTCAAAGATTGGATAATTTCCACAACAGTGGAGGTTGTGCTGCGGTCCACTCACACTCGTAGTAACTCTGACGAAGAGCCTAAAAAATAATGCATTCGCTCAGTATTTCAGTGTGTTTGTTTTTCTCTGAGTCAGAACGAAAGCTCCACTGAACCAGATTCTCATCTGCAGGATTAGCGACTGAGATGGATAATGGACGGCGCACGAGCCGCCCTCTGACCTAACAGTGACTGTGCATGTGCCAAAGTTTGTGTGGCTACATGCAACACTTGTGCGGTGTGCTTGTGAGCGTGTGTGTGTGTGGGGGGGGTGGGGGGGGGTGCCCGGATACAGGGAAGAGATATTGAGGCATTAAGCAGAGATGGAGAGGAAGAGAGAGGGATGGTAGACAGAGGGAGACTGGGTCATAGACAGGCCGGGTCTGGTCTGACAGCTGTTACATCGGGAGTTGATCAGATTAAATCCAAGCATCTCCGCTGTGGGAGGGAGGGACCCAGTTAACTGCATCCACAAACACACACACACACACACACACAATTCTGACCTTCATGTTGGCAAACATTTTAAACAAGATACTCCTCACGTGGTAAATAGCTTAAATCTTGATTTGATTTTGATTCTTCTTATGGACTCAGTTTTATTTCCATGAATATCAGTAGTTTATTCATTTTGTGTTTGTTTTCCGTTTTTACCTTTATAGTTCAGCTTCATGTTTCGCTTGCTTACTGTTTCCCAGTTAGTTCCTTGTGTATATAAAGTGGTCTCTTTATCAGTTTCTGTGTTTAGCCTCCACTGTTCCTGTTATTGTTCTACATCTCTGGGACGTTTGAATTCCCTTTTTGAATTGTTTTGCTATATTTGATTACTTAAGTTTGCACTACAGCGGGCAGCACAGCGGGTGGAGTCTGCATGTTCTTCCTGTGTCTGTGTGGGTTTTCTCCCACCTCCAAAGAGTCTGAGTATGAAGGGTTGTATGTCTCAGTGTTAGCCCTGTGATAGACTGATGACCTGTCCAGGATGTACCCTGCCTCTCGCCCGATGCCAGCTGGGATAGACTCCAGCCAACCCCCGCGACCCTAGTGAAGATTAAGCGGTATGGAAGATGAGATGAGTCTGCACTATAGTTCAGATTTACCTGCCTTAAAACTCCTCCATGTCTGTGTCCTGCATTTGCGTCCCTCCTTTACCCTGCTACACCGCTACACTACAATAGCCTGGTGTTAAATATGACCCCTGATGATGAACTGAGAAAGAAAAACAAGAAGTGCCTGGTCAGGGTATTGTTTAAAAAAAAAAAATGCTATAGACCCCTTCATGACCCACGTCTCAGTGAAGTAACTCACATCGTTAGCCGGAGGCAAAGCAGAGGGAAGCTTCAGGCGAACACTGTCACTGTCAACCAGGAAAATGTCATCTTGCTGTATTTTTGGCTGTCAAAACCGAAAATTCAAAAACACTAACTTGAAGTTTTATCAAGTACCAGCCACTGCCAGTCGTAGACAACTTTGGTTTGGCTTTGGCGATTAAAATAAAGGACTGGAGTGAGACAATCAACAACAACATGCACACTTCTTATCAGGTCAGATTAATATGTAAACACCATCAGTTTCAGCCTGGGAAACATCTAAATCGTGACTGAAATTACGTTAAGTTAATCATTATTTAGGGGGATTCTTGTTACACGTTAATGCTAATGCTAATGCTAACTGCGAGCTAAGGGAATGTTAGTTGTGTGTCCAAGCTGAAGCTGCATTTGCTACGTTTTCCTCCACAGTGGTTCCACTTTCTTCCTGTAATATCTTTGTAGGAAAGACTTCACTTGATAAAGACAGACCAGACTGTGTCCTCCTTTGGTCAAATCGTCCATCCAGTGAGTGAGAGTCCCATCAGTCAGAGTCAGCTTTTTAAAATAACACTCACGATCTCGAGGACTCAGTGTATTAGTATATTCTCTAAAATATGTGTTTTCATTGTCCATTCTTGCCAAAACATGGTCCATGGAAATACGCTAACCGCCATTTACAGCTATAGTGTTTACGATGTTTTGCATCCAGTTAAGCCCCGCCCCTCAAAAAACATCGCATTTTACAAACCGTGAATTGGTCTATACTGACCAGTACCACCTCATCGTCTCCACCCTGCAGGTTATTGTGTCATATCATATCATACAATATCATTTTCAAGTGCATCTTCAAAGTCAACATATTTCTGATTTCTGAGAAAAAGTTTTATTCTGCAAACATATGAACATTTTCATATTTGCAGACTTATTTTCTAGTGAGGGTGAAATTTGAATAATCTCTAAAAAGTTAATTGACTTTGTCTATTTAAATAAAAACTTCTTCTGCTTATTAAGTTATTAAAACAGAACACTTTTATGTTGAGATTAAAAATCCCATGAGTTAAGTCTGCGTTCAGCATCCTGCTGTCAAGATAACCCACATTTCAAGCCTGTTGTTCTCTCACATTTTTTATATTTAATAACATCTACCTGTGAACTCACAGTAAAGTACTTGGTGCCATTTATCACACTATTTATGTGCTTATAATACATAAGCACTGACTGATGTGTTCCCTATAGATTCTGATCCGTGAAACTGAAAAACGCGAGCTCGCCAAACGTTCTCCCTTGAGGACGGCAGCTATGGATGAAGTCAGACAGGTTCAGGTCTAACCCAGTTACACAGCTGTGAACGGAACCGTTGCCCTGAAACTAAAAATACCAGCAGCCATAAAAAGACTGGAAATGTTTTACCTTTAAAAGATCAAAATGTAAGTTTGGATTTATATTCTCAATTTAAACTCTTAAGAAGTCACTAAACACTTCAGTTAGATTTAGAACAATGTCTGGTAAAGGTTGTAAACTGTTTGTGGGTCTTCCATGGAAGTCTGCATGTGTTGTGTACATTATGTGCTGCCGCTCACCTCTGAAGAGAAAGTCTGAGGCGTTTGCATTTAGTTTTACACATTAGCCGTGAAATCTAATATTGATTTTCTGCTACTGTTTAGACAAGAGTTCAGTTATATTCTGTTGTAATATGAGATTTGATTGAGGTGGGTTTAGGGCTACAAACTAGCTCGGTTCACGTTAAATGCAGGTATCTGGGATACCAGGTCGCTCCAAGTCCACACAAGTTGCCTTCCAGTGCATCCAAGATTAGACCTGTGTGGCTAATCTGGATCGTACTTGGTCAGATGTGCACTTTCAACCCTTGAAGGACAGAAAGGTTGAAGGCTCCTGTTTAAACGCTGCGCTACCGTCAATCTGGGGCAACTGGAAGAACTCCCATCTGTGATCCGTCATCTGTGAAAATGTAGTTAATTAAGCACTTGGTTTTGTTTGCATAAGAGCTGCACTTATACATCTTTCTGGTCACTCTGGCTAGGTTTTGTTTGTGTAGACAAATTTAGGTTTGTTGTAGTTAACTGGTGTGGCGTGATTTTGGTTAAGGGGGTTTTCTTTTGAGATTTCATTTTTAATAAGGACTTGGTCTAAATGTTTAGTTTGGTCGTATTTGATTGATTTCATTTGTTTATCCAGCTCCTCTTGTTCAGCCTTCATGTTGAGTTTAGCTTTGTGTTGTGTATATCATTAAACCTTAACTGGTTTTACACCATAGGTCTTCAACAAGGGGTCCGTGAGTAGGGGGGGTGTGGTCGCAAAATCTTTGGTTGATTAGATAATTTTTTGACATATTTTTCAAATTTTCCCCCACAAATTTAAATGTCTTTCAATACACAATAACATGAGTCCAACATATTTTAGTAAAGGGATGAATGGAGGCAGAAGACGTTATCTTTCAGTCAGTACTTCACTCACTCAGGCCCCGCCCCTATCGCTGCTGAGCCAATCGCGATGCCGCATATTACACGCTGACTGTCAGGTTTCTCGCTATTGGCTGAGAGTCTATTCAGTCTTCAGGTGAAATCCCAGTCGCATGCTGCAGCTTTACATATACGAATGAATATTTGAATCTGTGTATTATTTTTACAACTTAATATTTTGTGCAAAATGGCCTTGGCCTGAAAAACGCTGAGGTCCAATCAGAAAGGATGACAACCACAATGTGAGAGGAGCATGGGTATGAAGTCAAAAAGTGGAATATCTGCAAGGATGAAAGTCACCATGAGCAGACCTTCCTCGGTTTGATTTATTCCATTTAAACTATGTGCATTTTTTTCTGTCTTTCAGTGTATGCATGGATTGAAGAGACTTTAATGACACCTTAATAAGAAATGAGTGTTGTTGTGGCCCTTACCCAGAACACAACCTGCGCTTGTGGCCTCATTGGATTCTGGCCTATATTTGTGGTTGTGGGGTCGCAATTGGTTTTATGATGGATTTCTGCCCGGAGGATTGTTAAACAGCAGAGTGGCATCTCCAGAAAGCACTCTGAAGGGTGAGGGTCAGACCCCTTTTCCCCCCACCACCAAAGTAAAGGCAATATTTTCTCTTTCCAAACACCATCCATTCATCTGTGTAAATATGAAGAAAAAAAACAGCGATTGTCAGAAGAATGAACGTTTCAAACCTTTCACAAGTGCATTTTTCCATTTTCTTTTTTTACTCTATAATAAATGGATGACAGGCTATTCTCTTGCCTTTCATACCTGTAGGAGAACAAAAAAAAATTGCAGTATAATTTCTCCCAAGGGCAGAGCATCACTGTGACTGCTGCCCCCTCCCCATCATAAGCCATCGCCTTGGGCAAACAACCCCAGTTCACAGCAATTAGATATACCCAGAATCCTAATTTATACAATTTCATTTAATTCAATTCTCAATTTATTCAATTATTGTATAACACAGTCCCTGCCTCTACCTTCCGACCCCTCCCCCTCCCCCCCCTCTCCCACCCCCCCACCACCACCACCCCCCTGCTGCACATGACAGACACATTTGCAACCGTTTTGATAATTGAACTGATTCAGATAACACCCGCTACACGTTGAATCCTGCAGAATGCTGAGTCTCGTGCTGCTGCTGAAAGATTTTTTTTTTTTCCACACCGATATCTGCAGCTCGCCTCCAGTCTCCCTCTCATCCTCCTGCTAAATCAATTTAAGTGCAGCCCTGCTTCCGCTGATTCCATGTGTGCTTGTTTGCAAAAAAAAAAAAAATAAATTATAAAATGCTGTGAGAGCATGCAGGAGATCCGTGTGTCATGCTACAGTGCATCAAAAAAAGGAGGGCAAGAGAAGAACTCCCCCACTCATCCAAGCATATATAGCGATCAGGCATAACATTATGACCACTGACAGGTGACGTGAATGACATCTTGTGACAACACAATGTTCTGCAGGGAAACTTTTGGACCTAGATCCCAAATTGATCAAGTATCTGTGAGATGATCCATGATTTTGTGTGTGTGTCTCTCTCTACCTTTCTCTTCCTGCAGGTGGGAAATTAGAAGACTGGCTTCCACCTGTGAGCTCTAGAACAACACGATATTGGCTCACCTCTCTGGCCAGTTAGCCAATCAGAGACAGAGGAAGCAAAGTGACACTAGTGCTAGAGTTTGCGCTCCATATTTGAAAGATAGCGCCTAGGTAAAGGTGGGGCACCCTGTGCACTTTGTACTTGCGTAGTTCACGTTGTTGTCGTACTAGTTAACGGGTTGATGTCACTGATGTAAGTTTTGTTTGAGCACTTTTGTCAGGAAGAAAGTCAGGCCTTTTGTTTCTTTTCTTTTCATTTCAGAAAGACAGGCCCTGTTTTGTTATATATATATATATATTTATTTTGTTGTTGTTGTTTGGCACAATCCATCACAGTTCTTCCTTCCCCCACATTCACAAAACCTCGGTTTGCTATTATGGAAATTGTAAGTAAATGCTTTTTGTTTTATTGCCACACATGCACCTTGAGTCTGTGTTTTTTTTTTTTTTTTACTGATTGACAGCATTATTGTTTCTGTTTGCAAACTGCAAAGAGGAACGTAACAAGGCACAACGAGCCCTACACGATATCAGGGAGATGGTTCTAATGTTGTACGTTCTAAAGAAGACTTTACATCCGCGTGTGGCTGTCATGCTCTTTACACAGCAGAAAACACAGTGTGATGAGAAATAAGATGTGTCTTTAATCTTTTATTCACAGGAATGAAGGAACCACATGGTTCAGTGCTGGGAAAGGTCACGGTGGATCCAAAACGGATCTAACAGGAAGAGACCTTGAGCAGAACCCAGTTTATAAGGGATATTTTGTAGAGGGAGCAAAAGCAAATGTATGAAAAATGCTTAATGTCCTATTAAACAACAGAGCCTACAAAAAAACACTGAACATTTTGCACTTCACACATCACGTAAGGAGGGTTTTGTATTTTTATTTCCATGCTGAGGAGTGTGAAAGTGTAAAACATCCTCCTTCACAATGCAGAGAGCTGGTTTTAGCTCATTTTACTTTCAGTTTCAGCTCCAAGGTCATCGCTCGAGATACAAATCAAGAAAATTTCAAGTCATTTCTGATGTAAAGTGCGTGGGCAGCCAAAAGTGGTGGCGGTTCACCTCCCGTCTGCCCAGAATCTTCCCTCTGAGCCGCCCCCCTCACCCTCCCGCTGAGTCAGGCAGGAACTCTTTGACTTGTGGAGGATGAAAACGGCTCAAAATAGAGCGTCTCAGCTTCCGCGGCGAAAAAAGATGCGAGCGCCGTGCGTCCTCCAGGAGAAGCCTGTTAAATCCGTCGACGCGGATGTGTCAGCGTCCTCAGATGAAGAGGGCGTCGCACCCGGCTGCGTGTCTCCTCGCGTGGAGAGAGAGAGAGAGAGGGGGGAGATAAATCTGTTGACTGCTGTTTGAGTTCGGAGGGTATTAGTAGTGTCGTGTCTTTTATCTCGCGTTCGTGTGTCTCGGGTGTGCGGGTTTAACAAGCGGAGACAACGCGTGCAGCCCTGCGGAGAAGACGCATTGTCTTTTCACGCTCGCGCATTAACGCAGCACCGATACCGATCAGCCACAACATTAAAACCGGTCACAGAAGAGGTGCATAATATTGACCATTGTTTTTTTCTTTTGTTTTTAGTATTTTATTCTGTCTAGTCATGTGATGATTAAGATTTTCTAGATTCTATTTCAAAGTGTGTATGTTAACATTCATATCATCAAACTAAAGAATGAGGTCCTAGATAATGAGAGAGAGTAGCAGAGCCTGAGAGGAAAAATAGAGAACAATGAGGAGCTGTTCTGAAGTGATAAAAGTTTGTGTGATTGTGTCTCTGTTTGGGTTTCCTGTTGTTGTATTAGCTCGGCTACATAGCAAATGAGGCCGATACCTCGATATAGTTCAGAGTTTAAAATGAATAAATAAACTACTCTGATGTCTTGTATTCTTTATGAAGCTATGATTTGAAATACTATTTTTTTTTAGGTTTACCAGACACATTAGGGTGTATTTACACAAAGTATCGGATCAGTATCAGCCTGAATTTTACTCCGTATCGGATCAGAAAGGAAATCGGTGGTATCGAACATCGCTGCTGCAAACTTAACATATACACTCAATACTTAAACTTACTTCTCATGGCTGCTCTCAGGTGTTTATATAAAAAAAGGTTAGTTTGGGTTATTATTTGTTTGTTTTCCAGCTGGATGTAACTTATAATCCAGCTTTCTCTTCTTCTTTCCTGCTTCCATCACACTTTCCGTCCTCCCTCCCTCCCACACCTCCTCTCCCTTCGTTCCTCGCCTCGTGCATTTACTCCATCCTACCTTCTTCCATCCCCTCTTTTCTCTCCCTCCATCGGGCCCTCCTCCTCCTCCTCTCTTTCACTCCGTCTCTTTATTCTCAGGGGCGTCCCTGACCCCATTCATTCATCTCTCCTCAACACAGCGGATCGGCTTTCAGCGATTACTTTACATGCTTCGCTCCCTTCCAACATCCCGTCCCTGTGTTTTCCAACCACTTTCACGTCCACCCCCTCACTCTCCCTCTCCCGCTCCCTCGCTCTCCTCCCTCTTTTGTCTCGCTTCAACCTATCGCCCGAGGGGAGTGATTGACAAGCAAGCGGGGGTCTTGTAAAGGGGAGTTTGTGATTGGCGGTGAAGGAGATGAAAAGGATAAAGCCTGCTGGACCTGCCCTGACTGCACTGCAAAAAAAGAAAAAAAAAAATCTTTTTAATTTATCTTGCTCTCAGTCTGAAGGTGCATTCGCATCAATGTGCATATTTGAAGTGGCTTCTTTGAACTGTAGCATTTTAGATTTCTGTTTGTTCGGGGGGAAAACCGTCCGCAACCTAGACAGCAGCAAATATCTGATCATGTATGAGGTGGTAGGTGGCGTCCGAAATAGAAATAGAACAAAAAGAACCCGAATAAAGCGCAAAAAAACGTACAAACGTCTCATTATGCTTCTTAAATTACAGATTTTTGCACTGAAACGCCTCCAGGAGTTTACGCAAATCTCTTCATCAGGATATTTATTTTTTGCATTATTTCTTTTTATCTCACCAGATAATTTTTCAATTATTACAAGTTAGCATAATAGAAGGTGTGGTCTCATTTTTTTGCATGGACCGTCAAAGAAACGCACAACACATGAGCAACAGAAACACCTGGAAGAGGGTTAATTCGCTCTTCTAAGGCAGTAGGTAATTGATAAGGAGGCTGTAACACTACCACCTACCAGCGGTTTATGGATGTAAGATGACTAATGCTTACGGCTGACAGTTTTTTGCAAACCTGGAAAGCATGAAAAAAAAAAAAACACAATAAGTGTCTTTAATTTGCATTAACACCAGACAATAAATCCTGAAGCTCATCGCACCCAAGTAACAAGAACTGAATTTTCTTCTTTATACTCCTCCCTTAACAAAGATGCCACTAAGTTTATAAAATCATGAATATTCAAACAGATTCTGCTGTCAATAAAAAAAAAAAAGAGTGATGATTCATGTCTAGAAATACAAGGGAACGTTTTAAATCACATACAGTGTGCGCTGGAAGCATTTCCACTTAATGTGACACCAGGAAGAAAATTACACGGTAAAGTGCTATTCAGACACCACTTTGTGTCATATTTTTACTTAAGCTTGTATTTATTTTTTGCAGTGCGTCTAGCTGGGTTCAAGGTTTGAGGGTCAGCCAATTTAAAAAATAAAAAAAAGGAAAGAAATTAAGTAAAGCTGTGTGAACATCGCCACCATGTGGTCAACCTTGTGTAGGGCGGCTAGATCACATCATCTCTCTCCGTGTCCTCCACAGCCAGTTAAACCTGTGTTTAATGTTACCATGTGAGAGTGATGTTAAGTATATGTGTGTAGTACACACAGAGATAGTCAGCAGTGAAAGTACGTGAAGGAATTAGCAGCGTTCACAGTTTACCCGAGGAAGCGAACGCAGAGCAGCGCAGAGTTCACTAATCAAACACCCAAACTGATGAATCCTCTGTGAATTGTGAGTCTTAGTAAAATATGCAGAAAGGGGTTTGGAAACAGCTGTGTTGTTACGCTAACTAAGCACAAAACAGACCCCGGGGAGCAGATGAATTCCCAGATGGGAAAAGCGAACAGTGAGCGACCTCTTAATCACCTGACTCCTACAAACACACATGAGCATCCCTCATCGGACTCGGTTCAGGACTTAAACACACAAACTGCACATAGATGAGTTGGCAAGGACAGAAAAAGGAATGAACACGCTACAGGATTAACTTTCTGAGACCCTGCGTCCTCATATGGGGACAGGTTTTAGGTTTGTTGTAGCTTATTCTGCTTCATTTAGACCCGTTGTCCTCATAAGGGGACGCCTTTATCTTGTCTATTTATGCTTATTAACAACTGTAGATTGAAATGACACCGAATTTAACAAATTCTATCAGTAGTAAAAAGCTGCAGTGTCGCTAATGAGGATGTTGGGATTATACGTCCTGCTCAGAGATGATGATTAGTTTTTATATATCTTAGCTCCTTGGAGAAATTAACAGTACATAAGAAATAAAAGCTCAGGTCTCAGGAGTTAAATGTGGAGGGGAAATTCATGCATTATAGTACAAGAGTTTTGTGAAGGTCAGATTTCAGAGACTAAATAACACAAACTACATCCTCTAAGATTTCACCATCATTTAAACATTAAAACAGTGATGAAGAGCAATTTAGTGCAGGTCTGCTATATTACAATTTATTCATTTACGTCAGTGCAACCGATGCACTAACAAGTAAGTGTAGAAGTGTCTGTATGAGTACGTTTCTGTGCACACACAGTATGTGTGTAACTGCGACAAATTCTCAAATCTTTCAGCTCATGTCCAAGTTAATGCCGTGAGTCACCGATAGTCAATTAATTAATTAATTAAAGCTTATATTATTAAGGCTTCATGTCTCTCCAGCACGGACACTGATCATAAGAAGTAAAAGGTCACCTCCTCAGTTTGGTGAAGTCTGACTCATCTCCAGGTCAAGTCTACATCCCTGTAAATGACCAGGAGTCTGACTGGTGACCTTTCCAGCTAATGAATGACAGAGCTGTTGTTTCGGGAACTCGAGCTATGGCTAAATTACAAGAAAAATATATATATATATTTAAAGCGTGCATGTGAATATTTTACAAATGTTCATGAACGCTCTTTGGTAGAAAAAAAAAAAAAAAAAAAGAAGTAGCATTAGCTAAAAATAGAGGAATGTGTTTTGGTTGGTGAACAGTGACAGTTCCGGGTGAGTGCAGCTCATTACTGGGGGTTACAGGCAGGTTGAGGGAAGGAGGAAGCACATCATTAAACTGCTGCATAAACACCGGTCAAACATAAACGGTGATCTGTCACTTTATCTTCATGCAGAGAGTTTATTCTGAGGTCTTGTTGCTCATCTCAGATTGATAAACTCCACGAGGTTCAAACTTTGTGAAATCTTCAGTCAGTCACAATATATATATATATATTTATTTATATAGAGTATATATACGTGCTGGCTTGACGAGAAGACGTATGACAGTGTGGGCGTTGAACCTCCTGTCTGTCTTGGAAGAGATGCATAAAGAAGTTGGCAGTCACAGCAGGAGGAAAAGTTATCTTGTCCTTATTATTTTATTTTATTTTATTTTATTTAAAAAGACTACGCTCTCAAACACACTAGCTATCACATTTAGCAAAGGTGTGTATTTTTTTTACTCAAATCATATAATGCTCCATTTTTACACTGTGTAACCTAAATTGTTACTTTGTTACCATTAAGAGATTAAGAGTCCACTTCATAAACGCCCTAAAAATAGTAATTTTTTTCTACTTTTTTTTTTTAACATAAATCTTTTAATCCATTTCAGTACTAATCACAAATACCAATAGTCTGATTAATTTCTGACTTTTAACCCTTTATATGCCAGTCCATCAAAATTGACGTTGCTTCTATATTTATTGACAAGTCCAAGTCTCTAATAATTCCCCCAAGAAAAATACACTTTGCCTTTTAATTACTAAAAATATTTCAATTTTTGTGTTGTTTGTTTGTTTTTTAGTAAAAAATGTGATGCCATCACACACACTGGCAGATAAAGAGTTAAAAATCAGGAAATTATCAAATATTTGGTATTTATAATAAGCCAGCAGGTGTTTGGCCCATCGTTGATCAACCCTTGGGTTATGGGTTGGGTTATTTTTTAACCCAGTAGTTTTTAGAGTGTAGCCTTAACCCTCATCTAAACCATTATCTAATTGTTATCTTTACCCTAAAACCGAGTCTGGACAGGTTTTAACCTTCAAAAATCAGAGCCCACACAAGAACAACTATGTTAGTGTTATTAATGACTGTTCCCATAACTTAATAATGAAAACAGTGACTCAAATAACCTCTTGGAGGAGCAAACCTTGAAGAAGATGGACTACAGCAGCAGAAGGCCACACAGAGAGAGACTGAATACTACAATTCACAAAGTCTTAACAAAACAACAGAAGATTAGAAACATGTTTCCTGGTCTTATGAGTCTCTACACTTGGATGGTAAAGTCCGAATCCTGCCGTGTGTCGAGAGTTCAGGGATATTTTCTTGGTACATTTAACTGAGAGACGTTTTGATGCTTTCCTGAGTGTGGCTGCTGACCAGTGTTGGGCAAGTTACTTCCAAAATGTAATATATTTCATATTACAAGCTACCTGCATTTGCGAGTAATACGTTTCTTTACAATATTACCGTCTGTGTAGAGTAACAAGTTACTCATTACTTTTAAGATACTTTCACCCAAATAACTATTTACGACAAGGCATTACAACATGAAGGTGCGCAATATTTTGTCAAGGCGAATAATCCTTTTAATATTTTCACTTGTATTCTTTTAGTCTACTACATGTATATGAACTGCAGTGTACTATAAGGTTGTCTTCTGTGAATGATATTTCCTCAGACACTGAGACACAAATATTTAGTGACTCACAACTTTATATATTTCCATTCATATTTTTTTCCTTAGTTGGTGCTTTGTTCATTACCACAGTCTCATTTGAGAGTACTTTGTAATTATTGTTTTACTTAATTGTTAAACTATTCTGAGATGATGTGACAATAACAACCATGAAAATCCCTCTGCAAACACAACTGACTTAACAAATTAAAACCATTTTAAATCATTAAATCACCTCTAACACCACCTGTAGTGTCTCATCTTAAATTAACTATCTGTGGAAATGCGTTTATACCTTAACAATAGGACTAACGTTATATCATTAGAGATTTGTTTTTACCTTGTCACTTGATCGAACAGGGATTTTGCCGACACACTTTTCAAACGCCGGCGACTCATCTGTAGAAAAATGCAGCACATCCTCCACGACACCCTCAGCCCCCAGACTCCTCACTTTTCCTGGGTCAAACATCTTCACCTCTGGTCTGGACAAATCCAACTTTCGTTGTTTACATTTGCTCGCGCCGTCACCTCCCATCTGTTTGCTAGCAACAGGTCGTTTAGCCTCTAACTCCAGGTGTTTCTTCAGGTTACTTGTACTATTTTTAGCCGTAGATAGTTCCCTCGGCCTCCCACCAGCACATAAAGTTCACTTTACTGTGAGGTTCTTATCCGTTTCTGTGGCAAATTCAAAGTAGACTAGTGCGAGTATAACCGCTTAGAAACCGTTGAATCAGTTGTTGCCATCTTGCCGTCTTCTTCTCTTGATTTTAAAACGTCTTCTTTTTCCTTCTTCTTTTTCTTCTTCTGTCGCTTTAAAAGCGTCTTCTTCTTCTCCTCTTTTTTTTTCGGCTGTTGCGCCTGTGCGACAGCTCGGAATGTAACGAGTTACCGGACTCAGTAACTGTAATAATATTATCAAAATATAGTTAGTAGCGCGTTATATTACTCCGTTACTGCCTAAACGTAATATATTACGGTAACGCGTTACCCCCAACACTGTTGACTATATCCATCCATTTACGACTGCAGCGAAAACACACAGTTTCACTAAGATAACGCTCCATGAGGGCGAGTATTTGGCTCAATGAACTGTGACTGTAAAACGCTTTTAAGTACCAGCAGGTAGAAAAGCACTATATTGTTTATTGGATGGATCCACATTACCTGCCACCTTGGTGACACAACAATGAGTCCACTGTACTCCAGTACCTCCAGATCTCAGTCCTCAAAATAACCTTTGAGAACCTCTGAGGAATGTTCTGCGCACTTTGTCGATCTATGCAACCGAGAGCGAAGGCAGCTCTGAAGACAAACCAGTACTAGCAAGGTGTACCTAATAAAATGGACAGTGTTTTTATATCAAGAGCAAAGGAAGAAAGAAACAGTGATTCGTACAAGGCTTGAATTATGAAGAAAGGAGGAGCTGCACCTCGGTACAAGTAATTTATCTGTATTGACAGTAGAGATACACGAGGAGACGAAGGGGGAAATATCAGCGAGGGCCATAGATAATGAATGTCTTCTTTTTCTAAATGGGAAGTACGATGTGCAGAAGGAAGCGAAAGTCCACTAGTAAATAAAAGGATGTCTACAGATAAAGGACACTTCACATTACCAGGGCTGTATATCCAGTGATGGATCACTGCTAACAGCACTGGGTTATTGTCGAATCCCTGTAGCCCGGGGTTGGTGAGCAGGAGCGAGGGACTTCATCTATAGAATAACAGTTTCAACACGTCCATCAGCCAGGGACAAGCACTCACCCAGAGAGACTGCCATGGCTATTTTAACTCCGCAGAAAGTGGGCAGACAGATGTGTGTAGGCGAGAGCTTGGCAGTGTTTTTTACGTTCACATGGGCGGACGTACGTCTGGGTCAGAGACATACGAGTTTTATTAGGAGAGAACATCAAGTGAGACTAGAGTCCATTTTATTTCCACTAATCACTGCATTTATTTTGTTTGGCCAATCATTATTAAAAATATTTCTTGTAATGTAACTTACAGTGTAGCATACACCGATCAGTCATAACATTATGACCACATTATTAATATCGTGTAGGTCTTCCTCGTGCCTCTAAAAGGGTTGTGACTCATCCAAGAATGGACATGGCAACAGGATGTTGTTAGTTGTGGGGGCCTTTGGGTCCAGTGGGTTGAAGGGAGGGGTCTCTGTTTGGGATCTAGTGCATTTGGAGGCAAGGTCAACACCTCATGCTGTTCTTCGTGTTTTTTCAAGTTGTTCCTAAATCGTTTTTGTGTGCATGTCTGTGTCAGGCTGCATCCATCAAGGAGTGTCATTGCTATGGTGGGGGTGTCTGGTCTGGTCTGGTCTAGGTGGGTGCTACATGTCTGAGTAACATCCACATGAATGAACGCCAGGTCCAAAGGTTTCCCAGCAGAACGCTGAATTGTCACAAGGTGGTTATTTATTTAGCTTACACTCCATAAAACAATCAAAAACTGACCAAATCAGCTATAGTGTGAAGCTTCTCTACAAATGTAAATTAAAAAAAAACATTATCATCGAAAACAATACTTTCCATGTTTTTCCACATTTGATTGTCAAGTAAAACACTGTTAGCTTGGTCATAATGTTGCGACTGATCAGCATAGAGATCTGCCCATGTATCGGCTGGCCGATATTTTTACTTTTTTTCTCCCGGCAGGATTTACAGACAGGCTCTGATCCTAAAACTCTTTGGAGTTCAATAAATGTATATGTTTTTGGTTAAATTGAGCCTCAAAAAATTTGTTACCATTGTGTCATTTTTATCATGTAAATTGGGGGATAAATTGGCTTCAAATACCAGCTCAGGAAAAATCAGCAGCACCTATCGGCCATCGCTAATGTAAAAAAATCGGTACCCGTATCGGCCCTAAAACATCCATATCGGTGGATCTCTAGTGTGCAGTACAGAATAAGAGCGGATACAAAGAGTCTCAGTCGACCGTAGAAGGTCGGAGCTTGAGGGGTGAAAAGAAACAAAGTGCTTATGTGTGTACATGCTGCAGATTTTTCTGTTTACAGCTGGACGTAGTGAAGCGGCGCAGAGTAAAAAGACAAGTAAAAGCTTCTATTTGTGCACATCCCTCGCTTTAATACAGTGGCAATTACATGGGCAGCGAACAACCGATTCCGCAAATGAATCATCATCTTATAAACATCTCCTTCTAATTTGTTACAGTAAATAAAATGTAAAAAAAAAAAAAAAAAAGAAAGATTGAAAGAAATGTAACATTAAAAAGCCATCGATGATCCATTCTTCTACGGGGTCAGGTAACATTTCATGCAGTGTAAAGTTTCTGAGGTGTTTGACAAATACAACAGTTTTGATCCATCATGAGTTACTCACTTTAAAAAAATACTTACTTATAAAATAAGAAGCAGAATAAATAAAACAAAAAGAAGCTATGGCACATTTTAACAGACAGTAAGTCACATGTTTAAACGTACTGAAGGATCACTTTTAAACCATGAATCATTCCCTGTGTAAGTGTATAAATAACATTTTTTTTTTGGCATAAAACTCATATACATATATTATTTTCATGCGTTTCCTAAAATTCTGGCACAATGCTCTAAATACTACCGACGTACTATTTCTGTCAATGTTATACTAACACCTGTGATTTGTCAAGCAGGATAACTGGGACTAATTGAAGGGCTCTGGATAATCATAGGAACACATCAATTAAGACTCAGGTGCAGAATATATCTTCTGTACAGACCTCTCTCTCTGTTTTTAATTTTTTTGTTTTTTTTTTTTTAAACCGACAATAAATATTTGCATGGCATTGATAAATACAGGGAGGTTAAGATACATGAGACGGGGGTCAAAGCATCGTAAAAAGAGCTTTTCTTCAGGCAGTGGAGTATGGAGGGTTCTGAGATCATTATAAGGCGGGTTTAGAAACTACCGTTTAGATGGGACGTCCACACTAATGTTATTTTGGCACGAAAAGCGTAGTAAAAGTCCAGCATGGGTCGTATAAAGGTACTGAATAAAGTAGAGCTGACCTGAAAGCTAGGTCCGACTTTCCCCCTACCAATAAAATACTGGGTCTCTCCATTGGGAACGGATTAATTGGCTCCCCCTGGTGGCGTGTTCTCTCTTTACACATTAATGTTCTCGGCTAAAATTGTATACATATCGTACGCTATCACCTTTTGTGTTGAAGAAAATTGAGAAAATAAGAGCTGCGCATTTACTACAGTGGAACCCATGGTTTAATTAATCTAACCAACCTCTTCAAGCCTATGCTGAACATTATGTAGTGATCACACTGGTCAAACATGTTAATCATGCTCCGGCAGGGTTTGCATTGACCGGTTTCTTACTTGCTAGAGGATGAGATTCATACCACCAGTATCCTCCCCTAAAAAGATTAACCCTTAAAGTTTTTGTACGGATTAAACACACTGAGCTCTAAAATGAGTCGACACAAATCTCTCGAGCTGATCTCAGCTAACCAGCTGCTTGTCGCAGCTTCATAATTACCATATGGTCGCCTGAGTGGTACCCAGGTTATAATAAAAGTGTAGCTTACGCTCTATTATGGATCTGTAGTGAGGGATTAAAAATATTTAAACTAATTATGAGAGGAGGGGGAGGGGGCAGGAGGAATGTCCTGTAGCATTGCCTAAAAGGTGAGAATGTGTCTGCTAGATACACTACATGTAGGTAGGAAGGTGAGTGTGTGGGGGAGGAGCCAGTGGGAGGGGTTATACTGAGTGAATGGGGGCGGGGCTATAGCTGCCTGATGGGGGGGAGGTTAAGGGTGTCCAGAGCGCTGTGGTAGAGCTCCCTCAAAGCTCTCAGCAGGTGGAGACGACAGAACATCTGGTTGAAAAGATGAGGCAACGGCTCCTGGACGAAAGGAAGGAAGAAAGGAAGGATGGATGGATGGATGGAAGGAAGGAAGGAAGGAAGGAAGGAAGGGTTGAAATGATTAATGAAAAGGGAGGAAAGAAGGAAAGATGGAAGGAAGTTGAAAGAATTATGAAAAGGAAATAAAGGAAACATTGAAATAAGGAAGGATGGAAGGAATGAAACCAGGAAAGTAGGAATGAAAGGATAGAAAGAAGGAAGGAACAAAAAAAAGAAGGAAACAAGGAAGGAATGAACAAAAAGAAGGAAGGAATGGTTAAAAGAAAAGGAGGAAAGAAGGAAAGATGGAAGGAAGTTGAAAGAAGTATGAAAAGGAAGGAAGGAAATTTTAATTTAAGGAAGGATGGCAAGAAGGATTGAAACAAGGAAGAGAGGAATGAAAGAAGGAAGGAAGGATGTAAAAAAGGAAGAAAGGAGGGAGACAAGGAAAGTAGAAATGAAAAGAAAGGAAGGAAGGAGTGAAAGAAGGGAGGAAGTAAACAAGGAAGGAAGGATCGCAAGAAGGAAGGAAAGAAGGATAGGATAGGTGGAAGGAAGTTGAAAAGGAAGGAGGAAAATTTGTAATTACAGAAGGATGTATGAAAGAAGGAATGAAACAAGGAAGGGAGGAATGAAAGAAGAGAGGAAGGAGACAAGGAAGGATGTAAAAAGGAAGGGGGGAAGGTGGGAAGAAGGGAGGACGGAACAAAAGAAGGAAGGATGGAAGGTAGTAGTGAAAGAATTATGAAAAGGAAGGACGGGAGGAAAAAGAAGATATTTTAGAAAATAACATCCACAGTATCTGTTGTTGATCCAGTTCAAAGAACCAGCACAAAGTTGTTCAGAGTAACATCTGAACTTTTAACTGAAACACACAAACACGTGAACACATGAGAACGTCCTCACCCCCAGGACGTGGACTCTGTTGTAGTACGAGCTGAAGTCTTTACTGAGAGACACCAGGAATTTACAGATCTGAGGATCACAAGGAAACATTTATGAGTCAGGCGAACATCTGTATCAACGATTTATCTGTTAACATACAAACCTGCTCGGTCTTAATGTTAACTCTGGCCCCTCCCCCTTCACAGTCTAGCGCCTGTCCTGATTGGTCGAGCAGCTCGGAGAACGGGATGAGGTAATTGAACAGGAGAAGCCACTCGCCCTGTGAGTGAGGGCACAGAGACAACATGGTAGCATGAACACGGAGTCAGAAAAGAAAAGAAAAAAATAAGAGAATAAATCAGCACCTCTTCTTTCAGAGCAGAGAAGTCGAGCTGGGAGGCTTCTGGGATTTCTGGGTACAGACCTGCAGATAAACAGAACAGCTGCTTTAAAACGATTCCCACATTTCAGCTTGTTCAATATTGCAGGTACTGCAGAGCCTGGTGTACGTTTACCACTACGGAGAAATATTATACCTCTGCATGCAACTGGATCCCATAACCAATCAGGGTCATTTTGTTACAAATACAAATTCAACTCTATGGAGCTCAGGTGACGTGTATGACCACACAACACTACCCTCTGCTCTACTTCCACTAGTTACAAGCAAATGTTGGATTATACACTTAAATTTTACTCTGACAACTCTAATGGTCCCACAGGACTGCTTTACGGAGCGGTTGGCATGGCAACTGGTGGTCGCCACTATGTCACATCCTGTTTCTATACTGTCAAATAACTAACAAAACGCATCCAATGAATTCTCACATGCATCAGTGTTATATTAACTGCCTGAAATGAGAGAAACCGTCCTTGAAATACATTTTAGTTCGGCCCAAGTCCCAGCCACTAACATGGAGGGGGTGGAGCTTATGACCTATACTGCAGCCAGACACCAGGGGGAGCTCTACTTGCTTTGGCTTCACTTTTGAGGAGTCGTCCATGTTTATACAGTCTATCTCTTACCCTTCTCCACGCCTCTCTCGTAGCTGTCGAACAAAGTGTGCAGTCTGGCGCAGTTGTACATCACGAACACCCCTCCTCTCGGCCCCTTGGTCGACACGCCTCCTTCCTTCTGGACGTCCAGCGTCACCTAAACAGACGGCCATCAATCTTTCTGACTCGACCAATCAAATACCTCAGAGGCTTCAGAGACTCGCGCTGACTCACAGGACTAGTGTGGACCGTCGACAGCAGCTCAAATCTGACCGTGGCCGAGGTCATAACCTTAATGATGTTATCCCACGTCTGACCTACAGGGGGAGACATTTCACTCGCATTTAATTCACTGAGTTGACAGAGTAGAAACACACTGAGCATGTGCTGTACGTAAGCACACACCTTCTACTTGATCACCGTACTTCATCTCCGACGCCTCCTTCATCTGGCCTCTTCTCAGCCTAGACAACAGCAAAAAATAAAAAGAAGAAGCCTTGTTTAGTAAAGCAGGGTTAAAAATATGCTTATTAGTATGTAATATTTAAATTAGAACTGGGATTTCACAGAACAGAGGCGAGAGGTGCAAGAGGTGGGAAAGAGCAGATGGCAAGTGTGCAAGAAAAGACGAGACGCGGACTAAGAAGGTGATGTGTCTTACTGCAGGTACTGTGCAGCGGTGAGGTGAGAGCCAGGAGTCTTCACGGGCCCACACACAACATGTCTCTGCAGACATAGAAAGCAGAACATGTAAAAAAAAAAATAAATAAAATAAAATAAAAACTAAAAGACACAGAGTACCGTCACTGAGGGTGCTAAAACGTGAGTAGTCACCTGAGTGTGCGTCGCTCCGCTGGCTCTCCACAGCATGGCTATCTGCTGCTGGCGGAACTCGTCCTGACAGGAAGTGACATGTAACGCTGTCACCGTGGCTACCTGCGAAGGAAACGGCAAGGATACAGAAATTAACGCTATGGCTTTTTGTTATTTTTCACGAGACAGAATAAGGAAATCTGCAATGTGTGTTTATTAGGGATTGACCGATATGGATTTTTTAGGGGCCGATACCGATATAATAATATTATTATGTGGTCCGATTCGAGTCTTAAATAAAGACTGATTGATAACGCTCTTATGCAACAAACAAAATTAACAGTTAAAAATAGGTAGAGAACAAGCAGCGTGTCCATGAGCACAGGGCCAATGCCGATACCAGTAAAAAGTGCAAACATTATACATTCACCAGTACGACAATGCTGCACTTCTTCTCTTCGGCCTTCAGTTCAACTTAAGTGGGATATATTCGATTTTATCATGCAAACACAGTTTTTATTGACAGTTTTACTTTTGTTTTATTGCCTGTTTTAGCTAATATCTATTTCTTTTTAATTAACAGGGATTTATTCATATTTTTTTAAGACTAAATCCTTCATGACTCTTCTAATGTTCAGTTAATGTTGAAACAGCGTCAGAAAGGTGGTGATTCAACAGCTCTGCAAATTATTTGAAACTAACCCTTCCATACGATAACCGTTTAGTTAAGGTGTGTTGCACTGGAATGCATTCACTAGTGTACCTAATGAACTGGCAACTGTGTGTAAAGCAGGCTGTGTGTGCTTTTCTCACCGTGCAGTCAGCTGTGCATAGGTCCAGTTGCGCCAGGTGGGAAACGCTGTCACTGTGAACTGAAACAGATGGACGCAGAAATCTGTTAGCGGCTTATGTATAGAAGAAAGTATCTCTGGTAACATTTTATCAAACGCTATTTTTAAGACAGTAAATTAAGTCGCAGCGCTCAAACATGTTCATTGTTCAAGCATGGAGCAAGAGTTAGCTTAGCATCAACCAGTGGGGAAACAGCAGAATGTTCTCTTGGAACAAACCCGTTAACGTAACACAACCGGACAAACGGAAACTCTCAAAATTAGCAGCTCGACTGCCTCTGCGTCACCTGTGCAGGTGCCCAGGCTGGGGTCGTATCCCTGCAGGCCCTCCTCCTGGAAAACTCGCTTCAAGTTCACCCTGAGCGCGCCCTCATTCTCCCCCTCGTCCGCTTTCCTCCCTCCTCCTCCTCCACCTCCTCCTCCTCCTCCGCTGGTCCGCCTGCCTCTCTCCGTTTCCCTCTCTTTATACTGAGATCCCTCTAGCGCCTCCTGGATCTTCTCCTCCCGCTCCTCATTGGTCCAGTTGGCTGGAGCCGTCGGCCAATCGATCCCGAGGGCTCGCAGGAAGGTGATGATGTCGCTGTCTTCAGGAAGCGTTGGGCAGTAGGACACCCCAAATCTAGGACAGGTAAGAAGACTCGCATCATCGCACTTTATTGACGCTGCTCGATTGACTGCAGCTCCCTCTTGTCACCCAGTAACAGACTCACCCCTGTCTTCTCAGCAGCGCCCCCATGTGGTCAGCCAACAGGACGGTCCTCAGCTGGCCCAGACTCAGCGAATCCGGAGTGGGTGTTTTGGGTTTGGGGTGCAGCGCGGGGCAGTTGAGCACCACACAGCCCTGCCTCTGACTCGAGGGCTTCAGGTACTCCGTGGCTCCACCCGCCAGCACAGCCCCGAAGGCTGCGGCGCGGTCCACCCGCACCCTCAGACCTTCACCCATCACCTCCCCGCCGGCCACGGGGAGAACCCCGCTGCCACGCAGGGACAGGACTCTGGACATCACTGCAGGGGGGACCTGAGTGGATGCATGAGTTACAGAAACACAAATTTAACCGATCAGCTGTGACATTATATGTATTATTTATACTACTGCACAGGGCGACACAAGGACCCAGGTAAAAACAGAACATTTACAGAACATAGCAGCAAAACAAACTGGTGAGTGGAAGGATTACAGAGACTTCAGTAAAGGCTAAACTGTGACAGCTATACGATTGGTTAAGAGCATCCTCTGCAGCTCTAGTGGGGACTTCTTGGTCTGCAGTGGTCAGTACCTAGACATCAGTACCGAGGCATAACTGATGCACATGGGTAGAGTAGACCTGATGTTGTGGTCTGATCCAACAGACGAGATACTGCAGACCAGTCAGTGTGTCCACACTGACCCCCTGTCCATTGATCAAAGCGTCTACAATGGAAACCTGTGAACATCAGAACTGGACCACAGAGCGATGGAGGAACGTGGTCTGGTCTGATGAGCTGCTTTCTTTTTAAATCATGGCTGCTTCTCTGGGGAACACACAGGCACCAGGACGCAAGGAGGTTTGACACAATGTTGAGGTAGTGCTACATACCAGAGGAACTTCAACCTTAAAGTCAGGATCCAGGTTTTAGCAGAGGATCATGGATAAGATGGTCAATTTCATCTAGTGGCATCCCCCAGGGTCCACTCCAAAGGTGACTGAGAGACTTTACTCTGCACAACCTCGTGTTTTATGGCCCATGCACCTACAAAAAGGTCTTCTGAACTGCGTTTTGTGCAAACTCGGATGCAGAGCAGCCAGCTGTGCGTGTCTGCATGTGACCCATATTGTGCATCCGCCACTCACGGGTTAATAATTAGTGCCGCAGGCTGTTAAGAGTCTGGTCGATGTGGCTGGAGCAAAGTCAGCGGCCTCTTTCGACTCATCTCACCGAGCTCATCCCTTTTTAGCCCGAATATTTGGGGGGGACTCAAGTGGGAATCAGCTGAGCAGCGTTTTAAATCAGACAGTTCCGGTTCTTTTTTTCTATTGCTCGTGTCACATGTTGACACCTTCAGTCAACAAGAAAATATTGACTGCACGCGAACTCGTGAGGCATATTTTGTGCATTTTTCTTTTTCCTTTTTTGTGCAACTTAAACATAATATAGGATAAACACTGGTTAACCATTCAGGCACCAGCCAGACCAACCTGTCCGTCCGCATACAGCGTGTTGAGCATCGTGGTCGGAGACAAGAAGTCTCTGCTCCGGAGGTTTTTAGCGCTGCTCTCCTTGAACCAAAGCTTCTCCGGTTCGGGGAAAACCCTGTCGCCGTTCCCTCGGCTCGGTTCGGGGACATTTTCACGCTTGCCCCGCAGCGCGGAGCTCAGAGCCCGGACTGTAGGGGTGATCCGGAGGGGCGACAGCTCCTCGGTATTCTCCATCACCACCACCGCCACCACCACAATAACAATCACGCAAACAGCACTAGCACATTCACACTCTGCTCATATCTCCTGTCACACGGGGTTGTGTTGGTGCAGGCTGATGTCCGGTGGAGATATTCCAGCCCTGGGGTTGATTACTGGTCGATGTCAGATCCTGTAAACGAGGTCTGCATCGGCTGTTTTTCTCGCCGGAACTAATCCAGTAGGACCGGTGTTTCTGCTGGGACGCATTTTGTGTCGGACCAAGTGGCGTCATCTTGTGTTGAGTAGCGCAACTGCAGTTTTAAGCATATCATATGTACACAACACATAAAATATTATTTAAAACCTTATAATTAATCATATATGGCTTAAAGTATGCGGACACTGGCCAGTTCATTAGGTACACTTAACAAACTCAACTACCTCAACCCACCACTCTCTATGAGTCTGTTATACAAGAAAAAAATATAAATATACAACCATTTCTATTTTATTTGTCCAACTCATGCAACAGACACTTATTCACATCAGGTTATTATTCAAGTGTTCTCTAATAACAGTCCATGGGGCAGCTTGCTTATTTTCACAGTCTTTAAGGGTTGGAGTTGCTTTTTTCCTTTGACAGTAGGTCTAGAAAGTCATTCAGTCAATTATGTTTATTGTAGCAGTCCTGCTTGCATATCTCTAAGTGTGATCCTCTTCACAGACAGAAAAGCTAGAACAATGATTTGTTGAGAAGCCTGACTCTTTCATTTATATCTTCCACTCTACTTCCCAATAAACATACAGTAGTTTCATCTGAAATTACAGGATTATTTAAAGTGAATGTGACTTTATTTACTTCTTAATGGTTAAGGATTTCATTATAGGGTTTGACTAAATATACCCCAAAACAAATAAAACATCTTATACAAAGTGCAACATTGATGCTTGAGCTGGACGAATCAAATTATTTGATGGTTTATTACATGTTTTTTTTGTTTGTTTGTTTTGTAAAGTAAAAAAATATATATATATAATATAAAATTATTTCAAAGGTTTTGATGCCTAAATTGTCCTCAAATTCTAGAATGACACAGCTATTCTGTTTTTATTCACCAAAATGTGCAATAATTTTAGTGCAATAACTTTCTACTGTATATTTTGTATGTTAATACTTCATCAAAGTGCATATCTTTTAGTAATAATAGTGTGTACATGGTATTTATTTCTCCTTCTCTACTGCTACATAAAATGCTTAATATGTTCAGACTATATAGAAAAAGTTGACTTAGGGAACTTCACACAAGAAGTCTGATGTACCTGCACTTTCTTACATGTGCAAATAGTAATAAAGTTTAATTCTAACACAACATTCATTGTACACATATGATATGATGAGTAAGAAAAATACCCAAGATATAAGCTGCGTATATGTTATCACTAATACTGCTGGATTGTATTGTGTTGTACCGACGCGTGGTCCTATTATTTTGACAACCCCATTGCAGTCGTTGGGCTGGGTATCAGAAACGCTTCAGTCGTTAATTGAATCCACTTAAACAGCACCACAAACCACATCCCTCAAAATGATCATCCAGTCGAATCACCACATTTCTGGTGCTGTTTCAACATCAACTAAACATTATAACAGACATGAAGGAGGATTCAGTACTAGGCTGTTATATAAGATCAGTTTCTTTATGGTTGTTCTACATTTATTTTTCATATACAATTTATTGGGGCGATGCATACACAGAGAGTGGGCACTGGTGGAAGCACTCAAACAAATAGTGATCATTTATAACATTTCCCGATCACCCTGGGAGTTTGGAAGTGATCTGGTGATATCTGATTTAAATTGATTTGATCTTCATTTTCTCAAACCATCAACACATAAAAGCAAGTAGAAGTTGCATCAATATCCAACAACAATATAAAACAATTCCTTAAGACAAAAAAATATTAAAAAAAGGGAAAAAGAACATAAAATATTAATCTAGTTCAAGAAGGGACGGGATGAAGCTAAGCTTTTCTTGTTCTGCCTCCTCTATATCAGATTGTTACACACAAAAACATTATTTTGAACATTCTAAACATTAAAGATGATGTTTTACAAAGCACCCAGCCCACCTGCAGAGATGGTCCTTATTTTCAGTCCCCTTAATTTAGTATAGTGTACACATTACCCTGCATCATCACAGACTGTTATGTTGAGTAAAAAAATAAAAAATAAAAAAACATAGACCCAAACACAGGACTCAGATAGTTTAATACACAAAGGAAACAAAAACAAGTGCACAAGGAGATCTCCAACAACTGTTGGTCCATACGAAAACTTGAGCCCAGTCCAAAAGACGGCAAACTGTTGACGCTGGCTGACACTGACACTCAGACATGGGCTGAGGTCAAGTGAGGAACAGGTGCTAGCAGATGCTTAAATACAGACTTGACTGGATGGCTGAGGCAAGCGTGACGCCCAGCAGCAGCTGCAGCTCCACAGGACAGGAACGCAACCAGGCAGGCCAGAAGAGGGCGACACAGCACACCAAATCAGTAGCGTCACAGTCACAGGTGCATCTACTCATCCCCTCACACATGTTCACACACCAGTGCCGTGCACTGGGAGCAACAACTGGGCGTTCAGTGTCTTGCTCAAGGAGAATTTTTCATGTGGCACATTATGGAGGTCGAACCACCAACCCTCTGGTTCATGGACAACCTGCTCTACCTACTGAGCCATACATACATTTGTTTCCCTCCAGACTCAATATTCGCCCACACACCCAAACACAGCACAACCTTACACACACCTCCCGCGTTTTGTAGATGTTCTGTCCCAATTGTTTTGCCCTGTCTGTTTCAAAACCTCCGTGATCAGATGGTTTTCCCCAGAGCCCAAATGTCAACCCATCAAACACATTTGGGGTGAACTGGCAAAAACTGACCACAGGCCAACGTCACATGCTGTAAATCAGGGGCTAAAGTTGATTTGTTCAGATTGATTTTATAATGGGATATCAGGGGTCATTACGCTGGGTTGTATGTGGCCCTTTCCTGGCTCAGGATATAGAGGACTGTGTGGCTCAGGGTCTCAAAGTAGATTTGCCTCCAGGAAGCAGAGGACAAAGGACTAAAAAGAGAAGCTAAAAGAGTCAAATTTAGATAAGATTTTATTTTTGTGTTGTATTTATTTTTGCTGTTTAATAGCATGCGCCACGCTCCAGTCCAGTTGGTGGCGCTAATGCACTTTAAGCTGGTTTGCCAACCGCCACTAAAAACAACAGAAGAAGAAATGCGGAAGTTACTGGGATGTAAACAAACCCGGTCGTCTCTGTAGAGATAAAACTAATGAAATCATCCGACTGAAGCGTTAAACAGTATTGTGTTGTAAAATAACTAATCGGTGTCCTACGTAGACCCATGTTTAGAGGCTATAAAACGCGTACGTGTCCGTGTCAAACGTACAGGCCGCCGCGTTGCTTTTGTGCCAAACTGTCTACATTTTAACATAGTCACGGGTGTCGGTGGTCCTCCGCCTGCTGACACCATGCCTTATCTGGGAGGCGAGGAGACGGTGAGGGACCTTAGGAGAGCCCTGTCCAACCCAAACGTCCAGTCCGACCAGCTGCGTTACAGGAACACCATCTTCAAAGTCATCAGGTTGGTTCCTCGTCCCTCACCTGGACTGTTCCGTGTATTTCAGCCTGCGTTTATGCAGCCCGCCCATCTCTTCTGCAGATCAGATCATAACCGAATTAAACACACACACACACACACACACACAAATATATATAATATATATTGCTGGTAGCTTTTACTCGCTTTACATTATTGTAAAAAATAAATAAATAAATAAATCCTTGTCAGTGCAATTGGGAAGGACTAACCAATTAATGAATTGGTGTTATTACAATGTTAGAGGCAATGAATTGCTCTGAGTCATTTCTAAGATAAATTTGTCCATCTTCATCTTCTCCAAATTGAATATTTCATGGTTTCCACTAAGGTGGGTATTGGCACAGACTTCACAATACGTATCATGATGCTTGAGTTGCGATACAATTACTATATATATACTATGCGATACTATAATAGGCCTAATACTGATACCATTATTATGATATCTTGCAATATTCCACATAGTTGAGTCAATATTAAATATATGAAATGCTGAGCAGAAGCACAGAAGTCGTTCATGACTGACCCAAAACATGACTTTTAAAATCAATATCAAGACATTCAAAATTGATTTTGTATCGGAAGAAAAGGTATTATGATGTGTATATATATATATATATATATACATATATATTTTTTATGTTATCAATATTTTTTTTCCCACCCTTAGTGTCCCTAGTTTCCACAGAGAGTAAGCTCGACAGTGTTTTTTTTGTTGTGTTGTGAAATGAAAAATGATGTTCGGCGCTTGTTTGTTAACAGCGCTCAGTGTCGATTCTTAGTTTCTGGGGCGCACAGGCTATTCCCCGAGTCCAAACTAATGAAAGAGTCAGTTTTATTTAGCATTGCTCTGCTGCTGTTAACTCAGATAACCTCACATCAGCAACAACCAGGGGACTATTCATCAAGTCTTGTGGACTTTCTTCCACGTTATTACGATTGAGAGCCTCGCTGTGCAGATCTGAGGCTGCCTCTCTGTGTGTAACCATCAACCATTTATCTAGAGACAGCTAATCAAATTAACGTTTTGCTTCCTGACAGAGTTTGCTCTAAGCCGCTGTCATTAGTAAACTATCACAGGCAGAAAAAGCTCAAAGGGCCGATATGAGATCAGTCTTTTAGTTCATAGTGAATGAATGTACAGTACTTCCCTAAAATGCTGTACTTTTCTGTTAAAAGGATGTGTGTTGGTGTGTGGTTGGTGTCAAAGTGTTAGATTGTTAGATGTTAGATTATACACAGTATGTAATTATTTTTAGAAATTGTTTTTCTGGTCCCATGTACCGCTTTATGGAGCGGTTGGTATGGCAACTGATGGTCACCATTGCATCACATCCCGTTTCTGTGAGGTGGCGCTCATGACCTATTCTGCAGCCAGTCACCAGGGGGAGCTCTACTTGCTTTTGCTTCAATTTTAAAGGAGTAGTTCAACCTTTCATATTTATACAGTCAGTGGTCCTGACTCTGCTCCCTTTTGTTGTTGTACATTCTATCATTGCTCAACTCTCCATTTCAGGACGATGTCTCAGGGTGTGGATGTGTCCGGCCTGTTCAGCGAGATGGTAAAAGCGTGCGCCACAGTAGACGTAGTCCAGAAGAAGCTGGTCTACGTCTTCCTGTGTTCCTACGCCACCTTGAACCCTGAGCTGTCCCTGCTGGTCATCAACACCCTGAGGAAAGACTGCCAGGATCCCAACCCCATGGTCCGCAGCCTGGCCTTGAGGAACATGACCAACCTCAGGTAAGCTGCCGTATAACTGGAGTCCAAGCCACCCCTCTCTTGCCCTCCGTTGGTGTTTGACTCCGTTTTCGTGCGCGCCAGGTTACCCAGCCTCGCGGAGTATGTGGAGCAGCCTCTGACAGCGGGACTGAGAGACCGAGCAGCCTGCGTCCGACGAGTGGCTGTACTTGGCTGGGCCAAACTGCACAATCTCGTATCCAGCTCTGAGATAGGTGTGGTTGTGTCCCTTGTTATTATTCTTTCTTGAAGATTTTGGCATGCAGGGGTTATATAACAAACCGTAGTATGAGTGAGAGCTTTTGATTATATCGATATAAGATAAGATAACATGTACCTTTATTTATCAGGGTGACTGAACAGCAACAGAATAAGACTTCTCATCTTATTCAAATCCATAAGACCTGTCGTTTGCCTTTGTACCGATGGGATTTGTTCCCTAAACGAAAACAGCGCTCAGAGTATATAGTAATCTGATCTGACCACTGGAGCTAAATAAGGCTGGTAGATAAATGCACAACTCAATAAGGTAGAAAGATCTCAGGAACCTCACATGGGGTCATCTGAAGTGGCACGTATATTATTCCATGTCCAGACAAAATTTAGGAATGGGTGACGCCACGGTCAGCGATTTAAAAATAACACCCACTCGTTCGTCTGTTTCTCGCCGAACGTAGATACTGTACGATCGCTTCAGGCCCACAAAACATTGCGTCCATGATTCTTCCAGATGCTGCGGTGGTGAACGAGCTGTACAGCCTGCTGAGAGACCCGGACCCCGTGGTGATGGTGAACTGCCTCCGAGCTCTGGAGGAGATTCTGAAGGAGGAGGGGGGAGTCGCTATCAACAAACCCATCACCCATCACCTCCTCAACAGGTCGGTCCCGAGCTGGACGCCAGGGAAGCTTACGCATGTGTTTATGTTTTATTGTAGTTTAAATCGCAAAATCTTTGGTTGATTAGACATTTTTTAATATATTTTATAAGATTTCCCCCCACAAATTGAAATTTCTTTCAATAACATGAATCCAACTTTAATACAGCTGCTTAATACTGAATACAAAATGATAATAATACTGTATATATTTCCTCAAAATTTTCTTCTTCTCTTCTTTAACTAGCTTGCCAGACCAGTTTATTTCATTTATTTTTATTTTACAAATCATTTAAAACCCAAACTTGGATGTAACATATTTCGACAGCAATTTTTGTTTTAATTTCTTTTTAAAAACATCAGGAAAGTCTGTGTGGAACTGCTTTTTTTTTGGGAAATGATTACGCCCGGGATGTTCCGGGCTAATCAAATCATTAGGGTGGTGTTCATGTGGTGATGGACAGAAGAGTGACAGCGACATGGAGTTGATTATGTTTACAACAGAATGAGTCTGAAAAAAGCAAGTTAATATAATAAAAATAATCCTGCTGTTTAATTAAGATGACCTCCCATTAGGAACGACCAGGGAATAATTCAGCAAGCCTTTAAGTTTTATAACGTTGTTTTGTTTGCACGCTTTGTGCTCTGTCAGCGTATATTTCAAATTTTCTTGCCTTGTATTTTCTTGTCTTGTCACTGTGCAGGTCTAGGCATGTGTCTCTGCGTGTGACCTTCAACCATTCATCTACAGACGGCTAATCAAATTAACGTCGTCAAATTGCTTCCTGACAGAGTTCGCTCTGAGCCGGGGTTATTAGGAGACCAGCGCAGGCAGAAAAAGCTCAAGGGGCAGATATGAGATCATCTCTTTCAATCTTATTATTGGGAAAGTCGGTGAATGAATGAATGCGTAATACTTCCAAAAATGCTGCATTATTCTGTTAAAGGATGAGGCTCAGAGGAGACTGTAATTCTCTGCCTGCAAACAACCAAATCCCTTGAAAAAATGAACGCCGCCAACGCTTTCTGACTTCTTTACCCCATCTGTGGCAGCAGGCTCATTTCTCCCTCCTGATGATGATTTTTATCTTAAGCTTTTTTTTTCGTAAAAGCAGACAACAGGGGTGAGACGCACAGAAATAACTTGGCGACTTTCCCTCGCAGGCTGAAGGAGTGTGACATCTGGGGTCAGTGTGAGGTGCTGAGGGTCCTCCAGCGCTACCGCCCCCAGTCAGAAGACGAGCTCTTCGACATCCTGTCCCTTCTGGACGCCTCCTTGATCAGCGCTCACCCACCGGTCATGGCCGCCACCCTCAGTCTCTTCCTGAGCCTCTGCTCCGGCCTCCCCGCGGTCAGCCTGGCGGCCCTGGAGCGGGTGCGGGGACCCCTGCTGGCGGCCTGTGGGAACAGCTCCAGAGAGATGAGGTTTGCCGCCCTCTGCCATATACAGGTCAGTGTGAATGGTCTTTTAGTTTTGCCGCCGTGGCAGCTGTAAAACACAGCATCTCACATTTAGAGACCAAGAGTCCAGATTTCCACTGGATTAGTGTCAATTAGATGTGTTTCTTGGACCTAGAGGTTTTTACTGCTTTCATTTATACTCAGCAATTCTTTGTCTCTCTTGGTAAAGTCTTTATGTAGCAGTTCCACCATAATGTCCTGATTATCAGCGCTGTCTCCTGCAACACTTGATGCTGAGATGTTCAGGGAAGAGTCTGATCACTTATGAATTTGACACGTAGCAAAGGGAATTCTTGGTCTTCCATTCTCACGGCGAGAGGCCGGCAATCGATGGAACCTGTCTTGAAATTTTCCTGAACATCACAGCTGATTTGCTCCCAAGCAAATGAACAAAACAAAGTCCACTTGTCATTACTACATATTTCTTTTACATGCGATTTTATTGTTCTTGGGCTGCATTTGCACAAGTACTGACAGGACAGGGATGTTTTTATATATGTTGTGTGCGTGTGCGGTGTTGTGTATGTTGATTGCGGAATCCCGTGCAACTCTGTAAAAGAGGAAGAGCGAGGTAGGTATGTAAATACAAGGATAAAAGACAAAGAAGAAGAAGACCGCGCAACTCTAAGAAACAGGAAGATCAGGAAAAGATAAGTAAACAAAGGGATAAAAGAGCAAAAAAAGGAAGAGAAACAACATCAATCATGAAAACATTAATCCTCATTATAGTCATGAAGGATATGAGAGCAGTCATGGACATGGTTTGTCTGTGATAAACAACAGTGAAACATGATGACAAAAAGGGTTATAATTTGACTGGACAACATTATTTGCATGAGGGATCCTTGTCGTTTACCTGAGCGTTTGTGTTTCACTTGTTCTTTATTATCGTTGTTTCCTCAGTGGAATTTACTGTATTTTTTTGTCTGTAGCTGCTGTTGCGTTCCGTCCCCGGCATGATGGGTGCACACTACAAGCGTTTCTTCTGTGGCTATGCTGAGCCGGCCTACATCAAGCAAAGAAAGATGCAGGTAATAATTAATTGACTCTGTTTTGCATTTCCGCATTTTTATTACCCCTTCTTTTATACCGTATGAGTTCTGCTTTTTTTTTCTTCTTTTTTCTTTGCTCTAACCACAACTTGACTGCAATCAGTTTGTTTGTTTTGTTTTGTTTTGTGACACTTCCCTTTTTTATGCTTGCACTGACATTTCCATAAATGTCTGGCGTGAAAACCCCCAAGTACAAATGTGCATAGATAACCTTCAGTTTAACAGAGGAACCATTGTAGCGGTGGAATGGCGAGAGCACTTCCATCCAGGAAAAGACGCCGTTTTCTTTGTAGGTTTATTTAGCCTCTGCTCAGGTTATCTCCAAGTGACCCGCCCACAGTTCACAGACATAGTGTTTTAGATTGAGTGGTGAATGATGATGGCCATTGTGTGGACAGCAGTCGATATGGAGTTTATTATTTATTCCCTATCGTCACTTTATCTACAACTTGTGTCCCTTTGTTCTTGTATAGTGGTTGTGTTGTCTCTGTCGTATTTAATTTATTGGTTCTTAATTCTTTAATTAATAAAGAATTAACAGGGTTCCTACGCAACTGAAAAGCATGGAATTTGATTTTATAAATTCCCAAGTTTGGAAAAGTTTGGAAAATTAAAATGAGTATATGGAAAAATATGCATGTTTTCAGGACTGTTACCACTATTTTCTAAAACATAAAATTATGAATATCTAAATAAATAAATGGATCGATGTGTTTTTTTTTTTTTTTATTTAAGGCTCTTGACAACACAGTTAAAATGTTTGCGTGAGAGCACACAGTCGACTACATAGATGATCGTATGATGGATGATCAACTTATGTGTATGAGCTACATTACCTAGCTTTAATCTTCTGAAAATTATTATTATTATTTTGATTGAAAAAACAGACATAAATCTCTTTTTTTTTATGGGAGTAGACCAAAACTTTGTTTTTGAGCTGCTCGCAGCCATGGAGCTTCTACAGTGACCCCACACAGGGACAAAATCAGAATTCAACAGGCAGGTGCATCAATGTCATTGTGTAAATTAGCGTATCGATGTGGCATTCCTGTTCACATCAAAGCTGAGCCGAGATAAGATAAAATCCGGGGTCGATTGCTGGGCCCTTTCAACGATGAACCGATTAGAACCGACGAGCAGCAGCGCGCTACTTTTAAAAGTATTAAAAGAGCTGTGGCCTCTGCAGGTTCTGGTGGAGCTGGTGAATGATGAGAACGTGGCGATGTTACTGGATGAACTGAAAGGATACTGCACCGATGTCAATGCTGACACCGCACAGGCTGCAATTTCAGCCATCGGTAAAAACACACACACACACACACTGGTGCTGTTACATGGTCTAAACTCTGTAAATACTGTAAAATATAGATTTATAAGATCTGTCTTGTCCTCTTGTCCCCTGCACGCAGGTCGTATTGGACGCAGCTACAGTGACAGATGTCTAGAGATCCTCACTGGGCTGCTTGGACTCAAACAGGATCACATCACTTCTGGTAAAACTCACACTGATATACAGAGAGAAAAAAATGTCTCCTCTGTCCTTCTGTTTCACCACATCCTCCTCCTCCTCCTCCTCTCAGCGGTGGTGCAGACAATGCGTGACCTGGTGTGGGTGTGTCCTCAGTGTAGCGACACGGTGTGCGTCGCTCTCGAGGGCTGTGAGGAGACGCTGCAGGATGCCGAGGTTAGATGAATGCGGTCGCACAAACACATCACCAAACGTCATAAACTGAGTCTCATCACTCAGACGTCTGCTATCACGGGATTATCTGCTACTTTGACTGGGTGGAAGTCACCGTCCTGGTTTTTAGTTCCGGGACCTAAAAACTAGGGCAGCAAATTCTCTCGTAATCAGTGCAAGACTGGGTGTCAGGATGTGACATTAGTACTATCCCCTTTTGTTTTACCCGAGAATTTGTTGTGATTCTTCAACCTGTTTTAAATTAAATATTCACCGATCGGCCACAACATTATGACAATAACATTCAACCATCTTGCGACGATTCATTGTTCTGCTGGGAAACTTTTGGACCTGGCATTCATTCGTGTGGATGTTACCTAGACATGTAGCACACACCTAGACCAGACCAGGCACCTCTACTGCATAATAATGACACTCCTTGATGGCAGCAGGCGTACACACAAAAACGAATTAGGAACAGCTAAAAAAAAAAAACAAATAAAGAACAACAAACACTGAACCAAAGGGGCTATCTTATCTTAAATGGGTAATTGTTCTTATTAGGTTAATTAACCTCATCGTAAATATATATTTTTTTTAATACTTAAATGTTGAGAATCATTTGAAGGTAATGAATGGAACCCATGGGCATCAACAAAGAATAGGATTTATACTTTCCAGGGCCTTTACTGCAGCTTTCTTCAGCTGTTTTTGTGGTTCTTTCTGCCTCTAGTTTTGTCTTCAAGTAAAGCGTGTGCTCGATTGTGTGGAGACCCAGTGATTTGCCTAGGTTGTGTCGTCATTCGTCTTTTAACCTGTACTACTAGAATCCACGCATGCACGTTCGCTTCACTGCGTCTAACAGACACTGGTCTGGTGGGTTTTTTTGACAGTCTAATTATAGCCTGTGATGCCCATTGCATGATAATATGAATTTTTCTAGGTCGGCAACACACCTTCCTCCCTGCACCTTGGTAACATGTGAAAATACATCAGTGCAGTGGAGTAAAAAAAGAGCTTTTCTATTTCTACTTCCATCAGGATCCACACAATTATGTGTGGAAATTAGAAATTAAGAGGACGAGGATGCTCATCAAGAGATGGTTTGGTGTCACCTGGTCCCTTCTTATAAGCTGTATCGAAAACAAAATGAACCCTGATCTTAAAAGTAGAGAGGATGTCTGCTCTCCTGAACCCAGCCTGGGAGCTGGTTCCATAGGAGTTTTTTTTTTAGGGACCTTAATCTTCCACCTCTCATCCTTCATTAGGGCAGGCAGGCCTTGCTGTGGTTGCTGGGTGTGTATGGCGACCGAGTGTCCAGCGCCCCCTACACTTTGGAGGTGTTCATTGACGGGGTGAGGAGCGAGGCTTCTCTGGGAGTCAAGATGGAGCTGCTGACGGCCGCTACGAGGCTGTTTCTGTGCCGGCCCGCTGAGATGCAGGACATGCTTGGAAGACTGCTGCACTACTGCATAGGTGTGTGTGTCTGTTTATCTGTGTAAAAGGGGAGATAAGAGATTCAAGAGATGAGATAACCCTTTTGTATGTTGCAGAAGAGGAGACGGACATGAGCGTGCGTGACCAGGCCCTGCTTTACTACCGCCTCTTGCACTGTGGGATAGAAAAGACGCGCAGGATCCTCCTGGGTCGGAGGTCAGACCCTTCCCTGGGTGTGTTGATCGGCCGCCCTGCGGAGCCCATCAGCCAGTGGGCCTCCAGCTTTAACACTCTGGAGCCCCTGAAGCAGAGCAACGTGGAGGCAGAGTCGACCAGCCGGGGAAGCCCTGAACACGTGGCCTTTGACCCCAAGACAAACACCGACCTCTCAGACACACTGAATTGCAGCCGAGTCGAGGCGGCGCATTCAGGTGAGTGCTGACGTCGTGGTGTCTCTGTGTGGAGCGCAGTAAAACTTTTGAAACCTTTAGGGCAAGGAGAAAAGTATGAACAAAGTGTTCACGCCCATAGAATGAGTATGTGAGCGATGTGAAAAAACAAATGCTCCCAGCTCTACGGTAAAATCATTATTTTTTATTTCCTGTTTGAATATGAGGATATCTTGTATGAAGGACTGAAGCAAACCAACAAATACCCAAAAGGTTTGGCCGATTATAGCCCCAGCCCGACCACAAACCACTGGTTTTTACATTTGAATTGGTGCCAGCTCATAACCACATGTGATCATTCACTCGTGCTGGTGACATATGGCTGTTGAGAACATGTTATGGTTGCTTCTCAGTCAGTCCACCTCTGATTTATTTATTTATTTATTTTTTTAATGCTCAGTAGTTTGAATCCAAGGTATCCGTCCGGTCTTTAAAAAGTGTTAAGAGTTGATAATATAATTTTGGGGAAATTAAGACCCTTAAATGTATTAAAAAGTATTTTATGAGGCCAAAAACATTGGAAAAGTGTGTGAATTCATTGGGTTCTGCTCAAGGTCTCTTTCCTTGGGGAGTTTTTTCTTGCCAACGTCGCCCTCAGGCTTAATCTGGAGGCTTCAGGTCGGTTTTTGTAAAGCGTCTCGAGACGATTTGTATTGTTATTGATGCTATGTAAATAAAATTGAATTGAATTGAATTGGTTTATTAAAAAACATAGATGAGCGCCAGAACTTAAGCAGGTGGAAATTCAGAATGCACCTTATGTCATGGCGGCAGCCACAAGGCAGTGGTCCATTGCTATCTTGCCAATGCCAGTAGAGCGCCACCACAACCTAGCTGATTAATGTTACACTGTCACGGTAGCTGCACCTGGCGTGACAGCTATGAGCATGTCATGACCAAACCTGTCTGAGTAGGACTTTTGCTTTTATCTTTAAAAGGTTTTATCTTGTGTTTTTTTAACAAAGAAAGCAGGTAGTTTTAAGATTTTAAGATTTTAGGAAAGCCTTTTTTTCTTCTGTGTTCTGCTTTGTTGAAGAGCAAAACAAAGTCTTCTCCGATTGCTCGTTTAATTGATGGAATAATTGACAGACCTACTGACAACACTGTTGTGTATGCGTTAAACTAGTTTTTAGTTCATACAAGTGTTTACACACTAAACATGTGTTCAAACTTTGCCTTAGATTTCTTCTCCCAGTCTGTTTGCATTCTGTTGTGTGATAGACTTTATCGTAAACTAAAACTTTTAAGTTAAAGGTGTAAAACTGAAGCCGCGCTGAGGTATTAAAAGATTGAGAAGGTCTTGAAAATGCCTTAAAAGGCTTTTGAAATTAACTTCAAGATTCCCGTATATACCCTGGAATTGTATTTTCAGTGTTCATGGTGTTGCCAAGGGAGTCTTTTATTTTTACTGCCTCACACACACACACACACAACATGACTAATATGTCTGCAGTAGAATATTCAGGATGTTTAGATAAGAATTACATTAACTTGTTTGGTTTCAGCTGCTGGTTTTTATAACCTGCTTCTTTGGCCTGCAGTTTCCCTACTCAAACAAAATGTCTTTGCCTAATGGATTGAGTATCTGACCGACGTGAGAAGAAAGGCTGCAAAGCTGATTAAGTGTTGAGCTCAAGCCAAAGAAAATGATATTGCAGAGATAGGAACAAAACTTTACTATGAAACAGCAAATTGAGGTAATTTGCATCCTTTTCTACACCGCGGTATACCTCACCACAAATGTATGCGCAAGAAAGGATTTCTGGTATCTGGCTGCAGGTTGTGGATTAAAGAAATAATTTCTCACCATAGAAATCCTTTCAACTTGTCAAGTATGTTCAGGAGCCCGGGGAGCACCGTCAGTGGACTTGTGCCAGAGCTGGTCTGGTCTGGCTGGATTCCCGGGCCCTGCTCAGGAAGGCTGCTGAGAAGACACAAATATCTTGGTTTTCATTCTACTAAGTTGCACTGTTTTTGTCAAAGCGTGAGGAATGTTTTGATTCCTAAGGTTAGGGTCCAGTTCTGGGAATTCAGTGCCATTTTTAGTCACAAATCTCTTTGTCTGGCACTCATTCTAACTCCTTTCCTCCCTCCCCACTTCAACCTCATCCCACCCTCTGTGAGCGGGTTCCTTCCCATGACCAACATTCGGCTGCCCTTTTATGCACTCTCCTGATTGCCTCCTCTCTTTGTCCTTTGCTCGTCCTCTTCCAGGCTCAGACAGTAGAGCCGCTCAGCGTTTAGGCTCCTCTTCTGATGGCCTGGCTTCCAGCACTGCAGCCTCCTCCCTAAGTTTGTCCCTGTCCCCGGCACTCAGCCCAGAGGAGTTTGAGCGCCTGTGGCTGCAGCGACAGGACTCGCATGATGAACGAGGTAATGAAATGGAGGAAGGTTGAATTGCAAATTGCAAATCACTGAAACTTCTCCTTCATTTGACAGGAGCTTAGTATCCTGCCAAAAAGCCTTGAGTGGTGGAATGTACCCAAGGAGAACTTAACTCATGTACAAACCTGAAATACTTGATTTGAGTAGTTTCTGTCTTACTTCACTCTTCTACATTCTTCTATTGGGGTGTCACACTGCTCGGCCTCCCCATAACACTCATTACAAGTTCAATGGTTAAACCTCAGATTCAAGAGGTAGAATGTGGATTTTATCCTGGATGTGGAACAATGTAGCATCTCTTTATGGTCCCATAGTTGCTGAGGGGGGTCATGGGAGTCTACATGTTGATCAAAGTTAGAGCTGTGACCTCAACACTAAGTCAGACACTTTCTCTGTGGGTGTAGGTTTTTGCCAAAGCTGACCATTGCCTCCAATTATTTTTATTATACTAGTGGACAGGATCTCCGAGCACAAATTATGCGGCCCTGTCGGCTCTTTTCAGGATCGTGCCATAGAGCATGTGCTGAAATAATTTGCATGGAGCACCTCCTGGAAAAATAGTGGCAAAATTGAGCAAGAGGTAAACAAGTGCGGCAGCAGCAGTGCCAGGTAAAAATTTTCCATTTACCAGTCGATCTACGTTCTTAGTCCTCACCACCGGGTATGAGGATGCTTTCTGGGCGCCTCCCATTTACCGGGCATGGGAGGTCCAGGGGTTGACCCAAAATGTGCAGGGATGTCTAGAATGCTTTTGGCTTCACACTGAGCTCGTTGTTGCTGTAATCCAAGTTCAACTTTCAACCTCAACTTCCTCCCAGCCCCTTAAAACTGAGAACTGTCTTCAGAGTGAGGGAGGCGTTGTTTTTAGCATTAACCAGTTATGTTTATGCACTTTTTATAGAATAAAACATGAGCAGAAACCAACTCATACGTTAGAGAGACAGAAAGAAAGAGGGAAGTGAGACAAAAATGAGAAGAGGAAGGAAGCAGGTCTGCGTAGATTGGGGGTCGGCAACCTTGAACACTCAAAGAGCTATCTGGACCCGTTTCCCACAGAAAAGAAAACACTGGGAGCCACAAAACCATTTTGACCTCTAAAATGAAGATAACACTGCATATATAGTTTTTTACCTCTATGCTAGGCCTGTGTATATAAAACTACAGTATGGCTTACTTGGGTCGAGAAGTTCAGTAAATTATGGGCTCAGTGTTTTTGGTTGATGTGACAACCATGAGTCGTGTGGCATTCAACGTCATTCAGTTGTTGCGTAGCTCTTCTTTGTTCGCTGTTGAGTGAATAGTTGCTGCTATTCGGAATAAATGGTCTTAAGGCTGCCTCCACAATTAAAAATCTTAAAGCCTGTGTTAAATATGTGCCCTTTTTACCTTGTCATACCTTAACCCTTCGACTGGCATTGTAACCTTTTTTTGAAGTAGACAATAAAATGCTTAATTTCTCATTTTCTACCTGTTTTCTAACCATTACTAGTCATTCAATTTGTAAGATACACGAATTTGAATTATATATGCATGTAAGCTATGGCTTTTATACTTTTTGAGATATGGCACTTTTGAACAGATGAAAGTAGCTCGAAAATATACATCATACAGCTTCAGTATTTATATTGTAGGAATCTGTACATTTGTGTCAACGCTTTAATAATATGTCAAAATACTCAGTTTGCATTGCACGCTAATAATATAGATTAAAACTGAATGGTATTTAATCGTGACTAATTGTATTTCTTAGTGTGGAAATCAAAGGGAAAGGGTTAACGCCCAATCTGTCCAATACCTAGAATAAGATCTTATTTGTATTATATTCCTTGTTTCCAGTTGCTGACTTGTCATTTTCCTTCTTCTTGTTTTGTGACAAGGTACTGGGAACACAGAGGAAGAAGAAGACTCCGTGTGGACGGAAGAACATGTTCCATGTCCAGCTGTACCGCACTGTTCCCCACAAAGCCTCCAGGCAGCTCTGCAGCTGGTCAACATCCAGACACTGGCCTTCACCGCCCTCAACACACTCCCCTGGAGGGTTTACTTGTACACACACACCCATCACACACAACCGCCTGACACGCCTCACAGCACACTCATATTAGGAGAGCTGCTGTACACAGGAGAAGCAAATCAGGAGGCTGGAGTAAACAAATGCATGATTTCACATGAACAGGAACAGGTGGAGAAGCAAATGGAAGCAACAGCTGACGTGCAGGACAGGGGAGAAAATGAAGAAGAAAACCGGGTAAAGATTACTCTTAAGCAGCAGCCAAGGGATGACAAAGCTCTCAGCGGGTTTGTGTCAATCCTTACTACTGTCCTGCACACGCTGTCCTCTGAGAGAGGTTAAATATACACGGACATACATGCACTGTATTTGCTCCACGATACAATAACTGGCCAAACCTGTGCTTCAAACATAACTGAATAAAAGAAACAGGAAATACCTTTTTGTTGTTCTCTCATTGATAAATTTTATGGGCTGTGACAACAGGAATTTACATACATGCGAACTAAGACCTCATACTGCTTCGTTTCATTTCAAATAAAATGTTCTCCACAGAGAATTCATCAGAGAAGGAAGCTTCAGCCGAGGTCAGTTAATCTCCTTAATTTGCCTTTTCCTTCCAGGACCCAGTAAATGTACCCAAGTTAACAATTCAGTTTTAAGTTTTAGTTAAGTTTCAGTTTTGAGTTGGCCTCACGAGAGCCGCCGAGATCATTTTCATGTGGGAACTGGGGGAGTTCCCACACGCTGTTTAACTGCACGCACATGCATTGACGATGGCACTTTACATTTACATAACTCAAAACCGGAAAGTATGGGTACAATTTTGTTATTTGTGATAGGGACTGGATTATATTTCATTTCTTACATTTTGTGAGGATTATCTCACTGTAATAGATGACTAGATGTAAATGCAGACATTTAAGATGGTAGTAAAAGATGATAAAGGTTAAATATGGATTAAAGTGCTTAACAAATATTGATCTAATATTTTGGGCCTCTTTTTTAATGTGTTTCAAGGACATAGACAGAATTTATTGTAATAATAAGTACAAATAATGAAATGTGACTGCTTTGACTCTGCACAGTAAAATAAAAAAATATAAAATACACAGCAGTAGACTAAAGGTGCTAGAAGTGGGTAAAATTCTCTATTTTACAGTACAGTATAACATACAGAGCAAATTCGATTGTGAAAGAGTATATGTGGTATTAATAGCAAGTCTGTAAAGTGGCAGCACAGTTGTTGACCCAGTGTGATGGATTTAATTTAAAAACAGTGATGTGATGCAAATTATGATGTATGTGAAACTCATTGTCCTTTTGTACAGTGTTTAACTGTTAAATGTTGAGGTTACCCTTTGGCTCGGAGGAAGTTATCACCCTGGCCTTTAGTTTCATAAACTAGAAACTACTGCTAGGGTGCTTTAACTCGCTCAGCCACAACATTAAGACCACTGTCACGAGAAGCATTTAAACCACACCAGATATAGATATATATGTAGCAGCCACCTAGACCACACCAGGCACCCCCACCCTGTAGCAATCACACTCCACACCCTACAAAATACCAGGAATAATGTTAAGCCTGATCGGTGTATTTATGAGTAATTGAACAGGTCTGAAGCAGAGAGCAGCGTATAAAGTTATATACACGAGTAGTTCATATTAAAATAAATTATTTACAGGAATCCGTGTACTACTCATAGTTGTAAATTGTGCGTTTTTGGAGTTTAGTTCACATTTGACCTTGAAACCATTAAATGTATCCGGCTACACAGCTGGCACCATCTGAGGATGGAAACACTGGTGGGTGACGACCCCTTTTTTTTTATGTGTTCTAGTAGGGAGGTGCTTTGATTTTGCTTAAACGGTGACGACTGGTTCACACAGAGGCACCACCGCGGCCACCTGGTCCTGGACCTCCCTCCCTCCCTCCCTCCTCCTCCTCTTCCTTCTCTTTCTCCCCTCCAGCCTCCGCGTACTCACGCCCCTTCGACGGGGAAAGGCTGGCAGAGGTTTGGCTGGGGGAGAATGTGGCAGAACCGGCGGCTGTGGTGGCGCGCAACACTCCCGGCTTCATTTAGTTGCACTACTCCACCGCGTAAGTCTACGGCTACCAGAGGACCGGCCGTCCCCCTGGTTTTCCTCCCCTCCAGGTGCCTTTCGCGACTCGGAGCCCGTTAAGTGAATCAGTGAGCCGACACCGGAGCTTCCGTCCTGAAGGAGCCTGACGCCGGGAGGTGAGTGAGCGTCTCGGGCTGAAGTTTCAGCGCATTACCGTTGCGCACTTTTTCTATACCGTAGCATTTTATTTATATATATTGACCCCACGCGCGTTACCTCCACGCCATTAAACTGATATTATTTAGGAGTTAAAGGAGTCGTTTATACGGGGTAAAACGTTGCGCAGCGGATTTTCGGTGCCAAGGTTATCCGTTAAATGTGCAAGTTTTACGTAGCCGTGGAGACGACGGTAGCGTAGTTACACACGGTAAAAAACTCTTGAACTTAATTACATGAGCCGTAATTGTTTCTTGTTCTTCTAGACCAACCCGATCAACCACAAGTGGGCATCCATCCGGTTGCGTTTATTGTATGCATTATGTCCTTATATGTACTTGCTTAAAAAAAACGTGACCAGGAAGACTAGATCTACTACTGTTTATTTTATTTTATTTTATTTTATTTTTTATTTTATTTTATTGTTGGAAATAAACGGAGGTCTCGCCGTTTCCCACACCTGTCGCGACAATCCGTTACGACATCTGGGTTATACTAAAATTAGAAGAGAAAAGCCTGGCGCCCTGTAATAAGTGTCAGCCTCAGTGTACTTGTTGACAAAACAGTGTGTGTGTGTGTGTGTGTGTGTGTGTGTTGGGGGGGATACTGGTGAACGAGGACGAACAGTCCGGAAAGTATTAAACCACGCCACGGCCTATTTTAGACGGGATTTCCTGTGCGGTCATAATTTGATGTCCTTTTTTTTTTTTTTTTTTTTTTTTTTATCTGATCCTGCAGAATTGTTATATGCACCCAGTAAGGACACGTGTTTGGATGACACGACACCCTGCCACGCAGCGTATAAAACAGATGTGCGATACATACATTTACGAGAGCAGCGCATGAAAATACAATGGACATGTCCACCGATCAGCTACAACATTAAAGCCATCGTGCAATAGTAAGAGGCGCATGTGGAGTTGACAGTGGTGCGAGAAGTGTTCACGCCTACACTGATCGGCCAAAACATTAAGACCACTGACAGGAGACGTGAATGACATCGACCATCTTGTTACAGTTCACTGTCCTGCTGGGAAAGTTTTGGACCTGCACATGTTACCACCCTGTGTCAGCCCGTCTGTTTGGGAATGTTATGACATGGTCCTCGGGCTCTTTACGCCAACCAGCTGATACACCTGTTTCAGCAGAGTGGACATGAAATCAGTCAGTGTCTCACAAGTGAAGCCAACCCTGGAAAAGAACTGTAGCAGGCAGAAGGCGACTGATTTTGCTTTTATTGACCTGAGTCGATATTTACAAGCATATATGACAGTTCCCCGCCTTGCTCCTCCCAACAGGACCCACGGTTTCCACCCACAGGAACTCAGATGGTGTAGGAATAACAGGCATTAGGTTAAGGGGAGCCAGGACAAGGTACACCAGTACCAAACAGAGCTTCCTGTTCAAACCTCAACTTCCCACCAGACTCTGAGAACTGAGGAAGCTACTCGGAAGAGCGCCTTCAAGAAACTTCACAAGTCCAGTTGCATTTTTGCAAACGCCCACACTGTAGGTGTGTACTAGCGTGCTGTGTACTCAGTTGGAAGATGCAGGATGAATGGTTATGTTGTGAGGCAGGGCTTCCTTGATGGTCTTTTGCAGGGCCGGGTTGGTGGAATTTCCGGACAACGGTTTGGTGTCGGTTTTTGTGTATGAAAAATGAGAGTCCCAGTTTCACCCAGCCCTAGTTTTTGGTGAACAAAATAAGTTGGGTCTTTATAGTGGTTTGGCCAAACCAAATAAGACTCAAAGGGGAAACAAAAACAGACATTAACTGTAACAGATACAGAGGATAAAAACAAGTTACCAAAATCCCCCCTCTGACATCACGCTCTAATGGTCTGGCCTGATTGGCAGGTCGCTGCATTTAGCAGCCCTGGGCTCTCAGCTCCACCTTTTACTGCCCCGGGAAGGACTCACTGCCAACACAGTAGCCCAAGAGTAAGAAACAATAATTGAGAAAACAGAAGACAAACTGTACAGTGTAAAAAATATGTGCACCCATTTAAACCGTGGAAAGTTAGGGAAAGTAATGTGACAAATAAATTTTAAATGCTTAACTTAAACTTTTATGTGCAAATGAAATATTTGGGGCATGGCTGCTTAATTAAAACCTGTGACTACTAAAAGTTACAAAATGCATGTGTATGCCTGCGTGTATGCCGGGTGCATGCATGAGGTCAGTGCATTGCTATAGTAACCAGCAAAACAACTTAGAAGCCAAAGTTCATCTGCTGCCTTAATAACACAAGTAAACTGAACCTGAAGAAAACTGCTTAGCTAATTTATAAGCAATGATCCCAGTGAGACAAAAGCGACTAGCTGCCTTTTATAGCCTGATTGATTGATGTAATTACAGTGGACATTCTCTGATAAAACACCTGATATCTGCATCACAATAACATCCTCCCCCCAGTGTTGTGAAAATTGGTTTAGCCCTTGAGTTTAAAAACAGGTGTTCAACCATGTCTAACTCATATCCAAACTGAGCGCACAACCAGAAGGAGGTGAGTACTGACACTGACTGAAGACTTAAACAGTTAACAAAGGAAATACTAGACTTTACTGACAGAGGTTTATTTTTCAATCCCTCCATCAATTTAACTAAATTCATATCAAAGGCCGTTTTAAGTTGAGAACACTAATGTTTCCGTTTCTCTTCTCATCTTGACGACTAATGGCAAGTTTTAAAGTTTATCTAAATTTGAGTCAGATCCATGTCACGTCTTACCGGGATAAAGCAACATTTATTTTAAGAGATGAGGAAATTAAAGTCCACCAAAAATAGCCACTATGATGTTAATTCCTTCTAAAAATCCACCCATCCAATATGCTGACAATATTTTTGCTGACGTTGTAGCGCCGTGGATTCAAAGATAAAACTTCTGTTCTGTAATTATGAAAATGGCAGCAGCCACTATATTTCCCAATAAGATATGAGTTAAATGAACATTAACCTCACAGACAAAAGTCACAAGAAGTCAAGACAATTACTTTAACATTAGAAAACTTATTGAAATTTATTCATTATCAAAAAATGTGTCCATAAAAATGTGTATTGGAGTTAAGAGAAGAAAATCATTAACATAACTTAATGGGACCGTACTGTTTTAGAGTTTTACAATTGTTAGTGCAGGACAGTTAACGAGTGGGTGTATGTTGTATAGCAGTGTTACGCCTCTCTATATTTCCACTGGCTGTGGCAAGTTTTAAAGTTTATCTAAATTTGAGTCAGATCCATGTCACGTCTTACCGGAAATGCAACATTTATTTTAAGAGATGAGGAAATTAAAGTCCACCAAAAATAGCCACTATGATGTTAATTCCTTCTAAAAATCCACCCATCCAATATGCTGACAATATTTTTGCTGACGTTGTAGCACCGTGGATTCAAAGATAAAACTTCTGTTCTGTAATTATGAAAATGGCAGCTGCCACTATATTTCCCAGTAAGATATGAGTTAAATAAACATTGACCTCACAGACAAAAGTCACAAGAAGTCAAGACAATTACTTTAACATTAGAAAACTTATTGAAATTTATTCATTATCAAAAAATGTGTCCATAAAAATGTGTATTGGAGTTAAGAGAAGAAAATCATTAACATAACTTAATGGGACCGTAATGTTTTAGAGTTTTACAATTGTTAGTGCAGGACAGTTAACGAGTGGGTGTATGTTGTATAGAAGTGTTACGCCTCTCTATATTTCCACTGGCTGTGCAAGTGTCTTAACCCTGTGCATGATCATTTTAATCAGTCACCTCTGGATGACTGAGTAAAGGGCCTTGTTGAAGAGGTGTGGAGGGTCACTTTTTGTTTTCTGTTTTTAATGAAATGAACGCTTATTTTTGCCCCCACATGTCTTCACTTCATGTTGCGCCTCTCGATCCGGGTCAATAGACGGGCACAGCAGTAACAATATGAAAAATAATAACAATAGCGACGGATAGAATAAGGAAATAAATAATGTGAAACTTATAGTAAACAAGAATTAGCAGGTAGGAGGCTTTGTTTAAACCACTCGACTGAGTCAGTCACATGAGAGCGGAAACTCTTTGTCACGGTCTTCAGGGAGAGTTGTGCGGTCATATTGAATTTTTGAAGTGAGCGTGTGATAAAACTGTGATATGACTGTTCTTACTTTTGATTTGATTCAGCGATGACAAAGTGGAGGGAACAACTCGTGATACCAGAGCGCTGTGCCGTACTTTCTGTAATATTATAATTGAATTTCCCACGGGATAAATAAAGTTTCTATCTATTTATATATTTATGTATTTATTGCTAATTAGGCCACGCAGCACCCACGCCGCCCTGTCTAACCTGCGCCTACTGAAACATTCATCAACTGTTAGCTGAATTATTCACTGTTGCACTGACTGAGTTACACACCAACATAAGGGATTCAATTTTTTCCTTGTCTGTGTGCACCGCTACGCGACAGGAAATGAGGCGACGCTCGAAGAAGAATGTCATCCTGGCAGTCCTGCTCCTCATCGGGGGATTCTACTTGATTAACCAATCGGACTTCTTCATGGCTGTAAGAACACACACACCCACACACACGCACACACCATGACCACAAGATAGGCAAATACACAAAGTACACGCATGCAAACCAATCCGAAACTGGCGTCTGCAAGAAGACATTGGTCGATCTGTTTCTGCGGTGTGTTTGTCTAGCACATTTCAGAACATAAGAGCTTTGCATATGTTGTATGCAAATATGTGCATACGTGTTGTGTTTTGTGTGCGTGTGTCCAGGGGCTGGGGAGCTCACCTGAACATCTGTCAGATGAGCTAACTTGGCAGGCTGAGAGGCTGATTAAGAAGGAGTCCTGGGTGGAACAGGGGGACTTCCTGCCCCTCAACGTGTCCTATCAGCTGCTTGCTGGGGCGCCATCTACCCAACAAAGTGAGTTGACCTTTTTTGTGTTGAAGTGTGTGTGATGTTGTCACAGAAGGAGTTAACGGAAATAATTCTTCAGAGTGTTATGAATCTTTTTTTTTACACTGCATTTCATATTTGCATATTTGCACTTACTGTATAAGTAAGTAAGTATATTGTGGAGTATTGTATCTTTTCGTTTTTAGCCGTTTTATCTGTTGCTACCCCACCCTGTCAGGCCTGAGGGAAGCAGCACTGAGTCAGAGGGAACTGGCTTTTGGTCAAGGTTTACTGTGACTGTTTGAGGTTAAAAGAAAGCACAGCACTAAGGCTGGACAAAGAGTGCTGAATAAAAGAAAGAAAGTAGTAAAGCGCAACTGAACGCGTGGGCCAAGAGTGTCAAACTCATTTTGGTTTGGAGGCCACATTCAGCCCAATTTGATCTCAGCTGAGCCGGACCAGAAACATAACAGAATAATAAACTAGAAGTAACAACAACTCCAGACTTTTCCATTTGTTTTAGTGCCAAGAAGAACAAGTAAATTAGGAGAAGGTTTACATTTCATAAACTATCCTTTAAAAAAAAAATGAAATGTCTCAAGGAAAATAATTGCATTTTGGGCACATTACTGTCTGAGTGTCCGTGTTGTGTTCTGTCCATTTCTCTTAGTAAAACAGTGGACAAATTGCAAACAGCAGTTATTTGCATTGATAAATTGCAGCCTTGTATGTAATTTTTCTAAATTCATGCTGCGGGCCAGGTTGACCCCTGTAACGGGCCACTTTTCGCCCCCGAAACTCCTTGACCAAAAAATAAAAACGCAGAAATAAACAACACTCCGATCCTAAATCATTGTGTTTATATTGTAGCAGACAGGTGATTACTGCTGCACAGTAGTGTGGGGAGAGAGAGAGAGTGGGTGTGGGATAAGGGAGGAGATGGTGATAAGAAAATCTTATCCTTAAGAGTTTCCCTTACTTCACTTGCTCTAAAATTTTGCTTAAAGAAAAAGACATTTCTTTTGTAGCGGACTTGTTATTTCCTTTAGGCCTTAAATACGTTTCCTCTTCCCTGAGATTTTAAATGACTTAATTGTCTGTCTGGCGCCCAGTTAAATTTAAAAAATTATACTTATTTTGGCCTTCAGTTACGCTGCTATATCTGCTTCGGTTCTTTTATTCTGAGAGTCTAATACATGTTGTACGGTTTTTCTATTTTCTCACGCTTTTACTTTTATGCTTATTTAAGTGCCAGAGTAGAGCAACATGTGTTTCCAGCTCCAGCTCTTAAGCAACAAAACAAAGTGTTTGATAATAAAACTCTCCCTAAGAAAGTAGGCAATCTAAAATAATGATAAGCACAGGTCAAAATACGCTGTCAGGCACGCCTGTGTCAGGAAACCCGCTGGACTTCTTCCAGTTGCAGCAGAGTGACGTCAGCACGACATTTAAAGAGTAACCCCCAAATAATCAGTCCTTGAAAAAGGGGACGTTACGATGAGTCTCCAGTGGAAAGGACAATCTGCACTCCTCTGGCATGGGCCATAACAATCTATATATGTTCATCTTTTCATTTATTTCCCACTTCCCAATCTGGGATCAATTAAATTATTATTATATCTTTAAAAAAAAATTCTTAATCATTGCGGAACCACAGCTGTAGCTGCAGTACATATAGTGGGTTGTCCAGTGGGTTGACAGTTTGATCCCTGGCACACAGAAGGTGATTTCACACACTTTATTATTATTGTACCATGTTAATGACAGTGATCACCACCTGAAACCCTTCTGTGACCTGTCTGTTATAAAGTTAAGACTATATACTGGTCACTTTAAATATCCTTGATTGCACTATTACCTCTCATCTCATCTTATTTTATTCTTAAATTCTATTTTTTATTTTAACTTGTTATTCTATTTTATATTTCCTATTCTATATTTATATTATTTATATATCTCAGGTCTGTACATTTATACCAAGAGCTGCTGAACAGAATTTCGTTGTGCCTTGCATAATGACAATAAAGATTCTTGATTCTTGATTCAATATAAAGTCATGATCTCAGAAGTGAATATCATGTTGTACATTGCGTAACAGAGTTTGTTGTGAGGATTGTTAATGGCTGTGTATGATCATAGCGTAGGAGTAAAGATCCAAAAAAGCGTTGAATAAGGTCCAGCTGACCTTATTCAACGCTTTTTTGGATTACCATGACCTGGATGACTGAGAACCTTCACAGACATAGGAGTAAAGATGCTTTCCACGGACCACAATATTTTTGCATTCGTACATTAAGGTGTGTTGTTTGCTCGTAGTAGAGCAACAACTGTTGAGCATTAAACATTTATTCCTCTATCATCAACATCTATTAAACATTGAGTGGAGTAACACAAAGCTGAATTTGGTCTGAGTGCACCACTTAGCGAACATGGTATGATGTTTGTTCCTATTAAGATTAGAGTTTCACTGTGGTGTTACTTGTCATACAACACTGACAATGTTGAAGTTTTTAAGGGCAGGCTCAAGATCCACCTTTTTAATTTAGGCTTTAACTCACCTCCTTTTACTCTTTTATTACTTTATGTTTTTATTATCTATTTATGTACATTGATCTTACCCTTTTTCTTTCTTTTTTTTTATCAATATGGTTTCTCTGTCGCTGTTTAGTGTTACTTAACACATGTTTAGTTCCTCATAAATGAGTTAAGTCTTCCTTCAGAAATGGTTAAAATCGAGTCAGACATATCATGAGAAACAGATGCATTCATGACAGAACAAAACAATAAGGGGTCTAGCATAGAGCCTTGAGGAACCCCACACATACATTGTAATGATTAACAATGACACCTATTGCTGGAGTAGCTTCTAAACCAAGCGATTCCAACAGCTTTTAATGGAAAGTCTTTCTAATCCATAGTAGCACACACTAATTTTGCAATATAGTAATACCATGTGTTATTTTTATTGTTTTTTATTCATTTTAGTATTGTTCATATTTTATTAATTATTGTTGTCTCTTAGTTTTTAGCTCCAGTGTTTTCCACATAGGTGCGGTGCCGTCCTCTGTAGCCGTGGGCTGTAACACCTCTCTGTGTGGACGGCTCCTTCACTATATGTACTCTGTTTTACATGCATATATCTTTTTGTATGAAAGTTTGTATTGCTCTTATTAACACGTATGCAGCTCAGAAAGCTCCGTGCTCTTAAGTCCATAACTCACTCATTTCTTTTTCCTTTCTCACTTCTGCTTTTCTGTTTGCACTTTCTACACCACAGAGCCTCCACAGGATAAAATTCTCAACCGCACTTGAGATCTTGCTTTATTTCCACAGTCTTATTGTGATTTTCTAAACTATGATTTAGTTTGAGGTAATGATGAGAGAAGGTGTATGAGCTAACCACCCTTTTGTAACAACAACAACAAAAGAAGAAGTTGTAACTCTTATCACTTAATACGTGACTTTCAGCTTCTTTACGATCAGACATTGAAAGTGCAGGCCTAGCAGACTACACAATTATTATCTAATTAACGTGCTACAGTAAAAACCTCACCATTTGTGTCCTGTCTTGTTTCAGGGTATTTGTCTATTGGGATGTCCTCAGTGAAGAGGAAGAAGGGCAGCTACCTAGTCCCCACCTTGAAGTCTCTCTTCTCCCAGTCGTCTCCTGAGGAGTGTTCCTCCATGGTGGTGATAGTGCTACTGGCAGATTTTGACGTCGCGTGGAGGATCACTACGACCAGGGAGATAAAAACGGCCTTTGCCTCGCAGCTGGAACAAGGCCAGCTTGTGGTCATCCATGTTCCTGAGGAATGGTACCCTCCTCTCACAGGTGCAGTACACGTGTGATCCTCCGACTGTTCTCCAAAGTTTTTGTTGTTGTGATGCTGAGTCTGGGTCTCTTGCAGGGATAAAGAGGAATTACAACGATGCCCCCGATCGAGTGACGTTCCGCTCCAAGCAGAATCTGGACTACTCCTTCCTGATCCATTACAGTGCAGGTCTTGGACGGTATTACCTCCAGTTGGAGGACGACGTCTCATCTGCAAAAAACTTCCTCACAACCATTAAAACACGCGTTGAGGAGCAGGAAGCTAAGAAGCCCACCTGGGCGATGCTGGAGTTCTCACACCTCGGTTACATTGGAAAACTCTACAAATCGGAGCAGCTTCCTCTCCTGGCCCGCTTCCTCTTCCTCTTCTACCAAGAAATGCCATGTGACTGGTTAATGTCTCACTTCCGAGAGCTGATGACTCAGAAAGTCTCTATTGTCTTCAAACCCTCTCTGTTCCAGCACATGGGCACTTTCTCCTCCTTCCAAGGGACGTACAACAAACTTAAAGACAAAGACTTTGAGGAAGGCTTTTATGCTAATCCTTCAGCGGAAGTTTACTCAGACATATCCGTCTACAAAAATCACATCCCACAACTTGCCTGGGATGCCGGGGAGGGATTCTTCTGGGGACGCGCCCCAGAAAAGGGAAGTTATCTGACTGTGGTGTTCACAGAGCCTAAATTTGTAACAGGGATCTTAATACAAACAGGGTCAGGGGGTAAAGACCTCCTGGACTCAGCTCAGGTTGAGCTGGGCCACACCGTGATTGTCTCGGATAAAGATAAGACTTGTAAAGAGTTCCAACCAGTGGGAACAATGGAGAATGGAAATTTTCAGATACAGGACATGGACAAGAAGTACACGTCCGAGTCCTCTTGTCTCAGGATACAAGTCACAGCTACACAGAAGGACTGGGTGATCATTCAGAAAATTAGGATCACGACAAAGTCGAGTAAACCTCTGAGCTAAGCATCGATGTTCATCTTTCTTCCGGGCGTTGTATGCAAACGGAACACGTGACTGTGGTGCCTTGTTAAATTATTTTTTATGCAATGTCAACGTGTGCTCGGTGAAACTGTGAAAAGCTGCTGACTATTTAGGAAGGAAGATAATGGAAGGATTTACAGTGAGTCAGGCATAACCAATCAAAAAACTCTATGTGTGACTGTATGTGTGTTTAATGTGTGTTGCAGCAGCAGTCCGGCATAACATTATGACCAGACTAGAGAAGTGAATAACGTCTACAATTCAGTGTTCAGCTGGGACACTTTTGGACCTAACGTTCACTCCATAACACTTGACACTCCTTGATGGTATCTGTGTATTCATGGTGTCAAGTGTCTGTGGGATGATCGGCAGAGGCCCCTCCCCTCAACCCATAGGACCCAGAGGCCCCCCACTAACAACATCCTGTAACCAGACACCGCAGGACGCCCTCAGAAGGTCCATGTCCACTCTCTGATGACTCCCAACTGTATTGGAGGCACAAGGGAGGCCTACACATTACTAGGACGGTGGTCATAATGTTATGCCTGATCAGTTGGTGTATATCCGTTAAGGTTATTCATGTTTGCTGTCTTCAAATGTTGAGGGGACTAACTCGTATTAATCCATGTGGTTGAACCCGAGTTAAGGGGACAGGGTTCTTTTTCAGCGCTTTATTTTTTCAACGTATCAGAGATCAGGTCAGACAGTATCATGCAGCCAGCGAGTCACAGAGTCCACCGCGCATGTCTAACCATCCGCTCGTGCGTCCACTCTGGACAGACAGAACAGTGCCTTTTATTATTTTGCAGTGTTGAGTGGCTGTGGAACTCATTACACCAGTCATCTGACAGGACAATAGGACATTATGGACAGAGGAGACAGGTTGCCAAAGGCCAATTTAGAGGAAGAAGCTTTCAGTCGCTCATCACTGTGAATCACAGAAATATATTTTAAGAAAAACAGCCATATTTAGATTGTTCATGAATCAACGTGATGGATGCAGCTTTAACACAATCTCCCAAAGCAGGTGCTGTTGAAATGTATTTTTATAGGTTGTTTGATGCTTTAATTAAATGATGTTCACTGGTCTTTAAGTGTGTCTCTGCCCGGAGGACGATGCTCGGCCGGCTGACCCGGCGCCGGTTGATCTTCTCTCACCGGTGTCGGGTCTGCTGGGGGTCACCTCGCCGACGGCGGGAGTCAAAGTCGGCTCCTCCTCAGCGGGCGACCTCCGGCTCTGCGGCCCGTCCTTCCCCGCAGCCTCGGTGGTTTGCTTGTCTTCAACAGGCTCGTCCCCAGATCCGGCCACGGCTGCTTGTGAGTCCTGGCTGTGGCTGGTGGCTCTCGCGGCCTCAGACGGGCTCTGAGACGCCGGTCGAGCTTCGGGTGCATCGTCCGTCTGAGAGTAAAAAAGAAAGAAAAGGCGCTAAAGCCACTAAACTGATCAGAACAGACAGGGCAGTACAGACATAAACGTGCCAAAAATGTGTATTATTGCCCACTAACACATTCATACAGTTTCGCTGCTGTAGTCTTTCGTGATCTAGTATGTGCACTAACTCAGTGAGGTTACTGTCGTCCACCTTGACAAAACATTACCTATTAAAGCTGCCTTTGTACTGTTGTCGGCATTTTTGTCAGCATTAACTGCCACATTGTTGACCACCGTGATTACCACTTAAGTCGGAGGTGTTTCTGTTGTGTAAAATAACACTGAAGACGCTCCGGGGCCCCAGGCAAGAGGCCTGGAGCCTAAATGTACCTTTAAAATGGTAAGGGAGGAAATACGTGTTTGAGCTGATTTGTGTTTGCTTTTCCTCTCGATCCTTGATTTAATTCAGATTAAATCTGACCAGCGTTCTCATCGGTTCGTATTGTAGCGGCTGCACAAACAGAACAATGCTAAATGTGCGACAGCACCACAAAGTCAGCAGCAGTAGTGCCAGTGATTGTTTGCAGCAATTATTGCGTATCAGGCATTTCCTGGTTTTACCCCAGTATGAGCTATCACAAGCCAGTAGTCAACAAAAGAAAGGCTGAAGCAAGCTGTGTTTTTGATCGCTAATCAACCCAGCTTCAAACTTTTTAGAAAAACAAAGATCACAAAGGTCTTTTGCTTCAAGGTTTTCTCCGGACATGTTTTCCTGTTGTACTTCACTCTTGACTCAAATTTATTTATTTATTCTAGTACATTTGCAGCTTTTGTCACTAGTTACTCTACCATAGTGATAAATAAAAGCAGTAGGCAAAAGCAGATCAGTAGCTGCTGGTCCTCTGGAGGGATGCTCACATCTACGGCCAATTTAAAATCACCAATGAACCTAACGAGCATGTCTTTGGATGGTGGGAGGAAGCCGGAGTACCCGGAGAGAACCCATGCAGACACAGGGAGAACATGCAAACCACCACTGCGCCGTCCGATCTGAAATAATTGTCTTATTATTAATTCTTCACATTTGCTTCTGACGTTAATTAAATCCTTTAAGGATTGGACAGCCCTTTGCACGGCGTGCATCAGTAATAATATCAAGTTGCCTGTCTTAAACCTTTTTTTTGTTTTGGATATCATTCTCAGGTATTAAGTAAAACCCAACACAGAATGTTATTAACCTTAAACAGTTTTATTACTTATATACTGTATGTTGGCTAACATGAAATGTTATGTTTAATAATGAGGTATTTTTCAGTATTGTATTTATACTTTTTACTGAGTAAAGGATCAAACCACTGGACAAGAAACAAGGGAAGACAACACAGAATCAGACCGCCTTAACCATCGGGCTGTCGAGCAAAATACCTTTTTAAAAAAATGTCACACTCTGACCGATTAGACTTAAAAATAGAAGCAAGTTGAGGAGAAAGCAGGAGCCCTTCCACCAAGACAGATGTGTCCTGAGACAGTGTTTACATTGTTCCATGCACGAGTGCTGAGAGATCAGAGAGAGCTTTTATTGTTAATAACTTCCTGAGGCAACATTGCGGGCTTAGCCTGTTTTAAGTAACTCCACGGGGACGTGCGTTAGCACATTAGCTCGAGTTACTTTAAAGGCAAACAAAAAATAAATAAATAAAAAAAGATCCTTGAACTTACTTAACCTCCCCCGGGCTGGAGATTCCAGGAAAACGCAGTTGTTATCTTACGAAGTAAGGCAATGCCAGCCTTCAAGTTTCAGCACATAGTGTAGATAAATATTTTTCCATTTGTAGAGGAAACTGAATGCATCTGAAAAACTATCCTATGTGATTGCGTAACGTAATAAATCTGACACTTATTTGTGTTTGATGATGTTGATGTTTCATGTGTAATTGTAATATCCATGTTTTTTTCCATGTTTTCTGTGTTTATGGTCGTTCTCATAACACCAATAACACAGCTACAATCCTCCAGCGTCTGGGTTTTACCTTTCATCCACAGATCGGAGCTCGTGTTTTAGCTCTGAGACGTGGACCACCTGAGGGCACCGCAGACCAGAAAAACTTTTCCACAGAGAACGACCTCACAACATTACTGTCAGCAAAATAACTGTAACCTAACACCCAAGTCTCTCCACCCCTCCCCTGCCCGCTGCTGCTGCAATTACCAACGCAATTAGTAATCACATTACATACATTGCTTGTAATGTGACTCCAGGAATCTGTGGGATTATGGCGAAACACTTCAACGTTTCTGCTCAAAAGTCAAGTTCATCAGCCTTTACCTTGAAACCTGCTTTACAGCTTTACACTGCTATATATATATGACTCGGCCGCACCTTTTAACCCCCGCCACTCCTTGAAAACAGCATCGTCTTGAGAAACAAACCTTGCATGGCAAGTGTTATCAGGGCATCAAGGTGAGGTTTGTGTCTGTGCGTATGTGCTGGGTCTAACCTGTTTGGACACACGCAGCCTTTCCTTGCTTCTGCTGCCTCTGGGTGACTTGGAGTTGTCAGTGTGCTGTGGGTAAAACCCCCAGGACCTGAGCCTGTTGAGGCCCTCCTCAGAGCGAGCTGTTGGGTTGATGCGGTGGGCTGGGATGCCAGCAGGTAGATCCCAGGTGCCTTTAAAGTCAGGCCACGCGCTGCCCCTCTGCAGCAAACACGCACAGAATAGATACACATCGATCCAGAGGTCGAAGCGGAGTCACAGATGACAGAAAGGCCACTTAAAATAAAAAAAAGCGCCTCACCTTCACCACTCCTGGGAGCAGATGTCCTCTGTCATCTGCAATGAAAGCAGTGTGGCCCACTTGTGCACTGGGTCTCTGCAGATATATATATAGATATAGATAGAGAGTTAGAGAGAGAGGCTGCTGTCAGTGCTCGGATAATTTTTCAGATAACAATATCAGTACAATCCATAAGATACAGCATCCACAACCTCTTTCAAGCGCTTGGTCTCACACCAGTTCTGCAGCCTCTGCGACTTGAATGCGCTCTCATACTGAGGATGGAAAGAGTAAACTTATGTCAACAAGCAGGGATTATGTTAAATGTCGAGACATTAATGCGCAGTTAATTCATTTAGTTGCAGTTTACCTGGTTCGCCGAGTAACTGGACGACATTTCCACATCTGTCTACTCCGCATCAGTACTGTTGATTCGTTGCCTGGCAACAGTCAAACAGGCTGCTCCTGTCTCAGGAAACCGTGGGGGTGAAAAAATAAATAAGTCACTTTAGCACAATGGCTCTTTCTGTTTGTTAGTATCTGAAAAACCCTTTGAAGCATGGTGTCGTAATAATTATATCTTATATGGTGAGACGCCTTCATTGTTTTACTGAGTTGTATAAGTTATGCTGTAAAATGTTGGAAAACTGACAGTTTTCCAAAGTACAAGTTGTCGGATTCGTATAACATGATTTGTTAAAGCAAAATTATTATAGCCGTGTTATTATTCTGTGACGTTTAAAAAACCTAAATGTGTCGCCGTCGGCATGTTTGCGCACTTTTGATGACCGTAATTACAGAATATATTATTATGGTGTTTTCACTTGTGCCTCTTAAGTTTTTTTTTAATTATTTTATTTATTTTTTATGTACCCTTATTTATTATTTATTTTATTTATCTACTACGTGGCTTTCGGTGTTTTCCTGTATTGTTTCTGTTATTATTCCTCTGTTTTGTTTTGTTTTGAGTTTTGTTTTGTTTTTGTTCGTTTTTTTTCGCTGAAATGTCAGAAACCATCCTTGAAAAAAAATATATCTGACGTATGTTTTTAATTTAGTTCCATCCACTAACATGGAGGTTTATGACCTATACGACATCCACACACCAGGGGGAGCTCTACTTGTTTTGGCTTCACTTTACAGGAGCAGCAGTTCCGGAAGTAAACATTTCTTCCGCCATCACTAGTAGACATGATGGAGTGTTGGCTAGCAGCTAACGCTAGCTTCCCACTAATTTTGAACATATATCTACACCGGCATAAGTAAACTTCCCAGCCCGGGTGAGCGAGTTTATACCCAGTTATGGTTAAACTCTGGCACCATAGTCGCTTTATTGTCCAGACTCGTAAATAGTGTGTTTTTTTTTTCTTAATTGGACAACGTTAGCTCCTACTCCTGCTCCAGGGGACATGGAGCTCTCGTCCCCTCGGCTTTTACCTCCAGCCCGGGATGAACCGCTGCCTGTGGCCGGCAGGAGGGACTCCAGCGGGGATTCAGAGGGATGTCCCGGCCGGAGCACGAAGACGCACTTCCGCGTCTGCCGCTTCATTATGGAGACAGGTAACACACCTGAGTGTGTGTCAACAGTTTTATGCTCAAAAAGAAAAAGTTGTATATGATTAAAAAAAATAATAAAATGGAAATAAAGCTGCATAACAGTCACATTTATCGGGTCATAATTAAATTATTTAATTTTGGTTTAAAAATAATTATATTTTAAGCCAAACCTTCTTCATAATTAATTAAAAATTGCTTTGAATTAACTTTATTGGTCAAGAATGTGTGCACATACAAGGAATTTGACTCCACTCACTTGAACAAAAACAGAACTTAAAAATGTGGAGAAAAAAAACAACAAAACAAAAACAGCATAAGTTAGACTCTAGGAAATAAACAAAATCGAAGAATAAAGGACTACACCTGATATATATATAACAGAGTTGAACGTTGAGTATGTACATTTAATGTAGAATTATTGATCGTGTGAATGGTCTCACACTCGGTGACTGCTCAGAGTTCATCAGAGCTACAACCCGGGGTGAAAAACTGTCTTTGTGGCAGGTGGTTTCGGCATATAAGTGATCTGCAGCGCCGGCCGGAGGGGAGGAGATTGTGTCCAGGGTGTGAGGGGCCTGTGGAAGTAAATAACATTGACCATCTTATGACAATTCAGTGTGGATGTTACTTATATGTGCACCACCATAGCAATTTGGGTTTTTACAAAGTCTAATCAGTTTCCCTTCAAGTGTCCCTCTTCATTAAAAATAGACGCTATTTTTACCTCACATTTGATCCACCAAGAAGCACTTCTAACTTTTTCCTTTGCCTCTAATCAAGTCAGATATCTAGGGATTACTTACTGTTATGTCGTTAGTGGAAAAACTTTCTAATAATATTGAAGAAATAGGAAACCGATGTTTTGAGCTATTCTGACTCTAGCCTAGAGTTTATCGTATAAAAAAATAGATAAAATGGCTGCTGTTCCCTGTTCGTTGCTCAGGAGTGAAGCTGGGTATGCGCTCGGTGCCTGTGGCCACAGCGTGCGTGCTGTACCACCGTTTCTTTGAACGGGCCAGCGTCCACTCGTACGAACCCTACCTGGTGGCCATGAGCTGCGTGTACCTGGCCGGCAAAGTGGAGGAGCAGCACATCAGGACTCGTGACATCATCAACGTGAGCCACAGGTAAGTTCAAACTGAGGCGCCTCTTCGCTGCTGTTGTAAAACAAACACATTACGTCCATTTGGATGTTGGATGTTACTTGAGAAATAATTTAAAAAAAAGCTCTTGTGTTTTGGTTACTCAGTTGTCTGCTAAACATTTTCGTAGCTCATTTTTACGCCAATGAAATGTTGGAAAATAGTAATGACAGTTTTCTAAAAACCCAAGCTGATAACAAAACAGTCAGAAATCCATAACGGTTTGTCCGTGTGAACATTTTCTGCTTTGGGTTAGAACTCTCATGTGGATTAATTAAGATGTCTTGTACTCACAGAACGTTTTGTTCATCAGATGATTCATTCATTTGTTCATAATTTAGAGGTCTACTTCACTTTTTTTTTGTGCTCGTTACAGTTTAGAGCGGTAATCTTGAACGCATCTCCTCCTTCCCTCCCTCCGTTACCCTTCCAGGTATTTCAACAGCGGCAGCGCTCCTCTCGAATGTGACAAGGAGTTCTGGGACCTGAGGGACAGCGTGGTGCAGTGTGAGCTCCTCATCCTCCGACAGCTCAACTTCCACATCTCCTTTGAACACCCTCACAAGGTGTGTGTGTGTGTGTGTGTAAATGTGTGTGTGCAATGCATTTCAGTGTATCCCTGTCCTCCTTATTTAGCGTTGAGCCTCCTTGTCTGACTCTGCTGCTGTTGCTGTGCAGTCTGGGTCCAAGAATTATTTTCGTTGGAAATTTCTTTTCATCAGCTGATCTGATCCAATTAAGCTCGTCATCATTTCTTTATTTAGTTATTTCATACTCGCGTTTACAGTGGACGTTTATGTCCCTTAGGTTTAAAACAGAGCAATGTCAATACCTACGCATCCACCAGTAGATTGCAGACCACTGGTGGAAAAAAAAAGTGTCTAGTGCAAGTGAAAGTCAGTCCAAATGATTCTCATGCACCTTGTCGTTCCTCCACAGTATTTGCTCCACTACCTGCTCTCCGTGAAGTCGCTCGTGAACCGCCACGCTTGGTCTCGAACCCCCGTGGCCGAGACGTCCTGGGCGTTGCTCAGGGACTGTTACCACGGAGCCATGTGCATCCACCACACACCCCAACACATCGCCATAGCAACCCTTTACCTGGCTCTGAACAGCTACGGGGTGGAGATGCCTGTCGGGGAGAAGGACTGGTGGCAGGTGCGTGTTTGATTTGCGCTGGAAAAAACTTGTAACAGCCGTAACGTTATGACCCAGTAGTGGGAACTGTTAGTCAGCAAGCGAAACATTTTAGAAGGAGAAAAAATGTTCTGAGTGGAAGAGTGTGAAAGGTTTGAGCAACTTCGGCAAGAACCAAGTTGTAGCGGTTAGACAACTGGGTGAAAGCATCTCTAAAACTCACAGAGAGGGTCCTGTAGCTCAAACGTCTGGAACAGTTGACGCTGTTTCTGATAGAAACGTGTCAGAACACATGTGCTGAAAACTTCTGCAACGTGAGCATCAGAACTGGACCGATAGAAAAAACAGAAGGCGGCCTGGTCTGATGAAACATCTTTTCTTTAACATCATGTGAATTGCTTGGGTCTTGCCGTTGATGTGGGCGTTCCTTTGACACGTTCCACCTTCCTAAGCGTTGATTTGATTTGCGTTGATTCATGGATGCAATGTTCCCTAATGGCAGTGGAACCTTTAAGCATGATAACTCTCTCTGGAACGGAGAGAAATGGTTCCGGTGTGGTCTGAGGATCACATATAATAATGTGCGTTGACTCGACGTCTAGATTCTTCACACCTCAGTCCAGTTGAGCATCTGCGTGATGTGCTGCACATGCAAATGTGACTCAGGAAGGCTCGTCCATGCAGCTTGCACGACTTAAAATATGTGCTGCTAATGTCTCGGTGCTTGATACCGCAGCTCATATTCAAAGGTCTATGCCTTGGAAACATACCATGGCTGCTTTGGTAGTGAAAGGCTGCCTTAAACAATGTTGTTATAATGTTCGTGGTCATATTGTTATGGTGGATCAGTGTGTACCTTTTCCCACAAATGCAAAAACAAGATGCATAACATTGTGATGAGCGCTTTTAGTTCAGTTATTTACAGTTTATTGTCCCTGAAGCTGAAAAGCAGATGTCTGGTTGCATTTGCATTTGTGATTCCATATTAATAATTAATATATTTCTAGTACAATTTACAGCTTTAGTGAATTATTCTGGTCTGAGCAAATTTGTATTGAACTTACAGTGAAGCAAAGTGAACGGAATCGGGATCTTATTAATGGGAAAGGTGCGACGAGCCGAGCCGCTTTGTTACAACAAAGCGAAGAAAGAGCTCATCTCAAACAAATGTGTGAGTGCAAACTAAATAGTGTGTGTGGATGTATTCACGTTAGCAACCAGTCGCCTGTTGACGGATGGATTAGATGCTGAGCGACATTACGGCCGAGGTCATTATCTGATTTTGGTGCAATGAAGCGTGTGATCTGAAAACACACGAAGCTCCGCCCCCAGGCAGTTAAAAATATCCGTGGAAGGGTTCGGTTTAGTGTCCGTATCACTTCATAGCTGATATGTGGAGTGTGTTGAGTATTTCCTGGAACAGGTGATGTCACTGGTTTCCAGAAGAAGAAGCTGAGAGAACATAAATAAAATAAATTTAATATGCAGCCGTTGGTTACACTAAATCATCAATTCAGATAAATGCGGACGAAGTAAGGAACTAAGTGACTCTGCTTTCTCTAGTTCTGTCATTTATTTTTACTGTTATGTAAATGAAGGTAGATTTTACCTGGAGAGATTTCTTAGTCAAGGGCACAGGTATTTTGGTTAGAACAATATTAGTACAGCCTCATACAACCTGTCCTGTAGAGGTTGTGGATTAAAGCGACAAGGTTATCATAATGTTGCACGCATGAGGAACCTGTAAATGCACTGAAAGTAGAAGCCCTCGAGGATTCATTTTACAAACAAAAGCTAGTTTCTTATTTGCCACCTACCACGATCTCTTCGTGCGTATTTTTTTCTCTCGCATTCCTTTTAGCAACGCGTCGTGATCGATAATGTGGCCGCCGTGGCCGCTCGGCGCTGCACTCCCTGACATCTGATGTACACATTCAGGGAAGTGAGCAGTCACACGTAACACTGTTATGTGAATATAGCCACAAAACTGGAACAGACATTTTGCTAACAGCATTAGAGATCTCCATTAGGGAGACCTAATCCCCTGCATATTCATCTTCCTGTGCCGGCTTGCTTTCATGTGTGAGGCTGTTTAGAGGAGTTGTGTGCGACTCCTCGTTTAACTGAATCCTAACAATGGGCACTGGCTGCATATGTGAGAAATACAGCCGGGTGAAATAATCTGCTCTGACGCTTTTTAGTCTTCAAAGTTATTAATCGAAGGTTTTTATAGTTTTTCCCCCCCCATTGTCACTTCTACAAATGAGGCCTCCTCTTTTGCATCTTCGATCTTTGAAGTCCCCCCCGTATCGAATGCAAATGGCGAGAAGTCAGGATTTGTTATGGTTATCTGCGTCAGTCCTCGAGGCGGTAAAAAATCTAGGTTGTCTGAAACGGTTTGCGGATCCTTTGATGTCTGCTGCTTATTGAGACCAGGTGCCGGAGCTGATGCCCCGCGTGTCGTCTGTGTTGTGTGCCCTCCTAGGTGCTGTGCGAGGACGTAACCAAGGCGGACATCGACGCTGTGATCTTAGACCTCCTCCAGCTCTACGACATGGAGGCCAAGTGTATCTGAAGGACGCGCAGACGGGAACCGCGACCAAAAGTTTCGTGTGTCCGAGCGTGAACGCGTGTTGTTCTGAAAGCAAAGAATGTCTGGGTTCAGGTGTGTTTGTGTGTCTGTATGTGAAGCAGAAGAGCTCTTGTTGCTGCCCCAGTTAGTCCCTGAGCTGTGACAAAAAAACAAAAAAAAAAAAAAAAAAACACACACAAAAAAAAAACAGTGCACCTGCAGTACCGACTCCTGCCACCATGGGGAGACATTTCCCGCTTTCTCTAACGTCTCAGCCCTGCAGAATATTGATGTGCTCTGGGATACTCTCTCCAGCACCAGGTCTCCATAAAAAAAAAAAAACATCCCGTCTCCGTGACGTGTTTTAACTACAAATATGGATTTTTTGGAGAGATCCGTAAAACTGCATGGACATTGTCACCACAGTACTCAGATTAGATGAAGATGCATAATGTTTTCTAATTTAATTATAATCAAGCAGGCAAAACATGTATGGAGCCGTAATCATCTTCATGTTTTAGTTCAACGGTTTCATTACAAAATACTTTCCTGAGTTCAAACTGTATCACTGCTGGTGACATTATAAAGGTCACGTGGTCCTGAATGATGTTCTACGTCTTCTTTCTTGGTGATGTATTGTACAGTTTGTGTCTTGTAAATAAAATAATTGGTTACGTTTTTACTCTGCAAGTCCATTCATCTGTCCTTATCCATGTCCACATTTAATCCCTTTTAAAAGGAGTTATCACAGCTTTGTTTAAGGGTTATTTATATAAACATTTTTGTTATTGTATGTGACAAGCCCCCTGTGACCCTACAGAGGATAACCTGTTGTAGAAGTTGTTCTTCTTCCTGTTGTTGATGAGATTATTATATATTTTATCTGAGCAACAAGAAGTACTTGAACATTAACAGCAGGGTTTCCCATTCAGTGTTAATACTATGGGGGTCAGCCAGGCTCTAATTTACTCCACCAGAGTCTCACAACGACTCTGAAATATTTGCACGTCTCAGACCACAGACGTAACGTGAACTAGTGTAACTGTAGGAGCTGAAAGCCACATCTCAAAAGCGTGATGTCTGGTACTCATTCACAGGCTGCTGCTAAATGTCGCTAAATCATTAAAGCGCTTTAAAATAACCTTCATGATCTTATTCTACCAGCATTTCATTTACTGTATGAACTTTTTTTAATAGCTAGGAGAGTATCATCATTACAGTTTTTTATTACACCTTCGATCCCCAATAAAGAAAAGATGTCAGGGTCGAAGTCTTGTGAGAAACACGTTCAGTTAAAGAGGCTTCATCATAAGCGCTGGTTTGCACGTCAGTTTTATCTGAAGCTGGTATTAAATTTTACTCTAAAGATCTTTTGATTTCTTCTGTCCCTTTTCTGCTGCTTCTCTATGTCCAAAGTTAAACATTTACAGCTTTATTTAAGGGTTATTTATGTGAGTATTTATATTTCTTGGTCACTACAACAACAACAAAAAGTAAAATAAATTAATAATCTGTCGTCAAATGTTTTAGCTGAGAATCAAGAAGTTGAATAAATATGGTGGACCAACCATGAGTAAATATTACTCACACTTGGTGAATAGACCTCGTTGTCATATTTGCACTTATTTCTCTGAAGCAGGAGCATTTAATTCTGTGCCGTATGAGAAGATGTTTGATTTAAGATCTTTTTCTGGACCTCCCATTAAATACACAGTGGATCAGAATACTCCTTAAACTTTGTTCTTACCTCAACACCAGCGGCCAAATTAATTTACACTTTTACCTTATTATTATCATTATTATTAGTATTGTTATTATTTAGTTTCTGAGTCAATATATAACTGATTTATCACAGTGTTACCATAATATATTTATAAATAACTTTCAATTTCAATTTATTGTATTTATAATATTTAGAAGAATCTTTCTGAAAAAAACAATGCCATGTGGTGATGGGTTACAGGCGGCCATGTTTATTTTATGTGATCAACTATGATACCTGTCAACTAAACTCAGAAAGTCCCACAATTATATCTTGACCCAGTTATTTTTTCTCCTGGGCGGATAAAAGAAGAAGAAAATTGAAGAACAGATTGTACAAATATGGTTTAATATTGAGGAGTCTGCCACACGTTTACACCCTGGGTGAATATGTGTCTAAATGTTTGTGCGTTTTATGTTTTATTAGTAAATGAAACTGTTAATAAAACTCAACCTCGCGTTGAAATAAGGAATACTCCTTAAACTGCACAGCATTTCTAGATTTTCGGTTGCCTTGTTTTGACATGAGATAAGATCCTTTAATTTATCCCACGGTGAGAAAAGTTTCAGTGTTACAGCAGCATGTAATTAAGGCCAATGCACAAGAAAAGAAGGTTATGATTAAATAAATACAACGACTGCGCTGCAAAAACGTATTCAATCAAATCATCTTAAGAAAAAAAAAATATGGCAGTGGGTTAAGCTTTTTTTTTGCTTGACACAAATTCTTACATAAGCACAAAGTTCTTGTCTCTGAACAAAATATAAGATGCATTTCTTTGATACAAGGATTTTTTTGTTTGTTTTTTGTGTTTTTTGCAGTGTGGCCACTAAGACATTGTGCAAACTGTTAAATCCAGATTTCATTTTCCTTTCTGTTCCCTACAAAGCTTGTAGATATTTTTAGTAGACGTGTGCTTGGCTTACTCACTTTTTGTGTGTGTGTGTTTATCTTGTAAAATCAGGTGTGTGTGTGTGTGTGTGTGTGTGTGTGTGTGTGTGTGTGTGTTTGCATGACGGTGGTCCAGGATGAGAGTCACAGTCACGTGGTCGGTTCTGACACATCTGAGTCTCCCGTTCTGTCCTGTCCTCTTTGCATCTTCCTCCCTTTCGCGTCCGAACAGCAGACAGCGTCCCTCTTCCCCCTCTGCACATCTGTCACTCTTGTCCAACTCCAGGTTTTCTCCCTTGTGTGTCTAATGGGAAAAAGGAAAAAACAAAACAAAAAAAAACAATCTACTCCATCTTTTCTTCCTCATCATTTCCCCAATTCTTTGACTCCATTCCGCTCATTTCGTCTTCCCACATATTCTCCTCTGCGCCTCCCTTCTCCCTGCCTCTCATCTCCTCCTCCTCCTCCTCCTCCTCCTCCTCCCTCTTTCTCCCTAATGTTATATTAATAATGGAGAGGGTGCATGTTCAGCCGGGCTCCATGAATTAACCATCAGATGGGAAAAGGAGTGAGAGGCGCAGGGAAAAGGAAAAAGGAGAGCGTGTGACGTGTGAGGAGGAGGAGGGGGAGGAGGAGGAAGAAAGGGAGGTGAAGGAGGGAAAGTAGCTATAGAGTAGGATGGGAGCTCATCTTCGGATCACACTCCAACACTGTGCGGCTGCCTCCTCTCTGTCTCCTCTGTGTGCTTCTGATATGCTTACACATCACTTCAGCCTTTACCCCGGGCTCGAGGACAAGTCAGAGGGTTACAACGTCGCACATATATCACCAGATGTGTGTGTGTGTGCGTGTACACATGCGTTTATGTAAAATATGACAAATGCTAGGGACGCTGGTGTCAGGCCTGGAGTCGGGGAGGTGACTGCCCTTGACCTGATAAAAGCTCCACAGCCTTGAGCCTCTGCCCTGTTAGGCCTCAGCCAAGCACTCCTGAAACACTCTAAACGCCTAATGCATAGACTCTCAGCGTTGAGAGGAGGGAGCAGTCTGTCTGCACGGCTCGTCTGCGCAGTAAACAATGAGATGATGAAAAAAAAAAAAAGATTCAGACATTAAAACCCAGCAAACCAGAACATCTATAAAGGCCTTTTAGCCCTGGAAACTACTTGTTGTTGGGTTTGAACTTTATCAATCAGGTTTATGTACTAGAGCAGTGGTCCCCAAACTGATGGAGACCCCCTACTTATTATATGTGTTCTATATTGAACTAAGCCTGGTGCTATTTATAAATAATCTGTATTATTATCATTTTGCATTTAATATTAAACTATCCCCTATCCCTTTACTAAAATATGGTGGATTCGTGTTAATGTGTGTTGAAAGAAATTTAAATTTGTCAGGGAAAAATAAAAAAATATATATATAAAAACTTTCTAATCAACCAAAGATTTTGCGACCCCCCCTGCAGTACCTCCGTGAACCCCCTAGAGGTCACTGACCCCCTGTTGAAGACCTACATATGTACTAGAGTTGTATACTTTAAAGCATTGAATTACCATAACTCACAGTAGTTTGCCCTATTGACAAAATTCAAAGTGTGGCTGGACACTGACAAGTTGTGCTTTTGTCTGGAAGACGTTCATGACATCTCAAGGGTGTAATTAACGTTGTTTTCGCCAACAAATTCCTCCAAACAACTCTCTCTTCCTGGGGCTTCTGCTCTTGCGTCATCATTACCGTAATGGCAGTGTTTTTCCCCCAAAAAGCGCAATTTCCCAGTGTTCAGCCACAACTCAACAACTGAGTTACAGTGAGTTACGGTAATTCAAATACCGCAAGCTTATTTTTGATGCGCAGGTGGATGTTCAGGTCTTAAAGGGTTCAGGGTTAAACTTTATTTATCAACAAGGGAAATTGCTTGGTTACAGTAGCTCAATCGAACACACACAAAAAAACACTCTTAATAGTAACATAGGTGTAAGATAGTTAAAATAATAATAATAACAAATAAAATACAACAGTAGATTTGCTTATGTTCTTTTAAGACCATATGCAAATCTTTTAAATATGTATATCTGCTCTATTATTTTGATTTTTTTTTTAACTATGTTGGTATTTTATTCTTCTTAAAAAGCATCCCTGTGATGGGATGCATACGATTTCAATGAAGCAGAATGTGACACATTGGAAACCTCACAGCCTCTGAAGTGTTCAACTTAGTTTCACAAAGTTTAAAAGTGTATAATATTAGTATCATGTATTATTGGTATGTTAGTCTTGCTAATTAGTTGAGTCAGATGTGAGAGCAGTTGATCAAGGTGCTGCACAGAAGAGGGCATAGGATATACATAAGAGAAGTAAATAGGTAATTAGATTACAATAAACACAATACAATTACAGAAAACATCATTTATCATAATTTTGAGCTACAACTGTTTTGGAGGCACAAAGAAGATCCACACAATATTAGAAAGGTGCTCATAATGTTGTGGCTGATTGGTGTATGCTTGTCCTTTTTCCCCAAACTGTGAAAAGGACAGAGGAGTTTTACAGCATGCGATGAGGGCGAAGACACCAGGGATGCCTTAAGTGACCCATGAGCTGAGTTATATCCACAGGTCTCTCAAAGGACTTGATCACATTTAAAGAGGGATTATTTTGCAGCTGTAATCCCCCGGCAGCGATGCACTGACTGACTCTAGGGCGCATACATCACTGCAGCAGGCTCAGACAAATAGCAGCCCTCAAGTTACTGTTCGACATTAAAGCTGTTGCAACGAATTGAAGGTGTGCGGTTGAGTCTGGTACGACGGCGTGAGCGGTTCTGCTGGGTCACTGACTCTGAATCAGCCTTTGCCATTTCTGCATCACGCGGCTGTGAACACTGAAAGAGAAAAGCTTCACTGTGACCGGCTTCTCCAGAGAGTTTTCTGCACACTGTGGTCAACGGTTCAAGAATTTTAAACTGAAAGACAAACGCTGGATCTCAGAGAGGTTTTCAGTTCGGTAATTGGCTACATACATTGTCCTCTTGAGACCCTGCGTCCTCATTTGAGGACATTAAGTTTTAGGTTTTATTGCAGCTTCATTCAAAGCCATTGTTAGTGGACACTTTAGTCTGCCATCTAGTGGTAGCAAAGGGTCAATACACTGGTCAGTAAAAACACGATAGCAGGCATTTAATTGGATTATACCAACAATCACAGGACAAAAGTGGACAAGGAACAAAACCCCCTTGTTTGAGGACGTTGGGACTTAATTGTTCGCAATCCTGTCTTTGCTCAGCCATGTTCAGGTATTAAACAGTTTTATATTTTTTTCACACATTGGTGACTCTGTTATAAGATAAATAATGAAATAATCCCAGTGTCCACATATGAGGACATTGTTTTTTTTTTTTTTTTTTCATAACATACTACTTCCTGTTGAAAGATGATAATTAGTTTGTACTTTTTATGTCCTACTGATCCCAAAAACCTTGGAGAAACTAAAAATGCAGAAAAGGAAAAAGAAGAAGAAAAAGTTAATACAAGAGTATTTTTACAGTAAAAGTCTTAAAGTACCAAATTGACAATATGCATGTGGATGCATACGTGCTTTGCTGTGCACATCGTGTTAAATGGGTGTTGCTGACAGGTGCTACTCTCTAATGATTTTGATGCAGGTGTGTGTGTGTGTGTGAGAGCATGCTCACTGTTTCTGATAACACAGATTTTCCTTCTCTGTGACTTGGCCACAGTTCATGAAAGATTCCACTTTATTTTCCAGATGATGTGTTTAAAAGTAGAAGGAAGACGTTTTTAGTGTATATTTGTGGAAATTACGAAAGAGATCAGTGCACATCCACAAAGAAAGTATGTCTAATACATCTTTTTTTATTATTATTTGTTTTGTTTTTGCCTCTGGGAGATGGGATGGTGCCGAACAGTTAAAGATAAGACGAGGAAAAGATAAAATCAGCAACAAAGCCTTTCATCGAGATGTGTGTGTGTGCGTGTGTATGCGCGTATATGTGTGTGCCTGCGTGGACGGACGAGTCTGTGGTCCGTCTCCTCGCAGTGTAGAGGATATCTATTAATAAGTTCATCTGATTCATCTATAAATACATTTCTCCTCTTTCTCCTCACACTGGTGTGCTGCATAACAAGCTTTGACAGTAGCCAGTTGGGTATAGAGGGAAGGGGTGGGGGGGGGGGGGGGGGGGGTGGATGTGTAGGAAAGAGGTTGTATGAAGTGAATGTACAGTCTTTGTTCTTCAGCACTATAGCGTAAGCTAGCTTTCAGCACAGCGGGCAGCGCCTCTGGCCTATGCTTTGTTTGGTGGCAGGGAGAAGAAGAAGAAGAAGAAGAAGAAGAAGAAGATGAGTCCACAGCTCCTAAACTAGGTCTATCCCCCAGACTTAACGTAGCTCATGGGCTGTGGAATTGCTTCCAATGTGGGAATTATCTCACTTCATAGAGTTCACTTGTCTATCAACTATCTTCAGATCTCTGTTTGATTCCACATAAAAGTTTTTGCATCCATTTTCTATATATATGCATTAAAAAAAAAAGTCATCTTGTGTGAAACATGGTGCTGGTAACGTTCTCGTCTGGGCCTGTTTTGCTGCATCTGAGCCAGGACATCTTGCCACCACTGATGGACTAATGTATTCTGATTTATGCCTGCAAACTCTAAAATAAAACATAAGAATAATAACAGAAAATGAGCCATGCAGCAAGACAACGACCCCAAGCACGCATGTCGTTCTGGAAAAGAATGGTTAAAGGACTGAAGTAGTTCCTCATTTATTCATTCAGTTGTTTTCTGTAACTGCTTGTCCCGTAGAGCAGAGGTCTTCACCTTTTTTCAGGCCAGGGATCCCCAAATTGATGGACAGACGAAGTAGGGACCCCCTACTTACTAAATGTGTTCTATATTATATCATCATTTTGCATTCAGTATTTAACTATCCCTTTACTAAAATATGTTGGTTGCATGTAAATGTGTATTGAAAGTAATTTAATTTGTGGGAGAAAATTTAAAATATATATGTATAAAAATGTCTAATCAACCAAAGATTTTGCGACCGCGCCTGCAGTACCTCCACTGACCCACTAGGGGTCACGGACCCCCTGTTGAAGACCTATGCCAGGGGTCGGCAACCCGCGGCTCCGGAGCCGTATGCGGCTCTTTCGTTCCTCTGTTGCGGCTCTCTGCGGCGAGCGGTGCGGAGCAAGGACACTGATCAAAGCCGTTCACTTTTTCACGCTAACTGCCTCAGAATAGCGGCAACTAATCACTCATCAGTGAACGAGCGAGAGTTACACAACAACTGAATGACACTGAATGCCACACCACAGTCACGGTTGTAACATCAACCAAAAAAAAACAAAAAAAAACCCCACTGAACTCCCACAGTGCATTGCGGCACATTTACTAGTTGCTGTCAAATATTTAATTCAAATGTATTTTTATTTTAGTGCGTTAGTTTTTTTAAATTTGTTTTAAAATTTGAATTGATGATGACCTTGTAACATTAAAATAAAATGTATTTAATTTTTTTTGTCGCTCAAAATATACGTCACAACTGCCGACGTGCGACACCCGCCGGCAGGTCCAGCCACTGTTTATTGAACTTTTCGACCCCAGGTAAGACAACCGTGGATAAATCCCTGTAATGTATGCATAAATGTAATTCTTTGCATTCCTTTCATTTCGTAAATGCATCACACTATATAGGCCTATCATAGAGGTGAAAACGACATATGCAGTGTTATCTTCATTTAAGATGTCAAAGGGTTTTTGTTTTCTTTTCTGTGGGAAACGGATCCAAAATGGCTCTTTGAGTGTTGAAGGTTGCCGACCCCTGACCTATGCTCTAGTACTTGGAAAGAACCCACACAGACACAGGGAGAACATACAAACTCAACACAGAAAGGCCCCAGTCGGCCGATGGATTTTTGAGCAGTTCTGTACAGAGGACCAGGATCAGCAGACAGATCAGCAGTTACCAGAAACATTCAGTTGCAATAACACCAAAATATGGACAAATCTTTAATTTTCTTAAATAAATAAATGCTCAAATATAATATTTATGTTTCATCTGACTGGTCGGGTTATCCTTGTTTACTTTCAAGATTAGTAAAAAGTGACTTGTGAAAATCTGCATTTTTATGCCGAAATGTAGAAAAGATGTAAAACTTATAAGCGGCAGTGTACAGTGCAAGGCATGCATTTCTGTTCATGGCATAAGAAGCTGCTGCTGCTGCTGCTGCTGCTTCCAGTGCCCCAGAGGACCTTTCCCAGAACCACACTGCAAATGGTTAGGACAGCAAATGGAACCGCTTTCACTAACTGGAGACACGTTGGATCGAAAATGTGCTCATCAGTTAAGAATACAAGCAAAACACACATCTGTCCATTAAAGGCACACTCGTGACATCTGTCTGCAAGGTGGCACTCAGCTACAAAGGAAAGCCAAACAGAAACGATTATTCAGAATGTAAATCAGTGCACTTGTGTTGTTCTTGTAATCCACTAATCCAGCTGGAATTAATGTAATTTTTAATTCACTACATGAAAAATTAATTAATATGATAATGATGATAATGTGAAGAAATTATTTGGAACAAGTTATCAGCTTAAAAAGTTTAGTTTATTCTAACAAATGTTAACTAAGTCTGAATTATCGTAGTATTCATTATAGACGAAATTGCAATCTGATGGTTCATAGTCTGTTGAGCACTTTTGGAATACAAAAGATATTTCTCCATCACATCACGTTTCATTATTTCAAAAAAAAAAAAAAAAAAAAAAACACAAGTGAAGATAACAATAATAATAATAAAGAGCAACACAGATAACAATGACATATCAGCTCCAAGGGCTTCTAAGGCTCATTATCAGACAGCTTCGTTGCGTGTCTTCTTTTTCTCTAGTTTAATATCTGACTTTAATTTTTTTTTAACTAGCATTACAGGTTTCCTCCCACGTGCCTCTCCACGGTCCAAAAATATAATTGTCTCCATGGACTGAAGAAACCGCTTTTGATGAGCAGTGCAACGTCTCCACAAAAACTCAAACAAGTCCAGTTGCTTTTGTTTTCAGCCTTTTTGTTTGTGGACGTAATCCTGTTTACTCACTGTTGTCTGAGCCCATGAAACTGCTTTAGGAAAGCCGGACAAACCTTTACTTCAACACGCATGGCAGGAAGAGGTATTTTAAAATATATACCGATAAGGCATAACATTATGACCACCTTTAGATATTGTGTAGGTCTCCCGTGTGCGTCCAGAACAGCTGTGACTCAACAGTTTTGAGGGTGTCCTGTGGTGTTAGTGGGGTGCTTTGAGGCCTATAGGTTGAGAGGTGGTCATACTGTAATGCCTGGTTGGTATATTGGTATACAGTATTAACCTAAAAAGAGATGTAAACATGTGACCTGCGTCCAAAAGGTGGTCAGTGGTCATAATGTTACGCCTGATCGGTGTGACATTCATTCAGTGCAAAATTGCAATTCAAAAGTCATCATTTGAAGTTTGTGTTTTTGCGCAATAACAGATCTTACACATTAGCCACGCTTTCGCTTACAGTTTGTTGTCTGGCCTTAATTAATGAATGCAAGGACAACATCTTCAATATTTAATTAGGTAATTTAGTTAATTTAAGAGGAAAGTCAAGTCAAGTTTATGAACAATGCGCGTCTCTGCTCGCAGCCCGTGTTTCTGTCTTCCAGCTGTTAACAGGCTGCCCGACAGTCACACACAAAAAGAAATTAAAAAAAAAAAAGAGTAGGCTATGCTGCGGTGTGTCTGCTGTCGTCATCACGCACCAGAGTAGGTGGGGGGTGACGTATGGAGCAACCCTCGACCATCTCTCTCTCGCGGATGCTGCGACCGAGCTCCTGCACGCCAGCCCCTCCTCCTCCTCCTCCTCCTCCTCCTCCTCCAAAGATGTCGCATGAGCTTTTCCTCTCACCGCGGCGTTTCTTCTTTTCTTTTTTTCTTTTCTTTTTCTCCCAGCGCCCTTAACAGTTAACAATAATTCGGTCAAATTAGCGACAGGGAGCCGCCATCCTCGTCCGCACACCCTCTCACTCCCCTCTCTCTCCACAAGACGGAGGTGTTAAAGCCCTCAACCCGGCGCATCCTCTCTCTCTCTCTCTCTCTCTCTCTCTCTCTCTCTCTCTCTCTCAGCCGCAGAACTCCTCCGACCAAACGTCAGTCAGGTGACCGCGCGGAGCGGAATATTCATCGGCACCGTTTCGTCGTCTTTTCATCCCTCCACTCCTTCGGACTCCTTCCAGGCAACCGAACCGGAGAGCTTCTGCAGCCCCCGGCCCCCCCACCCCACACCCCCACACACACCCCCCCTCTTTCTCTCTCTCTCTCTCTCTCTCTCTCTCTCTGTCTCTGTATCCTGTCATCCGGTCGGTGTGGGACATTCTCCGCTCCGCGCGCGCACACACACACGCAGATTAACGGGGATTCTGCCTCCGCCGCCCGCGCGCTGATGCTGGTGTCCTTGAGCTCGGCCTGCACGGTGAGTCGGTGAGTGCGTGCGTGCGTGCGTGCGTGACTGTTATTCACCTCGAGCGCCGTTTCTTTTTTTTTTTAACGGGGAATATGTGTTGCTCACTCTGTTCGTTATTATGATGCGGGTGAGTTTTTATTTTTATGTTTTATTTTTTTTTTTATTTCGCGGGCTTGCGCGCTTTGCCACAACGTGGCCTAATGTGGCATCTCTCGTCCCAGGCCCCGCACAGCTATTATAATAGCCCATACAGTAGGGCATACCATAATAACCTGGCAAACAGCGCTATGACATTATGAAGAAGTGTGTGTGTGTATGTGTGCGCGTGTGCTTGCGCGCGTGTGAGCGTGAATGTGCTTGCGCGCGCGTGTGTGGAGCTAATGATACATATCCATCCTTCCATCCCTCCGTCCATCCATCCATCCCCGTCCGTTTCCAGTTCGTGTCAGTTGATGGGAGGCTGCAGTCCAACGTTTTTTCCGAGCACCGCGCACTCTCCCTCGGCTTGCCTCTTGCTCTCCTCCGGGCGCTAGTAGTCCGCGTATCAGGCTATAGGCTGTTGGGTGTCAATTGCGTTGTTTGTCTCCGTTACGGCGCATCGCACCTGCAGCGCTAAGCTGCGGGGGTGTCGGTTTGATCTGGTAGTGATCCGTGGCCGGAGGGACCTTCACAAGTCGCCTGGCTCGCAGTGGGTGTGAGTTGGGCAGAGCGGGCCGTCTGTGGCCGGGCCGGTAACCTTGCGGAGGGACATACTGTAGGCAAGTGGCGCACCATTGGCTACACCTCTGTGTCTCTATCTCTTTCCCCTTGCATCCTCTCCCGGCTTTAATCATGACCTCCCTCTTGTTGCTGCGGCCTAGGCTGTGTGTTGAGGATGAGCAGTGGAATGAAGCTCAGGCACGTCTGAAGGTGACCAGGAAAGGTCGTTTTGTGTGGGGGGAAACACACTGTTGCATGGGGGCAATTCCTGCAAAGAAATGTGGCGCTGCTGTTGTGTGTGTGTGTGTAGCTTTGGATGGAGGTGGTTAGTGGCTCAACGTAGAGGGACGCGGGACACAGTGTGAGAGAGTGTATCTGTGTGAAGGATGCAGAATTATGACACCCATCAGTCCTCATTTGAATTTTCTCTTTCTTTCTCTCCTCCATTCTTCCATCCCGTCTTTTTCAAATTTTCACCATTGTCCCCTCATCATCAGCATCATCATCACCAGCAGCAGCAGCAGCTTCATCATCATCATCATCCCGTTGCTTTAACTGACCTCACAGTAATACAGATATCTCTGCCCACGTTGGCGGCCCACCTTTAATGGCTCCAGTCACTGACAGTGTCGAGTTCTAAGTGTGCTATTCCCACTGGGCACTACAGAAGTGTATGACTGGCGCCGAGCCAGCGACGGCAGGCAGCACCTCCAGAGGTGACCCTTCAAATGCCGGAAAAGTGGGACTGCAGGTGCACATGTGGGGGACAGAATATAGACAAGTTCGTGCATAGGTTGACTCAGCCTCGTGCACAGGAACCACAGACAGGAACACAAACTCAGCCGGCCACATGTACTCAAGTGTGTGTGTGTGTGTGTGTGTGTGTGTATATACTTGGGTTGCCCCATCCCGTTCAAGTGTACACCCACAGACGCAAACAGACCAACACAGACACACGCACACACTAAAGTCACAGAGCATATGTAGCCCTGCTGGCCTAGAATCAAATCCCACGAGGGTCTTCTCTCCTGTGTCTTCTTCACTTTGTACCTTTGCACAAAGGTTCTCAACCTTCTTTCTGCTGCAATAAAGAGAAAATACCCAAGGGGAAAGAGTGTCTACTTTCTTTTAAAATCGAAAAAAAACAACAACAAAACTAACAAAAAAAAACAAAAAAACAATGAAATTACTTCAAACCCTCTGAGGGCTAGTGTGCGGACAAGTGGGGCAAACATTCAGGATGTACGGGCAGGCTGCTGAGGATTGTGGTGACCTTTTGTCTGAGTCTTTTTATGTTCAAAGACATTTTCAGCCAGGACAGCATCATCCCCATTCACCCCCCTCCCCTCTCCACCTCCCCCTCCCCACTCCGTCACCCCTCCCCTCCCAAACACACACACACATACTTCTCTCTCCCTTTTATTTCTTTTGAAAGTGTCGCGGTGAGTGACGATTTGTGTGTGTCATGACAAAGATCCTGTAATTGAATGTCTCCAGGCATGAGTGTCTTTGTGTGATCACCGTCCATTTATGATGCTTGCATCCTGTGGCTTAGAGGTTTGTGTGTGAAGACGGGAGTTAGGAATGCATAAGAGACTGAGTAACGAAGTGGGTTTTTCGCACAGTGCATGCAATGCATGCTCACACGTGCAAATGCATGCACGTGCGAGCTGCGCACGTCAACGCTGCGAGACCAACAGTTAACTGCTTTAGTTGGGGAGGAAAAAACAGTGGAGCGCTTCCTCGAGTGAATGTTATAAAATCAGACAGAATCTGTGAGTAAGACATCAGGTTGGGGGGAGGGTGGGGGTGTGCGACTGGTGGAGTAAATAAATGATTGCAGTAGCAGGACGCGCACAGACGCGGACAAAATGAAGGTGTAAGGAGAGGGGACGAGGCGGAAGAAGGTAAAATAAGTGACGAGATGCCGCGAGACAAAAAAAGAGAATCCCAGATAGCTCGAGTAGAAAGATGCACACAGATACGTAGATGGAAGCGAAAGCAGAAAATAATAAAAAAAAAAAGATGGAGAGCAAGAAGGAGCTTCAAAGGCAGAGCAGGGTGACTCAGTCATAAACTAACACTCTCAGTCAGGATAGAAGCATGGCAGGGCAGAGAGGAGAAGGGGAGGGAGGAGATGCAGAGGGAGCCGAGGGAGAATAAAGAGTGGAGACGAGGGAGGAGAAAAAGAAGCAAGGTCCTTATGTAAAATACCCTGATAGGGAAATATGTTGTGTCATGTGTGATGCCGAGAATTTTTAGTTACAGCTGGCGCTAATTGCTCATGTGGGATGAAGCTTCATCTAGTTGGTCGTTGCAGCTGAAGGAAAGCAAGTTGCTGTTCTACTTGGCAGCACTGAGCGCTATCAGTGTCAGGTTTATTTCAATTAAATCAGTCCCAGAGATGGGTTGTAATGTTAATTCGCGTGATTAGGAAATTATTGTTGTTTTTTTTTAAAGTAGTTTCAACAAGAACAGCTCACTTCAGGAGACATTCCGTTTTTCGGGTCTCACAGGTTTTATATTAGACTACATACCTGGTTTGAAGTAAAATACGCAGCGTTCACCCAAAGGACCTAGGTTTTTCCTTTAATATCAATAAAATATGTAAAAAGTCCTATTCTTATACCAAGAATTTGTGTTTGTAGCCAAAGTCTGATATATTTAGATGAGCTCAGATGAAAAAAAAATATTTAAAAACAGTACTTGGAATTCTCACTGGAACACAAATATCTGTTCGACTGCAGCGATATAGTTATAACGGCTGTCCGGGAAACCACTTATTTTTAGTCGAACTGCATTTGTGATCAGTTTGTAAATCTTTATTAAAGGAACCAGTTGGCTTGGAACTGAGAGCCATGGATTGGATAGGATAGGGAAGTACTGGACCACATGGTGTTTACTGATAAAAAGAACTCTAAAGACAAGATGAAGGTAGATGATATAGTTCATCCATTTATGAGTTTTATGTTATTTGGTTTTCTGGTGCAACGATGGCTGACTGTTGAATGTAAAGGAGAGGTGAAAGGATCCAGGTTTATGTTTGTTTTTTTGTTGACCCACTCCCTCTAAGATCATTTTCCCCAAACCACCGGCTTCTTCCACTCATAGTGGTACCACTGCTCAGTTCCCATGCCGTAACGGTTTCATCCAAATGGATTTATAAAGGACTCGACGTGTCTTTCTGTTTCTGTTTCATCAGAAATTCGTCACTCTTTCAGCAGCTGAAAGATCCGACCAACCCTGTGACGTAGTCGATGGCGGCGCCCTAGCGACAAGCCAGGTCGCAATGACGAAAAATAAACTTCTTAAATCTTCCATTGTAGCAACTTTTTAATATCTGACTTTAACAATTGTGTTATTTCGGATATAGTTCGCAGTTCAAGGACCAATACGCATATATTTTTTCCCACCGTCAGCGCTCGAAATCAGCGCTCGCTCGCTGCTCTTGCTCTCGTTGACTATTATTTATTGGTGCACTTCCACTCCTCACCAGAGAATAACATTGTGATACATTGATGGCAGGGTGGCGCTGTTGAGCTCCCGCCAGCTCAAGTCCCGTGAGGTGAAGAAGACGAACAGCGAGTGAAGTGAGGATGAAGATGGAGGGTGTTCAAAAACATTTGGGGGAAATGATTATCTTTATAACGAGGTCGATTCCACCGCAGTGTATGTTGTATGATAGAAGTCTGTATGATTAATGGGGGCATGTTTTGTCCCATGTTAGAATCCGTTGCACCAAATGTCTTTGTATTTGAAAATAGATCCAAGGTCTAGTAATGATCCATGTCCGTCTTCAGCTATGTCAAAGTGCTTACATTATTTTTCTAAGACGTTTAGTAATTTTTTGGAACATAAATGTGAAGCGCAATAACCAGTGTCAATAATTTTTCAAAATGAATTAGTGATTTATTTTGTACATGCATGCTGTATATAGCCATATTTAACTTATTGTAAATAATGAACTGCAAAATGAACGTCTATTCAGATAGATAGATTCAGATTAAATTCTGGCCCTCCATGGAAAGAATTTGGGCACCCCTGATCTGCACACTTGAGCATTGTTTTAAGCCATCATTTTATCCTGCTTTCACTTAAACAGCAACCAGCTAGTGCGTTTAGCGCTTTTGTCAGGAGTTGTTGGAGTGAATACTGGACTTTTTCGAGTGGCAGACAACTCCAAATGAGTGCTCATGGCGCTCATTGTCTGCTTCACCAGCATTGTATCATTATAACAAAGGCAATTAATCCTGATGTCAGTCTCGTGTTTGCGTGCTGTTTTACTGCCCCCAGTTTATCCCCCCAAAAAATAAAATAAGTCTCTGAATGCTGATTTAAATGTGACATGAAGTGGTTTGGCTGTGATCCGTCTATTTCTGACTTGTGTGCTCGTTTAAATCAAGATTAGACTATCAAAGTCTCACGACTGAATGCCATCTCTGCCTCGGCATACCTCGTCTGCCCCTCGGAAATGATTTGATGTAATGCTAGTAAGTGAGATCAATAGAACAGAGTGATAATGTTTCTGTCTCTCCCCTGCCGTCTCCTTTTCTCTCTCTCTCTCTCTCCCAGGTCCTGGTGGTGCAGCAGTAGCTACCTCTGAACTGGATCCACTTCCAGTCTCTGATTTATCAGCCGCCTTTGCCTTGCTCGCCCCTCTCTCCACCGGTCCATCACCCCTCCATCCCCCGCCTGTGAGTCCGTCCGCCCGTTCGTCCGTCCATGGACTGGCCGTGATCCTGGAGGGAGGGGGACCGAAACGAGGAAAGCGTGGAGTCACAGAGGAGACGAAAGGAAAGGAAAACTGGATTCATTCAGACGTCACGCTTCTGAAGTGTGCCCAGCTCGCTGTCCTTCACCCCCCACCCACCTCCTCCTCCTCCTCCACCTCCTTCTGTTATGGAGATTTAAAGGAGCAGTGGGTGGCTAGGGCCAGACAGTGAGGTGAAAAAAAAAAAAACACACACACACACAACCAGCGCCCGTCTATTGCCCTTATATAGAATTAACAAGTGGCTTGGGTGCTTCATTAGAATTACATTTTTAAGTAAACAATTAAGACAGAAACAAGAGTGTGACGGCTGAGCACATGAACTCTCCACCAACCAAACAAAAAGGGGCCTGAATAGAGAGCAGAAAAAGAGAGGAGAACCGAAACAGATAAATATATTCAACTTACTGACATGTCAACAACAGCCACAATGGGCGAAATGGCAAACAGCGCTGTGGAGTTTTATCCCAAAGGGACTCGAGGCGGGGGCGGAGGAGGAAAGGTGGACGGCACCCATGCTGGGGGGGACTTTGTGGTCTCGGTGAAGGAACTCAGGGAACTGATGGAGCTTCGAGGGGCCGATGCCCTGCAGAAGATCCAGGAGAGCTACGGAGACACAGAGGGGCTCTGCCAGAGACTACAGTCCAGCACCACTGATGGTGAGCAGGCACTGATGGATGAATGGTTAAAAATGGAATGGAAGGATGAATAATAGAGGAGTCGATTGCTGAATGGGTGAATGGGTGAGAGCGCAGATGTATGAATATGCGGACGGAGGAATGCATGGGCGGATGAGGAACACGTGAAGGGGTGAATGCGTGGCCGGGCCGGGTGGCCGGAGATGAATTGGTGCACTGAGGTCAGCTGAACGAAGGCGTAAAGGGACGGATGAGAATGTGCTGTTGGCCGGGGACGGGCATATGTGCCGCACTGTATGACTGGTACGGCTACGAACTGCATCCAAATCATCCGTCTTGATTTCTGTGTCATCATCATTTGGCTCAGTGGAATGAAACAGACAACATCTGATCGCAATCATTCAAGATAACGTCGTTAAAACATGCGGAAAGCAAACTCAAATGATGAACGGGATGACATGAAAGCCCTTCCATCCCACTCATGGATCATAATACTGGACGGGAAAGGAAGGTTTTGGTTGAGCTAGATGCACAAAGGCTGTCAGTGGATGGCTTGATTGACTGATGAATGGGTGACAGGATTATGGCGTATGAATGATTGGAAAGCGGGTAGAGTAAATCAATAAATGGATTAATGGAGTAAAAGTGCACAGGTCCAGAGTGAATCTCTGTCGACTTTCAGCAGACAAGGGAACGTTAAATGCAGAAAAGATCGTCCTTATTTAGTGTTAACATTGTGAGTTAAACGCTGCATATCCTGAATACACACACACAGGTGTAGCTATCTTACAAAAGAAGACTAATCCAGCTGTGCACGAAGTTTGAAGAAATGTCGTTCTTTATTCTTCTATGGTTATTTTGGAGGCTACTCGCCTGTGCAAATCTTGAATACAGCTTCAAGAAACATTAAAAAGTAAAACCACTAACAAAGGTTCATAGCATGATTATTGGAGAAGATATTAACAAGTAGGGATTTGTAAATGTTCCTTTTTTTGCTTCAAAATGATCAATTTTCTGAAAAGTTGTCAACTAAAGACAAAACAAAATCCAGAAAAACTCCAAATAATAATTCCTTTTGGTTAACTTATAAAGAAAATAGCCCATTTGTTGGTAAAACGTGACTCTTCAAATGGCCAGATTTAATTCATCTGATTCAATTAATGGTGAATGAGCTTTATTAGAACTTATCTGTATTTAAACTTAGCAAATGAGTTGACTGCTGCTTGTAATTTGTCATGTTCCTTATCCGTCTCCCCCTCACACACGTACACAGAACAAGTCAATAAGATTATGCCAATCAAAGATTTATGCGGTAGTGTTCAGGGCCTTTGGTTTCTTAAGCGTGCGCATGTGCCCGTGTACAATCGCATGTCCTAACAGGGGTGTGGTACCACACTACGCCCACTCCCTCAACTACACTTTGTAACCTAGCAACACAACAGCGGAAAGAAGTTGGCTCGGGAAGACATCGTAGAGAGATGAGGGGTGGAGATGCAGTGGAAACGGCAAAAAAAAAAAAAAAAAGATGAATGGAGGACGGGGAGAAAAGTCTGAGAGAAGTTTATGGTGTGTGTGTGTGTGTGTGTGTGTGGTGTTTGTGTGTGTGTTAGAGAGAGAAAGAGAAAGTGAGAGGGTTGGTGGGTGTTATGTTACAGTAAGTCTGTGTTTAGTTTTGCTAATTTGATACTGTGAGCTGGTCAGGAATCAGTGCAGCAGGTCCCAACACACACACACACACACACACACACACACACACACACACACACACACACACACACACACACACAGTCACGTATTTGCAGACATCCCTACAAAGCGCAATTGGCAAACGACACAACACAAACACAGGAACTCTGCACTCCACGCTCTTTAATGGCCTCTTTCTCCTTCTCTTTTTTTTTTAATGCTGCGTTCACAAATCACAAACGGTGTCATCTGACGTGATAAACCAGCCAAAGTGTTGACAAGGACGACAGAAGATGTTCCGAGTCTCACCTTGTACACGTCTAATGTCATTACAGGAAAGGGAAAAAAAAAAGAAAAAAGAAAAACGTGTGACTTATATCGTTCGCAGCCCACATCTCAATATAGTTTCTGCTCCACATCTTCTTTTTTTTTTTTTTTTTTTTCTTACACTACAACAAAAGCTGCTGTCGCTGCTTTGTGCGATTACAATAAAACTTCTCACAGTGCTGGAATGTGAACTGGTGCATCAGATGGGATGATATGGGGTTTACACAGCGTTACACAAATAGTGCATGACACAGACGTGGCAGGAAAAGTGGATGGACGGGGGGGGGGTACCACTCACATACATATACGTTATGATGCAGTTGATGCTGAACATCATTTGTAATATGAGACGTAGAGCAGGGTGCAGGTTAAACCAATCCAGGATGGGATCTCTCTTACACAAACAGACACGGACACTCCAGCACTGCAGCATGAGACCATTATATCCACGCCGAAGAGAGAAGAGAGGAGGAGAAATTATGAGAAAAGAGAAAGAAGGAGCGAGAGAAAAATGTGTGCGCGTGTGCGCGGGGATGGGGTTTGGTGGTTGAGGGGTGAGGAGGGAAAGCTAGAACAGCTTGCCGCATTGTCAAGGACACATCAAGGGGAGATTGAGAGAGGGAGGAGGAAAAAAAAGAGGAAGAAGAGAGCCGGCGAGAGAGGCTGTGGCAGAAGACGAGGAAGGAGGGAAGAAAGGAAGGGATGGAGGAGAGAGCGACCGACGAAAAGAGGATACGGCTCGCTACGATTACTCAGCATAAGGTCACCTGTTTTCCGTCTTCCCCCTGCCTCGCCTTGGACTGAACCCTGTTGAGCGTCATATTGCTACACAACTCTTTCGGCAATGTCTTGGAGCTACACATGACTCCCCTGCAGCAAGCACATTGGACCAGGATGTCTCCAACACACGCAAACACACAAAGATAGTCACTGATCTCAGCCAACCACAGCATACAAATTGCCCCCCCCCCCCCACACTCCTCCCCTCTCCCTCCATCCCCACCCAGGCAGCCAATCAAAAAAAAAAAAAGAAGAAGAAGAAAAAAAAAAAGCAGCTCCAAACCTGCCACACTGGAGAAATGACATCACCTGTTGCTGGGCAGAAACCTGTTAGAGACAGGAAGCCCTGGACCTGATATCCTGGTCACCATGGAAACTGAATCACTTAGGGGTGAGGTTGAAGGGGAGATGAGGGTGAAGATGGAGATGTTGCAGATGGAGAGAGGCGGGGAATAAAGGAGCCGTCCTCATCTGTTTTCGTTATTAAACTTAAGATATTTTACCGAAAAGTTTTGTCATGTGTCGTTTTACAAGCGTGTGTGTCTGAATTTTAAAAATACACCTGAATGAACTTTTTTTTTTTTTTTTTTTTTTTCCTTCCCCGTCTCATCCTCATTCTCTTGTTTCCTTGTTTCTCAGGTCTCAGTGGGGATCCAGCAGACCTGGAGCGTAGATCCCAAACATATGGCCAAAATTTCATCCCCCCAAAGAAGGCCAAGACTTTTCTTGAGCTCGTGTGGGAGGCCCTACAGGACGTCACGCTCATCATCCTGGAGGCCGCCGCCATCATCTCCTTGGGCCTTTCTTTCTACCAGCCTCCGGGAAAAGACACTGAATGTAAGGATTTGGGCACATTAACATGCATCCTGACTGATTGGATCTCAAATATCCCACCAAAGGTTTTTTGTTGTTGTGGAATTAAAATCTAGTCTAGGGGGGGTTGAGAATTGTGGCCAAGAACAGCTCTGTCTGTTGTGAAATATAATTAGATGTTAACCCTTTAAAACTGAATGTTTAGCCACAGTTTACAGCCAATATGGTGTCATTATGGTAATTTCACTTGAGCCTTCTACTACCGGAATTTAATTGCACTTGCATTAAATTGTAAATAACTGCTAGATATTAAAAAGTTTCAGGTATTCAGGTAAATGTGGGCAAAAGCACTTACTCACAGGATATTTTCAGACCTTTTTAGAGTCAAAATAAACCAAAAAAAAAAAGGTCCAGGTGGAGGGTCAAATCCCTTTCACTCCCTGAAACCCCACACATTAACTTATAATTTATGCTATTCATTTATTTCTCCTTGATGTGGCTTATTTTAACCCCTCTATGGGATAAATGAAAGGATTATCTTATCTTATCTTATCTTATCTGAAGACACCAGTCATTGTTTAGAAAATACGAAATCTCACTCTGTTTTATTATGACAATTAAACAGAACCTACGCCTATTAATTAATTTCACGTTCTTGTTTGGATTTATTTATCATTTACTTAATTAGGAACATTTTAAAATGTTCACATTATAATTCTTGTGGCCTTTTGTGGTAATAATTCAAATAAGGGGTTGTGTGTCTTTTTTTTTTCTTTTTTTCTTTTCATAATGAATTAGACACAACTGTGTCAAGATGGCAGATGGTATAACTCCAGTAAGCTGTTTGTCAGTAAAGCCAGCCATGCATGTGTGTTTACACTAGTGATGTGGTCACAAGTGGCCCAGATCACATCTCTTGGTTGCGTTCACTCTTAAATCTTAAATCTGGTCGTACAGAACAGGAAACTGAGAACAGATCTGAGGAGCTCACAGAAAAGGACACAAGAAGCTGTCTGCTTGTGATCAGGTTGGCCACATCAGATGTTAGTACCAGGTCTGAATGGGGCTAAAGGAGAAGCGAGTAGCATAATAAATAATCATCAGCATATTGTTCTATCCTGGTGAAGAGGGATATCAGGGATGTGACAGGAAGGAAGCTGAAAGAAAGAAGACATTTAGAACAAATGAAAGAATTAAAGGGAGAGGATTTGAAACTGGACACGTTCTGCTGAGCATTTTAGTCACTATTACAAGTACATTGGGATGAGTGATGCATTCAATTGCGCTTTGAGTATCTATAATAAGGCACTATATAAAACCAATGCATTATTATTAATATTATTATTATTGTTAAGGTAATTCAAGCAGAAAATGTTCATATATTGATCAAAAGGGGCTAAACCCATTCAAAACCAATCTGCTACTCCAGACTAAGATATGCAGTTGAAAAAGTAAGAGGACCTTGAGTCATAAAAACAGGACAGTCAGCTAAGCTAGAGTAAGAGCTAAATGGATAGAAATTTCAGATGAAACCTGACAGCTGTAGTAGCAAAAAAATTAAAAAATATCATTCATTATGACACAGGATACGATGTTACAGAGACCCCAGGAAAAACGCATTTAGGAGCCCAGTCCAACTAAAAAAACAGCTAGCAGTCAGCTAGCAGCTAGCAACCAACAAGAAGACACCAGCTAACTAGCCTAGCTAACGGCAGTAGGCCGCACATCACTGGGGTTTTCAAGTGGGCGCTTCTCTTCGTTAAGTTAGGCCCACGACACCTCAAGAAGGCTCAACAGTGAGTGACTTTTAACAAATAAATTTAATTACTAATTCAATTTAAATGAGGCAAATCTTAAATGCTCCAACGTAGTGTGAGTTACAAATGGAGAGGCAAGAGACAACATACATATGATTCACATTTTTATTCTTATGCTGAGTTCACACTAAATGCTTATCTAGTATCAGTCTTATCTTAGAAGCAGCATACTGTGTTAACACTTTGTTCATGTTAGATGGAAACCACATCTAATGGGTTCGGTCATTAACAAAAAGAATTATACTGAGATAACAGTTAAAATCTGAGTGAAACTGTTCAGCAAAGAGAAGTAGCTGAGTAGGACAGTTTAATGAGGTCATGGGTGATGGTATAGTGACTTTACATGTGGAGGCGTTGTTGTTGTTCTGTCTGAAACCTCAAAGTAACAATAGAGCTGTGCGAAATAAGTGTTTGTGGTCGTGACACATTTTCAATACATACAGTGACAAACACCAACTCTGGTCAAAGGTAGGCGCTTGCATGTCTTAAACCTCGTTTTGTTTGTTTCCACCCTCACCCTCCTACCCACCAACCAACCAACCAAACCCTCCCCAAACCCACCGCACAGCATGCGGAAATGCGGCAGGGGGTGCAGAGGACGAAGGCGAGGCCGACGCCGGCTGGATTGAGGGTGCAGCCATCTTGCTGTCTGTTGTGTGCGTCGTCCTGGTGACGGCGTTTAATGACTGGTCCAAAGAGAAGCAGTTCCGGGGTCTACAGAGTCGGATCGAGCAGGAGCAGAAGTTCACTGTCGTGCGGAAAGGAAACGTCATCCAGATACCTGTAGCTGACATGGTCGTGGGGGACATGGCTCAGGTCAAATACGGTGAGGAAACCGTTCAAAAGAAGTTTTTCATATCAGATGATAAATTGTGCAAATGAAGTGAAGCAAAACTGAGCAGCAAAGATGCTCATGTCCTGTGTGGTGTGTTTCAGTGCTTCAAAAACTTTTAATTATACTGCGTTGTATCAACTGTGTCCTTAAAGCATAGGTCTTCAACAGGGGGTCTGCGGAGGTACCGCAGAGGGGTCTCAAAATCTTTGGTTGATTAGACATTTTCATATATATTTTTTTAAATTTTTCCTCACAAATTTAAATTTCTTTGGCCTGAAAAATGACCCCTACCTTAAAGAAATAATTTGAGAGTTAGATTAGAAACTTAATACATGTATACTGTATGCCAGGGTATTAGCCTAGCATAGCATAAAGACTGGAGACTCTAGAGACATTATCAGCAAGTTTCCAATAAAAGGAACTGCTATTCCTAATTTGACCACTAGGGGTCACTATTTCCGTAATAGTTGAACCAGAATTAAACAGCAGAGGGCAGCAATGTGCTCCTAAAATGTTTTGTAAAAGGATAGTTCACTAAGTGCAAACGTTTTCATGATGTACTTCTTTGCACTAACATAAAAGAAAATATTTGGCGTTTTCATTATTCATTGGCCATTATGCTATTACGTTTCTGGTCTGGCCCACTTGAGATCAAATTTGGATCCGACTGCGGCCCCTGAAAAAAAAATTAGTTTGACACCCCTGACCTGGAGGAAAGATGAGACCGTGTTACAATCGAATCACACCGGCCGTGATGCCAAAACTTTCTTGGCTCACACCCACCTGCACTCGGCCATCATTTTGGTTTTAGTTGTAAAGTCATCTGACTGAACCTTGGTCGGTGGGATAACCACCAGCAGACATTTAAACACATGCCATAGTGTCTTTGCAGTACATTTGGTTATGATTATATCTATACCCACACAGACGAAGATAGTCCCCATACAAGCTAGCTTGTCTACGCTGGTTAGCAACTAGCCTGACTGACTTGAAAAGTTACAAAATCTATCTACATGTACCTCTAAATGTTGGTAATTTCACAATTTATGACTTCTTACATTTTTTTTTTTATAGTGGGTTGTGAGTTAACATTGCATATTTAGAGGGATTACATCTTAGCTTCATGCTAGGCTAAGCTAATCATGGTAGAATAGCACAGAGTTAGAACAGTGGTGTTAATCTTCTTAGCCTGTTAACATTCACGTTGACTACTCTACTGATTATTTCTGTAATATACAGTGTTTAAATATGGCCACAAGACATACGGGTAGATAAATGTATGCACTGAGGTGTAATGAACTAAAGCAGACATGTATATAAATATATGAGGTGAAGCTAACACTGATCTATGTGCTTCATGTATCTTTCAGGGGACCTGCTGCCAGCTGACGGTATATTGGTCCAAGGGAACGATCTGAAGATAGATGAAAGCTCCCTCACAGGAGAGTCTGACCACGTACGCAAATCTGTGGATAAGGACCCCATGCTGCTCTCAGGTTTGTTTTCACACGTTAGATTCTTTTGAACTCCACCACCCTGGCACTACCTGTCAAGTCAATTTAACTTACATAGCCCATTATTTAAACTCAGGGGGCCACACTAACTGTGCAGCACACAGCACGCTGTGTCCTTGGAATGAGAGACCACCTTGACTGGAGGCCATTGAGTCATGGGACCACACCCCATCTTCTCACTATATATTTGTAAAGTTTAGTGACTGTTTGAAGATCGACATGCAAAGGACTTCTTATTATAGGTGTCACACACACACACACACAGTTGCAGCTGGTTCAAAAAGCCTTCAGGGAGTAGTGTGTAGGATTTAGTGGCATCTAGTGGTAAGATTGCAGATTGCAATGGTTCTCCATCATCCTCCTCCTGTCTGGGTGTGTAGGATAAAACATTAAATTAGTTTTTATTTATATATTGTCACAAATAGTCTCAAGATGCTTTACTGAGGCCTTCAAAGACAAAACTTTCTTGAGCAGAACCAGAGCAGAACCCAGCTCACATGGAGGGACACATCTGATTGATGGTAGAGACAGAAAAAGAGAAGATAAATAATATATCTGACTAAAGCATACATGCACAAATCAACATACAACTTCAATAAACAGTGATGCTCTCTAAAGCAGAGTTTGACACTCCTGCTTTAGAGAGTGGGTTTAGCCCCATTAACATGTGTGTAAGAGATAAATTCTCAGCAGAGGACACATGTTATATTTTCTTTTAAGCTGCCATGTACAGCATGGTCCGACATCACACCTCCGTCCATCCTTCCCGTCTATGTGCGGCCCTGATTATTGCAGAGCACAGCTCTTCAGCAGGAGTGTACTCCTTTGAAGGAAAGCCCTGCTCCGCGCTTGTGTGTTGTCTGTTGATTGCAAGCATTGTCAAAGCCACATCAGCGTGTTTGTTGTATGTTGATACCGTCCTAAAATGGAAACCTGTTGAAGGACGGAAGCCACCAGGGGCTCAGCTGGAAGACATGCAAACTTCTGCTTATTCCGTTCATTTTGATCATTTTGAAGTGATATTATAAATAAAAATAAGTTGTGCATTCAAACAGTTGATAGTTTTATGAGCATTGTCCTTCCTGAATTTGTGGTGTTGTTAACCTGGATTATGCAATTATCAATTATTTTTTTTGCATTTGTTGAATATAATAGTTTGTGATATACCCCGATCAGCCACAACATTAAAACCACTGACAGGAGAATTAAATAACATTGACCATCTTGTGACAATTCAGCGTTCTGCTGGGAAACTTTTGCATCTGGTATTTATGTGGATGTTACTTAGACACGTAACAACCACCTAGACCAGACCAGGCACCCCCCACCCCATAGCAACGACAGGACAGGACAGGACAGGACAGGACACCCTAAACAAATAAACCCTGTCTATTCTCTGATGAGTCACAACATTAGAAAGGTGGTCATAATGTTTATGCTTGATCGGTGTATGTGGCTTTGTTGACAGTGGACTTTTCCAGGTTTTCCAACACGACCCTCTTTATCTGAACACTATCTGAAAAATATATCAAACTTGCCTCATAGTACAGGCCTCTGGTAAACCGTCCGTCTCCAAAACATCAAACGGCAAACATTCAGCACTAAGACTAATGTTGAAAATCTTCATTTTGGTAAAAATGTCCTCAGGAGTTGGTTCTGACAGGAATCTTAAATGTGTAAGGACGTCAGAAGCAGGACTCATCGCTTTATTTAGAGGTAGCATCAGACATGGATGAGAATGCACATCCTGGTTTTGTTATTTATTATTAATAAATAGTTTGGCAAATCTCCACAATATTACATTTTTCAATACTTATGGGTCACCAAGCCAAATCCACACACCTGGACTCCAGCTGAGTCAGCACTCGTCTCCAGAACAGCTGAGTTCTGTTAAAGAGTCAACGTGTCTCAAGATCCCACGTCCTTGTTCATGTCTGCGACCAGTTTGATCTGAACCGTCCGTGTGTTTGGATGTGAAGGTACTCACGTGATGGAGGGATCCGGCAGGATGCTGGTGACAGCCGTGGGTGTCAACTCACAGACGGGCATCATCTTCACCTTGCTGGGCGCTGGGGAAATGGAGGAAGAAGGGAAGGAGAAGAAAGGTAAGCAGAAAATAAGTAAAACACAAAACCTGCAAAAAAAAAGACTGCAGTGAGAAAAAGATGAAGATATATCATTTAAGATTTTTTTTTGTATCTGTTTATAGAGGAATGTGATCAAACTGAATATTTAGTTACAGAGGAAGTAAACAGATGCTTGACCCCACCCTGAATCTCCACCGTCTCCCTGGATGAATATTTTAAGCTGCTAGTTTTAAGTTCAAATTCATTCACACTCGCACTCGTGGATGGATTAACAGGCCTCTTAGGATGACTTCATTTTTTTTTTTTTTCTTTTTTGACCACAAAAAAGTGCAAACTACAAAAAAGAGATAAAATGACCACAGAGACAGAGAACACTAAGAGACAAAAAATAATGACAAAAACACGAAAGTAGCTACAATTGATGCAAAAATGACCATAAAGTTTAAGTTTATATCATTTACATAGCACCTTAAAAAGCATTTGCACCAAAGTGCTTCACATTCAACATGTCATATAAACACATGCAAAAATACAAGATTAGGGAGAAAAGTTAGACAACAAAAAAGAAACAAATACAGAGTTATATGAACATCTCACAGTCTCAAAGCAAATGTATAAATGACCAGAGATATGAGATATGGTTTAAAAAAGAAAAAAAAGACCATGAAATATAAATTTTATTGTGGGGAAACAGTGGCCATGGGGTAATTGTTTTATAATCCATCCATGCTCACACCCATGTGCATGTGCTAGTGTGTGTGTGTGTGTGTGTGGAGTTAGCCGGGTGCCTAACTGATTTCAGATTAGAGCTTCGACAGGAAATACACCAAGTTTAACCTCATAGATAATTTAGCCCACATCCTCTCCATCCCTCTTTCCCACTCGTGGCTTCACGTTCTCATGCCCCCCTCCCTCCATCCTTCTCCTATTGTTTGCCCCCCGCTCCTGTTAACTCTTTCCTCTTTCTGCCACATCTCTGCCCCCGTTTCCCCTTCCCTTGCTTGAGACTGCAGAGAGAGAGAGAGAGAGAGAGAGAGAGGCTGCAGATTGAATCAATTATTGAGAGAGCAGGGGGATGGCGAGGGAGCCGGAGAGATTCAGGGAGAGAGTGTTGGTTGGTCAACGCATGAAGCATTAGTCGAGCTCTGCCCGGCAATCGGAGAGAGGGGCTGCAGACGACAGGAGCTCGACATCACTCTGGGAAGCACTTACAGTTAGTTTCATTATGAGCCCGTACACCCAGCACGGACAGGAATGCGCGTGGCGTCGCTGGCATCGTCCTGAAATGAAAAATTCAATTTTATCTTCATATCGTCAATAACAATACAAATTGTCTGAAGATGTTTTAAAAAAAAAAAAAAAAACGGCCTGAAACGTCCAGAGCCTGAAGGAGACGGTGACAAAGGGAAAACTCTCCTTGTTGTTCCTGTTTCCAGGCTTTTAAGCTGCATCCTCGGGTGTTTTGCACTCGGCGCGGCGGCCGTCTGCGGGTGGATCATTCACATCAGACAGTCATTTACTGGAGTTGATGCATTATACATTAAGACTTCTACAAATGCCATAACTTGTTAGCTCTTCCTCGTGCAGCGTGCGCTCGCTGTGGGGCTGTTTACTTTCTATTTGATCATCCGCCTCTGCTTTGCAGAATTAGAATCAGCTCTGTTGGCCAAGTATGAGAGCACATAACAAGGAATTTGACTCCGGTCACTTTGCTCAATGGTACAAGACTTACATGACTTAAGAGAGCACCTAAATAAGCCTGAAAATAAAAGTGTAAAAAAATTTAAAAAACTGTACAACATAAATTGGACTATCAGAATGAAGAATTTAGAGAAAAAATAAAATATTAATAATAAAAAATGAAATAAAATATATTCAAAAATGAAATAAAATATATTCAAAAATAAAATAAAAATAAAATAAAATAAAATAAAATAATAATTAAAAATAAAATACGAAATAAAAATAATAATAAAAATAAAGTAAAAATAAAAAAAAAGAATCAATATCAATCATCTAAATCAGTTTTATTCACTCTACAAAATCATCTCGACAAAACATGTGGGCTTTTTTGTTGAGAGTCATGGCTACATTTCACCACTTGAATCTTCTTATTCTTCACTTTTTGCTCTCTTTTGTTTTGTTTTCCCCCCTTTTTTGCCAAATCCCCCCCCTCCCCGACACCTTCCTTCCTTCCTCACACATTCCCCCAAACAGAGGACAGTACTCAGTTGCTCATCCCCACAGATGCCAGTCACAGCACAGTCACCAATGGTATGTCAGCATAAAGTTGTGTGCCCACTCCTTCCCTCAGCCAATGAATGGACCCCACAGTGAAAACAGTGCAAGTGACATATGAGGGACTCTCTAGTCTCTAGACCCGGTGTATGATGACGTGTCTGCCTTCACTGCTCTTCCCTTTGGTAGTGTTTTCTGTGTTGGCGTTCTGTTCCTGGAAGTTCTTTGCTGTCCCGTCACAACCGTTTCATAAACCCTTTCTGTTCCTTGACCTTCTGTTATTTCTCTCAGGAAAACAACCCGACGGAGCGGTGGAGAACAATCAGAACAAAGGTAAAGCCTCCTGCATGCAGTGGGTGAAGATTTATTTATTTATTTTTTTAACTTTTTTAATGGGTGTCTTTCTTTTTTTCTTTCAGCCAAGAAGCAGGATGGGGGCGTCGCCATGGAGATGCAGCCCCTGAAGAGCGCCGAGGGAGGCGAGGTGGAGGACAGGGAGAAGAAGAAGACCAACATCCCAAAGAAGGAGAAGAGCGTGCTGCAGGGCAAACTCACCAAACTGGCCGTCCAGATCGGCAAAGCGGGTACAAAGAGCCGCTGCTGCTTTTAGCTCGTCGTTTTGCCAGGAATTTACCTCACCTGATGTAGATTTTTTATTTATGCTGAGCGTGCAGCGTGTTCCTATCTCAGCACAAAAAAAAATTATGAGACACTGTTACGTTTTACTACGGCTCAGAAACTGTGTGGTTGAGAAGTGAGCGATACAAGTTTTATTTTATTAATTAATTATTTTAACTAATTGTCTCTTTTTAATCCCTCCCCCCTACAGGTTTGGTGATGTCAGCCATAACTGTCATCATCCTGGTGCTGTTCTTTGTCATCAACACGTTTGTCGTCGAAGGTCTGTGTTTCTCTATTTACTTGCTTCTTCTTTCTCTGTCTTTTCCTGTTACATTCAATGTTTATTCTGCAGTTTGCTGAGGATGATAATTACATATATATATATATATATATCTATTCTTTGTTTGACTTTAATATGCAGTGTTGTGTGCGTTGCAGGTCACACATGGTTGCCAGAGTGCACCCCAGTCTACGTCCAGTACTTTGTCAAGTTCTTCATCATTGGAGTCACTGTGCTGGTGGTGGCCGTCCCAGAGGGCCTGCCTCTCGCCGTCACCATCTCTCTAGCCTACTCTGTCAAGGTAGACTCGCCCCATCCGCTTTCATTAGTGTTCAGCCAATTATCACGCAGGAGCTGTTGGCTCTTTAACCAGTATGGATGAATAGTGAATGGATCTTCTAGTCGGTTCAGTGTCATTATTTTTGCTTGCAGCTTCACTTTTAGCTAATCAGGTGGCTATTTACAGGCCTCCTTGTTGTGTTATTGAGTTGATGCACCTGTATGCAGCCTGGCAGAAGTCAGTGCTGTAAAAGCCTTTTGTCTACTCAGCTTACCCAGACTTAAAAAAAAAACCAATGAACATTTTAGGAAGTGATTGATACTGCCCTCCATTCAGAAAGAGGGGGCCAAGGGGTCATGTGCCAAGTTTTTTTTTAATTTTATTTTGGCTCTGTGCATTAATTGGCAGCTTTTTTTTAATTTCTGAACTTTCTGAAAAAGTAGGTTTCTATTGAGTAAAGATGTAACTGTTAAGCAGTTTAATTGATTTAATTTAGAATCTTCCATTTTAGAGGAACAAATTTCTTGTCATTGGAAGAAGGTGTAATAATTTATTTCATAGGTGCATTTGATAAAATCATTTAAAATGTTGATAAATGTCAGTTCTTTGTGTGTTTTAAGAAATGCAAGCTCCCTATATGCTGGCCAGCCCGCGCAGACTTTCACTTTTATTTTCCTCCCAAGACCTTCCCGAGTTTATTTATGGTGATATGTGCAGTTTATTTAAAATGCAGTGCACATGAGCACGCACAAAATAATGCTTTGCTTCACATGTAAAGAAAAATTTAACATTTACAACAACCCACAGGTGAACCAAGGTGATTTACAAGGGGTCACACAACAATTTAAAACACACCAGAAAACATAAGTTAAAGAACATTAGAAAATAAAAGCATTAAACCCAATAAAAAGAAGATAAAATAAAATAAAAGTGTCACCACACTAGTGTATACTAAATTCTCAATAGGTGAGTTTTTTGTTTAGATTTAAAATAAGAAGAACAGAAAATATTACAATGCAAAAAATATAATTAAATGCATAGACATGGATAGGATGGATTGTGATAAGTTCTGGAGGCAGTGTAAAAGCTTTTAATCTTTTTGTCAAATTAGTGAGTAAATCTAACATATTCTGGAACTTTACACCACTGACAGATTTTTAGGCAAAGCAGGAAACTTCAAACTCTTGTCTTTGATGCACTGGAGGGCAGTGAGGAGACCTGATAACTGCTGTTGTCGTTGCTTGGAGAGTTTTAGGGGAGAGACGTGAAAAGATCTTTACAGTCTAACTTCCTGCCTGGACATGAATCCTCAGATTTCATCATATGTAAAATGGAAGACATCGTTCATTTCATTTCCTCTTTCCTCACACGTCCCTCACTGTCTCATGTGTAGAAAATGATGAAGGACAACAATCTTGTACGACACCTGGATGCGTGCGAGACCATGGGCAACGCCACGGCCATCTGCTCCGACAAGACGGGCACCCTCACCACTAACCGCATGACTGTAGTGCAAGCGTTCATCGGTGAGTGAAAAGTGAAAATTTGGTTCATGTTTAACGTTCGTGTCGCTCTGATTCGCCATAATGAAAACACTGTGTTATTCTAAGGCTGAGAGTGACTGTAAAAGGTGTCTAGAGACCGACTAAACTCCATCATGTGGTCACAAACGAGTGATTCCACAACTTTCCTAACATAGCCAAAAGCAGCATAATAATTAATATTACTTACTTGTCCGACTGCCAGAAGACCAGCTCCGCGTATATATCTTGCAGGCTTTTGTTGTTATTATTATTTTGGGCTGTAATTATAAGCCAATTCTGCAGCAGACTCTCTGGACGTAATTCCCCATAATCAGTGGTTTGGTGTATTGAATGTTTTACACTCTTCCAAATCTCGTGGTCCTACCAGACCTCTTCACTGGGCGGTTGTCATGGCAACTTGTAGTGCATCAGTATCGTACTACGACTGAAACCGTGAAAATATCATTGTATTTAGGATTTCGGATAATTTGCGTGTGCAATCTACAATTTTGTGTGAGGGCTGGAACTGCGCTTTTAAGAGAGGTTGCGTAAATGACAGCAGGTGCAAACGACCGTATGTAAATGAGGGTTTTGCACGATTGGTGTTCGCCGTTGAGATTGCACACGCAAAATGACATTTGGTGCCGTTGCATCGAAGAGGTCTGCTGAAGAGAACATCTGAATGTAATTATAAATTACGGTGCGGTGGCGGACTGCAAAATGAAAATGCGCGACTTCCACCGCTACAACAACAGCAGCCGTGTGTGTGCAGTTACGCGCAGGACAAACCGTTCGCACGTCCTTTTGAGACGTGTTGAATGGAGACATAGCAAAATGACTTTCAGGTTTAATAAATCGCTTTGTGTGGGCCTAATTAATACATTTGCATTTTCTCCTCCCAGCACTCGCAAAATTGTGTGTAAACACCCAATATTCCAAAATCATTGAAGTAAATGTGCTAAGTGGATGCCGATGCGCTATTTTGCATCTTTGAAAGACGCAGCCCTCAGTGCACGCTGTTAGTTACTCAGTTTGTACTTTTTTTGATGAGTTTGCACATGTTTCTGAACTCGCAAACCTTCAGTAAATCTGGACATTAGTGTTTTAGTTTGTGGTGGAGTTTATGACCTATACTGCAGCCAGACACCAGGGGGAGCTCTACTTGCTTTAGCTTCGCTTTAGAGGAGCTGTTCCACCATCGATCTTCACACAGTCTGTGCTGTGGGCTAGTTGGGTTCAGGATTTGCAGTTAGCATTGGAAACAAATTTTACAATTCAATTACAATAAATTATTATTTTGTTTCTAAATTGATCATCTGTCTTCTCTATGAAATTAGTAGTTCCCTTTCTGTAGAAATATTGTCTATTTCAAATGTTTCTGACACGCTGCATTTCACTACCTAACTGTGTTGCCACTGCGACAAATGTTTACATAATGACAGACATTCAGATTATAATGCAAAATCTGCTGTTTTGTGCAGTTGAATGAGGTAGAAAAATCGTTTTCTTTCTCCCTTTGGTGAGAAAGAAATGATCAAATAGAGGTTTTCTCTCCCTGGTCTCTCTCTTGCAAACACAATGCCCTAATCTGCACCAATTACTACACATCTGTCAGTGTATATAGATTATAACTGATATGTATTAACTTGAGATTGTTGCTCTCCAGGCGACGTCCACCACCGTGTGGTCCCAGATCCTGGACAGATCAACCCCCGGATCCTGGATCTATTAGTCAATGCTATCGCTATCAACAGCGCCTACACCTCCAAGATCCTGGTGAGTCACACAAAGGCGCTGATGAATGATGCCATTTTGCCGTTGCTTTGCAGCCATCCTCTGACTTTGTGCGTTTATTCTGTCTCTAAGCAGCGCGCTGGTTATCAGACTCCGATAAATAACCACTTCTGTTTCTGTACCGTCAAATTATTTCAGCCGCCTGACGTGGAGGGAGGCCTGGCCAAGCAGGTGGGCAACAAGACAGAGTGCGGCCTTCTGGGATTAGTATTAGACCTGCAGCAGGACTATGCCCGCGTACGGGAGCAGATCCCTGAAGAAAGACTCTACAAGGTGGGGAAACCATGCGCTACACCCACAAAAGTTGTGTCTAATATTTGCCTCATAATAACTAAACTATCTATATCTTGGCATCATCATTTGCTCAGACAGACACATGTGATATTAATTCCAAGCACATTAACCTGAACAGTAAGTCAGAATAAATCAGATTAATTCTCCGGACATGTTCATGTGAGTTTAAGGTGTGAGCTGCGTCTTTAATAGGACTTTAAAGATCCTCAACAATGACATTAAACACACAAGCTGTCACTCATTCCTGGTTGACTTGTAGCATAAGGATGAAATGGGAGTGTATTTGAAGCTTCGGCATAATTTCTTCTACTGATACAGGTTTAAACCTTAAGCTGCAGCTTCAGCAAGTCCACTCCTGTTTTGTCACACGTCTTCTCTCTGTGTCTGTCAGGTGTACACATTTAACTCTGTGCGTAAATCCATGAGTACGGTGATCAAGCTGCCGGACGGTTCATTCCGCCTCTATAGCAAAGGAGCCTCCGAGATCATGCTGAAGAAGTGAGTGACCAGTTAAAGGGAGGCGGAGGGGGTAAAACAGTGGTTTTGTGAGTTTGAATGTGACATGTTCTTCTTTCTCTTTCTTTCTTTCTTTCTTTCTTTCTTTCTTTCTTTCTTTCTTTCTTTCTTTCTTTCTTTCTTTCTCCCATAGGTGTTCCTACATCCTAGAAGCCAACGGAGAAGCGCGTTCGTTCCGCCCTCGTGACAGAGATGAGATGGTCAAACAGGTGAGGCTTGTTGATATCTGAAATATATCACTAAAAAACAAAAAAAAAAAACATTATGACGGGTAATGCCGGTGGAGTGATGTCGTTCCCAGTGACAGGAAACTTTGGTTCTCTCTTTCAAGTGTTTGGCATTGTTGTAAACATTTTTAATTTAATGAAGCGAAGACGACAGGATACAGGTTTTTAGACTTTGGAATTTGTTTCAGAGCACTGAACTGTAGTAAAAAAAAATGTAACCTAAGTTAGATTTAGTTTCAGATTTGAATTAGATTTAGAATGTGTTATATTATAGAATTGTCCTACACATTAGGAAGTTGGACAAATATAGTGCGTGTTTTAAGTCTAATACATGTAACTGCTGCCTGGTGCTGAGCAGGTGGTGCAGGAAGCGACACAAGCGTAGTGAGAACGGACTGAAACGCCGCCCGTCTGGTTGTGGCTGCGTGGAGCTAAAAGGAGCTCCAGATTCCACAACAGAGTCGCGCCATAAATATATTTCATGGCTGCAGTGTGTGGCGGCCGCGCTTGTTTAGTCTCTGTGGTACTTTCAATTAAAGATCGCATTGTGCGTCGCTTTATTTTTGGCTTTCTTCTTTGATCCTCTGAAGTTTGTGCCTTGCATTAGGATTATGAGTTGTGCTCTGTGAAGATAACAAAACGCTGGGTGGCCATTTGAAAAACATTCACACACTGCTGTAGATTAGACGATTGCGTTTCGAAACTGTTATAATAGCAGCGTCATTCACTTGGATATAATATACAGCCACGTTGGCTGCATTTTGTAACATTAAAAACTGAATAAATTGTTAAACCGTTTACGACTGCTCGTATTTTATCTTAAAAATCCACCTGTAAAGAATCTTCCTCAAACTTGAGATAATAATCAGCCGCATTCTGATTAAATGCCATCACTGAACAGTGTGGGCAAAAAAACTGTGGCATCAGCATCGGCACGTTTTGATATGTTCCAGATCTGTTGTCGCCTTCCTCACAATAATTCAAAGCACAGACATTTAGCAGCAGAACACATGTGTTTATTCCCTGTGCAGGCTAAGCGCTTTTTACACTGAGTGACAGGCAGGCTGACCTAAATTTGGCTTTACGACGAGCGCAGCTTACACTGTGAGAAAAATAACTCTGCTCCTTGCACAACTTTATTCAGGCTCAGTTGTTCAGTTTGCATTTTGGCAGCTTTATTTTCCCCTCTGCTGTCTGGAGCAAGGCGAGCGTCATTTCGCTGCCACCGCGTCTCAGCGTATTGGTGCATTAGTCACTGGGGATGTAACTGAAGGGTTGTTTGTGCACGGAGAGCCAGGCGGCGTGTGCGATCTCTTCCTGACCCTACACGTGATGACGCTTTGTTGAAAGGTGATCGAGCCGATGGCGTGTGAAGGGTTGAGGACCATCTGCATTGCTTACCGTGACCTGCCGTCCAATCCGGAGCCGGACTGGGAGAACGAGGCCGAGATAGTGACGGAGCTGACCTGCATCACTGTGGTGGGGATAGAGGACCCCGTTCGGCCTGAGGTAAAGCTCCGTGCGTTTAGTTTGTGTTTTTAGAATTGACGTTATATTCACAAATTGTCTGGGAAGAGATACACCAATGTTGTTCCCATATGTTATTTTAATGTATTGTGTTTTACTTTATCTCCCTTATATTATCCCTGTTTTGTTACTGTTATACTGTCATACACCAAATCAAAAAGCGAACATTTGAATTGCATCATATTTTCGAGTGAACAAAGCTCCGTATCCCTCCAAGGTGCCTGAGGCCATTCGTAAGTGTCAGCGCGCAGGCATCACGGTGCGGATGGTGACTGGCGATAACATCAACACAGCCAGGGCCATCGCTGCTAAATGCGGCATCATCCACCCTGGAGATGACTTTATCTGTATAGAGGGCAAAGACTTCAACCGGCGAATCAGGAACGAGAAGGGAGAGGTAAGCTGGGGTCTCGGGTGGGTGAGTCGTCGGCTAATAAAAAAAAAAAACATTAAAAAAGCATTTTATTTTCTTTTGTGTTCACATATATTATTATTATGGTTAAAAAAAACTAAATCATTGATGTTTGTGAAGATTCTCAGTTCACTCAACTTCGGAGGGTTTTCACTAAACGCAGCGTCCTTGTGAACAACAGCTGAGGCAGAAACTGGTTCACCTCAAAGACAAAAGCAAGCAGAGCCACGTCGTTATTCATCTTTATTTATCCAGGTTATCCACGTTCTCATTTTCAATGACGACCTGGGTCAGAGGCAACAAACATAATTCATTACAAGATAAAAGAAAAAAATGAAAGTGCAGTATTTAGGAATTAGAAACAGGAACAGTGGTCATGGACAGTTGAATGCAGCAAATTTGTGAATGGCAAGAACGGTGATAGAGAGCTGAGTTTTAGTTTCAGCTGCAAGTGGTTCCAGTTATTAGAAACTGAAATGAGAAACGGCGAGTGGTTAAGTTAATATAGAGCATCAGTGTAAATGCGCCAGACTTAGCACAAATGCTAAATTTCAGCCGTAGTCCCAACAATCGTATGATAGACAATTAAAGAACCAGACACAGATAGACAATGTCAAAACAAACCAAAAAGACACAGACAGAAAATACTATGACAAAACATTTCACCCACATTAATGGACCAAGAACCCTGAGAGTATGCATCAGATTAAGAAACTATTTAGTCTATGATTTATTTTTAGCCAATGTTTGATGTGTTTTTTTTTTTGTTGTTGTTGTTAAAGTCAGTAGTTGTCACAGTTTTTTGATGTGTGGTGGTAACTTGTTCCTCTTGCAGCTAAGACCATTTGGGAGAATTTAGTCGTACGTCTCGGTACATTACAGTCGTCTGTAGTTAGAGCAAGAGCATTTAAAACTTTAAAAATGAGACAGGCATCCATAAAGATTCGATAGCTGTCTAGATCAAGAATATTACACCTTTTTAGGACATTACAGTAATGAAAGTGAAGAGGTTTCCTGTCTAAGATTTTAACTGCCTTCCTGAAATGAAAAGTCGCCAGTTGTAGTAGTTGCAGTTGTAATTTATTGCAGTGAGGAAAGTACAGACTCGTTTTTTATATGTTATGGAAATAAAACAACACTTTGCACTAATGCACCTCGCACCACTTGAATGGCAGCTATTCAGGTTGGTCCATAAATACTCGAACGACAGGGGACACTCTTTATTTGTTGGGACCAAAACATTTTAGCCAGAGAGTCAAGTAACATAAAAAAAACAAAAAAAACAAGGCAACATCCTTTGGATTTGGATTAAGCTGCTAAATGAAACTGTTTTCATGATACTGCACATCAGAACGTTATTGCACATAAATCAGAGTTACTGCACATGATCTATAGATATTGCCCATAGTGTAGGTTATTGCACATGAAACAACCGAGTTCTTGCACCTGGAACATAGTTACTGGGTTAAGGCTCAGCTTTTCTATGTAGTATGAGTTTAAATAGAAATATCATTGCGCACGAGTACAGTGTGGATACACTGAATAAAATAAAGCACTATTTTATTTGTACGGCCTGGATCAACAGTGACATCTAGTGATTAATCATCACACTCTTTCCTCCCATTCTGATCCATCCGATAGATTGAACAGGAGCGCATTGACAAAATCTGGCCCAAACTGCGCGTGCTGGCTCGATCCTCGCCAACTGACAAACACACACTGGTTAAAGGTGAGTTTATTAAAGAGAACACACACATACACACACATTCGTTCAGAAAACACACACACCTAAAAAATAAAAAAATCCTTTTCCAGGCATCATCGACAGCACCGTCTTGGAACAGAGGCAGGTTGTTGCAGTGACGGGAGACGGAACTAATGACGGGCCAGCTTTGAAGAAGGCTGATGTGGGCTTTGCCATGGTAACCTGACATATTATGACATCATTAAAACATAATCATTAAACCCATTTAGTTGTAGCAATCACATAATCTAATCATTATATTAATACAGCAACTTTTAAAAATCCTTTTTTTTAATGTCTGTGCAGCACATAAAAAGTTTAAAAGAACAAAGCAACAAACACCATTACAACATTAGATGACAAAAAAAGAAAAAGTTGACGTTATACTGGTCACCGATCAGCCACAACAATAAAACCACTGACAGGAGATGTGAATAATGTTTACCGTCTTTTGCTTCGTTCGCAAACTTTTGGAATTGGCATTCATGAGGATGTTACTTAGACATGTAGCACCCACCTAGACCAGACCAGACCAGACCAGACCAGGCACCCCCCACCCCATAGTAATGACCCAGCAGGATGCAGCCTGACACACACACACAAACACGCAAAAACGATTTAGGAACAAGCACAAGGTGTTGACCCGGCCTCCAAAGTCACGAGATCCCAAACTGATCAAGTATCTGTGGGATGATCCACAGAGGCCCCTCCCCTCAACCCATAGCACCCAAACCCCCCCCCAGGAACATCCTGTTACCAGACCCCTCTAGGACACCCTCACAAGACACATGTCCATTCTCTGATGAGTCACAACTGTTTTGGAGGCACAAGGGAGAGCTACACAATATTAGGAAGGTGGTCATAATGATATGCCTGATCGGTACATGTCATATACATATTAAAAAAAAAATCAGGATATATTTATTTTTATCTTTAATAGAACGAAGGTTGGGAACGGTGGAAGCACTTCGGTCCAGAACACCAGATTGATACAGCAGCGCTCAGGAAATGATTCGGACGCCTGAACGCTCCGCGTGAATCATGAATCACGAGTCTCTGTCCCCTCACCGTGTCTCCGTCTCTGTCAGGGTATTGCAGGGACGGACGTGGCCAAAGAAGCGTCCGACATCATCCTGACTGATGACAACTTCAGCAGCATTGTCAAGGCGGTGATGTGGGGGCGAAATGTCTACGATAGCATCTCCAAGTTCCTGCAGTTCCAGCTCACGGTCAACGTAGTGGCTGTCATCGTGGCCTTCACGGGGGCCTGCATCACTCAGGTAGACAGATGTGTTAACACGCGTACATGCTGACCGCTGCGGCCTGACGCATGTGCAAATCCTGCGCACGCGCGCTCCCTCGCTCAAAATACTTGTCACGTCTGCGAACATCACTCACCGCAGATCTGCTGGGACGGGGCAAATCAGGAAATGCTTTTTGTGCATTTTTACACCAGGCTTACGTAAGCGGAGACGTCCTGACCCTTTATGTTTATTACGCACGTTTTTGATGTGAAAGTATCACAATGCAAATCATGTTTTCACAGTGTATTTTTATTTTTATCACATTCAGCCACATATAGTCAGTCTTAACAGACGTGTATAATGACTTAATGTAAATAGTTATTCTATTTATTATTATAGTTTATTATAGTTATTAATCTTTATCCAACTTTAGAAAAAACTGTGCTGATGGGAGAGTTTTGACAGAAGACCTTACTCTACTACTCATCCAGGCATCTCTTTGGTTCTCAATGCCTGGTGGATTTTTATTAGAAGCACCTGTGGCTGGTGCCCACTTCAAACCCCTGTGCTGGGATTATTGGTGCGTTCCATCTGTTCCCAGAAGCCAGAATTTCCGAGTTGCGAGTTGAATTTTCATCTGGGATGCTCCCAAATTTTCTACTTAGAAAGTCATAGAATCCTCACTGCCCCCGTTCTGATTTGTTTTTGTTGCATTAAATCGGTCGTACAGACAGTATTTTTCCACATGCATATGTTGAAATGTTGTTACAGTGTAATGGGAACTATTAGCCCATGTCACGCTAACAACGGCTAAAAACAATAGCCTGATAAAATCAAAACATGGTGCGAAACACCATCGTGTTGTGTTTCTGTGAAAATGTCAAAATTTACATTTAAAAGAACAATTAAAACCAGTATGTTAACGAAATATAAGGAAACATGTTAGTTCGATTGCTCTACTCATTGTGTAGTCATGAGAGGTCTACAAACATTTCATTTTTTTTGTGTGTGTTGTTTTTATGATGGAACTTTATCTTGGGAACTGAAATGGAAAAGTGACAGTCAAGTGTTGACTGATACCTATTTTATTTCATTTTATTTTATTTTATTATTATCATTATTTTGCTGCTTATTTTGTTGTTGTTTTTTAATTGAAGTTCTTTGTAAACTGATTCATGGAGTGGATAACCTCTTATGTTTTCTAGATCGTAGGTTTTTAACAGGGGGTCCGCGGAGGCGCTGCAGGGGGGTTGCAAAGTCTTTGGTTGATAAGACATTTTTTTATATATTTCCCCCACAAATTTAAATTTCTTTAAATACACATTAACATGAATCCAACATATTTTAATAAAGGGACAAAGGATGATAATAATACTGTGTATTTACAAATAGTACTAAGCCGAGTTTAATATAGAACACATATAGTAGGTAGAGGGTCTACACTTAGGTCCTTGGCCTGAAAAATGTTGAAGACCTCTTTTGTATCTGAACATCAGTTTACAACAGAAAACGTTTACTCTGCTTCTTCCATTTGAAGAGCAGCTGTCACGCAGATGTTTTTTTCAACATCACTGACGGGGCATCATCTGCACAAAAAGAACAACACTGTGTAAACAAACTGCGTGTCTCTCTTATAAATTCACTGATTTACTGAGAGCAACTAACTGGAGCTAGATGTTTGCTGGGAAACAGCCTTTTCTAACGACCACCAGTGTCAGCGAAGCATTTCAGTGTGATTCATTAACATACTTTACTTTTTTTTCTAATCTCTCTGCAGGACTCTCCTCTGAAAGCAGTGCAGATGTTGTGGGTGAATCTGATCATGGACACGTTTGCTTCGCTGGCTCTGGCCACCGAGCCCCCCACTGAGGCCCTGTTGCTACGGAAGCCCTACGGCCGGAACAACCCTCTCATCTCACTGACCATGATGAAGAACATCCTGGGACATGGAGTGTACCAGCTGGTCATCATCTTCACCCTGCTGTTCATAGGTACACACACACACACACACACACAGCCAGCTTAGTAGCTACAGCATAGATGGGGTCTAGATTGCATAGAATCTGTGCACATTCAGATGATCTACTGTGGTAATTAGCATAGATTTTGCATTGTTTTTAGCTTGTTTATGTTGCTGTAAAGAGTGCTGCTTTGATCAAGATCTTCATTTTTTTTTCTCCATCCCTTCTCATTGCCTCTTCCTCCTCCCCTCTCCCCTCTTCAGGTGAGCGCATGTTCAACATCGACAGCGGCCGCAACGCTCCCCTGCATTCCCCTCCCTCCGAGCACTACACCATCATCTTCAACACTTTCGTCCTCATGCAACTGTTCAACGAGATCAACGCCCGCAAGATCCACGGGGAGAGGAACGTCTTCGACGGCATATTTGGCAACCCCATCTTCTGCTCCATCGTTTTGGGGACCTTTGCCGTGCAGGTAAGGCCGACCCTTTAGCTCCCTTCAGTTGGTGGCTGAGAACATTTTGAGTGGATGTGCTGAACATTTCTAGACAGACTGAAGAGTTACAGATAGATACAAGGAAAGAGATTTGTAGCAAAGTAATTTATTGAGTGGAATCCAGAGATGGGTGTGTTATCGTTGTTGCAACTCCCATACTGGATTCCCCAGAGTTCTGCTATCATGTCATTTTGAAATCACTTTTTGAAAAGTCACAGTTTTTCATTTCTACATTTGGAGTGATACTCTTCTATTCCATTTGGCGTAAGACTTCACTCTGACAACCTTATCTCTCTGCAAGAGCCAATCTCAGGCTCTCTAGGCATCATTACATAGCACCTGCAAGTACACCTTCACCAGGAGTGAATTATTTTAGAGTAACAGCATTGCAGGTGTCACGTCTGTTCGTTGATTTATTTTTATTTTTGTTAAGACGCACACAACAGGCCAAAGGTTTGGAAGCAAAATCAAATTTGTACGTAAAAGATGATAGTTTCATTGGTATACTTCTCATTGAAATAAACATGATTATTATGTAAAGACTAACTTATTAGAAGATATTTTTACTATTATTATCAGGTATTTGAGTTTTTCTTACTTAGACTTTGCTTTCTTCAAAGTCCTCCTCTGGCTTTAACAACAGCATGGCACATATGAGGCATTCACTCCACAAGTGATATTTGTGTGCAGACTCTCAAAAGCCAAAGAGTTGAAGTGAATAATGCAAACTGATTTTTTTTGTTTTTTTTAACCTTTGCACTGAAGTTGTGCCTCTTGCAAATCTTCTCCACCCTAAAACTAAGCCCTTCTTTCCTTTTTTGCTGACATTCATTCTGCAACGGTCTTGCAGACTTACAAAGCAGACAAATCATGTGCCCTGCTTGGCCCATTCAGATGGCAGCCATAGGTTTGCAAGACAGTTAACGTGGGCAGCTTTGGGGAAAGAGCTGTCAAAGCCAGAGTTCGACATTCTCTTGGAAACAGCTGTACAGCCTTTCTGGCTGATCCCCAACGAACAATTTGAAACAATCTTCACAGGATTGACATTAGATTGTAACACCAGAAAAATAGCTTTTAGTAACGGATGAAGATTTACATTACACAATTTAAATAATGTGACGGTGTCTCGAAAACATTCAGCTTTTCGGTCACGACTTGTTTCACACAGAAATGGTAACGCTTACATTCAAAAGCACCGGCTGTGGCTCAGTTGGTCCAGCTGATCGTCCAAGAACCAATCTGACATGATGTTTTACAGTGTTTGTAGTATTCAGACACAAAGTGATGACAAGTCAGTGTGTGAAAACTACACCTGACTCAACACTTGATGAATAATTAAATACTCGACCACAAATTGCAAAACTTAGTGACAATGTGAGGTGTGTTGTTTCAAATTGCGGACAGTGCGGATGGGTCCTCGGATGGTGCAGCACTGGTTTCTCCCTATAACACTGTTCGTGCACATGTGACAGGAATGACTTTCCCCACCGTGTTTCTGCTGCAGATCGTCATCGTCCAGTGGGGAGGGAAGCCCTTCAGCTGTGCTCCTCTCAACGTGGAGCAGTGGCTCTGGTGTCTGTTCGTGGGAGTTGGAGAGCTGCTCTGGGGCCAGGTAAGCAGCTCCTCAGCCTGATGAGCCAGACCACATTCAGACCAAGTGCGAGCCGCCACGCCCGGTTTGCAAAAAAAAAACTTAAATGACATCTCGTAACAAACCCGGCTTCCAGGTGATCGCCACAGTGCCGACAGAACGGCTGCCGTGTTTGAAGGAGGCGGGGCTGGGCCTGGAGCCCGGGGAGGAGGAAGGCGAGGAGATGGCGGAGGACGAGGAAGAGATCGACTGTGCCGAGAGAGAGCTGCGCCGTGGACAGATCCTGTGGTTCAGAGGCCTCAACCGTATCCAGACCCAGGTACTGTTTGACCAGGAACCTCTAAAACAAACCGTGACAAAAGCTTCTGAAACACTCACAGATATCCGGACACCTCGAGCAAAGCTTCACTCGGCCATGACACACAATTTATTTAAGGTGCATTACGCATATACGGGGAACATTATGTCTTGTAAAGAGCATAACAATCTGGATATGAGTGCTTTAATTAAGTGCTTCTTGATAAAAGAACAAGTTATTAAAGGGGTTATTGGTGCTAAAATACGTTCTGCCATTGCCTAAATAAACTGTGTGCATCATGGTCTACTACACACTAACTGTAATTTCATTCTGCTGTACACTCTTCTGCTGTATGGTCCGAATGACAATGAAGTTCACTTGCCTTGAAGTGACTTTTGAAAAGGAAGAACTCCATTTAACCTGCGAGTGTTGATTCTTCTTTCAATTTTATTCAACAATGCTGTATCTCATTTGTTCTTTCTCTTCAAAAGTCCGTCTCTTATCTCTCATCACGTCTGTGCTGTTCTTCTGGATTGTGCCAAAACGTAACGATTCAAGTTTTCTTCTCTCCAACACAGCTTACCTCCCCGTTTTCGCTCGAAACCCCTCGCGAAAACGGCTTTCTCTGACTCTGAAGTGGTACTTGAGGCCGCGCTGTCTGATTGTATGTGTGTTTGGATGTTGAGTACAGGCGAATGCTAAGTAGCCAGACTTCTGACTGAGCTGATTACTTGATTGGTCCTTGCTCCGCTTTCTGTGAGAATGGACTTTAAAAAGACAGCATCAATACGAACAAAGAGCTCGCAGCTAGCAGCCTCCTGAGGGGTGTTAGAGCCAGTCCAGACTCTCTGCTTAAGTGCCTCTTGTTGCAAAAGTTTTTTTTTTTTTATGGAGGGTATCTTTGACGTCACTGCCGCCTAGGGCCACGCCCCCTGAGTGGCAAAAACATGGTGAAATGTAGCAGTAAATGTGAAAAATGTGGATTATGAGATCAAGTTAAGGACAATTGGACTCGATGATCCACACAAACTAGTATGTATTTGGAAAAGTGGATTAGCCTCAGTTTCAGTTAGTTTACGTTAGTTTTAATTAATTTCAGTTATGATAAGTGTAGCTAAATGAAAGATGCTAACGCTAAGAGTTTTGCTGAGAAGTAACGTTAGCCATATAATACTGTAGCGTCTGACCAGGCGTTAAAAGGATGACGAGGAGTGATCGCAAATATTCCGTTTATTGTTTTATTGTTATTTATTATTGGAGCTGAAATAGTGTCGTAAATACTGTCGTAACTACTGTCGTAACAACAGCATCGACAAACGTATCTGACATCCTTACAGACCGTAACTTCAGAAGTAACTTAAGGTATGACTTCATCAAAAAAAAAAAAAAAAAAAAAATACAGCATAAATTAATATTACCTGAAAACCTGTTACCTGTAAATGTGAACCACAACACCGGGTGTCGGTGCCTGGGCTCCAGTTGTTTCTTCGTAACGCCACTTACTTCTCTTTTCCTCGGTTGTCGAGATACCTGTAAAAATATATCTCCGACTGATTTCAAAGCGGTTCAGTCAATCGCAGAACAACTCTTCCCCTTATAATTTAGACGCCATCAAAGCCTGTGGTTCAAACTAATGCCGCTAATCTCCACGCTCAATCAGTCACTTTTTGCCACTCAGTGGCCGTAACCATGGAGACACCGCCTGCTGTGACGTCACGCGCATACCCTCTGTTAGTAAGTAGCCGCGGTGCACATCACTGGTGCACGTTCGCAATTAAGGGCATTTCAAATGCTGCAAGGGGACCAAACACACACGCATACGCACAGAAAAACCCGGACCCACTTTCCTGCCCTCACTGAGTGCTGCTGTTTTGTCTCTGTCCTACAGATGGAGGTAGTGAGCACATTCAAGCGAAGCGGTTCGTTTCAGGGAGCGGTGAGACGGCGCTCCTCCGTGCTCAGTCAGCTCCACGATGTAAACACTATCTCTACCCCCTCTCACGTAGCTCTCTCCACCGCAACAGCCAATACCAGCCCTGCCCCCGGGAGTGAGTCCGCCGAACGCATGTACACACATACACACGCACACGTATAAAAAAAAAAAACATACATCCTCACACCTGCACACACACTTGTTGTCACTTTCTCTCTCTCTCACACACCCACACACACACACACACACACTCATTCATATAAACCAACACACACACTGGTGCACGGCACGTGGACTGCAGAATTTTTTATTCTCTGTGGTTGTGTCCCCCCTCCGGCTCGCTCGCTGCTCGTGTGTGTGCAATGTCTCCTCTATTTTTTTATTTTTTTTTATTTTTTTATTTTTATCTTATTTTCCCTTTCAAACAGCACCCAGTCCTGAGCGGCTGCGTAGTTCTGGTCTGATCTAGTGTGGTCCAAACCCATGTCCCAAGGCCAGATTCTGTTTTTGTTGAGTGTCGGTCAGTGCAGGAGGTGGCTGCCTGTTCTCTCTCTGTGTCTGAGGCGTCCTGACACAAATGGCACAGCATTGTTTTGCAAAAACAAAAAAGAAAAAGAAAAAAGAAGTGACTCACGTTTAAAGGAGCAAAAAAAAAAAAATCACTTTTTGTTCCTCCGACAATGCAAGGACACGTTAAGAGAGCAAATGGCAGCTTCTCTTGCACCATGTGTTATTTCCTGTATGTGAATGAGGTCAAGCATGGTTAATGTGGTTGGACCTTGCTGTTAACATCACTAATATCAAGGAGTGGCGTCATTTCTTTTTGCTAAAGAAAAAAACAACAACATCAACAAAAAAAAAAAACAGACAACGGTAGCACTGCTGTAACAATTATGTGACTCTTCGGTTCAAATGATGTGATTATATTCCGTAGTCGTAGAATTCATACTCATTTCCAAATGGCTTTTCACATGGCTTCTGCAATTCTCCAAACTGTAAACCTTCGAGTATAAAAGCCCCATAATATACCGCTGCTGTTTCCAAGGCTCCGGTTAAAACATTACCCTCTTCCTCTATCACTCTTTTGCTTTTCCTCTTCTGCTCCTCTCACTTTTGTTTGGTGCTGCAATTGTTGTCAACTGGTTATTTCTGTAACAGTATTTCCAGCTTCGGCGTCACAAGTCTGGCCTCACTGATGTCTCCAAAAAGTCCTGATTTTTTTCTCTCTCTCAGCCTCTTTCTCTTTCTCTTCTTATTTTTTTTACATTTATGAGATATTACAGGTTGTTTGCAGAGATCTTTCTTATGAAATGTCTTCTAATTGTTCTAATCTTCACGAGTAGAGTTGTTCTTTTGTGGAGGTATTTAGATTGTATCAGATCTAAATACAGGCTCTTGTGTAGCACACCGATAAGATTTCTTTAGAGGTTTTCTCTTCATATATTTTCCCATTTTTTCCTCCTCCTCTTTTTTTTTGGACCTTACCTCATCCCTTTTTTTCCTCATCTTACCATCTCCTTACTAGAGTAGCGACCACTCCTCATGTTTTTTCTTGATTTCTTTGTGTGTCAGTTCTGTGTGCGTCTGTCTGAGAGGAAGTCTACGGGGGCTGACGTTGTCTTGAGAGCCGTAGTCGTGTGTCCTGTGCGCCTGTACGCTCGCGTGGCTGTGTGTGAGTGCGCATGCATGCGCGTGGTTGTGCTGTCTCTTCATTTGATCGTCTCCATCCGTCCTCTCAGTTGCTTCTTCCTTACTTTTTCTCCCTTCCTTGTCCATCCTTCCCCCTCCTCCCATTCCACGCTGTCCTCCTCCGCCCGCGTTGCTCCACCACCTGTAGGTGTAGATACAAAGAGACCCGAGTCGGCGACCGCTGACACCTCCTGCGCAGACATTTTGAGTTCCATGGGCTTTAAAGTGCTTTGGAAGCGCATCCTTCACTCCATCACTTTACGCACTTGTAAAATAACTACATAAAAAGGTCAGGACATTACGAGATTGGCGGCCTGATAGGAGGCAGTGAATACATGAAAGGACTGGAAGGAGGGATGTACAATCAAAGTATGGAGCTAGGGCTCAGACCCACTACTGCCACTACCGTTAATTGCTTGCTCATTCACTGTAATTCAAAGGGTTTCTGTGTGGAGGCAGTCCATGCTCAGATACGCTATACAAAACACACAAAGAGATGCGCCAAACAACGCCCCCTGTTGTTCCTGCTTGCTTTGGCTTTTTGCAGGCGTTTACACAGAAAAGTAAAATTCAGATACTGTCACATTTCCATTTGCAATGTGATCTTATCGTCCACCAATCCCATGCATGTTAAGACCAGAACCAACAATGGATGTGTCCTTCTGACAACTTATATTATTAGATTTTTCTCAAAGTGGTGCACCGACACTGACACACACACACAGTACTGCACTGGGTTACATGACTGAAAACAGTCAGTGAATGCAATACTATATATGTATATATATATGTTGTGTTGTAGACTACTCTTAAAGGAAAGAAAATGACCCAGGCGCAAGTGTTCAGGCACAAAAACAAGATTTTAATGAGCAAAGTTTAACAACAAAGAAACAAAATAAATCGACAGGAGCTGCAGGCTGCACCGCTAGCAAAACAGAGAAGCTTCACAAATAGATTAAACTTCAACCACAACGGTAACTGAATGAGTGGGAGAGTAAAAGGTCGTCAAGTAGAGTACAGGTATCTTGATTGGATGATGAGATGGAGATGAGACAGCAGCCTCAGTCCATTCTGGCCTGAGTGAAACCATCATCAATTAACAGCTCAATTTATAATTATGTATAGGAAAAATGGGGTTTGCTGGAAACTACAGTTTTATTTGTATATCTGACATTTATTTTTTTAATGAAGCTCTTTAGTATTAACACTGACTGACATTGTAACCGCACGGTTGATATTTTTTAGTAGTAGTAGACAATAAAAGGTTTAATTTCTCATTTAGTACCCGTTTTCTAACTATTGCTAGTCATTCAGTTTGTGAGATTCACCAAATTGCCCATGTTTGAACACACTTTTTGAGCTATAGCGCTTTTGAACAGATGACCATATTTATATTGTATGAATCTGTACAATCATGTGAACATTTTAATAATGATATGTCAAAATACCCAGTTTGCGGTGAACGCTATTAATATAGATTAAAAATGAATGATATTTAATCGTGATTAATTGTATTTCTTAGTGTGGAAATCAAAGACTTAACCACAGTCCAGGTAGGAGAGTCAGACTAGACTGATAATAATAGAAGAACACATTGTTGAGTCTGGTCTTTTTTTTTTTTTACTGGGTTTGGTGTCAGTAACACATAATGTCACAGGCCTAGCCTATAATAAAGAAAGGATTGCCCCTGTTTGTTGCTCAGACAAAGCGACCGCTCCCTCTGCACTGCTGCTTTGCCACATCTAGCTTCAGGGTCATTACCTTTATTCTTTTTTTCCTGGAGTTCTCGGCCCCTCAGACTTGTGCCTCGTTTAGCGGTACAGTATGCACAAGGTCTGACAACGCCACCTCCCTCTGTCTTTTGCCACCACGTCTGGCATCGCTGGGTGAGAAAGAACCCACAGGAATAATATTTCGAAGGAAACTCAAAAGCAGGTTTTCATGCTTCCATCCACTTGAGCTGTGCTGGACGGTAGAGATCCCTCTGGATCTTTAGAATCTGATCTATGGATCATGTTTGTTTTCATTTCAGACTGGGCTAGTTCAATCCAAAGACGTCAGCCTCCACCCTTAGCTCCTCAGTTAAGTGGGTTAGAAGTTGGGTGTATGCTCTGAATTAAAGAAGCTATGGATCACAGCTCAGTCACCTCATCGAAGTGTTGGCTCACAGCGGGAATCGGGAGCCATTAACCAGTTATCTACCTCACAGCTTCCCCCTGTATTTGCGTTGCAGCCTCTTCCCATCAGCAGTTGTTTTGCACACAGCAGCCTCCCTCTCTGCCTTCCTCATACGTTAACCATCAACGTTTTTCCATTAAGCGCTGCTGAAAGAGCCAACAGGGAGCCAGGGAGAGAGAAAGAAAGGAAGTGGGTGAGGTAAATAAGTAAAAAACAAAACAAAAAAAAAAAAAAACACAGCAGGGCCCTGACCTCCGAGCCTCTCTGGTCACACTGTGGGCGTTATATACTCGAAAGTTTACTCCGTCCATTGAGACAACAAATGAAAACAAACCAAGCGCTGACGAAGTGAGGAAGTAATATTCTGAAGCCTTCTCAGTCTGCATGAGGTGTTTTTCTCCTGTCTGACAGGCTCTTTGGAAAAACAGATAAGCACTGAACCTACTGCTTGACCGTCTGTCTGTATGTCTGTCTGTCAGTCTGTCTGTCTCTCAGTCTATCATCTGAGTCATACACAGAGACCCATCTTAGTTTGGCCAACTGCAGCACCTGATCTCCATTCGGCTGCCCGACCGTTCACCCTCTCACAATCACGAGTCCGGACTCCCGGTCGACATAAAGCTGTTTCTCCGTTCGGCTCATTTGGCCAAACTGGTCTCTGTGTAGGATTCAGCCTGCCTCTGCCTGTCAGTATATCTTGCATTGAACTGTTTTCTTTTGAGCTCATGCTGCTTTTTTTCCTCTGTTTTTGGGCTTTGGGGAAGGGTGCATGGAACCAACTGCCATGGCAAAGGAATGTGTTTATGCACGCACACACCATACACTGCATAATGTTACCTTGAAGTGAACCACTCATAGAACTCATGTCTGTGTGTTGGTGTGTCTGATATTTATATAAATATATATGTAGAGAGAGTGAGAGTGACAAATATCTGATTCAGCATGACCTGGCTGCCTCTCTCTGTGACAGGGCTGATGCCCCAGCTTCGCTCTGGCCTTAGAACCAATCACCTTCTGTTTCTGTTGATCTAACCAATCACATACTGTTCTCTAACCTGCTGATTCTCTGTGATGTCACTTTTCTGTTTTGCAAGATTTGATTTTTTTTTTTTTTTTATATATATATATATATCCTGCAGCGACTTCATCATCAGCCTCATCATTTCAATTACTTTGCTCTCCTCTGACTCTCACTGTTGCATGGCCATATGCACATGTGTGTGTGTGTGTGTGTTTGTGTGTGTGCACATAGAAATGCTGACTAACTGGCTCCCTGTCAGGCTGCTGATGTGTTTTTGTGCGTATGGACCAGCTCTCCGATGCATGCATGCAGACACCGACCTTCAACCCGCAACGAAAGTGAAAACGACGCCGCCGCTGCTGCTGCTGCTGCTGCTGCATGCATGTTTGTGTGTTATACCTGTGTTTTGTGTGTGTGTTATGTGTGTGTGGTCACTGCTATAGGTTCTGGCAAATCTCTTAATATAGCGTACATTAAACTAACACACTCACCGTTCCTGCTTCTTCTCCATTTGTGGCTAACCACCATCCTCATCCGTGCGCTGCATGTGATCCAGTGTGACGGAGTATGAGTGTTTTCCCCATGTGTCTCCACTGTATCACCACCCCAACACACAACCACACACACACACATTTTATATCTGTCTATCTGTAAAGAAATATAGATAGACAGATATGTCTAAATGCCACATGTGTATGTCATGAGGTGCGTGCAGCTTCTGTGGTCTTCGTGAAGGTGGCTACTGAGTGCTCTTTTTTGACGTCTGTTCGGTGTGTGAGAACTGACAAAAACACGTCATCAGCCAACTCATTTCGAAACAACCTTTTGTTTTTCCTCACTTTTGTCCGTTGGAGACACACGGGATCAGGTGGATGCAGATATATATGTGTGGAAAGCAGATATGAGAGTCGAGTTTGTTTTTTTTATTTTGCAAACATTTGAAAAAGAAGATGCTTGTTTGCGGTCGTGCCCAGAGTTAGATGTCTAACAGTTAGCTTAGCTTTAGCCTCAGGAAACTGCTAGCCTGACTCTACGAAAACTGGAAACAGTTTCACTTTTTGTACAGATTTAGTGATATATATGACATATTTTCTCCCGTTCGTGCTCATTCAGGGAAGCTGTATCCTCATTTCCAGCCTTTACTGCTTCACATTTAACCTCCTGAGACCTGAGCTTTAATTTGCTTTTTAAAATTTTCCAAGGTATTTGAGATGCGTAGAACTATAAAAACTAAGCATCATCGTTGAACAGGAAGTACTCTTTTGGGGGGGGGGGGGATTATGTCCTTATATGTGGACATGGGGATTATGTCACTGTAAATTATAGTAAAGTCATATAATATGTAACAAAATATAAAATTGAACCAGACAGAATTGCAAATAAGGAAATCCCAATGTCCTCAAACAAGTATTTTCTAATTGGTGAAGTTATAGCTTGTTACTATTGACAGAATATGCATGTTATATTAAAGTAGAAAAAGTTAATTAACGTAAATGAATAATAATTTGATGAGATTTTGCACATTTTCGCTCTTTTGTTACGTGACCGCTATCATGTTTGTACATCAGCTAGTATCTAGTTATGAGGATAAATGTTGAAATGAAGCAGAATAATAATCGGCCACGAACCTAAAACTTAACGTCCCCATATGAGGACACGGGGTCTCAGGTGGTTAACATAACCTCGTGTGGTATCGGCCTCTTCATCTAACCCTTGGTACGAGAGCAAATAAGCATTTTTCAAAGATTTCCAGAGACGTGTTTAAGTCTGCCCACAATAATATAAGACAGTTTGTCACCACCTGGCCCTGAGTGTCCGTCTATCTTTCACTCTGTTTGTCTGCTGGAAGACACAAGTCTGTTGTCTCTGGGTTTCCCTTATCTCCAGTTTTATTTTTCCCCATTTTCTTATATCTGACTTTGTCCTCTCTCTGTCTTGTGCTGTCTCTCTCTCCCCGTCTCTCCTCTTCCTTGTCCCCGGGCAGATGCGAGTGGTGAAAGCGTTCCGTAGTTCGCTGTACGAGGGCCGGGAGAAACCGGAATCTCGCAACTCCATCCACAACTTCATGGCCCACCCCGAGTTCCTCATCAACGACCTCATCCACAACATCCCGCTGATCGACGACACCGACGTGGACGACGAATCAGAGCTCAGTAGATACCAGCACCTGCACCCGGCCCTCCGCAAGCCGCCGCCCCCTCCCGCCCAGCCCCAGCCCCCGGCCCGCACCCGCCCCACCCGTCCCTACCGCCAGTACAGCCTCCCGGTGACTCCATGCAACCGAAACAACAACAACAACAGCAGCGGCAGCAGCGGCAGCAGCAGCAGCAGCGACTCCACGGTCACCCTCAGCGAGAAAAACGGCGCAGACGTTGCAGTGACCCCCTACGACCGGAGCCCCTACCACCACCGCCACCAACACCACCACCAACAGCACCACAACCACCACGGCAGCAGGGACAGACCGGCAAAGCCCTCCGCTCCTCACCTGGCCCATCTGTACTGCGTGGAGACCTCCTTATAACTGAGCTGAACGTGGGGGTGGGGAGTCCTCGTGAAAGGGGGAGGAAAAAGGGGGAAGAGAGAGGGCTGAGCGCGCGCGCACATGACATTTTCATCCAAATCTCCCTTACATCACTGGAGGGAGCGAAGGAAGAGGGAGGCACAGGAGGGAGCGGACAATGGCCCGGAGACTTCTGCTTGCAACTCCCTGAGAACATTGTAAACTTTCCCTCCCTTTGCCCTTGCTCTAGCCCTCTCAGTCTGACTCCCCCACCCTCACCCCCTCTCTGACCCCCTCACTACTTCAACAACCCCCCCACCCACACACCCACCCCCCCAAACCCCAACCTAACCACAAAGTCACAAAGCCCCGTGTCTGTTGTGGTTGTGGAGGCATATCACGCACCTTCCTCCTCCTCCGTCTCCGCCTCCGCCTCCGCCGCCGTCCGGCCCCACCCAACCACATGCTTGCCACACACAGACAGGTTTACCCTCGTTATATTATCCTGAGTGATGGTTGGGATGGAGGGAGGGGGGGGAGGAAGAAGACAGACAACCAGAGAAACAACAACAACAACAACATGCCCCTCAGTGCTTCAGCAGGACAGGGCCACGTGGCTACGGGGGCTGACCCATCCCGTTTCTATCGGTGTTCATTACTAGTGTTGTCGTCACCCACCCGCCCGCCACCACGACCATTTCCCCCCGGCTCGACTCTGCGGCCGCTTTAAAAGTCACTTCTTTGCTTGCGATATAAGTAAAAAAACGCTTTGTTGGAGCTTTAACTAGACCTTAGTCATTTTCCATTTTGCGATTCTTTTTATTTCTCAACATGATGGTGCTCATTCATTTCTTCATTTCTTCCATGTTTAGTCCCACGTTTTTTCTTTTAAATTCGGTCATCCCTCTTTCTCTCAGTGTGTGTTTGTGTGTGTTGTCTTGTCTCTTATGAAAAAACAAAACGAAAAAAAAAAATGTAACAAAAACAGAAACTGCAAACAAAGATGCCATCCATTTAAACTTAATAGTGAATAGAATGCAAAAAACTAAACTAAATGATGTGAGGGGGATATATATATACATACATTTATATATATATATATATATATATAATTTGAATGTTTGGGAAGCATCAACACACGACTCTCCATCCATGGTTCATCATTTCCAACATTGTTTTCCGGCCCAGTCCCTGAATGCCGCCCCATACGTCCACATGACTTGTTATCTGTATGAGATGATATGGTTCGTGGGACCTCATGTTTAATTTGTGTGCACACGTAACGTTTAGTTCAGTGCAGCACAGAATTCCTTTACAGCCTCCTGCCATGTCGACATGAGCGTGTGTGTGGGTTAATATTTATGGCCTTCGCCCGGGGCATCGTACTCTCTCTTGCTGTTCCTCCTTTGCTTCCTTTGTCTCGTCCCTTCCGGTCTTTTGCGTCAGCGGGTGTATGTGTGTCAGCTTTATATTTATTTATTTATTTATTCAATTATTTATTTATTTATTTATTGTCTGGAAAAGACGAAGAAGAAGAAGAAAAGAAAAAAAAAACGCTGAGTGCATGTAAAGCATTAACCCTTTAACTGCCATCAAACACGCAATGCACAGGCGATGGCCCTTTAAGACGAACGTGCACTCACGTCAAAGCCGCTCCTGCTCACGTGCCCCCACATCCCCGAACCCCCCCACCACCCCTCCCGAGCAGCCAGTCTAATATCAGTGTTCAGGCCTTTACAACCCGGGACAGCTTATGTGTTATCTCCTACTGCATAATCATCATTTGCAATTTGTTGACACTTTAGAAAATCAGAATGTATGAGTTCAGTTTGCTGTGCTGTCTGTGCCGTGCCACCACGAGGCTACAGCCGGCAGCAGGTTAAGTTAGCTTAGCTGAAAAACAAAGGGGGGGACAGCTCTCTCAGATGAGGCTACCAGCACAATCTAAAGCTCACGAATGAACACGTCACGGCTCGTTTTTTTAATCTGGACTAAAATGGTTCACCGATGACAAATAGGATGGTGGGATTATCACGACGCCGCGGCTATAGGCAATGATAGGCAAGCGTCGATTTAGCATAAATTACAGTTTCTAATTAGCTCCAGCTTCCATGCATCTTATTTCTGCTCGTGCAGGAGTAAAAATCCATTCTGTTCGCTCTGTTATTACACAAGACGCGTGTTCATTTAGCGGTGTAAGCTGTATGAGGGCCTGAGTGATATTATAAAGGGTTAAAATGTAAAAGGGCATTTTAATTCATAACCCTTCTTCAAGTGCGAAGCCCAAAGTCTCAGGTAAAATAGAAGCTGTTCCAGAAACTCTATAGAGCAGGGGCGTAGTTGAGGGGGGGCCACATACGGCCCAGTGTGATCTCAAGGAGGCTGCACCAGTGACATCAACTCTGAATTGTTCCCTTTGTTGTTAATGCATTCATTGAACTGTCCTTTCACAAAACGTCAAGGCTGAACTTTCATGAGAAAAATCTGTGTAATTTTGGCTCAGTGTTGGTTTTTTATTGCCATTTCAGTCACATATAGAAGGTGCAGTACGTAGTAAGATGAGAGGACACAGCACGTGTGAGCTTATGCAGACGAAGATGGTTAACTGAAGCAAAAAAAGGTGTGTTTTTTTACATGTTGGATAATATCTGAGTTTGTCGGTTTCCAGGATTAAACGAGCGAGAAATCACCCTGTTAATTAGTGAGCTTTAGAGGTGCTGCTAAAAGTTAAATTAGCTAAATGAAGCTAACCGGAAAGAAAGCAAACAAGCAGAACGCTTTACTAATGCTTTAAGACACGCTGTGTTCAAGCTGCCCAGTGTAAATAACACTGCATGAGCACACACACACACACACAAAAAAAAAATAACAAAAAATATAAAAAAAAAAAAAAATTTAAATCAGTTAGCCACCCACAAGGCCACAGGTGAACTCCACCGTCACTTCACCGAACCCCCCACCTCGACATTCCACGGACATACATTCCAGACAACGGCATCACATTCCAGAGCGGGTGTGAGAGCGCTCTCCTGCGTCCCACGTTGCACTAGGTACGGGCGAACCAATGACTTTCACGTCGCCTCGGAGGCAAAGCAATGCAAACCCGGAGCAACTACTCCCTGCCTCCCTCCCTTCCTGCCTCCCTGCCTCCCTTTCCCCCACCTCACCCTACCCCACACGCCCTCTCAGAGTCACGAGCTGGTCCCACCCCCACCAACAGGACGATAAAGGGCAGGAAATATGCAACGGGGCTGCCACGTCAACACCTGTGCCCAGCTGCAGGGGTAGGAAGGCCACATCCGAAAAACACGCGGAGCGAACGCGTCTGTCCTGCTAGTTGTTTCAGGATGCATGCAGGGCTCTCTGGGAAACACCCTTACCTGTACAGAACTCTGTCTTCTTCTCGAATGCTCATCATCATCATCGTCGCCGCCCTGACCCGACCCGACTCAACCCGTTGAAGTGCGGGGGGGAGGTGGACAGGCAGCGGCGGCGGCGGCTTCTCTGTATTTGGTCTGTCTGTTTTGAAGCATGCATTTGGTATCATTAATGTCACTTTATGTGTTGGTAAATCATTTAGGCTACTGTCACTTCTGTGTGCTAGAATCTCTCCACATCTGCTCTCTCTCTCTCTCTCTCTCTTTCAAACACAAACGCACATCTCGTTCGAGTCTCTAACCTATTCTATTTCAGCACCTCTGAGCACGGCTACATCAGCGCTTTCTGTGCGTACAGTAACCAAACGACAGTCGAGGATGGGGAGGGGAGGGTGAGGTTGAGGGGAGGGTGAAGGGTGAGGGGAGGAAATCTACAGGCGGTGTGAAGTCGACTGTCCAGTTACAGCCATCTCCGTCCATCCGTCCAGCCACATTACATCATGATGTCGATGTGAGACAGTTTCACAGAATGGGAAAATGTGAAAAATCTAAATATATTTATCGAAAAATTATAAATGGTACAACGGCACCACTACTGTACAGATCGCCCAAATGTGCACATGTGCATCTTTGATTTACAGGTACTATGTTCCTGTTACACTTTTATTTTTGATGTTTCTTTCTTTTACTTCTATTGCTTTTTGTAAAGAGAGGAACAACAAAATGGAAGTGCTTGTATATTATGATTATTATTATTATTATTATGATTATGATTATTATTATTATTGATTTTCTCCACCGGTGCTCCCACTGATGGAAAAAGACAGTTGCACATTCTCCTGAGCATATTCCGAGGGCTGTGTTTTCTGTCCAATTGAACAGCCCCTGAAGTGTGCAGAGGTGTGGAGATACTTTAACAGTCTCTAAAGACCAGAGACTAAAAAACCGCTCTGTACATAAGATGACAGGGGATGCGAGCGTACCTCATTACGATCTAAAAGGACCGGAAACAAAAAAAAAAGCGGGGGAACCCGGGGAGGACGGAGAAACCCGGAGGGCGGTGCAGAGCTAGAGACCGCAGAAGTGCAGTGTGTCCGTCGCATTGTTTAGGCTGCTCTTTTAGATCTGACACGAGTATTTACTGCCATGCTACACAAAAAGGGAGGGATACAAGGTTTTACATTATTCATTATACATACTGTTGTAAATATTGTGTGTGGAATGAACCCCCCGACCCCCACCCCCCTTCTTGCACAACGCAGTGCTGTTCTACAGACAGAAAATGCAGCCTTAACTGTGCTGAAATGAAAAAAGTCCAAAAAAAAAAGACAAAAAAACAACCATAAAGACTATTGAATATATTAAAGAGTTACCTGCCTGTTATTTAAGCGAATAAATATCTATATATGAGAAAGAACACACCTGTATACTGTAGACTAAATCTGTATGGAAATCTAAGAGAATTTAATGGGAATTAAGTCCAACACCTTTTGTCTGTATGAAAGAAAAAATACATCAAAGTATTCTACAATAATAACTTTGACAAAGTCTGTGGGGTCCTGTGTTGTTTGTTCACACCGACGCGGAACTGTGCTTTTATTTTGAAACGTCTGGGCTCGTGATCGTTGATTGTTGCTGAACTTAGTTGCTGAACTTAATCGCTGCGTTGCGGCGCTTTTGCAGTGTTGCGAAAGTTCATGGAATCGAGACATTAATCAAATCTTTTCCTGTTGTTTTTTTTTTTGTGCACGGGCCAAGAAACAGCCATAACATTATGACCCTACAGGAGATGTGACACCGAGAAGATGGCAGCAGACGCCTTTAAGGTCGAATCCGTCCACAGATGTTTGAATTTAGGCGTCAGGTCGACACCTTGAACTCACCTTTTGTGTGTCTCCGCTCACTCTTGCACCAGTTTTTTGCTTTGTGGCCACTGATTTCAGGTAGTGGCGTTTCCATAAAAGTAACAATGGTCTGCAACAATGCTTAGGTACATGTCAAAGTAACCTCCACCGACTTGCCGTCTTCCCACTGTGCACTCCGGAGCCACGTAAGCAACGCACAACAAAAGTATTCACCAGAACAGGAACGCCACGTTCCGGTTCCTCATTCTCACATGCCCATTGTAGGAGCTTTCAAGCGTGGACAAGTTATTCTGAGCACCACACCGGGTCTGTATTTCAGAAGTCTGAACTGACTACACACTACAAAAATGCAGTTTGAGTGATGTGCTTAACGTCTAGTGTGAATGAGCTGTGCACCAATCTGATCAGCGTGAATGAGGAGGCAGGCTGTGTTTGCAGCTATTCCAAGCTTTAAATCCTCCCAATTAATAATAGCAACTCTTCCAGTGAGTACTACCACCTCCTGATACAAGGAGTTTTTGTCCTTTAACGCAGGTGGAGGTCATACATTATGTGCCCGCTCGCCCTCGGCTGTCGTCTTTGTGGTTTGTTCCAGGTACGAGCAACAAAAGTCTTAGTTGCAGCAGGTATTTATTTCCCTACCTTAACCCTTTCCACATTTGGAGACACCACATTTAACTCAACGTCAGGTTACTTTATCGTGACAGTTTTCCAGAGCACTGCTGAAAGTTTTAGTGCTACTTCAATCTTGATTGGCTGCAGTTTAAATTGTAGCTAGAAGTTGTCCTGCAGTCTCTCTTTAAGGATCGTCACGTTGTCTGGATGTGGTTTTAGGCCACACGCATCCAGATGAACGCGGCGAAGAGCAGGCATAATAATCATCGGCTTTACTTAAAATGATTGGTTTTCTTTTTCGTGCATCAGGCCGTCTTTGTTCCCGTGTTTTATACGAATCAACTCAAAGCCTTCCTTCAGTGCGTAATCACCATGGACACGGCTCTCAGCTGAGAAGAGAGCGCTGATTGCTCCGACGTTATTTGGAAGTTGATGGTGATTTTCAGAAACAATGAATCGGCACTTTCGTGATGTTTGCTGGCGGAGGAGAAAACAAATCACAACTAGAAATCTGTGTGGCTGCAGAGATGGAAGAACCTCGTTAAAATTCTGGTATTATAAAAAACAAGATTTTTGAACTGATCCCACATGCACATCTGAGACTCACATTACTTTCATTTTATTCTAAATTAGATCAAATTATTTATGGTGTCCTGTCTGGGTCTCTGCTAGTTTCCTTGTAACATTATGGAGACGGGGTTGTGTTTAAATATGTTACTGAATATCAGATGTGCTGTTTGGTTTGGCCACAGAAAGGCCGTCGAGCTGCAGCTTTTTTTGGAGGAGTGTGGTCTTTCAGGTTCTCCAGCTTCTTCAGGATGTTTTTTGAGTGAATGCATGTGAAGTGATGACCCGTCTGGTGTGTACACCACCTCTTTCCCAATGACAACCCTCTGAGGATAAGCACTAGATGATGGGAGCATGTGTGATGAATGAATGAAGGAGAACTGATTATTCTAGTTAAATCTGACATTTTAAAATAGAACAAGTTCTCACTTTTTGTACTAATCATTGATAATTATTAGTTTTCTGTTATCAATATCAAATGTCAGTATATTCCAAACCTGTTTATGCACATGTATGTTCACTTTCCGTGAAGTTTTCCTCAAACAACATATTCTCACTTTTCTTTATCAACACTGCGCTGTCATTGTTCAAAAAACTATTGAAAATGTCGCTCTCCAGCCAAGATTTATAGCTTTTTAAATCATTTGTTAAAATCTACATATTACATTTAATTTTGTGTCATAATCTTTTCTTCCTGATTTTGCACACAACTGACTTCCATTCATTTTAATTTCCTCTAAATTTGTGGACAATGATTTGTACCTTTTTCTCTTTTTTCTAATTTGTAGTTTAATTTTTCTTTACATAGAGGAGGTACTTCACAGGCCTTCCTTGGCTTCCATCACTCATGTTTTTCTATCTCCAATGTGCAAATAACCAAATCAGATCACTTAAAGCTTGTGCTTCCAAAGATCTGCCGTGTCCCGAGCTGTCGAGTCACGCTGTAAATGCTGCAAATTATTCTAGACCAGCTTTTACATCGGTGCTGCCAAGTTGTTCAGTTGGTCCGTTACTTCTAAAACGATATCGTAGACCATGCATGCTTCACGAGCATTCCCTAGTTTTGCATATTATGCAATATATATTTTTAGTTTATGCTCAATCTCGGCATTTAAATTTCTTATCACATAAAAAACTGCAGACACAAACACATTCAAACTGACGTTCTGTTATCAAGGGACACAATGTCGTTGATGTTGACACCGTCCACCGTTCATATCTACGGAGAGATTCATTCAGCTCCTCCTCATTCATCAGTGTGACCTGAGATTTGCAGACATTTCTTCAACTGTTTCAAACCAGCGATAAAACTTATGAATTGATCCTTAGTTCAGTGATGAAGACTTACTAGCCCCTGATGAACTGCTGGAAGAGTTTGCTGCTTCACATCAGTCATTTTGCAACTTAAACCCTTCAATACTGACAAGTCACACTATCCACAACATATACCAATCAGGCATAACATTATGACCACCTTCCCAATATTGTAGATGTCGCCTTTGTGCATTTAAAACAGTTGACTCATCAGAGAATGGACATGGGCCTTCTAAGGTGTCCTGTGGCATCTGGCAACACAATGTTGTCTTCTTTGGTTCCTAAGGGTTGAGGGGAGGGGCCTCTGTGGATCATCCCACAGGTACACGAGCAGTTTGGGATCTCATGAATTTGGAAGCCAGGTCAGAACTTTGAGTTGTTCCTTTATGTATGTGTGTCTGTATCAGGATGCATCCTGCTGGGGATGGCTGCTGCCATCGAGGAGTGTCATTGTTGTGGGGTGGGGGAGTTGCTACATGTCAAAGTACTATCATCTGGAATGAATACCAGGTCCAGCAGTTTCTCATTGAATTGTCACAAGATGGTCACTGTTATTCACTTCCCGTCAGTGGTCATAATGTTGTGGCTGACCAGCACAGCTTACCTACCATAAGTAAAACTTTGTCTACACTGTCCCTTCTTTCCACAATCTCCTTCTCCAATCTCCTATTTTTCTTTTTAAAATAAACCACTGACTTGGGTTAGATTTAATACGCCTCCAGATTTTGGGGGAAACTTTACATTTGGGGAGAAATTGTCACTAACATTTTTAAAGTGTGCCCTGTGTGAGTGTTTTCTCCACTACAGCAGCTTCAGCTTAATTTGTACGTTGGTCACTAACCACATTTTCAGTCCATTACTTGAAGCTTAACTATTGTCTTAGTAGAATATCTATAACTAATATTAAGCAACTGGTGCAAAATATTTTTAAGTTGTCCAAAACATACTTGACTTTACATTCTACAATGAACATGGTCTGAAAGTTCAGACTCGCAGCTTTACATGCGTTCACATTCAGATGGGATTAACGGTGTTAAACCACTTTTCCTGATTTGCAGGGGATTGGACTCCTAAATAAAATCTTCATGTCTGATACATTGGGACTCCTTTGCTCTCTGTGATGCTCGTCTTTACTGCCGCCGTCTTCAGTGGTTGTTTGAGGGTCTTTCTTCTCAAAGTAAAATGCAGCTCAGCGGGGCAGAGATCAGGCGACTGATTCATCCACTCGAGAACATTTCACAAGCTCCTGCGTTGATTTTTCATTGTTGGGTCAGTGACTATTTAGGCAACATGAAACATGGCCGTCTGTCCACTGAACAGCTTTTAGATCTGGTGTCCAATCACTACTGAAACACCAACAGGGGACTGTGTATAACAAATGAGGAGTTTTGAGTCTTACGCTTTCTCTCTAATCTGATGGGAATGTCCTTAAATAGAAGCTGTGAGTCTGCACTTTCATTCCATTTCCACTATGAACTAGTTAATAAAAAGCTAAAATAAGTGTCCAAACGTTCATGGCCTCAACTGTAATTGTAAACCTGACTGAAACAGACCTGTGTTTTTACTTCACAGCGCATCTCCAATGAAACTCTAATTTAACAAATGCACTGTTTTTTTAAATTACTTATTCAAGATATATCTGGGACTTATAGGTGCAGAACAGTGAATGTGAACTTTAACTGTGTGGGAGAAATAAACAGCTGCTACTTGGCTCAGGTCAGATTTGCTAACAAAGACTATGGAGCTTTGCACCAGTCCACTGGTCTGTAGTAGTGAAAACACATCACCAAGGCAGAGTGTGGCACCGCTTAAATGAAGTTTAAGTAAATAATGAAACGATGTGCGACTTGATGTAAATGGGCAAACAGACGGACAGGATGAGGCTCTTATAGTTCGTGTTTTGTACTTCCATCAAATGAAGGGCTCGGCCAATTGTTTTGACAACCTTTACCCCCACGTGACCCAAATGTTCAGGAAAAGTTAGACCTTTATCGGCAGAGCTTGCTGTTCAGAAAGAGAAAAAGAGATGCATTAATATCAACAGTACAGCACACCACTCAGTAGATATTTGAAACTCAAAAGTAATGAAAATATGATTTATTCGTCCAACATTTCCCAAAGGCCATTTATCTCAAACAATATGTATTCAAATTTATGTACACATTTACATGTATTACACTTCATCAAGACTGGCAATTACTTACAGCAGACTGATTTCATGAGCATTCAAATATATAAATATTTACAAGTACATTAGTATGAGACTACTACGCCTCTGGTAGCATTGCTCCGAGTAAGGGAGCAAGCAGAGTCAGCCCCCAGAGATGCTGCATGAGCTACAGTGACAGGGTGTACAGCTACAGATGTTGTGGAGTACTGGTAGAGTATGATCAGGTATACCATTTGTTACCGATACTACCTTTAACAAAATACCAGGCCACGGTGGCATCAGCTTGTCCAGCCTCTTCACCTTCCACCAGCAGAATCCACTTTAGCATAAAGAAAAATAGGTGGCGCTAAATGAAAGTATTACTTTGTACAGAAGTGTAGGTTCACAAAGAGTTCATTTCTTACCAAAATGGAATTTATAAGGACTTTCTGTTATCCCAGGATTATTGCAATTATTTCCAATTTGATTTCCAATATGACTCACTCTTTGTGGACCTTCACTTACAAGTTAACATATTTTCAGAATACTTTTAAGTCTTATTTGAAGGTTGACTAATATTTATTTCCAGTAACAACCAAAATTACCAAAAACTGAAAATCCACTAACTTGGAACAAAAAAAAAAAATTCTATAAAACTAAAAGAAAGGTGGCTGCTGAACACTGAAGCCGATGAAAGACAAAATCGTTTTTTGTCTGATCCTTACCATGATGTCAAGCAGGTAAAGGTGTTCAGAAAGCCACTCATCCCACATGGAGGATCAACCAATACCTAGAAGAAACTGTCAACAAGGTTTAGCAGTAATGCGTACTACAACACACAAAAATACACATGCACATTCTGCAGCTCTTAGGTAATCATAAACAATTCAACATTGCTCTTAGGTAATCATAAACGATTCAACATTGTTCATCCACCTTCAAGAAGTTCAGTACACTGAGCAATTATCAAGCTCAATCTCAATATCTGAAAACAGAGAGAAGTACTTGACCCTACATTTTGAGAGACGTGCTTGCACTCTTTGCACACTTGGTGCAAAACTCCACCGAGACATGGTTCTTGTCCACGTGCAGACACACGCCACCAGATGTCTCTTTCTCCTCCACTTTCACCCGCTTCTTGGGTAACGCGTAGTCATGGTCGTTTGAGTCTGGGCCCTGGAAAAGCGAGGAAGATAATTTCATCCCATTCACACCGCTCAGCCTGGATAAGAGCTGCGCTAACATGCTCTCATTGGCCAGCACAGCCCTCAGGTACCTGGTCTCATCTTCCAACTCTTCCACTCTCTTGGTCAGCTGAGAATTTTCTTGTTTGAGCACATTATTTTCTGTAGAGAGGGTGCCAACTTTCTTCTCCAGGTTGTCGACGTATTCTTTCTTCTTGAGACGATTCATTCTGGCAGCAATGGCGTTTTTGTTGATCACGTGGCGTGACTGGCTTTGCTTGCTCTTTGAATTCGAGCCAGACGTCATTCTCTCCGGTGATGAGGCCGTTGATGCTTCCAGTCCGGAGTCGGGGTCTTTGGTGGCGCGCAGATCAAGGTCGGCCAATTCCATATCGAAGAGCGGCGACGAACCATCTCTTTCTAGTGACCATTTGAAGTCTTCGATCCCAAACAGGTCATCGAGCTCTATTCCAGTGGCATCAATGTCGTCAGCTGGGAACCCATCAGATGGACTCGAGAGGCTCTCCACGGTTTCCACTGCATCTAGCACTTCAACCTCCTGCAGGTGTGTGTTGTTGATAGTGCGGCCTCTTCTTCTGGTGATCATTGTGGTTTGATTGCAAAAATACTGCACAGAGGAGATCTTGTAATTCCCACCTGCAGAGAGAGAAAATATAAATTTTATAATCCTAAAGGAGACAATGGTTTTATCCATGCAAGAATATGTAAATTTACACACATACAAGATTTCTGTTTCACGTACACGCTTTCTTAGCCTAAACATGTACTAAAACTGAAGTTTGATTTATTGCAAACGAGAGTCGAGTGTGTCCTTAATGGCCTAATTGTGTAGTTTTGCATCATTTGAGTCCCTGGGCTGATATGAAAAGCAAGTTATGTGCGGTTTGCTCGACATTCATCGTTTCCTTGGTTGACCTGTGGGCGACATTAGCTAAACGTACAACCAACGTAACGAACTAGCTGCATGAGCTAGGCCTAACAGTAGTTTCTTATCCAAGTTTCACTGACAAAAACTCGAAATATCCGCCAATGTAGAGTTAGAGTCAATAAAACGTTACATGGTTTCCTAAAATAAAGTAGTAATACTTAATATAGCAGTTGATACAGGTTTATTTCATGATAACTACAGTGCTGAACTATAGCATACTCGCGTTAGCATCCGGCTAATGTTCGCTAAACTTGGCCAACATTCAACGTAGTCATTATTTTAGTCTCCAAAACGTTTAACAGTGTAAAGAAAATTTTCCAGCTCGAGAGCGTGTTAATATTTGTTAATTTTACTTAATAGTGGGATACCCGCTCATTTTGTTTGTAAGCTAAAGCTACAACCACGGAGGCTAACTCACGATGACGCATCAACAAATAACGGCGCAACGTCAACCGTCGACTTACCGTCCTCCTGTGAAAAAAATGAGGCAGCTGAGGACAAAGCGTCCTCTGGTTAAAACTGATGGATATTAGGTGTTTTCTAAGCGATTCGTAGCTTGAATTTAACGCGGACAAAAAAACGCGGTCCAAACAAACTGAAGTACTACGTAACAATGTCGACCCAACGCGCTAAGGCGCTTCTTTTTCTTCTTCTGTTTATTGGCGGGTTACAACCATGACATTTAAAGGAGCGTACCGCCACCTACTGGATCGGAGTGTGACCTGGACGTTACATCCCACTTCCCACAAGTTACGTAAAAAATCTGTTATATAACGCTGTATCCTTAAAATACTCTGCAAAAGCTCACCGTGCGTCATTTTACATCTCCATTTATCTTATGTGTTCTCCCTGCATTACTACAATGAGGATATAACAATGTGTATTCCACATTTACTGTCAATTTAAACAATGTTTTGGTAGGTATGTTTCCTCCTTTCTGTTTTTTTTTTCTTTTCACATCCTGTGCATTTAGCATAATATTTCCTTCCATTACAGTCCCTGTCCCATCTGGTTTGCCACTGTTCCATAATTATTTTTTTGATCTGTGCCTTAACCTTTCCATTTTCCAAAGGTACATTTATTAAATCTTTCATCCTGATTGTTCTCTTAGATATTCTGTCAGCTCCCTCGTTTCCTTTTACGCCTACATGTGCAGGCACCCAGCAAAACCTCACCTCTGTTCTTAGCAGGTACAGCCTAAATGGACTCCAGAATTTCCAGAATTAAATTCTCTTGGCTGCGAGAGAATCTACATAACATACTACTCTATCTGGTTTTACTTCTTCTATCCATTGCAGACCTATGATTATCATTTCTGCTGTATGGACAGCTGATCAGGTAATCTTCTTCCAGTATTATAGCTCATTATTGGTACATATACACCAATTCCCACCTTACCTCCTTCATTTTTAGATCCATATGTACACATATCTAAGTAACTACAGTATTTGTTTCTTAAACATTGGCTGGTCTGAGGACCTTTTCACTATCATGTCTTATGCCTTACGCCTTTTATTATGTTCCCAGCATGGTTAAAAGCCCTGTAAACTGGCTTAATACGCCAACATAATTTCTCTTAACAGCAGCGTTTCCACCATTTCAACTTCCAACGCACTCTGTAGCGCAGACGTAGTTTAAAAACGGCCCCACCGCAGCGTTGATGTGTGTGATTTTATTACGTCCAATTTACTCATCCAGGTTCTAGACATTTATAGAGTATTATAGCAGGTTGTTTCACTCTTCTCTTTTGCTTAACAGGGTTTAAATGTGTTGTGTGTTAATCAAGCATGCCTAACACCCTGCAAATTGTCATAATAACTCGTGATAGTTGTATTCTCTTGATTTCTTCGCACAAGACCCTCGCAGACAAATAATTCAAAAGTCCTACTAAACTTAACTCTGTAGACAAGGTGGACTACATTTCTACAGACTAAACAAAATCAATAACTTTTTGACACAGTGTTAGATTGTGGTTTATCTCTCCTGGGAAAATTACTTAATCTTTGTAGTGCTTTAATTTCAACCTTGCTGTTTACCTTATTTCATTTGCTTTGTACCTCTTCAAGGCGACACTGTATGACCTAAAAACATTAAACAGTGCCATTAAATTCCATTTTTTAACAGGTCACTCTGTCCGGGTAATGTAGTAAGGTCAACAAGTAAACCCTTCATGCCATCATGTTAGCGTTTCAGTCATCTGTTACATGTATTTTTTAAAAAAGATTAAAAGAACACTATTGTATTACGTCCAACACTTTATTCATCATAACTGTGCTAAAGAACATGTGTTATACAAAAAAACAGGTTACAGATTACGACAAGAACTCTTTCCAAAACCAAACCAAACTGTACAACAAATGTACACAATGTGTTATTTGATGACTGAGAGTTGAGTCTTTGTTGTGTCTACAAAATGTCAGAAGCTGTGGATAAAAGTCACTTGGGGGCTCTGGGAAACTAAACCAATCAGTAGCTGATTCAACATAAAGCTGAACATTTCCTGACGCCAACTTGTGTAAATGAAAGGACAGGATGTTTTACACAAACCAAACATAATATCTTTTGGATCATTGATGCAGAATGTGTCGTTTTGGTCTAAAAGGTTACAAGAGTGGACATTTTTCACAAGTGCCTTGTTTTAGTTTAACCTTTCCACAGCAAACTGTATTATTTACTGAGGTTTACATCTTTTGAACATTTTGTTTCTGTGTAAGGACACCACGGGGCTCAACACCATGAGGAAACATCCTTACAATGTCACTTAAAAAAGCTGCAGTCCAGCTTTCAGCTTGTTTATGTCACCGTGGTTCCAAAGAGGACCCTCAGCTGTTCTGGGGGGTGCAGGGACTCCTGGGACGCTGCCCGGCGTGTTGCTCTCCAGCTCCACCGGCTGGTCAAAGACAGTCATCGTTGAGTATTTCTCCACCATGAGGCAAGAGGGGTCATCCGACTGTCCGGGGACTTTTCCAAGAGGGTAGTTCTTCCATAAGACTTTATCGGTGCACACCTGCCACGGAGAACCTCTGAGCAACTTCGCTTTCTCCGCCTGCAAGTCTGCCCATCTGTACTCCTGAGAAGAGTCGCTCCTCTCCGAGTCTGCCGCAGAAAGCCAGTGGTGGCTGTGGTGTCGCTGCAGCTTCTCGTGCAAGCTATCCAGTGTGTATATGGGCTGTTTTTTGTGTTCTGAAGCCGTGTCAAATTCTAACTGTGTGGTCTGTGTGTAGATGGAGCACAGCTGGAGCAGCCTTTGTCGGGTCCCCAGGGGGAGGGGATGCTCCATGTCGTCCAAGATCAAGCGGAGCAAGTAAGGCGTGCTGATGCAGGGCGCATCCAGGCACGCTGAGAGCATCTGCTGCCACCTCAGCTGGATGCGGTTTACGAAAATCTTGTCCTTCATTCTGTTCTTTTTCTGCACCTTTGTTTCAAAGTGGAAGTCAAATTTGTTGCGATTGCAGAGGATGACTTCTGACGTCCAGGCGGAAATGTAGAAAACCCTGTGGTTATTTGGCTCTGTGCTGAGCAACTTCAGCTCAGCAAAGAGCTTCTCGAGGAGGAGGTGAATAAAGGCTTGTGAGTTGAGTATCTTCAGCAGGGGCAGCCAAAACCGCAGGAAGGCTTGAGGGAGTCTGGGTTCAGCGAGACTGTCAGCGTCCGAGGTGTCACAGTGCAACGTGTCCAGCTGCTCGGCCGTAGGTACCAGGAATCCATCTTCCAGCATCACGTCGATGAGCAAATCGCTGGACTCCAACGCAAACTGCTTGACCTCAGCCAGTAACCAGCTCATGTCTGCAAAGGGGGAGGGCCACGAACTCGTGTCATTGCTTCCAGTCGCATCAAAAGTGTGGAACTGCTCCTTCTCATAGGATATCAAAAGTTCACGGGCGCTGTTGTAGGCTTCCATTTCTTTTTGCCTTGCCAGGAGCTCATCCTCTTGCCGTTTCAAGCTAGTCTCTTCATCCTCTCCGTCCGATTGCAATTCCCAGTCCTCATCGGGGCTCCCTCCCAGTTGCTTGGACCAGTACTCCCGCTGAAGCCACTCCAGAGCCACCTTGCATCCCCTCCTGCAGCATTTCAACGTAGGGAGCTTCCTGTGTGTGAAGTCGTGCCTCAGGTCCACGAGCCACTCGGGGATGTTCAAGTTCCCAGCCAGCCGCCTCAGTGGTCGGGCCACTTTCCCCTGTTGTCGCTCCGTGATCAGATTGACAAACCGGACCAGGGCCGCCCCGTAAAGCAGGACCAGATCGTCTCCGTTAAGCTGCCCCGATCGGTCCAACACCTGGCACCTGACCAGGTCGGATGTGCAGTCCACGGCCACGGGACTGCTGTTGGCATACCTGCCTTTCCACGCGGATATCCTCTGCAATGCATACCTCTGCAGAGCGAACTCCCTGGAGTAAAGATACTCCAGGACCTGGTCCCATTCAGCTTTGTTGACCCACGCTACCACATGGCGTCTTTTTTCCGAGCTCTTTTTCTTCATTGTAACGGGGGACGCGGAGGTCAGGCACACGATAAAGCTCTCAGACGACAACAAATTGCTGCCGCTTTCAGAAAACGAGCAACAAACTAGATTTATATTACAACGTGTACGTATTTAGCGGTTGATTTTCCCCTCTCGCCAACCGGAACCGGTAGTGTCGCTTCCCGGAAATGCTTCTTCTTCTTCTTTCTTTTTGTTGTGCTTACCGCCACCGACCGGGCGGGAGTGTGGAGCAAGTTATAAAACATAAAAAAAACAATATATAAATATTAGCTAATTTTGACTGTTTAAAAATATATTTTATGACGTTACTTTGCGTTTGTCTTATTTAAGAGGCGCGATCATGAAAAAAATCACAATGCATCGTCTTCTTCGATGACTCTCCGCACCAGCTGGTGGCGTTAATGCGTATATACGCAAAGAAACACACAACGAAGAAGTGAGAGCTGGCGTTTGGAAAAATGGCGCAAACAGAAAAACATGATGCTCGCCGTGTTTATGCTGCATTGCAGGTAAATAAAAAAGAGTTTAAATAATGGGACAGTACTTCTAAACAAAGTTAAAGTATATACGTAGAGTATTGCTATGTGTAAATATGTATCTACTAGCAGCGAACGACTAATTTAACCTACTTTGTGCTTGTTTGTGATTTGTTGAAATAAGTTGTCCGCATCACTCCCTGGAGAGGTGATAAATTGATTTTCGGGACTAAATTGTCTTTACTTTCCAACGTTTTGTCAAGTCTCAAATATGAGCACATTTTGCATTGTAGGTCTTGAATTACATTTAGCCAAATCTTAAATGCTTACGTCCACTTACCACTTCAATTGCAGTTTGACCACCTCTGTTAGGTTTCTGCTGGATGTTCTATAGTTGAATATATATTTTTTTTATATTGTAAGTAATTTTGGGTCTCTGATTTTCCTCATTCTTCATACTTTGTGTAGGTCTTAAATTCAACCCATAATGGTCTTTAAAAAGTCTTAAATTTCACTTGTTCAAACCTGCAGAAACCATGTTTGTAATATGTTTTTCTGTGCCTTATAATTGAACGTCCTGTCTTTGTTTTGTGTCTGTTGAGGCTGCGTTTTGTCCCTTGGTGGACGGTCTGTATCTGCAGGAAGCAGACAGCATGCTGCAGCTGCTGTGTACGCCCTCTCAGCACCGCACTGACATACTGGCATGGATCTGCAGCAGGTAGAACAACATGCACAGCACACCACCCTCGTCCAAAATGTTCAAAGAGAATCTAATGCGTCTAGTTTGTCCTGACATGTCACTTTACAGCATCAACCCAAGCTTTGCCGAGTCCAAAGCCAAGTCTGTTGGAACTAAAGACCCAGATGTTTTGAATAAAGGTAAGTTTCCTATCTTTCAAGGATCAACTTGTCTGCATTTTGTCTATAAAAATACATTTATTTATTTTGAAATAGTTTATAGTTACAGTGTTTTCCATCACATCAAAATCACCTTCCGCTGCTCTCCTCTGTTTTTGTACTAACAGAAATGGCTAAGCTTGGGCAGGAGCTAATGCTGTGCACAGCGGATGACCTGGACCTGATCAGGGTGAGAGATTGCCAAAAGCTGTAGCAGACTTAGTTTAATTTGCAGCTATGGACCTGCAGCGTGAAAATAAAAAATAAAAATTTTCCTGCTTATGTGCGTGTATTTATTTATTTTTTTCAAGGGTGATGCAAGTCCCCACCGACAGCTACAGTTCCTGGACCAGCTTTTAACCCTTGTCCCAGGCTGCAAGAAGTCTGCTGGGCACAGACCCAACGGAGAAGTGCTCCTGAATGAGCTCTTCACTGCTGAAAATCTGCCTCATCTCACAGGAATGCTCAATCCCACACTTAACCCCTGGCCTGCACACATCAAGTACGTATGCTTTATGATTAGCCTGTTACATGCATTACCCTGTGGCATACTGCCAGAAAGAAATCGATTTTCAAAAGTTGATATTTCACCGTTTCCGGTTTCCTTTGTGTAATAACAAGAGCAGTCTCTCTTAAGCTTAATTTATATCTTATTCCGTATCTCACTATACCAGAAAATTCATCCTCGTTTTGCCTTCTTAACACCCACAATGGCGTATGTAACGTAAACTCTACATAGATTTTGACTTGGAATTATAAACCAAATGTTAATGCTTTTTGGTATCTCACAGGGCTTTCGGCAAAGGCACCACGTCATCCCATAGGCCAATTAGAGAAGAAGCTGCCGACGTTGCTAATGAACTACAGCGGACCCAGTTAGAACTGGAGAAGCTGCGGTCAGAGGTATGACATTCTATTGCTACGTTTATATTAACATAAAATGTGATTTTTATTATTTATTTATTTATTTATTTATTTATTTTAAGTATAAAGCACCGGCTGTCATCAATCTATTATAGGATATTACACCGATCAGCCATAACATTATGACAGGAGAAGTTTCATGTCTTTGCATCCCTAATTATTGATCACAGCCCCCACGTTATCACACTGGACCTGCCTGAGTATCATGAGGATAATGATTCCTTCTCTTTCTACCCTCCGTTCTCCACAGTGTGAATTCCTGAACAGTGAAATGCAGGCTTCTGCTGGCCTGTCTCCGAGCTCGCTGCGTGTGGCGGCGTGCGACCTCCAGCAGCTGATAGCCACCTACAGCCGCGTGTACGAGACAGACTTGAGCTCTTACTGCAACAGGGAACCCCCCAGCTTCAGCGAGGACGCCGAAGTCTTCCAGAGGGTGCACCAGCTACTGCTGGCCTGCAATACGGTACTCACACACACACACACATATGTCAGCTTTGTTAAGCTTTTAAAGTGATTTTTTTTTTTTTAAAGTTATCATTCAGACACTGCTGCATAAAGAAACATGGGCCACATGTAATATTTGGTATCTAACATGTGAGAGTTGACGGCACAGGGAGTTTCAAATGTATGTATGTATGTATGTAGAGAGAGAGAGAGCAGGAAATCAGCTCCTCTCATTAGTCAAATCTGACGCTTGTCTGAAGAAATAAGGCTCAACTCCTCATCAGCTCGGTGAAAACACTGTAAATATATATCATTATATTATCTATTATGTGCCCGTCTGACTGTCATTGAAATTATTCAGGCTGTGAAAGTAAATAGTTACGAAGTTGTTTATTCAATCTTGAGACAGACACATTAAATTGTGGTCAAATTAACTGGTGAGACTGGACACATGCAATAAAAATGCCGTAAATTCTGTTGTCACTTATTGTTGTCTGAAACAACAACACTTCATTAAGCGTCACAACGGGTAAGTGTCATTTCTGCTGGAATGTAAACCAGCGGTCGTCTAATAATTCTGTTTCTCTTGTTTATTGGCTGTTGCAAAACAACTTTTAGGTGCTTCACTGCCACCTTTTAGATTGAAAAGAGGAGGGGAATCTTTTTCTCTATGTTCAGTTTTGTTGAAAACGTTCACAGATGTTGAGTTTGAATCTATATAAGACACAAGATATAATAGCAATAATATAGATAGATGATGTAACTGGGGGGAAATGTTAATGAAACGATCTAGTGGCACTAGTCCATCCTTAAAGATGTAGTTTCAATAAAATGGGAAAATTATAACCTTCATAAAGGTACGATTTATTTATTTAAGACAACTGCATTAGTTTGAGTTTAGTAATGTACCTAATACATTAACGACTGTGTGTCTTAGCACAAGCCTGACCCGTAGGAATAAAGTCGTACCGACACTTTGTCCTGTTTCGTGTGTTTCAGGAGCTGGACATGCTGAAGGAGGTGTCGGAAACGTCTGCGTCCATACATGAAAAAGCAAAGCAGCTGCAAACGCAACCTCGCCACTGGAGTCGAGGGCAGAAGCACAGACTACGTACGTCATCACTTTCTTTACCACGCACACTCGTACAGTTTGTAGCTGCTGTTTTAATATTTGTTTCTTTCTTTTCCCCCACAGTGGATAAGTCGATTGAAATGACTGGAACGGGTTGAATCTTTTCTCCACCAGCTTTAATCCTCCATGCACCAGATGTGTTTTCCCTACAGTCGGACACACGTGGAAGGTTTAAACCCCTCCAGACGGCATGGAAAACATAAATTAAAAGTGTATATATTGTGTTTAGCTTGTTTCAGCATAGTGTGGGAATCTCTGCCACGTTTCGTCATCATTTACGGTGACGTTAAAATATCTTCCTTTGAGAGGACTGAGCAGTTGAGCTTCTGAGTTGACACTGTGTGTGTTGCTGTATAAGCAGAGGAATACACTGAACGTTTACTCTCAGAGCAACATATACTGTGTGACGGACCGTTCGTGTACTTCACTGTCAACTTCTTCTGTCAACAGCTTTGTTCATACATGTTTTTTTTTTTGTTTGTTTTTGCTCTGGATCACCTGAAACACGCCTCATAATGAAATCCAACACATCACTGAAGCCCAGTGCTCTGTAAATGTTTATGTAATTAAAATTCCTATATTGTTCATTTCAAAGACTCATTTTCATCTGTACAGACATCTGTAGAACTTCAAACTTTCAGAATCTAATGGTTTATGTTTAAAATCATGCAGTAATTAAAATCTGAACATTTGCCATCCTTTGCAGTACAAAGTTGGATATGTTGTACAGTGTTAATGTTGTATTACTAATTAAATGTAAAGGGTTCCAAACTTTGATAACACGTTTTTATATTGTTTATATTCCCCTTTGTTAATTGACATAAACAATAATAAAGCATTTATCTTGCGCATGGATCCACTGCTTCCTTGGTGTAATAACAAGCAACAAGTAGAGAACTATGCTTTTATATTTAATGATACACACAAGTATAGATGACATTTAACCCCACACGGTCACATTACACGTCTGCACTGTCAAAAAGAGTCCATTAAAGCGGCTGTCCCTCCTCAGAGACCGGTCCACTCCGTCTCCACAAGCTCCTCATCTCAGTCCAGGAGCTCGTTGCTGCATCACCTCCTCGGTCAGAATCCTTTGCTGATCAACCAGTCCTTCAGCTCCGCATCGAAGTAACCTTTGACCCTCAGGGTCATGGTGACCTCGTTGACTTGCGTGGGCGGCTCCTTCCCCGTCAACTCCTTCAGGAGCTCCTTCACGTCCTTCTCCAGCGCCCAGATGTCTCCCTCCACTTTACGCACCAGCGTCATCTTGCGGTTGCCGTGCGTGATGTCGGTGTACACCGGGATGTTGTGCATGCGGGACCGGCGGATCATGTACGGCAGAGACGGTGGGGAATCAGCGGGAGGGACCCAGCCGGACGGAGCGGGACCGGCGTGGCGAGGCGGAGTGGGGACCCGTGTCGGCGGGATGAGCCGCTCTACGAACTTGTATTCCTCCGTGGACTCTAGTATCACCGGCTTCTGTTGTTCTGTAGCGGCGTCAGAAACAGACCTGAGACCGACGGCAGCGAGAGGACCGCCGGACGTCCTGGTGGGCAGGTTAAAAACCCCCCGCAGCGCCCTGTGGAGCACCGAGGAATGGAGGGCGAAGTAGGTGGCCATGTTGTTTAGCGGAGTAAAGAGACCGACCCGGAAGTAGTGAAGAACTTCCGGGGCACGTACAAACTGACGTAAGATCCCGTATTTACTTTTTCTTTTCTTTTTTTTCCTACATTGCTTTCACTGTGTTCCTTTTTTGTATGTATCTAATATTATTGTTGCCATTTTTTGTCTATTTTGATCTGATTTCAGATGTATTTAAATTATCTGTACTGTCTAAATAAGAACCTGTTAACAAAAGTAACTGTTGATCTACACCAGTCAAAGGTTTTAGAACTCGCCAATATTTATTTCTTTTTTTATTACAGAAATGTTTGCAGTTTAATGTCTCATTTTACTCTGAAATGAAAGCAAAGACCAAATAAACAACTAAAAATTAAAATAAAAATGATGGAATCAATATATATATAGATTATACTCATCAAAGTAACCATAGCTGATTTAACACGTGAACACACATTCTTTCTTTCTAAAATGGAAATCAAATATTTTCCAGAGACTTCTTCCCAATTTTGTTTCAGAAGTTCCAGACGTTCCCAGAAATGTGTGTCAAATGTGTGTAGAGTTCATCACAAACCAGCTCCATGGGGTTAAAGTCTAGAGACTGGGCCATGGTCCGCTCCATGTTTACAAGCTGAAATGCTGCTTCTTTATTTTGACAGTATTTATTTATTAATTTTACTTTTATTTTAAGTTGCTGTGACAAGGGAGTTGCATCTTAATTTGTGTACAATCACAATAAAGGCATTCAGTTCAATTCTAGATTTCGGGCTCTGGGTTCTTTAAAGCCTCTTGAGGCGACTTGACTTGTTATCAACACTCTGTAAATGAATACAAAGAATGAAATTTAATTGCTCATCAGGGGGAGAATCCAAGTGAAGGAAGGTGTCATGGCGTCAACATGTGATAATGCTTCCTACTTCCTAGATTAACTCAGAGATATGGCATCTTGATTTAAAGCGACAGGCCATGATAGAATGGGTTGCTGTAGAAAAGGGGCCCTGTGGACTCTAGGGCTTTATTATATGTACGTATCCACGCTTACTGTGTTACTGGGACCAAACCAGTAATATAAAACTGTAATAACCCTAAATAACTTCATAAAAAACAACTGCTGATTTCTCCCTTCATTTCGTGCAAAGAACTACATGTAAATTATGGAAAGCTTTACATTTACATGTATTCTTTTACAAAACAGTTTTTTCCATTGCTGCCATCTGCTGCTAAATGACCGTAACTCTTACTTACACTCTAAAACAGTGCAGCCCCTTCATGGCATATTAGGAAACTGCAGTTACTTTTATTAAAAAAAAATGTCTCCTGTGTCGTAAAACAAACAGGGCATGTTTTCACAGTTCAGGAACAATGGAGGTGCATCATGCCAGTGACATAACTAGCGGAAGAAGTATGTTTTCACAAGTAACGTGAAAAGACATGGGCCCACGGTGGGAGGGATCAATTATTGTCTTGTAACTGAAGGAGCAACCAGACTTGTTAGTCCAGTCGCCACCCTGAATTTGCAGCGGTGAGCTCAGAGTTTACGTCTTCACAGCTGCAGCAGGACAGTGTCTTGAGAGTTGCTTGGGAGTTATCAAAGAGGGGAGACAGAGACAGAATGAACGGAGAGGACGTAGCCCTGAATAAAGTGGGGGACGTAGAAGTAAGTAACAGCTTTTACCTCTACTTTTCCTGTTGACGTCTACTCTTAAGGGACATTCTTAAAATTCTCAAATAAAAATGCTTTATTTTCTGCATTACAGTTAAACAGAAAAGTATCCCATCTCTCTTGATTTAATTACTTTACACACACATACAAGAATTGATTAATGTGCAGTTATATGAAACCAGAATAAAGAGCTGGTGTGCACTTTTAGAAGAAGATTTCACACACGTTTTTACTGTTTTACGGTCCACTGTATGTGTCGGGCACTAAATTAAAAACACTTTTCTTTATAATGAAGTAAGCAGGTAGAAAGGGGCCGTGCATGGTCCCTGTGGGCTGAACTGAGAGGGATGCTAATGAGCATGCTCCGTGGACCTAAAAGTTGTGTATTTGTGCAAAACATCTGGTCTGGAACATCCTTCAGTTATTGTGCCACTGAGTAGCTTTAATCTGAATAAATGAGGCACGGACTGTCACACTTATGCACTTAACAGGTTGTGGCTTATGCGCCATGAAAACAAAGATTATGAAGATGGTGGTGAATCACATGTTTTGGACTGACTCACATTTTGTAATTAGATCAGATTTGCGTGTCCAGACAGCACCAACTTCTGTGCACATGTTGCTGTAGTGTGACAGCGTAGGAATCCGTCACTGAGAACGCATTCCTGTGACAAGGCTTTAAATTGTCTTATTTTTGTAGTTCCCCTGCCATTTAGAAGAAAACTCCTCCAAGAGACCGCTCGTTTTGAAGTCTCTCCGTGGTCTGTTGTTCTCTGTGGTTTGCTTGCATTTCAAAAACCCATTTTTATCTGTCTGGATACCATGTTATCATACCACAAAAAACAGATTAGCTGGCAGTCTGAACATAACCAGAGGATTCACTCGTTACCAGCATATTTCCAGTTTTAAAGACATACAGGCATGTTTATTTCCTCCTTGTTTAATCTGAATAATTGAAAAAAGAGAGACACTGATAATATCTAGGATGTCACTGTCACTGTTCACCCCCACACGCCCGGTCAAATCATTGAGCTTCACTATTCCTTTCCTTCCGGCGTCAGGTCAACAAAAGCTGTGAATATTTAGTTTGTGCCGCCACAGATTTATCGTGCGAACGTGTGCAGGTCTTGACCTCCAGGTTAAGAAACACTGCTCCCAGTCTCTCTCTCTTTGCAGGAATGTCATTGTTGACATAAAGCCTCGTGTGGAACAGGATTTCATTCCTTCCGCTTGTCAGGCCCTACATTGAGATAAATGAAAAGCTGTGTGAGCCAGAGAGAGTTGCACCGAGGTGTGACGTCTTTACCCACCTGTGCTACAGGCCTGGGAGCAGCCCTGACAAAAATACCTTTACACAATAACTCTCCTTTAGTGGGTTTTGTTCTCAGGTTTCACTGCCAGACAGACAAAGCAAAGTTCTGGCTCAGCCTGCATTTCATTTACGTGTTTAGTTACCACGTCTGTAGAGGTGGGGAATGAGAGAACGGCCGGCAGCATGTTTCATCTTGTTGCCGCTCTCTCTCTCTGGTGAGTCATCTGTCGCTCTGCCACTCCCTTCTCTGCTCTTATTGCCACACCTCAGCACAAAGTTAAAACACGTCTCTGCATTTGGGAAAAAAACCATAGTGATGAATGTAAACAGACAGACTTGGATTTAGACTGACTTCAGTGGTGCACAGGGGGGAAATTGCCTCATCGCAGTAGCTCAGTCGCATGTAAAAAGACAAATAGGTGCAGTAATAATAAAATAAAGCAAAATTAAATTAAATGAATAATAAAACAAAAATAAAATCTGCATATTATATTTACAAATATTTAAAAAATAGAGACAGAAATAAATACAGGAAGGATGACTGATAAGGTGAGTTGTTGTAAAGCTGGATTGACGTGTTGTGCATGTTTGTCCATTCCATTGTTTTAACAGGAAAGTGCAAAATGCTTTCGTCTTTTATGGTCCTTGTCTGACTTTTCTAATCCGTCTCCTCTCCGCAGTTGCAGGCCTCCAATAGAAAAGAGCATCGCGCCATCAACCTCAATCACTATGCCACTAAGAAGAGCGCCGCGCAGAGCATGCTGGACGTGGCCCTGCTCATGGCCAATGCATCCCAGCTGAAGACCGTCCTCTACGTGGGGTCCCAGTACCGGTTCTACATACCCCTCATCGTCCTACTGTCCCTGTCCATCACGTTGCAGGTCATAGTGGGACTGCTGCTCGTCTTCATTGGCAAGTGCAAATGCATCAATGCATTATGAGACAGTTAAATATATAATAATAATATTGGGGTTAAAATCAGCTGAGATGATAAATGAATCTTTGATTTGTTAAAAATATAATTTGTAGTTTTTATGTATCTAAATAATGTATTTTTTTAAACATCCATTCATTGCATAGTTTGTGTTTTGAAGTTACATCCTACCCAAGAAATATGTTTTTTTTGTTTGAGAAATAATAAAAGGACTCCTTTTCAGTCATAATTCTGTTAATTTAAGCTCATTCCGTTAAAAAAAGAAAAATCCTAGTGTTAACCCAGTATCAGAAATCGTATCAAATCATAAGTGCATCACCCTAATCTCCGCTAATTTATTCCTCTTCTGTTATTATTCCTGCGCTTTAAAGATAAACTCACAGTGTGGCGAGTACATTGAAGGAATAAGTTAAAGCAGGTCAGATGTACAGGTTAGTCACACTTAAAATCAGGGTGAAGTGTTAACAGTTGGGTGTTGTCAGATCCACCTTGTTAGATACCATTCTACAGTGTAACCCTATGGGGTGGATGTACTATGTTGAAATAAATGTCTTATTTTCACCATAAACGGGCCTATAAATGTTACTGCCAACGTCTGTCAATACGTAAAAGGCCCTCACTTAAATATCCCAGCGTCTACTTACTTTAAATGCCTGTAAAATGCTTTGTAGTCCAATCACCTCATCAGTCATGAAGCTGCGTTTACCTTCTCCTCAGTCTCCGTGTTCATCCATCGCTGTTATTATAATTTATTTCTCCGTTGATCAGCGTCTCAGACAGCTAACCGTACGTCTTGTGACTCTGTGTAAGCAGTGAAGTATGACCTGAACGATGTGAGGAAGCACGCCAAGCTGAACAGGATGAACAACGTAGCCACGGTCTTCGTCTTCTTCACAGTCCTCATCAACATCTTCATTACTGCACTTGGATTCGAGGGACTCACCATGAGGTGGGTCCTGACAGAACACACGCTTAACTCGACATCGTCTCATGCTTTATGCTCTCTTGCTAATTTAAAACCTCTGTCTTTGTTCGTCTTTACAGGTCAGCAGCATCGCCTGTGATAGGATTACCAGATATTCAAATACCCTCCGTTCCTATTGACCTTAATTCAACTGGTCAAATTTAGACCGCTGTTTGGACTAAGATTCACCAACTGGACTAAAACTGGACTAAAACTGGACTAAACTGAATGGATTTAAGTGATCACGTAAGGGCTGCAAAGCATTCGTGAACCCAGGTGACCTAAAGACAGCCTCATAAAACCACAACCTCTGCACCAACCCTTACCTCAGCTAAAGCTCCACCAAGTGACCCCTCACATTTGCAGTGCTGAGACAGTCAGTTACCAGGCTCTATCTTGTAAATATGTTTTAAACCTCTTTTCAGCCCTTATGTTGAATTGGTAGAATTCAACGGACTTAAGAGTTCTGCACAAATTATTTATGTACCGATTAATATGAAAGTGTATCTTATTTTTCTGATATTAAAACCTTTTCAATTCTTCTGATGTTCTGTAGGGGAAAAAAAACTTTATTGACAGTGCATATATACACCAATCAGGCATAACATTATGACCACCTTCCTAATATCGTGTGGGTTTCTCTTGTGCGTCCAAAACAGATGTGACTAATCGGAGAATGGACATGGGTCTTCTGAGGGTGTCCTCACAACAGGATGTTGTTAGTGGGAGCCTCTGGGTCATGTGGGCTAAGGGGAGGAGCCTCTGTAGATCAGCCCACAGATACTTGATCAGTTTGGGATCTAGTGAATTTGGAGGAACCTCGTTCTGTTCTTATGTTTTTTTTTAGTTGTTCCTAAACTGTAGAGTATAAATACATATTTTATGCTCTAATATACCCGTATGATGTATGTGGAACCAGGTAAAGATAAAGTACACTGTGTGTATTTATGGTAATATACGACCTGATGCATTTTGGGTAAAGATGCAGCCCTGTGGCACAGAGGAACAAGACACGAACTGTAGAAAATAAACAAATGTCTTGTTTAATTTTTTAACACAATTTGAAGAATTTAAAAAAATACAGAATTTTACAATCATTTAATGGTGTATAGAATTATTAGCTTTGGTCAAACTGTTCAAACATTTCCAATGAAACACACACACAAACAAAAAGGCCAAAAATGTAAATGGAATGAAAAAAGTGACACGCTGACAACACATCAGATTACTAGGCCCTAAAAGGGTTCTCTCCATTGTTCATCACATAGTCGTATGCATAGTAGACGACCCCTGCTAATACGCCCAGCAGCAGCAACGCGCCAATCAGCTTGCAGCTCCCAGACTTCCCCGAAACCCGGCTGTTGGATGATCGAACCGCCCTGTAATTGGTTGTTTTGGAGGTGAAACTGCAGCACAGATGAGGAAAGAGGAGGTTTAAACCATGAACTCATCACTCGATTGAAATCACCACAGGTTCATGCTGAATGTCTGCGTGACTCACGTTGAACCCTCTTGGAATTCCACTTGCTCGTTTTCATAGTGCTCACTGGTGCCTCTTTGTTTCAGGCTGAGTGGAAGAATACAAGATCACACTTAAATTTCTCTCCAGCACAAAGCAATGACAGAAACCAACACCCTTGTCAAATACTTTTTACATTAATGTGTCCACTGTACTTTGTTGGGTAGTATCAGTATCAGCACTAATTAACTGGTTCTCTAACTAACCCTCTAACTGTCGTTTACGTCCTAATATGTGTGTGTGATCTTGTGCAGCTGTCTTTCTGAGGACCAGTTAAAGTTTCACACCATGTGAGGACATTTTGTAATTGTGTGTCTGGATCAAAGTCTGGAGGCCAAGATGCTGGTGCCCACAAAGTTAATCCTTCAACTGAGAGTTTAGATTTAGTTTTAACATTCATTTTTGAGTTTTAGAATTAATCTATAGTTGCACGTCACTTCTGCACTATAGAGGGAATACATTGACGTCACTGCCGCTGGGGCCACGCCCCCCTGAGCGGCAAAAAACATGGCGAAATCTATCAGTAAATACAGCAAGAACGTGAAAAATGTGGATTATCAAATCAAATTAAGGATAATTGGACTCAACAAAACTAGTATGGATCTGGAAATGTGGACTAGCCTTCAGTTAGTTATTTTAGGTAATTTCATCATGATGAATGTAGCTAAATAAAAGATGCTAACGCTAAGTAACTGTAGCGTCCAGTCGGACGTTAAAAGTATGACGAGGAGTGATCACAAATATTCAAACTTAAGGTTTGACTTCATCAAAAAACACAGCATAAATTAATATTACCTAACACTAAATGTGAACCACAACACCAGGTTTCGGTGCCTGGATTCCAGGTGTTTCTTTGTAATGCAGCGATACATTTACTTCTCTTTTCTTTAAAAATATATCTCTGACTGTTTTTCAAATCTGCTGGTTCACTCAATTGCACAACAGCTTTTCACCATTTTTTAAATTAATTTTACAATTTAGATGCTATTAAAAGCCTATGATTCAAATTAATGCTGTTAATCTCCATGTTCAACTGTCACTTTTTGTCACTTAGTGGCCGTAACCATGGAGACTTCACTTGCTGTGACGTCACGTACAAACCCTCTATTGGTACAAAACCATCAGTCTGGGCCCTTTGGCCGTGGCCTTAAGCTGTAACTTTACGTGCACCTCGCCTGAATTGTAACTTTGAGTTGCGGTGACTGCAACGGTTGTGATAGGTCTTAACTTAATTCCTCAAGTGAGACCGCTCTCTCTTGCTCAGCCTCCTACACAGCATCCACTCAGAAATCTTCTCTAATTCCATATCGTTAGCTTAATAGCATAATTGTCTGAGTCTCATATTCTCATATTTGAATGTTTTCAGAAAAGAAGAAAAAGCACAATATATTGTATATATTGATATTGCAACAGTAAGTCAAAAAATGGCTTAGGCAACTATGGTATTAGGCTAACGATATTTTCATTACTGAGGAGATGTCAATGAAAGTCACTGCTGATTCACATTTATTAACTTTAACTCCCAACATGAATCACTCAGTTCTAATCGTCATTGTGTCGTTGCCTCCTAGTGTTTCAGTGGTGTAATTACAGCACAGTGCCAACACAGGTATAGGCTCTGTGTAGACTGGTTGCATGAGTTTAAACAAAGCTTCATGAGGACAATAAGGGAGGGTGTGTATAGGTGGTTGTGTGTGTCTTTCCTTTCTCTTCTCGTGTGGATCCATCATTCCCACAGACACCTGGGTGAACTGTGTTAGATTATAAGTTTGGTTTGGTTGACTTTAGGGTTAGCGTAAGGGACTAGTGAGTGCATTATGTCAATGGATAGACATTGTGTCTGTCATTGCTTGTGTGTGTGTGTTCTCACTTGTCAGCAAGACTCCCCTGTTTAGCCTGTCAAAAAGGAAAGCAGGAGTGTTTGTAAGATTGTTCATGCTTTCCAGAGAAATATTTATTTGGCACCAACACAAGAACAAGAAGAAAATCAGGACTCACCGGACTGCGGTATGTGATGTAGGTGACTTCCTCTATTAAACGAGAACAATAAAAAATAAAAAAAACACACACTTTGGACCCCACTGATATAAACTACTCTACTCACCAGACACAAGATGGCAGCTTACAACAGTGTTATTTAACATGAGTTCCACATCCAAAAAAAATGGATAAAAAAGAGAAATACTATGAATTTACTACTAGTACTGGATCTGTCAGTGGGCAAATGAGGCAGAGACTTAGGGTTTACACAGTTTGCCGACTGAAATGTGCAACACACAGCACAAGATTAATTCAATTCAAACTGCTACCGTTGCTGATAAAGAGCAACACTTCATGCACTGCCAAGACTTTCTTAGTAGAGCTGCTACTCTGTGTACCTATGAATAAGACTCGACCGTCCTCGTTTGAATCATGCGCCACACTGAACCGAGCAAGCGTTATCCTGAGCCGCACCAACACAAACATCATTACATCCCCAGATTTGAACAAGCACTTCATGTCACAGAGACATGTCACGAGAATAACCAATAGAGTAATATTAAAAAAACTATTTGTCACAGCTGCAGCCCTGCAAAAAATATGTGAACGAATACAGTCAAATAAATGGGGAAAATCCAACTCAAGGTTTGAATTTGTTGTGACAGCTTTAAATGAAAAAAATAAGCAGAGACTTGCAACCACGTGAACAATCATTCAGACCTGAGAGCATCCTACCTTCCTCTCTGTAAAAGGTCTTATCAGGGGACGTCTTCACTGAAGTGCTCTTCATGGCCTTTTCAAGCTTCTTCTCGTACAGTTTCCGAGTGGAGTCTATGAGCACACAAACACGTCAGTCCAAAGGTTTAAAGACTTTTCACCTTGCAATTACCTTTTACCAAAGCTGGAAAGACACGTAGCAGGCCAGAATCCGGCAACTAAAAATACTGAAAATATCCAAATTTGTGTGTGGTTCGCTTTACGATATTTTTAGCGACAACCACACAGCATTATTAATCTCAATTTCGTAATTAAATCAATAGGCTACGATACCTTTCACTTTACACTTCTCATTATTGTCTTGGTAGAAAATAAGCAGATTGAATCAGGTTACCCCTCAGGATTTTAAAATTTTCAGCGTGATACTGCCACCCCCGTGCAGGAGACAGGAGAAGTAAATAACAACGACCATCTTGTGACAATTCAGTTTGGACCTGGCATTCATGTGGACTTAGACATGTACTGTTTTAGAGGCACAAGGGAGACCTACACAATATTAGGAAGGTGGTCATAATGTTATGCCCGATCACTGTAGGTCTTAGCTCACAGTAAGAACTAATTTGACAGCACACAGCTGAGTAATACACTACCTCCAATAAAATAAATAAATAAATAAAAATAAATCACTGCACACACACATAACACGTGTGGTTGGTGTTACATGTCACCCATCGTTGTAACCGGCTCTGGTGACAGGGTACGATGCAGCCACAACAGCAGCAACAACCAGAGTACAGATAGAGATCTCGGTGAACCAGCTCCCCAAGTTTTCTTTCTACTGTGCCAAGTTTCAGACACCTGTAGAGCCACAGCCAAGGATGCACTGATTTAATCTGCCTCCACCAGCTCAGTGCATAGACATGGATCAGAGGAAATGCCTTAACCCTTCCTGGGTCATGTAGGTTACATTCATAAAAAAAATAAAAATAATTTTCATACCAACAATGGGTCCATGTTTGATGCCATACTCAGCGAGCATGCTGGTGATCTCCGCATCACTTTTGTCGCTCAGAGACATCTGCAGATCATGGAGAAGAAGTAAAAGGAAGGGAATTGCTAAATGAAACTGACCCACAGCAGGAAAACGGAAAATGCAACATACTGCACTGAGGTGTGAAATGTAAAAGTCAGAACAAATAATCATTCTCAAGCAAATACAATTGTACAAAAATGTTAATATTAGTAGCGACTTTACGTAGCAGAATAAACGGAAATCTGACTTCACACACTTTTTTTTTTCTTTTGCGCGAGAAATAACCGGACGATATTTTTAAAGGACGAAAATGATCGACTATTTTTTTTACAGAAATAGGAACTGAAAAGTTTTCACTTACCCTGGAAAGAAAATGTGAAAGTAGTGTGTGCGCTGAAGAGTCGGGAGGAGAGTTGAGTCGGGGATTGTAGTAGGACAGGGAACAGCAGCGGAGGAGGCGTGACCTGTGGAGACATTCGTCTTACGTAACTTGGCACACCCACGGACACCACTGCCATGTCCACGGTGTGTCCACATGGTCCTACATTCCCTAGACTTTCTTTTTTTTTCTCCCCACCCCCCCAATATAACTAATTTCAGGATTATTCTCTGATAAATATTGTTATTTTTTCTTATCTACACATGAGTCAGCCATAATATTATGACCACTGACGGAAGCGAATAGTGGATGTGATGCACCGATCAGGCATATCATTATGACCACCTTCCTAATATTGTGTAGGTCTCCAAAACAGTTGCGACACGGGCCTTCTGAGGGTGACACAACTACATAAAAAATTTGATGGTGGTCCTGATAGAAAGGTGTCAGTATATCACAGTGTGCAGTACTGATTCATGGTGCTGACTTGGTCTCCAAATCCTCCAGATCCAGTTCAGAATCTGTGTTGGGCAAACATGTTTAATCCACTGAGGCTCTAGCTCTGAACGTAGCAGGACTTGAAGCCCTTACATACACAATATTAGGGCCATAACATTGTGCTTGACTAGTGTATGTGTATAAATAGGTACTTTATTTTCCTGAAATGGATTAATTAATTACTGGGTGATTTGAGAACCATCATCATATCATTTTTATAGATAATATTTTAGATACAATTTTAGATAATTTTTAGAAATATATTAACCTCCTGTGTCCTCATACGGAGACGTTAAGTTTTAGGTTTTATTGCAGCTTGTTCTGCTTCATTTAAACCCATTGTCCTCATTAGTGGACGCTTTAGTCTGGCATCTAGTGGTAGCAAAGGTTAAAACTTATTTATTTATGCTTATTAACATTTGTAGTTTGATATGACCCACAAATTTAACAAATTAGCAATTTTTGCTAATTAGCAAGTACTCGTTTGAGGACGTTGTGACTTGCAATTCTGTCATTGCACAGCCATGTTCAGGTATTAAAATAAACAGTTACACACGTTGGTGACTTTTTTATAATATCTTTATAAATAATGAAATGATCCCAGTGTCCACATTTTTCAAAAACTACTTCCTGTTCAAAGATGATGCTTAGTTTTTATACGTCTTAGGTCCTACTAATCCCAAACACCTTGAAGGAATTAAAAATGCATACCCAGTAAAAGCTTGGGTGTCAGGAGGTTATTAAAACATATTCTCTTATATACATACAGTATGTAATGTTTATAAAAATAAATGAACTATCACAATTTATATGGACACTTGAGTCAAACAGTGTTTGTTAATGTTGATTTGATATACAATAATCCAAATTGTTCTTAAGATTCAGTCCCTTTTTTTTCAAATAACATGTTTTTAATTCATAGTTCCTAGTGTTTTTATTATGTATTCTGGGTTTTTATTGTACTTTGCACTTTTAATAAAGATGCTTTCTAAATAAAATGTACTATTATCATTTTAGAACTGAAATCTAAATAAGTTTGTCTTGTGTTCTACTAACTTACAACCAGCAAAACATCAAGAAAATAAGAGTAATGTATTTTATTTCTGAAGAAATTAAAAAAAAAAAAAACATCTCTGCATGTACATGTTTGTGAAAATCAGTTTTTTGGTCAGTTTTTTCCCCTCTCCTCCTTTAAAAAAAAAAAAAAAAAAAATGCCCCACCCAGCAGTAATAACTTGAAATCTCAAATGAGTTACAAGATTCATTTCATACTACATATATATATATATAAAAAGATTTTCCTGTGAACAACTCTGCTGTACCGCGCTGCTCTTGTTGTAGATGAACAAATGGCTTCGTATTCACGACCGCCTCCTTGTGAAGTTACCGTAGAAGTCGTTTCATGAGACTTTCTCTCCTGCAGCAGCCTCTGGAGGTGGAGAGTGGTTCAGGCCTTTTAAGGAGTTGGAGTTTCCTAGGAAGGGCGTTGGCCGCAGACTCCAGTAATCTATACATTTCCCCATTCCAAACTTCACTTAATCCGACTTAATCTGCTCTTACGCATTACTCACAATTTCTATTAAAGCACTTCATATTATGACATAATTGGGTTTTAGTTGTGTATATGTTTAGCCGGTTTAGTATTATTATGTTTTTCTTCACATAAAGACACAGAACAAACGGTCATTAGACTGACAGAAAAAATACTTTATTGTGTATCAAAATACTGTCTTACAATCACTATTAAAGCCTTTTGATTTAGGACAAAATTCACTTTTTTTGTTCTGAAATGCAGATTAGGCACAGAGCGAGCTGGAGGGACGAAGGGAAAGGGGGAAGGAAGAGGGAAGGGGGAGGGGGGGTACGGACTGAAAGGAGAGAGGCGGTGAGAGACAAAGCTTCTGTCCTCTTTTGTTTTTGGTCATCAAGTTTTAAAGACATGATGAACAACTACATCTTCCTCCTCCTCCTCCTTCTCATCATCATCATCATCAAGACCATCATTTTCAACCCTTCCATGCAGCACAACATGAGAAACTTCCCTTTTTTAAGCCTTTTATCAGAAAACAAGAACGCCCACGCATGTCGTGCTGATGTTCTTCTGAACTAAGAGCCTTTCTGTATCTAAAAAGAGCACATGTTGGTGTCACACGTTGGAAGAAAAACAACAACAACAAAACACGGAAAGCAGCGTTTCCTGGCAGCGGTGTCGACGGAGAGCACATGCAAAACAAACTGTGCCTTAAGCTACTGTGAAATGCATCCTCTCTCTTCTTTTTTTTTTTTCTTTCACATATGTCGCTCCTATTAATTCTAAATACTACCCTACTACTAGGAACAGCAGTGTCGAAAACTGGTTCACAATACCAGCAGGTAAAAAAAAATTAATAATTAAAAAAAAAAAAAAAAAAAAAGGGTTAGTAAAAGAGCATCATGAACACCACACGCTGCTGGAGAGTCAAGCATTTAATGGGAGTCCACACTACAACAACGACTAGCCCTGTATTAGACAAGCTGATTTTATATGGACAATTAAAGGCCTTACATCAAGGTATGTCAACATCATTATTATTTTTTTTTCTTTAACACAGAAACCAAAACATCAGGAAGGCTCTTTACTCCTGACACGATTTGGTCCAAGTCCTGTGTTTTGTTCATACAGAAGCTCATAGAAAACTGAATCCATTATTTACTGTATCTATGCAAGAGTAGCTCCTCCAGTGTAAACAGTAACCTTCCATCCAAAGCATGGGGCCTAAATGTACTGCTCCTTACGCTATGCTAAGCTAGTCACGCTACACTAGTTCACTAGATGAACCCACTAATGTTCACATATGGCTGAAAAATGTAAAATGGCCTAAGGCACATTTGACTGCTAGCTTGCAGTAATAAAAAGGTGCATATTTCTCCTCCCTAAGTTGACTGAAGTATGTGATCAGCAGAAGAACGAAAACGAGTAATAAAGTGGAAGACCATACATAGGAAGAGGAATTTTCAGTGCATTCCTCTTAAGACACAGGATTACAGTGATGATGGTGGGTTTAAAAATATTCACTAAAACTGAATTCTGGCTAAGGCTAAACACTGACAGGGTTTTTTATTCCAGCTGAAATGAGCTATAGAATAACAATAATAATAAGAATTTGCAACATGGGGAGGAACTTGGAGCTGTAAACAATGATAGGTTAGAATCGAGACAGGATTTCAGTTGTGTGTGTGTGTTTTTTTTTCTTTTTTAAACAGTGGTATACGTTTCTAATTGCAGAGCTGTAGTTTTTAGACAGTGATGTGGTAGGGGCTGCCGGGGATGTGGTCGTCCCCCCACTTGACCACCAGGATGTACTCTCCCTTCTCTTTGAGCTGGTAGCTGACGTTGTAGATGCGGCTTCCCATATGCTTCACTAGAATCTCTTCACAGGGGACCTTGGGACCGTCCACACCGACTAGGAGCATGTTACGACCTGTGGAATAAGACACAGCTGGTGAGCATGTGCATCTGCATGAGCGAAACCACCGATATAGTTTTTGCCAGCACGTGAAATTACACGTTGCAGGAGAAAGATTACACCACTAAGCGCTAAATACACATCTGAGGTCGGAGCTGTATACACACCTGCTTTGCTGCAGTCGACGCTGAAGTTGTTCTTCTGACCGATGTAGCCCTTGTTCAGGCCCACCCCCTTAGCCACCACCTTGCTGGCGTCAGACAGGGCGGGTGCACCCTGCTGAGAACAGCTGATGGCACGGGTCACAGGGTCGACCGTGACGGAGGAGGTTTCATGCATGCTGTGGCTGGACACGAGCTTGGAACCTGGAGGACGGGGTGAGAAAGCAGCGCGGGTTAATATAAATGGGCCTTCTGAGGGAGTCCTGTGGTGTCTGGAAACAGGTTAGTGGGGGGGGGGGGGGGGGTCCTATGGGATGAAGGGAGGGGCCTCTGTGGATCATCAGATAATCGATCACTTTGGGATCTAGTGAATTTGGAGGCCAGGTCAACACCTTGTGCTATTTTTTTTTGTTTTTTGAGTTGTTTTGGGGGGAGCCTGGTCTGGTCTAGGTGGGTGCTACATGTCTAGGTAACATCCACATGAATGAATGAATGCCAGGTCCAAAAGTTTCACAGCAGAACACTGAGTTGTCACAAGGTAGTTTAAATGTTATTTACTTCTTCTGTCAGTGGTCATAATGTTACGTCTAATCGGTTCATAATGCATGGGGGTGGCAGCATCACGCTGAAAGGATTCTTACTGAGTGTAAATGTTAAAATCCTGGAGGATAACCTGTTTCAGTCTGCTTATTTTCCACCAAGATGATAACAAGAAGCATGCAGGGAAAGATAACACAGCCTATTGATTTAATTAAGTCATGGACTGTCATTGCTATGGGGTGGAGGGGGGGCGTAGTACATGTCTAAGTAACATCTACACGAATACCAGGTCCAAAAGTTTCCCACCAGGACATTGTATTGTCTTCTATTGTGGTCCTAATGATGTGGCAGATTGGTGTATATTTCTGCCATTGAATAAAAAAAACAAAGATTATTTCTCACCAGTGATCTTGGCCTTGAAGGGACTTCCACCGATGTGGTAGGGGCCGCCGTATTTGATGGAGATTAGATAGTTGCCAGGGGCCATTGGGGTGTATGTGACCCTGTAGCCCTCGGGGCACTCCACACAGTCCATCTTCACCTTGGAGGGCCCGTCGATAGTCACAGCTAAAGCCCCGGGACCCGCGTTGCTCGTGTTCACCACGAATTCACATGGACTTCCTGGAAGCGAATGACACAATGGGCGATAAGACAGCGATAAGACACCGTAAATGTTCACTCTGGTGTGTAGGGTTAGGGTCAGGTGTTACCTGTGGAGCCTCCCTCCAGTCCTGGTCCATATGCAGACACCATCCCAGGATCTCCGGCCTGGCCCGTCTCCCCAACTCGGATCTTAAACGGACTACCAGGGATGTGACTTCCGTTGAACTTCACATCAATCAGATAGAGGCCGTTCTCTCTGGGGATGAACCGGACTGCATACTTATCTAGAGGGGAAAAGAGGGAAAGATAATTGAGACGACAGTGCTCGACTGTTGCATCGGTGCTCCGATGGGTTTCTCTTCGGGTACCTTGATCGATCTCGGTGACACAGCACTCCTCCAGAGCTCCAGACGGGCTGTGGACCTTTGCATCAATCACACCCTTCGCCCCGTTGAGGCTGACGGCGAATGACGCTGGCTGGTTCACCTTCAGACCTGACTCCTGCTCAACAACACACACTCACACTATTAAACATCACATTTAATGCTAGCCAAATAACTGTCCAGCTAACCAGCGGTTAGCCCGCTATTCAACTGCATCACATCCAAACAACGTGAGCAACTATTCGGCTTACCTGGAGGTCGCTAACAGGGCTAAAGAGGAGGGCTGTACAGTGAGAAGCCAGAGAGAGCAGATATTTGTGTGCACTTAACAGAAACGTGAGAGAAAGAAAAGGTGGTACTTTTCATGTTTTTTGTGTCAGTGAGCCAATGCAGAAGTTTGTGATCATGTTTGTGAGTTCATCAATGTATCTCTAAAGGTGAAGATGCACGTCGATCTATAACAGTTAGCCAATTCCAAGTAGAAAAGTCTAAAAGTTTAAAAGGCATTTCATCCATTTCTTTGTGCTTTTGTGAGAAAATAGCTCCACGCTACAGTGTGTGCTTGTGTGAGTGTGAACAGCAACAGAGTGGGGGATGAGGAGGGGGGGGACAACCCATATGAGACCTCTTTAACCCTTTAGCGCCCTCCTGTAGTACTGTGAGAGGTGGGAGGCTGTTGGGAGCCTTTAGAATGAGACACGAGAAACACACACTGTCCTCTAGTATCCCAGAAGCCCTTGCACTGTCCAACAACGCAGCAGCAGAACAAAAAACAAGCTATGCCACTCAACTTTAAAACCTATTTAATATGACTGTTGCAAGTTCTAATAAGCTGGTAATATTTCACCATCTAACCTATGCAGTCTCTTTTAATATGATAAAGTTACAAGCTGTTGCTGCTGCTGCTGCTGCTACGTTGGGAGGCAGTGAACAATGGCCTGGCGTGTGCGCACACGGACGTGTGTGTGTCTCAGAGCCTCACCTGAAGACTGGCAACAGTGAGGCGACGGGCGTCGTCCGACGGCGAGGCCACGGGCACGATGAAGGGGCTGTCGGGGATGTGCTCGTCGTTGAAACGGATCGACACCTCGTAGTCCCCTACAAGAACAAGAACCAACATCAAGTCAAAAAAAAAACAAAAAAAACAAAAAACGCTAACCTCCATAGCACTCATATGTAGATTAGATTTCTTAAAAGAATAAAAAAAAAAAGACAACAAATACATTAGAGGGAAACAAAACAAAAAACAGCATTAAAGAAGAGAAATGTCCAGAATGTGTAAAGGTTTAATCTGCAGCACATGCTCCGGTATCTTTCCCTGTCCCTCCTCTCACCAGGCTCCTGCACGATATAGGACACTCCGCTGGAGCCATCTTTGCGGTCCTCGAAGGTGATTTCAGCCTTGCTCGGCCCCTCCACGGCAATACTGAGACCTCCGGCTCCAGCCTCCCTTGTCCAGATGCTGAACTCGGCTACGAATAGATAAAGAGAGTCCCAAAGACACAGAATCAGATGCGCTGTGTAAGAACAACAACATATCGAAGAACACGCAGGCGCGGCATCACACCAACCTGGCACTCCAGCCTCAGCTCTCTCCAGACCTGGACCTCCAGCGCGAACCTTATGAGCGCCACCTTCTCCCAGGGGGCCGACGGTGAACTGGAACGGGCTGCCGGGCACGTGTATGCCGTTGTATTTGACGCACACCGTGTGGACCCCCGTCTCGGTGGGGACAAATCGGATGCAGTAGGTGTTGTTCTCTCCCTCCATGATGTCAGCCTTGTGGACCTGACCGGACGGGCTGGTCACCTGAGCCGTCATGTCTGCTATGCTGATCTCTGGAGAGAGACACACACACACACACACACACAAATAGTACATGAAGTATCCCTGTATTTAAGAAGATACAGTTGATTTACACAAACAGATGATGGACGATACACTTTGGCTGCTGCATCCCACATGCAACTCTGCAAGAAAGCAGTTTTTCAAAAGGTAAAACAACAAAGTTCTCAGCACAACTAAACGTATGCATGCATTCTGCTTAATGTTAGGTGAGGTAATATTAGCCTGCTTGAGACACTGTGGTGTTACAATTTGCGGTTTGATTTCCACAGTGACCACATATTTTCTGCAAACGGTCTTTTTTTCCTGTGTCGGTTACCTGGGATCTTCAGGCTGAGGTCACACTGGCTGCCAACGTTGGCGACGGACGCTGCTCTTCTCTTCCTGGTGATGCTCTCCTTCATCCTGCCCTCGCCTGTTACCTTCACCGTGAACGCACTCCCTGCACGAGAACACACACACAACGATTAGCTCAGTGAATTCATTCAAACTCCCACATCTCTGCTCTGTAACCACACACTGATTTAAGTACCTGGCACATGCTGGTCTGCGAACTTGATGTTGATAATGTAATTTCCTGGTTCAGTGGGGCAATAGGTCACCTTGCAGGTGCCGTCCTCCTGGTCCTCAGTGTTGATGTCAACTTTACTAGGTCCTTCAATAGACAGACTCAGGCCACCATAGCCTGTTTGAAGGCACATGAGTGGAAATACATATTAAATCTGACTTTTCTTAAAAAAATTTCTTTTATGTGCAGTGAACACTTTTTTCGGGCTTTTACCTGCATCACGAGTGTCGATGATGAACTCAGCAGGCTCGAAAGTCCTGGCCTCGCTCAGGCCCTGACCGCTCACACGCACGCGGCTGGCGTCGCCGATTTCTGATTGGTTGATCATGACGGCGATGGGGCTGCTGGGGATGTGACGGCCGTTCTTCTTGATGTTCACCAGGTGCTCTCCGATCTCCTTCGGGACAAACGAGATGCCTGCGACAGAAGAGGAGTAATTTTAAAGACAGTGCATGTGATGTAAAGTGAAATGAACACATAAATGTGCATTTTGACCACTTTGTTACATGTTAATGAAGCAAAGCAGCAAAAAATATCCAAAACTGATCAGCGGGTGATAAGACTGCGTTTCTGCCCGCCGTATCATCGCCTTAAAACGGGTCACTCACCAACGTGTCCGTTACGCAGCATCTTCAGCAGGCATGGCTCTTCGCGGCCCGAGGGAGTGGTGAGGGAAGCGGTCAGCTGGCTGAGGTCCAGCTCTCCGATGTCCAGGGGGATATCGGCAGCCGAGCCCACCTTCAGATGGGACATTCTCATGGAGTCATCACCTGCGGATAACGATACCAGTTAAAGGTCACACCGTGAAGTCATAGACGCACCCCGGAGGAGAGAAGATAGGACATGTCCGAGAACTTTGGAATAATTACCAGTTATCCTAGCAGAGAAGGGACTGCCTGGGATGTGCTTGTCATTATATTTGACCAGGATGCTGTAGTCTCCTGGCAAGACTGGCAGATAGGACACGGTGCAGGTTCCATCCTGGTTGTCCACACAGCTGATGTCCGCCTTGGATGGACCCTCAATGGCCAGAGACAGACCACCTAGAAGGGCATGAGTGACAGTCATTTAGCCCTACCCTCCTGGATAATGGATAATGGATAATGGCTCCACAAATGCACAAGCTGCTTCATATGACTGCAGACATACCCTCTCCGGCATCTTTGGTGTTAACGGTGAAGACAGCAGGCTTGTTGACGGTCCCATGGATGAGGCCAGGGCCATAGGCACTGACATTACCACTGTTCATGTAGTCCACGTAGAACTGTAGAGGACTTCCTGCAAACGAGGACAAAGGGATGATGAGAGGGAAGTAATCTGAGGCGCCCTTCGATGTTATTTACTTTATTTTTGCATTTGCAAACGCTTCAGAGCTAAGGCGTACCGGGGATGTGGAGTCCATCGTATTTGATATCCATCTCATGCAGACCGGCCTCTGTGGGAGCATACTTGACAGTAACGGTGCCATCCTTGTTGTCGGTGATGTCAGGCTTGGCCACCTTGCCCGATGGCATTCGGACCTCACCTTCAAGAAGAGGAAAGGATCAAACCCTGATGCACGTGTACCACAGAAATCACAACAAAGGCTGGGGCTGAAATGCCTGTAGTTACCCGTGATCTCTCCTTTCTGGATCGTGAAGGGGATGACCAGGTCGAACGGTCTCAGCCCTGCCACGTCCAGACCATTCATTCCCATTGGTCGGTCTGTCGCCTGGGAGACAGAGGACAGAGAGTCAGGGGGGTATACTGTGCGAGGTGTTACGGCGATGGCAGGTGTAATAGGTGCGATATGCGGGAGCAAGACAAAGGGGTAAGAGTGTCCAAACACCCAACAGAGAATATGGGATGAGACAATAATGAGATGGAATGACAAATGGAGGCGACAATGATAACCACGGTCAGGATGATGGCACCAACACAAACTGCGAGAGAGAATTAGATGAAGACAAAAACAATGGCAGGTCAATGGAGGATTCATGGAAGAAATGATGGACGGCCATTTTGAGAAAATGTGGAGCGGCAGGCATGCCCACATTAATGTTTCACAAAATGGCTGCTTTTGGTTTTTAAAGCAAGTTGAGCACTGAACAGACAGGCTGCACAATGATTCAGAATTTTTATTCATTGCAAGAGCAAGATTTCTAATGATGCCGAGTAATAACTGTGCTTTTGGAAGTTTTTTTTCTTTTTCTTTTATTTATATTATGCAGTTCTGTTGCAGTGTCCAGGTGTGAGGAAAAAATCCTGCTTTTGACATGGAGGGAAGAAAGAGTAAACACCTGTAATGGGAGACAGCAGACATAAAATCAAGCTGATGAATGGGGACAGACGTGATGATGTGGATGAGTTGAAGAGAAGGGGAAAGGCAATGGAGGGGAGGAGGGATAGTGGAGGTTGACCAAAAACTGAGCTGAGAAAGGATGAGAGAGGCTAAAGGGTGAGGCTTTAGGTACCCAGGGCTGTTGAGCGTAGTACTGGGGCATTTGGCTCTGCTGCATGAGCTGGTCTGATGGAGCTCCTTCCAGCGCCTGAGAGGGAAGGGAGGTGGTGAAGAGGGGGGTAGGTAGAGGTGGCGCAGGAGGGATATTTGGAGAGTAAAATAGTTAATAACTAATTGGGAGAGGAATAAAAACAGAAGTGATTTCGAAAAATGTCTGCCATCATTTGGATCCACTCATGGAGCAACGGCATCAAGGATCTGTGGTCAAAGATGTCAAAAGATCTCAGAACTGACGTCGATTGAAATTCTTTGTAAAAGCAGTGCATCCTTAGTTTCACAGCAAAGTGAGAATGAGTTCATTATTGGTGATAGTTATAATGTTGCATTCTATACGATAAAGTCGTACTATACTTGTGCACTCATCAGTCTGGCTCGCTCTGTTACAACACCACTCAAACACTAGTCGACGCTGTGTCTTTTTTTGGGATTAAACTGCCTATAACTCCTACCGACCTTTCCTTAGCAACTAACCTGAGCTGGCAAATGACACCTGATCTCAGTTTTCCATTTGTTGTGTGTGTGCTCATGACTTAGAGATATTTACAAAGCTGAACTATCATCCATCTTGTTGTAATTTGAAATTTTGGTATTTATTATATGACCTAATAGTTCAACCGATCGATTTTCTGCATTCAGAAAGTCAAATTTCAATTAAGCTGTGCATGTAAATGCACTTGGACATTCGTCTTCCTGAACTAATCTGAGATTGGATTTCCTCCGCACTGTAATTTGACTGAAACACAACTCTAGAACACAACTCACCGTGACTTGGAACGGACTGTTAGGGATGTGCTCCCCTCCGAAGCGGACGCAGATCACATACTCGCCAGGCTGCGGCGCCGTGTAGAAGATGTCGAACGTGCCGTCCTCGTTTTCGACAACGTCCACGTCGAGCTCCGCGCCCTCGGGCGTGCACACGCTGCACGTCACCTTGCCTTTTCCGGCGGCCTTGGCATCCACCGTGATGACCGTCTGCTCGCCAATCTGGATGGTCGGGCCGACACCTGCGCCTTCAGGGAAAAAAATATAATAATAATAATAATAGTAAAAAAAAATGGCACAAAGTGAATTGTTAGAACCGTTTCTTCTAGGGACGAACACTGCCTCAAAAATAAGAACCACATACAGCATGCACATTCCACAACCATGAGACAAGATGAGAGTTTCATGAGGTCTAGTCATGTTATTTCCACGTACTCTATGCATACATTATTATTATTATTATACATCTCCCATGTATAACTCAAAGCTAGATTAGCCAAAGTACCATTCCACCATGCCATCGTACCGACTCAGTTAGTCCATTAGTCTGTCCACTAAATAAACGTAAGACAGAGAAAGGGAAACACACTGTCATGAGAGAGGAAGTGTAAAATGAGCTTAGAGGCATAGATAAAAGTTATGGGAAAGAGAAATATAGGAGAGGAGGAAGGATGGGATGTCCTGTTGAAAGATGGTGCCACTATTCTCCATGCTGACAGACAAGAGGGGGGAAAAAATTTAAAGTTAAAGAGGTTCCTCGTTAAAGTCATTCAGTAGGCTTACCTAAACCGTGACCGCCGATTGAGACTGATAATAGGAACGGTGAGAAGCGGGAGGGGAGGGAGGGGGAAAAAAAGGTGACAAATAAAAGACAGTCAGGTGGGGGTGGGGGTGGTGGGCGGCAATAAATGTGCTCAAAACACTCGGAATGAAAACAAACCGTGATGGTGGAGTGTAAAGCAAAGGGTGGCGTAAGAGGAGTGGGTGGTGTGTATATACATATATATATATGTGTGTGTGTGTGTGTGTGTGTGTGTGTGTGTGTGTGCGCGTGTGCGTGTGGCGAGGGGCTTGAGTGAGGAGGGGGGTGTAACCGAGGAGCACAGCGTGAGGAACACAACATACCAATGCGTGGGGAAAAAATAATGAGATTTGAGGAGCGTTTATGCTGAGAGATAAAAACCTTAAATAGTCAATAAAGAAAGTTTGAAAAAATGTTTACTTAAGGGAAATATGAACTTAAAAAAAGATTACTCTGTTAGCTCAAATCCACATGTTATATGTTATATGTCATAAAAAACTAAACCAAATAAATGAGACACAATGACTGTTTCCATTTCATGTAACTATTCCCTTCAGCATTCAGGATGGCTGAGACAGGAGATGCGGTCCCTTTTTTTGTCCCCGATTGCTTGCCATAGAAGCAGGCCACTTTTGAATGGATCTGGAAAATCTTGGTGCATTTGTGTTTATGAGTAAAATTCATTTGCACGTTGAATCGTATTCATTCCTTTAATACACAAGGAAGAGAAGCTAAACAATATAAATGTCATCTGAAAGGTAAAATAAACCGAATGCATGAAATGCAAAGGTTTCTCCGTAGACTAATTTTTGTTAAAAACAACGTACCTGTGACGGTGCACTTGCTTGCATCTCCGGTGGGAAGAGCCCTGATGCGGTACGGTGAATAAGGGATCTCGTCCCCTCCGTACTTAATGAGGATGGTGTATCTACCAGTCATGTCTGGCACGTAAGACACCAGGTAGGTCCCGTCGTGGTTGTCGCGAATGTTGGCCTTCTTGGGCTTGCCCTCTGGGTCCTGCAGGAAAATAGGAAAATAGATGAATAAATGAATAAAACGAAGACGGAGAAATAACTGTTTTCATTTCTATGCATCACATTTGAGCACTCACGGTGATCTGCACTGCCAGGAGCCCCTCGCCAGCGTCTTTGGCGTCGATGGTGAACTCGACGGGCAGAGAGGCGGGAACCCCGGTGGTGTTAAGGCCGGGTCCGCTTGCTCGCACCTTGCTGGCATCATGGGTGGGGAGCACCTTTACCTTGTAGGGGCTGGTAGAGGCAGAGAGAGAAAGAAAAAAAAAGTGGTTAAACACAAGATAAAAAATAAAAAAAAGGTAGAATACTGCCCCACAAAGGCAGAGAGCTGCAACTGCAAGGGATGGGGAAAAAAACTCACAACAGCTACATTGTTCTATATTTAAACAGAAATCAATGCCACAGATGACTTTAAAATGTAATTAAAGGGAGAAACCCTCATCAAGAGATGATGATGAGATAATTTAATGACTGTATGTGGAATAACAAACTGAATGAGTTTTACTGAAAGGGATAGATAACTCGGCACATAAAAAACAGTTTTATCTAAGACTATACATCGCTATCCCAGCACCTAGCTTTTATTTCCCTAGATTGTCTTTAACTTTATCTGCATGGAAAGATGGAGACACTAGAAACACAATATAAAAAGATTTTTTCAAACCAATTAGTCGATTTTCAACACTGTAGATACCATTTTTTTTGTACTAGGCAGATATTTAGCAGAATAAATAGATTTTATCATTTTCTGACATTTGACTGAGATATTGTGCGTTACCTGCGTGGGATCTCCTCATCAGCGTACAATACATTAATGGAATAGGGTCCCTCTCTGGTGGGAACGTAGTTCACGGTGTGAGTCTGGTCACCGTTATCCACCACTTCCACAGGCTCCACCACACCTAGAAACACACATATTTAAATTGTTACCAAGTCTTTCTTTAAGCGTAATGAGAGATCTGCAGAAACATTCAAACCGAGCATCACCTTTGGGCCCCTGCACGCGGACCTGCAGCGGGGCGACTCCGGCCTTGGAGGCGTCCACTGTGAACGCCTGAGGGATGTTGGCTCTGACGTTGTTGCTCAGGCCTGGGCCCTGGCACTTCACCTTAGTGCTGTCCACGGTGTCGCTGACGGGCACAGAGAATGGACTACCTGCTCAGAGAAAACAGCAGCAAAGTTAGAAAAAAACAAAACTTCCCACGTATTCAAACTTCATGAGGGGAATATGTACTGCAACAGTTCATTACCCTTGATGGGCTGTCCTCCGTAGGTGACGTTGAGGTTGTACGTGCCAGGCTCGTATGGGATGTACTCCACACTGCAGCTACCATCCTTGTTATCAGTGCAGGACATTTTGGCCTCTGATGGACCTTCCATTGCCAGACCAAGACCACCTGTACCTGCTCCTCTGTAAAGGTAAGACAAAGACTTTAAATAATGCAAATGGCAATAAAGGCAAAACTGTCTCCTTATGAGGACAACAGGTCTAAATAAGTAAGAGTAAGCTGCCACAAACCTAAAACACAATGACCACATATGTGGACGCTGGGTCTCAGTAAAGTCTCACATACCTGGTTTCCACTGTGAACTTGTTGGGCTTGTTGGTGATGCCGCTTTTCAGACCAGGGCCGTGCACGCGAACACGAGCCGGATCACAGCCTTCGGTGACGCCGACACGGAACGGACTCTTCGGTACCGGAGAGCCGTCGTAGCAAACCTCCACGCTGTGTGGACCTGAAAACATATACGGTCAGTGTCACACATTCTAACGCACAATTAACCCAGACTCCAGCACCGTCAGATCCGAACTCACCCTCCTCGTAGGGAGTGTACTCCACGTTGTAGATTCCATCTCCGCGGTCGGTGATCAGGGCGTCCGTTCGGGCACCGGACGGGTTGCTGATGAGGGTTTTGATGTGGTCGCCTCCGGTCTGCGTGAGAGCGCGAGCGTCCACGGTGAAGTCTGTGGTTGCCTCGCGGAAAACTCCTAAAAAAAACAGAACATGCAGTTTGTACAGTTTGTAAAACAAGCTTACACAGGCTTAATATGCACCAAATCATTCAGATATGTCCCATTTCTGTTCTATCTGACTCAATATGTTTCACATATTTTACCAAAATGAAGGGAAATATCAAAAACATGCTCCTAAAAATGAAAGCGAATGTGAATCAGTCAAAACAGAAGTTCAGTATCATGTGTGTTCTGGGAACTAATCCAGTGCATCCGAAATGACATCATACATAGCGATAATGACTATAATTGCTGCAGTACGCTAAACAGGAAGCGCAGGAAAGAATGATCACATCGCAGTAAACATGTGACAAACAATCTAAATCCAGAGCAGAACACAGAATATACTGAGGCTATGCACAATATAAATGACTTATTTTAAAAGGCTAACATCTTTTACCTTTGCCCTCCACTCCAGGGCCAAACACGACGACTCCACTGGCGTCGACCGCAGGCTCCACGTTGAGTCGAGCGGGGAAGTTTGGCACATCCTGGCCACCGTAGCGGATGGTGAGCGTGTAAGAGCCAGGGTAGAGAGGGATGTAGGTGATGGTGTAGGTCCCGTCTCCATTGTCCTGTATGTGGACCTCGGCCTCCGTGCCGCTGTCCGAGATGATCTCGATGGTCAGCTCAGCCGGGCCGGCGTTGGTGCAGTCCACGATGAACTCCCCCGTCTCCCCGACCTTGGCGCGCTCCAGGCCTGGGCCAGAGCAACGAACCTGAGAGGAGAAGGCAGGAGGAGGGCGTTGTAGAGAGGAAGTGACAAATGTACTTTAAGATTAAGTCAAATGTTGACGTGGCTAACCTTGGAGGGGTCTGATGTAGGATAGGCGGTGGGGTTGAAGGGTGATCCAGGAATTGGGATTCCATCGTAGGTCAGTTCAACCTGGTATGGCCCCGCTTCTCTGGGGATGAACTTCACCTGACTGGTCTCTGGGCTCAGCCCTGGCTCAACCTGGAACAAAACACATGAACAGGAACCTTAAAAAATGATTCCTTTTGTACTTCAGCCAAGATAATATAAGATTATTACATTTAAGACCTCGTCTGTGATCTTAATCCTGTGCGAATCCTCCATGTCCGTGATTTGTAAAGTAAAAATTACACCGCAAATTTATCTTATTTACTAGTGTTTTTTGCTTTTTCGCCACTTTTATTTGATTTGCGCATTGTTTCGCTGAAGAATCATGAAGGTTGTGCTATAATTCAAAGTTTGAACAGATCTTAGAGCACAAAGTCGAGATATCGCTGAACTATTCGCCCGTTTAGATGAATGAAACTATTTCATGGGCAAGGGTGGAGCTGATTTAAATACTGACAGGTTGTTGGCAATTTCATCCCTGGGATAAATAGAAAAAATATATTTTTATCATCTATTATATATTTGCAAAGTAATTAAAACTGTTTCTGACGCACAGTGGAGTGAGATGGAAAGTAGCAGAGCCGTGACAACGAAATGTAAATTTGAGTAAAACACTGATTCAGGTAAAACTAATCCCATGCGAATAGGGCTTAGGAATTGACAACACTCATAAAAAGTCATCAGAAATTCCATGTCATACCTTGCTGGCCACTGGCTTCCCAGATGGTCCCGTCACCTTGGCTCCAACCTTGCCCTGACCGCCGGCACCCTTAGATTTGACGGTCACTTCCTGGTCTTTGCCCACAGTCATCTCTGCAGTGACAGACACAAAACACATAGCTGAAGATCTAAAAAATATAAGAATGCGCTCCTGATCTGGTTGGGGAAACAGGTGCTGCTGATATGAGCAAGGTGGAAAATGATACAGTCGAAAGGTCTATGCAAGTTCAAGATCAATATTTGTCTTGCAACTGTGAGATTGAAGGATAAACTCTGAGATATAATGTAAAATTATGTTACAGTAAGTTAAAGTTTGACTTATACAAAAAAATAGGACTCATTGTAGAAACCGGTGCAATAAAAGCCAAATGTCCAGCAGGTAATGTGTTTGCTAAACATAAAACAATTCTTCTTATAGCTTCTTCAGAAAATAAAATAAAAAGGGTGAGGCAAAGTTACAACGGGCACGACAACAGGGGATGTACGTACTGTCTCCCAGGCCTGTGACGTTGACTTTGCTGAGGTCCACTGAGGGCGCCACGGGAAGACTGAAGGGGCTCTTTGGAATGTTATCTCCACCGTAGGTCACAGCAACACCCAGAGTGCCCTGATGCAGGAATCCAGAAAAAAAAAAAAGAAAAAAGAAAAGAAATAGGATAACATTTATTCACAAAAGTCTTGCTGGAAGTGACGTGAGAAGTTTGATACAGTTTCATTTTTCTGTGTATAACTGTATGTACTGTACCTGCTGTACAGGTGTGTATTTCACAGTGTGTGTGTTGTCGTGGTTGTTGATGATTTCAAAGTCCTTGACGGCCTCTCCTTTGGTCGGGCCGCTGAAGTTGCAGTTGAGGTTGGCCTTTCCTGCTCCTTTAGTGTTCACGGTGAAATGGGTGGGCTTGTTCATTTCAACTCCTGGAAGAACGAAGAGAAATAATCGATGTCAATATGTCAAGATGCGCTGGAAGCAACGGAATCATTTTCTTTCCACATTACATTCTCATAATCATCCATTTTTCGTATTTTTATACTTTCGGATTAATTGCAATTAATAAAAACGTTGCATTCACTGTCATTATGACCTTATTTCAATCACACAGTCATAGTCTAATGAAATAATGATGCTTTTGATTCTAGTAAGTTGTGAGATGTCTATGCTCGCTTTGCTTTGGGTGAGCTTTCTTTAAAGTATATATATAGTCCAAATAAGTCAATGAATAATTATTTAAATGTTTACAAAATGCTAATAATAATACGACTAAATGTCTTGATGCTTACCAGTGCGACTTAGTCCTGGTCCCTCTGCCTTGACTTTGCTGGCATCATGAGAAGGATCCACTTTGACCCTGATGGGTGTCATTGGTATAGCCTAAACAAAGAAATATTAAAAATTATTATTCACAGAATATGCTCTGATACAGACAACATCTTGCGCTCATTATTCGACTGAAGCTCACCTGGTCAGCAAACAGCACCATGATGGTGTAGCTTCCTGCTCCTGGAGGAGTGTATTTGACCGTGAATGTGTCGTTATCATTTCTAATGATGTCAAAGTCGATGTCGGCCTCAGCGGGTCCCACGACTCCAGGGGCGCACTTGATTCCAATGCTGATGTCACCTGAGGGCAGAAGACGGATGTTAATATCATTTCACACTTCCTGTATTGTTTTTTTTTTCTTAAGGTGGTTTGGTGCTGACCCATCCCATCCTCCCTAGGAATTTATTGTAGCTTCACCTTGACCGGCCTCTGCGCAGTCGACGGTGAAGTACGTTGGTTCAAAGGCCTTGAGGCCAGTCTTGGCCACTCCAGGTCCAGACACCTTCACCTTGTTTGGATGGCAGCCTGCTCCGATGTTCATCTGTGGTCGGAAAAACACAGAAGCAAGATGAGCAGACTTTTCTCTTTATTTTCCTCAATTCGTACCTAAATACACGTCTCCTTGTGTACTCACCCTGAACGGGCTCTCAGGGATGTTGACTCCTCCCCAAGACACCATGACGGTGTGTTTCACCGGCTTACGTGGGGTGTAAGTGCAGGTGTATGTGCCATTGCCATTATCCTTAACCTGGACATCCACAGGGTTGCCTTCTCCATCCTGTGCAGAAAGCCCAGTGTAACACATCCATCAGCATGGAGCATGAAGGTTACGCTACAGATGCAGAAACGCTGTGGCGATACATAAAGACATAAAGTACCTGAGCTGAAATCTTGAGAGGAGCTTTTCCTCCTTGCTTGGCATCGACTGTGAACTCTGTGGGCTTTCCGACAGCCAGACCGCTGCTCTGAAGGCCTGGACCATACGCCTTAACCTGGTGGAAACACATTCATGGACACATTTAATAAACTGGATTTCTGTTTTGCATTCACTCAGCATATGTGCGTGTGTGTGCGTGCATACCTTGTCGGGGTAGAAGTCCTTCCCTGGTGGGTTGACAATCTCAGCCATGAAGGGAGAGTGCTGGATGTCTTCGCTGTTGCACAGCACATGCACGGCGTACTCTCCAGGCTCTGTGGGCCAGTAGCGCACGTCGCACGATCCGTCGCCCTTGTCGTCGCATTCGATTTTGGCCTGAGACGGACCTTCCACAGAGAAACCTGACGAAGGGAAGCAAGGTTAACCTTCACAGCAACACAGGTTTAAGCAATTACTTTGCAGTAGTCGCTCAGACTTACCCAGAGTACCAACGTCGTCTCCAACAGCCTCCACCACGAAGTCAGCAGATTTACCGACGACGCCTCCTTCCAGGCCGGGACCCCAGGCCCTCACCTTCTGGGGGCCAGCCTCACCACCAATCTTTACCTCAATGGGACTATATGGAGTAAAAAAAAAAAAAAAAAAAGTTCGATCAGTAACAACCCAAGATCAACTGAAGCGTTTGTTTGTCATGTCAGAGTGAGTACCTGCGCGGGATGTGCTGTCCTCCCCAAGTGATGGTGATGGTGTATGTTCCAGGTGTGGTGGGGTAATACTCAAATCCAAACACGCCGTCTCCAAGGTCTTTACGTTTACAGGGCTCCTCAAGACCCTCTGTGAACACAGGGATGCACTTTAGTACCGATTATTAACTTCTGATAGGAACTTCCTCCCTATATTACAAGCAGGGCAATTTTTAAACCACCATTAATGGATTCCTTGGCCACTCAAGACAACAAATTGCTTAAGATGTCTGTTACTGCTTATCCATAGCAGGTGGCTGGAGCCTGAAGATATGATCTGAAATATGCTTGAGAGCTAAGACGACTGATGAACCAGTCCTTTAAAAGGATTGCCAACGCAAGCAATTCCGCTTCCAATACAAAAAGTTCTTAATGGTCCATTTCCTTCTCTCCAGACGTATTATTTAATTTGACAGGGTTTCTAATGGGTTTAAAAGTTTGCAGTAAATGAGCGAAGTCTCATTTACTGAAGCAATGGCTATAGCGAAAGCAATACTGTTGTTTCTTGTGTAACTCACTGGGGCCCTTGATGGAGACTTTGAGCTCTCCTGTGCCGGCTCCTTTGGTGTAAACCTTAAAATCTGCAGTCTCCTTCACCCTCAGGCCTTTGGGCTGCAGACCGCGACCCTTCGCTCTGCAGAGGCTGGGATTACACGCTGTGGACAGAGATCAAGGAGTTAGACTCCAGCGTTATGACCACCTGCACGTTCACATGTTGGACTAAGAAGGGAGAAGACAAATGAGCTGCAGGGTGAATGACCCGAAACCAAAACAACTTCTATCAGAGGCTTGATATCCATCAGGCTCAATGATAGTTGGAAAGTGCTTTTTAGTGATGCTTTTCCTCCTACCCTCCAACTCATAGGCGCACCCCATCCAGTCCCTCTTATCTGTTTATCTTACAGTGCATTCAACTCATAGACGCACAGTAAAGGAAGTGGGCCATTATCCTCAGTCGGGAAGTAGCGTAGGCCTCGTATCTCCTCATTAACAGGGTATAAAAAAAAGAGGAGCTGAGTCATCGTTACATGCCCTGCAGGAAGCAAAGGAAACCCCACAGGAACAGAAGACTATTGAGAGGAACACAAGATATTTTCTAGCTACAGGACTCTAACATGTCTACAGTTGTTTTTTATTTGATAAAAAAAAAAACTCTATTTTGAATATTGGTCTAGTATAGTTGGAGAACAACTATAACAAATAATGTTTATAATTTATATTTCTTGAAGATTAACCAAAACTTAACCAACTAATTTATAAATTTATTTGCTATTTGTGTGAGTTTCACACTGTTTTATATAATGAAGTCCATTCGACCTGAGCGATCCGAACACAAGTGTCCAGCTTTAAGTACCTGTGCTCACATCTTGCATTAAAATGCGTCGGGTGCCTTCAGCCAGCACCTTTTAGGCTCTTGTTTGCAAATTAACACTGACAGCATCTGGAGTCAAATGTTGTTACAGCTGCTGTCTTTAAACAAACTCTACCCCTGTGCCGTTGGAAGCAGTGAGTCTCTGGTACTAAAGATACTGGTCAAAAGTTACACATTTACGCAGCCTTTAAAGTGACCCAGGACTCACTAGCAAAGGAATGTGTGGTTACTTCTCAAAGGCAAGTAAAAGGGACCTGGTGTTCTCACTCGTGTACTTTAAACTGGGTCTGATCTGATTGCTCAGTATGAATCTAAGCGAATTCTTGGCATTTATAACAGATTTAATTGTTAAGCCTCTTAAAGAACACTGCAATGTGTGACATTAAGCTGAAGAAAAATCTCATTCACTCTTTTACAAACATTATTTTTTTAGATTTTAAAGTGATAAAACGCTACGATTTATAAAATCCACTTGGCCTGATATGACCAGTAGCTCATGTTTGCCTGTTATAGCCATGTATCACTCACACATGCGCACACAGATGCACACACTCAAAGTGGGTACCCAAGAAAGATCCCAGGAAGCAGGAAATGACAGCAGAAGGAAGGAGTCATTCCAGAGACAGACAGATGCCACCGGGCCTCTATCGAACAGAAGAACAGGAGGAGATAAAAAAACAGAAGACACCAGATCCAGTAGAGCAGCGGGAAGACGGCACACAAATCAACACAGCAGAAAATAATCAGGATAGAGGAAGAGGAATCGGATGTGTAACCCCTACCCTCTCCCACGTTGACCGTGAAGGGACTCTTGCTGATCTGACCACCAGCGAAGGTGACGTTGATGATGTGCTGGCCTTCCTGGGTGGGTTTGTAGGTGCAACGGTAGCTGCTGTTGCCCTTATCCTCGATGGTGCAGGGCACCGTGTTCTTCTTGCCAGCGGGGTCCATGATGACCACCTCCACTTCGCCAATACCAGCACCTGAAAGAAGAAACAGGAAGGGGAGAAAATCCGTCACACTGATCTGTTCTACTTCTGATTCGATTTCAAAGCAAACCTCGCTCACGTCGTCCGTCATATTACCTGCTGTGTAGACGTCGAAGTAAGTGGTCTTGTTGGCGATGTTTCCTGCAGGTTCCAGGCCTGGACCCTGGGCCGTGGCCTTGCTGGAGTCTCCTTGAGCCATGCCGACCTCCACCTCAAAGGGGCTCTTGTGGATGTGCTGTCCTGCAAACAGCACCGTCACCTACGAGCAAAAAGTTGGACATATTTATTTTATAGTGCTGTTTTTACAATCCCTTCTGTAAAGTTGACTTGGTTTTGACAGAGGCAGACCATGTGCCATTTCTGAGTTTAAATTAATCTTAACTCATGATACCCTGAAGAAACCATTCTAAAAAAAAAAAAAAAACGAATGCCAACTCTGCACCTGCACACCTGTGGCAAAGTATCAGGGGGAAGAGGTTTACAAATTAAGGAAGAAGGGAGTGAACTTTTTTTAGATTGTAGTTTTCAGCTTTTTTACCATTTCTAGAAATCAACATTGCTCCAGATCCATTTTCGTGCTGTAAGAAATATTTTGTAATCATTTGGTTCATAAATTAAGTGATTAGGGAGTTTAACCTGTGTCAGCTGACTCACGGAAATTAGTCAATTGTAGACTGATTGCAAGAAATTATTATCAAAACGAGTCTGGTGTTCATCAGGGTATAGAGGGAGTGAATCAGATCCTTTACTGAACCTTTAAATACACAGCTACTTTTTGAAATTGACCAAAACCACAATGAGAATATTTCTACCTGCTTTTAAAATAGACAAAATAAGTTAGATTCTTAGAAGAATATTGTTCCGGTTCACAGTGAAAATAAGCCGAATAACAAAAACCTGCAAAATAACTCCTAACTTCCGTGGTTAAAATGGAAATATTCCCATACGCATATCTCAAAACAATTTCATGCACCCATCTTGTCTTTATCTTACCTTGTGCATGCCTGTGACTTTGGGAACATAGTAGACAGAATAGGTGCGGTTCTTATCATTGTTGGCCGTCACTTTAGCCTGGAGGAAGAAAAAAAAAACAGTTAAAGCTATAGTAAAAAGTTAATATGAGAAAACCTCATTGAAACCAAACGCTAAAAATCAACGAACCTCTTCTCTGTGTCCTGCAGGGTCCTCCACATAAACCAGAACCTCGCCCATTCCTGCACTGATGGTCTCAACAGTGAACACAGCCTTCTTCATCACCACATTACCAACGGGCTCAACGCCTACAAAGAGGACAACATATTAAAGACCTATAGTATGTGGCTCACTGTTTCTTGGATGCAAGTTGCTCTAAAAGGATCTTTTTGAAGCCCAGCTGCAGATGTGTGTGTTTGTGTGCACCTGGTCCGTAAGCACGGGCCTTCTTGGGGTTGAGTTTGGGTCTGAGGGGGGCACCAGGCTTCAGTTTTGCTTTGGGGAACTGGGACAGGTAGGTCATGACTGAATGCTCGTCAACGTTGGGGTCGACAATCTCCTCAGGTGTTATGACCTAGGAGATGGAAAGAAGATGGAAAATGTTTTCCACGTTAAAAGGAGAAGTTTTTAATCCATCGGTGGCATCGAATCAGAAAGGAGGCTGCAGCTGCGCAGCCCGAAGCAGGGCTTGATTTGTTTCCTTGGAGACCATACCCACATAACAAATCGTGTTGTGATTTACTGATCGAAACCACATACCAACCACTACCATAGCTTAGAAAGTACCTGGAGACAGACTCGCATGCAAGGATAAGCTCGCTGTCTGATTTTACAAGCCGCAGAGACAGCAGGGGAAAGGACAAAGCCTGTTTCTTAGCAGAAGCAGATCTGAAGACGGAAACAGCAGCGACCACAAAGCCAACTGCCAGCACGCTACACTGTGCCAATCATGCCAACACTACAGTGACAGACACTCACGTGAGCCACGTGACACAACAGGCAGTACAGAAGAGAAGTTTTAAAGCTGAAGCAAAACTGAAGCAGATATGATGTTAGATTTAAGGTCCCCTACATGACGCCCAAGTGGAAGTCCCATAAGACTAAAAGCTACTGAATTCCCTGAATCAGTAGCAGTAGAATTCCCTGATAACAGGGGTCATAAACTAATTTTATCAGTGTCTGGTTAGTAAGTTCAGGCATGCATGTGGATAAGAGCTTTATTGGTGTATCTGGCATCCATTTATGTCCATCGCCTTCACCGTTAGCTTGCAGCTAACAAGGGCAACTAAACGCGTTGGGTTTCATGTAGAGGTTTCATTCTTCCGTTCTAAATGACTGATGGGGAAAGTTTGGGTTTTAACAGGAACATCTGTGGGTGTTGCCTACCCCGAAATCGCGTGAGGGTCTGTTAACAGTCAGTTAGTGGATAAGTTGGCCTTTATGCATCTAGCGAGACCGAAGCCTAATTCCCTGTTGTTCATGCTCATTTCGAGAAAGAGTGTATCATTTCTTTTTAGTAATCAAATCACCTGTGGGATACCCAGCCAGTCGTCAGCTTGCTGCATGGCCTCGCGGGCGTTGTCCACCGGTTTCTTTTGATCCCACTGGTCCCAGTCAGGACACAGACCTGCAGAAAAAGAGATGGGGTCAGTCGGATTTACTACAGGGGCAGTAGGGTAATAAATAATTAATTTGTAGAAACTGAGATTATACTAAAAGCATGACCTGCAACTGAATTGTGCAAGGCTGTCCAGCTCACATCTGTTGAGCCAAATAATGAATCCTGCCAACACTAATAATCACAGCATGATAATATTCTGGAGTTGGGAAGCTATGTTTTGGTTGGAAAACTTCTTGAATTAGGGCCAGTCTAGTTATGACTAACATATTCCAGTCTTGATGACATCCAGCAGATAAGGGAAGAATTCAAAACATGCCTAATCTTTATTTCAAGGCGAGACGGCCGATACGGTGCCGGGTCATGTATCTGTGTCTCTGTGGTTCCTCAAAACGTCTGCCCTTGGTACTCATTTGGCTGACGCACAATGCCCTGTTGTGGTGACACAAGGCATTTTTGGACACCATCGGAAATAATTATCAGCTTGAGGCTTGTTGGTGATCCACAGGTATGCCAGGCATCCTCAGCATGTAAACAGAAGCTTCCCCCGTGACCTCACCTACGTCTTACGACTGTTCCGTCTCCCTCCCTGCTCCTCCCCGTTCCCTACTTTCCCAAACTTAACAGGTCCATAACAATGAGGCTCAGTAATCCACCCGACCATCACCTCTTGCCCTCAGTTTCAACTCACTCAGATGAGAATTACGCACTCACGCTTAGCCCCCTGACCTCAGATCCATAGCTGACGATTACAAACTAACAGTGTGGATTGACACATCTGTTGGTTTGTTGCTCAACCATTGCTTAAATACAGTTGCACAAAGCAGCTATCATGGCGGTAAACCTTAAATGAATCTCATTTCTAGCTTTCAGCAAGCCATTTCACATCGACACAACGCTGTCCTTACCTGGAGCACAGCTGTCGACCAGGGCACCCAGGGCGCGACCGGTCTGCCAATCCCTGTTGAAGTTGGTGATTGGAAGCTCGGGCAGCTTGTTCTGGATCCATCCCAGCAGCCTCTGCTTGGGCGTCTTCTGCTTGCCATCATCCCCTTCTTCCTCCTCATCCCACATGGGCATGGAGATGGAGTAGTGCAGGATCAAGGTCCATATCAGACCCAGGATCAGCTTGAGGTTTCCATCCACTATGGCTTTAGAGTCTGAAAAGCACAAGACGAGAAGAGCTTGGAGTCAGATATCGTGCTCAAACATTTGCACAAAACATGAAAACCAACATTCAAATAATGAACTTACAATGGAATTGAAGGGGGGAAGGTAATTTCAAGATTTCCAGATGATTTAAATTTCTAATCAGGTCAAATATAACACTTTGAATTACTAATTTGATTTGATCTTTGACCAGAACTGAGGACGTCCAATGATCTATACTTTAAATTGCAGATTTCCCTCAGGATTGTCTCTGCTATCTGGTATTTAATGTATGGCTAAGTCCTTAAGGAGGAGAAGGATGCATATCAAGAAGTCACTGACCATGGACTGAACTGGGGACAGAGAGCAAAGTCGTTTATGATTATTTTGCAGTAGTTTTTGGTCCTTTCTGTACAGACTTTAGACCTGAGAGCACTAAGCAGGCCTTAATCTGAATACTAGTTTGGGAAACGCATTATTCCTGCAGCTGGAAAGCCAGTTAGATAATGTAGTCTAGTCCGGATCATACAGTAGCTATAATGTATAGCCTCATTAAGTCAAATCATTCACAATACAACGAAGCTATGCAGACGACATCCTGGTTTATATGCATTAACTCTCTAAACAAATGACTAAGACTCTGTGTGCAAATGCAATTCAGATCACTTCCCTCTCTTTAGACAGTAGTCAACACATGGTGCCTGCACTACTATTTCCTTTTATTACAAAACATCATTACAAGCGATTGAGTAAAACTTTCTCTGGTAATCTGAATGTGTGAAAAAAATGCGGATATGATGAGTGTAATGTGAATTCTGAGGTAAATCATGAGCCATTAGGGTTGGGCAGGGATATGACTACTTCAGTGCAAGTATGGCCTTATATACTGACACATTAAGACACTTTGAAAGCAATTACACAACAGTGTGCACACCTCGTTTCATATTTGGTTCCTCTTAAAAGCATTTGAAGCATTTATTTTTTTTTTCTGAGAAAGTGAACCAAGAAGCTAGTCCAGGCATGAGGACACACATCACCGCCCATAAACAGTGCGGCGTGCTCACAAGGAGAAGTAGATCAGGAGGGGCGATCACTCAAGCCCAGCCTTGAGGAAAGGGTGGAGCAGTGTGTTTGTGTGTCTTCTCGTTGCTGTTGATTAAGACTAAGTTAAGTGGGGTGGGGGGGTTTTAACATGCGGGTTCTTTTGAGGAACTGATGCAAGGTGCTGATTGCTATCTAGGGTGTACCCACAGGGTCTCTGCAGGCTGTCTGCAGGGAGGGGCATTTTGAGGCCTGTCAATACAGAAATTACAGACAGATTCTCTTGGTGATTTAAGACGGTTCCACAATGCGGCGTCAGTAAAAAAAAAAAACAGTCTATTGTATTCTGATTCCACATCATTATAAATTTAATATATCCTGTTATTGTTGACGAGGCTGGAAAAATTATTGGTAGCAGAAGCTTCACCTCAAAAGTTATGAAACCTCAAATTATACTTTATTACCTTAGATATTTAGAGTACAGCTGGGGGCTGAAGTTACAGAATAGGAAATTTGCGGGGGCCAGTTTGGTTAGGAGCCACAGAAAGATCGAGGGTTGGAACGGATGTAGTTCTAAATAAAAAATGCACAATGAAGACGAGGGTGCACACCGACACATCCGAGCACGTCTCTGAATTTTGTGTACTGCCAACGCTGCGATACACATGACATGTCATCTGCTCCCGGTGGAAAAAAAAAAAAAAAAAAAACCTTCCACGTGGTGATAAAACAGAGCGAGGTCAGATGACAAACAAAACCTGTTTGGACAACCGGTCCCCATGGCAACTTCGACAGAGCCGAACCATTAAAGTGACTGAGAGGCAAATCGGCAACGAGTTGAAGCAACATCAATGAATCGGGAAGGAGTGACTGTGCAGGGAAGACGAAGTGTTGCCTAAGGCTGGAGATAGAAGTACCAGCTATAAATTGTCATTTGTACTGATTGGAGAGGTTCCTTCAGTGGTATGTGCATCTGTGCCACAGGTTCATACTCGCATGGAGGAATTCAGATTATCTAAAACAAGGGTGCGTCCCATGGTGCACCGTCGTCTGCTACATCACAAACACACTCAAACAGGACCGCAAATAAGACTGGCTTATTAATCACTTGTGAGAACTTTAAAAAACTTAGAACTTTTAAAAAAAACAATATTATTTTATTATTTTATTTACATTTTTCAGGGTTGAAGCTAGCAGGAGAATCGGAAATGTTCGCTGCACCAGCAGACAAGTCACTCCTCCTTCTCACTCGACATTGTTAGGACATATATTTGCGCAGTCCTTCTGATAATTTGTGTATCTGTGAGCGCATGTTGCCCGATTCATGCCCCTCACACACAAAAGCCACTAAACACGCAAGGAATCCACCAGCATTCCCAGAAGACCACAGCGCACCAGGCCTGGTGGAGTCCATATACGGACACAGACTGCCGTGGACTCACCCTCTTTAGAGCTGACGCATAACCGCCGCCCCCCACCCACCCACCCACACCCCCCTCTAGTTGCAGGCTTGTGTGTGCGTGTGTGTGAGGATTCTGCTGTTTGTGCGTGTCTGTGGTTGATGTTCTTTTTGCCCCCAAAACTCTCATGACTCATCCGTTTGGCTCGCTGCAGACCTCCCCCCCCTCCCCACCCTCCCGCCCTCCGACAGTGCACTCCCGTGACATTGCAGTGACATCATCGCAACCCCTGAACCACACAGCCTGATCAGGCCTGAGGGGAGAGACAGAGGGAGAGTGAGCACAGAGGAGGGCGACAGCGGGAGGAAAAGGCTCCTCGCTGCATTCAGGCAATGCACTGCAACATCTGGAGCAGATTAGTCCTGAAAGCTTGTAAGGCGAAGGGCAAGCAGCGCCGCCAATGTAGGCAGTCTTGAGGTCTGTCCTACCCGGTCCATAGTATCCTTATGTTTAGTCATAGATATAAATGGCGTCTCGTCTCACATGCGCTGTAAATGCAGAGTTTCTCTTTATTTTCTCTGTGAGAGGGTTAACAGGATGTCAAAATGTTTGTTTATTGTGTTTTGTGTTAGAGACAATGCACATGAATTAACTTGTGTCCGTCATGTGCAGATAAAACTGCAATGTGCTATGCTGCTACGCAACGGCTCTCCTTTTTCTAGAAGGAACATGTTGTGCTATTGATGAATGGCGAGAATTCCATGTTTGGTAAAGGTTGCACAGAGTTTTATTTCACAAAACCATTGATGGCATTGAGATGAGCTAAAATTTCATTGCAAGACGTTGCACACCGAAAATGTACGTGCATGCATATCTCAAAGGAGCGAAGGGATCGCGATCTAAGAACTAACCACTAACGCATAAATTGCATGTTGAACCAAAGGAGAGAGCAGCAGCAGCGGTGGGGTTAAAGGAGGCCACGAGCTGGGAGTCAGACATCAGAGAGCAGCCGGAGCAGCCAACGCACGCTTCAAAACGAGATTAAAACTAAACTGCAAGCGCATTCTCATTGTGGCAGTACATACTGAAATATTTCCTAGACTGATCAGGTTGGTTTGATAACATTTGTGGGAATGTGTTCCAGCCGAGGAGCCGTTTTCAGTAGATGTAATAAGGTTAAAAGTAGTAACGTGAGCTGGGCTGACATTGGACTGAGTCTGGTATAGCCAGAATCAATTTTGGGTTTGGGAGAAAAAAAAAAAGAAAGAAGAAAAAAAAACCTCTGCACACAACTTGAAAGTCCTACAACCAAACAAGGACAACGAGTACGTGACATTAAGCGGCGTAAACAGTGCATCCTTTAAAGCCCAGAAGATCTCTGCGTGATGGAGCATAATCAGCCCCCAACTCCAGCCCAACTTTCTGCCAAAAGAAAATTGTAGGCGTGGTGCGGCTTCCAGGTTACAGCTACTATGGCGCATTTGATAAAGGACAATTCAAGCATCTTTTCTTTTTTTTCGTATTATTGTTCTGTAATTTTGTGGCAAACATACAGCGTCCTTAAAAATGATTAGTCGAGTGTACGCATGCATGTTTATTGATGGTTTTCCCCCATTGCATCCTTACTTGTACAACTCCTCACTCTCAGTGTCAAACACTGAGTCAGTCGGTTGGATAAATTCCTTCTTGTGCAATAACCCGTATTTATACTGATATTGCGCAATAACTTACTTTCTTGTCATATACTGGTACATATTTCTTAATATATTTATTGGACATGTGCAATAATTTTCCACTGTGCAATACCCCGTGTTCAACAGGAACACATGTTAACTTGTACTTATTTTTACATTGATGCATGTATTCTTATTCTAATTGCCTACTTATTCTACATATTCTTACGGCCTACATGGCTCTTTGTTCTGCTACACTTGGAGTAGAAGCTGCTGTAGCGAAAAGTAATCTTCCCTTGGGGTCTATAAAGTCATGCTGATTGTGGCATATCACACAACTGTAAATGTTTACAGATTATTTCAATCATTTCATTAACTACATTAAATTAAATCTTGGATTAAATCTGCGCTACCAATTCCAGCTATGATAAACTAACCGAGTCCTTTTCAATGAAGTCTACCCAGGAAATATCCCTCTCACAAATGATCTCAATTGGGACTTTTTCCATTTCTCATGAACATGTTTCCAGGTCTTGGAATTACAAAAGTTGCCCACAAGCGCACACTCATGCATGGATGGAAAAACCCCAGTGAGACAGAACAGACCGAGGAAATGTCGCACATTCCAGGCTGGCCTTATCTCCCGCTCTCTCACTCTCACAGACACACACACACACAAAAAAGAAATAAAGTCCAACTATAGAACATGACATTAATTCCTCTCGCAGCCTGAATCATCCAAGACGCTAGGAATCTTTGACTTGCAGATCCCTCCCACCCCCCCTCCTCTTAACTCCATGCAACAAGCCACACTACACACTACACTTCCTCCACTTCCTTACTTCTTCCAGTCATCTTCCCTCCCTCCCTCCTCTCTCGTTCTTTTCACTCCCCCCGCTGCAAAAAAAAAAAAAAAGTTCCTCCTGGTTTTTTAGCCTTAAAAGGGCAGAAGCAAACTGGATCCTGGCAGTCCTCCCATTCCCTGGGCTCTGGTTACAGACGGGAAGGGAGGAGGGAGGACAAGACAGGGAGAGGGAAGGAAAGGCAGAAGAGGGGAGGGTGGGTTGAGGGGGGGGCGAAGGGCCAAGCAAGAGAAGAAAAAAGGAGGGGAAAGTGCTGTGTCTGACATTTTTAAAGCCCACACATACAATAGAACCCGCTGATAATGGGCTGAGATATTTAAGTCATTTAAGTGTGGAGAGCAGAAAAAAAAAAAAAAGTGAAGCTTGAAGGCGACGGGGGCAAAGGGGGGATGGGGGCCTGTGAGGGGGGGAGTGGGGGGCAAAGGGGCGGGTCCTGCTAAGACAGGGGCTTCTGAGACGAGGTGAGAGGAGGACACCAGCTGTGAATAAGGTGATGAAGGAGGAGGGTTGATACCTGGAAAGTTCTGAGAACCGTGATTAAGCACAAGACGTTGCTCCAAGTTTCACAAGAAATTGACAATTCTTGGCTCGGCCGAGACAATTCAAGTCTGGAAAAGTAGATCCCCTCCAGACATGTTTCCGAAGGGCCATGCTGGTCTGTAGGTAAATGTTGTAACATGAAATTGAGTGAGGCAGCGCGCAGCTGAAGCTGAAACTGCCGGTGCAGCTTGAACATTTTACGCCCCAAAAAAAACAAAAAAAACAAACAAAAAAAAGAAAATGTATTAAAAAGAAAATGCTGCTTTCTGTGGAGGGCATGGGGGGGGGGGGGGCTGGGTTGTCTGGGCCTGGTTCCAATTCTGATGTAATGCAATAGCCGGAATGCCACTACGCTGAATGGGAACGTGCACTCGGCTAATCCTCAGCATCCATTCCACTAGTCTGCCTTCGCCTGTGCAGACCGGAAGTTTGTGCTAATGATACCGATCTGGCAGGAACTGATCCATTTTGGACTCCAGTGACTAAACCTTTGGGTTCGCTTTTCATCTGCGAAAATTAAAGAGGACACGAGCACGCTCTCAGTTAATGGGCTCGTTGCATTCCCCCAGCGGGCCCACGGATTTGCTCCCTCATCGCGCGACGACTAACAGTAGTAAGTTGTAGTGTTACTGTTGACAGCTGCTCAGTCGGGGACTTTGAGCCCTAACCTACTTTAATTGATATTTTGGCCACATAGGAACAACAGAACGAACCGTAAGGAAACTTGGAGAGAAGAAATACTTTGGCTATGGTCCACGCCTGTGTTTGAAAGTTGTGGGATTTCAATGGAAGTGGTGATGACTACCAAACTTCTGGTAAATTTGAGCATTCAAGAGAAAAATGAGTCGTGTATTCTAGCGGCCAAATCCAGTCCAGTACGTAACTCACCTCAACTAATTGGTCTGCTTTTTTTTTTTTTACGTCTGCTGCGCAACTAGAAAGGCTAAAAGAAGCTTGAGTTGAAGGAAGCTGCATAAATCTTCATTGGCTTGAAAGTTGAGAAATTACAATAAATTAAATAACATTATTAGACTTATTGTGGAGCAGTGGTTAGAGAAGCAGCTTTGGGTTCAGACCATAGCCAGACCCCTAACGCCATAACCTGATGTGCGCCTCCCCAGAAACGTAGTCGTGCATCGCTAGTCCGCTTGGTAGTAGCGTGTTTCTGCTTTAGTGTCTCCGGCTGTTTCTCCTTCTTTTTCGTTTTGCATCCGTAAAGATACGCAGCAAAGAAATATTGACTGAGGAGGTTCAAAGGTACGAGCATCAGTACGATTTGTACGTTTCAGATGCAATTGTCATTGAAGGTGAAGCAGGAAGTAGAAACACAAATTAACCGGACACAGTGGGTTGTGCCTTGGCTACGAGCATCTAATCCCGCAGAGGCATAAACATAAACTCTGCTGAACGGACGGCTCAAATGCATTAAATAATTTCAACACAAAAAAAGTAATAGAAAACAGTAGTGAGGCGAGATTATGGTGAGCTAAAACAAAGAGGCAGCTCTAGGCATGCCTTATATCAACACCTCCCTAAGTGAGGGCAGCTAGGACGGTGAATCCCAAACACTGCTCTTGCACAGAGGCCAAGGAGGTTCACTTTCAAAAAGAGAGACACGATCTGAGGTAGACCAGAGGATAATAATTAAACCCAATGTTGGTTAACCAGAAATTACCTGCTCAAGTTAATGCAGGTACACAGTCAACGTGAATCCAAATCCCTCCCATCAGCACCAATTAGTCACGGCTTAACCACCTATTTGTCACTATTTTGTGGGGCACGTCTCGATTTCACTTAATGTAACACTAAACTGACTGGACCTCTGTGGAATTAGTTCATTAAATCAAAAACACAGAGCGGGGCCAGTACTTTACAGTGTCCAACCGCTCTTTCCAAATCTAAAAAGGTGTAAATTTTTAATGAAGGAACTCATTATTCTTTTCACAAATGAAAAGTTGAATTAGCAATCCATAAACACACCACTGTTCACTTCATTACACTCGTGGGGGTTTTGTTGCTGGATCGTTATTTTGGTCCGACATTACTTGGTGGCGGGGAGCGCATTCTTCTCGTGAATATTACCCTGGAAAGTTGAAATCTTTCCTCTCTTCTTTGCCTGCGCTACATTATTGATACAGATGAAGATTTCCACAAAACATGTGGTTTGTTTGAAACAATGCTGAAATGTATATGGCGATATGTGTGATTTAAACGTGCAGATTTTTCTTAGTTTTTGCACAAGCAGCTACATCTGATGACAGTGGAAGGAGACATCCTAGATGTGGACTAGAGTAAAATATCAGGGCTTTCTCTATCAATTAAAGCATTTAATCGTTGTAAAAAGTGATTAAATTACAGTTAAATAGATTTGAATGGCACCTGTTTCCGTATTAATTGCTGTCTGCCTTTGTAATGGGTCCAATACTCACTAAGATTTGTTTATCTACTGGTTCAACCAAAACATGTACAACTGTAGCATCCAAATCCAACAAAGCGTGCGTCATTTTTATCTTATGGCTTTTTTTAAACCTGCCCAGACAGGCCTAACTTCTGCTATAGAGATGATTACATCCATCTTTTATCTGTAATATACACCCGCTTGACAGTCGCACCAGCGAAAAACAAATGCACACAAATAACAACGGTGCTGCAATAAATCTCATCTTCATGAAGGTTCTGGTGTTCAGCGTTCGTTTTTAATAACTCGGGGAGCTGTTGATTTAATTGTGTTTTCATTGTGGATGACTGCGGTTTGTAGCAGCACCGAATTGTGCTGTGTTGCACCAACACATATTTTGACATTCCCTACTTTAGCCAGAGGGCTGAGATAAATAACGGAAATACTTTGGAGCCTAGATCTTCAACAGGGAGTTCGAGACCCCTGAGGGTGGGGGAGGGTCGTAAAACCTTTGGTTGATGAGACATTTTTTATGTATATATATATTTACACAAATTTAAATTTCTTTAAACACACGTCAACACGAATCCAGCAGATTAAAAAAAAAAAGGAATAAATGGAGGCAGAAGATGATATCTTTCATTCAGCGATACAGGAGCAGTCATACTAGCCAAGACCTGTCAATCTGATTTGGACTGTATATTATTTAGATAGCTTAATATCGAATGCAAAATGATAATAATAATAATAATAATGTATATTCGTAATTAGCACTAGGCCAAGTTTAATATAGAGCATATATAGTAGGTATTCTGCCCATTAGTTTGGGGGTCCATAAACTACATCTTTCAAAACTGATCATCCACCTTTCTGACTCAACATCACAACCATCATGAAAGAGGATTTAGTGCAGGACAGTTGTGTTAGAATTCATTTATTTTTCCCTGGTGTGTACCTAATGATCTGGCCAGTGTGTGCTAGAACACTGTTCATTATTACGTAACGGATGTAACAAGCGGAGACAGCTGGGTTTTGACATCACGAGCGTCTGTCTCAACCTGCGCAGCCTGTGCTTCCAGGCAAAGACGCGGAGCCGCCAGGTACAAAGTTACACCATCGCTGTGTTCGTTTCGCAACCCCGGCCGCGTGGATGACAGGAAGAGCTTGGCACAAACAGCTGCGCAAAAAAAACACTCCGCCACACAGGCTCAGTCAAGTACAGGTGGTGAAGCGTTATCGCGAAGGGGTTTTTAAACGTGGGGCGGGGCCGGCGACGACCCGATTGCAGAGATAGCGCTGACGGCGGGGTACGAGAAGAACCTGCACACACTGAACCTCTGTTTAATGAACACAGCAAGTCTTAATCTGCTGGGCTGCTCATCGCTTTTTAAAGCTCCACCGCACACACAGACGCAGGTGATACGATCTAGCTTGTATAAACGCGGCTATGCCTCTGCATATTAGGTGCGAGCGAAGATGAGAAATGATGTCCTCAAACTGATAAACATTTAGACATTGAGAGGAGCCCTAAATAAACAGGCTTCACTCGACCTGTTCGATGTCGGTGCTGCGTTCGGTGTCACTCCTCTGCCCCGCTAGATGGCAGCCTTGCAGCTCTTGAACCGCGCTCCAGGCTGAACACACGAGTTCTCCTCTGGATTTAATCAGTGGTCATGTGTCTGCCGTCGCCGCTGCCAGATCATGTGGGGTTTGGCCAAAATTATAGAAGGAGAGATTACCTGTTGGGTCGAAACCTCATTACAGTGCAGTCGGAGGGAATGGAAGGAGAGAGCGTCGCTGTGGCTGTATACCCGGCAGCACGGCCAGTAGGACCCACTTTAAGTAACCCCCACCCCTCCTCCTCAGCTCAGAGATGCTAATGGACGCGTTTAAGGGCACGGTTATTAAAGATGTTGGAGCAGACCAGAAGTCTGGCAGATCACAGTCCTGTTACCTCAGCTGTGTTAGTCCAGCTTAGGCCTGAAACAATTATATTAGACATTCAGTTAAAATAACAGTGTGGAAAATGTTCTCTGGCTGTAGCCGGATGTAGCCAGACTCCACAATTATCAGAATATGAGTTTCGTAACGTGTCATTTGGGCCTCTGCATGCAATTGGGTAGTTCTACAACCAATTAGAGAGACTTTGTCGTAAACTCACAGAGCTGAGATTACATGGACGCGGTTACTCCTCTGTTCCTCAACGCATGAGACTTTCTGCCACAAATATTTTGCGTAGTAGCTGGCTCCCAGGCTACTCTTTCAAAGAGTTAGATGAAAAAAAGCCAGTTAGCTTAGCTTACCATGAAGCCTGGCACTCTGTAAAGCATCCGCAGCCCCTAGAGGGCACGTGGAGGTACTGCAGGGGGCTCACAAAGTCTTTGGTTGATTGGACATTTTTCATATATTTTTTTTAAAGGGATAAGGGATAGCTTAATATTGAATGCAAAATGATAATAACAACGTATATTTATAAACAGCACTAGGCCCAGTTTAATTTAGAACACATAGAGTAGGTAGGGGGTCCCTACTTAATCAGTTTGGGGGTCCTTGGGCTGAAAAACGTTGAAGAACCCTGCTCTAAAGATAAGAGCATAATTTCTAACCTCACCTGCGTGTTTGCAAAGTTCACAGCTTCTTTTATTTTATTTTTTTTCTCCTTTGGATGGAGCGAGCATCTTCACGCTAAATTAAGCTAACGAGCAATAGAAGCTCAGAGACAGTCTGAGGACGCAGCAAGATGGTGCCATTAAAAGAGTGAAAATCTCATACTCCCTGTATGTGAGAATAGTAGCATACTATAGCTTTTATTTTAATTAAGAGTATCTCAAATGCTATTTAGTTAAAATGTGAAGATTTGGGATACCTGCGTCACTGTGGGCTGGGGAAGACCTTGTGCTATGAATGACTCCTCCATTATCATATTAATAATTGTTGGTTATTTGCAGCTCTTATCCAGCTCCCCACTCTGGCCTTAGCTGATTTATGGGTTGAGGATATTAATCAGACTGTGTTGCACTGGACACTGCTGAGTTATCATAACTTAAACAATTTGAGAAATGAAAGAGGTGTGGTCCTGAAGACTAAACAGAAAAAAAATGATAAGTCATCAAATAGGAAACTTGCTTAAAGGGAAGAAAACGTTCTGAAAATAAAGTTTAAAGTAAAAGAGAACAAAGAGACAGCGGGAGACTGCGTGCATCAAGCTGAGAGGAGATGGCAGTTTGGCAATTTGTGGCGAGGGCTGTTGCCTGGGTGTGTCCCGCTTTCTGCAACGAAAGGAGGAAGTGGAAGAGAACAGCAAGAGTCCTCCCTCATCTTCAGCTTAAGTGACTCAACGGGGGCAGCTAGGGATGAGGGTGAGTCAGCTGGAGGAACAGACGCACAGACGGAGGTGGTGCATCAGGCTCCCTGGTAGCCTGCTGCTGTCCCCCCCCCCCCTCGAATACCAGCAGTGACCCGTTTAATTAAAACACACAATCGGCCACGGCATCTGGGTTAGAATAAACGCAGCGAGCAGGCATGTGGAAACGCTACTCCTGCACCCTCATTTTACGCTGATGCCGTCCAATCACAACCTTGATAAAAACACAATCTCAGCAGTCTTAATCTGACTCAAGGCTCCATCACCTGCAGGCTGAGGCAAACATTCCCCCTGGGGATGACAAGGACTCACTCATGCCTGACTCACACAGAGTGTCACAAATCTCTCGCTTCGCTTCCGACCACAGACTAGAGCCTTCAGACAGGTAATAGCTGCCTTTACTCCAGGTGCGCGTGAGCATTAGTCACTCCTGTAGCAGCCCCGTGAGCGGAATTAATAGAGGGAACAAATCTGGGACCAATGAGGACTTTTGAGTCTTTGTTCGGGTGTTGGTTGCCCTCACAGCTCGGCAGTTAAACGACTCAGGATCTGAAACAACTGCAACACCCCGAGTGTTATGAGCAAGCGAGCAGCTGCATGTGGGCAAACCCATTAAACCCTGTTTTTGTGTCATAAAGAGAGCCGAGTCCCATCTACGGCCGCGGAGCCCCAAGCTCCGGCCTGACTGCACGACATGAGCACAGACAATAGCCGCCCTGTGTGTGTGTGTGTGTGAGAGTGTGTTTCAATGTGTGAGTGTGTGCGTCCCTCTCTGTGTTTCTGAGTGCTCTCCTGTAGGCCGGAGTTACATCCAGGCTGACAAAGTTTGGCTTGAACCAGCCCAGCCCAGTTCAGCTCAGGCTGCTTGGGGAACAAGGAAAGCCTGGGTGCCCCCCCCCCCAACCTCCCCACCCCACATTCACAGCACAATCAGACCTCCCTCCCTCCCTCCCTCTCCCTCCCTCTCCCTCCCCGTCCATTCCCAAAACAACCTGCCTCAAATCTGGACAGCCAGGGACAAAAGCGTCCGTGGATAAGAGGGGACATGCATGGTTACATTCAGCACTGTTACAAACTTCACTCATGTTAACAGTTTTTTTCCTACGACGCTGCACATATGAAATCTGTCCCTGCACCCTGCAGGCGTGCACCCATGCACGGCTCTTTAAATGATCACCGTTTACATCGTGCATTGTGGTCTAGTTAGCTCTAACTGGAGTTGCCTTCTTAGCAACATGTGTGCACCAAACTGCGGTGCACAAGAGAGCACCTTAATGAAGGCGGAGACGGCATTCACCGCTGGCACTCATTCATCACGCATCCACACTTCTACCACCCACCTATGGACACCAGCTTGATGTTCTCCTTGTCCAGGAACTCCAGAGCCACGGACACGTTCTCCAGCTGCATCTGGCGGAAGGTGGGCCTCTGGTTGTACTTTCTGAACATTTTCTTCTGAGACAAGACCTCCAGGAGCCCGATGAGCCGCAGCCCGTCGCTCAGGTCCGTCTGCAAGTTGCCGATCCGCTTGTTGACACATTTCAGGTGCTCGTTACACCAGCGGGTGAAGGTGTTCTGCTGGATCTTCTTCCAGGGCGCATCCTCGGCCAGGTCTTTCTCCGTAGCGGGCATTTCTGCGTCCTTGTCCGTGGCGAGAGTGTTTGGAGCGGGCGCGGCGCTCTGGTGGAGACGGGGGTGGGAACCACTCATTTTTATGGTTTCTGCCGCCTCTCGGTTCGCTGGATTTTTTTTCTGGGTGGAGTCTGCTCAACTTTTTCTTAGCCGCTCCCCCCTCTTTCTTTCTTTCGTTCCTTCTCTCCCTCTTGCTTTCTGACTCGCCTGTTTGAGAGAAGAGAAAAGAAGGAGTGAGCATGTTAAAGATACTTGTAGCCTGGAGATAGGAAGAAAGAATGTAGGTGGGGAAGGTACAAAAGCAGTGTCATTTTTTGAATGAATTTGCACAATACTTGAGGTAAAAACGATGAACGGCGTGTTGCAAGATCAAAGTATATTAAATGTGCTTCAGACAGAGAGGAATGTGCTATTAAATTACAGGGAAAGGAAGCTAAACTCAAGTCAAACTGTAAAATAACATGAAAACCCTTAACTTTAAAATTCAGACTTAAAACGCTATAAAAACTAAAATGTGTCGTGTTTCAACCATAAAACCTGAGTCTGCTTTTTTATTAGCTCCATGGAAAAGTACATTTTCTGAGATGCAACAATAGTCCAAAGGTGAAGGTTGTGGTTTGTGCCAGAAGATACCTCTATATTTTAAAAAATATGTGCCATAATATACTAAATTACAAAGATTTTAGTCATCTAAACAAAGACTCATCAATTTCAGCAAACAGGGTTCACTATCTAGCCCGAACTGCAAAAAAACAACAACACAAAAACTGGAAAACAGAGCATGAAAAACAAAGATTAAACATTTTATTGTCTTTTGCATTGCATCCATTCTCGATTTTTGACATGTTGGAGACTCGTTCATCCTCCCATCTTCAGTAATGCTGATGTTACGGTGATGCTGTGGCTGCAGGAGGAGAGAATCTGCAGGATGCTGTTGACTTAAGATCAAGAGCAAAATGCAAAGACCCTCGGAGCGGTATTGAACAAGTCCTAAAAAAAGGCGAGAGAGATTATCGTCCACCACACACGTGTCCTCTGATCATTTTACGTTAATGTCATCTGGACTTTGTTTTAGAACAACAAACAGAAGGAATTCATTAACCTTGTGAAGAGATAACAATAAACGGTTTGCCTCGTGTATGAACCCTTTTCTCCCCTTAATAAAGATCCTTTTTTCCCCCATTTTTGCATGTGGACAAGTTGCATTTATGCTTAGTTTGTTGCGTAATCTGCCAAATATTTGCCATTTTAGAGACAAATAAGCATCTTTTCAGTTATTCTTAAGTTCTGCAACTCTTTGAAAATCCAAGTTACCAGAAAGCATCTTTAATATAACCAACATGTGTGTTAGTTTTGATTCCTTTTTCTTCTGAGAGCAACACAACAGCAATGGCTGCAAAGATGAACGGAGCAGCATGACTCGCTCCTTTTTTGACTAAATAAGGAGCTTAGTGCCAGGAGCCGCAGCGTGGCCAGCAGCCATCAAAAATGCTCGGCCTTTGTTTGTGTGTATGTGTGCCTGCGGGTGTCTGGTCAAGGGAAAATCTGAAGAATGCCCCCACAACAACCCTGGAGACCCCAGCCTTAATAACACCCCAATAAAATACCCTATTAATTAACACAAACAATGGGAAATTAGCGTGCCTTAACCTTCTCTGGGCCATTTAAAACTATATTAGTTTTTTTTTTTTTTTAATATGCAGCTAAGCTCTGCTCCGTGCAGATGCATATTTCACTCAATTTCACTGCTTTTATTACATATAAACCTGTCACAAAAACATGTAAAAATGAACAAAGGTACACCTACAGGGGCAGGAAACTAAACTAAGAGGTCAAACTAAGACCATCAGGTTTTACTGAAGAGGAGAAGTGACACATGAAACAGATATGTCTTGAGGCATCATGTTCAACTTACGTCGAACTGGGCAGAGCACAGTTATTCTGTGGTCTGGAGGTAAGAGCCGGAGGACTGGCGTAACACTGAATATTTACTGCCTATTGTTTAAAAGGAATTTGCCAAATAAACAAGTGACAAAGCACGGGGCGGGGACACAAAGAGCAGAGCAAGACAAAGTTGGAATATTTCAGAATGAGAAGACTTAACTGCTTTCTCCAGCTTGTCATTTGGCTCCACCTAGTGGCCACACAAGGTACTACACCCCTTTCTTATTAAACTCGCCCTCCTCCAGTTTGCACATTGCAAATTAATAAAAAATCCTAACCCTAATAAAAACAATAATGAAAATAATGCATACATTTTATATGCATTATCCATTATTTCAAATCAGCAGTGGATAAATTGGTACAATAATAAAAGAAAAAATGTCATACACGGCCCCTACTCTCCTCACATTAGATTCACTTTTGCTTAAACTTTTGCTAAACAGCTAAAAGCTGATTTGTGGACCATTTTTGTTCTAATGGTGAAGAAACACACCTTATAACTTAATTTGTCCAGACTGATCCTATTTATGGACCCACAAGTAAATTACATCTGATCCAGTGACGTATTAAATCTTACATAATTTCTTTACACTTGTCAGAACTACTTATAACTCCTGATTGTTTTGCACACGTTTCCATGCTTTATCATCTAACTCCTACAAGAGGGTTTTTGACACTTGTTTTTAGACACTTTTGATTCTCTAAGTACACTTGGCTGTGCTAGAAGTAACAGATCCAGTGTTATGTGTTTCAGAAGAGACATTCTGTGAGCCTGCCCTTTAAGGTCCTTGTGACAATGGCGTGATCTCAGTGGCACATCCTACATTCATCTTGTGTTGAAAGACGGCATTAGAGAGGCAAACTTCAAAGTTAAGCTGAGCAATGGACCAAAATGCTGCACTACCACTATTTCACATTTTGCTTACATACCAGGCCCTTTAACCAAAGACTTCAGTGGGCGCAACAGCAGCACACACTGTTTCCAGGATCGAGTGAATCACAAGAGTGGTGAACAAAGTGCAGGGTCCAAGAGCAAAGTAGGGAGACAAAGGGCTTGTTTTACAGAGCAAACAAAGACTGGTGAGAACCCTTTGTGAAATGTGACAACCACACCTGATAAACCGCTAAACACTGCTGAAGGCATGCACACAGCGTAATTAATATTAAATTAGACTAAGTCACATTATGTGGCTGGATGGTTGTAAGTGTGAGCTGCCAGGCTTCCCCTCCCTGCCCTCTCTGTGCTGCCTCTATTAGCAGCGTGTCATCCTCACTCACCACACCCATTCGGCCACAAGCCGAGCTCAGCGAAGCTTAGCACAGGAAGTGAAATGAAGCACCCGACTGCACTGCCAACCACAGGACACAGAGCGGTGTGGAGGGAGAAAGAGTCAGAGGCACAGATTATTGCAAACTTACGGTTTTTCCCCTGTCTTCCTGCAGACAGTGTGTGTGTTTGCGTTTGAGGTTACACTAGCTGGGTAAACATGCTCAAGATGTGTCAAATGAGGACAGGTGTGATGTGCATGTTTCAGTGCCACCCTCCACTTCCTATCACTTTCTTGTACCACTCTTCTATCACTTTTCTTCTTTCACACTTTTTTTTCTGTTGTTGTTGTTTTATTGAATTGCCGCGAAACTAAAAAAGGGCGGGCAATTTACCCAGTTAACTTAGACTGTAGAAGGAAACTTAACAAAGCTTTAAACCTGAGTAGCCTAGCTTAAATGTGTCATTTAAAGGCTTTTAGGCTTTTATTTGCTGATAGTCTTCTGATACAGTTTGTAGCCAACACACATTTGGTCGAAAGCATTAAATGAAGAATCATACAGGCCTCCTGACTTTGTGGCACAGTAAATATCCAAAGCCTACAATCTGAAAACACATGACTGTGTTTAAGATGAAGGCTGAACAAGAATGTTATGACCTCAGTGCGTGTTCACCTGCCAGAAAAAAAAAAAAAAAAAAAAAAAAGAAAACGGTTGGAAACGACTGACCACATTCAGCCCGAGAACAAAAGAGGCACATTCCAGCCATTCAACCTCATCAGAATCATCATTTACTGCAGTTCATCCACAGACGGCCCTGCGGCAGCTGTGACGGGGAATGAAATTCTTCTCATTAGATTCATCGAATTAAACGCCCAGTCAGAATTAAGCACGCGCCCTCAGTCCACATATGTATGTATGTCAACAAACTTATCACGTCCACATGCCCCACTCATGCAACAGTGTACCATATGGATATACAGAACAGGATCCATTGAGATGCATCTTGCAAACTCAAACTCTTAAAGAAGACAGTAAACGGGTCAACAACAGGCAAAACGTAGGTCACGAATACATGTAAAAGTGAAATAATACATAAAATGAACAATTAAAGGGTTAAATAAACATGGGAAATGATGGAAAATCACATGAAAACACAAGTTCAGTCAACTTTTAATGTAATTGATCTAGACCTCTATTTGATTTTATCTATTTCATAATCATGATGTATATGAGAAATCTGGGAGTAGATTAATTCATAAAACCAAAAAAGGCCTGTTAAATGCTAAATCAGTCAACCAGCCAGCTCCTAAAATGGTGCTTGAGCGAGTGCATGACTATAAAACACAATAATGACAGGTGCACAGTTTGCAGTCACAGTTCAAGTATCCTTACTTTTTCTTGACCCTTTTTTTTTTCATAAAACATTCTGGTGCGAGCCTTCGTCCATTACTGCATGCCTACTGAATCATCCCGACGGTGTGATGTTAGCGGACACTTTTCTTTAAAGGGATGAGGCTGCGGTGTGTTTCCTTCCCCACCAGTTGACCTCCCTGATCTTGCGGTGTGAGACCCGCTCCTGGCGGCGGAGGGCGCAAGCGGACACTAACTCGGCCCCCCGGTGCACTCCAAGCAGCCAGCGTCCGTGTATTACCTTATTTGGTGCATAGACCTTAATTCTAACACCGGGGAGATGCTTCAACCCGCTGCTGCTGCTGCTGCAGAGGGAGAGCCCCCGTGGAGCGACAGCCCCGTAATAACAAACCAAAGCGAGTCTGTAAGAATGCGGTGATGGAGGACAAAGACTTCGCGGAGCTCTCAGCGACCAGCCTCAAAGTTTAACACACACCAGAAAAAGTTATTGCCCCGTGAGATGTTGCGTCCCGCCGCGCGTCAGCGGCGGGTTACCTCTCGTAACATCATCTCCTGTAACAACTTGGACTGTCACCCCGCTCCCACCGGTCCGTACCCAACCCACAGACACACATCTGGCATAAGACTTCATCGCACACGTTTACAGAGCGCAATGACATGAATACTGTAGCCACGAGACCCCCTCAGCATCACTCTCCCCGCGCGCGTAGAGCGGATCGACACTCACCTGCGTGTTTTGCGATCTCGGAGGAGTGTGTGCGCGTCCGACGGCTCTCTGATCCTCTCTGTCAGTGCGCGCTCCAACACCACTGTGATCACAGAGGGTGTGTTTTTGTGTAGTCTGTGTATGAGTGTGTGTGCCGCACCGAGGTCCCGGACCTCCCTCCCCACGCTTAGTCCCGCTGGGGGGGAAATGGGTGTGTGGGTTGCACTGGTGGTGTCAAGGAAAGGAAAGAGATAGTCCCTCTACTCTTTTGCTCTTTTCTACCTCTGTCTCTTCTTGATCCCTCTCTCTGGCCTCCACCGTGAGAGCCTTAATTGGTAAACGGTTGGCGGGGGTGTTTCTCTCTCTCCTTTTCTCTCCTCCCTCGTTTCTTCTCTCTGCCCTTTTTTCTTTTTTCTTTTTACACGGGTGATGTCATGGCCGCGCCTTCGGGATTTTAAAGATATGATGTCAGCGGCCCCTGCAGGGCTCCCATTTCTCCCATCTTTCATTGTAGGCCTACTGCGTCTTCTCAAAAAGGTTTTTAGGCTATGGAGAGGTGCAAGTGACAAGAGAGGAGGGGATGACACGAGGGACTGAAACACAGAAAGCAAGAAGAAGAGGAAGAAGCATCTGAGCAGTGGAACAAGAGGAGAAATGTGTGCCAACGTTATTCAATCATGGGTAACAAAGTTATATGTTCTCTACACCTCTTTTTGTCTTTTCTGTTCATCCATGTGGACGTTTGTTGCTTTTAGAAATGGAGTCAACGTCAATACAATTTGACTTTTCTTGCTGACAATTTACAGTAAAGCTCCGCTGATCCTTCAAGTCAATAAGTAATAGTTTCACTTTTGGTTGCAAACACAATACTGATACACGAGCATCCGAACAGACAGCGGCTGTACTCCCTTCACTTCTTTGGAAACTTGTTTAAGTTCTGTCAGGTTGCACAGGGATCGGCATCCACCAGCCCATTACAAGTTTTGACTTGGTCACTGCAGAACAATCACCTAGTTGTCTTTAAACCACATGTTTTTCTTTTTTCTTTTTGCTGTACGCTTCGGGTCGTTGAAAAGTAAATCTTCTCGTAAGCTGTAGTTCTTTTATGGACTTAACCAGAACCGTGTCCTTGTGGATTTCCCAGTATTTTGTTGCCTTATCTTGCCTTCCTCCTTCACAAGCCATCAAGGGTCCGCTGCCAAATCGCATACCCACAGCATGATGCTACCACCGCCGTGCTTCACAGTGAAAATGGTGTGTTTGTGCTGATGTTGTACAGTGTTTGGTGCCAGTGTAGCATCTTATCTGATCAGAGTTGCCACAGTCACCTGGAAAAAGTAATTCGACTACTGATTACTGACTTTAAAAAGTACTTACTTTACTTTAAAAAGTAGTTACTTTACTGATTTCTTGATTTTATAAGTAACTAAGTTTGATTATAAGTTACTTTATTAGTTACATTCAGCAGCTGCCGACCCCCACAACAACAAAAAATAAATAAAAGACATGTTTTTATCATCCTCTACAACATACTGCTAACTAGTTCAACTCTCCCCAACTTAATGGTTTTGCTCCAAAGTGTTGACTCAAGCGTTTTTTTCCTTTTTTCCCCTCCAGGGAGGTGAACCTCTGACCCTTTGGCCTCCAAGTTGCTCTTCTAACCACTACTCCACTGCCGGTATTTCCTGGCCTAAAATGCTCCTCTCTCTCCTCCCTCCATTGCTGTTTACGTTTTTACGCGTGTGTCACTGCGTGATTTTACACGTGAGTCGTCGTCATGCTGAAAACGTGACTTGTTGCATATGTGACGTCACTCCCTGACACACAAGAAGAAAACAAAAGCATAATATGGGAAAAATAGCAACACACAGTAACTTGGAATGGTACAAATCTTCTGGACAACAGTCACTTAACAGCTTCACCAAATGTCCTGCGCTAACAGAGACTGCACTTTAATTATTTGATGGTGAATTCAGTTGTCAAAGTTATTAGACCTTTAGCTATAGTACACGGAGAAGGCGTCAGAGAAATACCACAACTAAATGGTGATAATGGTGCTGACTTGCTGCCTGTTTTTATACAGGCTATACATATCTGCAGCTCACAGTATGTAGCTCATTAGCTGTCTGTTCTCAGCATATGTATTCAGCTCAAGAACATAGATTTCATTGTTGCAAAGCATTACTTTCTACTGGGGTTTTATTAGTGATGTCATCAATGTCACATAAGATTAACCACATAACAATTGACTTTAAAAAAAATCTGAACTCACACAACCAGCCCAGAAAAACATATATTAAACAGAGACACTGAGGAAGTCCTTGGCCACTGGGAGAATCTTTGACACCAGAACCTGAAAAGGTGTTCACAAATCAGTGTGGGCCTCTGACACAACTCCAGAAAATCCATGCATCATGTAGAACTGGATGTTGTGAAGAGTGGTGAGGAAAAAGTTAAACCCTGATTTGTCACATGTCAGTATTCATTTCATTTCAAAATTTTCATTGATAAATGATCTTTCCACAACAAAATGGAAACAAAACCAATTAACAAAGACGAATTAAATGTTTAAATGAACAATTAAAGGTAAACCATGTGCTGGGAGTTGCTGAGTCACTGGGCAGCTGTAGTGGGTTCTGCTCATACAGACAGAGATTTTAAATAATAATCTCATCACTCAGTAAAACTAGAATAAAATAGCAACAAGGAAAAGTGTCTTTTTATTGACTAATGCAAAAAAACTAAATTTGGATTTTCTTTTTAATTTATGAAAGTTTACTGTTTGTTTTGTTGGTACAATGGGAGATTGTTGTAATATTCTTGTAAAAATGACACAAAGATGCATTTAATAACCTTATAGTCAAAGCATTAAAATCCAAACACAGTTCAACAGAATGACAAAAATGAATGCAGAGGAAGCAAGATAAATCCATATCCACATATATATATGAAACAAGTTTCAGGCAAAACAGAGACACGAGGAGGCAGGCAAGAAAGTAAACAGATGGGGGAAAAGGAAAGTACACAAACTGACCAAAGACAGAGATGTGATAACAAGATGGCCTTGACCAAAGTCCTAAATAGAAAAGACGGAATTCACAATAACAAAAACAAGATTCCATTAACTTCCATTCTATTTAATTCAATTTTCTGTTATTCACACCAAATCATAACATATCTCAGGACACTTTGTATTTATAGAATTATTATCAACAGAAACCAAAACAATGACCTCTCTGATAGAAAAAAATAAAATAAAAAACATGCATCCACATCCATGTCTGACCAGACCACCACCACCGGCTGCTGACAGATGTATTTATGATGGAGTTGGTTCAACGGTGAGACAGAGTGAAAGAAGAAAACGACTAATGGTAAAATAGTCACAAATAGTGGAGGACGAGAACGTAATTAAATGTCAGGGAGTCAGCTGCTCGGCTGACAGCCTCATAACAAAGCTTCCCTCTGTTCTCCAGTTATGGAGCTAAAGTGGTAAACTGTTTGACTGAAAATGATGGAGGAGACTGTCCGAGATGGTCTTTATGCGTTTACTGCCCATCTCATGTTTTCCTGCACACGCACACACACACACACACACACACGCATGACAAAGCTAACTTTAAACATGTCCACCAGCGCTGACAATCTGTACACATGGAGTCACGACTGCACATGGACAAGAGACCTGAGCACTTATATTAGACCCATAAACAGGGCATTAAAAAACCACTTGCAGGTAATTAAACCAGTATGTCTCCTTACTTGCATTCCTGACTTGCTCTCACAAAAGGAGCTCACACATGCACATGAAAGAGGCTCCCATATGAGTAAATATGGAAAACATTGCGTTTTTTTTTTTTTTTTTTAAGTGGAATAAAGTGCATAAATAGAAATGGCTTTTATGGCCAATTAGAGCGTTACGCAACCATTGCATATAACATATACCATAAATTAGGAAGTTATGTTATATTCAATAACTACATGAGACTCAAACAAATATAAGGATATTCAGCTTTGAGGTACATTAACATAGGACAACATAAGGAATCATGAATAATCTGGTCTCCTGCCACGCACATGTTTGGTCTTGCCTACATTTGAAAAGTACATCCAGTACGTGCGCACTTTAAATTCTAACATGGTATTAACTCAAATTAATTTAACTTCTCATCTTGTTGTCTACACTTATACACTTAAAACTAAGTTTGCAGAGATATGGTGTTTTTAAGATCAATCTCCGTAAAAAGAAATAGGCTTTTGAATGGAAAGATTATGGAAAGATGAAAGGATGGCATCTTATGTTTAATCTCTTTTGAGTGGAGTTAAATTAAGTGTGTTTCTGTCTGGGTTCCCGTATCACTGCCAGTCAGGAACTCTTTGTCACACAGAGAGAATCCCAGTGACTGCAGAGAATCTAATTTTGTTCGACTTAGAAAGAGTTAGAGATGAATGTAATAGAGGCGATTTATTGCTGATTAGCTTAAATGGATTTAGAAATGGAAAGAGAACATTGGATTCAGTTCTTGTTTCAAAAGGCTTATGTTGTATTTCAGATATTTATGAAACAATTACGATTTTAAACTGTCACTTACTTTATGGGCACACGTTGCCTGTAAAAGGTTGAACCCCTTTTGCCCTCAGAACTGCCTTAATTCTTCATACTTTCAACAAGGTGTTTTAAACATTTCTCAGAGATCTTGGTCCACATTGACATGATAGCATCACACAGTTGCTGCAGATTTGTTTGCTGCACATCTATGATGAGAATCCCCCGTTCCACCACATCCCAAAGGTGCTCTATCTATTGGATTGAGATCTGGTGACTGTGGAGGCCATTGGAGTTCAGTGAACTCATTGTCATGTTCCAGAAACCCGTTTGAGATGATATGAGCTTTGTGACATGGTGCATTATCCTGCTGGAAGTAGTCGTCAGAAGATGGTCCACTATGGTCATAAAGGGATGGACATGGTCAGCAACAATACTCAAGTAGGCTGTGGCATTTAAACCATGCTCAGTTTGTACTAAGGGGCCAAGAAAATATTCCCAACACCATTACACCACCACAACCACCAGCCTGAACCGTCAATACAAGGCAGGATGGATCCATGCTTTCATGTTGTTTACACCAAATCCTGACCCTTAAATCGAGACTAGTCAGACCAGGCAACGTTTTTCCAATCTTCTATTGTCCAGTGTTGGTGAGCCTGTGTGAACTGTAGTCTCAGTTTCCTGTTCTTAGCTGTCAGGAGTGGCCCCCGGTGTGGTCTTCTGCTGCTGTAGCTCAGCTTCTTCAAGGTTGGACGTGTTGTTGTGTGTTCAGAAATGGTATTCTGCATTCCTTGGCTGTAACCAGTGGTTATTTGAGTTACTGTTGCCTCTCTATCGTCTCCAACCAGTCTGCCCATTCTCCTCTGACCTCTCACATCAACAAGGCATTTTCGTCATTCACTGGATATTTCCTCTCTTTCGGGCCATCCTCGGGCCATCCTCTGTAAACCCTAGAGATGGATGTGTGTGAAAATCCCAGTAGATCAGCAGCTTCTGAAATACTCCAACAACCATACCACGTTCACAGTCACTTAAATCGTCTTTCTTCCTCATTCTGATGCTCGGTTTGAACTTCAGCAAGTTGTCCTGTTCACCTCTACATGCCTAAATGTATTGAATTGCAGCCATGTGATTGGCTGATTAGATATTTGTGTTAACAAGCAATTGCACAGGTGTACCTAATAAAGTGGCAAGCGAGTGTATATTGCGTATTCTGAGGGTTGTTGGCTGTAAGTAGTAGAGTATCTCAAAGAAGTTGCTCTGGGACGCTTTTTATTTCTTTCTTTCTTTTTTTTACTTACATATGATGTGGTTGGTATTTAAGCAAAATTAGTAGAAGAATGAATTATAGTAAATATACAGTATATTCTAGACTCTGAATATAATGTACTAAAAAAGATAAATGTAGGGTATTTAGATTGTAGGAAAACTGCAACGATTGAAAGCACACTAAACAAGCCTGCTCTTTAAATCTTTAAAATGAATTACTGGAATGTATTTAAGAAAAAATGTTAACTGGTTGATTGATTGTGGTTGAGAAGTGCATTGCGCGGCTAGGAGATCTCCGTTACAGTACATTATGATGCAGCTGTAGAAAGCATCGGGCCATCCCGGGGTTTTTCATCCACAACGTAATTCAGTTACCTACAATATAATAAAAGTCTCCTCATTACTCTCCTGATTTACTGCAGTAACACACATCACAGATGGGGGGTGGATGTTTTAGTCGTTTATGAGCATTGGAAAATAAATAACTGCAAAACAGAGAGCGAATGTGATTTTAACCTCTGCTGATACTTTCCTCTCAGCCCTGTCCTGCAGAAGAAACACACTGGTTTAGCAACAGATTTGGGATGTTTTGAGTGAGAATGATATCATAAAAGCTCAGGGTTGTGGGTGTGTACACTGATCAGCCACAACATTAAAACCAGAAGTAAATAACATTGAACCTTCTTGTGACAATTCAGTGTTCTGCTGGGAACCGTTTGGACCTGACATTCATTCCTGTGGATGTTATATAGACATGCACCACCCACCTAGACCAGACCAGACCAGACACCCCCACCCCATAGCAATGACCAGCAGAATACAGCCTTACATGGCCACACACACACACACACACACACACACACACACACACACACACACACACACACACACATAGTTTGGTAACAACTCAAAAAAAAAACTTTAGAAGGTGTTGACTTGGCCTCCAAATTCATTACATCCCAAACCGATTAAGTGTCTGTGGGATGATCCACAGAGGCCCCTCCCCTCAACCCATAGGACCCAAAGGCCCCCCACTAACAACAACCAGTTGCCAGATATCACAGGACATCTTCAGAAGGTCCATGTCCATTCTCTGATTGACTGTTTTGGAGGCACAAGGGAGACCTACACAATATTAGGAAGGTAGTCATAATGTTATGCCTGGTCAAAGTATTTCGCTACACGCATGCATGTGGGGCCCATGTATTAATGGACATTGTAGAGTAGAAATCCACCACTATAGGTTTTGTGCTTGTACTGAAGTTCTCGTGGCAGCTAGAAAACCATCGAAACAATTCATGTAAACTCGGGGAAAGGAGTTCCAGGTTTACCAGGGGCCTCGAGCACCAGCAGCTGTCGGTTTGTACAGTCTGTTATGATCTAATATGAATCACCTGGCTTCAGTGGGCGACTGGCAACACAGAGTAAATCTGTTCATTTCTACTGTTTGTGGTAAACAGTTTTATTTAATTAGTACAGAGCTTGTGTACGTTGGCATCATAGTGCACCTCCTCTTCTCTTTAGTCTCTGCAGACTACTTTATTAGTGCTAGATGCTTTGACTTGTGCCACCTTATGTCAGCTATTACACATTACACTAGCCATATCACTGTAGCTACAATGACCTGTTGAATAACATGCAGAAAAGACGAGCCCCATGCCACATCAGATTCCCCAAAAAGCAGCTGAATCCAAACATATTAAGCAGTTACGGTTAAGGTTAGGGTTTGAGACTGATCAGTTTTTGGAGGTTGGGAAACCACTGACCACTGAAGTGCGTCCTTAAACACAGAGTCCGAAAACAATGAGAGCAGTGAGACTTCCGGCGGCTAAGGACAAAGACAAGCACTTTTTTCCGTCCACTACAGATACGATGCATCGGACCGACTCAAGCTGATTTATATTTGTCCAAGAAGCAGAACAAACATGAGATTCCCATAGCAACCGTTTTGTGTTTTTTCTTTGAAAGACATGCCCAGGGGTATGATGATTCATGGGTGACCAAGTTTCCAGGTTCTGGTGGGTTTGCCGACCAGTGGATATACAGTATGTGTTAAGCTGGCTGTAGCCTCGCCTGGTTATACTGAGAGGCCCTGAGATCACTGGAGTAGCCACTCTAGGAAGTCTATTGTCTGACTCAAAGACAATCATTAAATATCTAGAGGGAGGTGTCTCAGAATATCCTGCAATTTTAGGCCTTGAGCCTTGAACCTTCTGGGCTTTCTAGGAATCCCCTCCAAACGTGGCTCGTTGTGGATATTCCTTCAACATTTTAGTTGAGAGGACTAAAAAATTCAATGAAATGAAACACAACATTATGTAACTTGTTATAAAATGAAAGCCCACGCTTCAAACCTGGACGTGCACTCCTTTCATACATTTCATGTGGTATGTGTGGCTTCTGCCATAGCAACAGTAAACTCTGCTGTGGCCTTCTGAAGTCAGTAAACTGAATCAGAGGAATCACGATGAGTCACTGAGCAGCAGACTCTGGTGTCTGCCACAGACTGAGTCACAAACGCTCAGGACGTCAGAGCTGCAGCAGTTACCTACACCTAGACAGTGGTCGTTAAAGTTGTGATGCACACTTACTATCATTATATTGTATGCACAATAACAGTACGATTTCCAATATATAATTATGCACCGATCAGGCATAACATTATGACCTAATATCCTCCTAATATTATGTAGGTCTCCCTTGTGCCAAGTCAACACCTTCACTGTCAGGCTGCTGGAGATGGCTGCTGAACATCAAGGAGTGTCATTGTTATGGGGTGGGGGTACCTGGTCTGGTCTAGATGGGTGCCAAAATACTAATTAACATCTACATGAACGCCAGGACCAAAAGTTACAAACACGGTCAAACATGGTTAATGTTATTCTGTTCTTCTGTCAGTGGTTTTAATGTTGTGGCTGTGTATGCATCATTTTGTGGCCTTGTCCGGTCCCACTAGGATTTGCACAATTATCAACCAGATTCCCGAGGTCATCGCATGGAGCCTTTTCCAAAAGTCTTGAAGTTGCACGTGTTGGTTGCTTTGCCCTCAGCGTGTGAACCGTCTTCTCACAGAACCTACAGAGTCTGGAGATGTTTCTTTTGGAAGGGGGGGGGGTCATTGTCCAGTTGAAGCACAAACCAGATGGGACGGCGCTCTGCTGCTCAGTATCCAAGATATTCTCCCTACAGTCTTCTCATACACTGGAGGTTAATGTGTCTGCTACTTTATTGCCAACAGTACCAACAGTACAACATAACTGAAAGTTTAAATTAAATGGATAAGAACACACCAATTTTGGTGTGCCCACCTATTTTGGCTAAGACATCACCAATTATGTCATCATCAAAGATATCGAAATGAAAAATATTGGTGTGGTTTGTGTACCTTTACTTTCTAAATATGACAAAGTATTGTTTACTAAGGAGAAACAAGCAGTTCATCTTTACTAGAAGACATGAAGGTCAGTCTAAAACATTTGTAGGACTCTGGAAGTTTATTCAAGTGCAGCCACATAAACATAAAAGCTGTGACGAACCGCTGACCTGCACTGAAGGGGCTTAGAACTCGGCTGAATAAATATAAATAGTCGGATGTAAAACTGTCACGCTTTTGATTCTTACGTCGATAGTTGGCCAAAGTGGCACAAACCCCATTCATCATAACATGCTTTTGAGCTGCATCCAGTTTGGCCAGGCAAATGAGGAGTAAAGACAGATGGACTGCAGGACATTTTAGCTTCTTTCCAGCTACGACCAGCTCTCTCGGCCTCTTTTCACTCCCTCTGTGGCCATATTAAGAAAATCACTCAGACTAGGGAGGAGAACGAGAGAAAGAGAAAGAGAGAGAAAGAGCTGGAACTATTCCCAGATCTTCAGTTCCTGTTGGGTAATGAGTGCATGGGGCTGAGGCAGGATGAGTGTGTGTCCGTGGGTTCATGTTCACATATTTGTGATTGAGTTTCGGTAAAAAAAAAAAAAAAAAAAAAAGGACGTCTGCTGCTGCTGCTGCTGCTGTTGGTGGTGGTGGTGGTTGTGGTGAGGAGCCGGTCTATCTGTAACTGTTATGAATCCCGTTGTGAAGCTGTGTCTGTTCATATTCCTCTCTATAAAGCCTCCTAATCCCCCCCTTCCACCCATCTGTTAATATAGGTTGGGGACATTTAACAACCTGGGAGGGCACATACACAAGTTCATTTAAACACACTGACGCCCTTTTCCCTCCTCAGACACAGCCTTTTAAGGTAAGCTCTCCCTTCCTTTCCTCTCTTGTCCGTTCTGTCTTCGCCTTTTCTCCAGAACTATCTGCTTCAGCCGGGCCTGGTTAACCCCCCCTAAACTTCTACTACCCCCACCGCAACCACCACGCACCCCTCCCCGTTGTGTTTCCTTTTTTTTTTTTTTTTGTAATATATATATATATCTATCTCCGGCTCTTTCCCCAAGCAAGCAAGCAAAGGAGCACTGCTGAATTCCCTCGTGACCAGCTCGCCTCTCATGGGTGTTCTACTCTCTTGAACTCATCTAAACAGAGAGGATTCTTGAGAGCAGCAGCAACCAGACCTACCGAGGAAAGGGCAACGCAAACAGAGAAAGAGACAGATGGTGCCGCAGTTTATTGTGTCTTGAGTCAGTGTGCAAAATAGAATTGTGGGCTGGCTTTCTGCAAAGAAAGGGTCATGGGCATTTAAAAAAAAAAAAGAAAAAAGAAAAGAACCCCCTGACTGTTTGTAGTTTGGTAAGTGCATGTGGATATGTGCCGAACAGAGATGGGCTCCAGTAGTTTTGTCCATATAAGGGGGGGAGGAATGTGGAGCGAGAGCAGTTATGAATGACTGATCTCCCTCTCACCCTACTCCCTCCCTTTATCAGCTTTTTTTTTCTCCCTCCTCTCGTGCTTTAAATCTGCATTTCCGTCATTGCAGATGTCTTTTCAGAGCGCGTCGGGTCTCACATACCTCCATCAACACGTACACAGACGGGGTCGGACCGAGATGTGATTCAGAGGCCGTTTGATCACCATGACATCACCGTGACCCTGCGCTGACTCACAGACTTGTCAGTTACACAAGAGCAACTCTGCGTGTGTTTTAAGACTCCCCCTGCTTCACACGGCCGACAATGTGTAAAGTATGTGCATAACGTCACAGGATAACCCAGGTAGACACGACTCACCAAGGAAACACATCCAACCTGAGCTCCTCCTCCTCCTTCTTGCTGTCTCCTGAGCGTAATTCTGCAGAAAAAAAAAAAAGTATCTTTGAGTCATCTGTTCAGTCTTGTTGCATGAGCACATGATGAAATATAAGGTGACATCCATCCTCCTCACCTGCATCTGGACAGGATACAGTGGAAACAGATGTTAGCGGGAAACAACTAATGATGTCACCCCATGTGAATGAATTCCTTGTGTGTGTGTGACTGTATGCTTGGGTTACAGATAAAAAAAGAACTGAAAAAGTGTGTTTCAGGGGGTTGTTTTGTTGTTGATCCCTAAGCTATGCTCTACCCCTCACATGTTTTCTAACCTCTGTATACAAGTGTGGCTCCGTGCGTGATACTGATGAGCTGTTGGTTGGACGTTTATGGTCCTGGGGGTCAGTTTAAGATAAATCCATGACACAGTCTGGAAAACTGCAGCATCAATCTCTGGAAGACTTGGCCTCGTGTTTTTGTGACCAAAAGGAGACAGTAGTCTACAAACTGCGCCATTTGTCTAATGGGCTATACTCTGCTCTATTAATCGGTTTATCAGTCGGTTCATTAGGATTTTTGGCTTTAACAATATTAGCCATCGGGCTGTACAACACGTTAACAATAACTCTTTGAGACAGTTTTTGTCCTTTGTACAGATACTTTTTGCACAAAAATCTGATTTTTTTTGCACTGTCTGTCTTGTACAAACTGCCTCACTGTCCACGTTTACTATCTTAACCATCATATTATATTTAGCATTTCTTTAATTCCCAGTCCACAGTGTATACTGCATATGTCTGTCAGATTGCTGTTATTATCTTGTATATTTTGTACATTATTTCACATTTTATATTGTGTTTTATTGTTTTTTTGTATGTATTTCTTACTGTGACAATTTCCATACATGGGATAAATAAATGTTATCTTATGTTTTATCAAGTGGAAACATGGAACTGAGCGAGCCCACAGCTTTCAGTCTGTGTTGCACAGTGCTGTGGAATTTAAGGTATGATGTGCATTTGCAAAAATCTGATTAAACACTTTTCTTTTCTTGGTATTTTAATCAAAACACGAGATAGATATATGTCATGGAGGTCATACATTAGCATGCAAACATTAGCTCTAGCTATACCCAGCAGTCTCTTTGTTATCTTTCCATAAGATATACACACAAAGCGTTTGTGTTTATATTTATAAACACAATATCAACGTGGTCGTTTAAGCTAGCGACTTTTCATTTACTGCAGCCGTAACATTCACACAATGTTAATCTGTCAGTAGCAACACCAGCAAAGTGAGGAGGAGGACCATGTCAAGTTATGTGTTCACAATTTTTATCCACATGAGCTAATTTCAGCTATTCTGGTGCTCATGCTTTATTAATCCATTCCCTTTAGTTTATTAGGGCGTTTAGACTCAGGTGATAGTTCTGCAGTGAAATGCATCCTCTAAAGCCCGTTCATTGTCTACAACTGATAGTACTAAAATGTTATTTGTTGCTTTGATAAAGTTGTTGCATATACCAATATGTCTGTATGTTGGTCATTAATTTGCACTGTTTCGCCAAATCAACAAGAATTAAACAAAATAAAAAATACAGTTCCTACATCTAACTGTGCAACTCTGCTTTTGTTTGACAAACGCATTAATTTCAATTCAATTGTATTTACATAGTGTCAATAACAAAACAAATTGTCTCAAGACATTTTACAAAACGTTGCATGAGACGCCCAGAGCAAGCACAAAGTCAATGGTGGGAAGAAAGAAAAAAAAACTCCCTTTTAAAACTTTTAACAGGAAGAAACCTTAAGCAGAACCTAGCTCATTGGGGAAAGACATAAACTTGAAGCTAGTCAGGTACAGACAGAAAAAGAAGAGAGGAGCAGGAGGACGGTAAGATAAACATCTTATCACGATACAGTGCGCTAGTTATAGCATGAGCACATTACATGAGAGGTTGAAAATGAATATAAACAAGAGCATAGGAGCATAAAACTATCACGGTGGCAACAGTAGTTATGTCACAGCTGAGTTAGCTGCAATAATGACTGCATATAAGAGGCATGGAAGCAGGAATCCTGCGTTCGGGTAGGAGTGGATTACTCCGGGCCATGAAGACTGGGCAAGTCGACACATTGTTGAATATTTATGACTTATAATTGGAACCACTTTGCTGTGTGTGCACAGGTGCTGCGTGGGTGATGACATGAGTGAATATTAATGTGACCTCTGGCCAGTGTAGAGGCGATATGGGAGCGCTTGTCTATGGATTATCAAATAAGATGATGAAAGATTAACCGATTAACAATCCGCTCCATAACTTTGTTGATCTTTTGCAGTTTATTCAGCTCACACTTTTTTTTAGACCTAATTCCATTTTCCTCTGAGTTCAGATGTCGGCACTGGGAGTCGTGCCACACCTGAGTTATCGGCGTTCCAGTTACAGAAGTTTGAAAACTAGATGGCTACGTCCATGAAAGCTCTCACTGTGTCCGAATATAACTTGGTGTGTTCAACATTTATAGTTTTTTAGGGCATACATTTTTTAAATCTTCAAATTCTTCAAATTGTAAATTGAACTTTAACTTGATGAAATCTCCAAGATTTTTTTTTAAAAAAAGTTTTAATTGTTTAATTTAAATGTAGGGAAAAAATCCACTATTTTGCCACAATGGTGTTTCGCACTATTTACCAAGCTATTGTTTTTAGCCGTTAGCGCAACATGGGCTTGTAAACTACACTGTAACAGCATTTCAACTTATATATGTGGAAAAATACTGTCTGTAAGACCAATTTAATCCATCAAAAAGTTGTGCTGATAAAGGGAATATTACAGGAGCTTCTAGTTTTACGCACTATTTACACACGGGGCAGTCCAGGCAAAAATTACGACTTGGAACTCAGAAATTACAAAACTAAAAAAAGTACAAATGGACCACACCAAAAGACATGTACCTCCCAAACCAACAACTCTCTCATCAGCCTCAGATGTATTTTACTAATCATTTGAACTGGGATGCTGGGCAGCATTAGACTGGAGGATCCGGTGGGGTAATGACTGTTCACTGGAGTAATTCTTCACAAGAACAGACAAGAAGACAGGGTCAGAAATAGAGCAGATAGATGGAAGCTTAACAAACAATGACATTGTTATTGTAAAAGTTCAGTTTACTGCACGGACAATCAGTCTTCTCTCTCCTTCTGTTTCTCAAGCACACACACTTAAGGCAGACTGATGGGAAGAGTGCTCCTGCCTGGACTGCATGACATCATATGATCTCATTACTGAAGCAGCTGAGCCTGACACACATACCTGCAGAGACACGACATGAGGGGGATAGAGAGAAGCAAGTTTTTTATGCCATATTGATTGTTTTACAACACATCATTATGTGTAATTTCACAGTGTTAGTTTTTGCCTGCTCCCTCCGGATTCTGTTCAATGTCTTGTTCTAGTCCTGCGTTAGCCTTGGCAACAAATGAATGCACTTGTCATGACAATAAAACAAACCTGAAATATTGGAAGGGGTGAGGGTGAACACGTCTCAACAGAAGCATAGAAGACTTTCTTTTTTTCAGGGAACTGATACAAGCTGCATGTGCACATGGTTTTACATGGAAATGCTGTGTACAATGCATAACAAAAAAAAAAAAAAAAAAAAAAAAAGAAAGTGGTGATTTTGGTTTCATGTAGCATGGCCTGATGTTATCCTGTTCTATGGCGGTGGAGGGCAGGAATCTCAGTGGATAGAAGGAGAAAAAAAAACCCAAAACAAACAGAAGAAGTGATAAGGAGGATGGTGAGGAGGAATGAGTCGGGTTGTTTGTTTTTTCTCACTCTCGGTCTCCATGGCAACACTTAATTTTCACTTCCCAGTCAACAATATGGGCACAGCCATAACCCACTCAGCAAAAAAATCCCCTTGCGTTGCACAATATTCCATAGCTCCAATAAAGAGATATGTGTGCCACGTACCCATCCCCCATGATCATATAGTTCTGTTTTTTACTGATGTAACTCTTGGTGTAAGTGATATTTAGCTTAACTCTAGGCATTTTTGACAAATAACATTTGGACTTTTCTTACTGATATATCAGAAAGACGTGGCGAATCCCATTATCTGCTTGTCCTGAGTCAGGACGCAGCAGTATGCAAATCACACTATAAGTAAAATGTATCACAAATATCTCCTAATTCATGTTGTGTTTATCAATTTTCTATGTTTACAGAACCATCAAGAGCAGCTACATACAAATATGTAGCCACTGTATTTCTTTGGAAGGGCCCAGTAACTTCTTAAAACAGCTGGTCAATGTCATTTCTAAAAAAGAAATAGAAAACTTGCTCAGACTGTGGGAGTCAGTTGATTTATTGGGGACTGTTTCCACAGTTTGACTTGCGCGGGGAGGGGGGGTGCATCTGTTTACAGTTAACTACATGAATATCCACATGCTGGATTAAATGTTGCTTGGAAAGATGTTCTGATCACGTTTTGGATCCATCAGCATCAGGATAGTTTGTCAGTCCTTTAAATCACAATCATTTCTATCGAAGCACCGTTAGAAAACTGCTACATTTTCTTTGAATTCCCATTTGAGTTCTTGAATAGAAAATGTAGGCATCACTATGATAGTTTCATTAGGAAACTAGATCAAGAAATCCATCCGGATCTATGGTAATAATAATAATAATGCATTTTGGTTTCATGCTTTAAGTTTTCTTTTATTTTGCTGCAATACCACAAGTGACCACTGGAACAACAACGCGATGTGCATGGATAACTGCAATGTCCATGAATCGGATATGTTCTTGTCTAAACCAAGTTAGTTTACACTGGACTAGGTTTAAATTCACCTTAACCAAATCCTTCTCGCTAAAAAAACGCTGAAATATGGAGACGTGTTTTTTTTGTCCCACAGTTTATGTGGGTCCCCACAATGTGACTTGCACACACGTTGCTGTGGTCCTGTGTGAGGTGTGTTGTGTGTATGTAACTAGGAAGCTTGACTGTACAGAGAAGACTATGACTGAAATGTAAACAAGGACTAAACCTGGCGAGCGCCTCTTGCACAATTCCATGCAGAGACCACTTCACTGTTGCTTTTTGTTTTATTTTTTTTTCTGAGTAGAGAAAACCCTCCTGTCATCTTGTATATATACACATATATGTAGTTTTATTTTCTTCAACTTATGTGATGCACACATTATTTTTATTAATTGCTATCTGTGATGTATCCATCACATAGAGTGTGTACATATAAATATTTAACATTTATTGGGGCAGTCAGGTGACCAAAAGCCAAGATTGTTGGATAAATAGATTTTTAAAAAGTCCAGTGGCTGAAAACCGACTTGACAAATGTGTGAAATGTGTGCCTGTAACGCAATGTAATTCAGCAGTTTCTCTGTGCAGCCCTGCAGACGCTGCACTCTGCGTTCTGCTGTCATTCTTTATAACGAGTGTAATGGATAAATGATGACACAGCCACTATCATTTTGAACTGACCTTGGCCTTCACACCACAAGCTCGCACAGACATTATGCACCTCCCTGCAACACTTCCTCCTAGAGTAGCCTGCAAGCAGGGTGTTATCCACCACACCCTCGTGCATCAGTGCACACAGCTAAGTGTGTATTTGCAGCTTCCATTTCATTACATATTACTATGAAGACTTGGTTTTAGGCTAGATCGGGCAGTCATTATTGTAATTAGTGTGGTCGTTTCTTGTTTTCATAGAATGCTAACATCATGGAGCCATTTTGTTGTTACGCCCCACAACTTTTTGAGGGTTGGAACCTGTTTAGACTTTAGGCTTTAGTGAAAAAAAAAAGGTTACAATTTGGTTATGTCAATGGAAAGTTCTTTCAACGATTGAAATGCGAGTTTGTGTGTGTGTGTGTGTGTGTGTGTGTGTTAGTATCCGTGGGTGTGTGTCTGTCATTGGTCACCAGAACAGGCACGTTGTCCAGGACCATTTTTGGTCCTTGCTCATTTTCCACCGTCACATCGTCATTGCTGGCCTTCGACACAGACAGGGGGAAAAGAAGGTTTCAGACAAAATAGAAGGACCCGGCAAGATAGTGAGCTGACAGCTGACCTTCGCATGAGGTTATGCAGAGATTCCTGACGGAGTTCAGAGCCTTTCCTGAATGATATCCACTCTGTGTTTGAGTCACTCACCGAGGAGTGGCAGCGCGTTGCTCTTTATCAGACTCAGCTTGCAAAAAGGATATCATTCGTCAATTTGTCACCTACGGTTGAAAAGCCAGAAAACTTTTCACACAAGCCAAATTCAAACCAAACATGATGAGACATGAGGTGCTGGTAACCCTACACAATCCTTTCAGATGGTCCTTCAGTGTTTAACACTTCTTGTAAGGCTGAGTAATGTCAGAACAACTCCCCCGGCTGAGCAAAATCAGAACAATGTTAGGATGCCTCACATTCCCCTGTTACAGAAAAAACATTTGTTCTGCATTAACACGACTTTAGATGTGAGCTCATTGTTCCTTTTTAAGAATTAGCAAAGTAGGGCGCAGAGCAACCGGGAGTTGTGCTTTTTTTTTCTTTTTTTTTTTTTCTATGGTACAACAGTGCCACCTCATGGCCACTTTGCAGAGTGCAGCAGTAGGAGCCTGCTACACTGATCCATCAGTATTTGTACTCAGAGGACGTTCAAGGCTGGCTTTTAAGTGCAAACAATAACATGAATACTTGGGTCTTGGAGCTCAAGGCTTAGTAGGAACATTGCAGAAGTTAGAAGATAAGTGAACTACAATGTCACTTTTAATTTTATCCACCCCTCACTTTGTTTATTTGTCTTACTTTATCTTCTGTTTTACTTTTTTTTTTTTTTTTTACATATTTCCCTTTATATTATTTTCCACAATTCATCCCACTCTTCTGTTACTGGCAGCAGGCCTGCCATTGTGCATAATATGCTGTTTTTGCCCATCCACTTTTGTTATTTTATTCTCTTGGTCTCTTGTGAGAAGAATATATGAAACATGAGTGACATACTAGTATAGTATAGTATAGTATAGTATAGTATAGTATAGTAGTAAATAAGGATTACTACATAGAGTATTTGGTCAGAATTGAGGTATAGGGCCTGGATCAGATTTAATCTTTCCATACACATATTATAATGTATAGAATTGTATGATTTTGATTATGTGCACAGAAATGTAAATTATGAGCCATATCCTATCCTAGCATAGCACAGCATAGACATAAATTCCTAAAAAATAAATCGGCACAGACCAAGGGGCTGTAATTCCTTGTTGTTAACAATGCATTAAAAAAAAAAATGAAAAAGGAGTCACAACCAACTGGAAAGAAGAAGAAAACTACAAAACAAACAATAAATGTGAGCAATAAGCCGAAGACACATAGTGTTGCTTGGGGTCTTAAAGTGTCCTTTTCAACACTGAAACGTACAGTGAAGACAAAGCTTACTTATTTTACCTATATATAAAATATATTTCTAGTTCTGTTCAATTACAGCCATGTTATTGTGTTTTATGCACTTTTTCGCGTGCCTTTGTCATGTTAATACATTTAAAAGATAAGATAATGCATATTTTCATCACATGAAATGCATCTTGTTTGAAATAAGATTAAGATCTTTGAGGTATTTGGGATCAGGAGGACCTAAGATGTATAAAAAATAAGCATCATCTTTGAACTAGAAGTAATTAAAAAAAATAAAATAAAATAAAATAAAATAATTAATTATTATTGAAATGCAAAAGCAGAATTGAAAACGATGAAATCCCAATGTCCTCAAACAAGCAGGCCTGCCTGTAAATTTGTTAACTTTTCATGCCATATGAAACTAAAAAACTTAATAAGCATAAAAAAAGCGCATTAACCATTCGCTACCAGTACATGACAGATAAAAGTGTCTCCTTATAAGAACAACAGGTCTAAATAAAGCAGAATTAGCAAACACAAACCTGAAACGTAAAGACCCCACGTTGAGGTGGTTAAAACGTGATTCGGAATTAGTTTCACGTAAAACTACAATTCCCAGCATTCCCTTGAAACGTGTCGACAGGGATTAAATTCACTTTAAGGCGTATTTAAATGCCTTTTACGTATTTAGAAATTGTGTTTGGAGTATATTTATGGGAAAACAGACACGCTGAAGTAAAAATAAAGCGTTTAATAATTAAAAATATATTCACTTCAGACGGTCGTCGTCCTTATGACGAAGCGGAAGTCGAAGCAGCTTCCTTTCCTCCATTAGGTGAGTGCGTGGACTGAGTGCGTATTCCGATGCTCTCTCACAAATAGCCACATTTAAAGTAATTTTTCGCAAGTCTGGGCCCAAGTTTGAGAAAATAACGCATTTTTATCTGTTAATTCACAGATTGCAACCATGGGCCGCCGACCAGCCCGCTGGTAAGTCCCTTTCTTATCGTGGTTTTAGAGCAGGGCCGAGTTGGTCTCGAGCGGAGGAAAATGGCAGCGGCTCCATGTCGGCGCCATGTGGACATGCCGGCAGGCCTCCACACACACCGTGGCTTAAAATTTACACTTAAAGTGCATACTCCTTGTGTCAATTACTATTAGTTGCTGCAATATATACGCTCGGCTTTACGGAAAATGTCCTAATGTGGTTTCACTCGCGCTTAGTGCTGGTTTATTGAGCCCAGGCTAGGTAGCATGTAGCATCTCCACATCTGCCACTCTTGTTCCACTTCTTAAGATCTTTAATCTGAATTTGCTGATTCATGCTGACTTGTAAATGTGAATTGACCTTAAAGGCTGTTATCAGATTGGATTAGTTGTATTGTTATGATGATTTTCTGAAGTCCATTAGTCCCAGAGACCACACTTGACAGCTTCTCTCCCATTCACACCGGATGGGTGAAGTTATCTGACATAGTTTTAACTAATGTACTTGAAGTATATCGGTATATGACAGGGAATGTGTATATACTGTCCACATCTTTATTTAAACTTTAGTTTTCTATTGTAGGTGATTCAGAAGAAAATGAATGTGTCACGTTCTCTGGGTGACATGCTCCTTTATTTATCAATGCACATTGTAGCTTATTCTCAAATCCAGCTGTGTGTAGGAAATAATTAGAAATGCTTTATTAATCCTACAGCTACTCCAATAAACTACAGTCAGGATTATATACAAAATGAAGGTAGAATAAGATGATGTAAACAAGACGGTATATATATAACCAAATATAAGTGAAACTTAAGATGCTAATCACTACACAATATCTACTACAGGGAAAAGATGTGTTGTTACACTGTATTTATTTCACATTGAGAGAGGTTGATGTTCGGATCTGATGTGTGTTTGAAGGATCTGATTGCAGCCATACGAGCTTTAACTAACCGTGATCACACCTGCTGTTAAAAAATGCATCTAGTTTCTTGGTCTGTACTCGAATAAACTCATAAATCATAATCTGTGGCAAAGTGTAATGGACATTTACTGATATTTAATTACTTTTTGTGCATTTGACAAGGAAATATGATAGAAATTATGGAGCATAATGAACTGTAAAACGAAGGCATGTGTTTATCTTTCTCCTCTTTAAGACCTGTAAAAAGATCTACCAACCTAACTCTACTAGTCGACTGCTCCTGATATAATTAATATTAGTGACTAAATTTCACTGCTACAATTTTTGTTTCAACAGTTACAGGGACAAAACATTTAAAAGACTCTTCCTACTAATCCTGGTAATGAACAGGCCCCTCTTATGTTACTTTATATCTACTCTGAGTGTGTCAAGTTTGTTCACACTTGTCACTTAGAATCATTCAATACCAGATCTGAACAGCTCCAACATTTTTTATCCGTGTGCATCTTGCAGAGGGTTAGATTGGGTTTAGTTCAAAGACTGTTTAATACAATTAATGGGAGCAATGAAAGGAGCTTCACTGGCTTGTGTATGAGTAACTTTTTTATTCACGTTGTCTCCCACAGCTACCGGTACTGCAAGAACAAGCCATACCCCAAGTCCCGCTTCTGCAGGGGTGTGCCTGGTAAGTTCCTCTTTGAGTCTTGGTCAGTATTGACCTTAAAATGTACTAAAGCTGGTAGATCACTGCAAGTTGAAGTCACAATAATGGAGGTAAACTTTGCCACTCTTAAGGGGCTGGAAGTTGATTGTTCTGCAGCTTATTAAGCCGACTAGTCTCGCTGCAGTGCGGTTCTGGTGTGCAAAGGTTGCAGACAGTGACTCTTTGGTTGTGTATGTTCTCAGCTGGGAGGTGCTGAGTGCTTTAAGGGACCACTGAGACAAAATAGTGCTGTTGTCCAAGGATAGATTGACAAAGATTATCCTTTGGTGCTGCCCTCTTTGATGTGACAACTCGGTAATACTGACGTTTTTCCTCAATGTTCCCTCGTCATCTTCTCTCTCCTTTTCTTTTTAGATCCCAAGATCAGGATTTTCGACTTGGGCAGGAAGAAGGCCAAGGTAGATGAGTTCCCTCTGTGCGGCCACATGGTCTCTGATGAGTACGAGCAGCTGTCCTCAGAAGGTGAGCAGCCATGCTTAAAAAACTTGGATATACACACGACCAAACACCTGTTGGTTTTCTTTTCCTGGAAACACAAACCCTTAAATTATGCATTAAAAAGCCTTGTTTGTTTTAGATCTTGTTTAAATGCAGACGTGCGTAGCTGTGTATTGATGTATTTGCATATGTAATGTTTCTCAAGGGCTTTTCTTATATGCCATGTTTATGCTGTATCGAAGTTGAGTGGATACATGAGAAATACTTGCATCTTTATCTTTTATATTCAAGTAATTTGATTGGTACATTGACAGAAATTAAGATGTTTTTATTAAACTGCTAAAGCTAAAATGAAAGTGTTCTCCAGTAACGCCTCCTTGAAATGCTTTTAGTGAAGTTGTGTAAATGTTGCTCAAACTCTGCTTCCCTCTGCAGCTCTGGAGGCTGCTCGTATCTGCGCCAACAAGTACATGGTGAAGACCTGCGGTAAGGACGGTTTCCACATCCGCATGCGTCTGCATCCCTTCCATGTCATCCGCATCAACAAAATGTTATCCTGTGCTGGAGCTGATAGGTGAGAATCATGGTTTATTTTCTTCTCAGGGGTTTTATACTTGATGATTTAAGACAAACACTCGTGTGTTAATTTTTTATCATGCAGTAATCGTTTGCTCTGGTCTCCGTCTTGTTCTCAGGCTCCAGACTGGTATGCGTGGTGCTTTTGGTAAACCCCAGGGCACCGTGGCCCGCGTGCACATCGGTCAGGTGATCATGTCCGTGCGCACCAAGGCCCAGAACAAGGAGCACGTGGTCGAGGCTCTGCGCAGAGCCAAGTTCAAGTTCCCTGGTCGTCAGAAGGTAAACAAGTCAAACTTTGATGAGACTCATAAATAAACTGCGTCAGAAAGACTAGAGGAATATGTCAGATGAATTGACGTGGGTCTCTGCAGCTTATTAAGCCGACTAGTCTCGCTGCAGTGCGGTTCTGGTGTGCAAAGGTTGCAGACAGTGACTCTTTGGTTGTGTATGTTCTCAGCTGGGAGGTGCTGAGTGCTTTAAGGGACCACTGAGACAAAGAGCTTATTTCACTGTTAATTCAGCCTGTAGTTGTTGTTACTGTGAGCCTGTATTAACCCATGCCATCGCTTCAACCTTCAGATCCACATTTCCAAGAAGTACGGCTTCACAAAGTTCAACGCCTGCGACTTCGACGACATGATGGCCGAGAAGCGTCTGATTCCTGACGGCTGTGGGGTGAAGTACATCCCCAGCAGAGGCCCTCTGACCCGCTGGAAGGCCCTGCATGCCAACTAGAGCTACTGCAGACTTTATGAGACCACAGACAACTAATAAAAGTGGGTTTGATTATAAAAAAAAAAAAAGTGGTGATGGCTCTGATTTGCACAATACATAATTTAGCTGATTGTATCCAAGTTCAGTCTTATGTAGCGGAAGCTGTTTGATGGTTTCTACTTGGGACCTCTAGTGGTACAACAGAGAACTGCATCTTCAGCGGTTATATAAAAGTAAGCTTCAAGTCTATAAAATGCAAAACACAGGAAATTAAACATTCACTGAGGTACTAAAAGTTCCTCTGTATCAGGTAAAGTTGCCCCTAGTCACGCTTTTGGGAAAATTAATCAAGTAAAACCATTGCTTTGGTCCTCGGTATCATTCAAGCCTCTAAAAATGCTTGAGTCACTCACTTTGACTGCATGAAAGAAGTGGATCTGGTCCTATAGTCCACAAACCAGTAGAGGTGTCTTCACTCCACGTTCACCTTCATTTATACGGTCTATATAGTAAATCCTGTCATGAGTTCTTTTATGAGGCTAAATCCTGATAGTTTTTCACTTTATTAGCAGCCTGCCCCCATGTCCATGGCTGTGGCACTTTGAGCAATGCCCTAACCCCCAGTTTTAGCAGCAAAAATGAATTACTGCTGAATCCTTTAACATACTGCTGGTGAAGCTTTAAGCAAAATGATTGCAACACACAAAAAATACTTATTAGATTTCTATTATCTGTTTAGCATCTGTCCATCCTTACATTCTGCAGGGGTGTAAAGTAAATTGCTACATTGTGATTGGTAATGGCTGCTCACTTATTCACTGGCACTCAAACTCTAATGGAGAGCTCCTGTGTTAAGTGATCGCTTGCAATCCAACTTTGTCACATGGGATGTCAACCATGTAAATACTGTGGAGGCCTCAGTGACATTGCATTGGAAATAGTTTGAGTTGCAAAAGATTACAAGTGATTTTTTTTACATCTTTTATCAGATCTACTGAGTGGTGATTATGTGGGACAGCAGCTCAAACTCATGAATAATTAAAAATAAACAGGTCTGTTTATACAACAAGCAGTTAAAGAAAAAATACAATTAATCTAACTAAATGTATGGATGCATTCAAAAGGTGGTAATGATCTGTGTGACTGGTTAGAGCAAATATGTGGTTTAAACTAAAGTGGTGTAGTCAGACTTGGTTCAAGAACCAGGCTCATGTTTTTAATTATGTGGGATTAGCTGAAACTCTGCTAAATGAAAAACATCTTTGATTTTAGATGCACTGTCAGATTTATTATTTCCATGGAAGGCCCTTTTAAACATGACACTAGATCTTATTCTCTGCAGCACAAACCCTGGCGTGGCACACTAAGCTCTTCTCAAATGAACACCAGTCACACAAATATGAGACCCAGGAAGATGAAAATGGTCAGAATATAAAGACTGGTGCAGTGACTATAAAATCTAAAACATTCTTAAGACAAAGGTTGGTGGATTTGTGTGTTTTATTTCATTCATAAAGCAGCATCTATCATTCTAAAGAGTTTTTATTTAGGAAAACTCAGTTCCATGTAGCTTTGGTTTGGTTAAGTCTGTTATATTTCTCATTATTGTGTCTATTACAAATCAAATACTGAACATCAGGAGGAGAATTTTTTTTTTTTTTAAGAAAACGATTCAAGTAACTGACTTTTTCTGCAGTGATACACACTTTACAGGAAGTGATTATAAATTCCCACTTGTTGATAATTCTATATATAATGGAATGGACACCGATCAAGCATATCATTACGACCACTGACAGGAGAAGTAAATAACTGATGTTTAGACATGTAGCACCCACCTAGACCAGACCAGACACAAAAACAGACGAGGAACAACTCAAAGAAGACCTGACCTCAAAATTCACTACATCCCAGACCAATCAAATATCTGTGGGATGATCCACAGAGACCCCGCCTACATAGAAATGTTTCTTTTCATTCATATATAACCAGTCAAGAAGGATACAAGCCAATACTCTAGGTAGTAAAAACTGAATAAGTTAATGGATATACACACAAATAGGCTATTTTTAAGTGTTTGTGTAATGTTCCTTGTACTTTTGCTGTGAAATAGTAAAATCTACAATAGAAGTGACTTTGACTGAATGAATCTATGGACATATATATGTAGTATACCTATTAGAAATTTATGAGGAATAATTAAAAAGGGGTACGAAGTCCTTTTTCCTGAACAAATGAGCTGTGTTTATGTTCATTTTTTGTCTTTTTTTTTTGATTCAGTCATTAGTCATTTCTTTCTGTTGTATGTGCTAATGGTTACATATTTTATACGTTTGTAAATAAACGTATAATTCATTCATTAATTAATTTGAAAGCTCATAAAATAGGAGCATGTATGTTTGGCAGTGGTTGAATAAAGAGTTACTCACTAATGAGTTGTAGTCTAGATAATAAACTTTTATGCTGTCTTATTTATTCATGTTGTTTGACTAATAGAAGTTTAATCTAATTCAGACGTACAAACTAAAGATATTGCTCCAAGTAACACCATATCCTGAAGGTTGTATCCTCATGGATTTAGGTTTTTACCGTAGTCCCACCCACAGGAAACACACAGACTCCGCCCGGGTCGAGTTTCACTATCAGGCGGCATGAAACAAACGCACCCCGAGAGTCAGAGAAGACAGAGAAGGTAAGTTGTCGTTGTTGTCGCGTTTGTTTTTAAAACCTCCTTCTTTCTTTATTATTTTTTTTGTGAGTTTATATGTAATTTGTTTATTGGATTTCTGCCTATGACTGAGACAGAGAAACTTTATTCACTGTTTCAATGTAGGTCAACGTTCTGCTGAGAAAGCGTCTCAAAAAAAAAGCAGTCGTATTTCCTCATTTCGCAAGAAAATATGGAACAATGTAAGATGACTAACAGTTTTCCTGTCAACAGCATGTACTTTAGACATGGAAATTAATCAATTAATTAAATAATACACAGTTGACAACTGGAAAAGAAGCGTCAAATGTCTCACGTGACTTTGACGTCTATTTTTATCGCTAAGGCTATAAACTAAAGTTAAACTGATTCAATAGTTTAATAGTGATAAATGTTGACTTCATTGGTAATCCTGAGAAACTCATATCTATGTGTGTTATGTACACCGATCAGCCACAACATTATGACTGACTGACAGGAGAAGTGACCATTTCTTTTCTGACAAGTCAGTGTTCTTCTGGGAATCCTCTGGACCTGGCATTCATTCCATCATTTGTGTGGATCTTAGTTAGACATGTACCATCTAATTAGACCAGAGGAACAACTAAAAAAAAAAAACCCACAGAGGCCCCTCCTCTTAAACCATAGGACCCAAAACCCCCCACTGACACCATTGTGTTTCTCTTTCGGAGGACAATTAATAAACATGGTCATAATGTTATAGCTGACTGGTGTGTATGCTGATAATATTATATCCTGGGTGATGATTAGCTCGAACCTAAACATCCAGCATGTGTGTTTGCAGAAAAGATAATGAGCTCCGATGATGATAATGATGAATGCTACTGACGTAGACTTCAAACTGTAACACTGCAACTGCAGTGTTCAGAATACAGAGAATGCAGGATAACAAACAGAACACAGTAAGATAAGATAATCCATTGTCTATCACACAGTGGGAACATTTGCAGTGTCGCAGCAGGATACATTTTAAGGACGGTGCATGCAAGAGATAAAAAAAAAGTAAGAAGAAAATCAAACAGAAATAGTATGTGGTCTACTGAGAGCAGGCGTGGCTGTACAGTATCAAAGCAGCAGGAAGGAAGTACTTCCATGGGTGGAGGCGATGCACCACGGAGGGGGTGATCACCCACCACCTCCTCAGGCTCAAGACGGCAGCACAGAACAGGACTGGCTTTCTTCCCAAGTCTGTTCAATGACATTTTGGGAAATTTAGATTAAAATAGGGCAGTTCGGCTTTATTATTATTATTATTATTATTATTATTTATACTGCGTTGATCCCTGAGGGGAAAATATGTCACGGTTGTTTGACCCATTCAATCACACAGAAGTGTGTACAGTTGGAGCAATGCAGCCTAAGGAGCAAACTGGGGGTTAGGGCGTTGCTCAAAGTGCCACAGCCATGGAGGGAGGTAAACCTGGGAACCCCCTAAACACTTCTCTACAAAGGAATTGAAACTGAGACGCTACCGTGAAGCCACCGAGCCTTTTAAAAGGCAGTGACCCTGACGTGATTTGAACACGCAACCTTCTGATCTGGAGTCAGACGCGCTACCGTTGCGCCACAGAGTCAGATACACATCCAGACAGCTGCACAGAGCAACACCTGCAGGCTTCATATGTTCACACTGAATTAGTTCATGAATTACCCAAATGCACTTTCTACAGTAAACACTGTATATGTCAATCCTGTCATTTTCCTTTTCAGTTTTTCCAAAATCAAGCTGGTGCAATAACTAGTTTTACATTGCTGAATGTCCCAGTTAACATGTTATCATTGAAATATTTTCCTTTTGCAATACCTACCAGCATTAGTTCTGCAATCTGACAACTGACCTAGCTGCAGGTTCTGGGGAACCAGAACTGCAACACAATCTTTGCAATATTTCTTTGCAATATTTCTTCGCAATTAACTTCAAAATCATAACAAAAAAGAGGAAGGTTTGCTGTGGGTGGTGATTTAGCGAAAAATCAAGAAAAAACAGGAACATACAAGTATCGGATAGAACACACAGTGGCTAGGTTTATTGGTAGTTGACAACCCACAAATGCACATTCTGTGAACTCTGGGTTGTACCACCTAGAATATATGAGGCCACGAGAGTTTCATTGGTTCATTGTGTGTTTTGAGTGCATGTATTTTGCGAGTTAATTAAAAGCGAAGCTAAACTGAAATCAGAGTTAACTGTACTTCTCTGAGGGGGTGTAGTTTTGGAGGAAAATCGTATTAGTTCACGATCATTGGACTCCCTTTGGAGGTTTACGTGGAAATGACCAGCTTGGAGAAGATTGAGCTAAAACGGGGATAAGCTGGATGATGAGAATATCCAAAATCATTAAAGACAGCTGACTGGACTTGTAGAGTTTCTTGAAGATGTTTCGTCACTCATCCAAGCAGCTTATTCAGTTCTGAAGGAGTCTATGGGTGTAACCCATCACAAACTCGCTTGACTAGTGTCCGTTAATGACAGATACTTACTCATGATGAAAATAAATGCATAACTGGTGGAAACAATGAGAACCAATGATCATGATGTATTAAAAAAATATTTTTTTTAAAAGAGAGCAAAACCTGCACAAGATGGTTTGATTTTCTTGTGGGTTTTATAAAAATAAATGAAGGTTCATATATTAACCCTATAACCAACCCTAAACCCTTCATACTGTTCACTTTGCAGTTTTTGTGCATTCAAGCTGTGTTTCATCAAATCTGTCTTTTTGAGGTTTTTGTTTTCTCTCTCATCATTGCTGCTTTACTTCTTCCAGTTTTGGGCCATGAGGTCCCTTTTCCTCCTACTGCTCTCCATCCTCGTGGGTGTGATTGATGTTCAAGGAGGTTCAGACTTCAGAGTCTGCGCCTTCAACCTCCATCACTTTGGAGACTCTAAATCAAAGAAGACAGATGTGATGCAGACTCTTGTCAGGGTAAGACAAAGATGGTTATGTATATATATATATAAGATCTCTCCCTTAAACGTCACAGAGAATGTGGTCTTTCCTTTTTGACTGTAACCCACACATTTCCTTGTAATGATTTGATTTGGGGCATAAAAAAAACTGATTACGTGTATCCATACAAAGTTATACAATTCTGTAAGAGGACAGTTGAGTTGGTGTCTGGAGACACTTCTTCATTACTAAGCACCTATACTATAATTATAGGGTGCAGCAATGTTGCAACTGGATACTAGCAAAAATGTGGAAAGGGTTGAACACACAGGAAGAGACAAAGGAGGAGATATGTGGGAACAAGAGGCCGGGGAATTAAGGTGAAATTCAGCAAGTTATTGCAATGACAAGTGATAGGAAAAAAAAACCTTCAGGTAACCATCTTGGTACCAAATTGAATTAACAAAAACAGAGGGAGGTAATTTGAAATAACTGAAAACTACAACTCTGTAGTGTTGCTGATGGTATTTTCTTTCCAGAGTTAACTATACAAATACACAAGCAATATTTTCAAGCTGTGCTTTTGTCATTTAGAAATGTTTGAGATGGAAAATACACATGAGGGTCCCCTAGATGACACTATGTTAGAATATCCAGAAACAATCCTCGCTACATTAGCTTTCACAGCTCTGTTTATTGTATCGGAGTTGCATGGTGCACACGTGATCCAGGAAAATATGAGGAAGATAAAAAAAGAAAGTCTTAATGAATCTCCAGCTGAGGAAATTCTGTTTATTTATGATCCATCTGATACTGAATATTAACAGATCTGTATCTTTGTTGCACAACCGGAGAGCAGAGCCAAGTGACATTCCTCAGCAGCTTATCAGCTGTGGTTTAGGCACGTCTTTAAATTCGTGCATTGGAAGCACACAGGTGTAAAATACGACCTCTGGTTCTGTTGTTTTGGAACTCAGACGACTAAACCTGCTTAACCCTCTAAATTGAGAACTAACATAAACTACAGTTACCTTAATAATTAGTGAGGTATTAAAAACATTAATAAAATTTGGCTTGATGGTTTTAGATGTCCTTTCTAATACTAATAACTAATTCAGTGACAAAATTTCACTGACCATAGTAAAACATTCACACAATTATTACCAAGGCCCATTTATCAAAGTGTGTGTGGATGACAGTGTGGCTACATTTAATAAGGAAATTTGAATTTCAACCAAAGTTGCATATGTGAGAAAAGATAAGCACGACTTCTTGAAACTTCATTACTGGTCCATATCTTGCTGTTAATTGTATTATCTTGCCAAAACTAAGCTCTTCTTCTTGTATTTGAGAGGGCAAGTCCATCTTGGTAGATCCCAGGGGTCGTCACTCCTAGGTTTGTCACTCCTAGAGAAGAACCTCAAAGCCCAAATTTACCTTCTTGATGGAACTAAACAAAGACAATAATCACTGTCATCATCTCATCTCAGTGTTCCTCTACAAACAGAAACACTTTTTCATGGCTGTGTTGTGTATCTCTTCCAGATCATTACGCGCTGTGATGTGTGTCTGCTTCAGGAAGTGAGAGACAGTAAAGAAAAAGCTGTACCAAGGCTGCTTGACCTCATCAAAAGGTCATCCGTTACTCACTTGAATACACACGTGCACATGTTTGTATAGCAATCATTGTTAAGACATTTGTTGACATAATGCGTTCCCTGGCCCCTTATCCTAATTATTAACTAGGGATGGTTATCGATTCCCTTATCAATTATTCCTGTGAATTTCTGGTTTAGAAAAAGCAGGCGTTCGTGGTTTCATGTAAACAACAGAAAGTTCACTCAGTTTTTGAAAGAATAGGTAACATAAGATAAGAGCTTGTATAAGAAACAAGTAGGACCACTGGATCCTCACTGGCACTGCTCTGTTGAGACTCACTCATTGATCGGAGATTATCGAACACAAATATTTTTCTTCTTACAGCAATTGCCAAACAAGTTTTAGGTGCATTACCACCACTATCTGAACTGGGGCGTAAAGATTCGGCATGAGAAGCATCGATGAGCATGTAGGCTAATCATACTGAGGAATTGAACCAGTTGGAACCTATTCTTAACCCTTAACCTTGTGAAGAACCGAGGAATGGCCAAAATGACCTCTATTTGCAGAAATGTCCTCATTTTGATGGGTGTAGAACTGTTCCTCAGAAAGATAGCTGCACAAGAACATATGTACACACATGCACATAAATCCGCGTTTTAATCATTTGGGAGGACATCACGTTGATTTTACCCTAACCTTAGCAATAGCCGTACCATAAACTCTCATCTTAACCCTTCAGAACCGAATGTGACATTGGAGATGCAATAAAGTTCACGGTTATTGAATTACCGTAAGTAACACTGTTGACATCTCAAGGGTATAACTATCTTTGTTTTTACCAATAAATTCCTACTCCTTTATCTATATATATATATATATATATATCCTCAGGCAAATGTTAAGGTCTTAAAGGTTTGAATGGTAAATTATGCTGGGTTTTATTACCTACCTACATCACAGGTATTAAAACTGCATTCATACACGTCCAAAACAGTCAAATCAGTGCTGTCATTCATTATCTTCAGAGACACTGCACTGCAACATTAACTGTTGAATCCTGCATCCTGTCTTTAACCCCCCACAATATTCAGGTACGACACCAGGCATGAGTACAAATCTGTGGCCAGTGAGAGACTGGGCAGGTCGGACTACCAGGAGCAGTATGTGTTCGTGTACAGGTGAGCTAACTTATGTATTCCTCGTTGCACTTTACTGCACCGAAATGTTATGTTCGGACTAGGCAAAGTTTTTCATTTTAACGGTTTTTAACTGTATGTGTGCAGGGCTAATACCGCAACACTCACTGGGCAATATCAGTACCCAGACGATCTACCAGGGGACGTAGATGCTTTCGCTAGAGAGCCCTTTGTCGTCCGCTTCAGAGCTCCCAATACAGGTCAGTGGTCTCTTGCTCAATATTCATGCGTAAGATAATAAAAATAATGATATTTAGAGGTATAAACACGTGTCCCTGCATCTTCTTCCTTTCCACCCCCTCAGCTATTAAGGATTTTGTCCTCATACCTCAGCACACCACTCCAAGCAACGCCACTAAGGAGATTGATGCACTGTATGATGTTTTGCAACGTGTGAGAAAGATGTGGAAAACTGAGGTATGGCCTATGGTTCGTGAAAAATTAAAAAGAAAAAAGGTTTGAAGTTCAGTTAATTAACTAAGTCGTATTCTAACCGTGGGTGTTGTTGTTGTTGTTGTTGTGTGCAGGATGTGATGCTTCTCGGCGACTTCAACGCTGACTGTGGATACCTGGCTAAGAAGAACAGGAAGAATGTTCGCCTGATTACAGACCAGAACCTTCACTGGCTCATACCAGAGGACACAGACACCACCGTGCGATTGTCCACGTCCTGCGCCTACGACAGGTGAACTCACACTCCTCAAAGTTTGATACAAACCCAGATTTCGTGCTTCAGTCCTTTGTTGTATTCATATCTCATGCATCGTAAAGCCCCTTAAAGATCAGACAAAGGCTGTTTATATTTATGCCATATTGTCAATCACAGTATTTCTCTCATCTTTTTTTTGCTTCAGACCAAAAATAGACAAAACGTGTTCAGTGTTGCTAAAAGTGGTGGTTGTGGGTGGGGCCTGAAAAATATCAAACCCCACCCCCACTTTCTCTGGTTTCACATGGACCCTTGTTTACCTGGTGAATGTACAGCATTTCTTTCTGTCCAGTGAAAGTTACACACCTTAAAGCCACAACTTCTCATTGTCATGCTACACTGACATTGTGGAAAAGATGTCCTGAAACTACATGTGGTTTATGGTAAAGTTCAACAAGTTCAATATATATATATATATATTTTTTTTAAGCTGGATTGTTCCATCACTGTGATGGCACGAATTTGCCTAAACCCAATCAGACCTTTACCACAGCACCATAAAAATTTCAGTTAAATATATTTGTTTATCTACAGCTTTCTTAATCCAACGAGTTTTAAAGCAAGCTACGACCGAGGCACGGGAATTATGTACAGAAAAGTATTAGCGCCACCCATGAGAAAAAAAAAATAGAGGAAGTAAAACTAATTTTTTTCATCTGCCACTTTGAGAACAAAGTCCAAATTTTGACAAAAAAAAGTAGAAAGTAGACATTTAAACCAGCAGTAGCATAAGGGAAGAATTTAAAATTGTATTGTGATTATTATTTGTTGTAATATGTAATATAATGCTGATATATTATATTGGATTGCTGCATGTCAGCAGTGACGTGGACATTGTCACACACTGTTTCCTTGTCCACTGAGGGAGGGACGTAAACTCCATGTGGTCCACATGCAGCTTTTTCTATTTTCTTATGGCTACATACTTGGTTATGGGATTATAGATTTCACTCGATTTGTAAAGTCAGTCTCTAAACCACTCTTTCACCTTGTTACGTAGCCCACAAGAACTGAGAAATTTGTATTTTTCACAAGGTGGCAGGAACAGGAACAAACATCAGCTCTGTGGACAACCTTCCGGCTACATCTCTGCTGTTTGCATCATTATTCTTAGTTAATTAATGACAGGATACGCCCTCTTTTCGTTTGTTTTTATTTTCCCGTCAGATCCTTCCCTCTTTTTTTTTTTTGGTGGGGGGGGGGGTTAAATAAAGTGTGTCTAACTCTAGCGCACACATGAAGCCAGAAGGAGGTAACCCTGCCTTTACATTCGCTTTAACCACGCCCACATTTCATTTCTGACCAATCACAATGACTTTGCAGCAATATCAGTTCATGCAGTTTTTCTAATTAAAAATAACAAGAGAAAGAGAAACATTCATAAAACTTTGTGTTTTTTGTGTCCATTCTCTATGTCTCAACAGGATTGTTGTGAATGGAGACAAGTTCAACAGAGCGATTGTGCCGTCCTCAGCCAAACCGTTCGACTTCCAAACACAATACGACCTGTCAGAAGATCAGGTAACAGTCCTTTGTGTGTTTGTGTGCACAATAGAGCATCCTAGAAATTGCATTCCTGGAGCCATTACAGATTAGTTTGGAATGTAATTCCAAATATATTTGTCAATTTGCAAATTAGTGTAGTAGAAAAATAAAGCAAGTGTTGGTTTTGAGACGCTCATTCTGTATTTTTCGTGCAGGCCCTGGATGTCAGTGACCACTACCCAGTGGAGGTCCTACTGAAGACCGTCGGGCCAAAACCCTTCAATCGAGGATCTTCCTTCACGTTAACTGGAAATGGGAAAACAGTTCACTCAGCGTTCTTGGCTTTGTTTTTCTTTTGCCACCTCGTCCTCCAGGTGTCGATGTGGTAGTTGAATAAGTGGACTAGGATGGAACCTCAGGGCAGCTGGCCTCGCGAACCTCATGGTTTCTCATAATGTGGGGTCAAACTTGCCAAATTGTACAGATAATGTTTGTCGGAACAACACTCCGTGTTTGGGTTCAAGGTTACAGAAAATATAGTTACACAACATTTACCTTTATGTAATTCACCTTATTGTGCAATAATCCGTGTGGCAGGGTATGAATGAGGGTTCGGGAATGTTGGACCCTTTTATTAATTTTATCAAGACAGTATCTAGGATACTGAAGCAGTGTTGGGCATGTATTGTGTGTGTTTACCTGTGTCTTTATGTAAAATATGCTGTAAGTCCGCACACAGCTACTCCAAGAAGCTTATCTGTTGTGAATACTTGATGTATTATGAATTTGTGATACAGATAATAATAAATTAAATTCAAGTCTGAGGATGAACTATTTATTTTATAGAATTAAACCCCCATATTTAATCAAATGTTAATGAATTGTTCTTTTTTTATTCCAAACTGGAAACTTTTACATGAGCTTCGATTCAGGTATTCTTTGTTTTTGCCTTTTAGAGCACGTGATAATTAATTGGTCCTGCAGCAGCGTGAAAAACTAATTGTGGAATGCACCAATATGTTGGATGTTCGGAAGCGTAAACGAGTGGCCTCGCTGAAATGTTGTGTTTCATTTAAGATTGTGAGCCTGGCTTTTCTTTTCACAGTCATCTGCATCCAGAAGTGGCTGATATCTTTCTGATATATCTTAAGCAGCTTCACGTGGAGCGGTTCTCAGTTAACGAAGGAGCCTCGTTAAAAAGTTAACGGGTGGAACTTCGTGTCTATTTAATGAATTGGAGAACATTTCAAAAAGATTTTTCCAGGAATTTGCGTATATGTTAATGACCTTGTAATCATGATAATACTTGTGTCTACCTTAGAGACTATACTGACCAGCCATAACATTATGACCTAACAATGTGTATGTCTCCCTTGTGCCTCCAAAACAGTTGTGTCTCATCAGGGAATGGATATGCGGTGTTATGGATCATCCCACAGATACTTGATCAGTTTGGGATCTAGTGAATTCGGAGGACAGGTCAACACCTCATGCTGTTATTTGTGTTTCTTTTTTTTAGTTGTTCCTAAAGCATTTTTGTATGTGTGTCTACATGTCTAAGTAACATCTAAGTGTTTCCCAGCAGAACACTGAATTGAACACAAGACGGTCGATGTCATTAACTTCTCCCGTCAGTGGTTTTAATCTTGTGGCTGATCGGTGTATGACAGAGGCCATTGTCGCTGTCATCGTTACTGTATGAATGTGGCTGCCACGGACACAGCCGTCAAAGAAACGAGCACTGTCTTTAAAATCGCTGCGGTCACAGAAACTGGAAGCCCCTGGAAATGCTGGGTTCATCTAAGTTTACCTTTTACATGAGGTCAGCTGAGTTAAGTGGGCTATGTGTGCGCTAGACTTGTCTCTCATCTTATCTGTTTGTTGTTGTGTTTGCTCTTGTACACGTAAACCTTGGTGTGTTTGCCTCTAGGATGCGTGGGTGAAATGATAACTGATTGATGATCATTTTGCAAAGGGAGGGTGGAAAGTAAAGTTCCTTTAGTTGAAATAACACTTTACAGTTTCTGTAGTATAACATTGTGATGAAGAATAAAGACCAACGTTGTCTGAAGCCATGAGAAAGTCATTAGTAACTTCTATGAACTCTTAAACCAGACTTTAATACTTTATCGAGGATGGAGACTCAAGGAAGCTTGGATCTTTTGTGAAGTAAAGCAGATTAAATGTAGATCATAACTTAGTTACAGAAGTTTCTAATGTCACTGAATGCTTTGGTAAACCTTTTAAAGGATGCCTTTAATTAAACCTGACTAGGATGGATAAATACATTTAATGACAAGGATATTTCTTGAAATGACCTTATAAATTACCCAGACTTAACCCAGCTCAACAGGGTTCAACAGCATCTGGCCACATGTTCAGAAACACCAGCAGCTAAACTGGAGTCAGCTGCGCAGGAGGGGTTTGTTTTTCTGTGATAACACACTGTCCTAGAGCCAGATGCATAAATACCATGTGAGTGTCTGTGCCACCCACAGTCAGTCTCACCTGGATCTCTGCAGCCATGCTTCACTTCAGCACCACACTTTGTGAGTATTCTGCTGGACGGGAATAAGTGGGGTCTCATGCATCAGTGTTCATTTATTTACGTCTTTTTCAGTGCTGGCAGCAGCTTGTCTGCTCACAACAACAGGTAAATACACTCTAAATACACTTTTATGCTCAATTTCCCCCATGCATGTCTTAAAATATAATATAGAAACTAATATTCCAATTTGTCTCATAGGTGCAGAGAGAGTTACCACCTGTGGAGGCCATGTCCACCGTCTGAGCTGTGGTATGACTCCTGAACTTAAAGCTTTCTGTCCTCAGTACTTTTTTACAGCATGCATCAGATCTAGATCCAATGACTTCCTCCTTTTAATTAGCTGATCCTGCAGGAATTGATCTTGCAAGTTTGAAATGTTAATATAAAGTGGCACAAGTGGGCAAACAAAATGAGTGCCGGTATCATCCTGTTTCTTTTCAGCACTTTATACTTTCACTCCATTTCTGAAGGAGAGGTTAACATTACCATATTATTTACTTTGTCTGATCTATTTTAATCCCAAAATGTTGCTTCTCTACTTTACTTGTGCTGTGTAACAGACACCGGGGTGATCAGCGTGGAGTCGGCATTCTACGGCCGTGCGGACACTGAAACCTGCGCCGGGGGAAAAACTGCTGAGGAGGTGGCCAACACTGCATGCTCTCTGGATGCAGCAGAAGAAATGGTCAAGGCAAGGTGCGCACCTTGAACTGTCTTTTTTTTTTTTTTTTTTTTTTTGTATAAATGATTTCTCCAGCAATTATTTCAGCATATACAAACATGCTCTTGTGTAATGAGGATTTTAAATGTGCAGTGTATTGCATATATATTAACCCTTTGCCTTCCACACTAAGAAATATGATTAATCACAATTACATATCATACATTTTTAATCTATGTTAATAGCATATCATTATTAAAATGTTCACATGATTGTAAAGTTATGGTCGTCTGTTCAAAAGCGCTCAAAAAGTCACAGTTTAGATATTTGTGTATATATATATATATATATATTAATGTGTTCACGCATGGGCAAATTTGTGTATGTTATGATGAATAGCAATGGTTTGAGAATGGGTACAAAGGGTTAAATCCGATCTATGCAACACACAGAAACTTTACCTAAGACACATGGGAGGATATTTCTTTAGAAAGTAAAGGTTGGATGAAGCTAGACATTGGTTGAGACCAAAAGCAGATCGAAACGAAGAGTTAGGCAGCCAGAAGCAGAGCTGAGGGTGCGTGGTAGTAACTTCAGCTCTACCGGCAGGTGCGATGGCAAGAAGGTGTGTGAAACATGCGCAAGCGTCTTCGGAGCAGATCCCTGCAGCGGCACCTTTAAATACGTGGAGACCAACTACACCTGCATCCCTGCAAGTCAGTACCACGTCTACTTGAAACAGCACAACAACAACAACAATAACGTAGCTTAGAATGGGTCGTAACCTGACGTGTGTCACTTTGACAGCTCACTTCGTAACATGCGAGCACTCTCGGGCATACCTAAGCTGTGGTAAGATAAACATGGCGCTGACATGACAACTTCTGTTTGCTCCTTCTGCCTTTGAAAACATAATAATTACAGTGTGCATCCTTTTCATTGTCAGATAATGGGAAGGTTATAACCATACGCGGTGCTGATTTTGGACGTCGCGATGGGACCACATGCGCTTTCCAGCGGCAGGACTTTATGATCCAGAATGTCAAATGTTATCAGCCCACTAGCAAAGTTGCAGAAAAGTACAGATGCCTGGACTTTGTTCATTTTTAACTTGTCTAACTTTGCAACAACCACCTTCATGCCTTGTTATCTTATGCCATCACCAGTTGTTCAGTTGATATTTTAATTATTCCTTTGGAGATTAATGAGCCAACGCTTGTCTCTGTTAGTACCGGTGAGTCCTTCACATTCTTTTGTGTCGCTCTGCATCCACAGATGTAACGGGAGACAAAGGTGTTCAGTAAGAGCCAGCAGCTCGGTGTTGGGCGAGTCCTGTGCCAACACTTACAAGTATCTAGAGGTGGCCTACACCTGTGAGGGTACGTAGCTATAAGGAATGTACAAAGGTGGATAACACATGGAGTAAATGTATTTTTATTTATTTATTTTATTTTATTTTTTTTTTTTTTTTGCTCCCTTAAAAGATTCGTAACATTTAGTGCTGTTAATCATTTAAATATCCCTTGTTGAGTAAAGTCTTATATTTCCTTTTTTCAGATCCTGTGGCCGCTTAAAAGGAGCTAACGTACGGACGTCACAGTGAACGAACCACGAATACAACACATCAGACTTCAAATAAAGTGTCTCATTGTGGTCATGCATGTACGAGATGAGAGAGCTCTGATGTAATTTTGACTTTAAGACGACGTTTAAAATAAAATATATCCCTCCACACGGCATCAGTGAGATATGTCCAACTACAAGTTGATTTATTTATTAGTTTGTTGAGTTTATGTTGCCACAACTGAAACCGCCTGCACACAATGATATGAAACTGCACACTGATATGAAAAGGGAACAATGAGTTGATACTGTTGAATGAACTGTTTATGGAAACTAGAATCAGGTTTCTGTTATGTTGAATGGTAAAGGCCTTTACATGGAAGAAGAAGTCATCAGCTGGTGCCTTACCTTGTTTATAAGATTTACAACATTGTCTTGTTGTAAATGAAGAAAACCAACTATTAGTCACCCCTCCTGTTAATCTAGCTCTGACTTTAAATTGGGACGCCCTCTCTATTTTTAAGGTGCACATTGCTTTTTCCAGATGACCCTGAACCAACCTTTAGTTATGCTGCTCTACGTCACCTAACAGTGAATATGGAAAGAGATAATTAAGTTATTTAACCTTACTTTGGGGGGAAACTCTACCAGTTTTACACTCCAAGGTCAATCAGGTTTGAAAACTACAAGTTTGATTCATTTAGAAAATCTAGGGCCGTTCAAATGGAAAAAGAAAACTGACCATACCAGACGTTACTCACCAGACAGTCTCAAATAGGTGGTGTAGACTTCGGCATCAATTTGATAAGGTAGCTATGGCGATAGCACAGAGCAAACGTTGACGCTAGCATCGTAAATCAAATCAAAATCAAATCATTAAACATCAAATCACATTAAACAAATAAATATAAAACAAACCCGCAGAAACCTCCTCCTGATGTAGACCTCCTCTCCTCGAGGCCCATTTAATGTACTGTGGGACATAGATGCTGTAATCTATGCCAGTGTGAGCCATTTATATTTGTACCAATCTGTTGCATCAGTTTGGCTCGCTCTGTAAAAACGCCACGTAAAACTCTGGTAGCTGCTGTGACTTTTACCAGTCGGGTTCATTTTTGTTTCTACTTCCTACTTCACTTGGAACAAAAACTCTCACAGAAACAAATACAAATGTTTGTGCCTCTGAACCTCCTCAGTTAACATTTCCTCTGGAATTACTGAAGCTGTTGCGCTTTGGTTGCTGTGATGCATATAGCATTTTAGATTTCTGTGTTCAGCGCAGGCCCCTACACACAAACCTGTGCAGACCTTAACGCCGTCACTGACCAGACATGTAACTATGTGACGCAGAGCGGCAAAGAGAAATGCAATTAATGGCAAAAGGTATTAAAATAAGAAATGCGCAAGGGTCAAGTGCACTTAAAATATGGCTTGTGTCTCCCTGCAACTCTCTGTGTTTTAGGGAAAAAGTGGTCACATGCTGTAATGGGATGCATCTTCTTCCATTTGATGAAATGAAACCCACGATCTAAGGTTTCATATAACTTTTTGTCCCACTTCCCACAAATCCAGCGCATACTGAGATAGCAGTGCCCTGATGACTTTAGCTCACATCGTTCCCACAGTGTGTCACAGGAGTCTGACAGATGTTAATGATCCTTCTCAACGTACTACTGCTGAAAATGGACCTTGAATTTTCCAGACTGTTTGATTAATGTCTCTAGCTCATGGACCCACAACAAGGTATCATTTTAAATCTAGCAGAAATCCGAAGGTTATCCAGGTGACTCTTAAGAATGTACACACTATGACCAGATTTCCTACTATGCAGTCTTTTAATATTTAATTTCTCTTACAGATGTTTCAGTTTTGGACGTTCCAATGCATCTCATCCTGAAGCTCTTCTCTGATGTCCTCGGTTTACCTGCCAACTACCATGACTTCAAGAAGAACATCTTTGAGGACGTCAGCTTTGCTGGTAAAATTCTCTACTGCAGAAAATCACAGGGAACTTAGCCCTCCTATATCTTCCTCTACTAACAGATAATCTGTGGAATCCAGACAGATGTTGTGAGGACTGTATTCAAAATAATGCAGACTTTTCAGAAGAAATGTAAAAATTCTTTCCACTAGTCGTGGGATAGAGTTGGTGGATTTGTTCTGAGGATCCTGTTTGTGTCTGACATGCTAAATCTATTAATGTGCTGGTACTGATTACTCTATGTGCACATTATCCATAAACATAATAAAATAAAAACTACTCAAAGTGAACTGTATGTTCTACAGTTATCCTCTGATTAGATATGCCATAGATATGCCAGAAAACTCTACACAACACATTTAAACGTCTCACAGACCAACTCACCCTACAGTTTAACTTGTACTAATGTTAAATAACACAATTATCCACAACCCTCATGTGACAGCATTTGATAAATGATTTGTAATGGAAACTTTCATATTTTATTGTAGAACTAGTTTTCAGAGGAGTGGTAGGATATTTGTTTCACTCTTTCATTTTAGTCTGCCTATATCAGTTTCTTTATGTACAAACTATCCAGTAAGAGCCAGACATTGTTTCATTGTAAAGAAAGGTCAAAGAGAAGAGATGGATGGATCAAAGAAACATGGGAGATGACTGTTTTTACTGCATTGTTTTCTTTTAACTTCTCTTCACAGATAATTGCGATGAAAGTCTTGTGCTGTCAAACCCTCACATGTCATCCACAAGAGTATCAGACAGAGAATAAATGCTGCTCAATGTGTTCACCTGGTAAGATCCAACTGAAGACTAGAAGTTTCCTAGTCCTTTCCTGCTGTTTAATGTTTGATCACAAGTGAAAACTTTTGGTTACCAACACAAATAGATTCATATTTATTGCTATTTTTTGGTGCTAGTAATAATAATACCAATTTAAGAGGCAACAGTGTATGAACCTTTATTTAGCACACAACATGCTCCTTACACTGAGGTTTGTATTTTAGCTGAATGAAATAAAGATTTCTTGTACTATAATGGCTGGTTGTCTTCAAAACAGGAAGCAGAGTAAAAACAGATTGTACAGAATCCAGAAGCACATCATGTGAGTCCTGCTCGAATGGAACTTATATGGATAAAGCTACTGGACTTAAGCAGTGTTTCTCATGCACCAACTGTGATGCAGGTATATTTATGTTAATATTATTTATTTATCAGTAGAAATGTTTTTCATTTCATCAAATCCACATCAGATAAGTTAATTTATGCAGATGTTTCCTATGAATTCATAAACCGAAGAGACTAGTGTGTCTGTTGTGTGTATTGAATTTTGTTTCTGCATGTTTGGTAACTTCCACATGTGTTGATAGGTTCTGGTCTGAAGGTAAAGAGGTCATGTACAACAACATCAGATACAGTTTGTGAACCACTTGAAGGATTCTTCTGTATTGACTTAATAAAAGACCAGTGTGCAGCAGCACAGAAACACAAGGACTGTGATCCAGGACAATACATCAAGGAAAAAGGTTGGTTTTCTAGTTTGAATAAGTACAAAGTTTAAGGAAACTGATCTTTGTGACAGTTTGCTCATTAATGCAAGACATGGTGATTGTAGATGGAGGCAAAGAACACCAAAAGTCTAACAACATAGGTCACAATATCTCAATATATTTCATGCTCAAATATATGTAGAAATAATATAAAGGGTTTGAACATGCAAACAAAGTATAACCACATACTTAGATTTTTTTCAAGGGCATTCATTAATAAAAATTACGATTCAAAGACGGCACAAAAGTGCTGCACAGCACACCTACATGAAGTGCAAAAACGAATTTCATCAATTTTTAGATATTGTTCCTGTGTAGCTTTACATGGCTTGACCTCTCTTCCTTGCCGATCTTCTCCTTCTCTTTGGTGGAAAAGGCAGCTGGCCACCAAAACTATGGGCCATTATCGCCACCTACTGGCCCAGGGTTCTTCTTCACTCATAGAGAAGACCGGCCATGTAGCAGTGAACTGTGTTTTTACTACTTAAAATCAATACCCACTCTTACAGTAACACCAGAGTTATGACAAACCACCAGCTGGACTTGCAGTTTGATACCTTGAGGAAGAAGACATTGATCAGACTAGTCCAGTTGCCTGAAACATTTATATCAATCTTGTTTCAAAATTTAGGATTTCTTACAAACAGAAAAATCTAAATGTTATGCACACAGAAAGTAATGTTATTTACATTTATTCAGCATGCAGGTAAAAGTAGTAAAACCCTTGAGCTGTTGCCGTGACACAGCTAAAGAATCTGCTCTTAACATCCTCTTATATATCGACTTCTACTTTGTTATCCAGTGTATAGTGTTAACCACCAACATTTCCAGGAGAAGCTTGTTTTTAGAAAAACAAACATGCTAGTTGCAAACATTAAAATACAGTTTACTGTAAATGAAACATCAAACACACTCTCAACTAGCCCATGTTTCTATCTCTGATACTGCATAAATTTATAAACCACATTACATTTACGTTCTCTTCTAGCAAACTACTTACTTATAACAATGTGTTGCTGTCATCCAGAGGTCGTATATTTGAAGCAGTCTGCATCTGTATGACTCTTTGATCTGGAGACTGAACTAGTTTCATCTTCCATATAATGTTGTGTGTGCAGGTACATCCTCCTCAGACACTGTGTGCTCTGACTGCAGTGATGGAACATTTTCAGATGGAACATTAACATCTTGTCACCAACACACACAGTAAGTAAATCCTCACACCACACATGGAGACACATTGGATATTTTTTAGAATAGCCATGAATTTGTCGTATCTGTACTTTTCTTATTTCTCGTTTATTCTTCCAGATGTGAATCAATGAACCTTCGGCTGATAACAGCAGGAACTACGTCAACAGATTCTGTTTGTGGGGTAAAAATGTCAAATGTTGGAGTTATTGTGGGCGTCTTCATTGGTGTGGTGGTGATTTTAGTCATTCCAGTAGTAGTAGCAGCAATATTGTACTACTTCAAAAGAAAGAACAAATGTCCAGGTAGGTTGCATTTATAGCAGGAAAATATTCTTCTTGTTCATGTTTTGTCACATCTTTGATGATGATAATGTTTTCTGTTGAGTCATGACAGTGATGGTAATTATGTTTTTCTCTGGTTTTGTTCAATTATAGACAAAGACAGAAATGCAGACAACTCCACAGAGGTATGTTTATTTCTCTACAGATAACAGCACTCGGTTTATCTAATGAATTAAATTGTGTTTTTTCTTCTAAAAAGAATCCTAATTTTTCGCTAGAACCAGTGCCAGAGTCGATGTCATTGTCAGAGCAGGAGGTAAGACAATCGTGTGCTCTTCAAGTGTTTATTAACTGAGGATCATCTGACTGTGTGATGTCTACAAACGTGTTTCTCTCCCCAGTACTAAGCTGTATAACAAGTATAAACTCTCAGATGAAAACTGTTCTCTGTGGAGTTCATTTGCATCAGAATCCAGTTATTATACATTTGGATGCTGTCAAATTTTCTTCTCAGAGAACAGAAAAGAGAAATCAGTGAGATCAACATTTAGTCCACATGAACACCCTGCTGACAGTGACAGATGCTTTCTTTTAATTGGAAATTGTATGTACTGTATGTATGAATGGACTGATTGCTGTGTTACATAAACGAAATCTAATGATGCCTTTACATGTTGTAACACCGCATGTGCTTTTTATTTTTTCATTTTTGGTGTGTCTAAAAATAAGTGTGTCTGTCTTAATAGATTAGAAAACGTTTTCTAAAATCCTTTAACTGAAAATATTTTATTTTCCATTTTGCCTAAATATGAGAATGTCCTGGTTGAACTTTGTTGTGCGCACATTATCCAGAGGAATAATTAACACAGACTTTACACTTCTTTCTTCTTCATGGAATGGCAAGAAGTGGGTAACAACAGATATCTCATGCACCTCATATGATCATCGTGGATACAGGTGGTTGTGTGAATGTCAACCGCTTGTGCTATCATGACTGTCAATTATTCAAAGTACGTATGAAGAATAAAAAAATTTAATCCATTGTGCATACCTGCCTAAATTTCTGTGTGTTTGTGATCCGTTTGTGTTCAGGTGAGCCACTTGCGCCACCCCCCTATATACAGAATATGTTAAAAGTAGAAGAAAAATTTAGACTAGTATTACTTTCAGCCACGTAACAAACACTAGTGTGTTTAACAACTTGTTTTTGCAATATTTAACTTATTACTTAGATTCACTGACTGGACTTTTTACTAATGTTATCAGTGTTTTACGTGGGTCATTTTAGTACCTTTATTGCATTGTTTTAGATTATTTTTAAATTAAAGAAATGATTTACTTTTTTTTTACCTTATTTTCATTGAATTTATTATTGTTATTATTATTTACTTTATGGTTTATTTTTCCTTTCTTATATTATTTATACTTCTTATATTATGACATTTTACTATTTTAGTGTTATAGTTCTCCAATGTTTGCTCATGGGGGCCGGCCATGCTGGGTCTTGTTCCTGTCTGCCTGTTGGGATGCCGTCCCTTCGGTCCCTTCGGTCCCTTCGGCCTTGGTGGTTTGTGGGTGGTTTGACGCTCTAGACGTAGGAGTGGAGTTCACTTATCTACCTGGGTTGGGGTGGTTTTTATGGCGGTGCTCCCACGGGGCTGGCACCCCCCTCAGTGTGGATTGGCCCCCAAAAGCGAATGTCCTCTGTGCTTCAAACCTTAGTGCCCTGCCATGTCCCGTCAATGACTTTTAGTAGGTATGTGGGTGTGTGTGTGTGTATGTGTATGTGTGGGTGTGCTTATATGCCTCTGTATGTGTGTTGCATTTGCATGACAACTGCTCTATAAATAAAGATTGATTTGAATCTGTGTTTGTGATGACTCTGCTGACATGTACTTCTGATTCAGGAAGAAGGGTGAGATCATCAATCGGGGTAATTCAGGACTTGTATGGGCAGAGCCACGATTCACAGGAACTCGGTTTCACTTCATTTTTTTTCACTCAATTATTTGGTTTCTTTTGTTTGTTTCTTTTTTGGAATTTGATTTCTTCGTCGTCCTTGGTAAGTTGGATACTTGAACTTAAACCATCTCCTCCCAGCTATTTTAGATTCAGTTTATTAGCAAATTTATTGTGCATTTAACAGAGAGCAACTATGACCATGAACTTTAAAAGATAATGATAAAGAGGAGTACCGTAGGGACTGAATGTATGTTTGCTGTAGAAAGGACAGCAGCCTTTTATATTACTGCTACTATCTTCTACTCTATTTTTCTGCAATAATAAACTGCACATGAGCTTTAATTAGAATTAGCTCATGACTTCGTTTGAGGCAGTGTCTGTGAGTGGAGATAAAATATAAATAAAATAAAATAAACAAAACTGAAACAAGAAGAAAATTGCAACAGTGGGAAAATATTTGTTTCTTGCACACTTAGCAAAACTGACACTGAGCAGCTGACTGAGACAATAACAGAAGTGTGAAAAGCTGTCATCAAAGCCAAAGATAGCTACTTGGAAGAATCTTTAACATAAAACATTTATTTCTTAATACTTCTTGTTTACTATACCGTGCACTGTTATGGATTTTAACAAGTGAAGATAAGTGATTGTAGAAGATGAGATGAACTGTAATATATGTAACCAGGGTTCCTTCTTTTAAAACTTTATCCTCATTCAGTGATGTAGCATCTGCACTCTACCTAACTATCTTTAGACAGCCGTGACAATTAAATGTTTATTAATTGAGGATCCTCTGCCTGTCTGATGTCTTTATAAATGTTTGTGTTTTAAGTCAATGTGCTGTGTTACACTGTGATGTTTCTACAAATGAACAAGTGCTTTCTGCTTTAATTGAACCAGTGGGAACCATCTAGACAACATGTGAACTGTTCACTGCAGAGTAGATTTGCTCCAGTATCCAGCTGTTATAAACTTATACACTAATTCAATGTAGAAAAAAAGTACTTGTAAGAGTAACAAAATACCCAGAGGTCAGTGCCAGTCATAACTGTGTTGTCATTAAACCGCGTGTGCTTCCATGACTATTAAATATTCAAGATATGTATGTATGGACAATAAAATAAAATAAATAAAAATAAATCCATTGCGATGACCTTTCCGTCTGTGTGGCGCAACAGATCACATGACCGTTTAGCCTCCGATTCATCACTTAAAGGGAAAGTTAAGGGGGAATTACCTAAATGTGCGGTGCCACTGTTCACCCACTGATTGTCCGTTTGTTGTGACACTTCCTGATGTGAAAACATTTTAGACATTTTAGGCAACGCATTAACTGTAAGTGCCGACGAGACATTTATGCAGTCAGCTTCGGAGTCAGCGTCGTTGTTCCGTCTGGTTGTTGTTTTAATGCCTGTTTTTTTTTTTTTTTTTTTTTTTTTTGGGGAATTTGTTTCCTACATCGTTGGTAAGTTCCTTCTAGGAGCACACAGACAAACGCTGTTTAATTTAATCGATCTGTAACGAAACCACAATAGCTTTCATAAGTAACATCATTAAATAAAAAGGCGCATATATCCATAATACACTTTTTACTGATATCTATATATTTTTGTTTTTATATATATATATATATATATATAGCAAAATGAATTATTTATATATTATTTTAGATTTTGTATATTATGTAATTATTATTGCTATTATTGTTGTTGTTATTATTATTTATTGTATTTGTTTATTTTGTCATGGGCTGTCTGCCAGTGAGATGAACGCCTTTACTAAAGAGAGAAACTCAGAACAATTAAAATCACAGACAACAAGTCTCCTCTCTCTCACTGCAGCCAGCATCAGTGTTGACAACTATTTAGAGCTTTGTGCTGTATTGTTATTATTATAATGTGAAAATATATAGCAATGAACAGCTGAATGAAAAATATTTTGCTTTAACCACACTTGGCAAAACTGGGAAGTTGAAAAGAACTGAAGTCTGTAAGAATCTGATATTTAAAAAAAAAAAAGAAAGAAAGAAAGAAAAACGCTAGAATGAGAAGTGTCCAAACTTTTGTGAATTCTAGTGACACTGTTACTGATACATGCAACTACAATGTTCAACCAGCATTTCTGCTTTTTTATGTTTTTGTAAACATTTACTTTTCCTACAGATGCTGTTCACATGTTCCAACTCACATCATCCCAGGTCTCATTGTTGTGTCTTCAGCTCAAGAAAAAATGTTCCTGCTATATGACAAGACTTCAAGAAGAACATGTTTGAGAACTTCAGCTTTTCTGGTAAAATTCTTTAGTGCAGAAAATCACAGGATAATAAATGATAAAGCTCCTCCTCTAATCCTCCTAAACCTGGGAGATTCTTTCTGTTAGTGGGATAGAAGAAGTGGGGTTGTTCTTCAAGTCCTGTTTACATCTCACATACATCCAACAACTCAAAGTGAACTGGATGTTCTCTGGTTACCCTCTGATCAGATAGAGCAGAGTTCAACCAGTCTGTACGTTCAGTAACATCGTGTTGTATAGAAAACTCACACTACAAATTAGTAACAATTATACATTGTGTTAAGAAGAGACTGTCCTCCGATGAAGAATGTCTTTATATTTTGCTTGTACAAGCCTACTATTATGATCTAGATGTTTAGTTGTAAAGTTTCTTTTACCTTCTCTCCACAGATAATTGTGATTAAAGTCTTGTCCTGTCAAACCTTCACATGTCGTCCACAAGAGTATTGGATAGGGAAGAAATGCTGCCCAATGTGTCCACCTGGTAAGATCCAACTGGAGACTAAAAGTTTCTTCATCCTTACCTGATGTTTAATGTGTGATCACAAGTGAAAATTGCTACTGAACAAAAACAATTGATGAATATTTATTTAGACTCTCTTGCCTTCATCTGATGGTAGTAATAATAATACCAGTTTAAGATGCAACAGTGTATGAATCTTTACTTAGCAACATGCTCCTTACTATGATGTTTGTGTTTTAACAACATTTATTCAACTATAATTGCCGCTTGTCTTCTCAACAGGAAACAGAGTTAAAACAGATTGTACGGCCTTCAGACGTACATCATGTCAGTCCTGCATGAGTGGAACTTATATGGATAAATTTACTAGACATAAGCAGTGTTTCCAATGCACCAACTGTGATACAGGTACATTTATGTTCATATTATTTATTTATCAGCAGAAATGTTTTTAATATTTTTCCACATTAACATCAACTGGTGAACTTGAAATCAAATCAGATGTTTCCTATGAATTCATGAAGTGAAGAGACTATTGTGTCACATTTTGTAAAGTTGTTCTAACCACTGAAGGTATCTTTAAATCAGAAACAGATTAAACAGAATAGGAGTTTTTTTTCTGCATGTTTTGTAACTTCCATATGTGTTGATAGGTTCTGGTCTGAAGGTAAAGACGTCATGTACAACAACATCAGATACAGTTTGTGAACCACTTGAAGGATTCTTCTGTATTGACTTAATAAAGGACCAATGTGCAGCAGCACAGAAACACAAGGACTGTGATCCAGGACAATACATCAAGGAAAAGGGTTAGTACAGCCTAATGGTGTCTTGATTCCCAGAAGATTTCCTGTCTTTGTATCATGATTCAAGATTCAAGATCACTTTATTGATCCCCACAGGGTAATAGCTTTGTCCAAGAGTCTCAGGATAACAAAGAACATAGTCAACCAGACATAGACATAGGAACTGTAGGACACTGTTTATCATTTTAATTAAGCAACATCACCCTCGAGGGTAATATTACAATCATACAACAATTACCAACAAAATATAGCATATAATTAAATATATATTCATGTTGATGGACATTTTGCTTTCAAAATTTAAAGTTTTTTTGCGAGTGTGCTTCCCGTTCCCATGGAAATAAATGGGGTCTGACTAATAACTGGAACACAATCAGTCGTGTCAGTAGACTCCGATGTGTAATGAAGCCTAGTTCACCACTACAGCAAATAATCCGAACCTTAGTAACGACCTAGCAACAGAAATGATTTTCTTGTCCCAGATGAGTGTTGTTTTTGCTGCTCCAGCTCTGACAGTTACAGTGTTGCCATGGAGATGGATACAATGTTGCCACAGACTTGTTGGAGCAATATTTTTAGTGATGAGTCAGCTGTGCTGTAATGCTGATTTAAGCACGTTCTAAATGTCTTATTGACCAATTGGACTGCTTAGCCGGAACTACTTGTTGTATAATAAAGGTTAAATATGACATGTTACGCAATACCAACCTAGGTCATGCTTCTAGGTTTCTTCATAGATTAATAAACCTCATTCCAACACATTATTTCCTCATGAATTCATCTCTTCATACTTTAGACTGAACTAGTTTCATCTTCCATATAATGTTGTGTGTGCAGGTACATCCTCCTCAGACACTGTGTGCTCTGACTGCAGTGATGGAACATTTTCAGATGGAACATTAACATCTTGTCTCCAACACAGACAGTAAGTAAATCCTCACATCACACATGGAGACATGTTTGATGTCTTATTACATCAGTAATATTCTCTATAAAATGTGTCTTTATTGTTCCAGATGTGAATCGATGAACCTTGAGCTGATAACAGCAGGAACTAAGTCAGCTGATTCTGTTAGTGGGGAACAAACCTCAAATGTTGGAGCTACTGTCAACATCATCAGAATGCTGGTTGTTTTAGTCGTTCCAGTAGTAGTAGTAGTGTGCTGCATCATAAGAAACATAAACTGTCTAACAGGTAGGTTCCATTTATAGCAGGAAAATATTCTTCTTCTTCATGTTTTGTCACATCTTTGATGATGTTAATGTTTTCTGTTGAGTCATGACAGTGATGGTAAATGTGTTTTTCTCTGGTTTTATTTGTTACAGACGAAAACAATCATGCAGACAACTCCAGAGAGGTATGTTTATTTCTCACTGTTACAGATCACAGCACTTGGTTTAACTAAGAAATTAAATTATGTGTTATTTTTTTTCTTCAATTCTTCTAAAAAAAGACACCTCTACGTACACGACCATCAGTGGAAGAATCAATGTCATTGTCAGAGCAGGAGGAGGTAAGACAACTGTGTGCTCTTTAATTAAATGTTTATTAACTGAGGATCTTCTGGTTGTGTGATGTCTCTACAAATGTTTGTGTTTAAAGTCAGTGTGTTTCTCTCCTCAGGTTGAACCTGTGTAACCAGTCTAAACTCTCAGATGAAATCTGTTTTCCGTGGACTACATTTGCTCCAGAATCCAGTTAATATGCATTTGGACGCAGAGGGAACTTTTTTCACCTTCGCTGATCTTATATAAAACAAAACATAAACTTTTGGGAGAGGGTAAAGCTTAACCACCAACCCTATTGACTATGGCATATTCTTCTGTTTTCCTCTCGCCTGGTCTCCTTGTGTAAGAATGCTTGTTAAACATCAGCCCTGTGAGGGACAATCAAGTATTTTACATCCTTTTTTTCAGAACAACCTGGGCTTTCAGAATATTCATGCTGTGGTGGTGTCATATACATATAGAAAAAGTCATATGACCAGATATAGAAAGGAAAAGAAAAAAAGAAAAGAAAATTTATTTCACACATATTTATAGAAACACACAGTTTAAGTTTCATACCGTCAGATTGAGGACATTTGTGTAAAGTGAGGACATTTTGGCCGGTCCTCACTTTTTTGGCCTCACTTTTTGGTGGTTTTGAAGGTTAAAACTCAGTTTTAGGGTAAAGGTTACAATTTGATTATGGTTAGTGTTAGGGTTAGGGTTAGGCATCTAGTTGAGAGGGTTAGGGTTAGGGTAAAGGGCTAGGGAATGCATTATGCCATTGAGTGTCCTCACAAAGATGGCCATGCAAATGTGTGTGTGTGTGTGTGTGTGTGAGGCACTGCACAGCTCAGACATTTAAATGAGCTACAGACATTTCTTGTCATGTTTCCTGCACTAAACACGGGTTCTGCTTCATCTAAAACACATTTACTGCTCTCAGCTTGTGTTAAATGCATAAATGGCCGTTTACATTATTTATTAGGATTCACAGCTGATACTGCCGTTAGTAGTGATCATACAGGGTCACGGAACAATCACCGTCATATATATACGATCTTTGGCTGATAAAGTGACCGCACAAAGCTCTCCCATTGGCTTTTAGCCCATCATGTGAAGGTGCACGGGTCTGCTATAGGTCACCCCGACGGACACTCAAAGAAAAGTAAAAGAATTACGTTGCTAGATGCCGGTGTTGTGCCAAAAAGTCATTGCCTGCCAGAATCAGATTTCTGGCCACGGGAGCGCTTTTGCAATGATCCTCGTGACTCTGCATTGTTTTTATCTGATCTGGGCCCCACATAGCATTTGCTTCTCATGTTTGGATGTGTTTTGCAGTTTTCAATCAGTTTTCACCTCGCAAAAAATGACTGAAGGTATAGTATAGTTACTGAGAGATTATTTCTGCCTAAATATACTTGATCTCATTCACAAGCTTCATAATGTAAAGATCTGAGCTCACAGGACAACTTGAAATCCTTTTACAACCTACAACCTAATCACAGTGCCGTCCTATCATCAAATTGAAAAATGGGAAAAACTTAAAATATTGGAGTTATTGTGGGCGTCAGGGTTGGTGTGGTGGTTTTAGTCATTCTAGTAGTAGTATTGTAGTGCATCAAAAGAAAGACCAAATGTCCAGGAAAAATGAGGCTAAATCACATTCAGTCCAGCAGGAGCACCGAGACAATAAACAGCCCAGACACTTCTCTCTTCTCCCTGCTGCCATCAGGCCGCTGACTCTGAGGACAAAACTCAGAGACTGAGGAGGAGTTTTCATGTCCATGTCGGCCGTCTGCTCAACTCTGAGCCTCAACTGGACTTTTAAGCTTCTCCTGTAAAGTCAGTGGACCAAACAAAACAGGACACGAGGAATAAGTTTTCACAAGGAAGATTGAACATCTCTGTTGGTTGTTTGATTCGTTAGTTACTGTCATATAATAATCTGTTCAGTCGTGGCTAGCCAATTAGAGCTAACTCGTGTTTAGAAGTTAAATCTATGAAACTTTATAAATCATGTATTCATAACACAGATGTAGGTTACAGCTGACATCATGAAATAAGCCTGAGTGTGACTGGTATGACACTGACACTGAAAGGGAGTTTCTCCTCCAGGCTGCTCTGGGGGTTTCAGGACGGTTTTTGTGAAGTGTCTTGAGAGAACTTGTATTGTTATTGATGCTATGCAAATAAAATTGAAATTAACTGAACTGACTGGAGTATTTTATACAGGATGGCACAGACAGAACGACTGTATCCATCTCTAACTAGTAAATCATTTGTCATGTCACCTACTCTACCTACTTTCATATACAATAACGTCATGTTTTTGTTGGTTCAGAGTAAATATGCTATGCTGTATGATACAGGTGCAGCCAGGATCTGAATTCACTCAGAGCCTCAGGTGGGTTCATTTTTTCTAATTACAATGAATTCTACAAATATATTTAATATTATTTTATGTGCTGCATGTTTTGTATGTGTTTTCCCTACAAAGGTAATGGAAGAATAATCCATCTGCACCAGTTCCACCGTCTGATGGTTCAGTATCAGTCAGACCACGTGGTGGTACAAGACAACACTGTGTCCCTGTCTGCAGTGGACATGTCCTCTGTCCTCTGACAACATTTCAGCTCCGAGGCACCGAGGATGTTTTCTTGCTCAGGGAACACAATGAGGAGACACCGTTCCATTGATAACCATCATTCAAAGTTGTTGTCATTGGTTATGTCCACGTTCCTTAAAGGCTTCACCACATCACCAGACCCACGTCTCTGACATTACAGAGTGGCAGAACAAGAAATATGTTATTTAAAACTGTGGTTCAATGGGGTCAAACCCTTTCACCAAGGAATAGAAAAGACAGGTTAGATAAGATGATTAGGTTAGACTGAGTAGTTAAGATAAAATAAGAAAGACAGGCTGTAGATAGAATATATATATCACATATTAATTTATATATATATATTTTTCAGTTTGTTACAGATAACATTGCAAGTCTATATGTGTATTATATATTATTGTATATATTGTAGGCCCTATATTGGTATGAATAACTATAACTATGAATAACTATAACACTATGTTATAGTAATAACAGCATCTGTGTTTATATGGTTTATATGAAATAAAGTTTATACAATTATATTCAGAGAAAAAGAACAGAATAGTACTGTTTCTTTGTGTGTGTGTGTGTGTGTGTGTTATGTGATACATGACAAACATCATGTACCTGGACACGGATTCAACATATTCTATTACTGTTACACCTACTGTCTGTATGCAAAGAATGAAAGTACTAGTTCTCAACGTTCATATATTTAGGTATTTATTTGTTAATGATTAATTAATTAAATTATTTATGTCAGGTATTTATTTATATTTCATTTTGTCAGAATTTGTGCTCTATACACAGTGTCTCCCATGCACCAACTGTGATACAGGTATATTTCTGTTAATACTTTAACCACAGCAGTGCTCTCTGACCTTTGATTAAAGGTAAGAAGATAAACTTTATGGGCCGAGTCAAGAAACCACATAACCGCAGACCTTATTCTTTCAGTTGCATTTTTCTCGTTGTGGTCGTTGGTTTAGCGCCGATTACTTGGTTTCTTCTGTGGTTTTTTTGTTGGAATGTGGTTCCTACATCGTCGGTAAGTTATCGTCAGTGGATACTTGAACTTATTGTAACTCATCATCGAGGATTCAGCTTTTTTATGTGATCAGTGTTTACTCTAAACCAGGGGAGTCAAACTATTTTAGTTCAGGGGCCACATACAGCACAATTTGATCTCAAAGGGGCCGGACCAGTAACACAATAGCTTATTACTTGGTAAATAATGACAACTCCAAATGTTTTGCTTTGCTTCATTGCAAAAAAAAGTACAGCTACATGTAATGAACAACCGTAAACTCCTTAAGAAGTGCAAGGTTCAAGTGCAATTTCTTACTTTATCAAAAATTTTCAGCTGATATCTTCAGTGTAATTTTTGCAAATTCATTCCACGGGCCAGATTAGACCCTCTAGAGGACTGATCTTGGCCTCCGGGCCGTATGTTTGACACCTTTGCTCTAAGCACTGTAACTATTTTACAGCATTATGGCCTGTCTCAGTTTTTACACTGCCACACCTTTCTGTTGAACTAAGGACTGCAACACAAGTGAAGGACGGACCTGTCTGATGTACGAAAATACAAACTAAAACCTTTGTGTAACATCAGATCCGTCCTTCACTTGTGTTGCAGTCCTTAGTTCAACAGAAAGGTGTGGCAGTGCAAACCAACTCCCTCCCTACTTAAGAATGCAACATTTATTTCTTGTGCATTTATCAGAGAACAGCTGTGACCATGAAATAGAATGAAATGAAGAGTACTGCAGGGACTGAATGTCATTGTTGAGTCAACAGTAGTCCTGGGTGTTAACAATCTACATATCCAAAGTATCGATACTAAGGCCATTATCGGTGTCTGATTGATACTAGCGTTGTGAGATCGATACTTTTGTTACAGCTTCTCATCTATATGTCCAGAAAATGACTCGTCACAGAGTTCATGCGAGTGCAGTTTCTCTCCAAGTCTGTGCGGAGCAGGAGCTTCTCCATCCATAAATGTAGTAAAAGGTGGATATGGACAGAGTCTGACATTCAGATTCTAGTATCACCACATGACACAGCGGACACTGATGCCGTTGACGTGATGCAAACTCTGAGCAATTTTTATATTTATTATCACATTGTTACTTTTGTTTACTTGTTTTACTTAAATGTGTTACAGACTTTATTTCCCATTGTTGTTGTGTTGTTGACATTGTCATATTTATATTTTTGTTACATTGTTCCTTTTTCTTGCACTAATGATTTTTTTTTCTAAAACAACTGTGTAGTAAAAGTGGACTTATTTAAGTTGTATTCTGTTAAATAGTTTTGTACTGTAATTAGTTTATTTGCCCAAATGTTTGTCCTGAACTTTATCATAATCATAATGAAGCAACTAAAGGTAGAATTACGGAGTTGTTCAATAATCATGATATTTCAAGAAAAAGTATCTGTATCGGCGATACTAGCCCTGTATTTAGTTGGTATCTGATCGATACCAAAATTGCCAGTATCCCCCAGCCCTAGTGAACAGGAGGCTTTTTTATTTTTCTGCAATGATAAACTTTAGTTAGAATTAACTCTTAATTCTATTTGAGGCAGCATACAACAGGCTTTAGAGAAGTGGTACAATACAAAAAATGTAAAAACAAACAAACAAACAAGAAATTGAGAAAAAAGCAAAGATAAATAATAAATACAATATCAAATGTGAGCATCCAAAACCCATTCAGTCAATATCTTCAGTGTGTCTTGGCCTGTTTTTTATTTATTTTTTATCTCTGCCATTTATTTCATCATCTATTATCCGACTGTGAAGCATTTGTCTGCATGTGGTAAAGGTCTAGTATGTCACTTCCTGAAGGAGCAGGTGTGGCAAAAAAATAAATAAATAAATAAATAAAATGAAAACAATTAAAGAAACAATTCCACATGTCATGCATAATTATTACAATGTGAAGGTATATATCAAGGAACATAGTAACAGCTGAATGAAATATGTTTTGCTTTTATCACACTTTGCAAAACAGTGAAGTTGAAAAGAACAAAAGCCTGATATTGATCAGAAGACTGAGAGAACAACAGAAATGTGGAAATTTGTGCTCTTTTGAGGAATCTTATATGTAATGAAAGAAAATCCCTAGAATGAGATGCTTTGTACAAACTTTTAGTGAAAGTTAGTGAATCTACACTGTTATTGATATATGCAACTGTAACTATAATGTTTAACTAGTTGCTTTAGTTTATTATTTCCTCATGAATTCATCTCTTCATACTTTAGACTGAACTAGTTTCATCTTCCATATAATGTTGTGTGTGCAGGTACATCCTCCTCAGACACTGTGTGCTCTGACTGCAGTGATGGAACATTTTCAGATGGAACATTAACATCTTGTCATCAACACACACAGTAAGTAAATCCTCACATCACACATGGAGACATGTTTGATGTCTTATTACATCAGTAATATTCTCTATAAAATGTCTCTTTATTGTTCCAGATGTGAATCAAAGAACCTTCAGCTGAAAACAGCAGGAACTAAGTCAACTGATTCTGTTTGTGGGGAACAAACTTCAAATGTTGTAGTAATGGAAGGCAAACAAACTTCAAATGTTGGAGTTATTGCGGGCAAAATAACTTCAAATCATGTAGTAATGGAAGGCATACAAATTTCAAATGTTAAAGTAACTGTGGGCAAACAACCTTCAAATGTTGGAGTTATTGCGGGCAAACTAACTTCAAATCATGTAGTAATGAAACGCATAGGAATTTCAGATGTTGGAGTTACTGTGGGCACAGACAAAAACAATCATGCAGACAACTCCATAGAGGTATGTTTATTTCTCACTGTTACAGATCACAGCACTTGGTTTATTTAAGAAATTAAATTATGTGTTATTTTTTTTCTTCAATTCTTCTAAAAAGACACCTCTACGTACACGACAATCAGTGGAAAAATTGATGTCATTGTCAGAGCAGGAGGAGGTAAGACAACTGTGTGCTCTTTAATTAAATATTTATTCACTGAGGATCTTCTGGTTGTGTGATGTCTCTACAAATGTTTGTGTTTAAATCAGTGTGTTTCTCTCCTCAGGGCTAACCTGTGTAACCAGTCTAAACTCTCAGATGAAATCTGTTCTCTGTGGACTACATTTGCTCCAGAATCCAGTTATTATTCATTTGGATGCTGTCTTCACAGAGAACAGAAAAGACAAATCAATAAGAACAATTTCTGGCTCAGAACAGCCTGCTGACAGTGACATATACTGTAGACGTTTTGGAAGTTTTGCATGTGTTATGTATGAATGGTGACTGATGCCATATTAATAGATGAACTGTACTGATGCCTTTGCACACCACATATGCTTGTTTTAATTGCTGCTCTCTTGACAGACTTAATAGACAGTGTGTGGCTGTCCTGGTTCTACCCGTATCCCTTAGCAAAGTTAAGCTTTAACATGAGTTTTATCACTAAATTATTAATAGTTTTAAAAATAATAATAATAATACATGAAATATATATTTGCACATATTTAAAACTATAAAATGTAAATGTAAACATCTAATCTTGTGCAAGTGTTAACATCTTCTGTCTGTCCAGAGAGCTCAGAGTACATGGGCTGAAAAGTGTACAGATGTTATAGCTAGCAACGTTTTTAATCACATTAATGAATATAAAGTAAAACTCTAGAAGTCAAGCAAAGTGAATTAAAGCACTGTCTCTAAAACTCCAACTCCAATCACATCACTGTATCCTCCAGTACTGGGCTTTTAACTGGTCTCAAGATTAGAACAAAAACCCACGGTGAGCTCTCATTTTATTAAGGCCCAGGCCTGTTTGTGTTGCATTTCTTTATGTATGAAAAGTGCTATATAAATAAAGTTTGATTTGATTTGATATTGTTCAAAAATACTGTATCATGACATCATTTTTCTCCAAAGATCCGTATACAGGGTGTGCAGGTGCAGCGTTTTTTATCCCAGATAAATAAATATACATGAAGACAAAGGTTTCTGATCATTTGTCTTTTTATTCCACACAGAACTGATAATATTAGGATTGGATTGGATGGTGGGAGTGAGATAACAAACACCAGTTTCTTGGAGCTTGCCAGCAGAACGGATCTGATGAATTAAGTATTTCACAGGTTATATAGCATGGGAGGAAAGAGACCATCTACTAGCTTCCTCTGGGTCCCTCCTTATGTCGGCGTAGAGGGGAATGAGCAGGTAGACATCTTGGCTCAACAAGCAGTGAGAACTTCAAGTTCCAAAAAGTAAAAATGAGGCTAAACCACATTCAGTCCAGCAAGAGCACCGAGACAATAAACAGCCCAGACACTCTCTCCTCAGACTCTGAGGACAAAACTCAGAGACTGAGGAGGAGTTTTCATGTCCATGTCGGCCGTCTGCTCAACTCTGAGCCTCAACTGGACTTTTAAGCTTCTCCTGTAAAGTCAGCGGACCAAACAAAACAGGGCACGAGGAATAACTTTTCATAAGGAAGATTGAACATCTCTATTGGTTGTTTGATTCAGTAGTTACTGTCCTGTAATAATCTGTAATAATCTGTTTTAGCTAATTAGAGCTAACTCGTGTTTAGAAGTTTAATCTATGAAACTTTATAAATCATGTATTCATAACACAGATGTAGGTTACAGCTGACATCATGAAATAAGCCTGAGTGTGACTGGTATGACACTGACACTGAAAGGGAGTTTCTCCTCCAGGCTGCTCTGGGGGTTTCAGGACGGTTTTTGTGAAGTGTCTTGAGAGAACTTGTATTGTTATTGATGCTATGCAAATAAAATTGAAATTAACTGAACTGACTGGAGTATTTTATACAGGATGGCACAGACAGAACGACTGTATCCATCTCTAACTAGTAAATCATTTGTCATGTCACCTACTCTACCTACTTTCATATACAATAACGTCATGTTTTTGTTGGTTCAGAGTAAATATGCTATGCTGTATGATACAGGTGCAGCCAGGATCTGAATTCACTCAGAGCCTCAGGTGGGTTCATTTTTTCTAATTACAATGAATTCTACAAATATATTTAATATTATTTTATGTGCTGCATGTTTTGTATGTGTTTTCCCTACAAAGGTAATGGAAGAATAATCCATCTGCACCAGTTCCACCGTCTGATGGTTCAGTATCAGTCAGACCACGTGGTGGTACAAGACAACACTGTGTCCCTGTCTGCAGTGGACATGTCCTCTGTCCTCTGACAACATTTCAGCTCCGAGGCACCGAGGATGTTTTCTTGCTCAGGGAACACAATGAGGAGACACCGTTCCATTGATAACCATCATTCAAAGTTGTTGTCATTGGTTATGTCCACGTTCCTTAAAGGCTTCACCACATCACCAGACCCACGTCTCTGACATTACAGAGTGGCAGAACAAGAAATATGTTATTTAAAACTGTGGTTCAATGGGGTCAAACCCTTTCACCAAGGAATAGAAAAGACAGGTTAGATAAGATGATTAGGTTAGACTGAGTAGTTAAGATAAAATAAGAAAGACAGGCTGTAGATAGAATATATATATCACATATTAATTTATATATATATATTTTTCAGTTTGTTACAGATAACATTGCAAGTCTATATGTGTATTATATATTATTGTATATATTGTAGGCCCTATATTGGTATGAATAACTATAACTATGAATAACTATAACACTATGTTATAGTAATAACAGCATCTGTGTTTATATGGTTTATATGAAATAAAGTTTATACAATTATATTCAGAGAAAAAGAACAGAATAGTACTGTTTCTTTGTGTGTGTGTGTGTGTGTGTGTGTTATGTGATACATGACAAACATCATGTACCTGGACACGGATTCAACATATTCTATTACTGTTACACCTACTGTCTGTATGCAAAGAATGAAAGTACTAGTTCTCAACGTTCATATATTTAGGTATTTATTTGTTAATGATTAATTAATTAAATTATTTATGTCAGGTATTTATTTATATTTCATTTTGTCAGAATTTGTGCTCTATACACAGTGTCTCCCATGCACCAACTGTGATACAGGTATATTTCTGTTAATACTTTAACCACAGCAGTGCTCTCTGACCTTTGATTAAAGGTAAGAAGATAAACTTTATGGGCCGAGTCAAGAAACCACATAACCGCAGACCTTATTCTTTCAGTTGCATTTTTCTCGTTGTGGTCGTTGGTTTAGCGCCGATTACTTGGTTTCTTCTGTGGTTTTTTTGTTGGAATGTGGTTCCTACATCGTCGGTAAGTTATCGTCAGTGGATACTTGAACTTATTGTAACTCATCATCGAGGATTCAGCTTTTTTATGTGATCAGTGTTTACTCTAAACCAGGGGAGTCAAACTATTTTAGTTCAGGGGCCACATACAGCACAATTTGATCTCAAAGGGGCCGGACCAGTAACACAATAGCTTATTACTTGGTAAATAATGACAACTCCAAATGTTTTGCTTTGCTTCATTGCAAAAAAAAGTACAGCTACATGTAATGAACAACCGTAAACTCCTTAAGAAGTGCAAGGTTCAAGTGCAATTTCTTACTTTATCAAAAATTTTCAGCTGATATCTTCAGTGTAATTTTTGCAAATTCATTCCACGGGCCAGATTAGACCCTCTAGAGGACTGATCTTGGCCTCCGGGCCGTATGTTTGACACCTTTGCTCTAAGCACTGTAACTATTTTACAGCATTATGGCCTGTCTCAGTTTTTACACTGCCACACCTTTCTGTTGAACTAAGGACTGCAACACAAGTGAAGGACGGACCTGTCTGATGTACGAAAATACAAACTAAAACCTTTGTGTAACATCAGATCCGTCCTTCACTTGTGTTGCAGTCCTTAGTTCAACAGAAAGGTGTGGCAGTGCAAACCAACTCCCTCCCTACTTAAGAATGCAACATTTATTTCTTGTGCATTTATCAGAGAACAGCTGTGACCATGAAATAGAATGAAATGAAGAGTACTGCAGGGACTGAATGTCATTGTTGAGTCAACAGTAGTCCTGGGTGTTAACAATCTACATATCCAAAGTATCGATACTAAGGCCATTATCGGTGTCTGATTGATACTAGCGTTGTGAGATCGATACTTTTGTTACAGCTTCTCATCTATATGTCCAGAAAATGACTCGTCACAGAGTTCATGCGAGTGCAGTTTCTCTCCAAGTCTGTGCGGAGCAGGAGCTTCTCCATCCATAAATGTAGTAAAAGGTGGATATGGACAGAGTCTGATATTCAGATTCTAGTATCACCACATGACACAGCGGACACTGATGCCGTTATTGAAATGTGTCCGTACTTGGAAGAGAAGACGGGATGCAGACTCTGAGAAATTTTTATATTTATTATTACATTGTTGCTTTTGTTTACTTGTGTTGCTTAAATGTGTTACAGACTTTATTTTCCGTTGTTGTTGTGTTGTTGACATTGTCATATTTATATTTTTGTTACATTGTTCCTTTTTCTTGCACTAATGATTTTTTTTTTCTAAAACAACTGTGTAGTAAAAGGGGACTTATTTAAGTTGTATACTGTTAAATAGTTTTGTACTGTAATTAGTTAAGAAAAACAGTTTATTTACCCAAAAGAGTTGTTCAATAATCATGATATTTCAATAAAAAGTATCTGTATCGGCGATACTAGCCCTGTATTTAGTTGGTATCTGATCGATACCAAAATTGCCAGTATCCCCCAGCCCTAGTGAACAGGAGGCTTTTTTTATTTCTTTTTATCTGCAATGATAAACTTTAGTTAGAATTAACTCTTAATTCTATTTGAGGCAGCATACAACAGGCTTTAGAGAAGTGGTACAATACAAAAAATGTAAAAACAAACAAACAAACAAGAAATTGAGAAAAAAGCAAAGATAAATAATAAATACAATATCAAATGTGAGCATCCAAAACCCATTCAGTCAATATCTTCAGTGTGTCTTGGCCTGTTTTTTATTTATTTTTTATCTCTGCCATTTATTTCATCATCTATTATCCGACTGTGAAGCATTTGTCTGCATGTGGTAAAGGTCTAGTATGTCACTTCCTGAAGGAGCAGGTGTGGCAAAAAAAATAAATAAATAAATAAATAAAATGAAAACAATTAAAGAAACAATTCCACATGTCATGCATAATTATTACAATGTGAAGGTATATATCAAGGAACATAGTAACAGCTGAATGAAATATGTTTTGCTTTTATCACACTTTGCAAAACAGTGAAGTTGAAAAGAACAAAAGCCTGATATTGATCAGAAGACTGAGAGAACAACAGAAATGTGGAAATTTGTGCTCTTTTGAGGAATCTTATATGTAATGAAAGAAAATCCCTAGAATGAGATGCTTTGTACAAACTTTTAGTGAAAGTTAGTGAATCTACACTGTTATTGATATATGCAACTGTAACTATAATGTTTAACTAGTTGCTTTAGTTTATTATTTCCTCATGAATTCATCTCTTCATACTTTAGACTGAACTAGTTTCATCTTCCATATAATGTTGTGTGTGCAGGTACATCCTCCTCAGACACTGTGTGCTCTGACTGCAGTGATGGAACATTTTCAGATGGAACATTAACATCTTGTCATCAACACACACAGTAAGTAAATCCTCACATCACACATGGAGACATGTTTGATGTCTTATTACATCAGTAATATTCTCTATAAAATGTCTCTTTATTGTTCCAGATGTGAATCAAAGAACCTTCAGCTGAAAACAGCAGGAACTAAGTCAACTGATTCTGTTTGTGGGGAACAAACTTCAAATGTTGTAGTAATGGAAGGCAAACAAACTTCAAATGTTGGAGTTATTGCGGGCAAAATAACTTCAAATCATGTAGTAATGGAAGGCATACAAATTTCAAATGTTAAAGTAACTGTGGGCAAACAACCTTCAAATGTTGGAGTTATTGCGGGCAAACTAACTTCAAATCATGTAGTAATGAAACGCATAGGAATTTCAGATGTTGGAGTTACTGTGGGCACAGACAAAAACAATCATGCAGACAACTCCATAGAGGTATGTTTATTTCTCACTGTTACAGATCACAGCACTTGGTTTATTTAAGAAATTAAATTATGTGTTATTTTTTTTCTTCAATTCTTCTAAAAAGACACCTCTACGTACACGACGATCAGTGGAAAAATTGATGTCATTGTCAGAGCAGGAGGAGGTAAGACAACTGTGTGCTCTTTAATTAAATATTTATTCACTGAGGATCTTCTGGTTGTGTGATGTCTCTACAAATGTTTGTGTTTAAATCAGTGTGTTTCTCTCCTCAGGGCTAACCTGTGTAACCAGTCTAAACTCTCAGATGAAATCTGTTCTCTGTGGACTACATTTGCTCCAGAATCCAGTTATTATTCATTTGGATGCTGTCTTCACAGAGAACAGAAAAGACAAATCAATAAGAACAATTTCTGGCTCAGAACAGCCTGCTGACAGTGACATATACTGTAGACGTTTTGGAAGTTTTGCATGTGTTATGTATGAATGGTGACTGATGCCATATTAATAGATGAACTGTACTGATGCCTTTGCACACCACATATGCTTGTTTTAATTGCTGCTCTCTTGACAGACTTAATAGACAGTGTGTGGCTGTCCTGGTTCTACCCGTATCCCTTAGCAAAGTTAAGCTTTAACATGAGTTTTATCACTAAATTATTAATAGTTTTAAAAATAATAATAATAATACATGAAATATATATTTGCACATATTTAAAACTATAAAATGTAAATGTAAACATCTAATCTTGTGCAAGTGTTAACATCTTCTGTCTGTCCAGAGAGCTCAGAGTACATGGGCTGAAAAGTGTACAGATGTTATAGCTAGCAACGTTTTTAATCACATTAATGAATATAAAGTAAAACTCTAGAAGTCAAGCAAAGTGAATTAAAGCACTGTCTCTAAAACTCCAACTCCAATCACATCACTGTATCCTCCAGTACTGGGCTTTTAACTGGTCTCAAGATTAGAACAAAAACCCACGGTGAGCTCTCATTTTATTAAGGCCCAGGCCTGTTTGTGTTGCATTTCTTTATGTATGAAAAGTGCTATATAAATAAAGTTTGATTTGATTTGATATTGTTCAAAAATACTGTATCATGACATCATTTTTCTCCAAAGATCCGTATACAGGGTGTGCAGGTGCAGCGTTTTTTATCCCAGATAAATAAATATACATGAAGACAAAGGTTTCTGATCATTTGTCTTTTTATTCCACACAGAACTGATAATATTAGGATTGGATTGGATGGTGGGAGTGAGATAACAAACACCAGTTTCTTGGAGCTTGCCAGCAGAACGGATCTGATGAATTAAGTATTTCACACGTTATATAGCATGGGAGGAAAGAGACCATCTACTAGCTTCCTCTGGGTCCTCCTTATGTCGGCGTAGAGGGGAATGAGCAGGTAGACATCTTGGCTCAACAAGCAGTGAGAACTTCAAGTTCCAAAAAGTAAAAATGAGGCTAAACCACATTCAGTCCAGCAAGAGCACCGAGACAATAAACAGCCCAGACACTCTCTCCTCAGACTCTGAGGACAAAACTCAGAGACTGAGGAGGAGTTTTCATGTCCATGTCGGCCGTCTGCTCAACTCTGAGCCTCAACTGGACTTTTAAGCTTCTCCTGTAAAGTCAGCGGACCAAACAAAACAGGGCACGAGGAATAACTTTTCATAAGGAAGATTGAACATCTCTATTGGTTGTTTGATTCAGTAGTTACTGTCCTGTAATAATCTGTAATAATCTGTTTTAGCTAATTAGAGCTAACTCGTGTTTAGAAGTTTAATCTATGAAACTTTATAAATCATGTATTCATAACACAGATGTAGGTTACAGCTGACATCATGAAATAAGCCTGAGTGTGACTGGTATGACACTGACACTGAAAGGGAGTTTCTCCTCCAGGCTGCTCTGGGGGTTTCAGGACGGTTTTTGTGAAGTGTCTTGAGAGAACTTGTATTGTTATTGATGCTATGCAAATAAAATTGAAATTAACTGAACTGACTGGAGTATTTTATACAGGATGGCACAGACAGAACGACTGTATCCATCTCTAACTAGTAAATCATTTGTCATGTCACCTACTCTACCTACTTTCATATACAATAACGTCATGTTTTTGTTGGTTCAGAGTAAATATGCTATGCTGTATGATACAGGTGCAGCCAGGATCTGAATTCACTCAGAGCCTCAGGTGGGTTCATTTTTTCTAATTACAATGAATTCTACAAATATATTTAATATTATTTTATGTGCTGCATGTTTTGTATGTGTTTTCCCTACAAAGGTAATGGAAGAATAATCCATCTGCACCAGTTCCAGTCCATCTTCCACCATCTGATGGTTCAGTATCAGTCAGACTACGTGGTGGTACAGGACGACACTGTGTCCCTGTCTGCAGTGGACATGTCCTCTGTCCTCTAACAACATTTCAGCTCTGAGGCACCGAGGATGTTTTCTTGCTCAGGGAACACGATGAGGAGACACCGTTCCATTGATAACCATCATTCAAAGTTGTTGTCATTGGTTATGTCCACGTTCCTTAAAGGCTTCACCACATCACCAGACCCACTTCTCTGACATCACAGAGTGGCAGAACAAGAAATATGTTATTTAAAACTGTGGTTCAATGGGCTCAAACCCTTTCACCAAGGAATAGAAAAGACAGGTTAGATAAGATGATTAGGTTAGACTGAGTAGTTAAGATAAAACAAGAAAGACAGGCTGTAAATTGAATATATATATCACATATTAATATATATATATTTTTTTCAGTTTGTTACATGTGCATTATATATTATTGTATGTATTGTAGGCCCTATATTGGTATGAATAACTATAACACTATGTTATAGTAATAACAGCATCTGTGTTTATATGGTTTATATGAAATAAAGTTTATACAATGTGTGTGTGTGTGTGTGCGTGTGTGTGTGTGTGTGTGTGTGTGTGTTATGTGATACACGACAAACATCATGTACCTGGACACGGATTCAATATATTCTATTACTGTTACACCTACTGTCTGTGTGCAAAGAATGAAAGTACTAGTTCTCAACGTTCATATATTTAGGTATTTATGTTTATAATTATTTATGTCAGGTATTTATTTATTTTTCATTTTGTCAGAATTTGTGCTCTATACACAGTGTTTCTCACGCACCAACTGTGATACAGTTTTATTTCTGTTTATACTTTAACCATAGCAGTGCTCTTTGACCCGTGATTAAAGGTAAGAAGATAAAATTTATGGGCCGAGTCAAGAAATCACATGACCGCAGTCCTTATTCTTTCAGTTGCATTTTTCTGGTTGTGGTCGTTGTTTTACCAAGAAATACCCAGAGGTCAGTACCAGTGATATCTGGTGGAGTTATGAATGCATAAGGTTTATTCCCAGTAAGAAGATAAACCATTGGGATAAACTTTATGAGCTGAGATAGTATAAAGTCACTGGGGCTGAGCCAAGAAATCACATGACCCCAGATCATTTTCTTTCGGTTGCATCTTTCTGGTTGTAGTTGTTGTTTTCATGATAATTGCTTACTTTTTTTTTCTTTTTTCGTTGGAATGTGGTTCTTACGTCGTCGCTAAGTTCCTCGTGAGGGGATACTTGAACATATTGTACCTCACGATCGAGGATTCAACTTTTTTATGTGATCTGTGTTTACTCTCAACACTAACTCTTTTACAGCACTGTGGCCTTGAACTAAGGACTGCAACACAACTGAAAGATGGACCTGCCTGATGTTACACCAAGGTACTAAAATACAAACTAAAACAGAAAGAAGTTGAGCACACAGACAAACGTCATTTAATTTAATCGATCTGTAACAAAGCCACGATAACTTAGAAAAGTTACATTGTTAAAAAGGCACAAGCCATGTATCCGTAATGCACCTTTTACTAATGTTTAAATATTATGTGTTTATATACATACATATTATATAGGCTGCATATTGTTTTATGTATTTATTCATTTTGTCATTTGTGTGGGCAAACCGACTCCCTCCCTACGTAAGAATGCAACATTTATTTATTGTGCATTTATCAAAGAGCAGCTGTGGCCATGAAGTAGAATGAAATGAAGAGTACTGCAGGGACTGAATGGTCCTGTTGAGTCAACAGTAGTCCTGGGTGTTAACAATCTACATATCCAAAGTATCGATACTAAGGCCATTATCGGTGTCTGATTGATACTAGCGTTGTGAGATCGATACTTTTGTTACAGCTTCTCATCTATATGTCCAGAAAATGACTCGTCACAGAGTTCATGCGAGTGCAGTTTCTCTCCAAGTCTGTGCGGAGCAGGAGCTTCTCCATCCATAAATGTAGTAAAAGGTGGATATGGACAGAGTCTGACATTCAGATTCTAGTATCACCACATGACACAGCGGACACTGATGCCGTTGACGTGATGCAAACTCTGAGCAATTTTTATATTTATTATCACATTGTTACTTTTGTTTACTTGTTTTACTTAAATGTGTTACAGACTTTATTTCCCATTGTTGTTGTGTTGTTGACATTGTCATATTTATATTTTTGTTACATTGTTCCTTTTTCTTGCACTAATGATTTTTTTTTTCTAAAACAACTGTGTAGTAAAAGTGGACTTATTTAAGTTGTATTCTGTTAAATAGTTTTGTACTGTAATTAGTTTATTTGCCCAAATGTTTGTCCTGAACTTTATCATAATCATAATGAAGCAACTAAAGGTAGAATTACGGAGTTGTTCAATAATCATGATATTTCAAGAAAAAGTATCTGTATCGGCGATACTAGCCCTGTATTTAGTTGGTATCTGATCGATACCAAAATTGCCAGTATCCCCCAGCCCTAGTGAACAGGAGGCTTTTTTATTTTTCTGCAATGATAAACTTTAGTTAGAATTAACTCTTAATTCTATTTGAGGCAGCATACAACAGGCTTTAGAGAAGTGGTACAATACAAAAAATGTAAAAACAAACAAACAAACAAGAAATTGAGAAAAAAGCAAAGATAAATAATAAATACAATATCAAATGTGAGCATCCAAAACCCATTCAGTCAATATCTTCAGTGTGTCTTGGCCTGTTTTTTATTTATTTTTTATCTCTGCCATTTATTTCATCATCTATTATCCGACTGTGAAGCATTTGTCTGCATGTGGTAAAGGTCTAGTATGTCACTTCCTGAAGGAGCAGGTGTGGCAAAAAAATAAATAAATAAATAAATAAAATGAAAACAATTAAAGAAACAATTCCACATGTCATGCATAATTATTACAATGTGAAGGTATATATCAAGGAACATAGTAACAGCTGAATGAAATATGTTTTGCTTTTATCACACTTTGCAAAACAGTGAAGTTGAAAAGAACAAAAGCCTGATATTGATCAGAAGACTGAGAGAACAACAGAAATGTGGAAATTTGTGCTCTTTTGAGGAATCTTGTATGTAATGAAAGAAAATCCCTAGAATGAGATGCTTTGTACAAACTTTTAGTGAAAGTTAGTGAATCTACACTGTTATTGATATATGCAACTGTAACTATAATGTTTAACTAGTTGCTTTAGTTTATTATTTCCTCATGAATTCATCTCTTCATACTTTAGACTGAACTAGTTTCATCTTCCATATAATGTTGTGTGTGCAGGTACATCCTCCTCAGACACTGTGTGCTCTGACTGCAGTGATGGAACATTTTCAGATGGAACATTAACATCTTGTCATCAACACACACAGTAAGTAAATCCTCACATCACACATGGAGACATGTTTGATGTCTTATTACATCAGTAATATTCTCTATAAAATGTCTCTTTATTGTTCCAGATGTGAATCAAAGAACCTTCAGCTGAAAACAGCAGGAACTAAGTCAACTGATTCTGTTTGTGGGGAACAAACTTCAAATGTTGTAGTAATGGAAGGCAAACAAACTTCAAATGTTGGAGTTATTGCGGGCAAAATAACTTCAAATCATGTAGTAATGGAAGGCATACAAATTTCAAATGTTAAAGTAACTGTGGGCAAACAACCTTCAAATGTTGGAGTTATTGCGGGCAAACTAACTTCAAATCATGTAGTAATGAAACGCATAGGAATTTCAGATGTTGGAGTTACTGTGGGCACAGACAAAAACAATCATGCAGACAACTCCATAGAGGTATGTTTATTTCTCACTGTTACAGATCACAGCACTTGGTTTATTTAAGAAATTAAATTATGTGTTATTTTTTTTCTTCAATTCTTCTAAAAAGACACCTCTACGTACACGACAATCAGTGGAAAAATTGATGTCATTGTCAGAGCAGGAGGAGGTAAGACAACTGTGTGCTCTTTAATTAAATATTTATTCACTGAGGATCTTCTGGTTGTGTGATGTCTCTACAAATGTTTGTGTTTAAATCAGTGTGTTTCTCTCCTCAGGGCTAACCTGTGTAACCAGTCTAAACTCTCAGATGAAATCTGTTCTCTGTGGACTACATTTGCTCCAGAATCCAGTTATTATTCATTTGGATGCTGTCTTCACAGAGAACAGAAAAGACAAATCAATAAGAACAATTTCTGGCTCAGAACAGCCTGCTGACAGTGACATATACTGTAGACGTTTTGGAAGTTTTGCATGTGTTATGTATGAATGGTGACTGATGCCATATTAATAGATGAACTGTACTGATGCCTTTGCACACCACATATGCTTGTTTTAATTGCTGCTCTCTTGACAGACTTAATAGACAGTGTGTGGCTGTCCTGGTTCTACCCGTATCCCTTAGCAAAGTTAAGCTTTAACATGAGTTTTATCACTAAATTATTAATAGTTTTAAAAATAATAATAATAATACATGAAATATATATTTGCACATATTTAAAACTATAAAATGTAAATGTAAACATCTAATCTTGTGCAAGTGTTAACATCTTCTGTCTGTCCAGAGAGCTCAGAGTACATGGGCTGAAAAGTGTACAGATGTTATAGCTAGCAACGTTTTTAATCACATTAATGAATATAAAGTAAAACTCTAGAAGTCAAGCAAAGTGAATTAAAGCACTGTCTCTAAAACTCCAACTCCAATCACATCACTGTATCCTCCAGTACTGGGCTTTTAACTGGTCTCAAGATTAGAACAAAAACCCACGGTGAGCTCTCATTTTATTAAGGCCCAGGCCTGTTTGTGTTGCATTTCTTTATGTATGAAAAGTGCTAGATAAATAAAGTTTGATTTGATTTGATATTGTTCAAAAATACTGTATCATGACATCATTTTCTCCAAAGATCCGTATACAGGGTGTGCAGGTGCAGCGGTTTTTATCCCAGATAAATAAATATACATGAAGACAAAGGTTTCTGATCATTTGTCTTTTTATTCCACACAGAACTGATAATATTAGGATTGGAGTGGATGGTGGGAGTGAGATAACAAACACCAGTTTCTTGGAGCTTGCCAGCAGAACAGATCTGATGAATTAAGTATTTCACACGTTATATAGCATGGGAGGAAAGAGACCATCTACTAGCTTCCTCTGGGTCCCTCCTTATGTCGGCGTAGAGGGGAATGAGCAGGTAGACATCTTGGCTCAACAAGCAGTGAGAACTTCAAGTTCCAAAAAGTAAAAATGAGGCTAAACCACATTCAGTCCAGCAAGAGCACCGAGACAATAAACAGCCCAGACACTCTCTCCTCAGACTCCGAGGACAAAACTCAGAGACTGAGGAGGAGTTTTCATGTCCATGTCGGCCGTCTGCTCAACTCTGAGCCTCAACTGGACTTTTAAGCTTCTCCTGTAAAGTCAGCGGACCAAACAAAACAGGGCACGAGGAATAACTTTTCATAAGGAAGATTGAACATCTCTATTGGTTGTTTGATTCAGTAGTTACTGTCCTGTAATAATCTGTAATAATCTGTTTTAGCTAATTAGAGCTAACTCGTGTTTAGAAGTTTAATCTATGAAACTTTATAAATCATGTATTCATAACACAGATGTAGGTTACAGCTGACATCATGAAATAAGCCTGAGTGTGACTGGTTTGACACTGACACTGAAAGGGAGTTTCTCCTCCAGGCTGCTCTGGAGGTTTCAGGACGGTTTTTGTGAAGTGTCTTGAGAGAACTTGTATTGTTATTGATGCTATGCAAATAAAATTGAAATTAACTGAACTGACTGGAGTATTTTATACAGGACGTCACAGACAGAACGACTGTATCCATCTCTAACTAGTAAATCATTTGTCATGTCACCCACTCTACCTACTTTCATATACAATAACGTCATGTTTTTGTTGGTTCAGAGTAAATATGCTATGCTGTATGATACAGGTGCAGCCAGGATCTGAATTCACTCAGAGCCTCAGGTGGGTTCTTTCTTTTCTAATTACAATGAATTCTACAAATATATTTAATATTATTTTATGTGCTTCATGTTTTGTATGTGTTTCCCTACAAAGGTAATGGAAGAATAATCCATCTGCACCAGTTCCAGTCCATCTTCCACCATCTGATGGTTCAGTATCAGTCAGACTACGTGGTGGTACAGGACGACACTGTGTCCCTGTCTGCAGTGGACATGTCCTCTGTCCTCTAACAACATTTCAGCTCTGAGGCACCGAGGATGTTTTCTTGCTCAGGGAACACGTTGAGGAGACACCGTTCCATTGATAACCATCATTCAAAGTTGTTGTCATTGGTTATGTCCACGTTCCTTAAAGGCTTCACCACATCACCAGACCCACTTCTCTGACATCACAGAGTGGCAGAACAAGAAATATGTTATTTAAAACTGTGGTTCAATGGGCTCAAACCCTTTCACCAAGGAATAGAAAAGACAGGTTAGATAAGATGATTAGGTTAGACTGAGTAGTTAAGATAAAACAAGAAAGACAGGCTGTAAATTGAATATATATATCACATATTAATATATATATATTTTTTTCAGTTTGTTACATGTGCATTATATATTATTGTATATATTGTAGGCCCTATACTGGTATGAATAACTATAACACTATGTTATAGTAATAACAGCATCTGTGTTTTTATGGTTTATATGAAATAAAGTTTATACAATGTGTGTGTGTGTGTGTGTGTGTGTGTGTGTGTGTGTGTGTGTGTGTGTTATGTGATACACGACAAACATCATGTACCTGGACACGGATTCAACATATTCTATTACTGTTACACCTACTGTCTGTGTGCAAAGAATGAAAGTACTAGTTCTCAACGTTCATATATTTAGGTATTTATGTTTATAATTATTTATGTCAGGTATTTATTTATTTTTCATTTTGTCAGAATTTGTGCTCTATACACAGTGTTTCTCACGCACCAACTGTGATACAGTTTTATTTCTGTTTATACTTTAACTTTAACCATAGCAGTGCTCTTTGACCCGTGATTAAAGGTAAGAAGATAAAATTTATGGGCCGAGTCAAGAAATCACATGACCGCAGTCCTTATTCTTTCAGTTGCATTTTTCTGGTTGTGGTCGTTGTTTTACCAAGAAATACCCAGAGGTCAGTACCAGTGATATCTGGTGGAGTTATGAATGCATAAGGTTTATTCCCAGTAAGAAGATAAACCATTGGGATAAACTTTATGAGCTGAGATAGTATAAAGTCACTGGGGCTGAGCCAAGAAATCACATGACCCCAGATAATTTTCTTTCGGTTGCATCTTTCTGGTTGTAGTTGTTGTTTTCATGATAATTGCTTACTTTTTTTTTCTTTTTTCGTTGGAATGTGGTTCTTACGTCGTCGCTAAGTTCCTCGTGAGGGGATACTTGAACATATTGTACCTCACAATCGAGGATTCAACTTTTTTATGTGATCTGTGTTTACTCTCAACACTAACTCTTTTACAGCACTGTGGCCTTGAACTAAGGACTGCAACACAACTGAAAGATGGACCTGCCTGATGTTACACCAAGGTACTAAAATACAAACTAAAACAGAAAGAAGTTGAGCACACAGACAAACGTCATTTAATTTAATCGATCTGTAACAAAGCCACGATAACTTAGAAAAGTTACATTGTTAAAAAGGCACAAGCCATGTATCCGTAATGCACCTTTTACTAATGTTTAAATATTATGTGTTTATATACATACATATTATATAGGCTGCATATTGTTTTATGTATTTATTCATTTTGTCATTTGTGTGGGCAAACCGACTCCCTCCCTACGTAAGAATGCAACATTTATTTATTGTGCATTTATCAAAGAGCAGCTGTGGCCATGAAGTAGAATGAAATGAAGAGTACTGCAGGGACTGAATGGTCCTGTTGAGTCAACAGTAGTCCTGGGTGTTAACAATCTACATATCCAAAGTATCGATACTAAGGCCATTATCGGTGTCTGATTGATACTAGCGTTGTGAGATCGATACTTTTGTTACAGCTTCTCATCTATATGTCCAGAAAATGACTCGTCACAGAGTTCATGCGAGTGCAGTTTCTCTCCAAGTCTGTGCGGAGCAGGAGCTTCTCCATCCATAAATGTAGTAAAAGGTGGATATGGACAGAGTCTGACATTCAGATTCTAGTATCACCACATGACACAGCGGACACTGATGCCGTTGACGTGATGCAAACTCTGAGCAATTTTTATATTTATTATCACATTGTTACTTTTGTTTACTTGTTTTACTTAAATGTGTTACAGACTTTATTTCCCATTGTTGTTGTGTTGTTGACATTGTCATATTTATATTTTTGTTACATTGTTCCTTTTTCTTGCACTAATGATTTTTTTTTCTAAAACAACTGTGTAGTAAAAGTGGACTTATTTAAGTTGTATTCTGTTAAATAGTTTTGTACTGTAATTAGTTTATTTGCCCAAATGTTTGTCCTGAACTTTATCATAATCATAATGAAGCAACTAAAGGTAGAATTACGGAGTTGTTCAATAATCATGATATTTCAAGAAAAAGTATCTGTATCGGCGATACTAGCCCTGTATTTAGTTGGTATCTGATCGATACCAAAATTGCCAGTATCCCCCAGCCCTAGTGAACAGGAGGCTTTTTTTATTTCTTTTTATCTGCAATGATAAACTTTAGTTAGAATTAACTCTTAATTCTATTTGAGGCAGCATACAACAGGCTTTAGAGAAGTGGTACAATACAAAAAATGTAAAAACAAACAAACAAACAAGAAATTGAGAAAAAAGCAAAGATAAATAATAAATACAATATCAAATGTGAGCATCCAAAACCCATTCAGTCAATATCTTCAGTGTGTCTTGGCCTGTTTTTTATTTATTTTTTATCTCTGCCATTTATTTCATCATCTATTATCCGACTGTGAAGCATTTGTCTGCATGTGGTAAAGGTCTAGTATGTCACTTCCTGAAGGAGCAGGTGTGGCAAAAAAATAAATAAATAAATAAATAAAATGAAAACAATTAAAGAAACAATTCCACATGTCATGCATAATTATTACAATGTGAAGGTATATATCAAGGAACATAGTAACAGCTGAATGAAATATGTTTTGCTTTTATCACACTTTGCAAAACAGTGAAGTTGAAAAGAACAAAAGCCTGATATTGATCAGAAGACTGAGAGAACAACAGAAATGTGGAAATTTGTGCTCTTTTGAGGAATCTTGTATGTAATGAAAGAAAATCCCTAGAATGAGATGCTTTGTACAAACTTTTAGTGAAAGTTAGTGAATCTACACTGTTATTGATATATGCAACTGTAACTATAATGTTTAACTAGTTGCTTTAGTTTATTATTTCCTCATGAATTCATCTCTTCATACTTTAGACTGAACTAGTTTCATCTTCCATATAATGTTGTGTGTGCAGGTACATCCTCCTCAGACACTGTGTGCTCTGACTGCAGTGATGGAACATTTTCAGATGGAACATTAACATCTTGTCACCAACACACACAGTAAGTAAATCCTCACATCACACATGGAGACATGTTTGATGTCTTATTACATCAGTAATATTCTCTATAAAATGTCTCTTTATTGTTCCAGATGTGAATCAAAGAACCTTCAGCTGAAAACAGCAGGAACTAAGTCAACTGATTCTGTTTGTGGGGAACAAACTTCAAATGTTGTAGTAATGGAAGGCAAACAAACTTCAAATGTTGGAGTTATTGCGGGCAAAATAACTTCAAATCATGTAGTAATGGAAGGCATACAAATTTCAAATGTTAAAGTAACTGTGGGCAAACAACCTTCAAATGTTGGAGTTATTGCGGGCAAACTAACTTCAAATCATGTAGTAATGAAACGCATAGGAATTTCAGATGTTGGAGTTACTGTGGGCACAGACAAAAACAATCATGCAGACAACTCCATAGAGGTATGTTTATTTCTCACTGTTACAGATCACAGCACTTGGTTTATTTAAGAAATTAAATTATGTGTTATTTTTTTTCTTCAATTCTTCTAAAAAGACACCTCTACGTACACGACAATCAGTGGAAAAATTGATGTCATTGTCAGAGCAGGAGGAGGTAAGACAACTGTGTGCTCTTTAATTAAATATTTATTCACTGAGGATCTTCTGGTTGTGTGATGTCTCTACAAATGTTTGTGTTTAAATCAGTGTGTTTCTCTCCTCAGGGCTAACCTGTGTAACCAGTCTAAACTCTCAGATGAAATCTGTTCTCTGTGGACTACATTTGCTCCAGAATCCAGTTATTATTCATTTGGATGCTGTCTTCACAGAGAACAGAAAAGACAAATCAATAAGAACAATTTCTGGCTCAGAACAGCCTGCTGACAGTGACATATACTGTAGACGTTTTGGAAGTTTTGCATGTGTTATGTATGAATGGTGACTGATGCCATATTAATAGATGAACTGTACTGATGCCTTTGCACACCACATATGCTTGTTTTAATTGCTGCTCTCTTGACAGACTTAATAGACAGTGTGTGGCTGTCCTGGTTCTACCCGTATCCCTTAGCAAAGTTAAGCTTTAACATGAGTTTTATCACTAAATTATTAATAGTTTTAAAAATAATAATAATAATACATGAAATATATATTTGCACATATTTAAAACTATAAAATGTAAATGTAAACATCTAATCTTGTGCAAGTGTTAACATCTTCTGTCTGTCCAGAGAGCTCAGAGTACATGGGCTGAAAAGTGTACAGATGTTATAGCTAGCAACGTTTTTAATCACATTAATGAATATAAAGTAAAACTCTAGAAGTCAAGCAAAGTGAATTAAAGCACTGTCTCTAAAACTCCAACTCCAATCACATCACTGTATCCTCCAGTACTGGGCTTTTAACTGGTCTCAAGATTAGAACAAAAACCCACGGTGAGCTCTCATTTTATTAAGGCCCAGGCCTGTTTGTGTTGCATTTCTTTATGTATGAAAAGTGCTAGATAAATAAAGTTTGATTTGATTTGATATTGTTCAAAAATACTGTATCATGACATCATTTTCTCCAAAGATCCGTATACAGGGTGTGCAGGTGCAGCGGTTTTTATCCCAGATAAATAAATATACATGAAGACAAAGGTTTCTGATCATTTGTCTTTTTATTCCACACAGAACTGATAATATTAGGATTGGAGTGGATGGTGGGAGTGAGATAACAAACACCAGTTTCTTGGAGCTTGCCAGCAGAACAGATCTGATGAATTAAGTATTTCACACGTTATATAGCATGGGAGGAAAGAGACCATCTACTAGCTTCCTCTGGGTCCCTCCTTATGTCGGCGTAGAGGGGAATGAGCAGGTAGACATCTTGGCTCAACAAGCAGTGAGAACTTCAAGTTCCAAAAAGTAAAAATGAGGCTAAACCACATTCAGTCCAGCAAGAGCACCGAGACAATAAACAGCCCAGACACTCTCTCCTCAGACTCCGAGGACAAAACTCAGAGACTGAGGAGGAGTTTTCATGTCCATGTCGGCCGTCTGCTCAACTCTGAGCCTCAACTGGACTTTTAAGCTTCTCCTGTAAAGTCAGCGGACCAAACAAAACAGGGCACGAGGAATAACTTTTCATAAGGAAGATTGAACATCTCTATTGGTTGTTTGATTCAGTAGTTACTGTCCTGTAATAATCTGTAATAATCTGTTTTAGCTAATTAGAGCTAACTCGTGTTTAGAAGTTTAATCTATGAAACTTTATAAATCATGTATTCATAACACAGATGTAGGTTACAGCTGACATCATGAAATAAGCCTGAGTGTGACTGGTTTGACACTGACACTGAAAGGGAGTTTCTCCTCCAGGCTGCTCTGGAGGTTTCAGGACGGTTTTTGTGAAGTGTCTTGAGAGAACTTGTATTGTTATTGATGCTATGCAAATAAAATTGAAATTAACTGAACTGACTGGAGTATTTTATACAGGACGTCACAGACAGAACGACTGTATCCATCTCTAACTAGTAAATCATTTGTCATGTCACCCACTCTACCTACTTTCATATACAATAACGTCATGTTTTTGTTGGTTCAGAGTAAATATGCTATGCTGTATGATACAGGTGCAGCCAGGATCTGAATTCACTCAGAGCCTCAGGTGGGTTCTTTCTTTTCTAATTACAATGAATTCTACAAATATATTTAATATTATTTTATGTGCTTCATGTTTTGTATGTGTTTCCCTACAAAGGTAATGGAAGAATAATCCATCTGCACCAGTTCCAGTCCATCTTCCACCATCTGATGGTTCAGTATCAGTCAGACTACGTGGTGGTACAGGACGACACTGTGTCCCTGTCTGCAGTGGACATGTCCTCTGTCCTCTAACAACATTTCAGCTCTGAGGCACCGAGGATGTTTTCTTGCTCAGGGAACACGTTGAGGAGACACCGTTCCATTGATAACCATCATTCAAAGTTGTTGTCATTGGTTATGTCCACGTTCCTTAAAGGCTTCACCACATCACCAGACCCACTTCTCTGACATCACAGAGTGGCAGAACAAGAAATATGTTATTTAAAACTGTGGTTCAATGGGCTCAAACCCTTTCACCAAGGAATAGAAAAGACAGGTTAGATAAGATGATTAGGTTAGACTGAGTAGTTAAGATAAAACAAGAAAGACAGGCTGTAAATTGAATATATATATCACATATTAATATATATATATTTTTTTCAGTTTGTTACATGTGCATTATATATTATTGTATATATTGTAGGCCCTATATTGGTATGAATAACTATAACACTATGTTATAGTAATAACAGCATCTGTGTTTTTATGGTTTATATGAAATAAAGTTTATACAATGTGTGTGTGTGTGTGTGCGTGTGTGTGTGTGTGTGGTGTGTGTGTGTTATGTGATACACGACAAACATCATGTACCTGGACACGGATTCAATATATTCTATTACTGTTACACCTACTGTCTGTGTGCAAAGAATGAAAGTACTAGTTCTCAACGTTCATATATTTAGGTATTTATGTTTATAATTATTTATGTCAGGTATTTATTTATTTTTCATTTTGTCAGAATTTGTGCTCTATACACAGTGTTTCTCACGCACCAACTGTGATACAGTTTTATTTCTGTTTATACTTTAACTTTAACCATAGCAGTGCTCTTTGACCCGTGATTAAAGGTAAGAAGATAAAATTTATGGGCCGAGTCAAGAAATCACATGACCGCAGTCCTTATTCTTTCAGTTGCATTTTTCTGGTTGTGGTCGTTGTTTTACCAAGAAATACCCAGAGGTCAGTACCAGTGATATCTGGTGGAGTTATGAATGCATAAGGTTTATTCCCAGTAAGAAGATAAACCATTGGGATAAACTTTATGAGCTGAGATAGTATAAAGTCACTGGGGCTGAGCCAAGAAATCACATGACCCCAGATCATTTTCTTTCGGTTGCATCTTTCTGGTTGTAGTTGTTGTTTTCATGATAATTGCTTACTTTTTTTTTCTTTTTTCGTTGGAATGTGGTTCTTACGTCGTCGCTAAGTTCCTCGTGAGGGGATACTTGAACATATTGTACCTCACGATCGAGGATTCAACTTTTTTATGTGATCTGTGTTTACTCTCAACACTAACTCTTTTACAGCACTGTGGCCTTGAACTAAGGACTGCAACACAACTGAAAGATGGACCTGCCTGATGTTACACCAAGGTACTAAAATACAAACTAAAACAGAAAGAAGTTGAGCACACAGACAAACGTCATTTAATTTAATCGATCTGTAACAAAGCCACGATAACTTAGAAAAGTTACATTGTTAAAAAGGCACAAGCCATGTATCCGTAATGCACCTTTTACTAATGTTTAAATATTATGTGTTTATATACATACATATTATATAGGCTGCATATTGTTTTATGTATTTATTCATTTTGTCATTTGTGTGGGCAAACCGACTCCCTCCCTACGTAAGAATGCAACATTTATTTATTGTGCATTTATCAAAGAGCAGCTGTGGCCATGAAGTAGAATGAAATGAAGAGTACTGCAGGGACTGAATGGTCCTGTTGAGTCAACAGTAGTCCTGGGTGTTAACAATCTACATATCCAAAGTATCGATACTAAGGCCATTATCGGTGTCTGATTGATACTAGCGTTGTGAGATCGATACTTTTGTTACAGCTTCTCATCTATATGTCCAGAAAATGACTCGTCACAGAGTTCATGCGAGTGCAGTTTCTCTCCAAGTCTGTGCGGAGCAGGAGCTTCTCCATCCATAAATGTAGTAAAAGGTGGATATGGACAGAGTCTGACATTCAGATTCTAGTATCACCACATGACACAGCGGACACTGATGCCGTTGACGTGATGCAAACTCTGAGCAATTTTTATATTTATTATCACATTGTTACTTTTGTTTACTTGTTTTACTTAAATGTGTTACAGACTTTATTTCCCATTGTTGTTGTGTTGTTGACATTGTCATATTTATATTTTTGTTACATTGTTCCTTTTTCTTGCACTAATGATTTTTTTTTCTAAAACAACTGTGTAGTAAAAGTGGACTTATTTAAGTTGTATTCTGTTAAATAGTTTTGTACTGTAATTAGTTTATTTGCCCAAATGTTTGTCCTGAACTTTATCATAATCATAATGAAGCAACTAAAGGTAGAATTACGGAGTTGTTCAATAATCATGATATTTCAAGAAAAAGTATCTGTATCGGCGATACTAGCCCTGTATTTAGTTGGTATCTTATCGATACCAAAATTGCCAGTATCCCCCAGCCCTAGTGAACAGGAGGCTTTTTTTTCCTGCAATGATAAACTTTAGTTAGAATTAACTCTTAATTCTATTTGAGGCAGCGTACAACAGGCTTTAGAGAAGTGGTACAATACAAAAAATGTAAAAAAAAACAAACAAACAAACAAGAAATTGAGAAAAAAGCAAAGATAAATAATAAATACAATAACAAATGTGAGCATCCAAAACCCATTCAGTCAATATCTTCAGTGTGTCTTGGCCTGTTTTTTATTTATTTTTTGTCTCTGCCATTTATTTCATGGCTGGTATCTCTCATCCGACTGTGAAGCATTTGTCTGCATGTGGTAAAGGTCTAGTTGTCACTTCCTGAAGGAGCAGATGTGGCAAAATAAATAAATAAAAAATTAAATAAAATGAAAACAATTAAAGAAACAGTTCCACATGTCATGCATAATTATTATAATGTGAAGGTATATATCAAGGAACATAGTAACAGCTGAATGGAATATGTTTTGCTTTTAGCAGACTTTGCAAAATAGTGAAGTTGAAAAGAACAAAAGCCTGATATTGATCAGAAGACTGAGAGAATAACAGAAATGTGGAAATTTGTGCTGTTTTGAGGAATCTTATATGTAATGAAAGAAAATCCCTAGAATGAGATGCTTTGTACAAACTTTTAGTGAAATCTAGTGAATCTACACTGTTATTGATACATGCAACTGTAACTATGATGTTTAACCAGTGTTCTTGCTTTAAAATGCAGTTTTTATAAACATTTCATTTTACTTACAGATGCTGTTCTCATGTTCAAACTCGTGTCAGCCCAGATCTCATTGAGGTGTCTTCAGTTCAAGACAAAAAATGTTCCTGCTATATGACAAGACTTCAAGAAGAACATCTTTGAGAACTTCAGCTTTTCTGGTAAAATTCTTTACTGCAGAAAATCACAGGATAATAAATGTTAAAGCTCCTCCTCTAATCCTCCTAATCCTGGGAGATTCTTTCTGTTAGTGGGATAGAAGAAGTGGGGTTGTTCTTCAAGTCCTGTTTACATCTCACATACATCCAACAACTCAAAGTGAACTGGATGTTCTCTGGTTACCCTCTGATCAGATAGAGCAGAGTTCAACCAGTCTGTACATTCCCTCTATAATCTGCTGCGTAAAAAAAATTAAAAACAATTTCAACATTAAATGAGCTGGAAAATGAATGAACCAGGAGTTGAGTCAAATTACGTCATTGACCTGATGCAAAACAACCCAGACAGTACCTCAAATAACCCAGAAATATGACCCAGCATGAACAACCCAGAAATTTTAAGAGACTAATTAGCAAACTCCACTCCACTCCACTACCATAAAGAATGTCTTTATTGTTTGCTTGTACAAGCCTCCTATTATGATCCAGAAATTTATTGTAATGAAAAGATGTAGCTGTTGAGGGCAGAGATGAATAGATTAAAGAAACATGTGAGATGATCATTTTTATCACGTCGTTTCTTTTAACTTGTTGTAGCTCTCTTCATGACAGACATGGATCGGGTTCTTTGAAACTGGCATTTATTCAGGCTTTTCTCCATTCATCTCACCCTCTTGCTTTCATGCCGTGAGAACTAATACATAAAAAATAAAATATGTCAGCACATAAAATAACAAAGCATAAAAATTGCGCTGTGTAAATATATATATTTTTGTTGAGATGTGTAACATGTAAGATCCAACTGGAGACTAAAAGTTTCCTCATTGTTTCCTGATGTTTAATGTGTGATCACAAGTGAAAACTGCTACTGAACAACAAAAATCAATGAACATTTCTCTATATTCTCTCTTTTATGTCTTGATCTGATGCTAGTAATAATAATACCAGTTCAAGAGGTAACAGTGTATGAATCTTTACTTAGCAACATGCTCCTTACTATGATGATTGTGTTTTAACAAGATTTCTTGAACTATAATCTCTGGTTTTCTTCTCAACAGGAAGCAGAGTTAAAATACATTGTACAGCGTTATCGTGTCTGCCCTGTACAAGTGGAACTTATATGGATAAACAACATCAGATACAGTTTGTGAACCACTTGAAGGATTCTTCTGTACAAACATGATTCTGTTTGTGGGGTAACAACTTTAGTTTTTGGAGTTATTGTGGGCGCCATCATTGTTCCGGTGATTTTAATCAATCTAATAGTAGGAGTATTGTACTCCATCAAAAGAAAGAACAAAAGAACAAATGTCCAGCAGGTAGGTTCCATTTATAGCAGTAAAACATTCTTCTTGTTCATGTTTTGTCACATCTTTGATGATGTTAATGTTTTCTGTTGAGTCATGACAGTGATGGTAAATATGTTTTTCTCTGGTTTTATTTAGTTACAGACAAAAACAATCATGCAGACGACTTCATAGAGGTGTGTTTATTTCTCACTGTTACAGATCACAGCACTTGGTTTATTTAAGCAATTAGATCATGTAATATTTTTTTCCGTTAATTTCTTCGATGTCATTGTCAGAGCAGGAGGAGGTAAGACAACTGTGTGCTCTTTAATTTAATGTTTATTAACTGAGGAAATGTTTGTGTTTAAAGTCAGTGTGTTTCTCTCCTCAGGTTGATCCTGTGTAACCAGTCTAAACTCTCAGATGAAATCTGTTTTCTGTGGACAACATTTGCTCCAGAATCCAGTTATTATTCATTTGGATGCTGTCTTCACAGAGAACAGAAAAGACAAATCAGTGTCATAGAGACAGTTAAACTGAGTGTGTCTGTCTTAATAGACTAATAGTTTGAGACTGTCCTAGTCTGACCTGTTAAAAGAGGTAGAACATTGACATGTGTTTATCAGTGTTGTTTAGTAACGTTAGATTATGGTTAATATTTAACCTTTCATAAAACACATGAAGATTTCTTATGATAGCAAAAGACATTAAATCTTAAAGGGCTTTGTGAATGTGTTACATGCTGAAGTGTCCTTGAGCAAGACACTGAACCTCCAGTTGCTCCCAGTGTGTGTGTGTGTGTGTGTGTGTGTGTGAGTGAATGTGTAGATGTGTCTGTGAATGTAAAAGCTCTTTGAGTAACAATGGGAAGAAAAGTGCTATATAAAAGCAAGACCATTTACCATTTACCATTCACTATTCACTATGACGTTTCTACAAATGAACAAGTGCTTCCTGCTTTAATTAAATGTGTTTCTCTCCTGAACCAGTGACATGTGAACTGTTCACTACAGAGTAAATGTGCTCCAGTATCCAGCTGTTATAAACTTATAAGCTCATTCTTATGTTATGTTGTTTGGGGGAAAAAAATACAATTCTTACTAAGTGCAATTAATATGTCTGAGAGCACTACTGTAAAGAAATCTAATGTCTGATCTTCTTAGGAATTGATTTTATTATTGCAATATTTTTTTCTTATACTTTTGTTGTCTTCATGTTTGTAGTGTGGATACTGGTGGCTGTATGAGTGGTGTGAGCCTTTGTTGTTGTTATTATCTTTTCTATCTTTGCACTGGTCAGATGTGCCAATTTTGTTGTAATAATGTACAATGACAATAAAATATTTTAATGTTTTTTAAACTGTTCTGTTATATGTGACTTGTGTTTACTTTAAACACCATCACTCTGTTTTTCATCACTATAGTTTGTCTCTCCCTTCATACTACCAGAGTTGTGTTGTCAAACAAAACAGTACAACACAAGTTAAGGACAGTGGTGTCTGATGTGTCATGAAGGTTAACGTATAGGGCTGGTTGATACCGGGAAGTGTAACGAGTATTCATGAGCATCTTGTTCAAACCTCATTTAGCTCTTCAGAACCAAGCAGATCTCAGTGATCTGTTAAAGTTTAAGTTTTGAATTACCGTAGGCTAAGAGGCTAGAGAGAGTGTAAACTATGAGGAGTTGTGAGCGCCTGTGTGTATGTGTGAAGGTGTGGTTTTTGAATCACCGTAGGCTAACTCACAATTCTTTGCATTGTTGACAAAATTGCATATGATTGTTTTAGAAAAACAATCCTTCGTGCAAAATAAGAAAAAGAAACAATTTACCAAAAATATAAATATAACAATGTTAACAACACAACAACAGTTGAGCAAAATAAGTAAACAAAAGCAACAATGTAATAATAAATATAAAAATTGCACAGAGAGGGAAATGTTTGCTTATTAATTTTCTATATCCTGTGTAGTTGTCTTCTCTTGTGAATATCGACGCATTAGAATAACAGCATCGGTTGTGTGATACTGCTGTGATGTTAGGATATCCACCTGTTACTACAGGTGAGGATGGAGAAGCTCCTGCTTCTGTGACGAGTAATTTGCTGGACGTATAGACGAAAAACTGTAACAAAAGTATCTCAGTACCCTTGGTATCGATACTATCAATATTTAGGTTGATATGTCCAGACCTACTAACGTATAAACAACGTTTATAGGGCTTCAGGGAATAAATAACCACCTTTTTCTCCTCAGAGAGAGTGTAAACTATGAGGAGTTGTGAGCGCCTGTGTGTATGTGTGAAGGTGTGTATGAGTGTGTGTGATTGTAGGGGGCTTGTATAAACAGTCCTGCTGTGGAACCGATGACACTGATTTACAACAGTAAATACACTTATGTGCACCTTGAAATATGTTGTAAATAGTTATTTACAGTTGTTCATTGTTTTCTTAATGTTATTACAAGTTCAATGTTTCTTTCTCTTTTATGAATGCTTTCTGTTTCTGTTACACTGAGACATAACTTAGTTACATCAGCCTGTAGCCGGGCTTGTCCTGACCTATGACCACAAGTTCCCGATCAAGATTAGTCCTTTGCTGTAATATAACCCCCCATAAAAGTGAGGTAATATTTGATAAAAAAAAATACGGCATCAAGTTCAGTGGAACGTTAATCTTCCTCCTTTCTATTGCTTCAGTTTTGGTTGCACCTTAATACTCAATTAAAATCCACACGATCGCATTCTTATATCTGCTTTTTATGCAGCAGTAGCAAACAGCAGCAGTTGTTCGGTGTGTGGCTGTGTAGTGTGCGTGAGTGAAAGTGTGTGTGCTTGTGAGCGCCCACAGTCTCTCTCTCTCTATATATGCAGGACTTCATATTACAATGCAAAATGAGGCCACAGTAAGTCCAAATGTAACAGAAACAAAAACAGCCTTGAATTTCAAACATCAAATCAGGTCTCACAATCTGTAGGTTCTTTAAATGTAATAACACCACCAATATTTTTCCTATGTTTCTTAGGCTTTAGGGTAACTGAAACTGTGTAGTACACACTAATACACACTAGATGGAGCAAAGAGCTCCAACAGTCTAATGAAGGTCTTTCTAGGTTTAAATAAGATGGACTTTGCTCAGTTGTCCTTTAACATTGATTATTTATCAATTTCAATACTTTGAGGAAGCAGGAACTGCTCAGACTAGGCCTGTTGTAAACCTAAACACCACTAAAACATTTCAATTAATTTTACCTTAAAATAGTTTAGAAATTAAAAAATCAAAAGGTTCTGTAGACAGACAATGATTTTATCTACTTTTATTTAACGTGCAGAAAAAAGGCTGTGAAACCCTTGAGCTCTTCCCATGAGACAACTGAAGAATATGCTCCCACCTCTAGAGTACAAGCTGATGGAGTGACAGCGGCCAATCACAGCGGAAAACTAGGAGAGCCAATCGGAGAGCGTTCACCTGATGTTAGAGGCGGGGCATCCCCGCCTTCCACCTCACCTGTATCGTTACCACCATTGCTTAGAAGTCCCGGAACAGATCCTCCAGAAGGAAGGGGAATTGAACTCTCAGGACAGTTTTAGGTAGGGGGATTTTGTCAGTTTTCTTCAAATTATAGTAACACACATAAAGTCACGACAGTAATTGTGGTACCATATGAAGGAAACGGATTGTTTAAATCTGAAGATTATTTTGTTGCACTTTGGCCTGTCGTTGTCGGTAAGTTGCACGTAGGAGACACCTGTATTAATTCTGACACACCATCGTATGTTTTAAGTGAACTTTAGCTTGACAATTCACCACCTTAACTAGAAACTAACTGTAAACATTACAGTCTACTTTTAGTATGTCGTGACAACGTTGTGTTGTCGAACAAAAGAGTACACCTTAAAGTTACTGTAATATAAACAACCACCGCTAAAACGAAACACACCTCCACTTTGTACAGTAGGAGGTATCAGCTCTCAAACAAACGTCGTTTTATTTGTTTATATTTAGAACAAAACTGCAACCAGTTTAAGAAGGAAAGTCGCTATGAGAAACAATGACAAGTCGCGACCGTTTAAACTCAAACCATATCTTATTTATCTGTCTTTTGTTTGTTTGATAGTTTTTTAATGAAGATGGCTGCCCCATTGCTGATAGTACTGTATGTGTACGTGATGGACATCCCATCTATCTATCTGCCTTTCAAAATGTTTTGTAAGCAAACCCAAGAAAACTGTTTACTGGTTAACTTAATTCATTTTTTGTGGTTTGTGGTACATGGGGAAGCCAGCTATTTCCTCTTACTTTAGGGTTACATTGTGATTTATTTTGCATTTAGCATAGAGCAGATATGACCATGAACTAGAAGGTAGTGAGGAGTACTGTAGGGACCGAAGGAGCAGGCTTTTTATTCTTCTGCAATGACAAACTGCACATGACTTTTAATTAGAATGAACTCTTAACTCGATTTGAAGCAGCGTACAGTTTGCTTAGATTAGAGGTAAAATACAAAGAAAAGAAAAATCATAGAATAAAGAAATGAGCAAAACCTGAAGCCTGACATTGAGCAGGCGATTGAGAGAATAACATAAATTAGCCAAGGTGTCTTCAAAAAGCCGAAGGTTTAATATAAGACATAAAACATGTTAAGGTTTGCTTAATACTTGTTTGTTATGTAATTCCTTCTTTGTTCCTCTATAGTTTTGATGTTTTCTATATTAATCTATGATCTAGAAAATAATAAAAAATACAGAAAAACTACTGAATAAAATGTTGTGTCCAACGTTTTAGTGAAATCTATGAATTGAAACTCAAATGTATAGTGAAATTTACACTGTTATTGATATATGCAACTGTAACTACAGCCAGTGTTCTTGCTGGAAAATGCAGTTTTTGTAAACATTTATTTTTTCTTACAGATGCTGTTCTCATTTTCAAACTCACCTCATCCCAAATCTCATTGATGTGTCTTTGGCTCCAGAAAAATGTTCCTGTTATACGTCAAGACTTCAAGAAGAACATCTTTGAGAACTTCAGCTTTTCTGGTAAAATTCTTTACAGCAGAAAATCACAGGATAATAAATGATAAAGCTCCTCCTCTAATCCTCCTAATCCTGGGAGATTCTTTCTGTTAGTGGGATAGAAGAAGTGGGGTTGTTCTTCAAGTCCTGTTTACATCTCACATACATCCAACAACTCAAAGTGAACTGGATGTTCTCTGGTTACCCTCTGATCAGATAGAACAGAGTTCAACCAGTCTATACATTCAGTAACACTGTGTGTTGTTATATAGAAAACTCACACTACAAATTAGCAACAATTTTAACGTTGTGTTAAGAAAAGACTGTCCTCTCATAAAGAATTCCATTAGTATTTGCTTGTACAAGCCTCCTATTATGATCCAGACATCTTGTATTATAAAGAAACATGGGAGATGACTGTTTTTATTTCGTTGTTTCTTTTAATTTCTCTTCACAGATAATTGTGATTAAAGTCTTGTGCTGTCAAACCTTCACATGTCGTCCTGAAGAGTATCAGATAGAGAATGAATGCTGCCCAATGTGTCCACCTGGTAAGATCCAACTGGAGGCTAAAAGTTTCCTCATTGTTTCCTGATGTTTAATGTGTGATCACAAGTGAAAACTGCTACTGAACAACTACAGTCGATATTTATTTAAAACTCACTTTCATCTGATGGTAGTAATAATAATACCAGTTTAAGAAGCAACAGTGTATGAATCTTTACTTAGCAACATGCTCCTTACTATGATGATTGTGTTTTAACAAGATTTCTTGAACTATAATTTCTGGTTTTCTTTTCAACAGGAAACAGAATGGAAACAGATTGTACAGAGTTCAGTGATACATCATGTCTGCCCTACATGAGTGGAACTTATATGGATAAAGCTACTAAACGTACACTTTGTTTCCCATGCACCAACTGTGATGCAGGTACATTTATGTTACATTATTTATTTATCAGTACAAATGTTTTTAATATTTTTCAACAACAACATCAACTGGTGAGTTTTAATTCAAATCAGATGTTTCCTATGAATTCATGAACTGAAGAGACTATTGTGTCACATTTTGTAAAGTTGTTCTAACCACTGAAGGTATCTTTAAATCAGAAACAGATTAAACAGAATAGGAGTTTTGTTTCTGCATGTTTTGTAACTTCCATATGTGTTGATAGGTTCTGGTCTGAAGGTAAAGAGGTCATGTACAACAACATCAGATACAGTTTGTGAACCACTTGAAGGATTCTTCTGTATTGACTTAATAAAGGACCACTGTGCAGCAGCACAGAAACACAAGGACTGTGATCCAGGACAATACATCAAGGAAAAAGGTTGGTTTTCTGGTTTAAACCTGTACAAAGTTTAAGGAAACTGATATTTCTGCCAGTTTACTCATTAAAGCTCCACAAAGAGCACCAAAGTGTTCTAAAGCTCTTTGTAGTTTCAATCAGCTGGACTTTGCTCAGTTTTCCTTCAACATTGAATATTTATCAGTTACACTTTGATACTTTGAGGAAGCAGAAGCAGACTAGATCAGTTGGCCAGTTGTAAGTCTGCACCATTCTTGTACACGGTGATTTCTGACCAGTAGATGGAAGCAAAGAGCAATAAAAGTCTAACAGAGTCTGTTTATCCACATTTACTGATGTCGTGCAGAGTGATGGACTGACTTAGACACGATGAAAGGAAACTAATCTTACACTCTTCAACAGTTTTAACAAACCATCAACATGATGTTGCTCAGTTGTCCTTTAATATTTATTATGATACTTTGAGGAAGCAGAAACTGCTCAGACTAGAACAGTTAAACATTTTAATAAATCTTAAGTAAAGTAAAGCCTAATGGTGTCACCTGAATATTTCCTGTATTTGATTGTCTATATATGATGTATATCACCTTACAATATACCAACATTTTAATGAATTAAAATTGATTAAAACATTAATTTGCAAAGAAATGTTTATCATTATAATGAAGGTTAAACATGACATGTTATACAAAACCAATCTAGGTCATGTTTCTATGTTTCTTCATAGATTAATAAACCTCATTCCAACACATTATTTCCTCATGAATTCATCTGTTCATACTTTAGACTGAACTAGTTTCATCTTCCATATAATGTTGTGTGTGCAGGTACATCCTCCTCAGACACTGTGTGCTCTGACTGCAGAGATGGAACATTTTCAGATGGAACATTAACATCTTGTCTCCAACACACACAGTAAGTAAATCCTCACATCACACATGGAGACATGTTTGATGTCTTATTACATCAGTAATATTCTCTATAAAATGTCTCTTTATTGTTCCAGATGTGAATCAAAGAACCTTCAGCTGAAAACAGCAGGAACTAAGTCAACTGATTCTGTTTGTGGGGGTAAAACTTCAAAAGTTGGAGTTAATGTGGGCAAACAAACTTCAAATCGTGCAAAAATGCAAAACATAAAAGTTTCAAATCTTAAAATTACTGTGGGCACAAAAAATGTACGTGTTGGAGGTATTGCGGGGGAAATTTCTTCAAGTGCTGAAGCTACTGTGGACAAAAAAACTTCATATATTGGAGGTGTTGTGGGGAGAATGATTTCAGATCATGTAGAAATGGAAGGCATCGAAATGTCAGATGTTGAAATTACTGTGGGCACAGACAAAAACAATCATGCAGACAACTCCAGAAAGGTATGTTTATTTCTCACTGTTACAGATCACAGCACTTGGTTTATTTAAGAAATTAAATTATGTGTTATTTTTTTTCTTCAATTCTTCTAAAAAGACACCTCTACCTACACGACAATAAGTGGAAGAATCGATGTCATTGTCACAGCAGGAGGAGGTAAGACAACTGTGTGCTCTTTAATTAAATATTTATTCACTGAGGATCTTCTGGTTGTGTGATGTCTCTACAAATGTTTGTGTTTAAATCAGTGTGTTTCTCTCCTCAGGGCTAACCTGTGTAACCAGTCTAAACTCTCAGATGAAATCTGTTTTCTGTGGACTACATTTGCTCCAGAATCCAGTTATTATTCATTTGGATGCTGTCTTCACAGAGAACAGAAAAGACAAATCAATAAGAACAATTTCTGGCTCAGAACAGCCTGCTGACAGTGACATATACTGTAGACGTTTTGGAAGTTTTGCTGTGTTATGTATGAATGGTGACTGATGCCATATTAATAGATGAACTGTACTGATGCCTTTGCACACCACATATGCTTGTTTTAATTGCTGCTCTCTTGATTGACTTAATAGACAGTGCGTGGCTGTCCTGGTTCTACCCGTATCCCTTAGCAAAGTTAAGCTTTAACATGAGTTTTATCACTAAATTATTAATAGTTTTAAAAATAATAATAATAATACATGAAATATATATTTGCACATATTTAAAACTATAAAATGTAAATGTAAACATCTAATCTTGTGCAAGTGTTAACATCTTCTGTCTGAAGTGTGTATAAAAAAGTGTATAAATATGGGTTAATAGGAATCAGGAAGAGAAGAACAGATGTTATAGCTAGCAACGTTTTTAATCACATTAATGAATATAAAGTAAAACTCTAGAAGTCAAGCAAAGTGAATTAAAGCACTGTCTCTAAAACTCCAACTCCAATCACATCACTGTATCCTCCAGTACTGGGCTTTTAACTGGTCTCAAGATTAGAACAAAAACCCACGGTGAGCTCTCATTTTATTAAGGCCCAGGCCTGTTTGTGTTGCATTTCTTTATGTATGAAAAGTGCTATATAAATAAAGTTTGATTTGATTTGATATTGTTCAAAAATACTGTATCATGACATCATTTTCTCCAAAGATCCGTACACAGGGTGTGCAGGTGCAGCGGTTTTTATCCCAGATAAATAAATATACATGAAGACAAAGGTTTCTGATCATTTGTCTTTTTATTCCACACAGAACTGATAATATTAGGATTGGAGTGGATGGTGGGAGTGAGATAACAAACACCAGTTTCTTGGAGCTTGCCAGCAGAACAGATCTGATGAATTAAGTATTTCACACGTTATATAGCATGGGAGGAAAGAGACCATCTACTAGCTTCCTCTGGGTCCCTCCTTATGTCGGCGTAGAGGGGAATGAGCAGGTAGACATCTTGGCTCAACAAGCAGTGAGAACTTCAAGTTCCAAAAAGTAAAAATGAGGCTAAACCACATTCAGTCCAGCAAGAGCACCGAGACAATAAACAGCCCAGACACTCTCTCCTCAGACTCTGAGGACAAAACTCAGAGACTGAAGAGGAGTTTTCATCTCCATGTCGGCCGTCTGCTCAACTCTGAGCCTCAACTGGACTTTTAAGCTTCTCCTGTAAAGTCAGCGGACCAAACAAAACAGGACGCGAGGAATAAGTTTTCACAAGGAAGATTGAACATCTCTATTGGTTGTTTGATTCGTTAGTTACTGTCCTGTAATAATCTGTTCAGTCGTGACTAGCTAATTAGAGCTAACTCGTGTTTAGAAGTTTAATCTATGAAACTTTATAAATCATGTATTCATAACACAGATGTAGGTTACAGCTGACATCATGAAATAAGCATGAGTGTGACTGGTATGACACTGACACTGAAAGGGAGTTTCTCCTCCAGGCTGCTCTGGAGGTTTCAGGACGGTTTTTGTGAAGTGTCTTGAGAGAACTTATATTGTTATTGATGCTATGCAAATAAAATTGAAATTAACTGAACTGACTGGAGTATTTTATACAGGATGGCACAGACAGAACGACTGTATCCATCTCTAACTAGTGAAACATTTGTCATGTCACCTACTCTACCTACTTTCATATACAATAACATCATGTTTTTGTTGGTTCAGAGTAAATATGCTATGCTATATGATACAGGTGCAGCCAGGATCTGAATTCACTCAGAGCCTCAGGTGGGTTCTTTCTTTTCTAATTACAATGAATTCTACAAATATATTTAATATTATTTTATGTGCTGCATGTTTTGTATGTGTTTTCCCTACAAAGGTAATGGAAGAATAATCCATCTGCACCAGTTGAACGATGGTTAAGTATCAGTCAGACCACGTGGTGGTACAGGACAACACTGTGTCCCTGTCTGCAGTGGACATGTCCTCTGTCCTCTGACAACATTTCAGCTCTGAGGCACCGAGGATGTTTTCTTGCTCAGGGAACACGATGAGGAGACACCGTTCCATTGATAACCATCATTCAAAGTTGTTGTCATTGGTTATGTCCACGTTCCTTAAAGGCTTCACCACATCACCAGACCCACGTCTCTGACATTACAGAGTGGCAGAACAAGAAATATGTTATTTAAAACTGTGGTTCAATGGGCTGAAACCCTTTCACCAAGGAATAGATAAGACAGGTTAGATCAGATGATTAGGTTAGACTGAGTAGTTAAGATAAAACAAGAAAGACAGGCTGTAGATAGAATATAGATATCACATATTAATATATATATATATATTTCTTCAGTTTGTTACAGATATCATTGCAAGTCTATATGTGCATTATATATTATTGTATGTATTGTAGGCCCTATATTGGTATGAATAACTATAACTATGAATAACTATAACACTATGTTATAGTAATAACAGCATCTGTGTTTATATGGTTTATATGAAATAAAGTTTATACAATTATATTCAGAGAAATAATCAGAAATAATTTCATCTATTTTTAATTTAGTAAAAGAACAGAACAGCACTGTTTCTTTGTGTGTGTGTGTGTGTGTGTGTGTGTGTGTGTGTGTGTGTGTGTGTTTGTGTGTGTGTGTGTGTGTTTGTGTGTGTGTTATGTGATACACGACAAACATCATGTACCTGAACACGGATTCAACATATTCTATTGCTGTTATACCTACTGTCTGTGTGCAAAGCAGGAAAGTACTAGTTCTTAACATTCATATATTTAGGTATTTATTTATTAATGATTAATTAATTAATTTAATTATTTATGTCAGGTATTTATTTATTTTTCATTTTGTCAGAATTTGTGCTCTATACACAGTGTTTCCCATGCACCAACTGTGATACAGGTATATTTCTGTTAATACTTTAACCATAGCAGTGCTCTTTGACCTGTGATTGAAGGTAAGAATATAAACTTTATGGGCTGAGTCAAGAAGTCCCATAACCGCAGTCCTTATGCATTTTTCTGGTTGTGTTCGTTGGTTTAGCGACGATTACTTGGTTTCTTCTTCTTTTTTTTTGTTGGAATGTGGTTCCTACATCGTCAGTAAGTTGTCGTCAGTGGATACTTGAACTTGTTGTAACTCATCATCGAGGATTCAACTTTTTTATGTGATCTGTGTCACCTGTGACACCTTTGCTCTAAACACTGTAACTCTGTTTTACAGCATTATGGCCTGTATCAACGTTCACACTGCCACACCTTTGTGTTGAACTTAGGACTGCAACACAAGTAAAGGACGGACCTGCCTGATGTTACACCAAGGTGCGAAAATACAAACTAAAACAGAAAGAAGTTGAGCGCACAGACAAACATCATTTAATATAATCGATTTGTAACAAAACCACGATAACTTTCAAAAGTAACATAAGTAACATCGTTAAAAAGGTTCCTGTTCCTGTTGAGTCAACAGTAGTCCTGGGCGTTAATAATCTACCAGACATGGGACCAAGTCACATATGTCTAAAGTCTCAAGTAAGTCCCAAGTCATTTTTTCTTGGGCAAGCCAAGTCAAGTCACCTTATTTAACCTGCACAATCTGATCTTAATAAAATGAAAAGACAAGATATTAGTAACTTTAACTTAACTTCACTGGCCAATTTATCCAACTTGATTTGCATTGTGATTACTGATACCTTTTCACCTTTTCATACTCTGCATATCTGTGACACAGAAGCAAAAACAAGAATGGGATCTAAGTATTATATGGACAGATAGACATGCAACATACAACATAATGTATGGGTAAAAAAATAGCTTGCTCCATATTAAATCATATTTACTTAATTAATTCAGTTTTCTAATCATATTTATTGCTTTAAAGCTTTTTACCTCATTTGCTCAGCTGTTAACCCAAATCAACTTCATATGCTGTTTTTAACTAAAAGTTACTTCATTTTAAAATCCTATTCATTTCATGTACTGTTTTAACATATATTTATTCTATTTTAAATTATATATACTTAAGTTGCTCTATTTATCTCATAATCTGTTTTTAAGCAATATTAGCTGTGTTTTTAGCTTGTAACTACTCCATTTTTAAACCAGTTATTTATTTAGTCCATCTCAAACAGTATTCAGTCAACTTTAAAATCTTATTTACTTAGGTTACTCAGTTTTAACCAAATTTTGGCTAGAAAGCCTGTGAGTCTCACAGTCAATGCAGAGTTTGCCTGATATTATAAGTACAATCAGACTGGAGTAGCCAGTATTTCTCGATCAAATCTGGGCAGTTGTCTGCCTCCAGTTTCAAGAGTTAAGCGCCATGAGGATGACTGACGTTTGCAGTGAGATCAGCCTGCTGCAGCCTGAGTCTGAGGAGCTGAACGTGGCTACTGTACAACATGGCTGTACAACAATCGTTTATTGTTCTACAAACATGTATCATTAATTAATAATGAATTAATTAAAAACGTAATGATTCTGAGTTGGCTGGCATGTCATTTAGCCCATTTACCTCGCTGCTGCTAGTTTTTAAAACATGATGAACGGGTCGCACCGTCATTACCACCGTATCATGTCAAGCTAACGTTAGCTACTACTGACTAACATGATAATATTTGCTAGTTTACAAGTACTTGCTGTGCAGAATGACTCTTCAGGTGACGGACAAAGTTTGACGTTGTGTTGTGTAAAATTATTCCGAAATAGGAGACCCTTGTAAAACTTAGTCTTTGAAAGATGTTCAATTCAGCTTGAAGATAACTTCTCTTTGGAGTCTCAAAAAATCATCAGGAGTCAAAGTCCAGAGCATCAGAGTGATCTTTATTGCCGGCAAAAAATTAGAGCAGCATCACAGGACAAAAAATGGTCACCACGACCCCGCTCTGAGGTGCGAAGGCTACTGTCCTCATCTTTTTTTTTTGGGAAGTCACATGTCACACCCTTGTCCATCCCCTACATGGGGCACACCCTCACCAGCCCCTTATTTTAACCAATCATTCCCTTAGAAATTGTTGATGAGCCACATGGCCAGGGATGCCAGATGAGCCACATGGCTCTGGAGCATCGTGAGCTACTCCAAATACCTTTTCTATTTTTTTTCCTCAGGTTCAAACACCTGCATTTACGTCAGTAGCTTTGGAAATTCCCTAGGTTCCCAGTTTCACAAAGTTACACCCGTTCATTTCACACCTTCATCTTCCAGTCCACTCTGTAGCTCAATTTAATAATCAAGTTTATTGCAAACAAGCTAAAGTGCGATAAGCACGACTATCTTCTACATACACACCTGCTCTTGTGAGGAATACAGTAGATATACTTTTGGTTCCAGTGCTCCCCCTCTGTGTTCAGTAGCATATGGTGAAGGCCCATCATATCAAACATCATGTTGTAATCAAACTTATAACACTATGGTCATGCTCGTCATTGTAAATCTATCATATTATTATAATCAAACATGATCAAACTAAAGGTATTATTATTCGATATATCAGGATAATCAATACAACCTTATAATCAAACATGACGTCAAAGTCATTCAGCGTGCATCTTATTCATTTATCTTCTTTTTAGCACATCACAGGCTTTAAGATTATTCTACAGTTGTCGTCTGACTGTCTGATATTTTTGTGCCACATGTCTTGCACTCCACTGTCTGTTGTTTCGCTTCATGGTAGTAATAAAGAAAACCATATTGGACGACCTTTGGTACCTCTCCGGCAGACACGGTGATACTGATCTGATATCAGAGGGTGCATGACCCCGCCACTCTCAGCTCATACCGGGTAATGTTTAATATTAATTTTATATTTGTATTAAAACTGAAAGCACAAAATCAACAACAGTCAAGTCATTCAAGTCATTGTGTCTCAAGTCAAGTCAAGTCCAGAGTCTTTAACTTCCAAGTCCAAGTCGAGTCTCAAGTCTTTCATTTTTTGTCAATTCAAGTCAAAAGTCATCAAAACAGCAACTCGAGTCCAAGTCACAATGACTCGAGTCCCCATCTCTGCAATCTACCAAAGTATCGATACCAAGGCCATTATCGGTGTCTGATCGATACTAGCGTTGTGAGATCGATACTTTTGTTACAGCTTCTCATTTATACGTCCAGAAAATGACTCGTCACAGAGTTCAGTCTGTGCGAAGCAGGAGCTTCTCCATCCATAAATGTAGTAAAAGGTGGATATGGACAGAGTCTGATATTATATTATATTTATTATTACATTGTTGCTTTTGTTTACTTGTTTTGCTCAAATGTGTTACAGACTTTATTTTCCATTGTTGTTGTGTTGTTGACATTGTCATATTTATATTTTTGTTACATTGTTCCTTTTTCTTGCACTAATGATTTTTTTTTCTAAAACAACTGTGTAGTAAAAGTGGACTTATTAAAGTTGTATTCTGTTAAATACATTTGTACTGTAATTAGTTTATTTGCCCAAATGTTTGTCCTGAACTTTATCATAATTATAATGAAGCAACTAAAGGTAAAATTACGGAGTTCTTCAATAATGATGATATTTAGTTGGTATCTGATCGATACCAAAATTGCCAGTATCCCCCAGCCTTAGTGAACAGGAGGCTTTTTTATTTCTTTTTATCTGCAATGATAAACTTTAGTTAGAATTAACTCTTAATTCTATTTGAGGCAGCATACAACAGGCTTTAGAGAAGTGGTACAATACAAAAAATGTAAAAAAAACAAAAACAAATAAGGAATTAAGAAATAAGCAAAGATAAATAATAAATACAATATCAAATGTGAACATCCAAAACCCATTCAGTTAATATCTTCAGTGTGTCTTGGCCTGTTTTTTATTTATTTTTCTTTCTTATTTTTTCTGAATCTCCATTTATTCCATTCTAGCCATTTATTTCATCGCTGGTCCGATGGTATCTCTCATCCGACTGTGAAGCATTTGTCTGCATGTGGTAAAGGTCTAATATGTCACTGAAGGAGCAGGTGTGTCAAAATAAATAAATTAATTAATTAAATTAAAAATTAAATAAAATGTTTAACTAGTGTTCTTGCTTCAAAATAGTTTAGAAATTAAAAAATCAAAAGGTTCTGTAGACAGACAATGATTTTATCTACTTTTATTTAACGTGCAGAAAAAAGGCTGTGAAACCCTTGAGCTCTTCCCATGAGACAACTGAAGAATATGCTCCCACCTCTAGAGTACAAACTGATGGAGTGACAGCGGCCAATCACAGCGGAAAACTAGGAGAGCCAATCGGAGAGCGTTCACCTGATGTTAAGGGCGGGGCATCCCCGCCTTCCACCTCACCTGTATCGTTACCACCATTGCTTAGAAATCCCGGAACTGATCCTCCAGAAGGAAGGGGAATTGAACTCTCAGGACAGTTTTAGGTAGGGTGACTTTGTCAGTTTTCTTCAAATTATAATAACACACATAAACTCAAGACAGTAATTGTGGTACCATATGAAGGAAACGGACTTTTAAATCTGAAGATTATTTTGTTGCATTTTGACCTGTCGTTGTCGGTAAGTTGCACGTAGGAGACACCTGTATTAAATCTGACACACCATCGTATGTTTTAAGTGAACTTTAGCTTGACAATTCACCACCTTAACTAGAAACTAACTGTAAACATTACAGTCTACTTTTAGTATGTCGTGACAACGTTGTGTTGTCGAACAAAAGAGTACACCTTAAAGTTACTGTAATATAAACAACCACCGCTAAAACGAAACACACCTCCACTTTGTACAGTAGGAGGTATCAGCTCTCAAACAAACGTCGTTTTATTTGTTTATATTTAGAACAAAACTGCAACCAGTTTAAGAAGGAAAGTCGCTATGAGAAACAATGACAAATCGCGACCGTTTAAACTCAAACCAAGAAAACTGTTTACTGGTTAACTTAATTCATTTTTTGTGGTTTGTGGTGCATGGGGAAGCCAGCTATTTCCTCTTACTTTAGGATTACATTTTGATTTATTTTGCATTTAGCATAAAGCAGATATGACCATGAACTAGAAGGTAGTGAGGAGTACTGTAGGGACCGAAGGAGCAGGCTTTTTATTCTTCTGCAATGACAAACTGCACATGACTTTTAATTAGAATGAACTCTTAACTCGATTTGAAGCTGCGTACAGTTTGCTTAGATTAGAGGTAAAATACAAAGAAAAGAAAAATCATAGAATAAAGAAATGAGCAAAAACCTGAAGCCTGACATTGAGCAGGCGATTGAGAGAATAACATAAATTAGCCAAGGTGTCTTCAAAAAAGCCGAAGGTTTAATATAAGACATAAAACATGTTAAGGTTTGCTTAATACTTGTTTGTTATGTAATTCCTTCTTTGTTCCTCTATGGTTTTGATGTTTTCTATATTAATCTATGATCTAGAAAATAATAAAAATACAGAAAAACTACTGAATAAAATGTTGTGTCCAACATTTTAGTGAAATCTATGAATTGAAACTCAAATGTATAGTGAAATTTACACTGTTATTGATATATGCAACTGTAACTACAGCCAGTGTTCTTGCTGGAAAATGCAGTTTTTGTAAACATTTATTTTTTCTTACAGATGCTGTTCTCATTTTCAAAATCACCTCATCCCAAATCTCATTGATGTGTCTTTGGCTCCAGAAAAATGTTCCTGTTATATGACAAGACTCAAAGAACATCTTTGAGAACTTCAGCTTTTCTGGTAAAATTCTTTACAGCAGAAAATCACAGGATAATAAATGATAAAGCTCCTCCTCTAATCCTCCTAATCCTGGGAGATTCTTTCTATTAGTGGGATAGAAGAAGTGGGGTTGTTCTTCAAGTCCTGTTTACATCTCACATACATCCAACAACTCAAAGTGAACTGGATGTTCTCTGGTTACCCTCTGATCAGATAGAGCAGAGTTCAACCAGTCTGTACATTCAGTAACACTGTGTGTTGTTATATAGAAAACTCACACTACAAATTAGCAACAATTTTACATTGTGTTAAGGAAAGACTGTCCTCTCATAAAGAATTCCATTAGTATTTGCTTGTACAAGCCTCCTATTATGATCCAGACATGTTGTATTATAAAGAAACATGGAAGATGACTGTTTTTATTTCGTTGTTTCTTTTAATTTCTCTTCACAGATAATTGTGATTAAAGTCTTGTGCTGTCAAACCTTCACATGTCGTCCTGAAGAGTATCAGATAGACAATGAATGCTGCCCAATGTGTCCACCTGGTAAGATCCAACTGGAGACTAAAAGTTTCCTCATTGTTTCCTGATGTTTAATGTATGATCACAAGTGAAAACTGCTACTGAACAACTAAAATCGATATTTATTTAAAACTCACCTTCATCTGATGGTAGTAATAATAATACCTGTTTAAGAAGAAACAGTGTATGAATCTTTACTTAGCAACATGCTCCTTACTATGATGATGGTATTTTAACAAGATTTCTTGAACTATAATCTCTGGTTTTCTTTTCAACAGGAAACAGAATGGAAACAGATTGTACAGAGTTCAGTGATACATCATGTCTGCCCTACATGAGTGGAACTTATATGGATAAAGCTACTAAACGTACACTTTGTTTCCCATGCACCAACTGTGATGCAGGTACATTTATGTTATTTATTTATCAGTACAAATGTTTTTAATATTTTTCAACAACAACATCAACTGGTGAATTTTAAATCAAATCAGATGTTTCCTATGAATTCATGAACTGAAGAGACTATTGTGTCACATTTTGTAAAGTTGTTCTAACCACTGAAGGTATCTTTAAATCAGAAACATATTAAACAGAATAGGAGTTTTGTTTCTGCATGTTTTGTAACTTCCATATGTGTTGATAGGTTCTGGTCTGAAGGTAAAGAGGTCATGTACAACAACATCAGACACAGTTTGTGAACCACTTGAAGGATTCTTCTGTACTGACTTAATAAAGGACCAATGTGTAGCAGCACAGAAACACAAGGACTGTGATCCAGGACAATACATCAAGAAAAAAGGTTGGTTTTCTAGTTTAAATGAGCACAAAGTTTAAGGAAACTGATCTTTCTGACAGTTTACTCATTAAAGCTCCACAAAGAGCACCAAAGTGTTCTAAAGCTCTTTGTAGTTTCAATCAGCTGGACTTTGCTCAGTTTTCCTTCAACATTGAATATTTATCAATCACACTTTGATACTTTGAGGAAGCAGAAGCAGACTAGATCAGTTGGCCAGTTGTAAGCCTGCACCATTCTTGGACATGGTGATTTCTGACCAGTAGATGGAAGCAAAGAGCAATAAAAGTCTAACAGAGTCTGTTTATCCACATTTACTGATGTCGTGCAGAGTGATGGACTGACTTAGACACGATGAAAGGAAACTAATCTTACACTCTTCAACAGTTTTAACAAACCATCAACATGATGTTGCTCAGTTGTCCTTTAATATTTATTATGATACTTTGAAGAAGCAGAAACTGCTCAGACTAGAACAGTTAAACATTTTAATAAATCTTAAGTAAAGTAAAGCCTAATGGTGTCACCTGAATATTTCCTGTATTTGATTGTCTATATATGATGTATATCATCTTACAATATACCAACATTTTAATGTTGGTATATTTGCAAATTTAATTTGCAAAGAAATGTTTATCATTTTAATGAAGGTTAAATATGACATGTTATACAAAACCAATCTAGGCCATGTTTCTATGTTTCTTCATAGATTAATAAACCTCATTCCAACACATTATTTCCTCATGAATTCATCTCTTCATACTTTAGACTGAACTAGTTTCATCTTCCATATAATGTTGTGTGTGCAGGTACATCCTCCTCAGACACTGTGTGCTCTGACTGCAGTGATGGAACATTTTCAGATGGAACATTAACATCTTGTCAACAACACACACAGTAAGTAAATCCTCACATCACACATGGAGACATGTTTGATGTCTTATTACATCAGTAATATTCTCTATTAAATGTCTCTTTATTGTTCCAGATGTGAATCAATGAACCTTCAGCTGATAACAGCAGGAACTAAGTCAGCTGATTCTGTTTGTGGGGAACAAACTTCAAATGTTGGAATTCTTGTAGGCGGACAAACAGGTGTTGGAGCTTTTGTAGGCATAAAAATTTCAAATGTTAAAGTTACTGTGGGCAAACAAACTTCAAATGTTGGAGTTGTTGTGGTCAAAAAAACTTCAAATGGTGTAGTAATGGAAGACGTAGAAATTTCAGACGTTAAAGTTACTGTGGGCAAAAAAAATTCAAATGTTGGAGTTATTGCGGGCGAACAAACTTCAAATGTTGGAGTTATTGCGGGCGAACAAACTTCAAATGTTGGAGTTATTGCGGGTGAACAAACTTCAAATCATGTAAAAATGGAAGGCATAAAAATTTCAAATGTTAAAGTTACTGTGAGCGAACAAACTTCAAATGATGGAGTTATTGCGGGCAAACAAACTTCAAATGTTGGAGTTATTGCGGGCAAACAAACTTCAAATCATGTAGTAATGGATGACATAGAAATTTCAGATGTTGGAGTTACTGTGGGCACAGACAAAAACAATCATGCAGACAACTCCAGAGAGGTATGTTTATTTCTCACTGTTACAGATCACAGCACTTGGTTTATTTAAGAAATTAAATTATGTGTTATTTTTTTTCTTCAATTCTTCTAAAAAGACACCTCTACGTACACAACAATCAGTGGAAGAATTGATGTCATTGTCAGAGCAGGAGGAGGTAAGACAACTGTGTGCTCTTTAATTAAATATTTATTCACTGAGGATCTTCTGGTTGTGTGATGTCTCTACAAATGTTTGTGTTTAAAGTCAGTGTGTTTCTCTCCTCAGGGCTAACCTGTGTAACCAGTCTAAACTCTCAGATGAAATCTGTTTTCTGTGGACTACATTTGCTCCAGAATCCAGTTATTATTCGTTTGGATGCTGTCTTCACAGAGAACAGAAAAGACAAATCAATAAGAACAATTTCTGGCTCAGAACAGCCTGCTGACAGTGACATATACTGTAGACGTTTTAGAAGTTTTGCATGTGTTATGTATGAATGGTGACTGATGCCATATTAATAGATGAACTGTACTGATGCCTTTGCACACCACATATGCTTGTTTTAATTGCTGCTCTCTTGATTGACTTAATAGACAGTGCATGGCTGTCCTGATTCTACCCGTATCCCTTAGCAAAGTTAAGCTTTAACATGAGTTTTATCACTAAATTATTAATAGTTTTAAAAATAATAATAATAATACATGAAATATATATTTGCACATATTTAAAACTATAAAATGTAAATGTAAACATCTAATCTTGTGCAAGTGTTAACATCTTCTGTCTGTCCAGAGAGCTCAGAGTACATGGGCTGAAAAGTGTATGAATATGGGTTAATAGGAATCAGGAAGAGAAGAACAGATGTTATAGCTAGCAACGTTTTTAATCACATTAATGAATATAAAGCAAAACTCTAGAAGTCAAGCAAAGTGAATTAAAGCACTGTCTCTAAAACTCCAACTCCAATCACATCACTGTATCCTCCAGTACTGGGCTTTTAACTGGTCTCAAGGTTAGAACAAAAACCCACGGTGAGCTCTCATTTTATTAAGGCCCAGGCCTGTTTGTGTTGCATTTCTTTATGTATGAAAAGTGCTATATAAATAAAGTTTGATTTGATTTGATATTGTTCAAAAATACTGTATCATGACATCATTTTCTCCAAAGATCCGTACACAGGGTGTGCAGGTGCAGCGTTTTTTATCCCAGATAAATAAATATACATGAAGACAAAGGTTTCTGATCATTTGTCTTTTTATTCCACACAGAACTGATAATATTAGGATTGGATTGGATGGTGGGAGTGAGATAACAAACACCAGTTTCTTGGAGCTTGCCAGCAGAACGGATCTGATGAATTAAGTATTTCACACGTTATATAGCATGGGAGGAAAGAGACCATCTACTAGCTTCCTCTGGGTCCCTCCTTATGTCGGCGTAGAGGGGAATGAGCAGGTAGACATCTTGGCTCAACAAGCAGTGAGAACTTCAAGTTCCAAAAAGTAAAAATGAGGCTAATTCAGTCCAGCAAGAGCACCGAGACAATAAACAGCCCAGACACTCTCTCCTCAGACTCCGAGGACAAAACTCAGAAACTGAGGAGGAGTTTTCATGTCCATGTCGGCCGTCTGCTCAACTCTGAGCCTCAACTGGACTTTTAAGCTTCTCCTGTAAAGTCAGCGGACCAAACAAAACAGGACACGAGGAATAAGTTTTCACAAGGAAGATTGAACATCTCTGTTGGTTGTTGATTCAGTAGTTACTGTCCTGTAATAATCTGTTCAGTCGTGGCTAGCTAATTAGAGCTAACTCGTGTTTAGAAGTTTAATCTATGAAACTTTATAAATCATGTATTCATAACACAGATGTAGGTTACAGCTGACATCATGAAATAAGCATGAGTGTGACTGGTTTGACACTGACACTGAAAGGGAGTTTCTCCTCCAGGCTGCTCTGGAGGTTTCAGGACGGTTTTTGTGAAGTGTCTTGAGAGAACTTATATTGTTATTGATGCTATGCAAATAAAATTGAAATTAACTGAACTGACTGGAGTATTTTATACAGGATGGCACAGACAGAACGACTGTATCCATCTCTAACTAGTGAAACATTTGTCATGTCACCTACTCTACCTATTTTCATATACAATAACATCATGTTTTTGTTGGTTCAGAGTAAATATGCTATGCTATATGATACAGGTGCAGCCAGGATCTGAATTCACTCAGAGCCTCAGGTGGGTTCTTTCTTTTCTAACTACAATGAATTCTACAAATATATTTAATATTATTTTATGTGCTGCATGTTTTGTATGTGTTTTCCCTACAAAGTTAATGGAAGAATAATCCATCTGCACCAGTTGAACGATGGTTAAGTATCAGTCAGACCACGTGGTGGTACAGGACAACACTGTGTCCCTGTCTGCAGTGGACATGTCCTCTGTCCTCTGACAACATTTCAGCTCTGAGGCACCGAGGATGTTTTCTTGCTCAGGGGAACACGATGAGGAGACACCGTTCCATTGATAACCATCATTCAAAGTTGTTGTCATTGGTTATGTCCACGTTCCTTAAAGGCTTCACCACATCACCAGACCCACGTCTCTGACATTACAGAGTGGCAGAACAAGAAATACGTTATTTAAAACTGTGGTTCAATGGGCTGAAACCCTTTCACCAAGGAATAGATAAGACAGGTTAGATAAGATGATTAGGTTAGACTGATTAGATAAGATAAAACAAGAAAGATAGGCTGTAGATAGAATATATATATATTTTTCTTCAGTTTGTTACAGATAACATTGCAAGTCTATATGTGCATTATATATTATTGTATATATTGTAGGCCCTATATTGGTATGAATAACTATAACACTATGTTATAGTAATAACAGCATCTGTGTTTATATGGTTTATATGAAATAAAGTTTATACAATTATATTCAGAGAAATAATCAGAAATAATTTTATCTATTTTTAATTTAGTAAAAGAACAGAATAGTACTGTTTCTTTGTGTGTGTGTGTGTGTGTGTGTGTGTGTGTGTTATGTGATACACGACAAACATCATGTACCTGGACATGGATTCAACATATTCTATTTTTAGGTATTTATTTATTAATGATTAATTAATTCATTTAATTATTTATGTCAGGTATTTATTTATTTTTCATTTTGTCAGAATTTGTGCTCTATACACAGTGTTTCCCACGCACCAACTGTGATACAGGTTTATTTCTGTTAATATTTTAACCACAGCAGTGCTCTGACCTTTGATTGAAGGTAAAAATATAAACTTTATGGGCTGAGTCAAGAAGTCCCATATTATATTATATATGTATATATATATAATATGATATTATAAGTGCAATCAGACTGGAGTAGCCAGTATTTCTCGATCAAATCTGGGCAGTTGTCTGCCTCCAGTTTCAAGAGTTAAGCGCCATGAGAATGACTGACGTTTGCAGTGAGATCAGCCTGCTGCAGCCTGAGTCTGAGGAGCTGAACGTGGCTACTGTACAACATGGCTGTACAACAATCGCTTATTGTTCTACAAACATGTATCATTAATTAATAATGAATTAATTAAAAACGTAATGATTCTGAGTTGGCTGGCATGTCATTTAGCCCATTTACCTCGCTGCTGCTAGTTTTTAAAACATGATGAACGGGTCGCACCGTCATTACCACCGTATCATGTCAAGCTAACGTTAGCTACTACTGACTAACATGATAATATTTGCTAGTTTACAAGTACTTGCTGTGCAGAATGACTCTTCAGGTGACGGACAAAGTTTGACGTTGTGTTGTGTCAAATTATTCCGAATTAGGAGACCCTTGTAAAACTTAGTCTTTGAAAGATGTTCAATTCAGCTTGAAGATAACTTCTCTTTGGAGTCTCAAAAAATCATCAGGAGTCAAAGTCCAGAGCACCAGAGTGATCTTTATTGCCGGCAAAAAATTAAGAGCACATCACAGGACAAAAAATGTTCACCACGACCCCGCTCTGAGGTGCGAGGGCTACTGCCCTCATCTTTTTTTTTTGGGAAGTCACATGTCACACACTTGTCCATCCCCTACATGGGGCACACCCTCACCAGCCCCTTATTTTAACCAATCATACCCTTAGAAATTGTCTTCATCACTGTTGATTAGCCACATGGCTCTGAAGCATTGTGAGCTACTCCAAATACCTTTTCTATTTTGTTCCTCAGGTTCAAACACCTGCTGTTACGTCAGTAGCTTTGGAATTTCCCTAGGTTCCCAGTTTCACAAAGTTACACCCGTTCATTTCACACCTTTATCTTCCAGTCCACTCTGTAGCTCAATTTAATAATCAAGTTTATTGCAAACAAGCTAAAGTGCGATAAGCACGACTATCTTCTACATACACACCTGCTCTTGTGAGGAATACAGTAGATATACTTTTGGTTCCAGTGCTCCCCCTTTGTGTTCAGTAGCATATGGTGAAGGCCCATCATATCAAACATCATGTTGTAATCAAACTTATAACACTATGGTCATGCTCGTCATTGTAAATCTATCATATTATTATAATCAAACATGATCAAACTAAAGGTATTATTATTCGATATATCAGGACAATCAATACAACCTTATAATCAAACATGATGTCAAAGTCATTCAGCGTGCATCTTATTCATTTATCTTCTTTTTAGCACATCACAGGCTTTAAGATTATTCTACAGTTGTCGTCTGACTGTCTGATATTTTTGTGCCACATGTCTTGCACTCCACTGTCTGTTGTTTCGCTTCATGGTAGTAATAAAGAAAACCATATTGGACGACCTTTGGTACCTCTCCGGCAGACACGGTGATACTGATCTGATATCAGAGGGCGTGTTTCTCCGATACACACGTAAGGTAGCATGACTGACTGTCAGGGTATTGATCCAATCATGACCCCGCCATTCTCAGCTCATACCGGGTAATGTTTAATATTAATTTTATATTTGTATTAAAACTGAAAACACAAAATCAACAACAGTCAAGTCAAGTCAAGTCCCGAGTCTTCAACTTCCAAGTCCAAGTCGAGTCTCAAGTCTTTCATTTTTTGTCAATTCAAGTCACAAGTCATCAAAACAGCGACTCGAGTCCAAGTCACAATGACTCGAGTCCCCATCTCTGCAATCTACCAAAGTATCGATACCAAGGCCATTATCGGTGTCTGATCGATACTAGCGTTGTGAGATCGATACTTTTGTTACAGCTTCTCATCTATATGTCCAGATAATGACTCGTCACAGAGTTCATGCGAGTGCAGTTTCTCTCCAAGTCTGTGCGGAGCAGGAGCTTCTCCATCCATAAATGTAGTAAAAGGTGGATATGGACAGAGTCTGATATTCAGATTCTAGTGTCACCACATGACACAGCGGACACTGATGCCGTTATTGAAATGTGTCAGTACTTGGAAGAGAAGACGGGATGCAGACTCTGAGCAATTTTTATATTTATTATAACATTGTTGCTTTTGTTTACTTGTTTTGCTCAAATGTGTTACAGGCTTTATTTTCTGCTGTTGTTGTGTTGTTGACATTGTCATATTTATATTTTTGTTACATTGTTCCTTTTTCTTGCACTAATGTTTTCTTTTTCTAAAACGACTGTGTAGTTTAAGGAGACTTATTTAAATTGTATTCTGTTAAATATATTTGTACTGTAATTAGTTAAGAAAAAAACTGTTTATTTGCCTAAATGTTTGTCCTGAACTTTATCATAATTATAATGAAGCAACTAAAGGTAAAATTACGGAGTTGTTCAATAATGATGATATTTCAAGAAAAAGTATCTGTATCGGCGATACTAGCCCTGTATTTAGTTGGTATCTGATTGATACCAAAATTGCCAGTATCCCCCAGCCCTAGTGAACAGGAGGCTATTTTTATTTCTTTTTATCTGCAATGATAAACTTTAGTTAGAATTAACTCTTAATTCTATTTGAGGCAGCGTACAACAGGCTTTAGAGAAGTGGTACAATACATGAAATGTAAAAAAACAAACAAACAAACAAATAAGGAATTGAGAAATAAGCAAAAATAAATAATAAATGCAATATCAAATGTGAGCATCCAAAACCCATTCAGTTAATATCTTCAGTGTGTCTTGGCCTGTTTTTTATTTATTTTTCTTTCTTATTTTTTCTGAATCTCCATTTATTCCATTCTAGCCATTTATTTCATCGCTGGTCCGATGGTATCTCTCATCCGACTGTGAAGCATTTGTCTGCATGTGGTAAAGGTCTAATATGTCACTGAAGGAGCAGGTGTGTCAAAATAAATAAATTAATTAATTAAATTAAAAATTAAATAAAATGTTTAACTAGTGTTCTTGCTTCAAAATAGTTTAGAAATTAAAAAATCAAAAGGTTCTGTAGACAGACAATGATTTTATCTACTTTTATTTAACGTGCAGAAAAAAGGCTGTGAAACCCTTGAGCTCTTCCCATGAGACAACTGAAGAATATGCTCCCACCTCTAGAGTACAAGCTGATGGAGTGACAGCGGCCAATCACAGCGGAAAACTAGGAGAGCCAATCGGAGAGCGTTCACCTGATGTTAAGGGCGGGGCATCCCCGCCTTCCACCTCACCTGTATCGTTACCACCATTGCTTAGAAGTCCCGGAACAGATCCTCCAGAAGGAAGGGGAATTGAACTCTCAGGACAGTTTTAGGTAGGGTGACTTTGTTACTTTTCTTCAAATTATAGTAACACACATAAAGTCAAGACAGTAATTGTGGTACCACATGAAGGAAACGGATTTTTAAATCTGAAGATTATTTTGTTGCACTTTGACCTGTCGTTGTCGGTAAGTTGCACGTAGGAGACACCTGTATTAATTCTGACACACCATCGTATGTTTTAAGTGAACTTTAGCTTGACAATTCACCACCTTAACTAGAAACTAACTGTAAACATTACAGTCTGCTTTTAGTATGTCGTGACAACGTTGTGTTGTCGAACAAAAGAGTACACCTTAAAGTTACTGTAACATGAACAACCACCGCTAAAACGAAACACACCTCCACTTTGTACAGTAGGAGGTATCAGCTCTGAAACAAACGTCGTTTTATTTATATATATTTAGAACAAAACTGCAACCAGTTTAAGAAGGAAAGTCGCTATGAGAAACAATGACAAGTCGCGACCGTTTAAACTCAAACCATATCTTATTTATCTGCCTTTTGTTTGTTTGATAGTTTTTTAATGAAGATGGCTGCCCCATTGCTGATAGTACTGTATGTGTACGTGATGGACATCCCATCTATCTATCTGCCTTTCAAAATGTTTTGTAAGCAAACCCAAGAAAACTGTTTACTGGTTAACTTAATTCATTTTTTGTGGTTTGTGGTGCATGGGGAAGCCAGCTATTTCCTCTTACTTTAGGATTACATTTTGATTTATTTTGCATTTAGCATAGAGCAGATATGACCATGAACTAGAAGGTAGTGAGGAGTACTGTAGGGACTGAAGGAGCAGGCTTTTTATTCTTCTGCAATGACAAACTGCACATGACTTTTAATTAGAATGAACTCTTAAATCGATTTGAAGCAGCGTACAGTTTGCTTAGATTAGAGGTAAAATACAAAGAAAAGAAAAATCATAGAATAAAGAAATGAGCAAAAACCTGAAGCCTGACATTGAGCAGGCGATTGAGAGAATAACATAAATTAGCCAAGGTGTCTTCAAAAAAGCCGAAGGTTTAATATAAGACATAAAACATGTTAAGGTTTGCTTAATACTTGTTTGTTATGTAATTCCTTCTTTGTTCCTCTATAGTTTTGATGTTTTCTGTATTAATCTATGATCTAGAAAATAATAAAAATACAGAAAAACTACTGAATAAAATGTTGTGTCCAATGTTTTAGTGAAATCTATGAATTGAAACTCAAATGTATAGTGAAATTTACACTGTTATTGATATATGCAACTGTAACTACAGCCAGTGTTCTTGCTGGAAAATGCAGTTTTTATAAACATTTTTTTTTTTCTTACAGATGCTGTTCTCATTTTCAAAATCACCTCATCCCAAATCTCATTGATGTGTCTTTGGCTCCAGAAAAATGTTCCTGCTACATGACAAGACTTCAAGAAGAACATGTTTGAGAACTTCAGCTTTTCTGGTAAAATTCTTTACAGCAGAAAATCACAGGATAATAAATGATAAAGCTCCTCCTCTAATCCTCCTAATCCTGGGAGATTCTTTCTATTAGTGGGATAGAAGAAGTGGGGTTGTTCTTCAAGTCCTGTTTACATCTCACATACATCCAACAAGTCAAAGTGAACTGGATGTTCTCTGGTTACCCTCTGATCAGATAGAACAGAGTTCAACCAGTCTATACATTCAGTAACACTGTGTGTTGTTATATAGAAAACTCACACTACAAATTAGCAACAATTTTACGTTGTGTTAAGAAAAGACTGTCCTCTCATAAAGAATTCCATTAGTATTTGCTTGTACAAGCCTCCTATTATGATCCAGACATCTTGTATTATAAAGAAACATGGAAGATGACTGTTTTTATTTCGTTGTTTCTTTTAATTTCTCTTCACAGATAATTGTGGCGAAAGTCTTGTGCTGTCAAACCCTCACATGTCGTCCTGAAGAGTATCAGATAGACAATAAATGCTGCCCAATGTGTCCACCTGGTAAGATCCAACTGGAGACTAAAAGTTTCCTCATTGTTTCCTGATGTTTAATGTGTGATCACAAGTGAAAACTGCTACTGAACAACTACAATCGATATTTATTTAAAACTCACTTTCATCTGATGGTAGTAATAATAATACCAGTTTAAGAAGCAACAGTGTATGAATCTTTACTTAGCAACATGCTCCTTACTATGATGATTGTGTTTTAACAAGATGGCTTGAAATTTGTGTCTTTTCAACAGGAAACAGAGTTAAAACAGATTGTACAGAGTCCAGACTTACATCATGTCTGCCCTGCATGAGTGGAACTTATATGGATAAATTTACTAAACGTACACTGTGTTTCCCATGCACCAACTGTGATGCAGGTACATTTATGTTAATATTATTTATTTATCAGTAGAAATGTTTTTAATATTTTTCAACAACAACATCAACTGGTGAATTTTAAATCAAATCAGATGTTTCCTATGAATTCATGAACTGAAGAGACTATTGTGTCACATTTTGTAAAGTTGTTCTAACCACTGAAGGTATCTTTAAAACAGAAACACATTAAACAGAATAGGAGTTTTGTTTCTGCATGTTTTGTAACTTCCATATGTGTTGATAGGTTCTGGTCTGAAGGTAAAGACGTCATGTACAACAACATCAGATACAGTTTGTGAACCACTTGAAGGATTCTTCTGTACTGACTTAATAAAGGACCAATGTGAAGCAGCACAGAAACACAAGGACTGTGATCCAGGACAATACATCAAGGAAAAAGGTTGGTTTTCTAGTTTAAATGAGCACAAAGTTTAAGGAAACTGATCTTTCTGCCAGTTTACTCATTAAAGCTCCACAAAGAGCACCAAAGTGTTCTAAAGCTCTTTGTAGTTTCAATCAGCTGGACTTTGCTCAGTTTTCCTTTAACATTGAATATTTATCAATTACACTTTGATACTTTGAGGAAGCAGAAGCAGACTAGATCAGTTGGCCAGTTGTAAGCCTGCACCATTCTTTGACATGGTGATTTCTGACCAGTAGATGGAAGCAAAGAGCAACAAAAGTCTAACAGAGTCTGTTTATCCACATTTACTGATGTCGTGCAGAGTGATGGACTGACTTAGACACGATGAAAGGAAACTAATCTTACACTCTTCAACAGTTTTAACAAACCATCAACATGATGTTGCTCAGTTGTCCTTTAATATTTATTATGATACTTTGAAGAAGCAGAAACTGCTCAGACTAGAACAGTTAAACATTTTAATAAATCTTAAGTAAAGTAAAGCCTAATGGTGTCACCTGAATATTTCCTGTATTTGGTTGTCTATATATGATGTATATCATCTTACAATATACCAACATTTTAATGAATTAAAATTAATTAAAACTTTAATTTGCAAAGAAATGTTTATCATTTTAATGAAGGTTAAACATGACATGTTATACAAAACCAATCTAGGTCATGTTTCTATGTTTCTTCATAGATTAATAAACCTCATTCCAACACATTATTTCCTCATGAATTCATCTGTTCATACTTTAGACTGAACTAGTTTCATCTTCCATATAATGTTGTGTGTGCAGGTACATCCTCCTCAGACACTGTGTGCTCTGACTGCAGTGATGGAACATTTTCAGATGGAACATTAACATCTTGTCTCCAACACACACAGTAAGTAAATCCTCACACCACACATGGAGACATGTTTGATGTCTTATTACATCAGTAATATTCTCTATTAAATGTCTCTTTATTGTTCCAGATCTGAATCAATGAACCTTCAGCTGAAAACAGCCGGAACTAAGTCAGCTGATTCTGTTCGTGGGGAACAAACTTTAAATGTTGGAGTTCTTGCAGGCGAACAAACTTTAAATAAAATAAAAATGGGAAGCGTAAAAATTTCAAATGTTAAAGTTACCGTGGGCAAACAAACTTCAAATGATGGAGTTATTGCGGGCAAACAAACTTCAAATGTTGGAGTTATTGCGGGCAAACAAACTTTAAACGATGTAGAAATGGGAAACTTAGAAATTTCAGGTGTTGGAGTTACTGTGGACAAACAAACTTCAAATGATGAAGTTACTGTGGACAAACAAACTTCAAATGATGAAGTTACTGTGGACAAACAAACTTCAAATGATGAAGTTACCGTGGGCAAACAAACTTCAAATGATGAAGTTACTGTGGACAAACAAACTTCAAATGATGAAGTTACCGTGGGCAAACAAACTTCAAATGATGAAGTTACTGTGGACAAACAAACTTCAAATGATGAAGTTACCGTGGGCAAACAAACTTCAAATGATGGAGTTTCTATGGACAAACAAACTTCAAATGATGAAGTTACCGTGGGCAAACAAACTTCAAATGATGAAGTTACTGTGGACAAACAAACTTCAAATGATGAAGTTACCGTGGGCAAACAAACTTCAAATGATGAAGTTACTGTGGACAAACAAACTTCAAATGATGAAGTTACCGTGGGCAAACAAACTTCAAATGATGAAGTTACCGTGGGCAAACAAACTTCAAATGATGGAGTTACTGTGGACAAACAAACTTCAAATGATGAAGTTACTGTGGACAAACAAACTTCAAATGATGAAGTTACCGCTGGCAAACAAACTTCAAATGATGGAGTTACTGTGGACAAACAAACTTCAAATGATGAAGTTACTGTGGACAAACAAACTTCAAATGATGAAGTTACTGTGGACAAACAAACTTTAAATGTTGAAGTTACTGTGGACAAACAAACTTCAAATGATGAAGTTACCGCTGGCAAACAAACTTCAAATGTTGAAGTTACCGTGGGCACCATCACTCCGGTGGTTGTTTCAGTCGGTCTAGTAGTAGTAACAGGATTGTACCTCTTCAAAATAAAGAACAAATGTGCAGCAGGTAGGTTCCATTTATAGCAGGAAAACATTATCTTGATCATGTTTTGTCACATCTTTGATGATGTTAATGTTTTCTGTTGAGTCATGACAGTGATGGTAAATATGTTTTTCTCTGGTTTTATTTAGTTACAGACAAAAACAATCATGCAGACAACTCCATAGAGGTATGTTTATTTCTCACTGTTACAGATCACAGCACTTGGTTTATTTAAGAAATTAAATTATGTGTTATTTTTTTTCTTCAATTCTTCTAAAAAGACACCTCTACGTACACAACAATCAGTGGAAGAATCGATGTCATTGTCAGAGCAGGAGGAGGTGAGACAACTGTGTGCTCTTTAATTAAATATTTATTCACTGAGGATCTTCTGGTTGTGTGATGTCTCTACAAATGTTTGTGTTTAAATCAGTGTGTTTCTCTCCTCAGGGCTAACCTGTGTAACCAGTCTAAACTCTCAGATGAAATCTGTTTTTCTGTGGACTACATTTGCTCCAGAATCCAGTTATTATTCATTTGGATGCTGTCTTCACAGAGAACAGAAAAGACAAATCAATAAGAACAATTTCTGGCTCAGAACAGCCTGCTGACAGTGACATATACTGTAGACGTTTTGGAAGTTTTGCATGTGTTATGTATGAATGGTGACTGATGCCATATTAATAGATGAACTGTACTGATGCCTTTGCACACCACATATGCTTGTTTTAATTGCTGCTCTCTTGATAGACTTAATAGACAGTGCATGGCTGTCCTGATTCTACCCGTATCCCTTAGCAAAGTTAAGCTTTAACATGAGTTTTATCACTAAATTATTAATAGTTTTAAAAATAATAATAATAATACATGAAATATATATTTGCACATATTTAAAACTATAAAATGTAAATGTAAACATCTAATCTTGTGCAAGTGTTAACATCTTCTGTCTGTCCAGAGAGCTCAGAGTACATGGGCTGAAAAGTGTACAAATATGGGTTAATAGGAATCAGGAAGAGAAGAAGAGATGTTATAGCTAGCAACGTTTTTAATCACATTAATGAATATAAAGCAAAACTCTAGAAGTCAATCAAAGTGAATTAAAGCACTGTCTCTAAAACTCCAACTCCAATCACATCACTGTATCCTCCAGTACTGGGCTTTTAACTGGTCTCAAGGTTAGAACAAAAACCCACGGTGAGCTCTCATTTTATTAAGGCCCAGGCCTGTTTGTGTTGCATTTCTTTATGTATGAAAAGTGCTATATAAATAAAGTTTGATTTGATTTGATATTGTTCAAAAATACTGTATCATGACATCATTTTCTCCAAAGATCCGTATACAGGGTGTGCAGGTGCAGCGGTTTTTATCGCAGATAAATAAATATACATGAAGACAAAGGTTTCTGATCATTTGTCTTTTTATTCCACACAGAACTGATAATATTAGGATTGGAGTGGATGGTGGGAGTAAGATAACAAACACCAGTTTCTTGGAGCTTGCCAGCAGAACGGATCTGATGAATTAAGTATTTCACACGTTATATAGCATGGGAGGAAAGAGACCATCTACTAGCTTCCTCTGGGTCCCTCCTTATGTCGGCGTAGAGGGGAATGAGCAGGTAGACATCTTGGCTCAACAAGCAGTGAGAACTTCAAGTTCCAAAAAGTAAAAATTAGGCTAAATCACATTCAGTTCAGCAAGAGCACCGAGACAATAAACAGCCCAGACACTCTCTCTTCTCCCTGCTGCCATCAGGCCACTGACTCTGAGGACAAAACTCAGAGACTGAGGAGGAGTTTTCATGTCCATGTCGGCCGTCTGCTCAACTCTGAGCCTTAACTGGACCTTTAAGCTTCTCCTGTAAAGTCAGCGGATCAAACAAAACAGGACACGAGGAATAAGTTTTCACAAGGAAGATTGAACATCTCTATTGGTGGTTGATTCAGTAGTTACTGTCCTGTAATAATCTGTTCAGTCGTGGTTAGCTAATTAGAACTAACTCGTGTTTAGAAGTTAAATCTATGAAACTTTATAAATCATGTATTCATAACACAGATGTAGGTTACAGCTGACATCATGAAATAAGCCTGAGTGTGACTGGTTTGACACTGACACTGAAAGGGAGTTTCTCCTCCAGGCTGCTCTGGAGGTTTCAGGACGGTTTTTGTGAAGTGTCTTGAGAGAACTTGTATTGTTATTGATGCTATGCAAATAAAATTGAAATTAACTGAACTGACTGGATTATTTTATACAGGATGGCACAGACAGAACGACTGTATCCATCTCTAACTAGTGAAACATTTCTCATGTCACCCACTCTACCTATTTTCATATACAATAACGTCATGTTTTTGTTGGTTCAGAGTAAATATGCTATGCTATATGATACAGGTGCAGCCAGGATCTGAATTCACTCAGAGCCTCAGGTGGGTTCTTTCTTTTCTAATTACAATGGATTCTACAAATATATTTAATATTATTTTATGTGCTGCATGTTTTGTATGTGTTTTCCCCACAAAGGTAATGGAATAATAATCCATCTGCACCAGTTCCAGTCCATCTTCCACCGTCTGATGGTTCAGTATCAGTCAGACCACGTGGCGGTACAGGACAACACTGTGTCCCTGTCTGCAGTGGACATGTCCTCTGTCCTCTGACAATATTTCAGCTCTGAGGCACCGAGGATGTTTTCTTGTTCAGGGAACACGATGAGGAGACACCGTTCCATTGATAATCATCAGTCAAACTTGTCATTGGTTATGTCCATGTTCCTTAAAGGCTTCACCACATCACCAGACCCACGTCTCTGACATTACAGAGTGGCAGAACAAGAAACATGTTATTTAAAACTGTGGTTCAATGGGCTCAAACCCTTTCACCAAGGAATAGAAAAGACAGGTTAGATAAGATGATTATTTTAGACTGATTAGATCAGGTAAAATAATATAAAAATAATATAAAATAATAGAAACATTGCAAGTCTATATGTGCATTATATATTATTGTATATATTGTAGGCCCTATATTGGTATGAATAACTATAACACTATGTCATAGTAATAACACCATTTGTGTTTATAAAGTTTATACAATAATATTCAGAGATTCAGATATTATTTCTTCTATTTTTAATTCAGTAAAAGAACAGAATAGTACTGTTTCTTTGTGTGTGTGTGTGTGTGTGTGTTATGTGATACACGATAAACATCATGTACCTGGACACGGATTCAACATATTCTATTACTGTTACACCTACTGTCTGTGTGCAAAGAATGAAAGTACTAGTTCTCAACGTTCATATATTTAGGTATTTATTTATTAATGATTAATTAATTAATTTAATTATTTATGTCAGGTATTTATTTATATTTCATTTTGTCAGAATTTGTGCTCTATACACAGTGTTTCCCATGCACCAACTGTGATACAGGTATATTTCTGTTAATACTTTAACCACAGCAGTGCTCTGACCTTTGATTAAAGGTAAGAAGATAAACTTTATGGGCCGAGTCAAGAAATCACATGACCGCAGACCTTATTCTTTCGGTTGCATTTTTCTCATTGTTGTTGTTTTACCTACGATTACTTGGTTTCTTCATATTTTTTTTGTTGGAATGTGGTTCCTACACTGTCGGTAAGTTGTCGTCAGTGGATACTTGAACTTATTGTAACTCAGCATCGAGGATTCAGCTTTTTTATGTGATAGGGGTGTCAAACTCCTTTTAGTTCAGGGGCCACACACAGCCCAATTTGATCTCAATGGGGCCGGACCAGTAGCACAATAGCTCGAAAATCGAAATCGAAAATTTTCAGTTGATATCTTCAGTGTAATTTTTGCAAATTCATTCCACGGCCAGATTAGACCCTCTAGAGGACTGATCTTGGCCTCCGGGCCGTATGTTTGACACCTTTGCTCTAAACACTGTAACTATTTTACAGCATTATGGCCTGTCTCAGTGTTTACACTGTCACACCTTTCTGTTGAACCAAGGACTGCAACACAAGTGAAGGAAAATACAAACTAAAACATTGTTGTTTTATTGTTATCATATATATATATATATATATTGTCATGGAGTAGAGGCAAACTGCTCCTATTTAGTAGACTGAAAATGTCTGACAGATCTTTTTCTCTAGCTTCTGAGTTGCCCCACCTTTCTTAACGATGTCCGTCTTGAAAATGCCTTTGACAGTAAATCCTCAACCAAATCCATTTCTTCTCCTCGTTCAGCCATTGTGGGTGACAAATCAGCTATTAAATCAACACAACTATATTTTTGCTCAGCCAGCTCACAACAGATGCAGTTAGCTAGCTCTGGTTAGCAACTTGCTAGCAGTTAGCTAGCTCTGGCTAGCCACTCTCTGACAACCCAATCAAAGTGTCTGAATATATTGATGATAACTGTCCACCTGCTACCAGACCCTGGTGTTCTCAACTCAAGATCTGATAAAGCAATAGTCTGATCAGTGCTTATTTTATCAGCTGGTGTGTGATAGTGTTATTTTGACATAGGCAGAAGGAAGAGATGTCTGGAGTCGCAAGTGTAGTCGCATTCCCATCATCTCTATTACCTACTGCTGCTGGCTAGGTTAGTTAGTAGCTGACCACTGGTCTGCTGGTTGGCACAAGGGATTGTAACATCTCGTCCTTTGTATTAATGAATATGCTGCAGGACCTGCAGAACTGATTCTCTCCAGGAAGATTTCTTTGACCCTTAGACCAGCAGACAAGACCTTGCAGGCCCTGACAGCCCACCACTGGCAAACCAACTCCCTCCCACTTGAGAATGGAACTTTTATTTATTGTTCATTTAGCAGAGAGCAGCTATGACCATGAACTAGAAGGTAATGAGGAGGACTGTAGGAGTCTATGAATGATTGCTGTAGAACGAACAGGAGGCTTTTTATCTTTCTGCAGTGACAAACTGCACATGAGCTTTAAGAAAGAAAGAAATGAGGAATTCAGCCAAAACCCATTCACTTAACATCTTCAGTGTGTCTGGGCCTGTTGCAGAGCGCAGGCTGTGAAGACACCGAACAAACAAGCTGTGTACTAACAGAAATCTGTCGTCAAAACAGCCAAAGGTGACGACTTTGAAGAATCTTAAATGTAATAAAAATAAAGACAAACCCTAGAATGAGACGTTTTGTCCAAACTTTTAGTGATATTATTTTTATTTTTTCTATATTTGCACTGGTCAGATGTGACAGTTTTGTTGTACTGATGTACAATGATGCATTTAATTGTTTTAATTAAAGTTTCCTCTGTGACTTTCCATCAGTGTAGGGACTTAAACCTTAGCTATAAATACATTTAATTAGATTCAAGGATACAGATCACAGTAAGAAATACCCAGAGGTCAGTGCCAGTGATATGATATAAACTTTATGGGCTGAGCCAAGAAATTACGTGACTGCAGATCGTTTTCTTTCGGTTGCATCTTTCTGGTTGTAGTTGTTTTTTTTTCTGATAATTACTTGGTCTCTCCGTTTTTTTTTGTCTTTTTTTTCTTTTTTCGTTGGAATGTGGTTCCTACGTCATTGCTAAGTTCCTCATGAGGGGATACTTGAACTTATTGTACGTCACCATCGAGGATTCAACTTTTTTATGTGATCTGTGTTTACTCTCAACACTAACTCTTTTACAGCACTGTGGCCTTAAACTTTGTACTGCAACACAACTGAAAGACGGACCTGCCTGATGTTACACCAAGGTACTGAAATTCAAACTAAAACAGAAAGAAGTTGAGTGCACAGACAAACGTCATTTAATTTAATCGATCTGTAACAAAACCACAATAACTTTCAAAAGTAACATCGTTAAAAAGGCGCAAGCCATATATCCATAATGCACCTTTTACTAATGTTTAAATATCATGTTTTATACACATACAAATTATATGAGCTGCTTATTGTTTTATGCAAACTGACTCCCTCCCTACTTAAGAATGCAACATTTATTTATTGTGCATTTGTCAGAGAGCAGCTGTGACCATGAAGTAGAAGGAAATGAAGAGTTCTGCAGGGACTGAATGTTCCTGTTCAGTCAACAGTAGTCCTGGGGCTTAATGATCTACATATCCAAAGTATCGATACTAAGGCCAGAATCGGTGTCTGATTGATACTAGCGTCGTGAGATCGATACTTTTGTTACAGCTTCTCATCTATATGTCCAGAAAATGACTCGTCACAGAGTTCATGCGAGTGCAGTTTCTCTCCAAGTCTGTACGGAGCAGGAGCTTCTCCATCCATAAATGTAGTAAAAGGTGGATATGGACAGAGTCTGACATTCAGATTCTAGTATCACCACATGACACAGCGGACACTGATGCCGTTATTGAAATGTGTCAGTACTTGGAAGAGAAGACGGGATGCAGACTCTGAGCAATTTTTATATTTATTATTACATTGTTGCTTTTGTTTACTTGTTTTGCTCAAATGTGTTACAGACTTTATTTCCCATTGTTGTTGTGTTGTTGACATTGTCATATTTATATTTTTGTTACATTGTTCCTTTTTCTTGCACTAATGTTTTCTTTTTCTAAAACGACTGTGTAGTTAAAGGGTACTTATTTAAATTGTGTACTGTTAAATAGTTTTGTACTGTTATTAGTTAATAAAAAAACTGTTTATATGCCCAGATATTTGTCCTGAACTTTATCATAATTATAATGAAGCAACTAAAGGTAAAATTACGGAGTTGTTCAATAATCATGATATTTCAATAAAAAGTATCTGTATCGGCGATACTAGCCCTGTATTTAGTTGGTATCTGATCGATACCAAAATTGCCAGTATCCCCCAGCCCTAGTGAACAGGAGGCTTTTTTATTTTTCTGCAATGATAAACTTTAGTTAGAATTAACTCTTAATTCTATTTGAGGCAGCGTACAACAGGCTTTAGAGAAGTGGTACAATACAAAAAAAAAAAATGTAAAAAAAACAAAAAACAAATAAGGAATTGAGAAATGAGCAAAGATAAATAATAAATACAATATCAAATGTGAGCATCCAAAACCCATTCAGTCAATATCTTCAGTGTGTCTTGGCCTGTTTTTTATGTATTTTTTATCTCTGCCATTTATTTCATCATCTCTCATCCGACTGTGAAGCATTTGTCTGCAAGTGGTAAAGGTCTAGTATGTCACTTCCTGAAGAAGCAGATGTGACAAAAAATAAAATAAAATAAATAAATAAAATAAAATGAAAACAATTAAAGAAACAGTTCCACATGTCATGCATAATTATTACAATGTGAAGGTATATATCAAGGAACAGCTGAATGGAATATGTTTTGCTTTTATCACACTTTGCAAAACAGTGAAGTTGAAAAGAACAAAAGCCTGATATTGATCAGAAGACTGAGAGAATAACAGAAATGTGGAAATTTGTGCTGTTTTGAGGAATCTTATATGTAATGAAAGAAAATCCCTAGAATGAGATGCTTTGTACAAACTTAGTGAAATCTAGTGAATCTACACTGTTATTGATACATGCAACTGCAACTATGATGTTTAACCAGTGTTCTTGATGGAAAATGCAGTTTTTCTAAGCATTTATTTTTTTCTTACAGATGCTGTTCTCATGTTCAAACTAACCTCATCCCAAATCTCATTGATGTGTCTTCGATTTAAGAAAAATGTTCCTGCTATATGACAAGACTTCAAGAAGAACATCTTTGAGAACTTCAGCTTTTCTGGTAAAATTCTTTACTGCAGAAAATCACAGGATAATAAATGATAAAGCTCCTCCTCTAATCCTCCTAATCCTGGGAGATTCTTTCTATTAGTGGGATAGAAGAAGTGGGGTTGTTCTTCAAGTCCTGTTTACATCTCACATTCATCCAACAACTCAAAGTGAACTGGATGTTCTCTGGTTACCCTCTGATCAGATAGAGCAGAGTTCAACCAGTCTGTACATTCAGTAGCACTGTGTGCAACTGTAAAGAACCATAAAACCATAAAGAATGCCTTTATTGTTTGCTTGTACAAGCCTCCTATCATGATCCAGAAATTTATTGTAATGTAAAGATGTAGCTGTTGAGGGCAGAGATGAATAGATCAAAGAAACATGGGAGATGATCATTTTTATCACGTCGTTTCTTTTAACTTGTTGTAGTTCTCTTCATGACAGACACGGATCGGGTTCTTTGAAACTGGCGTTTATTCAGCCTTTTCTCCATTCATCTCACCCTCTTGCTTTCATGCTGTGAGAACTAATAGATTAACAATAAAATATGTCAGTTTGCAAAAAGATTGCACATAAAATAACAAAGCTTAAAAATTGCGCTGCGTAAATATATATATATATATATATACATATAAAAAATACAGCACGAATGTAAAGAAAAATACCTCGTTGGCTACTTGTCATGAGAAAGGTCCTTAACACATCTTGGGCCATGCTTTGCATCGCAGCGTTATCATTTTGGCTGCCGTAGCAACACAAAGGCAATTAACATTAGTTCCAGGCTGAGTACAACTTTGGCCATGAAACAAATTATGTAAATACAATTAAATTAACCCGTTCTTCTTAAACACATAAATTAACATTTTTAACATTTTATCCTGTCCAACAACATATTTATGAATTATTATCAAAGGCAAATATAATGGTATTTACACTTCTCTTCACAGATAATTATGATGAAAGTCTTGTGCTGTCAAACCTTCACATGTCGTCCTGAAGAGTATCAGATAGACAATGTATGCTGCCCAATGTGTCCACCTGGTAAGATCCAACTGGAGACTAAAAGTTTCCTCATTGTTTCCTGATGTTTAATGTGTGATCACAAGTGAAAACTGCTACTGAACAACTAAAATCCATGAATATTTCTCTATATTCTCTGTTTTATGTCTTGATCTGATGGTAGTAATAATAATACCAGTTCAAGAGGTAACAGTGTATGAATCTTTACTTAGCAACATGCTCCTTACTATGATGATTGTGTTTTAACAAGATTTCTTGAACTATAATCTCTGGTTTTCTTCTCAACAGGAAACAGATTGGAAACAGATTGTACAGAGTTCAGAACTACATCATGTCTGCCCTGCATGAGTGGAACTTATATGGATAAAGCAACTAAACGTACACTTTGTTTCCAATGCACCAACTGTGATGCAGGTACATTTAT